>NW_023416315.1:37901246-39149246 GCF_014108235.1 Myotis myotis | reverse complement strand
AGAGGTGCAAATCAAAACAACAATGTGGTACCATCTCACACCTGTCAGAATGGCTATCATCAACAAATCAGCAAATGACAAGTGCTAGAGAGGATGCAGAGAAAAAGGAACCCTCATGCACTGCTTATGGGAATGCAGACTGGTACAGCCGCTGTGGAGAACAGTATGTAGTTTCCTCAAAAAACTGAAAATGGAACTCCCAATTTGACCCATGGTCCCACTTCTAGGAATACATCCCAAGAAACTAGAAACACCATTCCAAAAGGATATATGCACCCCTATGTTCATAGCAGCACAATTCACCATAGCTAAGATTTGGAAACAGCCTCAGTGCCCATCAACAGATGAGTGGATTAAAAAACTGTGGTACATCTACACAACGGAATACTATGCTGTGATAGAAAAGGAATTCTTACCATTTGTAACAGCATGGATGGAACTGGAGAACATTATGCTGGGTGAAATAAGCCAGTCAGAGAAAGATAAATATCACATGATCTCACTCATTTGTGGAATATAATGAACAACATAAACTGATGAACAAAAACAGATCCAGAGACAGAGAAGCATCGATCAAACTGTCAAACCTCAGAGGGGAGGTAGGGGAGGGTGGGGTAAGGGGGGAGAGATCAACCAAAGGGCTTGTATGCATGCATATAAGCCTAACCAATGGGCACAGACACCAGGGCAGTGAGGACATGAGTGGGGGGATGGGGGGGCCAATGGGGGGATAAGGACACATATGTAATACCTTAATCAATAAAGAAAAAAAATTTAAAAAATAATAATAATAAAATTGAATCATATAGATTGTACTCTTTTTTGTCTGGTTTCTTTCATTCAGCATCATTATTTTGAGATTCACGTAGGTTGTTGCATTTATTAATTGTTCATTCTTTTGTATTGCTAAATAATATTCCACTATATGAAAATATCACCATTTATTTTTCCTTTTACCTGTTGATGAACATAGGTTATTACCAGATTTTGGTTATTACAAGTTAAGCTGTTATGAAGATGTATGTGTAAGTCTTTGCATGAACATAAAGCATAGCAATGTTAACATCAACACAGAATTCAAAGCAAAATGCATTAACTAAGACAAGAGAGAGCTTTATACAAGTATCCACCAAAAAAAATATTGGTGTCCTAGCTGGTTTGTTTCAGTGGATGTAGTGTCGGCCTGCGGGCTAAAGGGTCGCAGGTTCAATTCGGGTCAAGGGCTCGTACCTTGGTTGCAGGCATGATCCCCAGCCTTAGTCGGGCGTGTGAAGGAGGCAACCAATCAATGTGTCTTTCTCACATCGGTGTTTCTCTCTGTCTCTCCCTCTCCCTTACACTCTCTCTAAAAAATCAATGGAAAAATATCCTTGGGTGAAGATTAACAAAACAAATAAAAAAATTTTTTAAGATATTGGTAAAAAGCCTTTAAATAGCCTTCAAAGCAACTTTCTGTTGTTGTCAAGGATCTATCCTGAACAAGACACCAAGCCCAGATGATTTTACAGGCAAGTTCTCCAAACTTTAAAGAAATGGATAGTTCCCACCATTTTCTAATGGTTCCAAAGTGTAGGGAAAAATAACCTTGCAAATAAATTTTCTGAGGCTAGTACAACCCTCATCCAAAAACCTGACAAAGTGGCACCTAAAAACTACCCAAGAAAACTTCAATAACAAAGGGAGGGGAAAGCTATAGACCAATCCCCCTTATAAATATTAATTTAAAAATCTTAAGTAAAATGTCAGTAAGTTAAATTTGGCAATGGGTGTTGTTGTTTTTCAGTAAAACAAAGGGTGATATGAAGAAATCAACTGATATTCATTAATGAATTAAAGAAAGATGATTTTTAAAGAATTTTTTCAAAAATTATTATTCATCCTGACTTAAATAAACAAACCTCTTTGTGAACTAATAATTAAAGAATATTTCCTCAATCTTATGATAAATAAGTTAGCTGGGTCTTTGTTTCTTTGTATTGTTCAAAGGCATTTACAATTACTATGTATTTTCAAAGAAAAAATTCATTTCCATTGTAAAATAAAGAAAAAGACAAATCATGGTGGGCATAAATTGAAGGTACTTTAACAGCTGGTGAAGGTGGCATTGGAATATTCAAAGTGGAGATGGAAGAACTATCATACCATCACATTAAAATTTTTCATAATTAACACAAAGCAGTTCATGTACATAAGCTCATTAATCTTCACACAATGTTGCTATTATAGAAAAACAGATTTCACATATGTCAGACTAGCAAAAAAATTGAGAGGAAATGGGATTCCACCAGTATGTCTTCTATCTCTATACCAAATTCCACTCAAAAAATCAGTCAAGAGACTTAAAAAATTCTACATTTTGTTTTTTTCCTTTTAATGAACGACCTCTGTGAACTGAGGAGGTAGAGAGGAATATAAAAGCAAAAAGATAAATGTCAACTATCTTGAAAAGACCAGAAGAAAGTGAAGAGGCAACAGTTTCATCCGGGAATACCAGAAACGTAAAAATGAGCAAGATACATATGGCCTGGTTATAACATTCACCATAATTGCCTTTCTCTCAGCTCCATAAAATTGATCCTATTGCAGTTCTGTCCTGTACCAGGTTCCTCAGTCAATAAACTAAGAAGTGAATGAATAGCCTGAGTCCTGAGACCTCTTGGCCAATTTAGAACACGTCTCCCAAATCATCATCTATTGGCCAATCTGACCCAAGACCTAATCCCTCTGGTAATCCCTGAAAGACCATTATGACTGGATCATAGCTTATCCCTGCCCTCTCCAATGTTGGGCAACTGGGCTTTTGCTATGATTTGTTCCCAAAATCTAACAATAATATAATTTTGCTATCCTCCTTGGCTTGTGCCAACCTCTTCCTGGACTATATAACAATTGCATATTACTAAAGTTGTGACAATTGTTCTGCCATCAACAGATTACCCACTGGTTCATACTACACAGGGAAGGAGTCAATAGCTAAGTTTTTCACATAAAAGCCATATTATTGGATCGTTGGCTACAAACCATGTACAGATCCAAGCCTTAGAAATTATACAGGGGTGGGCAAAAGTAGGTTCACAGTTGCTTGTATGAAAAATAATACAATAGTAAAGAATTCTATTTTGTGTACTCACAAATGTAAAACTACTTTTGCCAACCCCTGATTTAAAGAGATAAATGACTAGTTTAATAATCCAATAAGCCCTTTTATAAATACTACTCATTTTTTAATCCTTCCTGCTGAGTTCATGATAAAGAAACTCACTCTTTTTCTCTTTAACCTTTTATATTGTCCTAATTCTTTTTTTTTAAATATATTTTTTATTGATTAAGATATTACATATGTGTCCGTATCCCCACGTTACCCCCTACCTCCCCCCCCAGCTCATGCCCTCACCCCCCCCCCCCCCCCGTTGTCCTTGTCCACTGGTTAGGCCTATATGCTTGCATATAAGTCCTTTGGTTGATCTTTCCCCCTTACCCCCACACTCCCCTACCTTCCCTCCAAGGCCCGACAGTCCAATCAATGCCTCTCCATCTCTGGATCAGTCCTTGTTCATCAGTTTATGTTGTTCATTATATTCCACAAATGAGTGAGATCATGTGGTATTTATCCGCTCTACAGTTCCATCCATGCTGTGGCAAATGGTAAGAGTTCCTTTTTCTTCTTCCTCTTCTTAAAGAATACCTTTCACCATTTCATATAATGCTGGTTTGGTGGTAATGAAATCCTTTAGCTTTTTCTTATCTGTGAAGCTCTTTATCTGACCTTCAATTCTGAATGATAGCTTTGCTGGATAAAGTAATCTTGGTTGTAGGTTCTTGCTATTCATCACTTAGAATATTTCTTGCCACTCTCTTCTGGCCTGCATGGTTTCTGTTGAGAAATCAGCTGACAGTCGTATGGGTACTCCCTTGTAAGTAACTGACTTTCTTTCTCTTGCTGCTTTTAAGATTCTCTCTTTGTCTTTTGCTCTTGGCATTTTCATTATGATGTGTCTTGGTGTGGTCCTCTTTGGGTTCCTTTTGTTTGGGGTTCTCTGCGCTTCCTGGACTTGTAAGTCTATTTCTTTCACCAGGTAGGGGAAGTTTTCTGTCACTATTTCTTCAAATAGGTTTTCAATATCTTGCCCTCTCTCTTCTTCTGGTATCCCTATAATTCTGATGTTGGTACGCTTGAAGTTGTCCCAGAGGCTCCTTACACTATCTTCATATTTTTGGAATCTTTTTTCTTTTTTCTTTTTCGGTTGGGTATTTTTTGTTTCTTTGTATTTCAAATCTTTGACTTGATTCTTGGGATCCTCTTGTCTGCTGTTGGATCTCTGTATATTATTCTTTATTTCAGTCAGTGTATGCTTAATTTCTAGTTGGTTCTTTTTCATATCCTTGAGGGTCTCACTAGATTTCTTGAGGGTCTCACTAAATTTATCAGCGGTTTCCATAATATTCTTGAAAAACCTTATAAACGTGGTTTTGAACTCTATAGCCAGTCGTTTGCTTTCCTCCATTTCTGTCATTTGTGACCTGTTTCTTTGTCTCCACATTTTTTTATGCTTCCCTGTGTTGGTAGAGTGGTTTTGTGTGCTAGGTGTCCTGTAGGGCCCAGTGGCTCAGCCTCCCCTGTTACCTAAGGTGGACACTCTTGGTGCACCCCCTTGTGGGCTTTGTGCACAGTCTTGTTGTAGTTATGCCTTGATTGTTGTAGGATCACTGGGAGGAATTGACCTCCAGGCCAATTGGCAGTGAGAATCGGCTGTGTCTGCAGTGGGAGAACTTCTGTGCTGAAGACACCCTTCTGGGGCAAGACTTGCTTCAGTGGGGGTTTGGTGCTCACTGAGTCTGCCCCCTGGGTGTGTCCCTTATGGATCTGAGGAGTTGTATTCCGGATGGTCCCCCTCTGACCACTGGGTACACTGGCTCTTGGAGGTTACCCAGCAGGAGCTATGAAGAAAACTGCAGATTCCCCTTCCTTTTTTGGAGTTTGGAGGTGCCCTGATGAGGCCCAGCTGTGAAGCAATGCAAGCTGCTGTGGGGCCTTGGGCCTTCTCTTGGAAGTTCTGGGTCTGTGGCCCAGCTGCAGTTTGTTAGGTAATTTTCAGGTTGCAAAGGGCCAGGGCATTCATATGCAAAAGCCTCTGCTGCAGCCTGGGTGGGGCGGGGTCTCAGGGAATCAAAGGGCGGAGCAAGGAACTATGGCGGATTCTCAGCCCTGCCCTAAGGGGCCGCCTGTCTCAGTGTCCTGATAATTTAATTGCTGCAAGCACCTCTGAGGGAAAGCCGCCCTCGAGTTCCAAGTTCTGCCCGCTGCCAGACAGCCCAGTTTCTCCCCGTATGAGTCGTGGGTCCCCAGAGACTTCCTGGAACCGGAGTTCAGAGCAGTTGGGAGCTTGTGACTCCCTCCCGATTCAAAAAGACAGCTGCGTCCTCAGGTACCGGCCCCTTTCCGCGCACTCTCGAGCCTCCGTACCTTTGCACTTTACTTCCGCAGCTCCTGACCCTCAATGTGCTTTTCTCCTTCCTTCTAGTTGTAGAATTTCCACTCCGCCAGCCTTCCTGTAAGTTCTGGATGATGTCCGTTTTGTCTTTTTATTGTGTTTTGAAGTTGTTGTAGGAGGCAGCAATTTCGGTGTTTCCCTATGCTGCCATCTTAGTTTCTCTCTCTGTCCTAATTCTTGTAGCTATTTGAAAGTCCTCAAATTTATGCAGTAATTTATAATATATAGATGGTGTCCATTAAAATTGAAGTTTTGCAGATATATTTGGAGAATATCAAAATGCAGTATTCTTAACATTTATATTTCCCAGAGCAAAATTTTACCTTATAAAGTTTATCAATGATTGGGGGAAATGATAGTATGTATAACACTGTGGAATACTGAACTAATCTAGGCAGTATCTTCCAAAAATTACTAATGCGCAAAAATTTACTCTAATGGTGAGAGACTGAATAGAGAAATTACGGTTTATCCAAATGACAGAATTTCATGCAACCATTAAAAACCATGTTACAGGTAAATACTCAAATGATTCTGTAATTAATCACTAAAGAATATTAAATATATTCAGGACTTATTACATTAAAATGCAATTTATAAAATATACAGTTTGATCTCTATTTAAATATATATCGATATAGATATAGGTATATCTATATCTACATCTATATCTATATCTGTGACCAGGGAACTTACATGCATATATGCTTAGCCCACGGAAGGCCTGGGAGGGGCGGGTGCAGGATGGAGGGGTTTAATGGGGAAAAAACAAAGGGGACATCTGTAATACTTTCAACAATAAAGATACATTAAAATAAATACATAAATATATATGCCACATATCTACTCATATTATATCCATATATGGCTATATTCTACAAAGAAAACAAAGAGTTAGCAAAATACCTCTCTGGGAGATAAGAACATAGATTTTTTTTCTTCTTTACTGTGGTTTATTTTCCATTTTTTCTATTAAAAATATAAATTTTCTTATGTACTCATAAGAAAAAATTACTTAAAATTTTTATAATTCAAAAAACTTTTAAAGAATTGATTCTTCTTCAATCAGACTCAAACCTTAAAATATGATGTTAATATTGCCTGACAGGCATTATCCATTTGTTTCTACAAAGTCGTCCCTCTCCAAAACCCCAAACAAGTGCTATATTATACTTCCATGCATCCCACATTCTCCTTGGTCACTGGCAACTGCTGCTGCTATATTATCTCATCAACCCAGGCTTTATCCTCTTACCAGTTAACGACAAAAATTATCTCCTCTGTCAACCTTTCTCAAGTTCCTTATAAACTTTTAGATTCTGAAAAAATACCTCAGAAAATATTCCCCACACAACTCAATAGGCTGAGGAAGTAATGTTAAGACTTATGTTTAATGGCCCCGGTGAGGCTGGGACGGCCCTGATGAGGTCGAAACGCCGGTGAAGTCAGAATGGCCCCAGGGAGGTTGAGACGGCTCCGGTGAGGTGGGGAGGTGAGGGTGAGGTTGAAACGGCCCCGGTGAGGTAGGGATGACAGCCTCGGTGAGATCAAGACAGCCCTGGTGAGGACGAAATGGCCCCGGTGAGGTTGGGACGGCTCCAGTGAGGTTGGGACAGATAATGGGGACCAATATAGATTGATGAACAGGGGTAGATACAGAGGCAGAGCAGCATTGAACAGACTGTCAAACTACAGTGGGAAGCCTGGGGAGAGTTTGGGGGGGGGGGCGGGGGGCGGGCAGGAGGGTTAAGAGATCAACTGAAGGACTTATATGCATGCATATAAGAATAACCAATGGACACAAGACACTAGGGGGTAGGGGAGGCCGGGGGAATGTCAAGGGGGGGAAAAGGAGACATATGTAATACTCTTTGTAATACTTCAAGAAATAAAAATTATTAAAAAAAATAAATTAAATTAAATTAAAAAAATACTTATGTTTAAGTCATAACAATAAAATATACTACCAATACTACTGGACCCATACTATGGAGTATTTGGCAATAAAAAGGAATGGAATACTGATACATGCTACATGGATGAATCTTGAAAACATTATGCAAAGTGGAAGAAGCCAGTCACAAAAGACCATAGATTGTATGATTCCATTTATATAAAATGCCCAAAACAGGCAAATTTATGAGGTAAAAGTAGATCAGTGGTTGCTTAGGGCTGGGGAAGCAGAAGGGGGGACAATGGAGATTGACTGTTAATGGGCACAGGCTTCCTTTTAAGAGGCACAAACATAATTCTAAAATTAGATTGTGGTAAGGATTACACAGCCCTGTAAATACAAAAAACTGAATTGTATACTTTTAAATTGGTGAATTGTATGGTATGTGAATTAGATATCAAGAAAGCTATTTAAACTGTACTAAAAAATATTACTGTAACTATTTCTTACAGCTACTGCCGGGAGCCGGTCCATGCTTGCTGTTTCAAGGGACCTGGCATATATGGCATACTGTTCTTAATATGTTTGCTCACCTTCTTGGCACTGTATTTTAACCAAGGTCTCTGAGAAAGGTTGTTTCCCCAGGTAGGGATTTTCCCCTGAAGTTAGGGAGGGAATAAAACCTCTTAACTAGTGCCAGGTGGGTAATTAATCACTTTAACTATGAACAATCATGCTTAAGCTACATAATCTTTACTCCCTGAAATGGAGATAAGAAACGCCCTAACCTTTGTAATAGAGATTGATAGGATTGAATCAACTGGTATAAATACAGATGTAATAAGACAGCAAGACACAGAACTTAGAATACGGAACCAAGAGAGACAGAACCAGGAGGCACAGAACCTACACAGAACGTTCTCTAGAGACAGAAGAACTTCGCTGGAGAGAACATGGCAAAAGATCCTGGACAGAAACTGGCCTCAGAACCTAGAGACAGAACCTAGCAAGAGAACATGGCAAAAGATCCTGGACTGAACCTGACTACAGAAATTGGCAAGAGAACCTGACTAGAACCTGGTGACTGAACCTGACTGGAGAACCTAGCGAGGGAACATGGCTACTGAACCTGCCTGGAGAACGTAGCAAGAGAACATGGACACAGAACCTGACTGGAAATCCTAGCGGGGGAACATGGCGACAGAACCTGGCTGGAGAACCTAGCGAGGGAACATGGCTACAGAACCTGGCTGGAGAACCTGGAGAACCTAGCAAGAGAACATGGACACAGAACCTGGCTGGAGATCCTAACCAGAACTTTGCTGGAGAGCCTGACCAGAACTTGGCTAGAGATCCTGGCTAGGCTGCTGATCAACTGAACGCTGTCTCCGTGTCATTCCTTCTTCGCGGACTCCGTCCACACCTTTGGGGACCCCTGGACCTGCTGGGGTTGGACCCCGGCAAGCTACCATTGAATAGTTAGTATGTACAAGAAACCTTAGAGACCTTATATCACCTGATTCCCACCAACTCTTCAAGGTCAATTTTTAACATTTAATAGAGATCAGAAAACAAGTTCAATGAACTTAAAATATTTACACAAAGTAACAGAGCTATTCAGGAATGGTGCCTAGATATATCATTCTAAAGAAATGTCTCTCTGAAGCCCATGTTTTCTAAACTATGCCTGTCATGCTCGCCATCAACGAGCATATTGGAAATAATTGGAATAAGAGTATCATGGACAAATGCCCTTAAAAGAGCAGGTACTTTGTTTTCTATCAGTGGTGGGAATAAGTTTTTTTGAGGCATCATTATAGGAAATAAGGCTTAAAAGGGTGAATGCCATTGTTATTTAATTCAAAAGCCACATCTAGAAGACAAATGACTCTGGAAAACAATTAAAAGTAATTAAGGTTATGTAATGTGTCCCTTCTCTTTCAGTTTATTCAGAGCTACATTGTACATGTCTTCAAGGTACAGACATCATCTGATTTGTCTTTCTTAACTCAATGCTTCTAGGGTGGTGAAGACTTGGGGGGGGGGCGTTGAAAGGAGGGAGGGAAGGGGAGAAAATGTAATACTATCAATAAAAAATGTACTTTTAAAAAAGTCAATGCTTCTAGAAATTCCTTGTTCTTTATTTAGATGAAATGCTAACAAAATATTAATATACAGAAATGATCACCATTTCTTTAAATCACATTAGGCAAAATAAATATTCCTTTATTTAGATTTTATTACTCATAGTTTTTATCCATACATTTAGAGGACTTTACAAACACTAACTTATTAGCCGTTCCAGAAAGGTAGTTGGATAAAAAAGGCAATTATATGAGGAAGAAATACAAATATGATACTAAAAGGACCGTATTTTGTGGCTTCATCTATAATGCAACTAACATTTAGTTGCTGTTATCCTGTTTGCTGCTGTAACAAATTATCACAAACTCAGAGGCTTAAAACAACACTAATATATTATCTTATGGCTCTGTACGTCAGAAATTCGACACAGGACTCACTGGACTTAATTCAAGATCCTGGTAGGGCTGCATTTCCTTCTGGGGCACTAGAAAATGTTTCCTTGCCTTTTACATTCTAAAGAGGTTACCTGTGTTTCTTATCTCATGGCCCCTTCCTCCTTCAAAGCCAGTAAGTGGGTCAAGTTCTTCTATCATCATTTCACTCTCATCTCCTTTTACCTCCCTCTTCCACTTTTAAGCACCCTTATGATTATATTGGGCCCATCCAAATAATCCAGGTAATCAATCTCATTTTAAAGTCCTTAATCCCATCTGCAAAGTCTTTTTGAAATTTAACAACATATTCACAGGTTCTGAAAATTATGACATTGACATCTTTGGGTGGCAATTATTTAGCCTACTACAGTTGCCTTTGTCTTCAAAAAAATGAGGATTATACATACACATAGTAAATTGAGCCTACAGGCTCAATTTGGGTTAAATACTAATGTTTTAAATAAAGAATGTAGAACTTGGGGTGAAAAATCTCTCCTTTCTGTTTTGTCAGATTTTTACTGGCATTCTATTTTGAAGATGAACCATAATTAGGTATGTGGGAATAACAGGAGAAATAGGGTGCCATTCAAACCCATGAAAAAAAAAAAAAATGGAAAGATCTAAGTGAATCTTTTATTTGAACAAAAACCTGAAAAAAGCTTATTTTGTATTACCTATCTTTTCATATACATTGTTCTGCCTTGGCACTCAGAAAGTACCATTTACACGGCCTTTATCACATAATAGGAATATTGTATTAATTCAAACTAGAGGAAAAGTAGCTGGGAAGGCTATGCTTGAGCATACTAACCAGTTTTTACAAACCTTTAAAATAAAATATCCAAATAATCATTACATATGTATATGTGGTTAAGCAGTCAAACATCTCCTTTTTGAAAGGCCTAAATTCAAAGTGAAATTATCTCACTATTTTTTTAATTCCCCAGAAAAATGCACTATCGCATGTTTAACATTTTCAATTTAGTTTTATATCTTTTCTGACTCCAAGACAGAAGAGAGATGTTTGATGTACTCAAGTTATAGCCAGCATCTACCAATTCTTTGATTCGACTTTTTAAAGTACTTATGCTTGAATCTAGAATCCGAGGATTTTCAATTATTTGTGAAATGCTAATTTTTTCTTCTATGAGGCAATCTATTTTATCATTAAACTTTTTCTCTCCCAAGAAGAGCACATCTAGATAGCTCAAGACAAACTTCTGTACCTCCTGTTCAGTGCACCCAAGAGAACACAGCTTCTCTTTGATATTTGTGTAGTTTCTTTTGGCACAGGCATTGGAAAGGTCTAGGATTTCAGCTCCTGGACCACATATCAGAACAAGCAGCTCCTCATTGTTCAGGTTGAAAGTTGACTGTAAAAACATAATGTTAGCTTTTATCCGTTTGGTGCTCTGAATTAAGATGAAAGGGTTTTTTAAAATTATTTTCCTGACAAAATCTATGGGATGACTGTGACCTAAGGACAAACATACTTCCTGCAAAAATTCGACCATCTGTTTATTCAAATCAAGACTATTGGAGAAGGTACGTGGGGCATTGTTCAATAATCTACAAAGGCACTTCCGGGTCAATCCAACTGAGTAGAGAAACTTTATATTATTCTCCAGGTTTACGTTGTTATTGGACCGAAAAAATGATTCAGGAGAACGTTCCAAAATATCTACAATTTCAAGGTCCGATGTCATAATTGTTCTCCACAAATCCCACCGTTTTGAAAGATTTTCAGTTGTGCGTGTTAAGGCTCGTGGATATCTTGATATGATGCTAGCAATCACTTCTTGGCCAGCTCCTTTGGACAGAAGGAACATCTTCAGATCCTGCTCATTAATACCCGTCCTATTAAAAACTCCGGGCTGTCGTTTCTTGGCCATGTCAACATCTACTCCCATAGTAAGTAAGTTATTCAGTAGTCTATTCTTCAAAGGCTCACTGTCTTCATTATCAGACTTCACACCAAAAAACCTAAATGAAACTGATTTGAAGAGTATTTCTGGTGAAAATCGGGTCATCCAACATCTTGAGCCAAAGAGGAAGCGACTTCTCATATACAAGAGGTTTCGTGGTGCCAGAATGGTCAAGTAGCCCCAACCTTTTGGAATGCTGTTAAAACAACACAGACAATATTATATAATGTATTAAATAGTTGAAAGACCATATTATGATCCTGTAAGTATCATGGTCCTTTCTATAAGAAGTTATTGGTAGCTCCAGTTCTCCTGGTGCTGTGGTAACAATTCAGCCACCGTATTTTCTCTCTAGCTCATTACTTCTAATTATCTAGATACCAGACTTCTTTGCCTCAGTTCTCACATCCTGGTTATCAAACTCTAAATTTACCCCTGAAAACCAACACCAGCTTTTTTTTTTTTTTTTGGGGGGGGGGGGGGGAGGGAGGTAAAGATTTGTTTTATTTCTACTGGGGAAAAGAGAATGATAAATAAAACTGTTCTCCAATTTGCTCTCCACTGTGTACAAACATAGCCACACACATATAGAAAAATACACACACACCAAAAATACCCCAAACAAAAAGAAACCAAGAATCAAAAATCAAAACACCCTCAAACTGCACCAATACTTTGGATTTGACCAAAAGAATAGATCCTAGGAGGAAGTGCACAATGCAAAATCAAATGACTGAAAATGCTGAACAAACAGTATTATTAATATACAAAATATTTATATTTCTCAACTAGTAACAGTTGGTTCTCCATGTTTGTAAAATTTTGGAACCACATAGCTGATTTGTTAAATATAGTCCATGCCAGCTTCCAAAAGCCAGAAAAGATCTGTTAGCTTCCTTCTTTGATGCCTCATCAAAATTTTCTACAAGATCTAAAACATCACCATCTTCCTCGTCAATGTCTTCTGGTTTTGGTGCTTTGCTATCCATCACTGTTCAGCTAACTTCCTAAGACTTGTGAAGCTGTCAGCACCAAACTGACTTAATATTCCAGAAAGCATTTCTGTGATTGGTTTGGTTTTTGCATGACTGATAATTGCAAAGGTGTCAGCAGAAAGGGAAGCTTGGACTTTGGGATTGTTGAAATGAATAACTGTTCCATCACCTTTAATCATGTTTACCTCTTCAATACCAGCTTTCCAGAAAACTCTGAAGTTTTCTGTCATCAGCTGTAGCTATTCTATGTACCACCTTCTTTCTGCAAGCCATACCCTTGTCCCCTATCTGGATCTGAGCCTGAAGTTTAGCTAACTTTTCTTGGTTCATGCTGTTGGTAAATCTGAGGCAGGGAGAGTCCTCCAACACCAGCATGCAGCAAGAGCAAGAGGGTTACCTCAGCGAGACACCAACACCAGAATTCTTAATTTGCACCATAAACACATTTTTCTAGATTCATGGCACTCTTTAAATCCAGGCTATTATTAGAGCCTAATTCTTAGCTCTGGTCAACAAGAACAACTGCTTCCATTCTCCTCAATTTACATTATTGTCCCCTTGGTTGTAACCCAACAACTCCAAACCAATGTGCATCTTCCAAATGATCTAGTTGGGATATTTAATCCAAATAATACACCACACATGGAACTATGCTGCAAGATGACATGTTTAAAAGTTACTTTTACCATTCTCCCCAGGCCACCACATTACAAAAGATGAGCCCAGGGCTCTATGCATCAGTTTCACAACACATATAACTTTGTGCAAGTGGTTAAAACCTCAATATCTAATTTTCTTGATCATTCAGAAATGAGTCATGAAATGTATGAACTGCTACATGCTACATGGTAACAATCATAAGTCCCTAGTAAAGTGAGCATCTATTTATAGGAAATATTTTATGAGGAAAGCAACAAAGATTATTCGTATCAGATAATTTATTTTCCTAAACTACTTATGGTCTGAATCATACAATAATACATATATTTTTTAAATTGTACTTTATCCTTTTCAGACTACACAGCTGTGATGAACTTAGATTTTTATTCCTAATTACTTATAATGGGCTCTTATCACTTAAAAGAGGCCCTTTAATTAAGCATAAAATAGAAAATAGAGCTAAATGATTTCAACTCACCACTAATATCTTTGGACTTGAGATACTGCTTTCAAGATCAACATCATAAAAGCCTCTCTGCGCCTATCCTTTTGATTATTCCAATTTAACAAGAATTTAGATTATGCCTACAGACTGGGAACATTCCTATAGCTCAAATAATCTAAAGATCCTCAAAGAATCGGAAAAATATTCCCAAAGTATGGAATCAAATAGCATTCAAACAAAAGTGCAGACTGCTCACAAGGTAAACATCAAACAAAAGCACATATTAGACTGCCCTATACTTTGAATTCACTATTCTTCACTTCTCCATAATGCTACATGCTACCATGTAATTATACACTCTCCCAAAAATGCATGAATTTAGAAACTTAAAAAATAAGGTCCTCTTTCTAACTAAAGCAGTGGTTCTCAACATGTGGGTCACGACCCCTTTGGGGGTCGAACAACCCTTTCACCGGGGTCGCCTAAGACCATCAGAAAACACATATAAAATTACATATTGTTTTTGTGCTTAATCACTATGCTTTAATTATGTTCAATTTGTAACAATGAAAATACATCCTGCATATCAGATATTTACATTAGGATTCATAACAGTAGCAAAATTACAGTTATGAAGTAGCAACAAAAATAATTTTATGGTTGGGGGTCACCACAACATGAGGAACTGTATTAAAGGGTCGCAGCATTAGGAAGGTTGAGAACCACTGAACTAAAGGAAGGCTTTACATTGCCCAAATCAAAAATTTGCTCTTCCAGACGCTCAAGGGTGACCTCTACTGACTAATCAGACAGAACACTGACAGCTATGGATAAGACCAGTACTTTCCAAAGAGGGGTAGCAATACGATCCAACGGAATGTAGGAACAAACAGTAAAATTCCAACTTATATTTGCCTCAGCCTTTTAAAATTTCTACTTTCTGTATTATAAAATGTATACAATATATACTGTAAGACATGTACCTAACTCACCAGTAAATAAAATATAAATATATTGAAGGTCCATGTATAAACCTTTCTTGGAGAGTATACACAATCAAAAAAAGCCTGAAGGCTACTACTCTAGAGAACACACCCTCAAACAGGGTTGAACAAGCCACAGAAAGCTCAAAAGAAACTGTATCAATGACAGACTAAAAGAAAGTGAAAATATATGCCAAGTTTCTTAACAAAAGTGCATTCAGGGCCCTGACCGGTTTGGCTCAGTGGATAGAGCATCGGCCTGTGGACCGACGTTCCCAGGTTCGACTCCAGGCAAAGGCATGTACCTTGGTTGCAGGCACATCCCCAGTAGAGGGTGTGCTGATGGATGTTTCTCTCTCATCGATGTTTCTGACTATCCCTCTCCCTTCCTTTCTGTAAAAAAATCAATAAAATATATATTTTTTAAAAGTGCATTAAGGTTTCTCCTGAATCTCATAGGTGGATTTTATGTCTTTTTTTTAATTATTTCATAATTCCCTCTCCATGGAAATATCTTCCACACAAATTAACATGTCCAAAACCAAAATGAGCATCTTTCCCAGCCCCCAAACTAGACCTCCTCTGATTAATGAAATCGTTATCACTAACCTGAGTCATTCATGATAAAAATACAAAAGCTTTGCTTTCTCTCCCTTCCTCAACCTATCATCAAATCATGTATTCTGCTTGTTCATCATCTCTGAACTCCAACCCCTCTACTCTTTGCTTTTCATTCACCCAGACTATAATAGCCACTTAACTTGCTTCTCTAACATCTGTCACTCAAAACTTCCATCATAGTATACTTGTAAAACAAGTATGTAATTATGTCCCTCATTTCCTGATTAAAGATCTCTGTAGCTCTCCCCTACAAAGTAAAATCTTCAGACTGACCTTCAAAGCCCTCACCACACAGTTCCACCTATCTTTCTAGCTAGCTTCTATTCTACAACTTCACCACTAGGCACCACTGCCTCTCAAACCTCTGGTCCTTAACATCCTTGTCCATTCTTGTCTCCCTGCCTTCTTAAGATATCTCTCAGGAAGGCCTATCATCCTGATGTCTATCCATAGTACAAGATCCCATTCAAACACTACCTTCCTACAAATCTTTAACTAAACAAGTATATATTGTTGAAGTGAAGCATTTATTTTATAATTACTTATTACTAGGGAATCTACACTATTTCTATGAGGGGGGGGGAGCTCAGTTGGACTTAGAATTGGCAACTAAAATTTGGTTTTGACTACAATACTATACATGCAATAAATTGACCCAAAATATATTATGAACAGTCTCAGCGAAACTTAATACAATGTTACTTAATATTGAATGTTGGTAAGCATATGAGGAAATGGGAGAAATTCTCAAATACCACTGCTTGAAGAGAATCTGGTACCCTCCATCATATCCTTTAAGCCAACATTTCCACTTCTGGGAGATTATCCAAGACAAGAATACACATTATTATGAAAAGGATTATCATCATAATACTATTTGCTATTGACAAAAAGAAGGAACCCAATGTCCCCAAAAGAATGACTAATAAGTTATGGTACAACTATGCAATAAAATACTATACAACCTCCTTTTTAAAAATGAGGCAGATCTAACACAATGGAAAGATGTCCAAAGTGTTTTAAGTGGCAAACAGCATAATGGTATGAGTAGGGTAATATGCAGAAAGAGAGAAAAAAATGGAACAAAACAGTTATCTCTGACAGATTAATGGCAGCTATGTACTAATTCTGAAATATTAAAATATTAATTTACGTGTTTATTGCAACTGATATTAAATTTAAAAAAAATTAAAATTGTCTTGGAGTACAAAAACATAATAGAACAATATATATTACCTTTACCTATTTTTCAGTTTTCAACACAAAAATGTTAAACCTGATAAATATCAATGCTACTTTACTCTTTTAGCACCCAATTTCCATCCAAAATACTCCCCTTACATCTAGTAAGGTGAATAAATATTTAAACAGCCTAATGCAAGAAGTATCAACTGCCTCAATCTACAAGTTTCAAAAATAATTAATACTCCATAATGTATTTCAATCTCAAATTAACGTTTTTAATGAGCCAAAACCATTATTGCTAGAGGTGAAATCCAAAATTTAAAAATACACTGAAAATCTGTGTACCTACAACTTGTATGGTCTAAGGAATAAAAGTTTTACCCTGCCCTCTGCTCCACAGAAGCCTAATAAAGGGGCTTTTAATGAAATGGCCAATGTCTGGCCCTAGGGTACTACATTCCAGTGGGCCTTCTTTCCACAAAACAAGCAGTTCAGAGACCTTTACAACAATGCATTTCTCACCTCATTTGCCTTAAAAGGACTTCTGCATTCCTCCAGAAAAAAGCTGGAAAATAGTTGTCCCTAAAAATGGCCAAAAAGAAGGGGGGGGGGGGAGTTACAAAATATTGTCAGGACTTCGCAATACAGAAGAACGAGTTCAATCCCACCTAGCGCCGCAGGTGCATAACCTCATGAGATGCATAACCTTCCTGCACACTAAACATCTCAGAGATACGAGAAGAAAAGAGCAAGTACAGGCCTGAATGTGATCGGAAAAGGTAGCAGAATGGCGAATGATCTGTAAAGCCAAAACTAACTGCTTCACGTACATCGTCTTAAACTCCACAAATTAAAAAGTAGGCTTTATCCCCGAAATTCCAAAGCGCCGACTTTTCTTACTAGCTTCTCTTAGCTAGGTGAAGCGCAAGTTGGAACCCAGGGGAGCCTGTAGCTCAAAACTAAGGTTAATTCCACAGGTTCCATTCCACGGACTCCTCCCACCCCTCCTCCTCCCACAAGGACAACTGTGCAAAGAACTGCGCGGGAACTGGGCGCTGCGATACCTCAAAGTCACCCGCACCCGCTTCTTAAAACAAAAAGCACAGCAGCAAAGCCAGCAACGGCAACTTGGACTGTACGGAAGAACCAGAGAGCGCTTTACTTCCGCCTCCGGAAGCGGAAATTCACGAACTTCCGGCCACGGGCCCGCGCGGTGACGTCACCACCTTGCGTGCCCCCGCGGCCAGGGGGCCGCCCTCCGTAAACCAACGCGAGAAGCCCAGCAGGGGGCGGCAGAAGACCGCGGTAAGCGCGGGGAGCCCACAGCTGAGGCGGGTTTGGGACGGGGTGGGCGGGGCCGAGAGCCTTCCGGGTTCCCGGGCCGGCGGCCGAGAGTTGCTGCGGGGTCTCAGTGCTTTCTGGCGACGAGCGGTGAGCAAGTCCCTATCAGTCCCTATCATATAAACGAATTTTGCTGCCTGATGGGGTGATTACGCGTATTCCTGTGACTCACGTGACGCCGAGGAACACTTTGGCGTTTGGTGCCGAAAAACACCTGCGATGAGAGGCTCATAAACAGCCCCGGGTTCTTTCTTTTCTGAGCGACCTGCTGGAGTGTGGCTGCTGGTCCGACATCAGGCTCAGCCCGCAGGCTCGGGGAGCAGTTCTAATGAACTTCTATTTAACTGCTGGCAGCACGACTGCTCCCTGGTTCGTATTAAACTGTGCCGGGTTCGGGCTGTTTGAAGTTTCAGCAGGAACCATCCCCACCTCCGGTGCGAGTGTGGCACCTTGGGGGGCGTCGCCTCAGTCTTCCTGGTCGGGTCGCTCCCCTGGGGCTGGTGGCAATGGAGATCAAGTTTCAATTGGAGGCAATTCTGCTGTTCCCTCCTGTAAGAGAGAGATTATACTCAGATGAGTGAGATCGTCAGGCCGCCCGGTTACATAACGGAGGACGCGGTGGGCCTCAGAGAAGCACATGGGGCGAGAGGGTTGGTCCTGAATTTCACGGCCAGAAGCACTGACTGCATTGCCCTCTGGGGGGAGGAGGGGGGTGCACACAACGGGAGCGTGTTCTTCACCCCATTCCTGCACCAAGGAGCCAATTAAAGTTTAGTCCTCACTCTCCCTTAGATCACGCCCCGCTGCTTTGTTGTTGTCACTTCGTGTTGAATTAACTCTCTGTTTTGTTGGCTGATCAGAATAAAGATTAACTTTGGGGTCTTAAATTGCTAATAATCAGTCTGCTGGCAAGTGAAACTACTTCCTGCAGTTAGTTCCCTCAGGTGAAAATTAGCCCCGAAAAATTAGAAACGACCTCTTTATTTCGATTTCTAAAATCGATTTCTGTATATAGAAGGAGCTCCTATACCTGAGGTAATATTTACTATTATATATTAATATAAAAATTATATACACAAATATATAAATATTTTAAGTAGAAGCTGCTTTACAATCAGACTGTAAAACAAAATCTTTTTTTTTTTTTTTAAGTCCCCACCAGAGGACATGCTTAAGTTTGAGCGATACCTTGTAGGTAAGGGAGAATGGTTCTTTTGAAAATAAATTCTGTATTTCCTCTCCAAAATTCTCAGATTACAAATATTTTTTAATATTTATTTTATTTATTTCAGAGAGAAGAAGGGAGAGGGAGAGAGAAATAGAAACATCAATAATGAGAGAGAGCCCTAGCTGGTTTGGCTCAGTGGGTAAAGCGACGGCCTGTGGGCTGAAGGGTCCCAGGTTCGATTCTGGTCAAGGGCACATGCCTGGGTTGCAGGCCTGGTCCCCACAGGGGGCAGGTAAGATGCAGCCGATCAATGATTCTCTCTCATCATTGATGTTTCTATCTTTCTTTCCCTCTCCCTTCCCCTCTGAAATCAATAAAAATATATTTTTAAAATAATAATAATAATGAAAGAGAATCATTGATCGGCTGCCTCCCACAGGCTCCCCACGGGGGATTGAGCCTGCAACCTGGGCATGTACCCTGACTGGGAATCAAGCTGTGACCTCTTGGTTCATGGGTCCACACTCAACCACTGAGCCACACCCACCAGACTACAAATATATTTTAAATGCATATTATAAAACACTGAAAAGAATAACAACAAAAGTATAATAATGATTGGACTGGATGGTGTATTATCAACTACTTTTTTTCCCTTCTCATATTTTGCCAAAGAAGTTTAATTTTTAATGATTTGTTAATATTGTCATTACCTTCAATAAAAGCAATGCCAACTCCCTCAGTCATTGGTGGTGTGTTATGGCAGAGCCTGTATATACCTTGTCTATATTTTATTCATTGACTTAATATTTATTGAGCACCTACACTTCCAGGCCCTGTTTTCAGGATGGGGGAAAACAAAATAAAGCCCCTGCCTTCTAGGACCTCTTTTCCAATGGTAGGTCTCACTCAGCCCGAGTGTCTGCTCCTGTACATGTCCTCCCCCCGCCCCCTCATCTTCCCTCCCAGGGTCATGGCTGACCCAGGCCCTACTAAACTGATGTAATTAAGAAAAAGAAAATGTGCCCTAACCAGTTTGGCTCAGTGGATAGAGTGTCGGCCTGCGGACTGAAAGGTCACAGGTTCGATTCCGGTCAAGGGCACGTACCTTGGTTGCGGGCACATCCCCAGTAGGGAGTGTGCAGGAGGCGGCTGATGGATGTTTCTCTCTCATTGATGTTTCTGACTCTCTATCCCTTTCCCTTCCACTCTGTAAAAAATCAATAAAATATATTTTAAAAAAAGAAAATGTGGTTGGAAACACTGACAGGGAGGTGGGGGCTGTGAGTAAGAGAAGACCTGAGGCAAGGAGTAAGCAATGATGAAACAACAAAGAGGAAAAGAGATGAGATGAAGTCATCGCAATATGGTGGAGGGAAGTTTATTTTAGAAGCTATTCTAAAGTTTTCATCTTTCTGGGATTTTTATAGATGCAAAAGTAATTCCATTTTTATGTCAAATTTATATTGTCATATATCTTGACTAGAGGCCCAGTGCACGAAATTCGTGCACTAGGGGGTGGGAGGTTCCTCAGCCCAGCCTGCACGCTCTCCAATCTGGGACCCCTTGGGGGATGTCTGACTGCCGGTTTAGGCCTGATCCCACAGGCCTAAACATCCCGCTCACAATCAGGGACTGCTAGCTCCTAACCGCTTCTGCCTGCCAGCCTGATCACCCCCTAACTGCTCCCCTGCTGGACTGATTAACACCTAACTGCTCCCCTGTCAGCCTGATCGCCCCCAACTGCCCTCCCCTGCTGGCCTGATGGCCCCCAACTGCCCTCTTCTGCTGGCCAATTTAGTTCTGATTATCGGTTTCTATGCCAGTCAGCATCAAGAGCTCCACCTCCTAGGCAGCCATTGGCTCCTCACAGTTGACCCAGATTTGATTCTGATTGGTCAGTTTCTATGGGCCTATCAACAGGGCCTAATCAGAAAGGCAGGGCTGATCAGCAGTCCCAGTGGAGGCCTGGAGAGAAATGGAGGTGGGGCTGCTGACCAGGCCGGGAGCTAAAGAGAGAGGCAAGTACTGATCAACAGCTGCCACAGAGGCTACAGATAAGACCCTGCTTCTCTCTTTAGGCCTCTCTCTGGGCCTGATTTGCAGCCCCCTCAGCAGTCAGTGCTGGGTCACCATGACTGCAGGACTGACTTCCGGTTGGTCGAGCCTCCTGGTCATTGCGGGTGTGACGAACCCAGGGTTTTTATATATTAGGATTACATTTCTCTTTCTTGTCTAAAACTTTGGTGATATTAGATGGTATATGTGTCTTTAAATGACCATGCTTGGGAAAAGAAAAGATTGCCAAGTCTGAATTGGAGCATCTCCTCTACCCTTTTTAATCCAGAAGTCTGAAGCCTACACTCTGAAGCCCTCCCTTCATGAATTGGACACTCAGGGGAGTGGCCGAAGGTCACGTTTGAATACAGAACATATGCTACACTCAGAAACACCTCTGACCTAAGGGTTTTTTAACTGTGCCAAATCCCCCTGCTCAGGAAGTGTCCTGTTTTTCACACAAATAGAGTTCTGGCAAGACACAGGCCCTCCATTGACCACTCATGTTTGAATCTCAGCAAACCCAATTAAGGACAGAAAGGAAGTGGCCCTCCATCTCCCACCTTCCACCCAATACAACCCCCACAGACTCCTAGACTCAAAAGACCACAGGTGGGGAACCTTTTTTCTGCCAAGGGCCATTTGGATATTTATAACATCATTTGCAGGCCATACAAAATTATCAACTTGAAAATTAGCCTGCTATATTTGGTCAAACATCTAATTAACTCACCCTAATGCCGTGGCAAGGCCAGACGAAATGATTTTGCAGGCTGTATATGGCCTCAGCCCACAGGCCGGATGTTCCCCATCCCTGCAAAAGACAAATGAATACCCTACCCCACATCAACTTCCTAGACAGACATACCAGTGACCTATCAGTCTCACTTGAGGGCCCTCAGAGGAACATCAAGTCTCTTCTCCCACTCTCTCTTGGCTGCGGCTGTTTTGTTTGTATATGAAAACAAATGAAAAGACTATAAGTTGCTTTAGGTGAACAAAAGCAGTAAAGTTATAGTCAAAGGTTAACACTCTTAATGTTTGCAAACAAACCAAAAAAGCTAGCATAATTTTCCCCCTTTTTAAAACAACTGTTTTTTAACAGCCTTCGAGTTCTTAGGATTTTATTGCTGGTTACTTTCTTTCTCTGAAATGTGCCTGACCAGGGTCTAGAGAGACTTCAAGAGTCAGCTTTCCCACTCCCACACTCATTACCACAAGAGTCTGTGGCAAGGAAATGGATACTTCGCCTGGCAAATTTGCTGATTCCAGACCTGATATGATCCTGGCTTCCCGTAGTAGTTAGATCGCCACTGTCAGCAGCACAGAGTTGGCCAAGAGAAACAGTAATCACTTGAGATCCCATAAAGTCTCAGTCCCAATCAGCCGGTTGAGTTTGAATACCTTTAGGGTTGTTTCAGCAACAGTACCATGCCTTCAATGAAATGATTCTTAATCACTAGTAGAAAATGTTATCCTAGTACAGTAGAGAAGCAAATAATCACAAAATGGAAAAATATCTTCCTTGTTCAAACATCCATATACCTGTAACTTAGTTTGTTAATTTAAAGTCATCCAAAGAATATGAATTTTGAGAGAAATTACATAGAAGAAACTATTAATAATCTTTGAAAACATTCATATAATACTATCTGCCAGGCACTACTATTCTATACTTCACCTATATTAATTCATTTAAGACTCTGATAGAAATAACATTATCTCCATTTTACAGATTAGAAAACTGAGACAGAGGCTTGGCAACTTGCCCAAGCTCACACAGCCAGTAACTGGAACCTAAGAAGTCCAGCTCCAGAGTCTATCATAATTGCAGTGCTTTGCTGACACTCAGAGAGAAGCAATATTTTAACTCACTATAGAAACTACAAAAATAGTAATGTTTATCTATAGAAAATTGAAAAAGGCAAAAAATTCACCCATAATTCAATCACTTAGAAATAACCACCATTTACATTTTATTTATATCCTTTTAGTTTATTTTCTTGAAGAATATTCCTATGCATAACTTTTTTCCTTAGTCAACCAATGAGGTAGGTATAACTTTGTAGATGAGGAAACTGAGATTTAGATAAAGTGACTTTTTCAAGATAAAGCTAATGCGTGTGGAACCAGGATTTCAACCCAGGTTGCTTCTTTCAGAACCTGTACTCCTAACCCCTGGCTTATACTGTATTTGAGTTTACATTTTTTTGTCACACTTAAACAGTCCTTTTCCATCCTAAGTTTATGAAGAACAGTCATCCATATTTTCATGCAGTACTTTATTATTTTTCCTTTTTTCCCTTTAAGTCTTTGAATCATCTGGATTTTATTTTGGGATAAGAAACAAGAAAGAGATTCAATTCTGTTTCCTTTCCAAATTGCTAGTCAATTGTTCCAACATCATTTAATGAATACTTTCTTTGCACACTGCTTTGAAGTGTCACCTTTATCATATACCAAATTTACCATTTTTAATTACTGCATTCCACTTTGAAAGATATTTCTTAAGGTTCTATTGTGATAATCTAACTTAAGGGTAGACATGAAGAAAGGAAAGTAGGTTTCAGCCTGGTGTTATGAGAATTTTCCTTTATAGATGATTTGTTTCCCTCAAAAAATAAAGATCAGGATTCAGGTGAGCATATTTTATCTCAAACTCTACAGTTTTTATAGAAATGTGAAAAATGGAAACTGAGCTTAGAGGAATATTAATGATTCTCTTGTCCAACCCTCTTATGTATAAGTAAGGTAACTGAGGCCCAAAATGGCAAAAATTACTTACCTAGCATTGCTAGGTACTGTCTGTATTTTACAGGTTTCTTTCAGTAGCTAGTGACAGAAATACAACACAAGCTAATTCAAACAAAAAAGGTTGAGGAATTTTTCTCTCAGTTTATCTCTCTATATAGGTCTTATTCTCTCAGGTTCTTCCATGGAACAAGATATATGGCAAGTATCTCTAAGGTTATGTCCTTTTAACTGGAAACTCCAGCTTCTAATTCTTAGTCTTGAACATAAAACCCATAATAAGGACTATGCTTGGTTTTCCTTGAGTCATGTGACCACCCCCATTGTGTCATGGGAAAGGTGAAGGTGGCAGGATATACTATGATTGGTGGCCCCATAAAACCACTTGGAGTTGGGGAGAGGCAGTTCCTCAAAAGAAAAGAGGTGTTATGATTGCTGGAATGAAGAAAGGGAACTTAGACAGACAAAAATACCTCTGTCTACTACTACAGTTGGAGAACCAGAATTGGAATTGAGGTCTTTGAACTTACATTCTAATTCTTTTCTCGTTCCTCTATTCATTTAATGCATATTTATTGAGCACTCTATCAGGATTGTATTTAATTGCAAGTAACAAAATCGCAAGTCAGTGATGGTTTCCATAGCAACAGGTCTAAAGACAGGAGTTAGCTGTTGCATTATTTTCTAAGATCATGGAGTCTCACAACTTCCCATCCCTCCTCGTTAGTCACTATCTTAGTCCATTGGGTTATTATAACAAAAATGCCATAAACTGGGTAGTTTGAACAACAACCATTTATTTCTCACAATTCTGGAGATTGGGGAGCCCAAGACCACGGTGCCAGGAGATTCGGTGTCTGGTGAAGACCTACTTCCTGGTGGATAACCATCTTCTTTCTGTGTCTTCACCTGATGGGAAGCAGCAGGAGCACTCTCTGGGGTCTCTTTCATAAGGACACTAATCTCACTCAGGAGGTCTTTACCCTCACAACCTGATCACCTCCCAAAGGCCTCACCTCCCAATATCATCAAATTGGGGGACACAAATATTCAGTCCATGGTAGTCGCTTAACCCAGGCAGGATACAATCATCTCTCCCTGAAGCCTTTCCAAGCCTCCATTCAGGATAAATCTTTCCCACTCTTACAGCGCTGTCGCATTGTTCAATCATTGTAACACTGAATTCATTCTTTTTTTTTTTAATTAAATCTTTATTGTTCAGATTATTACATTTGTTCCTCTTTTTCCCCCCATAACTCCCCTCCTCCCAGTTCCCGCCCCACCCTCCGCCCTCACTCCCCACCCACTGTCCTCATCCCTAGGTGCACGATTTTTGTCCAGTCTCTTCCCGCATCTCCCACACCCCTTTCCCCCCCCAAGAATAGTCAGTCCATTCCCTTTCTATGTCCCTGATTCTATTATAATCACCAGTTCATTCTGTTCATCAGATTATTTATTCACTTGATTCTTAGATTCACTTGTTGATAGATGCATATTTGTTGTTCATAATTTGTATCTTTACCTTTTTCTTCCTCTTCCTCTTCTTAAAGGATACCTTTCAGCATTTCATATAATACTGGTTTGGTGGTGATGAACTCCTTTAGCTTTTCCTTATCTGTGAAGCTCTTTATCTGACCTTCAGTTCTGAATGATAGCTTTGCTGGATAAAGTAATCTTGGTTGTAGGTTCTTGGTATTCATCACTTTGAATATTTCTTGCCATTCCCTTCTGGCCTGCAAAGTTTCTGTTGAGAAATCAGCTGACAGTCGTATGGGTACTCCCTTGTAGGTAACTGAGTTTCTTTCTCTTGCTGCTCTTAAGATTCTCTCTTTGTCTTTTGCTCTTGGCATTTTAATGATGATGTGTCTTGGTGTGGTCCTCTTTGGATTCCTTTTGTTTGGGGTTCTCTGCGCTTCCTGGATCTGTAAGTCTATTTCTTTCACCAGGTGGGGGAAGTTTTCTGTCATTATTTCTTCAAATAGGTTTTCAATATCTTGCTCTCTCTCATCTTCTGGCACCCCTATAATTCTGATGTTGGTATGCTTGAAGCTGTCCCAGAGACTCCTTACACTATCTTCGTATTTTCAGATTCTTTTTTCATTTTGCTTTTCTGGTTGGGTGTTTTTTGCTTCTTCGCATTTCAAATCTTTGACTTGATTCTTGCGCTCCTCTGGTCTGCTGTTGGGAGTCTGTATAGTATTCTTTATTTCAGTCAGTGTATGCTTAATTTCTAGTTGGTTCTTTATCACAACATCGAGGGTCTCATTAGATTTCTCGAGGATCTCATTAAGTTTATCGGCAGCTTCTAGACAGTTCTTGAGAGACCTTAAAAGTGTGGTTCTGAACTCTATATCTTCCATTGACAATTTTGTCCTGTTTCTTTGTCTCCACATTTTGTTATGCTTTCTTGGTGCACCCCCTAGTGGTCTTTGTGCGCAGTCTTGTAGTTAAGCCTTGATTGTTGTAGCTAATACTAGGGGGGATTTGACCTCCAGGCCAACTGGCTGTGAGAATCAGCTGTGTCTGCAGTGAGAGAACTTCTGTCCTCTAGGGCGGTGCTAATCTGGCGTTTGCCTGAGGCTATCTGGCAAATGCCTCTGTGCAGGGCTTGGGCGGGGCGGGTGGGTCGCACGGGATCAACAGGGTGGGCCGGAGAGAGCAATTATGGTGGCTCTCAGTCCTGTCCCCAGGGGCTCTGCCTCTCTGAGTCCCAGCAACCACTGCAAACCTCGGAGAGAAAGCTGCACTCGCTCCGACAGAAGCCAGACAGTCCCGCTTCTCCCGTTTGAGTCTGGGTCCCTAGAGACTCACCCGGATCTGGAGCTCAGAGTCTGCGACTCCCTCCCAATTGAAAACACCAACCGTGCCCTCAGCCACCAGCCCACTCTGCATGCACTCCGCACCTGAGTATTTCACTTCAGCACTGTGCCTCCTCTAAGTGTCGGTATGCGTTTCTCTTTCCTCCTAGTTGTAGGACTTCCACTCAGCCAGCGTTCCTGTGGTTCTGGGTGATGTCCATTCCATCTTTTAGTTTCACTTTTGAAGTGGTTGTTCGAGGCAGCAAACTCCGGCGTTAACCTATGCCCGCCGTCTTGGTTCTCCGTAACACTGAATTCATTCTATCTTATGTTGAAGTAAGTTTGGTGCATGCATCTCCATCTTCTCTGCTATTAGACAGCAATTCCTGAGGACACAGACTGAGTCTCACTCATCTTTGTGGAATCGAGGTGCCAATTGTTCTAACCTCTGGCTCTGCCAGCTGCACTTATTCCCAGCCAAACCCAGAAACAAACAAACAAACCCAGAATCATTTTGAGTTCTGGTAAACCCTAGCACCTGACAACATCTGTGAGCAGAATGACTACACTGCAGGTTTTGTCTAGGGGTTACACACCTCAGCACACAGAAAAACAACTTTCAATCCCCCATTGGACATGCTGGCTCACATTTTCTTCCTTCTGGATGGGCCTGAAGACTTCAAACTCCATTCCCCATTATTTTGCCCCAATTCAGCTGTACCCCAATCCCATCTCCACACTGACAAACCTAAACCCAATATCTTGTTTTATTATTCCGCTTTGCAGTTAAGAAATGGAGGCATGAAGAGATTAAATAAATAATTCCATATCACACGGCCAGCAAGTAGGAACCAGAAATCAAACCCAGACTATTTGAATCCAGAGCCTGGATCCTTAATAATTAAACTCAGCTAAACTCTATAGCAACGAATATGATGCTTTCCCTAGTAAGTGCATCAAAATGATGGTTGGATTCAATTTACTTATATTTCTAACATTATCAGTAATACTCTAGCTTTCTTATATTTTTCTTTTTTCCAACTTCAAAAAGTTATTTTTATTTGTAAAATACCAAATGATCCATTATAGGAAAAAACCCCTACATTTTCTTAAATGAAAGTAAAAATTACGAGTATACTGGTATTACAATTGTTTGCTAGTTTTATTTTTTACAGCTCTACTGATGTTAATTGGCAAATAATTTTGTGTATATTTAAGATGTACAACAGGATAGCTGATATACCTGTACATTGCAAAATGATTACCACAATGAAGCTAGTTAGCACATTCATCACCTCACATAGTTATCCGTATATTATGTATGTGGCAAAACACTTAAGATCTACTCTCATAGCAAAATTTAAGCATACAATGTTACTAACTATAGTGACCCTGCTGTACATTCATTCTCATGGATACCTAAAGCTTTGTTTTTATTTGTATTAAGTAAATGAGTGAATGAATGAACTGACTGACTTACTATGCAACTCAGCTTCCTCACTTGAAAATTCATTCATTGAGTTGGTTTTTTAATATCTATGCATCTACCTTGTGAGCACCAGAGAAATAATGAAGCATAAGAAATATTCACAGGCCCAAACTAAAGTGTTGAACTAGATGATATCAGAGGTCCCTTCAGCTTCAAAATCCTGAATCTGCAGAGTGGAGCTTTGCTGTCCTTTGTACTGAGGTAGATTTATGATCGTAAGAAGATGGCTCATTCTTCCTCCCATCCTAAGCACTCAAATCAGTGCAAAAAAAGAGTAGATTTTGATAAATCTATTTTAAAATATATTTTTATTGATTTCAGAGGGGAAGGGAGAAGGAGAGAAAGATAGAAACATCAATGATGAAAGAGAACCATTAATCCATCAGCTGCCTCCTGCACGCCCCCCACTAGAGGTCGAGCAGCAACCCAGGCATGTGCCCTGATCAGGAATCAAACCATGACCTCCTGGTTCATAGTGAAAGGAATTTTAGAGACAAGGCAGGCGGTTTTAGGGAAAGGGGGGGGTCCATGGGAGAGGAATGCATATGTGATGGGCTCCAGTGCTTATCTTACTTTCACAGAGGATAGAGAAATGTCATAAGATAAGGGAGAGAGAAAGAGGGGGCACCGCCTGGGCTTTGGACTTTGAAACTGATACTCTGCAAGAGAGTGACCAATTAGGAAAGCACAAGGGTCATAAATTAAGGAAGGGTCCAATTAGAAAGGGGCATGTTCAGACAAAGAGCTGCAGCCTTATAAACCCGGAGACAAAGAGACTCCTCCAGGATTGCTTTTTTCCCATTAGAGAGAGAACAGGTTTTTTCCATTTGGGGATCCCTCTCTAGGGGGGTTTGTATATGCTTCCAATAAACTTCCACCTCTTTTACTAAAGAAGCCTTTTAGTCCGCGAGTTTATTCTTCAAACTTCGTAGGGCAAGAACCCACAAGGGGAAGATTCTGCGCCCCGAACCCCACCTATCAATAGGTCAACGCTCAACCACTGAGCCACGCAGGTTGGGCTAGATTCTGATAAATTTTAAATGACTGCTACCCTTGGTTAGACATTGAGAAGGGGAGATAGGAGATGGGTGCTGCTTGTCAAATAACCGCTGCCCCTAAATGAAGTAGCAAAGCCTGAGAAGCCGCGCCCTGCTGCCCTCCAGCCTTCCCCACTACACTTCTGGCTCCAGCATCTACTAAACAGCCAGTGTCCTCCTGCTTCCCCGAGTGCCCCAAGTCCCACTTTCACTGGGCAAGCCAGCTGACCATGAGGTGTCACCTCCTCCAGAGCTACCTGTAGAGCTCCCTCTACATCTTCACCCATAAGCAGGACTCTTGACTCTTTCACCTCTGTATCCCTCAAGTCTGTTGTTCTCAATCCTGGCTGCATATTAGCATCGCCCAGAGAGCTTTTTTTTTTTTTTTTTTTTTTTTTTTTTTTTTTTACCCAGAGAGCTTTTTAATCACACGGAAGCCCAGCTCTCTGCCCCCAGAGGTTCTGATGTAATTGGTTTGACATGAGGCCCCGACATTGGTCTAATTCTTTTTAAAAATCCTCAGTGGATGAGTCTAATGTATAGACAGAATTAAGAACTACTGCACCTTTGAAACTGGAGTTTCTTAATGTTTCCCCTGCTGGTTAAAGCCCCACTCAGGGTTCTAAGGCCAATTCTGTTCCCAGCCAGGAAGAATTCAAGGAGCATTAGGCTAGCAGTTTAGCAGCTTAGGCTAGCAGTTTAGCAGCTCAGGACTTAATCCCACTGTGACCTAGACTCTCAATTCCAATAATTACAGGCTGTTGTTGTTCCTTGTGGTTAAGCCTCTGTCCCAAAGGAACATAGGGCGTTAAAGAAGGGAAGACAGTTGCTGGGCAGGCAAAACAGCAGGTGTTTACTCTAATGCCCTCCCATTTCCTTTACCCCTCCACCCCCCTGTTCCCTGCTCAAACCATGGTAACAAAGTTGTCCTAATTAAATAGTGTCACCTGATGACAGGCATGGGTAGGAAATTATCTGACCTAACATCTCTCAGTCCTACCTACGTCAAGCTGCCCGATGTTTCTCTTTATTTCACTACATACACCTCTGTCAGTGATACTTTAATAACTCTTTCCCAAAGACGTCTCATCTTTAATCTCATTTTCCTTCTTTTAACTTACACCTAGTTAATTCCTGAATCTCTCTCTCCCTTGATCCATTTTCACAAACCTGCCCCCACCACGACTGCAATCAACTAGTTAGTATCAGTGGTGCAATTAAAACGGAGAAAAGGAGAGATACATTTTTTAAAGTAAAATTTTGATGTAAAAAAGAGCCTCTAGAGTCCATAAAAGTGCTAATAAAAATTCTTCACAGTTCCCACAGAAGTCTATATTCTCTCATTCTTCTCAAATGAAACCTTTCCTTCAGAAAGCAGAATTCAACATAAACGTTATTTTTTTTTTATCAGTTTGTTGTTTTCTGCTTTGATACTTGTTTTACAAATTAGATTTTTACTAGTTTTCTTGTGCTATTTTTCAATAACACGATTTTGTGGGTTATTCTCAGGACATCAGCACCAGCTATAACATTGTCTTAACTGAAAATTCTACTCTGAGTACCAAAGTTTTGGACCCCAGCTCGTCAGTAAATTGAGGACTGCATGAATATAACTAGCACCACGCTGGGCATTCCCTTAACTAAGAAGTCTGCTTTTCCAGTGTCACCGGGAGCAGTCCTCAAGATTTGCCAAAGGAGAGAGATAAATGAGGGCAGATTTTAAGGACATCTGTTTCTGTTGATAAGATTGATGACTTCCAAGCCCTCAGTGAGATGGAGGGAGTTATGCTGTTCTTTAGTTCAGGAGAATCTACTATATATGACTTTCCTAGTGCCAAAGGGAATATCGTGCACAGCATCCCTCATACCTACTTAATTACTATGATAATCTCTGAAGACTGTCATGGTAACTGACATGTAAAACTTGCAGTCCCAATTATAATGTTTAGAACTTTTTTCAAAAAAGTGCTTTTTAAATTCAAGTATTTGTCTAATTAGATAGGTACTCTAAAATATGTTCATTTTTTCCTGACATTAAATATAAACCTTAGCTTGATTCCATTCTCTATTTTGACCAAGAACTGTGATTCTCTGTGAACATTAGCAAAAGACAAAAGAGAGAGGAGAGATTGTTTTAAAGCACATAAAACAATTAAAATTTTCTCTATTATGTAAATAAAGTACATGTTCTATATTGCCCTTGAGAATATCACAATCATGATTTGTGATCTGTATGTATTTTTAGTACATATTTAAATAAGTCATTGTGAAGCAGATATCCTAAGATCATTTAATTAATTACCTGCATTACTTAGCCCCTACTTAAATTTCTTCTCTAGACACATTACTCCTACAGACTAAATTATTCATCTCACCAAACTTTCTAAGCTGACGAACCCACTTGGCTTTCTAGCTAAAGTGCTATTGTGAAAGTAGGTCTTAGCTCAGCAAATACTTTCTCTTTTATTAAAAGATAAGGGTGAAGAATCATCATGTCTAAAATTAGACACTTGGAGCTTAAAATCTGTCAGACCATATGTTGTACGACTCCAAGATCCAGGAAACAAAGACATCCTTCTCCGGGGGGTATGTATTATTACAGTCATTCTAGGGGATCAAATGCCAGTCTGTTTGTATGACTGCACAGTCATTTAAACATCTTTAGAGGAGAAGCGGATATGAATTCCTGGGAATGGTGAAGGGGAGTTATTAGTGAATTGGCACTGGCCTGATCTGCATGCATTTATACCTGTGTTGTGGGAATGCATATGACTGTATACATTTTCTTCCAGTGTCCTTGAGAGTTCTTTTAAAGGAATTACTTTTCTTGTTTTTCATTGACAGTTAATGGAATTACCATAAAATACAAGATTAGAGGCAGTCTTCACCTATAAGCAAGATAGCATTTTACAAAACATGAGGTCTTTGTAATTCTTTTTCTGTATGGAAATTTTAATATTTTTTTCCAGTGGGATATGTTATTTCATTGTTTTAGAGTTTAAAAACTTGTTTTAAAGCTTTGAATAAGATTTTCAAATCTACTGCCACCAATCTCTACTTGTTTTACATAGAAAGTGCACATTTTGTAACATTTTCCATATTTTATATGGTGCAAACTCAACCATTTTCAGAGATTTAATTACAGTCTTATGCTAGAATATCATTCTGAGACTGTGTGCATAATACATTAAAGCTACTTGTCAGTTATTTTAATATGAACCACAAACAGTTCAAACCTCCAAAGGGAATTCTTTTCTACTTTCGTAACTATCAAATCTCTACTTCTCTTTAGATTGCAGAGAGCCAACTACATTGGCATGTTTACAAAGCCAAACACTAAAAAAATGTTGGGGTTAAGAGGTCCAAGTCTCCTCTTATTACTTAGCAATTATTGTGCAGGCCAATGGTAAAGGTAGAAATATCTGCTCTTTGTCATTAGAAAAACTTCAGCCCTCTTCAAGGGATGTAAGGGAAATGATGTATTTCTTTTAGGACATGAGGCTATAGTCCTTTTAGTTGTTAAAATTATATACATGTGTGTACATATATATATATATATGCAAAGAAAGATTTACATACATATGCTACAAAGATACAAAAGAATATACAGTAAAAATTTACGTCTCTCTCCTTTTTCTCAATTACCCGATTTCCCTGTCTGAAGGCAAACACTGTACCGAGTTTCTTGGAGATTCTTCCAATGATAATCCATGCATTTGCCAACATACATGTATAAATTCCCTCTCTTTCTCTCCTTCCACACAAAAGGTAGCATACCATTTATACTCTTCTATGCTTCCTGAGTTTTTACTCTTAAAAATTGTTCCAAATCAGTACATATAAAAGTCATCATTCAAGCTACTGTTTATGTGGTAATCTATTGTATGAGTATACCATAATTAAACAGTCTCATAATAATGAGCATTTAAAATGTTTCCCATCCCTTACCATTACAAATAGGCTGCAACAAATAACTTCATTTTCACATATTTTGATTTGCACAAATTCAACATTATCTATAGAGTGAAAACCTAGAATTGAAATGGGTCAAAGAGTAGGAGCCTTTTTAATTTTGACAAATGGAACCAAATTGCCCTACATGAAAGTTGTACCAATTTTCACTCCCAACAGTAATACATGACAAGGAAGCAATGTTTTTGACTAAGATCCACTTCATATTTGTACTCCAAAAGGAATAAAAGAACAAGTATATTATTTTCACATTATAAATGCCAGGAAAGTCCAGCATTTGAAAGATAGAAAACAAAGTAAGAGATAGTAATCTGGCATTTTATAATAACCATTTCATGGTTTGTTGACAAGCAAGAAAACCATCATCATGAAAACTATTAAATCTTTTTATTTCTATTGATAATGCTTTATTAAAAGTAATAAAGAGTTATTGCCAATAATAATGATAATAAGAGTGGAAATGTTGCATGGTGTGTACAGGACTTTCATAATACATAAAACAAGGAAATATATAATTAGATTATGGCTTTTTAAAAATCTGTTTTATAATAATAGTTATCATAATGTTATAAAACTCAAAACTGGCCCTCAAATTTACTAATAGCTATTCTGGAAGTACATCTTAAAATTATTTTAAGAAAAGAAGCCCTTGAAGATATAATTAATATTTACCAGAAGACCAAATACTATGTTATTTATAAAATGAAAAAGGCTTTATAAAGTTATAAAATAGTAGAAATGAGAGAATAGAGCCAGGGGAAATTAACTTGAATCATAACAGGAAGTACTGAAGTTAGCTATAGAGAATACTATTTTAGCAATGAGGAACAGAGCACTAAGGGAGTTACTACTGTGGCATTGGTAATGGTCCAGTTCTTGAACTGAGTGGTAGGTTGACTGGTGCTCATTGTACCACCATCCATTATCCGTTATGCATGAGTTACATTATTCGTATGTATTAAAATATTATTAATAAAAACATTTTATTTTTTAAATGTTGTAAAATTGATTTGAAAGAGGGAGAGAGAGAGAGAGATTGATTTATTGTTCCACTTATTATGCATTCATTGGTTAATTCTTGTATGTGCCCTGACCAAGAATTGAACCTGCAACCTTGGTGTATCAGGAGGCATTACCTGGCCAGGGCCTGTAGTAAAAACATTTTTTAAAATATATTTTATTGATTTTTACAGAGAGGAAGGGAGAGGGATAGAGAGTTAGAAACATCAATGAGAGAGAAACATGAATTAGCTGCCTCCTACTGGAGATTGCACCTGCAACCAAGGTACATGCCCTTGACCGGAATTGAACCTGGGACCCTTCAGTCCAGAGGCGAACGTTCTATCCACTGAGCTGAACTGGTTAGGACTAAAAACATTTTAAAATAAAAAAAATCTTTTAATGAATTCTTGAGGGATGTTGTTAAATTTTTGTCTAAATATCTTGAAAAATAAAAACAGATATTTCCCCCTGGGTAACCTCAATGCTTTTAATAAGTGGGTTTCATGCAGCCCACCATGGTGCACATGGAAGTCTTGACCATATACTTACCTATCATTACTGTTTTTCTATTTCTATTTTATTTTCTATTTCTGTGTCAGATTCAAATGACTCCACTGAGTATTAAGGAAAATTTGCTCCTGACATAAGATTAGAACAAAATCCCAAGAATATTAAGTCATCCAGGAAGATCATTTGGATTCAAGTGGACAATTTTGAATTTGGATTTTAGTATTTGGGTAACTCCTATTAAGCCAACAGGCAGCTTTCCTTGATGTGAAGATACTAGATTGAGTTTTTATAATGTTAAATCATTGTAACATCCTGTTAAAGCAAAAATGTTCATTTTCTCAAAATAGTAACTTCTTTATGTTAGCATATAAGTTCTGTCAAAGTAAGCTTACTGAAAGGAGGCTAATTCACAATTAATTTCCAGTACTATCCCCTTCTCACAGATATCTGATGTGCCAGCCTGTATAGTGGTTTGGTCTTATTCATTTGTTTTCAATTGTAAAAGCAATCATGCCTATGGTCATGAAAAGTCAGCCCCCAATCCCACTTTTCAGAGGTAACCATTGTCTTTTACCATTGGTGTTTAATTCCTTTATTACCTCTATAACTCTAAATGACATTTATACTAGTACAATATGTCTTCATTTTACATGGCCTTCGTAAATTTTATTTTTACTCCTTTGAAATTGCATTTATACAACCTAAAAATTCAAATACTACTACAAAGCTTATAATGAAGAATAGGAGCATCTAAAGGTCCTATCTCACTCAGTTTCTCACACCCAGTCTTCAGAGGCAAGTTCTTTCAACTCTTTTTTCCCTTCCTTTAGCTATATATATTCATAATTCTAAATAATGTTTACATTGCTATTTTTATGATTACATTTTAGATGTTTACATATCAACTTCTGACTATGAAAATTTTGATTTTGGCTCCTGCCAATAACTTTTCCACATTCTTTTCTACCTACCTTACAATTTTGGGCAAACCATTTTGACTATTATTTTGCATTATTATTACCATGCAAATATTGCTTATAATCACTGAGCCACATAGTGTTGTTTTGTTTTCTATTTACCTACTGCTAATTGTTTCATGAACTACAGGACTGGAGAAGTCTTTTTCTGTTGTGGTTGTTTTCTCAGCAACATTCCTCTATAATCCAGGTCCTCCTGCTTCTGTCTGTATTTGTCACTCTCCAGACCTTCTGCATGGCGACTGCCTAGAATTTTACTAATTATTATGCTAAGTTTTCCCTTTGCCTCTACTTTTATGTTGAATTCTTGTTTCCTGGAACCTATATCTTCCCACTTTGTGGGATTTCCCCCTCATTTTAGGGGAGTCTATTAGCTGGTAGCTTCCTAAGAAAGAATTCATAAGAACAGTATTTTTGAAATTCTGAAAATCTGGAAGTGCCTTTAATTTACCCACCATCACAGTTTGCCTCAGAATCCAGGGAGACTGGGAATCATTTTCCTCTACACTTTTTTTATGACACTGGTCTCTTGTCTTTCAGCTTCCAGACTTCCTTCTAACTCCTGAATCTGTTTCTTGACCTATGGGGGCCTTTATAAAACCTACATGCATTCGTTCACAAATATTTATTGAGCAGCTATTACTGTGCTAGATTCTGTTGGACAGACTAGCGATAATAGCATTGAAAAAAGAAAGGCATATATCCCTGCCTTTGTGGAGCTTACATTCTTGTGTAGGGGCACAAATAATAAGCAAGATAAATAAAACAGACGGTATATTAGATAGTGATAAGTACTCGAGCAGAGAAGGATTAGAAATTTGGGTAAGAAAGGCCTAATTTAGAAGGGAACTTTGAATGAAGACTTAAAAGAAGTGAGGAAGCAAGCCATGCCGATATCCAGGGGGGATGATCAGGTTGGGCATAGAGAACTCTAAGTTGTCTTGTTTAATGAACAATTAGGAATCCAGCATGGTTAGAGCAAAGTGAATGAGGAAAAATGTAAAAGACAATGAGCTCAGAACAGTTAGATGGAGCCAGCTCTTGTAAGTACTTGGCTTTTTATTCTAAAAGAGACGATAACTCTTTTGGAGAGTTTTGAGCAGAAATGTGACTGCACTGACTTTTGGTAATTGGTTAAAGAATCACCTGAGGGCAAAGGTAAGGTAAGCACTTAGAATGCTCTTGCACTAATCCAGGTGAAAAGTAATGGTGGCTTGGACCACTGTGGTGGCATTGTGAGAAATGGTCAAATTCTGGGCATATTTTAAAGGTAGAGCAACAGTGTTTGCTGACTTACTGGATGTGAAGTGGGAGAGAAAGAGGAATCAAGCATGACTCTCAGTTTTTTGACCTTCAAAAATAGAAGACAGGAGTTGCCTTTAACTGAGGTGGGAAAGCCTGTTGGAGGAAAAGATTGGAGGACATATACCAAAAGCTCAGTTTTGTTCATATTAAATTTGAGATACCAAGTAGAGATATCAAATAGAGGGTCTAGGAAGAATTCCAAGCCGAGATATAAATTTAAGAGTCATCAGTACACCCATGGTATTTAAAGTCACGTACTTGGACGAGATCATCCATGGAGTGAGTAGATATAAAAGTCCAAGGACTGAGCCCTAAAGCACTCCTTTAATTAAAGGTTGAAGAGCTGGAAAGGAATAAGTAGAAAATACAGAAAAGGAGCAACCAGAAAGTTAAGAGGAAAACTAGGTAAATGCCATGTGTCCCTGCAGTCACGTGAAAAAGTGTCTCAGGTGTTTCAAGGAGGATCAATGTGTGTTGATGAATGTATATACTAATGTGGTCATCACATAAATCAACACACAGAGTATTTCCATCACCCCTGAAAGTTCCCTTGTGCTCCTTTTCCTCATTTACATTTCTATCCCTTGTGCTCCTTTTTCCTCATTTACATTTCTATCCCTTGTGCTCCTTTTCAATCAGTCTCCTCAACCCCCCCCCCCCCAGAAGCAACTATAGTTCTGATTTTTATCAGTAAAACTTAAATTACCTTCTTGAATTTGATAAAAATGAAACCACATAATATGTACAATTTTTTGGATTTTTTTCACTCAACATAATACTTTTCAGATCCTCCCATGTCATTCATATATATATATATATATCAAGAGATTGGACTTTTTATTACTGAGTAGTATTCTATTGTCTGTTCCTTTTTTGTCAGAATACCCAACATTTTCCTAATAAATGTCTACATGTATCTCATGGGTCATATCTGGTCACATTGCCAGTCATTGCTGCAAAGAAGGCTCAGAAAGTATTTGTGTTTTTGTGTTTCTAGCTTCTATCATGGGAGGTTACAAAGGAGAAGCAGGTTGGGAATGGCTTCGTTTTTTTAGATTTTTTAAAATTTATTTTTAAAGAGATAGGAAGAGAGAGGGAGAAAGAGAAACATCAATGTAAGAGCAAAACATCGATTGGCTGTCTCTTGCACACCCCCTTACGGGGATATAGCTGGCAAGCCAGGCATGTGCCCTGACCTGGAATTGAACTGGCACCCCTTCAGTGCACAGGCCAACACCCAACCGAGTCACATCAGACAGGGCAGGAATGGCTTTTGAGTAACCAAAAAACATCCACTAAAATGAATTTCCCAGTTTTAAATTTTATGATGAAAATTACATTTCATTCCTTTTATTAAAACGTTCTGGTTACCTTATTTATATATTTAAAATGCACACAACACATTTCAAAGTAAATATATGTTTAAATTGTAAAGAAACCAATGAAAAAAATTTAAATGAGAATATGAAGCTACTTGCTTCATGGTTAAAAAAATAATCTTAAGTTACCATATTTTTAAAAAAATGTAAAATTATGAAATGGCTAATTGGAATGCTAAAAATTATATTATTCACAACTATACTGTCCAATATAATAGCTACTTGGCTACATGTTGCTTTTTAAAATTAAATTAAATTAAAAATCCAGTCCCTTAGTTGCAGTAGCCACATTTGAACTGTGCAATAACCTCATGTGGCTAGTGGCTACCAGATTAGTGTAGATAGTCATTATGGAAAGTTCTATAGCACAGCACTGCTCAAGAATTAGGGGAAAAGGAACAAATAACAATGATTTTCCATCATTAGAATAGAATATTAATTTATTTGGAGGACTACCAAAAAATGATGGGTAGTGTTACTACGGATTTAGTTAATATTTAAGTAAATATTAAAGCAAAGGGAGAGAGAGGAGTAAAATATTCATTTGTTCTTTCAACAAATATTGATTGAGCACCTACCATGTGCCAGACTTTTGGGATATAACAATGCACAAATTAAACAAAGTCCTGTTTTAGGGGTACTTATGGCATGAGATTGGAGAGATATATAAAGTAAATTATGTCAGGTAGTAACAAGTGCTGTGAAATAAGAAAATAAAAAATAAATGAAGCCAGGCAAGGAATGGAGTAGATCCAACATCCAACTAGTATAGTTTTAGAAAGTGATAACAGAAAGTGAAGGGGATAAATCTGAGAGGAGGACACATTAATAGGGTGTTCAAGAAGCCAATAATTATGCAGGAAGAATTAGAAAGTGAGCTGTTTGGCTATCTGGGGAAGAACATTTCAGGCAGTGGGAATAACAAGTGCAAAGACTCTGAGTTGGGTACCTGTTTGCCCTTTTGAAGAAAGACCAAGTAGGCCAGTGTGGCTAGGTCAGGGTCAGTGAGGCAGAGAGGGTAGATAAGATCTGAGACCAGATTTGGTAGGTGAGCTTGTGGGGGTTTACTCTGAATGATATGGAATGCGAATAAAGGGTTTTGAGTAGAAAAAAATGACACGATGTGATTTCCGTTTTTTAAGGATCAGTCTGACTTCTGTAGAGAATATACTATGAGAAGGCAAGGGTAGAAGCAGAGAGACCAAGTAAAAATCAAGGTGAGAGATGATGGTGGCTTGGTCCAGAGTGGTACTTGTGGAAGTGGGAACAACTGGCAGGATTATGGATATATTTTAACACTTTACTATTGGACTGAATGTGAGTTATGAGAGAAGAGAAGAAACAATGGTAACTGCAAGATTATTGGCCTGAGAATAGATAAAGTAAAATTATCATTTACTGCTATTATAAGAGCAGGTTTTGGACATTCAGTGTATAATACTAGGTTTGCCCTCTGACCACCTGTGTCACTGTCAAATGGACTGCTTGTTAAACGTGCAGTATTCCTGAGTCCCTTAGGTCTGGCTCAGACCTGTGACCTAGGAAATTTACATTTCTAATAAATACTCCATGAAATTCATATTCACTTTGTGTTTGAGAACCACTGTAGTAGAAGGTATAAAATCAAAAAATTAATAAATGTAATCTGGATATTAACAAAATATCAAGTTTTTAAAACTACTATAGAAATATTTAAAGATAAAAATTAAAATCATCTTGTAAAGGCAAATCAGCAAACTTTATCATTCTAAGTCATAATTATCTATGTATACATTGAGATTCTATATTTTAAATTAGTAATTTATGATATTTTCTTTCAAAAAGTGGTACAATTTCTGTGTCAGTTTGTTTGTCAATATAGATGTCAGGTTCAATACCTTCTAACACAATTAGTGCTTTCAAACTTTTAGGTAGCTTTTAGTAAATCATTGCTGCAGAGCTCCAAATGGTACTTCAGGCCTTTAATTAAAAAAAAAAAGAAGAAGAAGAAGAAGAAGTTCGTGATGATTACTAACTGATAACTTATTCCAAGAGACTCTCTAATTAAGGTTAATAGACTGCTATGCACACATGCACACGTAGGGGTATATAAACATACTATTCAGAATTACTTCACAATGGTGAGTTCTATTCCTGGTTTCTTAGATAAAGGATTGGGAAATAGAAATTAATATGAAAATATATATTAATCCCAGGGATGCAAAAAGAGTTCAAGTAGTTTATATTATTTTGTTCATTTTAAAATGCATGCAGTTTACATAAGATCTATCTGTTAGGCACCTTAGAGATGAAAAGAAAATTTAAACTCAGGTCACCTTTGGCAGTGGAGGTTCTTGGAAAGGACATGCCAAGATGTAAGGTAGCCCAAGAGTTTATCTTCTGAGTCATAGAGTTATTCTGGGTTTGTCAAGACTGGGAAGTATAGCAGGCCAGGTCTCATGGAAAATTGGAGTCATGCCTAAATTCTCTTTGTTCACAAGGCATCTTACTTTCTAAGAGGGAGACAATGTGATTAGGTCCATATATTACCATTCAAAATGGAATGCTGAAATTGGTTAGATTTTTTTTCTACACTAATTCACAGGTCAGCCTCCTTTTGTCCAGTTTTTTCAGAGGTCCAAACATTTGTAGACCAGGATAAATAAGATGGGTTTCACCTCAAATTCAGAACAAGCCATTGCAACTCAAGGCAGTTTTCCTAAGAAGGGCATTATATGGGTAGTCAGTATTTAGCATTTTACAGACGCATGGCTGAAACAGAAGAGGCCCTGGAAGATAAATTATTTGAAGTTTCCTTGCATACTTAGACAAAATGTTTCTTGACTCAAAAACTACATGATATAACTCTTGGAAAACTCATTTAGTTTATATTCTATGACTGCTTAGAAGTATAAAAATCCTTGAAGATCTGAAATTAGTATAGATTGTATTCAGTAACCAATTGCAATGTCTTGGATTGCAGGTTTACAATTCCATCTTGATAACAGTAACACCTTCGATTTCTCTACTTCTTTATTAGGTTCAGTAGGTCACTCTATATGAGTGCTAGTGTCATAAGTCATGAATAACCATTTGAAACCAAAACCTTTAACCAAAAAATGTCCTAAAATTTTTAATACATCTGTAAGCATGTACAGGTTGGGGCAAAAGTAGGTTTACAGTTGTGAGTACTCGAAACACAGTGTATTCTTGTATTATTATTGATTAATTATTGTATCATGTTTCATAAAAACAACTGTAAACCTACTTTTGCCCTACTCTGTATTTATTCACGTACTCATTTTGTTTGGAAAAGCAGCTTGGCAAATTGGAGTAAGACTTAAATCAGGGGATCTTGGGCTAGGACTTGGTAGGACTATAGAAAGTTGGGCATATCAATTAACCTCGTAAGCCTTCTGATTTTTATTCTATAAAATGTAGAAGATACACCACTATGCCTACTTTTATTCTCTGTATATACCTCTTATCTCTAATTTTTACCCTAATAAGTAAAAATAAACATTTTTCGTTTTAGCATTTAATGTCTTCTTTTTCTTTACTTCAACCCTAATTGCAAAGGGCAGTAGTCACATTTGCAAAAAAAAATCTTAATTGTATGTGTATGGATTTTCTGGCATTGTGTAAAATGTGATTCAGCAATCAAGGCCTGGAGAGCCCAGTGAGCACCTGTCTGACTAGAATTGGGAGTTGGTTAGGGGGAGGAGTTAGAGTTAGAACTACAGAGTAATACAGGCAAATTATGGAAGGCCTTGAATGTCGGATTTAGGAATTTGATGTTCATTTTATGGGCAGTAGGAAGTCATTTTATATTGGAACTAGAGGCCTGGTGCACGAATTCGTGCATGGGACAGGTCCCTTGGCCTGACTAGCAATCAGGGCCAATTGGGGCCAAGGGAGGTTGGCTGGTGGGGGGAGGAACTGCAGGAGGTTGGCCAGCTGCGGGAGGTTGGCTGTGGGAGCTCCTGCATTGAGCACCTGCCCCCTGGTGGTCAGTGTGCATCATAGTGACCGGTCAATTGGTCGTTCAATCATTGGGTCGCATAAGCTTTTATATATAGAGATGGCTTAGTGAAAATTGAATCTTAGAAAGTTAATCTGACAGAGTTATGAAGACTAGAATGTAATGGGAAAGAATGAAGCTGACATACCAGCTTGGAGTCTTCTAAAATTTTCAAAATATGAGATCATGAGAGTCTAACCTTTTATGTTGGCCGTGGAACAGAAAAAGCTGGGAAGGAGTCAAGAGGCTTTGGGAATGAAAGGATGTGTGCCTGATAAATATGCTGGACAAGATAGAAAGAAATACAAGATGTTTCCAGAATCTCAGGTTGAGGAGACTGGAAGAAAGTCATTAACTGAAATAGAGTTTGGAAGTATTGCTACTGGAGGGAAGATCTTGAGCACAGTTTTAGGCAATTTGCATGGCAAGTGATGGTGGGAAATGCTCAATGGAAATGGTAGCTGGCAATGTCTTCTAATCAGGGAAGCAAAGCCATGAAAATGGACAAAGTGGTGAAACAACTTAGCAGATAATTATTCTATCTTGTTTAGCAGAAAAATCATAGGTGAAAGTTTTCACCTAATAATTTTGGTCCAGGTTATAATAACATAGTTTTATTACCATAGGACCATGTATCTAGATCCTCAATATATCATCCTAGACTTAGAAAATTTAAAAGAAGCAATCAAAATCCTTGGTATATCAGTTACACAATAAATATTAGGAAGAGCCACACTCAAGGGGCCAAAGAGCCGCATGTGGCTCTCGAGCCGCAGTTTGCCAACCACGGTCCTAGGCAATCACAACCTACAAACATAATCCCTTAATCCAGGCAGTATTTAAATTACTGCTCTATTAGAAACTTAGTTCTAGTCCTAGTTTTATTCTTAGCTTGGAGGATGACAGAATAAATCACTATTTCTTTAATTATCTCAGTTCTTTTATTCCTATGATAAAATGCCTAATCTCACCCACTTCCCAACTCAAGTTAAGATAACAAGGCAATGTAGTATACTTGGGTGTTACAAGCTGGCACAATTATGTGTGCATTATGGAGTTTGAGAACAAAAAATCTTCAAATCTAAGAATTTCCAAATCAGGGCTACTTAAAACTAGTCTTCAGTTTGTGGTACACTTGAGATCTTTCTTCCTTTTCATTTTTTAACCCCAATTTTCTCTTAACACCCTTTCTATGATTGAACTCAAAACTTATTTTAGTTCACATCTGGTAGTTTTTCAGTCCAACCTAGCTCAAAACAAAGGAGAAACATCATCAACCTGAGACATTAAAATGTGTAATTCAGCCCTAGCCAGTTTGGCTCAGTGGATAGAACGTTGGCCTGTGGACTGAAGGGTCCCAGGTTTGATTCTGGCCAAGGGCACATGTCCGGGTTTCAGGCTAGATCCCAGTAGGTGGCCTGCAGGAGGCAGCCAATCAATGATGCTCTCTCATCATTGATGTTCCTAACTCTCTCTACCTCTTCCTTCCACTCTGAAATCAATAAAGAAATATATTTTTAAAAAATGTGTAGTTCACCCCAAAAAGGGGTGGGGAGAAAAGAGGAAGTATTGAGAGAACATAAAAGAAAAAGGTAAGAGTAATGCTTAATTTGTTACATTGGTTCAGTTTAATTTAACAAGAGTTTATTGGGTGCAAAGGACTGTGCGAGTCATTTTAGTAATGCCAAGATGAGAAAGACAGTCTCCGGTATCAAGGAGCTGGGAGTATGAGGTGAACTAAAAAGTGCACAAATGATTAAAATATCATGCAGATACTTAAAGAAAATACAAAGAGAAAGAAAACTGACATTAATTGAGGACGTTTTAATACACCGGTGGCAGTCATATATGTCAACTCATATGTATTAACAACCCTTCCCATACTGCCAAGTAAACTCAGGGAGGACGGGTAACTTGCTCCGGGTCATTCAAGCTCGAAAGTCAGTGTACACCGGCTTTGTCCCCAAGCAAGCTCCCAAGCCTCGGCTCCTTCCATTGCTAAGGGGACCTCCAAGGAGGAAAGAGAGGGCTGTACGTTGTGATGTTACAGTTGCGTGGAGGGAACAGAGATCAGGAAAGTTATGCGGGGCGGAATGTGTGGTGAACCTTGAAGGACGAACGGGAGACTTGGGGGACGGACTTCCAGCTGAAGAAGTGATGAGCCCGCCAGGGAGGTTCGAGCACCAACCTAGGAGCCGGGAGGTCCCGCCGGGACACGTGCCCCGGCGGCAGGCCCCGCCCCCTCCTGGGGACTCGCCGGAGGCAGCGGTCAGTGATTCTCATCGTTGACTTTCTCTCTCTTCCTCTCGGAAATCAATAAAAAAATATTTTTTTAAAAAGAAGAAGTGATGAGAGCTGCTGGCTACTCCCAATTCTTCCAGTCGGGGAGTCAATCCAGGTTGAAAACTGAGGTCCCTCGGGTCCCTTCCTCCCACCCCTAATCTTTTCCTTTGGGGTTTCTCAGTGCCACCGATCTCACCGTTAGGCATCTGTTACTTTTATTACTATTATTTCCTCCCATTGTGTAGCGGTTTTCTCCCTTTTGACTGGGTTTACCGGGGTGATACTTGTACACTGTATTGTGTGTTCACCGTCCATCACCAGGCCTGTTATTTTTGTAACTTGAAAAATCTCCGTCTTAAAAGCGACCAGAGTCCCTGGGACACGGGGTGGGGTCCGCGGGCGCCCGGGACACACCCCCTCTCCCACCTCCGCAGCCCGGCCGACCCCGGGCGTTCGTCCGGGAAGGGGCTCGCCCCGCGCCTGTGGGGGCCGGTTCCAGGCCGGGCGGTGGTTGCCCCCGGGCGCCGAGCGGGGCCGCGGGCGCGGGGAGGGCGGGGCGGCGGGCGCACCTGCCGGCACCCGGGCGCGCGGAGGCTGCGCGGACCGACGTTCCTCCCCCCGCCCCGCCGTGTGTTTACGTGGAGACGAAGATGGCGGCGGCGGTGACGGCGCTGCCCGAGCGCCCGAGGGCCGCCAGCCTCTGAGCGCGGAGCCGTTCCACTCCGCCGGGGGGAGCGCTGCCGGCCTGGCTCCCGGGGCCGGCGTCGGAGGTGCCCCCTCCGCCTGAACCGACCTTTCCCTCCTCCCCCCGCCCTCTCTCTGCCTGCCCCCAGCCTTCTCCGCAGAGGCCATGGAGGACGAGGAGAGACAGAAGAAGCTGGAGTTGGGCAAAGCGAAGGTGAGAGCCGCAGGCTGCAGGGCCGCGGTGGGGGCGGTGGCTGGAGGGGAGGGAGGGGGCCTGGGGAGCGCTGCCCGCACCCCGGCGCGCTGCCGGGGCGGGGGATCAGGTCTGCCTCCCCCTCGCCTTGCTCTCCTGTTCCATGAAAACGCTGGCGGTGCACCCAGGAGATACTTCCGTGGGGACGGGGTGGGGTGGCTTCTTTCTCGGGATCCCCCAAGGACACCCCCCCTTGACTGTATTGCTATGCGCTGGTGTTTATTGCTTCTGGATCTCCAGCCTGTCGCGCTGGGGGGCAGTTTTCTGGGGAGCGCAGTCCTTGTGCTTTTCAAGTTGGGCTTTAGGGCTTTTCCTTCTTGGGTGCGGGATTTGCTCGCGGATCGTGACCTCTGCTTTCTTAGATGCCCGCTGGCCTCCTGGGCGTGGGACGGCCTGTGACAGCTGCCTCCTCGGGGGCCGGCCGAGGGTGCCACAAGTGCCAGCTGTGCACGGCGTGCAGGGCGCCCTCAGAAGCATGGCTGTGTGCGTGTGCGTGTGTGTGTGTGTGCGCGCGCGCGTGTGTGTTGGGAGTCTTTGTCATGGCATGCGCTTTTGTGTGGTGCGGAATGTTAGTGCGGTATGTACTGTGCATGGAACTTCTAGGGAGGGGAGGCTCCATAGCCTCAGCGACACCTATGTAATTCCTGCTCCAAATAAGTGAATTCTATGTCTTGGCGAGTCATTACGCATGTGTTTTAAAAAATACTGTAAAGCAGGCAACACAAAATTATACACGGGTTTTTTCACTGGGCTTCATGAAAAATTTGACATAGACAGTATACATTCAATAGCATTTTAAAAAATATCCATACTTGAGCCCTGGCCAGGTGGTTCAGTTGGAGCGTCCTCCCGTATACTAAACGGTTGTAGGTTCAATTCCCGGTCAGGGTGCATTGTAGGAGGCAACCCATCGATATTTCTCTTTCTCTTCCTTCTTCTCTCTCTCTCTCTAAAAATCAATAAAAATATATCCTTGGGTGACGATTTAAAAAATTACAGAGTTGAGCATATCTTTTGGCTGGCTTCAAAGACCCCCTTCCCTATAATGAAGTTATCTTTTATAGATTATATTATCTCATTTGAGATGATTGTTAGCAATCATTTGAGATGATTGGACCACAATTAAATTATAATCTGGTTAACTGCTTTTTCTCTCTTCTCCTTCCCTTCCTCCAAATAAAGTGACAAAGGAGGCGTGGTCTATTATTTCAGTAATCACTGAAGGCCCATACTGCAGAGATATAATAGTAGATGCTCAACACAGCTCTCTTAAATGAATGTGTATATGAACTAGCTTCATATTTCTAAAATATAGTTGGCTTTTTCACAAGCCCCTTCAGAGGTCAAAGCTTAAGTGCTTGTATATTACCAGGTGGATTATGTTACTTTAGGATCTATAAATGGAAGGAAAGGGGAATCAAGCCATCTTCAGAAGCCCTAAGTTGCTTACATTTCTTCAGCCTGAGGATCTGAGCAAGTTCTATGAACCCAAGAAAGTGGAGGTAAAGTGTGCACCTCCTTCCAAAAGCATTGACGTTTTAAGTAGACATTATGTTTGTTACCTCAGAATTTTTACTCCTTGCCCCCAGAAGTATCTTTTCTAAATATGTGTGAAGCAGTCCTACAAAACATACTTTCCTTTGGACAGCACATTTCCTAATAGAGGATTTATTTAAATTGCTTTGATTTGGCAAAAATGAATTCTAAGAGTTTCTTTGTATGTGTGTTCTTTGTCTTTTAAATTCTCCCTATGGGGTAAAAAAATCTCTTTAACATTCCCTTTTATTGTAGAAGATTATATTCCCCTATTGTTGAGGCCAATTTTTCCAGTCAGAAGTAAATCTGTGAGACTTAGAAAGCAAGGTATATTTGCTGGAGCATTAGCTATACCATATAAAAACACTAGAAACAAGCTTCAAAGACAATATGAGGGTAATTGTTTTCTAAACTATATTATATAAGTGTGATGGGATATTATGCAGCATTAAGATTGTGAAGACTGATAGGAACATGGAAAAGATAAAATAGCATCATTAAAAATCGTGTATACATTATTTCCTTTGTATAAATGTGCGCTTTTAGATTAGGATTTAAAAAGTTTAGATCGTAAATGTAAACTCATTTGGCAAACCTACGTTGAACTTCTCTTTTATAGAGGAAATATAGAGGTGGTGACAGTCTTTGTTCTCAAGTTGCTCACGGTTTAGTGGGCGAGACAGACACTGGGTAATAAATACAGTTAGTGGATTAGGATTAGTAGGATTTGAGGTGAATTTTTTCATTTGTTAACATGTTTAAATACTGCTACATTATTTTTAAGGCTTTTACAAAGAAGTCTCTTAATATTGATATTAATGCAGCCTAGCATAATGCCTATAGAATAATAGATGAATGAATGAATGAGCAGAATGAGTATGAGTTGTTAATGGGTGCTGCTTAAACAAAGCTTATCAGATATATTATGTTGAAGAACATGTTATACAGAACAAGAACGGAATAACTAGGTTCCCTAAGGGCCCTCACTTTAGTGTAGCCCTGGAACTGTAATTCTTATTTCTTTTGCTTAATGAATGAATGAGCAAAATGACTATGAGTTGTTAATGGGTGCTCTTTCACTAGCATGTTGTAATTTAATAACAGCAATCCAGAATTCTCCTAATTGGAAGTGTCTTATTGCTGGCATCAGAAATCACTTAAAATGATTATTTCCAAAATTTATTTAGATACTTAGTTTTCTAAATGTCTTGTTTATTTATTGGACTTAAATACTGTATTTGATAACCTGGTTTTACAAACCACAACTTTTAAATTTTTTCTTGGTGTTTGATACGCTTTTTACTGATCATTTTTCTTTCTGTATGTAGATCTGATAAATAATAATTTTTAAATGACTTGTCATGTGTACAGTATAATATATTTTATAAAATGTTTTATACCAACCAAAGTCTGTAATGATAATAAATTTTTATATATGTAGTCATTAAAATATTTCTGCAAAGACTTTTTGAGTTGGGAAAATGCCCACAGATAATGCAAGGTTAATAAAAATGTTACCAAAAATATATATTTCCATTTTTATATGTGAAGAAATCTGGGGGGAAAATCCACCAAGATGTAAATGATTGTTATCTCTGGGTGATGGGCTATTGGAAATTTAAATTTTCTGTACACTTCTAGCATTTCCAAATTCTGTACAATATATTTCTTTTATGATCAGTAAAAAAATGTTTAAATATCATTTCTAAAAACACAAAGCTTATCAGATATACTGTGTTGAAGAACATGTTATACAGAACAAGAAAATGAGGCACAGAATAACAAGGTTTCCTAAGGCCCTCACTTTAGTGCAGTCCTGGAACTGTAATTCTTATTTCTTCTTCTTTTTTTATATCCTCACTAGAGGCCCAATGCACGAAAATTCATGCAAGAGTAGACCTTCCTTCCCCCAGCTGCCACCACAGGCTTCCCGACCACCCGCAGGCACCTGGGACTGGGCTGGCTTCCCTCTGGCCCAGCTTGGTCAGGAAGGACGTCTGGTCTAATTAGCATATTACCCTTTTATTATCATAGATACCCAAAGATATGTTTATTGAGAGGAAGATGAGGAGGGGTGTTGAGGGGAGAGACAGACATTGATTGGTAGCCTCCCATATGCTTCCTGACCAGGTATCTAACCCAAAACCTAGGTATGTGCCCTGACCAGGAGTCAAACCCACAAACTTTTTGGTGTTACAGGACAATGCTTCAACCAACTGAGCCACCTGGTGGCAGCTATTAATCTTAATTCATTGTTGCTTGTATTATATAGTTGGGATTCTGTACTATTAGATATATATAGATATTTCTGGTTTTGTAGTTTTTACCAATTTTCCTTGCTGCCAGTTCTCATTGCTATGGACATGCTCATCCTGCCTTATTCCTCATCTGCTTCTGCCCCAACGTGCTATTTTAGATTTGCTGTAACTAGAGAACCCAGTAACTGAGTTAGATGAAATGGTTTGTAGAAATCAAGGGCCAATGGAGCCTGGTGAATAGGCCGTTTATGACAGTTTAATTTTTCTGTTACTTGTTGGCTTTTTTATTTGCTGTTAGGCCGTCAGTTACTTCCTCAGTGTTAATGTTGCAAGCCTCACCCAGGGAGATGTGAGACATTACTGCATTGTTAAGTAAATATTTTCAGAGCTGGGCTCACCCCATTTACAAGGTGCTGACAGGGACAGCGTGACACATGCTATCCTTGTGTTGAACCAAACTATTCTAACTCCACTTTAAATGATTTCATTTTTTTTCCAAGTAAAATTATTTGCAATATTACATAAAGAAAGTATTGTAATATTAGCGAACAAAATTAGAGGATAGTGTGTATTTAGTATAAAATTATTACTCCTGTAAATTCACATTAGGTATAATTTTTAATATTTTGTTTATAGTTTTTAATATTCTAATGTAGCAAAATTCTGTAAAACCAGAGTTGTGCACCATTCAGCATTTATATAATTGGCATTATGTGATGAATAATTTTTTAAACTGTATTTTTATTGATTTCAGAGAGGAAGGGAGAGGGAGATAGAAACATCAATGATGAAGGAGAATCATTGATCAGCTGCCTCCCACACACCCCTTACTGGGGATCGAACCCACAACCCAGGCATGTGCCCTTGACCAGAATTGAACCCAGGACCCTACAGTCCGCAAGCCAAAGCTCTATCCAGTGATTCAAACCAGCTAGGGCTTGATGGATAATAATTAAAATTTTGCCTATTACATTTAATAAGTAGTAACTATATGATATTTATTTGTTTAATGAGCATTTTCAGTTTGATAATGGTGCCAATTTTATGCAAAAAGAACAGTCGTCATTACAAGCTGTTTATTAGAATATTAGTGACATGACTTTTCAATAACTGATAGACAAAGTTACTTATGGTGTAAAATTGTTCTTTGCCTATCAGATACACTGTTCCACTACTACTACGAAAGTTGTTCATTACCTGTTTCTTTTAAACTTTCTTTTTTTAACCCTCATCTGAGGTTTCCATTGATTTTTAGAGAGAGTGTGTGTGGAAGGGAGGGAAGAAAGGAAGGAGGGGTGGGAGGAAGGGAGGGAGGGAGGAAGGAGGGGGGAGAGAGAGAGAGAGAGAGAGAGAAGACACATCAATTGTTTGCCTCCTGCATGTGTCCCAACCAGGGCTGTGGATCGAACCTGCAACCCAGGTGTGTGCCCTTAACTGGGAATCAAATCTGTGACCCTTCTGTTGGAGGGCTGTTGCTCTAACCACTGAGAACACCAGCCAGGGCTAGCTTTTTTATTTTTGTACTATAGGCCTGATGCACAAAATTCATGCAAGAGTAGGCCTTTCTTCCTTCCGGCTGCTGGCACACGTGAACCAGGTTTCCCTTGCAGAGGGAGGCCCTGCCCACCCACCACAGCCCGCCGGTTGGTGGCCTGGGCCTCCCTCTTTGGGGCGATCATGGAGCCCCCTGATTGATCACCCTGCTCGCCAGTGGCCTGGACCTCCCTCTACGGGGTGATCATGGGGTGATGGCTGGGCCCCCGACCAATTGCATCGCACTCACTTTGGCTGGCCTGGTGCCAGTGGGTGTCATAGCATGGTCCCGGATGATCATCCGGATGGTCATTCCACTGTTCGGCCATTCGGTCAATTTGCATATTACCCTTTTATTATATAGGATGTGACATAGCTTACGTAACTTTCATAGTGGATACAGCAGTTTGATACTTTCATCAACACTTATTACAACAATGGTGCATTGTCTGCGACTTAAAAACTAATTTGTGACTGTTAGGCTTTGTTGGGGGAAAAAAACCCATGACTTTTAAATTATAAGTTTTAAGAGAGATAATATGAAAGAAAGAGTAAGCATAACAAGTTTCTTGAAGTGTATAGTATCGAAGAAAGGTTTCTAAGGCAAATCCAAAGTTGGCAAGAACAGAGATAGGGAAGTGATTGGGTAAAAGAGCCATAAAATTCAATGAAGAGAGACTTAGCAAGGAGGTCTATTATGTCCTATTCATGAAACTCAAAATTGAATGAATACATGGAAAAGAGGAAATGAAAAGATTGGCTATATCTAAGTGACTGGACTATAACAAAATTAGGGCAAAAAGTATTTTTAAACAAAAACACCTCTTATTTTTATACTAGAGGCCCAGTGCACAAAATTGTGCGTGGATAGGGTCCCTAGGCCTAGCGTGCAATCAGGGCCATCTTCCGTCCGCTTGCCAGTCCCCAGTCCCATCCCGCCGCCGCCCACCCCTGTTCCCTGTGGTTCCCTGTTCGCCATGATCGGAGCCTGTAGGCCAGGGGGAGGGACCAAGAGGTCTGCCACCTGGTTGCCAGTCCCCAGTCCTGCTCCGCCACCACACACCCCGGTTCCTCCGTGGTTCCCCGTTGGCTAGCCAGTGATTGGAGCCTGTGGGCTGGGCGAAGGGACTAATGCACCTCATAGTGACTGGTCGATTGGTCATTCTGGTGGTTATGCCATATGGTCACTGGCCTTTTATTATATAGGATATAAAGTTTTTGTAATAAGAGCTAAACTATGACTGCAGAATATTTATCTATTATAGACTACTGATTATTGAAATATAAGTGAATTTCTTCTAATGTGGAAGCTAGAAAAAGTTCTCATAATAAATTAAGTGATAAATTATAAGGAAAGCTAAATTTCTCAATAAGATTCTACTGAAATTAAAATAAGGCATCTTTCATTGGTAAGCATTTCTTTAAACAGTTAATCACCTGCTGAATTTACCTTCCAAATATTTCTTGATTTATCCCCACTTCTGTTCCTACCTCATTGTCTCTCACTTGGAAAATGAAAAGGATGAGAGTGGAAGAAAGAACAATATGAGTTTGATGATAGTAGCTGTCAGTTTTTGAGTACTTTCTAATGCTAGACATTGTGTTAAGGGTTTTACATTTATTATCTCATTTAATCCATATAATTATTCTAAGAGCTATGGCTACTGTTGCTATTCCTATTTGTAGTTTCTATTCCTAGAAAAATACAATCTTCCAAATTCAATCAGGAAGAATCAAAAAACCTGAATAGGCCAATAACTACCGATCAAATTAAAGCAGTAATCAAAAAACTTCCAGCAAACAAAAACCATGGTTCAGATGGCTTCACAGGGGAGTTTTACCAAACATTCAAAGAAGAACTAAAACCTGTCCTCCTCAGACTTCAAAAAAATTTAAGAGGAAGGCACATTTCCAAGCTCTTCCTATGAAGCCAGCATTACCCTAATCCCAAAACCAGATAAACACACTACAAAGAAAGAGAATTACAGGCCAATATCCCTGATGAACATAGATGCTAAAATCCTCAACAAAATTCTAGCAAATCTGATCCAGCATTACATTAGAAAGGTCATCAACCATGACCAAGTGGGATTTATTCTGAGGATGCAATGCTGGTACAATATCTGCAAATTAATAAACGCTATACATCACATAAACAAATTGAGAGACAAAAATCACATAATCATATCAATTGATGCAGAAAAAGCATTAGACAAAATCCAACACCCTTTCTTGATAAAAACTCTCAGCAAAGTGGGAATAGAGCCTATAGCCAACATCATACTCAATGGGCAAAAACTAAAACCATTTCCCCTGAGAACAGGAACAAGAAAATGAACAAGCGCTTTCACCACTCCTGTTCGACATAGTACTAGAAGTGCTAGCCATAGCAATCAGACAAGAAAAAATAAAAGGCATCCAAATTGTAAAAGAAGAAGTAAAACTGTCATTATTTGCAGATGACATGATATTGTACATAGAAAACCCTAAATACTCCATCATAAAGCTACTAGACTTAAATGAATTCGGCAATGTAGCAGGATACAAAATTAACACCCAGAAATCTATGGCTTTTTTATATACCGATAATGAACTCACAGAAAGAGAAACTAAAAAAAAAAAAAAAAATCCCATTTACCATAGCAACAAAAAAATTAAGATACCTAGGAATAAACTTAACTAAGGAGGTAAAAGACCAGTACTTGGGAAACTACAGAATGTTGAAAAAAGAGATAAAGGAAGACATAAACAAATGGGAGAATATACTGTGTTAATGAATTGATAGAATCAACATCATTAAAATGTCCATACTACTCAGAGCAATCTATAGATTCAATGCAATCCCCATTAAAATACCAACAGCATATTTCACAGACCGTAGGACAAACTCCAAAAATTCATCTGGAATAAAAAAAGACCCCCCAATAGCAACAGAAATCCTGAGAAAGAAGAACAGAGTTGGAGGGATCACAATACCATATATCAAGCTATGTTACAAAACCACTGTTCTCAAAACGGCCTGGTACTGGCACAAGAACGGACATATTGACTAATGAAACAGAACAGAGAACCCAGAAATTGACCCAGGCCATTATGCTCAATTAATATTTGACAAAGGAGGCAAGAGCATACAGTGGAGTCAGGACAGTCTCTTCAATACATGGTGTTGGGAAAGTAGGACAGATACATGCAAAAAAATGAAAGTAGATCACCAACTTACACCATACACAAAAATAAACTCCAAATGGATAAAGGACTTAAATGTAAGATGAGAAACCATAAAAATCCTAGAAGAATCCATAAGCAGCAAAGTGTCAGACATATGTGGTAGCAATATCTTTACTAATACAGCTCCTAGGGCAGTGGACACTAAGGAGAAAATAAACAAATGGAACTACATCAAAATAAAAAGCTTCTGCACAGCAAAAGAAACCATCAACAAAACAACAAGAGAGCCCACTGCATGGGAAAACATTTGCCAATGTTATCTCTGATAAGGGTTTAATCTCCAAAATTTATAGGGAAGTCATACAACTTAACAAAAGGAAGATAAACAACCCAATCAAAAAATGGGCAAAGGACCTAAATAGACACTTTTCGAAAGTGGACATACAGAAGGCCAAGAGACATATGAAAACATGCTCAAAGTCACTAATCATCTGAGAGATGCAAATCAAAACAACAGTGAGTTACCATCTCACACCTGTCAGAATGGCTATAATCAAATCAGTAAATGACAAGTGCTGGAGAGGATGCGGAGAAAAAGGAACACTCGTGCACTGCTGGTGGGAATGCAGACTGGTGCAGCCACTGTGGAAAACAGTATGGAATTTCCTCAAAAAATTAAAAGTGGAACTCCCATGTGACCCAGTAATCACACTTCTAGGAATATATTCCAAGAAATTGGAAACACCAATCAGAAAGGATATATGCACCCCTATGTTCATAGCAGCACAATTTACCATAGCTAAGATTTGGAAACGGCCTAAGTGCCCATCAACAGATAAGTGGATTAAAAACAGTGGTACATCTACACAATGGAATACAACACTGCTGTAAAAAAGAAAGAACTCTTACCATTTGCAACAGCATGATTGGACCTGGAGAGCATTATGCTAAGTGAAATAAGCCAGTCAGAGAAAGATAAATATCACATGATCTCACCCATTTGTGGAATATAATTAACAACATAAACTAATGAACAAAAATAGATCCAGAGACACGGAGCATCGAACAGACTGTCAAACCTCAGAGGGAAGGCAGGGAAGGGTGAGGGGGGCGTGTAAGAGATCAACCAAAGGACTTGTATGCGTGCATATAAGCATAACCAATTGACACAGACAGTAGGGGGGTGAGGGCATGTGCTGGGTGGTGGGAGTGGCTGGGGAGAGGTTAAGGAGGGGAAAAAGGAGACATGCAATCTATATTATGAAAGGCCCGTGGCTGTAATGCTGTGACACCGTCACGACCAAACGACCAGTCACCATGAGGTGCATTGAGCACCTCTCAGTCCCTCCTCCCAACCCCACACCCCCCACCACCGCCTGTGATCAACAGCTCTCACAGCAGGTGAGGCGGGGTAAGAGCTACTAGTGCGGAGAGCTATGAGTGAGAATCATAGATTGGCTGCCTCCTGCATATCCCCTACTGGGGACCAAGTCCACAACCCAGGCATGTGCCCTTGACCAGAATGGAACCTGGGACCCTTCAGTCCGCAGGCTGACGCTCTATCCACTGAGCCAAACCAGTTAGGGCATCATCTTATTTTTTTTTTTTTAAAGAAGCTATGCAGGTATTCTGAAGTTCTAAGGAATAATGCCTAAAATTATTGCTTAGTGGTGTCTCTTTTCTATAAAAAATAAATTACTGCCTTTTTTTTTTACTATGTGCAGGCACTGTTCTAGACTTAGAGTGTTAATTAAAAACCCCTTCCCTCCTGGAGCTTACCTTGTAGGTATTTCTTCTGAAATAATAATTTGACTCCATGTAATTAGTAATATGAGCCTAAAACAATATTTTTATAATTTTATATACTTAGAAGTGATATGTTCTGAATACTACAATGTAATCTTTCCACTTTTTGTTTTATATCTTTTTTTATTTGGGATCATTTTGTAATAGACACTGCTTATTGAGTTGTTTTTTCAAGCAAGTTATTTTAAATGTAGAATTCTAGTTTTTCTCTTTTATAATAAGTGGAAGTAGGGAGAGAAGAAAAGAAAGGGAACAATTGGAAAAAATTCTCAAAAAAACACACAAAAAACTCTTACATCTGGGAAGAAATCTTAAAAGATCCTCGAATCTACCTCTTCACTGTACAATTGAAGAAACAGTTCTGCTGTGGCTAAGTGGCTTGTCCATTGTCACTTAGCAACCTTATTAGGGTCTCTGTAGACAGAACAGTTAATTACTTTATTAAATGAAATCCATATTCTTTTTGAAACATTAATTCAACAAATATTTATGTCTACTATGTGCCAGACAATGAACTATGTTAAAATATGTAAAATTAAGTTAATTCCTGAGACTGCAGAATCTGTTTTCTTCTTACACGTGGGGTTCCAAAACTTTTATTTAAGAAAAAAGTCTGCATTGAATGAGATTATAGAATATAAATAGGACAGATGGCGCAGTAATGTAAAGTGCTGTGGTTTTTACCATATCTGATTTCCTTGGTCTATTTGGCACTGTTACTTTCCAACAGTTTGTATCTTTGATGTTGTTAGAAAATATGCTTCAGAGCACAAAATATTGCTTTTGTATTCTTTGCTTGTAGTTGCCCTACTTCACTCTACATACAAATTGTCTTTGGGTCAACTGTTGTAATCTTTTGTTTTCATAGTTAGGCCCCTGGAGTTTTGCTGTAATCGTTTGTACAGCATTCTTGGGAATATTACAAAAGTTTAAAGGCAGCCCTTGACAAGTACAAATAATCACCATAATTAGAATTAATTAGGATATTTTAAATTTTCTGCAGCAGAAGCATAGAAAATAGCTCTACTTTTAGCAATTTTTGAAAACTGGAGAGACTAGATAATATTTTAAAAACATATTGTAATATTCTCTTTGGGAGGGTATGTGTGTTTTCCCCCTATCTTGTCAAAAAAGTATTGGTTTGGTGATTTCATTTGTTTGTGTCTTTAACTTTAGTGTTCTAGGATATGAAGTATAATGACAAATGAAGGAAAAGAGAGCTCAGAATGCATGGCATACATATTGATATCATGGAAGAATCCTGAATTTGGAGTCAGATATTATTCTATTCTATTTTGCCTGTTACTTATTATAATCTTGGTCTTCAATTCTCAGCTTCCACATTCTTTCTCAATACTTCCTGACCTCTCCCCATATCCTTTTCCAAATTAAGTCTGTTGTATCTTTTCTTTATACCTTATACTCTTTCTTCGAAGCACATTTATCTCTTGAAATGATATATTTCTGTATTTATCTATATTTGTTTAATTCGTTCTTTCTAACTTAATTACAGTTCAAAGGAATAGGTTTTGTATCTGATTCATCACTACTTGCTCTGCCTTTAGCACTGGGCTGAATACATGATAGGTAGTAAATATTTGCTAAATAAATGAACTGCTATTAATACTGCCGTTTGCCAAGTAATTTCCTTCACAGATATAAAACTCTACAACCATACCTCTTACAGAAAGCCATCTTTGAGAAAATTAGTACAAGAGGCTTCCATACCACCTTCTTAGAAATATATAGAGGACTGTTTGGTTTATAAAATTGTACACTTTTATCTTACTTGTTTCTCACAATTCAGTGAAGTAATAGGCTGACCTAGACTAAAACATCCTACTGTTAGGGCCATATGTTTTAATTCATGTCTAGCAGAGTGCCTGGCACGTAGTAAACACTCAAGAAACACAACAACCCTGACTGGGTTGCTCAGTAGGTTGGAGCATCATCCTGTATACCAAAAGGTTATGGGTTCAATTCCTGGTCGGGGCACATACCTAGGTTTTGGATTCCATCCCCTGTCAGAGCACGTACAGGAGGCAACTGATATATGTTTCTCTCTCACATTGATATTTCTCTCTCTCTGCCTCTTCCTCTTCCTCTTCTTCTTCCTCTCTCTCTAAAATCAATAAACATCTCCTCTAGTGAGGATTTTTTTTTATTTTTTATTTTTTTTTTTTTTTTTATTTTATTTTTATTGCTTAAAGTATTACAAAGGGTATTACATATGTGTCCATTTTATCCCCCCGCCCTAGACAGTCCCCTAGCCTCCCCTATCCCCCAATGTCTTATGTAGGATTTTTTTTTAAAAACAAAGTTTTTTGATGTGCTCCTATCTAATAAAAGGGTAATATGCAAATTAACCGTCAGTCCGTCACAAAGATGGCGGTGCCCATAGCAACAAGATGGCGACACCCAGTCCTCTCAGCCCCACCGGAGTCCCCCAGTCCCAGGGGGGTGGCCGCTGAGAGCAGGCAGCGTGAGCGGCCTGGCAGAATGCTTGCTTCGTGGCCGCAGTGACGAGGCAAGCGTTCCACCCCGGCAGTGGAGGGCCTCTGGGCAGCGGGCACGGAGCAGCAGGCGGGGAGCGGGGGGAAATGTTTGCGTCTTCGCCCCGGCGACAAGGCAAGTGTTCCGTGCCCAGCCGCGGATGGGCCTCTGGGCCACAGAGAGCCTCTGGGCAGCGGGTGCCGAGTGGCCAGGCCCCGCAGAGAGCTACTGGCACATGGATTCGTGCACAGGGCTACTGGTATTATTATAAAAACTTGGCATGTTTTATACAGTATTTTAAAGAAGTACTGTATATGAGAGTGATCATTTATAAAGCTATAAATACTGAGTTTAAGGAATACATTTTCACTTATTTATATTTAGTTGTTTATTCACATTCTAGTCAGGATATTTGCTTGAGATCTGAATCAGTTTTGAAATATAAGTGTATGTGGACATAATATCTTTCTAGTAAATCTTGCAACTATTTTTCTTCCAACATATGTTAATATTTTTATCATTGGCTTTCAAATGACAAACACAGATGGCTATAGTATGAATTTCTGGCCTGTTTTAGACTAAATGTTTTTCCAATAATTTAAAGTGTATCATTTCAGTATAAAATGATTAGCTGATTGAGTAGTTTCTGATATTTCCTTTGTGTTTGCTTGCCATCCTTTAGATTTATAATAAAAATAGTTTAGATAGCTTTAAGAAATCAGTGATATGATCTTGTTCCCTCTCTGCCTCTTTTTTTTTTTTTTTGGCCTAAAATCCTTTTATTAAAAGTAAAAAAGTTTCATTATTAGTTTTAGTTTATTTTAGTTGGAGCATTTAATCATAGAGGAGGCATTATCATCAAGCGGTGTCAGTTTTAGTATGTCCCTAAACATCTTTGTGTCTCAGTTTTTTTTCTTTTAATCTTTATTGTTGAAAATATTACATAGGTCCTCCTTTTCCCCCCTTTAACCTCTCTTTTATAAAACAGAATTCTTGGTAAAAAGCTATTTTGAGCATTATTTTTGAGAATTTTGTCTTGTTTTGGGGGGGGAGGAGTGGTTGGGGCCTATTGGAAGAGAGAGATTATGGTGAGAGGGATTATTTTGTGTTTTAATTCATGTAATTACTATTTTTAATTCTGAGACCATGGAACTTTTTTATATAATAGAATTCGATATGCCTACTATGTCATCTTAATTCTTAGTACTTAAAATGATTACTTAATAGTAAAAGATAAGTTATTCATTTTTCACTCAACATGTATTTATGAAATACTGTTCTAGCCTTTGAAAATATAGCAGTGAACAAAAGTTCTTATCCTCATGGATTTTGCCTTCTGGTTAATTTTTCTGAAAAAATATTATTACTTCATATAATCAGTGGCAGGTCTGAAACAATGTCTTGGTAATTTTATGCACTTAGACATAATTCATTCTGAACACTATAATAGAACCATTATACTTTTTATTCCATATCTATAACTTTTTCACTTGGGTTCATTTCGTAATGGATACTATTGTTTCAGACAGAGTATGTTTTAAAATATTTTTTATTGATTTCTAGAAAGAAAGAAAGGGAGAGGGAAGGAGAGACACATTGATGTGAGAGGGAAACATCCATCTGCTGCTTCTTGCATGCCCTGTACTGGGGACTGAGCCTGCAACCCGGGCATGTACCTTCACCAGGAATCAAACTGGCAACCTTTCCATGCAAGGGACAACGCCCAATGAACTGAGCCACACTGGCCAGGGCCAGATATTTTTTTACATTAAACTTTTTATAATGCAGTTTTAGTTTTCTTCTTGGTTATATGTTTGTACATATAAGTAAATATTAAATATAAATTACATATACACTAGTGGCCAGTACACAAATTCGTGCACATTGAAAGGAAATTAATTAGAAGAAATATTTTAATATCATATTCACCCTTTCTCTATAATAGAAGTGTCAACCAAATTCATGATCGATCGACAATAACAGATGGAAACACACGCAAATACCTGTGTGCGATTGGCGCCAGCAAGAGCTTTATGTGTGTCGCACATGCGTGAGTCAGCTTAGCCTTTTATAGATATGGATATATGTAATTTAACAGAGTTGAAGTTTTAAACAGAATCTTCATCTTTGTCCTGCTATCATCTGCTATCTGAATATATTTTCTAACACAGATAACTTGGGCTTTCAAGAGGCTTTTGAAATTGAGCACAAATATTAAGAATGTCATTATTACCCGGCCAATGTGGCCCAGTGGTTGAGCATCGGCCTATGAACCAGGAGGTCACAGTTTGATTCCCAGTCAGGGCACATGCCCAGTCTGAGACTAGATCCCCAGTGTGGGGCAGCTGATCAGTGATTCTCTCTCATCGTTGATGTTTCTGTTCCCTCTACTTTCCTCTCAGAAATCAATTAAAATATATATTTTTAGAAAGAATTTCATTAATATTTTTCTTGATTTTGCATTCTGTCTGAGAGATCTTTTAAAAAATGATGTGCCTGGATTTTGGGTTCTGTTTATAGATAATACATAATGGTGTTTCAGTTGGTTTATTTTTAAGAATGAATCTGCTATCCTCAAAGTAGTAAATGCATTCCTGCAGCTTAATAATGTACAAATAGAGGCAACTGGTGTTGCATCTGTTCCTTAAGCAGACATGAAGTAGAATAACTGGCTAGTTGCTAAATAGCTGGGGGAGGGGAGATTAAATGTGATATATTTTTTATATTCTACAAGGTCCGTTTTTAAATAGTTCTGAGTTATGAATTAGACTTTCTTATTAATATTATATACTTTTCTTCATCTACAGTAGAGAAAATAAGGATACAATATGCTGTGTGTTATTCTATAGGTTCTTGTATTGGTCACATATTTTGATAGTTAATGATATCAACATCATTATTAAGATTGCTTTAATACCTTATGAGAAATTTAATGGTCATCTTTGTAATTAGTCTAATTAATAGTTATGTTACTAATTTACTGGTAGTATATTTCTTCTTTTTAAGGCACCAGGGGCTTACACTTGTTCTTATGTTTTTGTTTCTCTTCTCTAGAATGATCAAGAGCTCAAATTCAGTTTAGGAATCAGTGGTTAGTAATTGCTTCATTAAATTTAGAAAATTTATTACATAAAAAAGAGATTTTTGAATGAATATAAGGAAAAGTACCTGTAATCTCAAGTCCAGATATATACCAGAGTTATTATGGTTATATTCTTTCAGAATTTGCCTATGCCTATGTATGTTATTAAAATTCAAGCTAGTTAGAATGAATTGATGAAAGCTGTAAGCCTGAAGCCTGCTTGTCTTTGTTAAAAAAGATGCACATAATTTTCCTTTTATTAAGGAAAAGAATACATTGCAATATTATTTTATAACTACTACTGTGTCATAAACATCTTTATTATGAATAATGGGTTATATTAATATTATTTTAATTGAGTTAATTCAGTGTTACATACAATAATAGTACATACTTCTGATTTTAGGTGGTGACAGATATTTTAGATGATATCCTAATCCGGTATTAAATGACACGGGATAGTATTAGAAGAAAGTTACCACCTTTCTAGATTTAAGTACATCTGCTAATGGCAAACCAAAAGTCTATTTGATGCTCATATATCCTTTATACCCTTCTCACACTTGCCTGTTTCTTTTATAAACTTCAGCAGTAATATTTAACTAAAACTTTTAATAGTGTCGCTTTATTTTTCAGTATTTTTATTTCTGCTTACTATTTTGTTAAATCACAAATGATACTGGCTATTAATTTATATCAGGGGTAGAAAATCTCCTTATAAAATAAATTTAAATAAGAAAAGCATATAAGTTAAAACATATTAAGTAAATGATAAGTATAAGTGGCACTAGGACATGGCATAAATTCTGATGATTAAGTGGTGAGAAGTACTTTTGTTTGATATTAAAATTATTTCTAATTTTCCCCCATTATAAACAAGGCTGCAGTGATCATTTGTATAGCTAAATCTTTTTGCATGGACTAATTATAGTAGTATAAATTAGTAAAAGTCCCAGAAATTCCACAAAGCAAATTTATCTAGAGCTCTTATATTTTCATACTAGAGGCCCGGTGCGCAAAAATTTGTGCACTCGGGGGGAAGGGGGGGTCCCTCAGCTCGGCCTGTGCCCTCTCGCAGTCTGGGACCCCTCGGGAGATAATGACCTGCTGGCTTAGGTCTGCTCCCGGGTGGCAGAGGGCAGGCCCAATACCTAGGTGCAGCCCCTGGTCTGGTTAAGAGCAGGGCCGATTGGGGGGTTGGGGCACCACCCCCTGTCACACTCAAGGCAGGGTCGATGGGGAGGTTGTGGCGCGACCCCCTGTCACGCACAGAGCAGGGCCAATCCGGGGGTTGGGGCACTGTCCCCTGTCACACACAGAGCAGGACCCATCAGGGGGGTTGGGGCTACGTACCCTGTCATGCACAGAGCAGGGCCCATCAGGGGGTTGGGGAGCTCCCTCCTGTCACACACAGAGCAGGGCCCATCAGGGGGTTGAGGAGCTCCCCCCTCACACACAGAGCAGGGCGGATCAGGGGGTTGGGGCACCGCCCTCTATTACCCACAGAGCAGGGCCAATCAGGGGATTGGGGCACCGCCACTGTCACACTCAGGGCAGGGCTAATGGGGAGGTTATGGTTCTACCCCATCACACACAGAGCAGAGCCCGTGGGGGGGCGGGGGGGGGGGTTGGGGCACCGCCCTCTATCACCCACAGAGCAGGGCCGATCAGGGGGTTGGTGCGCCGCCACTCTCACACTCAGGGCAGGGCCGATGGGGAGGTTATGGCTCTACCCCGTCACACACAGAGCAGGGCCCGGGGGGGAGGGGGGGTTGGGGTGCCGCACCCTGTCACACACAGAGCAGGGCCGATCAGGGTGTTTGGGCGCTGCCCCCTGTCATGCTGATCCCGGTGCTGGGAGGCCTCTCGGCTCCGCTGATCCCGGTGCTGGGAGGCATATTACCCTTTTACTATATAGAATAGAGGCCTGGTGCATGGGTGGGTGCCGGCTGGTTTGCCCTGAAGGGTGTCCTGGATCAGGGTGGGGGTCCCCACTGGGGTGCCTGGCCAACCTGGGTGAGGGGATGATGGCTGTTTGCAGCTGGTCACACACCCTTCAGGGTGGGGGTCCCCACTGGGGTTCCTGGCCAGTCTGGGTGAGGGGCTGAGGGCTGTTTTCAGGCTGGGGGTGACTGAACTCCCAAACGCTCCTTTTTTCCTTTTTTTTTTTTTTTTTTTATTCTGGGCCAGCTTTAGCTTGATGCTTGGCTCCAGCTCTTAGGCCTCCCCTCCTGAAAGTAGGTTTCTGGCCTTTGCATACAATGTTGCGAATCTGCTGGCTGAAGTCCGGTGGTATTTGTTACAGTGTTTGAAACTGCAGGCTCAGAGGCCTGCAGCCGCAGGCGGGGAACGTTGGTTTCCTCCGTCACTGAAGCAAGCAAGCCTCATGTTAGTTTCAAGCTGCCTGGCTGCCGGCCGCCATCTTGGCTGACAGTTAATTTGCATATCTCGCTGATTAGCCAATGAACAGGGTAGCGGTCGTATGCCAATTACCATGTTTCTCTTTTATTAGTGTAGAGATAATCTCACATCCAGAGTTTACACTCTCACCAAGTGTTGAGTGAGAGTGCCTGTTTCCCTTATTCTGCCCAACTCTGGGCTAATATATATTTTTTTAGACTTGGAATTTTTAGTTCTGAATATTTAAAAAGCATTCATTCAGAAATACTAATTTCCTTGCAATTCAGTAGTTATTAATATATTAAAGACCAACAATTGTCCTTTATTTTATCATTTTAGTGAAGATTTAAAGAAAGTGACTCCAAAGCTGTTTTTCTCTTAGTGGTGATAAAGAAAAATCATCTTTAAGAGTAATGACAATCTCATTTTCTTTTCTTTCTTTCTTTCTTTCTTTTCTCTCTCTCTCTCTTTTTTTTTTTTTTTTTTTTTTTTTGTAGCTTGCCCAGTTTCGACAAAGGAAAGCTCAATGTGATGGGCAGAATCCTTCTAAGAAGAAAAAAAAGAAAAATACTTCAAGCAGTAAACTTGATGTATCAGCATACCATGCTTTGAATATTGAACAATCACAGAGTGATGAGATGTATATGAATAGTTCTCAGGGAGTAGGATCAGTCTTGACTCCTGAATCCACAGTAATGAAAACACTACACAGTGGAGAAATAATCAAACATAACCAGGTCTTCTCTGTTGAAGTAAGTATTCATCCAGATTTTTAAACATTAAAATTGTAAGTGGAAAGTTATTGTAATGACAACACTCATTAGCACCCTATGCAGTTTTTATGAGCTTTACTCAATAAACATTTATTAAGCACCTGTTATATACCAAGGATTGAGCACCAAGGTTACCAAGGTAAATATGACAGTTTTGTCCATTAGGAAAGTCAATCTAGTGGGGAGGGCAGATATAAAATAGGCCATGTACCCTGATTAGAGTTTTGCTAGCAAAAGTGTACATGGTACCCTAGAGTATCATGATTTGGAAGAATGCCTAAATCAGCCTTATGTGGTTATTTTGCTAGAGGCAAAGAAGTAGGGATGCCATCTCTGTGCCAGAGAGACTGCGTTCAAAAAGACATGAAACATTGTGATATGATTTGGAAACCATAAGTAGTTTAGTTTTAAATGGATCACAGTGATGGGGATGGGATGGTGGTTAATGATGAAAGGCAGGAGATTGCACCTACCCCATTGAAAGTGCTCAATGAATACTAATTTTCTCCCTTTCCTTAGTGATGTAATTTTCCAAAATATAGAAATGAGGGAGAAGTTAAGAGTGGTTTAGGATAGTGGATGGGATGGTGGAATTACCAGCTGAGACCAGGAGTAGAGAATTATGGGATGCTTAGGAGGAACAGTGTTAGGAAAGGGAGATTATTACAGTTTGGATTGGGCTTTGGCATATTTATGTAGAAACAGAAAGATCCAGTGGTTCTCAACCTTCTGGCCCTTTAAATACAGTTCCTCATGTTCTGACCCAACCATAAAATTATTTTCGTTGCTACTTCATAACTGTAATGTTGCTACTGTTATGAATCGTAATGTAAATATCTGATATGCAGGATGATCTTAGGCGACCCCTATGAAAGGGTTGTTCGACCGCCAAAGGGGTCGCGACTCACAGGTTGAGAACCGCTGATTTAGACATATAGGGATTTGAACTTTATTAATGAGGTCAGGAATGTCAGATTTGTTATTTATCATAAGAATGTATCTTTTTTAGTCTTTCCTACTTGGAGTTTGTTGAGCATCTTGGATGTGTAGATTAATGTTTTTCATTAATTTGGGAAGTTTTCAGCCATTATATCCTCAGATATTCTTTTTGCCCCTTTCCTCTCCTTCTGCATTTTCCATTATGCATATGTTAGTATGTGTTATATTGTTGCACAGATCTCTGATGCTCTGTTCATTTTTCTTATTTATTTTTTCTTTCTTTACTTCAAACTGGATAATTTCAGTTGAACTATTTTGCAATTTGCTGATTCTTTATTCTTCATCCTTAGATCTGCTGTTAAACCCCTGTGTTGAATTTTTCATTTCACTTATTTTTAACACCAGAATTTTTTTTTTAACTTATTTTAGAATACTCTCTCTTGATATTCTGTATTTGGCAAAACATTTTAATACTTTGCTTTAGTTTTTTAGACACTTTCTTCATTTATTTGACTATACTTGAAATACCTACTTTAAAGTCTTTGTTTATTAATCCAGTATCTGTGTTTCCTCAGAGACATTTTCTTTTCTTCTTTTTTAATATATTTTATTGATTTTTTTACAGAGAGGAAGGGAAAGGGATAGAGAGTCAGAAACATTGATGAGAGAGAAACATCGATCAGCCGCCTCCTGCACACCCCCTACTGGGGATGTGCCCGCAACCAAGGCATATGCCCCCGACCAGAATCGAACCCAGGACCCTTGAGTCTGCAGGCCGACGCCCTATCCACTGAGCCAAACCAATCAGGGCTCTTTTCTTTTTTTAAAAATATATTTTTATTGACTTCAGAGAGGAAGGGTGAGGAAGAAAGAGATAGAAACATCAATGATGAGAGAATCATTGATTAGCTGCCTCCTCCATGCCCCCTACTGGGGATTGAACCCATAACCCGGGCATGTGCCCTTGACCGGAATCGAACCTGGGACCTTTCAGTCTGCAGACCAACGTTCTACCAACTGAGCAAACCGGCTAGGGGCAGAGACACTTTCTACTGACTATTTTTCTTGTGTATGGGCCACACTTTCTTTCTTTCTTGTGTATCTTGAAATTTTATGTTGAAATTTGGACCTTTTAAATAATATAATAGGGCAGTTCTGGTGTTTGATTTGGTTTGAAGAAGTGTTCATTATGTTTTTCTGCATTTGGGTTCTTCACTAGTTTTAGAATTTCTGAGTGCAAAGTGTGTCTTCTTATCTTCAGCACCACTGTTTTTAGTACACAATATGCATAAGCAAGTGAACCATGGAGGGCTTCTGTCATGAAAATATTTTAAATTTAAAAGAGGGTCACATGAGTTAGGAATCACTGCTACAGAATTTTAGAATAGGGGTAGGACTTTTTCCTGTTCCTGGCATCAGTTACTATATCATAGAGGCGGTAGACCTAAAGTTGGTCTTGAATGATGAATAAAATATCCATAAGTAGATCAGAAAGGAGACAGTGATGGTTCATATTTGTTGATGAAGAGGTGAAATATCTGGGCCTTTTTTTCTCACTTGTAAAACGAGTTTCTTACTTGAGAGGGAGAAGAGTGAAAATTTAGGTTTTCTCCTTGACTCTTCCTTCTTAGGACAGTACTTCTCAGCTAAGGGCAGCTTAGAAAAATCACTGGCTTCATACCCAAATCCCAGGGATGTAAGGATGAAAGAATGTCTTTAACAGTGCTTTATAAGCTGCAAAGGTGTTAACAACAAAAGTTATTTTTCTTCAAGTTGTTATTACTTTTCTAGCATCAAGATTTAATGATTTTTCCTTTTGAAGAATTTGGACTTTTTTACTAACATATTAGGATCTTTAAATTTATTTTTTATTTTTTAAAAAAACATTTCTATTGATTCCAGAGATCAAGGGAGAGAGGGAGGGAGGGAGGGAGGGAGGGAGGGAGGGAGGAAGGAGGGAGGGAGGGAGGGAGGGAGAGAGAGAGAGAGAGAGAGAGAGAGAGAGAGAGAGAGAAAGAGAGAGAGAGAGAGAGAGAGAGAGAGAGAGAGAGAGAGAGAGAGAGAGAGAGAATATCAGTGATAGAGAATCATTGATCAGCCGCCTCCTGCATGCCCCTACTGGGGATCCAGCCACAACTGGGAATTGAACTGGGACCTCCTGGTTCAGATGTCAGTGCTCAATCAGTGAGCCATGCCGGCCAGGCTATTTTTTATTTTTTAATCCGTGTCCAAGGATACTCTTTCCATTGATTTTTTTTTTTTTTTTTTTTTTAAGAGAGAGAGAGAGCAGAAGGGAGGGAGGGAGAGGGGGAGAGAAAGAGAGACAGAGAGGGAGAAATATTCATTGGTTGCCTCCCACATTCACCTCGATGGGGGCCAGGAATCGAATCTGCAACCCAAGTATGTTCCCTAGACTGGTAATTGAACCCACAATCCTTCATTGTATCAACACATTAACCGCTGAGAAACATGGGCAGGACTTTTTTATTTAAAAGAGACACAAGCATTAGTGGGATGATATCTTAATTGGTGCCTTTGTCTTACAAATGATTCTTAGTGATACAAGACCTGGTGTGAAAGTACCTCTTAATACTTTTATATAAAGAAAAATGCCTAGTGCTAAATTTTAGATGTGTTATTTAGCCATTGTTAATCAGAGTGAAAATTTTAAACATCTGAATAATTTTTACAGTTTTTTAGTGATATTTTTATGTGCACCAATAGTAATAGGTTAATAAAATACAATATTTAGATGGTAAAGGGCCTTAATGTAATCAGTTTTCACTTTTGTTTTAGCCAGAAAGTGAAATTTCAACCACAGCCGAAGATTATAGTTCAGAGGTAAGAATAAATAATATTATGATTGATCATTTGTATTATTCTTGAAACTGTTATTGACTGTTAGTACTTTACTTCTTATAGCTCACATGGTTCTGTATTTTTATAAATTTAACAAAACATAGCATAACATGATGACCTAGAAAACCTGAAGATTATGCTTTTCTGATAATTTTTTCCCCCAGATTTTAACTAAGGTCTTAAATTGTATGAAAGCTTGGTCCTTAATTAGATAAAATCCTTTATTTTCTGTTTCTAGGAGTGTTTGATTCTGGTTTTCTAGGATAAGTGATTATTATAAGGTATCCATATTTAACACAGTAATGATCAAAGCTGATGTAGGCATTGGCCATCTTAGGAAATACCTTCTTTATGTATTAGTAATGAATATATGTCAGTTTATTAACTTTTTCTTATTTTTTTAGATATGATTGTTGTTTCTTTGTTCCAGATTGTGAGGACATGGAAAAATTTTATTCCTTACTCTGAATGGTTCAGTAACTCAGTATATTCCATAAGTTTTTATTTATTGTAGATTTCTAATATTAAAATATAACTTCTCTGTTCTTAAACAAATGTATTACTGTTTTGGATTGCCAATTTAATGTGTTTAAAAGCTGGGAATATACTTATTAGTAAGCTGGTCAGGAAGATAATTGACCAGGGTTAAATAAATAAATCGATGCCCTATTTAGGCATTACTTTTCAGTAACACCCCCTCTACCCTTGTCCCCCATAAAATTACTTTTTAAGGCAACACATATACAGAGGTGGGCAAAGTAGGTTAATAATAATAATAATAATAATAAATACAATAATTAATAAATAGTATAAAAATAAATCTGTTTTGTGTACTAACAACTGCAAACCTACTTTTGTCAACCCCTGTATTATAACCACTACAAATGCCATATTTGCAATTTATTAATCTTTGCTGTTCTGGTTTGCACTTGAGTTTTCTAAATTTTCGAAATTTCATGGTTTTATCATAGACCACATATCTTGTATCTTGTCTAAATATCACTGCCATTTTTCTGGTATGTAGCGATTAAGGTGATATAAAGAGTAGGGGCTTTAGCCCTGACCGGTTTGGCTCTGTGGATAGAGCGTTGGCCTGCGGACTGAAGGGTCCCAGGTTTGATTCTGGTCAAGGGCATGTCCCCAGTGGGGGATATGCAGGAGGCAGCTGATCGATGTTTCTCTCTCATCAATGTTTCTAACTCTCTATCCCTCTCCCTTCCTCTCTGTAAAAAAATCAATAAAATATATTTTTATAAAAAGAGTAGGGGCTTTAGTAATATCTATCTCACAGGGTAGTTGAGAGGGTTATTTGATGATATTTAGTATGGTGTTTTGGTATATAAAAGACAATTTGCAAACCTTGTTTATTTGTTATCTTTTGTGGCTTCTCAGTATTAATACTTTTCTTCACACTATCTATGAAATAAGTGAGTGATGAAAATTCTTTTATTAAGTTATTCTCAGAAGGATCTTAGATTCTGGTTATATATTAATTTAGAACTTATTTTGGAAATTTTATAAATACAGATTATGGCATGAGCTTAATGTTCTTGACTTCTATGGCTTATATACTTATTGGGTTGAAAAATGGATTCAAGCCTAGAAGAATTAGATATTTTTATCCTGTGACCTATGAAAGATCTGTTTTGTATAAATATATGTCCAATTACATATACTAGAGAAATCAGGCTAAAATACTTTTTATGAATTAATTTAAATTATGCATGGTCTGTTTAGTCCTCAATGAAGGGTCATTTCATATCCAAAATGCCATATTTACATGAAATATTTTTATTCATACCCTTTGAGCAGAAAGTGGGAAATGCTATAGGTAATGTAGATAAGACAGGTAGATAAATATGCTTTGTTATATATAGAAAGATGAAATGATAGTAGAGTATACAATTTTATTATGGATTTTATCTGATTATTTAATACTTCTTAACCAAGACACTTGTTTGATTCATAACATTTATGAAATGACTGGCTGAAGTTGGGAAACATTGTTTATAGCCATAAAGTAGTATAAACTTAGCTTTTCAACTTTGACTTGGGTTTCTCTTTTATACTTCATATAATTTTATATTTCTCCCTAGCTGCCTTAGTTTTATTGAGATATAATTTTACAATTTAAATTGTATATATATTTAAGGTGTACAGTGTGATGTTTGATATTCAAGTGTGATTTTGAATGGATCATCTTAACCTCATTAGTTACTTGGCTCCAATTCCCAGAATCAGCTATGATATGAACTCCTGTCATTTTCATGAATTTTTATGAATCATCAGATTCTTCTTATTTTTTTAAAACATCAATTATTAATATTTTGAATGTATGTACTACAAAATTAAGTATAAGGATAAGGTAATAATCATAAATAAAGAGTGAGGTGTTTTTTTTATGTTTTTAAACTAATGTTTATTGAAAGAAAAAGTTTTGTGTGAGTCCAGCCAGTGTGGCGTAGTGGTTGAGAGTCGACCTATGAACCAGAAGGTCATAGTTTGATTCCTGGTCAGATTACATGCTAGATTCCCAGTGAGGGGCGTGCAGGACGCAGCTGATCAGTTGGTTGATGATTCTCATTGATGTTTCTATCTTTCTGCCTCTCCCTTCCTCTCTGAAATCAATAAAACTATATTTTTAAGAGTTTTGTGTGAATGCCATTTTATAGTTTTAAAATAAAAAATGATCTTTCCTGTGATTTTTTTCTAAATAGTAATATATGATGTATCTCTACAGAATTTTTATATTTAAAATGTGTCTATTTGTACTTTCTTGAAGGATTGATTTAGGAAGAAGAATTTGGTGTTTACAGATTTTAATATTATGTTGCCATAAAAGTGATATTTTGTTTGTTTGTTTACTTTAGCTTTGCTTTCCAGAAATTATCCTTAGGGAAAAAATAAAGGAATCAAACTTGGATAAAGAATTCTTAGTTAGGATCTTCAGTTTTTAAAATGTTATGGTCCATATGGATCTAATTCCGGGATATTCTGTCTTACGTATTTCAACAGTAAAAACTTCATTGTATTGGATTCTACTAGCATAGAATTGTGAATTATTTAGATGTAAGTGGAATATAGTTCATTTTTATACTGTTGGGGGCGAGGGGAAGAGAGGATTGTTAAGTAGATTGATTGATCTGAAATTAATCTCCCACCAGATCAGCCCTAAAGACATAACAGTCATCCTTCTTCCTACCACAAAATGTCTGTGATAGAGACAGGCAGTAATATGTATGGAAAATCTCCACGTCCATCAGGTTGGCATGGCTATATAGTACTGCCCCCAGGGGAAAGTTCTTAAAGGAGTGTTCCTCACCTCTTCATCTCCTATCTCTAGACCTGCTTGCCAACCTTCAATGAATTTGTACAAGTAAACAACCTCACTTTAAAAATGATTAGGACTTCATAAAAATTATTTAAATAAGTTTAAGGCAGTGTTTTGTAGAAGAGGGTCAATCCAATAACTTCAAGTTTATAGTTATTCTTATGAAGACAAAAAAAACTGCACTTAGAACTTTAAATCACTGAAAAGAAAATGTATTGTACAGTGCTTTTTGCATAGTAAGCACTCATTAGATAATTTATGTTTAACCACTATATCTGTTTTAGCCAATGAAGCATTTTTCCTAGGCATGAAAGAGACATGAATACAGTTAACAGAAATATAATTGTTAGCTCTAAATAGAATTCTGTTTAAAGTCATAATATATCAGGAAATTGTTTTTATACAGGTAAATGGTTGCAGTTTTGTGGTGAGAACAGGAAAGTCTACAAATTTATTAAGGGTACAGTATTTAAAACTACTCATGATACTAATGTTTTATACTATTTAAAACCATCTGGCTTACTAACAAAGTTTTTTCTTGCATGTACTTCTTTCTGTGGGTGAATCCTAAATGCTTTTAATATTTAACAAAAGTATCCACCTCTTGTTATAAAACTCAATCTAACAGAATTTGCAGATATCTTGTTTTTGCTTTTGAGGTATATATTACATTAACAAAAAAGTAGGTTGCCATATCAGTAAACTCCCAGGTGATGAATTAAAGTGTACGTTGCTTTGAATATTTGAATTCCTCTTCCTGAGGAATGTTGCTAGTACTGAATTTTTCAACATCTTGGATTGATTTAGGAAGAAGAATTTGGTGTTGATGATTCTTATTCTGAACATGGAGCACAGTACAACCCGACCCACCTAGAGATGACAGAAAATGAATTGGTTGGAAAACAGCATGAAATTGAGGAGCTAAACAGAGAACTGGAAGAAATGAGGGCCTCCTATGGGACTGAAGGACTACAGCAAGTATGTTTACCTTATGTGATTTCTGTTACTCACAAAAACAAAAATAGGAAATTTGAATGACAGTATATGTACATGTTTTAAAGATAAGGTTATTAAATGGTAGTTTATGGTCATCTACACTAATAAAAGACAAAGATGCTAATTGACCGTACCTTCGCTATGCCCTAAGCCATGCCCACCAGCCAATCAGAGCGACTATATGCAAATTAACCCAACCAAGATGGTGGCCGGCAGCCTCAGAGCTGGAGCAAGCAGGAGGCTTGGTTGCCCAGGCGATGGAGAAAGCCAAGCTTCCCGCCTGCCGTGAGCCGGTTGTGACCTCCGCTCATGGCAACAAAGTTTCAATTATAGAAGACAAATAAATCCCAGATACCTGCTTCCAGCCAGCCTCCACTGGAAGCTTGAGTGGCTGGGGGTGTGGCCAGCCTGCAAATAGCCATCAGCCCCTCACCCAGGCTGGCCACACCCTCATGGGGTGAGGGTCCCCACTGGGGGGCTTAGCCAGCCTGAATACGGCCCTCATCCCCTCACCCAGACTGGCCAGGCATCCCAACAGGATCCCCCACCATGAAGGGGCTGTGGCCAGCCTGCAAACGGCCCTCAGCCCCTCACCCAGGATGGCCAGGCACCCCACAGGGGACCCCTACCCTGAAGGGGCTGTGGCCAGCCTGCAAACAGCCATCAGCCCCTCACCCAAGCCCTGCCAGGCACCCAAGCAGGGACCCCCACCCTGAAGGGGCTGTGGCCCGCCTGCAAACAGCCATCAGCCCCTCACCCAGGCTGGCCAGGCACTCCTATATAATAAAAGGGTAATATGCAAATTGACCCTAACAGCAGAACGACTGGGAATGACTGGTCACTATGACACACACCACCAGGGGCAGATGCTGAATGCAGGAGCTGCCCCCTGGTGGTCAGTGCACTCCCACAGGGGGAGCTCTGCTCAGCCACAAGCCAGGCTGATGGCTGCCAGCCAGTACAGCGGTGATGGTGGGAGCCTCTCCCGCCTCCTCAGCAGCACTAAGGATGTCCGACTGCAGCTTAGGCCTGCTCTCCTCTGGCAAGTGGACATCCCTCAAGGGCTCCCGGGCTGCCAGAGGGATGTCTGACTGCCAGCTTAGGCCCAGTAACCCAGGGAGCGGGCCTAAGCCAGCAGGTGGTCATCCCCCGAGGGGTCCCAGACTGCGAGAGGGCACAGGCCGGGCTGAGAGAGACCCCCCCACCCCCGAGTCCACAAATTTTTGTGCACCAAGCCTCTAGTCTCATAATATTTGTGTGTATATATATATATATATATATACATATATATATATATATTATAGCTTCACTTAAAAATAGGATTTCATTAACAGAGCTAATAAAACATGGACTGTTATTTAACTTTATGAGATAGGTAGGCTGAAATCACTTCAGTAGAGTAGATGTTTTTTGTAGTCAGCCTGAGAGAAAATTATTGTGCATACCACATCAAAATATGATGATTTAAACTCATTAAAAATGTCAGTGAGTCCTTGTCAGTAACCTCTGTGGTTAAAATGACATCTGTTGTTTTTGGCAGTCAATTATAAAAACAAGGTGAAATAGAACATCAATGAGGATGAGAGAATACATTTCAGTTTCATTTTTTCCAGAAAAGAGTGCAGATTGAACCTGTCAGGAGAGTGTTGCCTAGGAACAGATTGAGGCATTCCTAAGTGTAAAGGCATTGTCCTTCTAGAGGTAGATACATGGACAAGTTAGACATAATATGTTTTGTTTCTAAGTTCAGATAATCTTTTAAAAGTTGTTTTGGAAGTAATAGCCTTCAAATATGGAAAAGGTTGCTTACAAATTGTAATAATTCTGCCAGTGAATTTTGAAATCATATTTTTAAAGAACAGTTACCTGTAATAATCTGTTTTGTTTTAAAAAGTAAGTCTAGCACTTATTAATTTAACTGATGTCTTTTAGTTACAAGAATTTGAAGCTGCTATTAAACAAAGAGATGGCATCATAACTCAGCTTACTGCTAATTTACAACAAGCAAGAAGAGAAAAGGATGAGACAATGAGAGAATTTTTAGAATTGACAGAACAAAGTCAAAATTTACAGATTCAATTTCAGCATGTAAGTATTACTAATACAACAAAGTTTATTAGATCTTTAGTAAACAATTGAACTTTTTTCACACTTTCCAAAATAAATTTAAATTTGTTTAAAATTCATTTGCCTATTATGTATCATGTTGAAAAAAAACTAGTGAAGACCAGTTGTTATGTTAACCAAGAATTTAAGTCATATTTAGTGGCTTCTTGCTTTTATTTATTTGTAATTCACCTTTTTAAATCCTGTATTTTTAAATCCTGCAAAACCTTATAAATCTGATTGGGTAGAGTTTTGCACAAATTAACATATAGTCACATCCTTTGCCAACTCTGGTATGATTTTATTTTAATTAGAGTCATAGGAATCTAATTGTATTAATCAAGATTTCTGATGGCAAGTAATGAAAAATAATTGAAGATAGCTTAAGCAAAAGGGGGAATTTAATGTAAGGATCCTACTTATCCTACAGAATTCAAGGCAGAACTGCAACCAGGCTTCTGAAATAGATTGGGATCAGAGACTAGAAAGTCTTTAGGAATTCAGGAAGTACTGTTTTTCAGGCTCCATTTCTCTCTGCTTGTCTGCCCCAGTCTTACTACTCTCATTAGACTACTTTCCCAGCTTTATCATAGGAAAAATAATCTTATTGGTTTAGTTTGGATAATGTGCCCATACTCTCTGATCAGCCATGATAGTATGTTTGCTGAGGTCTAAAGCCTGTAAATTCAGCTCAGTTCCCAGAAAGAATTGTGAGCCAAGTTAATACCCCCACGAGGTGTCTATTCCTTAGTGCAGTCACTTTAGAATTTAATACTTTGTGGTTTCTTTCTGTTTTCAAGTTACAGGCTAGTGAAACTCTGAGAAACAGCACTCACAGTAACACTGCTGCAGATTTACTACAAGCCAAACAACAAATTCTCACTCATCAGCAACAGCTGGAAGCACAAGACCATCTATTAGAAGATTATCAAAAAAAGAAAGATGACTTCAAAAAGCAAATCAGTTTTTTGCAAGAGAAAATTAAAACATATGAAATGGTATGTTTATTTTAAAGAGGAAACTTGTAACAGCTTTTTAATTAACTTTCAAGTTTTGTATGCAAGTGTTAATCTTTTTGTTATATACATGAATCACAAAATGTTATAATTAAGAAAAGCTCTTTAAGTTTGTAAAATAATTTCAGAATCCATTAGGAATCTAACAATAATAGTTTTAAGATAATAACTCATTACTGAGTTCCTTGAAAGTGATGAGTTGGTTAAACTGAGTTTTAAGGAGAATTCATAACTAGAATGTCTATTTTTATTCATCTTCAGGTATTCTACTCATTTTAGCCATGGTTATTAAATTCTGAAAATATTTTTAATATATTTTTATTGATTTCAGAGAGGAAGGGAGAGGGAGAGAGAGATAGAAAAATCAGTGATGAGAGAGAATCATTGATTGGCTGCCTCCTGCACACCCCACACTGGGGATCGAGCCCGAAACCCAGGCATATGCCCTGACTGGGAATCTAGCCGGTGACCTCTTGGTTCCTGGGTTGACGCTCAACCGCTGAGCCACACCCGGCTGGGCATGAAAATATTTTTATGGCAAAATGAATTTTCATGGATTTTAGTTAGGAAAAATAAAGTCAGTTCTCTTTATTCACTCTAGTTATGTTTTATATACTTGCCTGGAACACTTACTTAGCAAATGAGTGCTCCTTGACACACACACACACACGTATATATCTTACATAGATTATAATCTTAAATCCTAAAAACAACTCATCCTTGTAGATTATATTTTATTTATTTTTTAAAAGATAAAATGGGGTTCAGAAGTGTTAAGTGACTTGACTGTGGCCACCCCACTAACCGTTGCCAGAGTTGGGATTCAAATTCTGTCCAACTGGCCCAGAGTCAGAACATCTTGCACTACACTGCACTCCTCCTACTATCTTTACTTTCCTCTCCATCCATCTTCCCCATGTAAGAGCTGAAACAAGAAGACAGAGTGTGGTTGCCTTGTTTGATGTCAGCTGGAAATATGCATGTCCAGCCACTCAAATTTTTTGCCACTCTGTGCACTTCTGAAAATGCCTGAGAGGATTGATTTTAGAGTTAAAAGTAAGTGTTAGCAGTAGATGAATTCACAAATGTAGAATTTGTGAATAATGAGGACAGACTGTACATGCAATACAGTACTTTTTATAAACTTAGGAGGTTCTTCTGCAAGAGGTTGAGAAATTTCTAAGACAAGAGTATTATTTGTTTAATAGCAAAAGTATTAGCTAGCATCTATTTTTTGTTCACTTGCTACCAGGCAGTATTTAAAGTATTTTGCACATGTTAACTTATTGAATCATTACAACAACCTTCTGAAGATACCAAGGCAAACCAGGATGAAGCAATTTGCCCAAGTACAAGGTAATAAGTTGGTAGAACCAAATATTAAACCTACGTAGTCTGACTTCAGAGACTTTGCTCTTAGGAAAATAGAAAATAAACAAATTTAAGATAAATGGTCATGCTTTACAACTGAGGTGATTTAAAGATCATTAAGTAGATGTTTACAGAGCACCTGTTTTGTAACATGCCCCTGCAAGAAATAGTGATGCTTAAAATGTGTTCTTTCCTTCACTGGAACTCATGGTATAGTGGACCATGTACACAAGACACCACAAAACAAGGATAAGTGTAGGTAAAACATGTGTTGAAAGTTCTGAGTAGGTCTGGCTTCATAAAGGAAGTGATTAAGGGTGGGCTTTAGGGAGGAGTTGATGTATAAAGTAGGTCAGTAAGTTGGAACAATCTCTTTTTAATTGTGTTTTGTTTCCTTGAAAGTTGGCATAAGTGTGGCACATAACAGCTACTCAATACTTGTTTGGTAAATAAGTGATAGAGATGGGAGAACATTTTTTTAAATATATTTTTAAATTGATTTTAGAGAGGAAGGGAGAGGGAGAGATAGAAGCATCAATGATGAGAGAAAATCATGAATCAGCTGCCTCCTGCATGCCCCCCACTAGGGACCAAGCCCACAACCCGGGCATGTGCCCTTGACCAGAATCGATCCTGAAACCCTTCAGCCTGCAGGCCGATGCTCTATCCACTGAGCCAAACCAGTCAGGACAAGATGGGAGACATTTTTGACAGAAGGTGGAGTGTGCATAAGAACCTAGGTAATACATGTATAGGGAATAAAAAGTAGTTTAACTAGAAAATGATAGTCTTTGAAAATGACTCTTTCCACGATGAAAGTAGAAGACAATCTAGTTTAGAAGCCTGGAAATGGAATTTTATTGTATTATATTATATTTAGTTGGCAGAATAATGTAAGATTATTTAAAATTCAAGTAATTCACTGATGTAGGGGAATAACCTTGGTTGATTTGAAAGTTAGCAAGAATACTTTATTGTCAATTCATCACCTATATATTTTTCTCCTTTTTTTCCCCTTTGAATGAATTCTCCTGAATAGTAGTTTCACCAGAGTAGCTGAGGGACTAAAGCATTAGGGTGATAGTTGAAACTGCCTTAGTCCCCTAGACAACTGCTTGATAAGTCCAGTTACTCACATTGTCTTAATCCTCTGAACTTCCCACAGTGCAGTAGTCATAGGCAAGAAGTACGTTATTCCCTACTCTCCCAGGTCTGTGTCCGGAAGTAGAGGGGTTGTATCTTCAACCACAGGGCTGTCTTTTCTTTTTTCGCAATATAAAATAATAAGTACTTTAACACCATCTATTTTGAAATAAACAGTACTATGAAAAATGAACCATGAATTCCTGTTGTTTAATAGTTAAGTGTAGAATTATTGTTGTTTGCTTACAGTTATATCAAGTGATGGACAATTTTGAATTAATGAAACTGTTCTGTGAGGGTTTTCCCCCCCCACAGAAAATCAGGAAACAGAAATGTTACAGATATATAACAATGTTCACATTTTCAAGACTAATTACTTATTTCACAGATTAACTGAAGTTGACCTCAATAAATGGATTTTACTTTCTTATAGGTTCCAAATGCCTTATAGATTTTTTTCTAGTATACAATTATATTATATTTATATATTTACATGTAAATGTTTCTTTTGCTTTAACAATTAATATATTTATTTTAGTGTCAAGCATATTCTGTGAGATAGAGAAAACAATATCTTTATTTTATAGACGAAAACACTGAGATTTCAGAGATTAAGCTGGTTTAAATGCCATACAGTAGTGCTGAAATTAACATAATGCTTAGTCCTTGGTAATAACTTACGGTGACATTGGATAGGATATGTGATACCAACGCAGAAGCTGATAGGATTTTGCTCAAGTAACTGCACAGGAAAGCATTCATTATCTAGGTTAATTTATATAGTAAAGAATCTGGTCTTTTACTTGTAGGGTCAGAAGTCCGATTTGGTTTTTATTTTCTATCAACTGAGACAAGCTGAGAAAATCTGAACTCAGATTTTCCAAGTTCAAGAGACTAATTTTTAAATCTTGAATACAAGATTTTTATTTTATTTGGAGTGGGGGTATTTATTTATTGTTAATCCTCACCAAAGGATTTTTTTTCATTGATTTTTAGATAGAGTGGAAGGAAAGGGGTGGGGGAGAGAGAGAGAGAAAACACTGAGGGAGAGATACATCGACTGGTTGCCTCCTGCACGTGCCCCCACCAGGGCCGGGGATCGAACCTGCCACTCAGGTTTGTGCCCTTGACTAGGAATGGAACCTGCGACCCTTTGGTGCATGGGGTGACGCTCTAATCACTGAGCAACATTGGCCAGGGCTTAAATATAAGATTATTATTTTATAATGAAAAATAATTTTCCTAGAGACCTTTATACTTTAAGTTCCTTGGATTTTACTTTTGAAGAGCTAAATAATAATAAAAGAAAGTTGTTTAGTGAGCATGAGATCAAGGAATGTTAAAAGAATCAAATATTCAGGGCATTAGGCTGTGAGAACCTGATGTATTCATCTCACAGTAGGAATGATCATGCCTCTGTATTGGAATTCTTAAATTCTGTTTGCTGCAAACCCCTACATTGCTTTCTACTCTTGGAATGCTTTCCCAGAAGGATCAGAATTCTCAGTCTCATGGCACCTTTATTCTCTTCCCTAGACTGACTATACATGAATGGACTCCGCCAACAGTTCCCTCTGAGGCTTTCCTTTTTCTGGGCTTTGACATTCTTTCTTTATATATATTAATATAATCATTCAAGGTGCCTTTACTAGTAAGTCCCCTTGGCCTGGGACTCTTGTCTCCTTAAGGCAGTGGTTCTCAACCTTCCTAATGTCGCGACCCTTTAATACAGTTCCTCATGTGGTGACCCCCAACCATAAAATTATTTTCGTTGCTACTTCATAACTGTAATTTTGCTACTGTTATGAATCCTATTGTAAATATCTGATATGCAGGATGTATTTTCATTGTTACAAATTGAACATAATTAAAGCATAGTGATTAATCACAAAAACAATATGTAATTATATGTGTGTTTTCTGATGGTCTTAGGCGACCCCTGTATAAGGGTCGTTCAACCCCCAAAGGGGTCGTGACCCACAGGTTGAGAACCGCTGCCTTAAGGTGATTTAATTTACCTACATATATTCTGTTCCATTCTTCCGATTTTACTTTTTTCTTTGTTCTTGGGTCTACAACCCTTAACTACATAGGCAACTAAGTAACAGAGGGAAAACTTCAACTCCATGGTTCCTGCTTGACTTATTTTGGTATAAGACTCCTGTGTATGATTGTGCTTAATGATAATCACAGCTTTGGCAATTGTTCTGGGTTTAGGCTTACCTACAATTCTAAAATAGAATCCCAAACCAGGCAAAAGTATCTGTCCCACTTTCAAATTTCTTTTGAAACCAAAAGTCTGGAACCAAGTTGATATGTCATACATGGTAGGGTTGTCTTGCATGTCGCTTGAGGTTCAATCACTTAAGTGCTGCATATCCCTAAATTTCTAATTCACTTAGCCCCAGGAATGAAGTTAAGGCACTTGCCCATCAAATACCTTCAGGTCATTAGAATACACTGGAGGAACCTTGATTTTTAAGACTTTCTTCTAGAACTATAAATTTTCTCACTGACTTGAGAAAATTGAGGGACAGCCCCAGCAGTTGCTTTTTATACGATTATGTAAAAATCTTACTTTCTTGGTAATGAGGTTAAGTGACATAAGTTCCTAGGAACTAAAAATGTCATTTTTATATTTCCTTTTTTTTCTTTTTAAAGGAACAAGATAAAAGAGTAGAAAGCTCAAATAAAGAAGTTCAAGAAAAGGAGGCAATCATTGAAGAATTAAATACAAAAATAATTGAAGAAGAAAGAAAAACTCTTGAGCTAAAGGATAAAGTCATAGCTGCTGACAAATTACTGGAAGAATTACAAGAACAGGTTGTACAAAAGAATCAAGAGATAAAAAATATGAATTTAGAGCTGACTAATTCCAAGCAAAAGGAAAGACAGTGTTCTGAGGAAATAAAACAATTAATGGGGACAGTTGAAGAACTTCAGAAGAAAAACCATAAAGATAGCCAATTTGAAACTGATATCCTGCAAAGAATGGAACAAGAAACACAAAGAAAGTTAGAACAACTCCGGGCAGAGCTGGATGAGATGTATGGACAGCAGATAGTACAGATGAAGCAAGAGTTAATAAAACAACACATATCACAGATAGATGAACTTAAAACACAACATAAGGGAGAGATGGATAATGCTTTAAGATCATGTCCAAATATTACAGTTAATGAAGATCAAGTAAAGTTAATGAATATGGCAATAAATGAACTGAATATAAAATTGCAAGATACTAACTCTCAAAAGGAAAAACTCAAAGAAGAACTAGGAATAATTTTAGGAGAAAAGTCTGCTCTACAAAGACAGCTTGAAGACCTTTTTGAAGAATTGAGCTTTTCAAGAGACCAAATTCAGAGAGCTAGACAGACAATAGCTGAACAAGAAAGTAAACTAAATGAAGCACATAAGTCCCTTAGTACAGTGGAGGATTTGAAAGCTGAGATTGTATCTGCATCCGAATCCAGGAAGGAACTAGAATTAAAACATGAAGCAGAAGTTACAAATTATAAGATAAAACTTGACATGTTAGAAAGAGAAAAGAATGCTGTGTTAGATAGAATGGCAGAATCACAAGAAGCTGAATTAGAGAGACTGAGAACACAGCTTCTGTTTAGTCATGAAGAAGAACTTTCCAAACTAAAGGAAGATTTAGAAATTGAGCATCGAATAAATATTGAGAAACTTAAAGATAACTTAGGCATTCACTATAAACAGCAGATAGATGGCTTACAGAATGAAATGAGTCAAAAGATAGAAAACATACAGTTTGAAAGAGACAATTTAATAACTAAGCAGAATCAATTAATTTTGGAAATTTCAAAGCTAAAAGATTTACAGCAGTCCCTTGTGAATTCAAAGTCAGAAGAAATGGCTCTTCAAATCAATGAACTTCAAAAAGAAATTGAAATACTCAGACAAGAAGAAAAGGAAAAGGGTACCCTTGAACAAGAAGTTCAAGAATTGCAGCTTAAAACTGAATTATTGGAGAAACAAATGAAGGAAAAGGAGGATGACCTTCAAGAAAAATTTGTGCAACTTGAAGCAGAAAATAGTATTCTTAAAGATGAAAAAAAAGCCCTCGAAGACATGTTGAAAATATATACTGTTAATCAAGAAGAAAGATTAATTTGCACGGACTCCATTAAGTCCAAATCCAAAGATGGTAGCTGGCAAAAAGAAATAGAAATACTCACTGAGCAAAATGAAGACCTCAAAAAACAATGTACTCAGCTAAATGAAGAGATTGAGAAGCAACGAAACACTTTTTCATTTGCTGAAAAAAATTTTGAAGTTAACTATCAGGAGTTACAAGAGGATTATGCTTGCCTTCTCAAGACAAAAAATGATTTAGAAGACAGTAAAAATAAACAAGAGGTAGAGTACAGAAGTAAGCTTAAAGCACTTAGTGAAGAACTTCATCATTGGCAAAGAATAAACCCAACTACAGCAAAAGTGAAAAGTTCAGTGTTTGATGACGACAAAATTTTCATAGCAGAATCATTGGAAATTGGTGAGGTGGTCGAGAAAGATACCACAGAACTTATGGAAAAACTTGAGGTAACCAAGCGAGAAAAATTAGAACTGTCAGAAAGACTCTCTGACCTTTCTGAACAATTAAAACAGAAACATGGTGAAATTTGTTTTCTAAGTGAAGAAGTTAAATCTTTAAAGCAAGAGAAAGAGCAAGTTTTATTGAGATGTAAAGAGCTAGAAGTCATAATTAACCATAATAGGACAGAAAATATAAGTGGATGTGATGTTCAGTTAAGTTCTTTAAATGATGGAGTTGTGACTATGACAAGCAGGGAATCTGAAGGATCAGTTTCTAAAATAAATAAAGATTTTGGTGAATCAAAAATAGTGGAGGATGAGAAAATACCTTTTGAAAATATGACTATTGGAAAAGAAAGCAAACAAGAACAGTTGTGTTGGGATCACTTGCCATCTGTGGCAAATGAATTATCACTTGGGATAACTGAACCAAGTGACAGTGATAAACTTCAGCAGGAACTTAGTGTACTTAAATCTGAACAGGTATGTTTACTTACTTATATATGCTAAAGCGCATTGCTAATGTATGTTACATACTAAAAAAAAGTTCTTCTTTTCCTAAGACATAAATTAACCTCCTTACAGGAGAATGAAAATGAACCCTGTAATATAGTTTTCATTTGGGCCTGTCATTTACTTATTATTTCTTGTATCTATTTTTCTTAAACATTGTTGGCTTTCTTTCAGTTCATCTGTGTTGTACATTCTGCTCAAGAAATAAAAAAAATAGTAATGGTTTCACATTTTCTTTGGAAAGGCAAGAATTTAAATAACTACGTTCAGAATATAAACTTTACAAAAGTTATTTTTTACTATTTTGTTATAATCCCAAAGATCAGTTTCAGAATTTTAATTCATACTGGTGTTTTCAAAGTTCCACAACTGAAAATCAACTCTTAAATTTAAAGTACTCTATATAGTTGTTCAGTAGTTGTGAAACTATATTTCCCTGAAAAAAAAAAATCTCAATTTAAGCCCTAGAGTTTTCTTTGTGTATCGTTATACCTGAAAGGGGGAAAAGTATTAATTCTAAAATACAGTTAAAGAATGCATGTAATAAGTAATAATAGATGACTCCCAACAATTTATATTTGCTAGATACTAATATTAGAAATAATAGGAAAATTCCACTGGGTGTCTTATGTAATGATATTAACTCAATCCTTGTGTTTCTTCATTTATGTAACAAGTATTTACTGAATCTCTTGCCAGGTATAGGTGTATAATGGCAAACAAGAGAAAGATGATTCCAGATCTCAGAGAGCATATATTCTGGTGATGCAGGCAGGCAGTATACAAGGAAACAAGTAGAGTAGTTAGAAATAGTGGTAAGTCCTAGGAAGAAAATAAAACAGATAAAGTGATAGAGAATGAGGGGTAGTGATGTGGCAGCATTAAATAGGGTGGTCAGGAAAGGTTTCTTGGAGAAATTGACATTTGAACTGAGATTTGAATGACAGGGAGGAGCCTACCCCAAGGAAATCAGAGCAATTGTGAAGACAGACATAGATGAATTTGAGTTGCAGAATGAAAGTGTGTTTAGTTGATTTTGAAAGAGGAAGAGTGGAAGAAGAGTTTGAAAAAGTAAGAGGCCAGATCTTAGGGAGACTTACAGACTTTATAAGATGTTGAGATTTTATTTTATACTAGAGGCCTGATGCACGAAATTCATGCATGGGTAGGATCCCTAGGCCTGGCTGGTGATCAGGGCCGATCTGCGGGGTGACCAGCAGGGTGATCAGGGCCCCCTCACTGCCACCTGCCTAGGCTGCCCTGGGGCCTGCAGGCTGGGGGCAGCTTCTACATTGAGCGTCTGCCCCCTTGTGGTCAGTGTACATCAATAGCGACCGGTCGTTCTGCTATTCGGTCAATTTGCATATTAGGTTTTTATTATATAGGATACAGTAGGAAGCCACTGGAAAGTTTTCTCTTTATTATTCTAATATGTTCATATTTATAATATATCATATGTGAAGATAGTTTCCATTTTAATAATTTAAATAATTAAGAAATTCAAATTGCATAATTATTAATGATTTGCTCAATATCTGGAATTGTTTTCAAAACCTTAAACTGGTTTCAATTTAATTTAATTAATCCTAAAATACCAGAAATCATTTAAAAAGCATTATTAGGAGAGGACCTAAATTTGAAGATAATAAAATGGTCACATTTTTTCAATAGGAATTTTATTTCCTCTACTAAAGACATTTTCAGTGACATTAACTTACAGAAAGTGAAGAGAGGCAAGCCTGTAAATTGTCCCTGCCCACTCATCACTACCAAGACAAACCCCTTTATTGGTAGGAGGAGAGTGAATATGTGTGTATGGAAGGAAGCTCACAGAAGAAACTGAGCAATAGTTTACACAACAGTGACACCTAAGAGCAGTCGAAATATGCTTAGAAATAATGCTAAGGCCACACAAATTACTACTCCTGGGACTAAATAAACTTAGTAAATAGAACAGATATCTCGCACTGAAACCAAAATAAATGTGGGTGTTAAGATTTTTTTATAATTAAAGGTAACAAATAAATAATTTTGAAGTATAATTCCATATGAATATAATTAGGAGGTTTGAGCAGGAGGAAAATAATATCACAGAAGTCTCATCAATGTCGGGATGCAAGGAAGAGGGAGGAGTGGCAGAAATGTTATATGATCGATTATTGATTCTTGGGGACAAATTGGATTGAAATGTATATGTGTAAAATTGAAGGTAATAATTAGAATTGAAAAAGGTATTGGCATTTAGAAACTACAAGAGGAACAACTAGAATATCAGCTCTTTGAAGCAAGAACCCTGTCTGTTGTATCCGTAGAGACTAAAATGATGTCAGACACAAGATAGGCAGTTAATAAGATTATTTAAATGAGTGAATAAAAGAAAGAATAAACAAAACAAAGCCAGTTTATCAAGAACCAACAGTGAAATAGCATAGGCCTTCATTTTAAATTATGTTTTCAAATTGATATAAGTTATTGATAATATTCTTTTATGCTTTTTGGCAAATATCCTTTTGATATTTGGGGTGGGGAATTAGGGAATTAGATCCTTACCCTTTAGAATACAATAACTCCAGATTGGTTAAAGATGTTCACATAAAAGGAAATTAGAATCTTGATAGAGACTTTTAATGAAGACAAAAATACACAAAAAAGATTGATAAATATCATTATATATGTTTTACAAATAATACTACAAGTTGAAGGACTGGGATTACATATTTGCCACATATTGTAAAGAAAAGGGAAGGTTAATCTGAAGAAGGTGTAGAGAACACTGATGTAAGAAGAGGATTACATTTATAGAATTGAACAAAAGATATATAGACATGTGTCTCAGAATAGGAAACCAAAATGGCTAATAAAAATGAAGGGATACTTTTAACTTTATAAATGGATGTAACAAAAAAACAGCATTTTCTAGCCCTAGCTGGTTTGGCTCAGTGGACTGAAGGGTACCAGGTTCAATTCTGGTCAAGGGCAAATGCCCAGGTTACGGGCTTGATATCCGGTGGCAGGCATGCAGGGTGCAGCCGATCAATGATTCTCTCTCATCATTGATCTATCTTTCTTTCTTTCTTTCTTTCTTTCTTTCTTTCTTTCTTTCTTTCTTTCTTTCTTTCTTTCTCTCCCTCCCTCCCTCCCTCCCTCCCTCCCTCCCTCCCTCCCTCCCTCTCCCTTTCTCTTTGAAATCAATAAAAATATATTTTTTAAAATGTGTAAAAAAAAAAAAAGATGCATTCATTTAAACAAACAAACAAACAAAAAACCCCCAGTATTTTCTACCCATCAGATTGCAAAATAAGTCTCAGTAAAAAGTGTAGTGACACTATGGGGGAGATGAGGACTCATACACTGCTAATGTCAATATACATTGGTATAACTATACATAAAATATTTTGGTAAAATCTAATACAGTTAATGTGCATAAGCTACAACCCAGATACATTTCTAGGTGGCTGTCAGTGTGGTCCCTGACCAGCAACTTCAGTATCACTCGGAAACTGGTTAAAACTCAAATTCTCGAGCCCCACAACAGATTTCCAGAACCAAAAATTCTGGAGGAAGGGCCTAGCAATCTGCTTTAATAAGCACTCCAGATGAATCTGACGCACACTAAAGTTTGAGAATCACTACATTAGGAAAGCACTAGCACATTTTACAAGGGATGTGTATAAGAATTTATTGTAACATTTTTTTTAAATATAAAAAATTAGAAATAGTCCAGTTTATCTCCAGAAAGGAAATGGAAAGATTGTGGTATATTCATATATACCATACTACAGTTAAAATAAGTTAACCTGTATCTACATGGATAACTCTCAGAAGGATATTGCATGAGAAGAGTGGTTTGTAATATAAATACCATTTTGCACTATTTATGTGAATTCGTTAGAACACTAAATACTGGTATAGTACATTGCCTATAGATATGTTGAGAAGTGACGGTATAAGTAATGGACTGGACTTGTAAGTAATGTGATAATGATTGTCTCTGGAGAAGGAGGAATGGTAGTATGATAGATTAAATTTTATTTATATTTTGTTTTAAACCAAAAAGGAAGTGTGTAGGAAGGAGAAATCTTTTTTAAAAAGACAAAATATTAGTGTTTGTTAATTTGGGTGTGAATATGTAGATGTTTATAACATTTTTCTTTGTATTTCTTTACATTTAAAATATTTTTAAACAAAAATAAGAGATGACGCCATACTGGCTATACCAAATATCAAAATTTACCATAAACTTGAGCTAAAGAAAGCATTATGGTACTTTCCTTGAAAAGATAAGTGGAGCAATGCGGCAGAATGAAAAGTGAGAAAAAAATTAGGCTTCACTTTCCTTACATGAATTGTTAAACTATAATTTCATGTATTTTCCATTTTGTGGTCAGTATATGCAAAAAAATACAAGTTAAATTATTTGATTTGTCATTTTAAAACTTTCTAATGTATATACATTCACTTTTAAGAATGATTTAAGGCTACAGATGGAAGCTCAACGTATATGCCTCTCTCTGGTTTATTCGACTCATGTGGATCAAGTTCGTGAATACATGGAAAATGAAAAAGATAAAGCTCTTTGCAGTCTTAAAGAGGAACTAATTTTTGCTCAAGAGGAAAAAATCAAGGAACTTCAGAAAATTCACCAGTTAGAGCTACAGAATATAAAAACACAGGAAACAGGTAAATGGTTTTTGACAAAATTATAAGTAGTATGAAGTAAATAAGTAAATAAGTGATTCTGTTCTTGTCTTAGAACCCATAGAGGAAGGTAATTGTATATTTCAGTCTTGGATTCATTTGTTTATCAAGTGCTTATGAAATCTAAAATCACTGAAATATGTTCCCAAAGGAAGTCACAATCCAGTGGGAAAGGAATATAAAATTAACTGTTAGAAAACAGCAGGACCATTTCTATAATAGAATGAATAGAAAGAATGGTAGGAGAGAGGAAAAGTCTAGTACTTCCTTGGGGGATTAGTAGGGTCAGGCAGTGGGCAGGAGTAGGGAGGGTGGAATTTTAGGGCAGGCTCCTGAGATTTAAACCTGCAGGTGTGACAGACCGCATCCAAATTGGAGAATTGAGAGTGCAAGGTGTGTGAAAAAGTAGTGGGGGATAAAGCCCAAGTTATTGGCAGGAGCTTGATCAGGAATAGCTTTATATATGAATATTCTCTGCACACACAGAAAAATGATTGTGGTATTTCACTAATAAATTTGTATTAAATGTCTTTTCTTATGTTTATCTTAGATGCCAGTCATAAAAGCAAGTTATCTACCCTGGAACATATTGAAAAAATTAAACAACTTGAAAAACAGGTCCAAGAATTAGAAAAACTCATATCCTCTTTGCAGCAACAGTTGAAAGAAACTGAAGAAAACTATGAGGCAGAGATCCATTGTTTGCAGGAAAAACTTCAAGCTATTAGTGAGTCCACAGTTCAGCCAAGGTATCCATCTACTTATAATTTCAATCAATAGTATGTGTAGCTTAGTAACACTCATAGAATGGTTGTTTTAAGGGGGGAAAAGTAACTTAAGCAAAGTTATTTGAAAGAGATGGGATGTAGTATTATCAAGAAATAAGAACAGGAGATAGTTATCTTAAAATGTGTAAAGTAAATGTTAATGTAAACCAGACATTTTATTATAGGAATCTTACTTACACCTATATTTTATAAGGGTGCTGGTTGTTATTAATCTGCTGGATTAAATGAAGCAGTGTGCATGTTCTTGTTGTTTATTGTATGCCCAGTCTGTAGTACTTTGACGTGGGGAATACACGAGGACTCTAAGATATGAGCATTTCAGTCATGGCTGGACTTCCCCCACTTGATTGTCTAATACTCAGACTCACTATGTCCAAAATAAAACTCTGGATCCCCCCTCAAAATATGCTTCTTCCGCAACCATCTCCATCTATGGTGACTCCTCTTCTCTCAGACCTCACTTTCACTTATCAATAAATGCTGTTACCTGTACCTCCAAAATACATCCAAACTGGACCACTTCTCACCATTCCTCTGATCACTGCCATCGTCATGTCTCACCTGTATTGTGGCAGCAACCTGTCTCCCAGCTTCTACCTAAACTCTTCCCCAGAGTCTGAACTCAACACAGTTCTAGAACTTTGCTTTTAAAATTTAAGACAGATGAGGTTATTCCAATGTTCTTGTGTTCTTACACTGCTATTATGGGGGCCTACATGATGTGTCCCTATTGCCTCTCTGACTTTATCTCCGACAGACTTGCCTCTCATTTACTGTTCTCAAGCTAATCTACTTGAGATCCTCAAATCGTGGATATGCTCCTGCTTTAGGGACTTCTCATTTCTGTTCCTTCGGTTAATGAACATTTGATCCTGTTAAAATATCCATGGAGACATTTGGTCCACAGGAAAAGGTCTTTGATATTTAAATCCCGCTCTTCTGCAAGATTCAAACCCCAAAGCATCTACCTAACCTTTGTGCCATTACCAGCTAGACTACCGAGGTTGAGAAGGATCATTATTGGCAATACATTCATCACATAATTATTCAACCAATAAAACGTGATAGTATTTTTATGTATTAATCCTATAAACCAAAAATATAAATAAACATTATGGGCCATTTGAACCCAGGGACATTTTCTAACCATGGATGTTTTTAACAGGATCAATATCAAGGTCCCTTTGGCATGGACCAAATATATCCATAGTTGTTTCTGAAAGGACCAAATTTCAAGGTCCTTTTCATGTGAACCACACATTTCAGTGGACATTTTGAACAGGGCCTGATGTCCTGCAAGGGTTCCTTTTACCTAAGTGATCTTTCTCCAGGTGCTTGCATACCCAGCACACTCACCTCCATGGAGAATTAACTCAAATGTCATGTTTCCAAGAGACCAATTCTGATCACCTTGTTTAAATTAAAATCACCCCTTAAAACTCGGTGTCCTAATTTTCTGCTTCATTTTTTCATATTATTTAATATTATTTATTGTATATATAAAATTAAAAAGAGAGAGAGAGAGAGAGAGAGTGTGTGTGTGTGTGTGTATTTTGAGGGTAGTTTGTTTCACTTATTGACTGTCTCCTGTGAACTGTTAGAAAGGTGGAGGTTTTTGTCTGTTTACATCACTGATATGTCCCAAACCTTATAATAATTCCCTATGCACAGTAGGTGTTCAGTAAATATTTGTAAAATGAATGAGCAGTTAATAATACTTTATTTGGGAAGTATACTATAGTGTATAACTAGCTCTGCTTGTTAGAAAATAGTGAATGTCCACAGTTCGTTGGAAGCAGTATGCTTCTCCTTTGATTCAGGGTCTGTATGTAGGCTTTGGAATTGGCCTCAAACTTAATCATTTTATATTATTGAAACTTAAGATTACAGACTCAATAGCTTTGAGATGGAACCTGGACACTTGTATTTGTAACCAGGTAATTCTGATGCAGGCAGTTCATGGATTGCCACTTGAAAACCACTACTTTAGGTTTCCTGATGGGAAAGAAAATAGGAAGATAGCAAAAACTCTGTAATAACCAGCTACAATATTTTAAATAGCCTCCTTTTAATTAGTGATGCTTTTTCTCCAAAGCATGAAAAAGGGGAATTTTCTGAAATGTAGGCTTACTTTGCTGTTCCTGCATTTGAACTTTTGCCAGCTTGCCACCCTCTCGCAGAGTTTCTATACTCAGTGGAAATGTATTGAGAATACCTTTCAACTAAAATCATTACTTCCCTCCATGCCAAAGAGACATTTATTGACCACCATGCTCACTCTTACTAACAGTAATGAGTCAAAGTCATTTCTTCTAACTGTCATCATACATTTGGACACAACCATAATACTTTTTGAATAAAGAGTATAGTGTTCTAAGGTAGACGTGAACTAGTTTAAGAGAAATAACTGAGTCATTCATTTAACACATTGGTTATGTCATACTAGAAGCTTCTTAGGGATATAGTATGGAGTTAGAAGGACCATGGGCATAAGAGTCAGACAGACTTGCATTTGACCACCTCTGATTTGACTTTTTATTGCCTGTTATTTGGGGCAGATAATTTAAGCATCTCAATAAGAGCCTTGGCTATATAGCATGGAAGAAGCTTTAGATGTATATAAAGCTGCCCTTTCCCTCATGAGACTTCTATCTAATCATTGAAACAATAATTATTCACAAAATAATTTTTTAAAAGTAGTGATTAGGGAATGAAACATGGTGATACAGCCAAAGTGCTAGAATTTAAATCCATCTTTGTGTGATATTTTTCACTGTCCATCCTGTACATTTCTGTAATATTAGAGTGGCTCTAGGAGAAAAGAAAATCAAGGAATGGATATGAAACATTGGGGTGGAATAATGTTGGGAGCAAAGCAGAGGAGAAAATCAAAGTTGATTTTGTTGTTTGGGATTAGAGAATATGGAGAAAAATGGTGCATAAGTATAAATAAAGAAATCAGGCTGGTGGGGAATGGGACCTTAACTGTAAGAGAGGAGCAGTGAATTCGGTGTTAGCCAGATTTTTTTTAATTTGGGATAAATAATTTCAAATGCTATAAAGCTACAGAATGAAGTCAATGTAACTTAGCAGCACCTTTTAGGAGTTTGTATCTTAATGGCTTAATAAATAATCAGGAGGGTTTTCTAGGCTATGACAATAATAATGAATACTGAAGCCAAGGATGTGCATATAAGAAGCAATTAGGAAACAGACAAAATGTTGAGGAAGATAGAAGAACCAGGAAAGGGCAGAAAAGAAAGTCAAGGGAAATGAATTTTTCCATTTGTTTCACATGGACTATGAATATAGGACAGGAATAGGTGATTCATAGCAGAAGAAACTTACTTGGCCGATAGCATTTGAAAGGACATGTCATCTCAAAAATAAAGGCATGTGTTCTAACAAAGTTTTAAGACTGTTAAAATTTCATGTTGCTGAAGTTTTGAGAAAATACTTAAATGATACTGTTTTGGGAATAAAATTAATATAACATTTTGTAATCTGGCATTATATTAAAAATTTAAATATTAAGCCTGACAATTATGATTTTATCATATAAAAACATCCATAGATTATACTTATGAGGATCTGTATTGTAGTATTATTTGTAATAGTGAACATTTGGAAACAATCAAATGTCTATCAGTAGGGGATTAGTTATGTGTAAGTTATGAAGTGGGACAATGACAACCTGTATCCGGCCTTTAGGGGATGGCGAACTGAAAGAAGAGAATGGGAGAAAGAAAGGAGGAGGAGCTTAAGAGGAGGGTGGAATGGAGAAGGCAGCATGAGTGCACACAAAAATGGGAGTGAGAAATTATATTAGTTAAAAAGAAAATTTTAAATTTTACCCTTTAATTTTTTTACCCATAGTTCCTAAATATTAATCTTACCTTATTTTTATGACCTAAGTTAAGCATTTTAGGAACTTTTTTACAAAATACCAAAAGATAACACAGATTAAAAAGAAAAACATTTCAGACTGTATAAATTAAGAATCTTCCCTTCACTGTCACTGCTCCCAGTTCACTAGAGGTAATCATTATTACTTTTCATGTGTATTCTTCCAGACTTCTTTTTTGGTGTGGATGTGTGTGCATATAAATAATTTTTAATAGAAATGAGATTTCATAAACTTTTTTACTCAATAATGTTATAGATAACACTTTAAAATATCTGTACCTATAAATAACTTTGTGCCATACATTTGTAGTTGACTTTAGAAAATGACATGATCCTGGCCAGTGTTTCTCAGTGGTTAAGCATCAACCCATGTACCAAGAGGTCACCTGTTCGATTCCTAGTCAGGGCACATGCCTGGGTTGGGGGCTCCATCTCCAGTAGGGGGTGTGCAGGAGGCAGCCAATCAATGTTTCTCACTCTCTTTCTCCCTTCTTCTCCCTAAAAACCAATAAAAACATATTTAGAAAATAAAATAAAATGACATGAAATTCATTGGTGATGTTAAAGTACTCTTTCAGTTATGTTATTTTACTTTTAAATGGAAAATTAATAACTAATATGTTTTAAAATATAATATCTGTAACTCTTGACCTATCATTTTTGTTTCCCCTGCTCCAGTACACACATTCATGCATGCTTTAAATTTGGATTATCAGTAAAACTCACAGCTCTAATGTTTCACCCTCTTTTATTTATATTTAGCTTCTCCATTGATTCAGTCGTAATTACTGAATCTGATGTACAGAAAACAATGCAAACTGGAAATCGTCTAAAACAGAACATGGATGGTACAACAGAGGTATTATATCCTTAAACTGTAATGTGTACTTACTTTTTTCTTACTGTCATTTCTATGTCTGTGGTTTAGTGGTTGTCCAATAAATAGTTGCTGAGAAGTAAGCATCATAAATATGAGGATAATACCTTATATAAACTACCCAGAAGAATAGAGGAGTTTTTTTCCCCCCTGAATATGATCGGTTTAAAACTTTTTTTATTTTGTATTATATGGGCTGCGTAACAAATTAGTTTCAGTGCCTTGGCCAACAGCTTTTCTTATCACCATTGGAAGTTGGACAAGATCATCTCTAGAGTAGGGTTTAGGGATCTCCTGAACCAAAGATGGTAGATTGGAACAGTGGATGAGGCTTCCTTCAGCACTGGCTATCCTATCTAATAAAAGAGAAACATGGTAATTGGCGTACGACCGCTACCCTTCCCATTGGCTAATCAGGGCGATATGCAAATTAACTGCCAGCCAACATGGCGGCCGGCAGCCAGGCAGCTTGAAACTAACATGAGGCTTGCTTGCTTCAATGACGGAGGACTGCAGCGTTCCCCGCCTGCCTTGCCGGCCTCTGAGCCTGCAGTTTCAAACATTGTAACAAAGATAGAAGCTAAACAAAACCCCAGAAACCAGCTTTCAGCCGGCTGGCATCTCAGAGCTGGAGTTGATACAGAGTTTCGATTATAGAACCTAAACAAACCAGATACCTGTTTTCAGCAGCTGAGGCCTCAGAGCTGGAGCCAAGCCTCAGAGCTAAAGCTGGCCCAGAATAAAAAAAAAAAAAAAAAAAAAGAAAAAAAGGAGCAGTTGGGAGCTTCAGTCCCAGCCTGAAAACAGCCCTCAGCCCCTCACCCAGACTGGCCAGGCACCCCAGTGGGGACCCCCACCCTGAAGGATGTGTGACCAGCTACAAACAGTCATCATCCCCTCATCCGGGCCAAGCCTCAGAGCTAAAGCTGGCCCAGAATTAAAAAAAAAAAAGAAAAAGAAAAAAAGGAGCAGTTGGGAGCTTCAGTCCCAGCCTGAAAACAGCCCTCAAGCCCCTCACCCAGACTGGCCAGGCACCCCAGTGGGGACCCCCACCCTGAAGGGTGTGTGACCAGCTACAAACAGTCATCATCCCCTCATCCGGGCCAAGCCTCAGAGCTAAAGCTGGCCCAGAATAAAAAAAAAAGAAAAAGAAAAAAAGGAGCAGTTGGGAGCTTCAGTCCCAGCCTGAAAACAGCCCTCAGCCCCTCACCCAGACTGGCCAGGAACCCCAGTGGGGACCCCCACCCTGAAGGGTGTGTGACCAGCTGCAAACAGCCCTCATCCCCTCATCCAGGATGGCCAGGCACCCCAGTGGGGACCCCCACCCTGATCCAGGACACCCTTCAGCCAGCCCCCACCCATGCACCAGGCCTCTATTCTATATAGTAAAAGGGTAATATGCTTCCCAGCACTGGGATCAGCGGAGCTGAGAGGCCTCCCGGCACTGGGATCAGCGTGACAGGGGGCAGCGCCCAAACCCCCTGATCACCCTGCAGCTCTGTGTGTGACAGGGGGCGGGGCCACAACCTCCCTATCCGCCCTGCTCTGTTCGTGACAGGTGAAGGCGCCCCAACCCCCTGATCGGCCCTGCTCTGTGCCTGATAGGGGGGAGCTCCCTGACCCCCTGATCACCCTGCAGCTCTGTGTGTGACAGGGTGCGGCGCCCCAACCCCCAACCCCACGGGCCCTGCTCTGTGTGTGACGGTGTAGAGCCATAACCTCCCCATCGGCCCTGCCCTGAGTGTGACAGTGGCGGCGCCCCAACCCCCTGTTCGGCCCTGCTCTGTGGGTGATAGAGGGCAGCACCCCGATCCACCCCCCCGCCACGGGCCCTGCTCTGTGTGTGATGGGGTAGAGCCATAACCTCCCTATCGGCCCTGCCCTGAGTGTGACAGTGGCGGCGCCCCAACCCCCTGATCGGCCCTGCTCTGTGGGTGATAGAGGGCAGCGCCCCAACCCCCTGATCCGCCCTGCTCTGTGTGTGACAGGGGGCGGTGCGCCAACTCCCCTATCGGCCCTACTCTGTGAGTGACAGAGGGGAGCTCCTCAACCCCCTGATGGGCCCTGCTCTGTGCATGACAGGGGGGAGCTCCCCAACCCCCTGATCAGCCCTGCTCTGTGCGTGACAGGGGGCAGCGCCCCAACCCCCTGATTGGCCCTGCTCTGTGCGTGACAGGGGGTGGCGCCACAACCTCCCCATCAACCCCGCCTTGAGTGTGACAGGGGGCGATGCCCCAACCCCCCAATCGGCCCTACCCTGAGCGTGACTGAGGGTGGCATCGCAACCTCCTGATCTTCCTTGCTCTGTGCATGACAGGGGGTGGCGCCCCAACTCCCCAATCGGCCCTGCTTTGAGCCCGACCAGGGGCTGCACCTAGGGATTGGGCCTGCCCTCTGCCACCCGGGAGCAGGCCTAAGCCAGCAGGTCGTTATCTCCCAAGGGCTCCCAGACTGCGAGAGGGCACAGGCCAGGCTGAGGGTCCCCCTTCCCCCCCCCCACCCCGAGTGCACAAATTTTTGTGCACCGGGCCTCTAGTGTTATATATAAAGCCCTCATCTTTTCCAGTGTATGCCATCTAGGTGAACCACCTTCTGCCTCTCCTCAGTGTTGTGTCTATTCCCCATTTATGGCCACTTTTTTGAGAATTATAACTGTAAAACAGCTGATCTTAGTAGATTTTTAGTTCTTAAGTCCCACAGAAAATAAAGATCCTTGCTCTCATTCTGGATGCAGAGGAGAGATGTTGGCTACCTTTTTTATTCTTTCACATTCATTCCATTTGGAGTATCTCTCTGTATGACATTCAGATATTTGGTAAAGAAATACTTGCATGCTGAGAACAAGTTTACATTTTTTAAAAAATATATTTTATTTATTTTTTACAGAGAGGAAGGGAGAGAGGAATAGAGAGTTAGAAACATCCATGAGAGAGAAACATCCATCAGCTGCCTCCTGCACACCCCCTATTGGGGATGTGCCTGCAACCAAGGTACATGCCCTTGACCGGAATTGAACCTGGGACTCTTCAGTCCACAGACCGACGCTCTAGCCACTGAGCCAAACTGGTCAGGGCACAAGTTTACATTTTTTAAAAATTTATGTTTTTTCTATTTATAAAAATAATTTGTATTTATAGACAATTGGATACTATTCATGTGTACCAAGAAGGAAATTTGCTTATAATTTCATGAGCCAAGGCAGCCACTGTTAACATTACTTAAAATTAAATAAATACATCTTATTCATTATACTTAAGAAGTATCTTTTCCCACCCTATAATTGTATATTATTAAATATAAATATGTAAATATTTTCTCACTTTGAATCTTTATTAAGTGCACAGTAGCAAGTACAATTATTTAGTAGAAGTATATACTCAATTATTCACTAGAATTATTGTTTTCAATGAAGAGAATGAAACTGAAATTTATTTATTAAAACTTCTCAGAAGTTTTCTGCCCTAGCTGGTTTGGCTCACTGGATAGAGCATTGGGCTGGGGACTGAAGGGTCCCAGGTTCGATTCCAGGCAAGGGCATGTACCTTGGTTGCAGGCACATCCCCAATAGGGGGTGTGCAGGAGGCAGCTGATCAATGCTTCTCTCATCGATGTTTCTAACTCTCTATTCCTCTCCCTTCCTTTCTGTAAAAAAAATCAATAAAATATATTAAAAATAAATAAATAAATAAATAAAACTTCTCAGAAGTTTTCTAAGAAATACTGATCCTTTGAAGATATTTGAGAGTAGAAGTTTACAAATAAGTTGTGTATAATTAGTGTAAATAAATATGTCATATTTTACTTTTTAATTTAGTGTTCAGATGGTGGATTTGGAGTGGAACAAGAAACAAATATGGTTAAGTTGTTGGAAAAACAGTACCAAGAACGATTAGAAGAAGAAGTAGCCAAGGTAAGTTTATAGTTTGTCCAAAAGATTATTGTGGTTTATACTCCCTTGAGTCTTCAAAAACGTAAGTTTTGTTGATGGTAACACACTTTATTTTTTTGTTATAAGTTTCATACATGGCTTGTCTTTAAGTTCTCAGATACACAGTTGTCTTTAAGTGGAACATCCTGTGATGTTTTCTTTGAGAAAAGGCATTCTTTTCTTGATGGGGAATAGTAATCAGAAACTTTTCAAAATACCAAAACAAGTTTTTATAAATTTGTTACCTTGTGAATAGTAGGAGGTTGGCCTTCCTTAAAGATGGTGAATGTGGTAGGAAATGAGAAAAAAAAGTGGTTGGTCTTTTATATATTACCTTTGCTTACCTTTTCCCAGAGACATTACTGTGATGTTAATGACTATAGATACTCTTAGCTGCTATGCCCAGAGCCATTCTTTTAAACTCTTGAATACCAAGTATATTACCTAGCCTATCATTATGATCCCATTTATTTTGTCTTTGTATTCTCTTTAAAAACTCACATACCTGATCAGGTTCTTATATTGCAACAGTTGAATTCTGAGTTTGTCTTCTTATTTATGGCAATACTTCACTGTTCCAATATAACAATCCCAGTGGAGTATATATATGTTAAAGGGGGAAGATTGATAGGATATACAGGAAATGCATGGGAATTAGGTTAAAAATAAATTAAATGAAGAGGTTAAGAACCAAGGAAATATATGGGCCATCAGGACTTAGTCACTTCTGTATCTGAATTGAATGTTTAGTTCCTGGAGATCAAACTAAAAAGTGAGGCACCATCTTTTATATAGCTCTCATTATGTAGTTCTTTAGAAAAATGTAAGTTTTCTCTGCCTGACTTTTTACTTAATGCAAAAGAAGCACAAACTTTCATTTCTTTTAGAGAATTTCAGAAGTATTTTCGGTTAACAGTAAGCCTTAGTAACAGAGATAGCAGTGGCTTAAATATTCTGTTTATTAAAAGCAACATTATAGAATGCCCTTAAAAGTCTGAGCTTCTTTAGTGAGCTCTGAACTATTTGGAATTTCAGCTCATTGTTGGGGGACAAAAAAAAAAAATTCAAACGCTAAAATATGGGACTTTTCTATTATGTTTCTTTCTGGCCCAAATGCTTTCTGGGGAATTCTTCTCACTTCTTGCTTATGGTTTCTATGGAATTAGTGGGAAAACTGCATTGTATAGAAACCCAAAGCTTCCTGCTCCACAGAGAGCCTGCACTATTTGAGTTCCAGCCTCGGTTGGCCACTAGAGGGTAGTGTTGTCATTTACTAGCCACTTCCTGCTGCTACATACCCTGTGGAGATGACAAATTCTAATTTATATATACTCCATTATTATTTTTTGATTTGTAAAGCATCATTCCTCCATAGGCTCTCCACCCCTCAGCTGTTTCCAAGAACACTCACAGAAGCATTAGCAAGTAAGGAGAGCTGTCTTGGCAAAGTGTAAGGTGGTTTGATGGAAGAATGCAGGTGGACATCTGGAATAAAATCTGTGGACTGAGGGCAGGGAAGGCACCCCCAGGGTAGGGAGGACTACCGTGTCTGCAGTGAGCAATGAAAACGGCTCTACCCATTGGGGTGCAGAAATGAATTTGTTCCCATAAAGGATAAAGAGTGAAGACGAACATTGGATGTTAGCAATCTAAATATTCCTGTTCTGTCCAGCACTATGACACCCCTGAAAGGCCCACTCAGTCTGCCAGGAGCAGAATGGGCTTCTTACTCTTTAGGGAACTGGTACAAATGAACCCCTGAGCATAGCCCAGGGATGGGATACTGGGAACTGCCAAGTCCTGAGATGGCGCTGGGAACACGGCAGAGGTTATAGGTGGAACCTTTTTACAGACAGCTAAAAGAAATTATAAATACACTATACTGAAACATGGAAAGGGGGTTAAGTCATTAATGGGGGTAAATCTGAGGGGGAGTATGTTGATGGCATAATAATAAAAATAAAAAAGCTTGATAAAAATGACAACTCTTGGAGTCCAAGGGAAACTGAGAATTGGCATGATCCTACAACATGAACTGGAGCTGTGCCCATCTCCAACACAGCCTGTGCATGTGCTAATTTTCTTCCAAGTCTCCTCACTTATCAAACATACTGCCATAGTACCTATTTTATTTTAAGCTCTTCTTCCAATAATCTAGCAATGTAGGCATTGTCTTCAACATTTGACAGATGAAGAAACTGAAGGTCAGTTGTTCAAGGTTCCATGGTAAATGAGATGAATACAAGAGCTGGAATGAAGCCCTGTGGCTCTAACACCAGGTCCCTTTGCTATGCTTTGCTCATTTCCCAAGAAAAACTGGATGAATATGCACCTAGAGATGTGAGCATACATATCTACATAGAGCCTCAAAAGGATGCTCACCTTTATCCACCAGTGTTCTTGTCAATGGAGAGGAGTCCAGAGCTTTGTGGCCTGTCCGCACTTCTGGCTGTTCCAGAGTGGAGTGGGTGGTGACCTGGGGCTGTAAAGGAACTGGGCCAGGAAGGTCTCCTCTGCTTGCTCCAGTCTGTCTGCAGGAGTAGAGGGAGGTTTGAGAAACCACAGCCCAGAGGGGCAGGGACAACACCTTGTTGGAGCACACATTCAGGAGCCTGTTGGAACAAGGCTTGGAGGAAAGCCACACCATTACCACGAAGACCACAACAGCATGTACATTTGGTTAAGGAATGGAAACAAATTATGGATAAGAAAGACTCTCTTGACATGACTGCTATGGGCCTTTTAGAGTACCTTTTTGTTTAGTTTATTGTTATTAAAAACAAGACCATCATCCTGCTTTAGATAGAAAATTCCTGTCTACTACAAAATTGTAAGCCCTGAGAAAAGTTCCAAAGAATGGTTGATTTTACAATAAAACAATAGCATGTTGTAAAAGGATGAGTAGAGTGGATGAAAAACGGTTCTACTGAAAGAAACCTCACAGAGTAACTGGGCACGTCAGGGGGGAGTCACACTCCAGGCATATAAATTCTTTTTATGTTGAATTTATTGGGGTGACATTGGTTAATAAAACCATACAGGTTACAGTGTACAGCTCAACAAAACATCTGCATAGTACAGTGTGTGCCCATCACAGAAAGCAAAGTCTCTTTCCATCCCCATTTATCCCCCCTTGGCCCTCTTCTACCTCTATCCACCCACCCTGCCCTCTGGTTGTCACCATACTGTTGTTGTGTCTATGTGTCTATCCTATATAATAAAACCCTAATACGCAAATGGACCGAACGGCAGAATGACCAGTAGCTATGATGCGCACTGACCACCGGGGGGCAGACACTCAATGCAGGAGCTGCCTCCAGTCTGCATTCCCACCAACAGTGCATGAAGATTCCCCTTTTCTCCACATCTTTGTCAGCACTTGTTATTTGTTGGTTTATTGATGATAGCCATTGTGACAGGTGTGAGGTATTATCTCATTGTGGTTTTAATTTGTCTCTCTCTGATGATTAGTGACATTGAACTTCTTTGCATATCTCTCTTGGCCATCTGAATGTTCTCTTTGGAGAAGTGTCTATTCAGATTCTTTGCCCCTTTTTTAAATTGGATTGTTTTCTTGGTGTCAAGTTGTTTATATAATTAGGAAATTAACCCTTTATCATATGTACAGTGGGGCCTTGACTTACGAGTTTAATTCGTTCCAAGACCGAGCTTGTTAAGGAGCTCATTAACTCAAATTACTCTGTCAACTCAATGCAAAAAATCGGCTGAGAGACAACTGGTATCTCAAAAAACTCGTTAGTCGGGACACTTGTAAGTCAAGGCCCCACTGTATCATTTTTGAATATGTTCTCCGATTCAGTGGGTTACCTTTTCATTTTGTTGATGGTTTCTTGTGCTGTGCAGAAGCTTTTTAGCTTAATGTAGTTTCATTTGTTTATTTTTCCCTTGCCTGAGGAGATATATCGGCAAAAATATTGCTAACAAATGTCTGAGGTTTTACTGTCTATATTTTCTTCTAGGATTTTTGTAATTTTGCCACTTAAATTTAAGTCTCTAATCCATTTTGAGTTTATTCTTGGGTATTGTGTAATTTGATAGTCTAGTTTCACTTTTTTGTATATATCTGTCCAATTTTCCCAAAACTATTTATTGAAGAGACTGCCTTTACTCCATTCTATATTCTTGCCTTCTTTGTCAAATAGTAATTGAGCATAAAGGCATGGGTTTATTTCTGAAATCTCTATTCTGTATCATTGATCTGTATGTCTGTTTTTATGCCAGTACATGCTGTTTTGATTACTGTGGCCTTGTAGTATAGTTTGATATGAGGTAGCATGATTTTTCCAACTTTGTCCTTCTTTCTGAATGTATATTCTGCTGCTTTGGGATGAAATGTTCTGTAAACATCAGTCTGGTCCAGTGTGCCATGTTGATTTTTTGTCAGTAAGAGCTATCCATTGATGTCAGTGGGGTGTTAAAATCCCCCAAAATGACTGTGTTACTGTCAATCTCTCTCTTAATGTCCACCAAAATTTTTTTTATATATTTAGGTGTTCCAAGGTTGAGTGCACATATATTTACAAGGGTTATATTCTCTTGTTGGATTGATTTCTTTAATTTTACATGATGCCCTTCTTTGTCTCATATTATGGTCTTTGTTTTGAAGTCTGTTTTGTCCGATGTAAGTATTGCTACTCTACTGTTTGTTTGTTTCTACTTGCATGGAATATTTTTTTCTATTACTTCATTTTCAGTTTGTGTATAGCTTTTGTTCTGAGGTCAGCCTCTTTTAGATGGGTTTCAAAGCCCAGGCATGCTTTATCTCAGACTGTGGCAAGCAGGCTTCCACCATTGCAAATTCTCTGTGGAATGTCCCTTGAAATAAAGTTATTGGTGCAGTTGGTTCTCAGAGGCTTGGATTTGTCAGAGCCAAGGCTGCTGGTCAGAATTTCTAAGTACCTATGCTGGATGGGACACAAAATAAGGAGGGATTTAGGATCATAGTTGGAGTGGAAATTACACAATAGCACAAACCAAGTATTTCACTTCTGGGAACTTAATTGTAAGGAAATAAGATAGGATATGCACAAAGATTTTTGTCACAGTGGTGTTTAAAATAGTGTAAGACTGAAATTAGTCTAAATGTCCAACATAGAAAATTGAATAAATTTTAACATATTTATATAATCTGAAGTTTTAAACTCATTAAAAATTATATAGTAATGTATTTTAACTTGAAAATATATTTACTATGGTCAAGCTATAAACACAGATTACAATATTAGGATTTGACATTTTTATAAGGAAAATGCATATCTGTATCCATATCCATATTGATAGTGAAAGAGAAAGTCAGAAGAGTATTACGAAAGTGTTAGTGGTTTTTCTTGGAAGAGAGAAACATATGGGATTTTATTTCCTTTTTTCTAATTTCTGTTCTGAACATTTATTGCTGTCATAGTAAGAATTTAAAAACTTTTTTTAATTTAAAAAGGCAAGCAGTATAAAAAATACTTTTACATTAGATTCATTGTAAAATAGAAAATCTTTATATCACTTTATCATAGGATTTCTTTTATGAGGTCAGGCTTTTTTCTAATCCATGTGTTTTTTCTTTTCTTTTTTTTATCTTTTAATCTATTTTTTATTTTATTTTTTCCATAACCATTTATTCCCTCTATGCCCTCTTTCACCCCCACCCACACCCTCAACACCCTGCAATCACCACACTGTTGTTCATGTCATGAGTTCTCTTTTTTATTTTATTTTTTCCTCAACCCTTCTCCCCCCGAAACTCCCTCCCCCTCACCAGAGTCATGTAATTTTGAGTGATACCTGCTTTTTCATTTCTGCTGGTATTTAGAAATCTAATCCTTTTTTGTTTACCTTATTCTTTAGGTCATTGTGTCAATGAGTGTAGCATTTGCTCAACAAACTGAACTATCTAGAATATCTGGAGAAAAAGAAAATACTTCATCATCGAAAGAAGCAGATGCTCGTTGTCAACAAGAACAACATTACTTAAATGAAATGAAATTACTTCAGGGTCAGCTTGGTTTTCAGGCTTTTGAGACAATGGACATGAAATGTAAAGAAGAATTTAAACCACTTAGTAAGGAGTTAGGAGAAGATGGGAAGGAAGTTCTATTATCAAACAATGATAATCTTGATGATATACTTGAATCAAAGGACCATGAACTGACTATTTCAGAAGAACTGTTCTCTAAAGATAAAACATTTATAGCCAGAGAATCTGTAAGTATGCCTCCTTAAATATAAAAACTTATATAAAATTGTGACTTTCTTCACTATACAAATATTAGAGCAGTGATGTCGCATAATGGAAAAGAAAAGTATGTAATCCAGTCTTATGATTCACACGATGAAAGTGTTTTATTACTTCTAAGGTGTATGAGTAAATGACTTAATATTATTATTAAATAAAACAAGTCTGGTTCATAGTATCCTTATTTGTCTTAACACATTGTGCATGGTAAAATCTAAGTTATACCTATATTAATTTGTTTTAGGCAGTTCAAGATTAAATATGTTATAATTTGACAATATGAATTAATAAATTTAATATTACCTAATTTAATATGATACTATCACAAGAAAATAGCTAACAATTTAAAGCATTCTAGTCTGTATATACTGATTCTTTTTCTTTACTATCCATTAATGGAGAATCAATTCTGTCTATATCTCAACTATTTGTGCCATTAACAAAATAAATTCTACCTCTTTTAAAATTATCTACATTCAAATTTTTGATTAATGTTCAGGATAGGTTATGTCTTGTTAGTGGCATATTTAAATAAAATTGCCAACTCTTTCTATAGTGCAAATACTCCTGAGGTATTCATGAAAATCTCTTTAATTTACCAGCAACTATTGAAGGCAGAAAAATCAGAATGATCGTTTAAGTAGTAGCTCTTCAGAAATTTAAGTACTTATAGAAACCCATTAAGGAGTTGACTTCTTATGATTATGAGAAAGTGGAATATAAAACTTATTTACAAATAAAATTTATCAGAGATTGTTTCTTATCAAACAGTTCCCTATAGTATTGTGATGACCACTGCATAATATAAATTAAATAGGTAAAATTTCTCATGTTTTATAAATTTAATTTTAAAGTATAAGTATTACATTTATATTATTTTCCCATTATAAAATGTCAAAGGAATAATGAGTTTTAGCTTCATTAAGTAAGGAAGGAATCTTGAGTATCTTTATTCTCCCTTAGAATTAGATTACATCTAAATTAACTGATAAATAACTATTTTATTTTTGGAGAACATGTAACATGTATAGTGATAAACTAACTTCACATTGATTAAGAATTATAATTAAGACAAATATCTTTTTAAAGTATCTCTATATATAAAAGGTTAATATGCAAAGTGTCCCCTCGGAAGTTCGACCGGGAGAATGGGAGTTCGATCAATCGCTTTGATGTGCGCTGACCACCAGGGTGCGGTGCAGAACATGGCGGGCAACCAGCGGTGGCAGCAGGGTGCTGAGGGAGTGAGGGAAGGAGAAGGCAGGGAGGAACCGAGTGATGGCAATGCGCAGGGTGGCGAGGGAAGGAGGAAGCAGGGAGGCTGGGACCCTGGTTGGCCGATTGCCAGCCAGGCCTAGGGACCCTACCCATGCACAAATTTAATGCACTGGGCCTCTGGTTTATAATAAGTATATTAAAAAGTCATATGCTTTGTGGGATTAATAGAATTGCTTTCATATTTATTTAAAATATTGATGCTGACAAATTTCTATAACATGGATTATGATTGAATTTTTTTAAAACTATTATAGATCCATGATGAGATTTTGGTATCAAGCATGGATGCTTCTAGACAGCTAATGTTAAATGAAGAACAACTGGAAGATATGAGGCAGGAACTTGTACGACAATACCAAGAACATCAACAGGCAACAGAACTGCTAAGGCAGGCGCACATGCGCCAGATGGAGAGACAGCGAGAAGACCAGGAGCAGCTACAAGAAGAGATTAAGAGACTGAATAGACAGTTAGCCCAGGTATGGGACTTAAGAGTCCCTTTTCTTCCTGATAAAAATAGTATTATTTATAAAGCGTTTTTTTAAAAAGTCAAAATTATTGCCAAAATGTGAATAAATGCAAATATTTAATGTCAGGAATAGACTCCATCAGCACAACAGCCTTAGGTCTTATTAGGGAGATCTGACTCATTGGAGTGCATTGTGTCCCTACCATTTTATTTATCTTTCTTTGCAGGCACTGGAAAAGGGGCTGCAAGGTTGTTGTTTTCTTAATCATTCCAAATTTTTTGTGCTGAGGTGCAGTTAATATTCAGTTTCCCATATTTATTTATATAGTTTTGTGAGTCACCAATTAACATCTCCAAGGTTTATCTTTATCTGTCCTTAATCTACCTTTTAAATCATGAATAGAAATCTGAAGTGGTATGTTTCTGGATCTTTGTCCAGGGAAACATCTCTTCTTGATTTGAGAAATGCAAATTTACATAACGTTCTTATCCCTTTCTTGGCTAAATTTACATACTCCTTGGTATTTGGGAGCTGGATTCTTATCAATTGCTGTATATAATATACTCTCAAAATCATTGCAGAAAAGCAAGAAATATTTATATAAAAGTTCTTACTAAAACATTTATTTAATTTGGGGAACTTAGCTATTAGGAGAAATAAGAAATAAACAACTCTTAATATGTTCTTTCAAATATAGAGCAATAGGAAATTGGGAGTTCACAAATCATTTCAAAAAATTAATTTTGCTTTTCTTCATTGCATTTTGTAAATTTAAACTTCTGAATTTTCAATGCAAAATTGGCATATAAAATAATATTTCAGTTGCATAAATTCCCAAATATTTAGGCTTAATTAGCTTTTTTTGCTTTTTTGTTCTTTCAAATTTTGCATTGAACTTTATAAATGATTTTAACCCCTTATCATGGGATATGAATCATAGGTAGAACTAGGGTCTATTGGTCCCAGGGGGTTAAAACAAACCTGCTTAATATTTCTGCCTTTATTTTCTGTCGCAAACAATATTCTCTCATGACCTTTTTTCTTATTTAGAGATCCTCAATAGATAATGAAAACCTGGTTTCAGAGAGAGAGAGGGTGCTTTTAGAGGAGCTGGAAGCACTAAAGCAGCTGTCTCTAGCTGGAAGAGAGAAGCTGTGTTGTGAGCTGCGCAACAGCAGTACGCAAACACAGGTAGTATGGACTTTGACCTATCTAGGAGCAATGGATCAACAATGCAGTAGGATTTGTTTGTCTTTGTTGTTGTTGTGAAATGTGTCCTTCATTGGCATTGCACTTAAAATATTTGTGATTGCTTACATGTAAGATAGGTGGAGTTAAGATGCCTTACATTCTATGTAAGTAATTTGAATCTGACATTGCTAGGAGCAACTGTCGTCTCACCGAGCAGACTAACATACTTTATTGTTGCACTATAGCATGCATTAGCTTGAACCTACTGAAATTTTTTCATCTGTAGAGTCTTTTATCTTTTTTTGATAATGCTAATCTCTTGATAAAATATAGTTAAATATTATTTTGTACAGTATCTATTCTGCATGTAAAGGTTTCTGTTTCACTTTGTAACAGTATAAAGGAATGACATGCTATTTCCAAGATGACAGGTTTTCTTTCTATCTTGTCCTCTCTACCTTTACACAAACTTACACAGGAGGAAAATGAAAAGCAAGGGGAAGTTGAGGAACAGCCCTTTAAAGAAAAGGAATTGGACAGAAAACTTGAAGATGTGCCTCCTGCTGTTCTGTCCAATGAAAGGTATACAAAATGTGTATTTTTTTAACACAAACATGAATTAAAATAGTTGTTTCAATGTTATAAGTTATATTTGTCCTTATTTTTATCTTATATATTTTTTATTTGTACATTATATTTTGTATGTAAAGAGTAACAGTTTCTGTTCATTTAAATAGACAAGCATTTAAATTTTTTGTATGTAAAGTAATTTTTAACAGATACTGATCAGATACTTAACTCAGTAAATGTTACAGCATCATTTGGTTCTTGAACATTTCTGGATTAATTTTTTTTTTTTGCTCATAAGGCATTTTTATACTAAAAAAACAAAATTGTATTTGTGGTTTTATTCCTTCACTGGATGGACATGAATTCAGTATAAGCTACCCCCTGCTGTGTTCATGATGAGAAAAAAAAATTAAGTGTGATAGTCCACATGTAGCTTTCATGTATTATTTACTGCATAACAGATGAGAACTTTTTTAAAAATATATTTTATTGATTTCAGAGAGGAAGGGAAAGGGAGAGAGAGAGAGAAATATCAATGATGAGAGAGAATCATTGGTTGGCTGCCTCCTACACGGCCCTACTGGGGATCAAGCCTTGCAACCCAGGCATATGCCCTGACCAGGAATGGAACCATGACCTCCTGTTTCATAGGTCGACGCTCAACTCCTGAGCCACATTGGCTGGGCCACATGAGAATTTTTAATCCATATCCCAGTTTTACAGAGGAACAAACAGAGGATCTGATGTTAACAAAACTTTTCCTTACTTTGATTTTTGTAGAAGTTAGTATAAAAATGTAAAATATAAATGAGAATAGTTATCCCAATTAATATTAAGGATTTTAAGCACAATATTTTAAAATTTGTTGTATTCAAATGAAAACAATTTCTTTAATTTTAAATTAAAACTAATCTCTACTAATTTAATTTCCTCCTTTTCTAATTTCTGTGATTGTCAACCCTTTGTGTCCTCCTAACCTCCTTCCTCAGCTTGCATGGAGGAATTTGGCCCCTAAGATTTTGGCTTCCCCATTGGATCATCAGTATGGAACACAGTCAGTATGGAACTCAAACAAGAAAGACAGTGTATGAAAATTAGAGCTACCATGGCAATATAAAATAAACAATATGTTTATTTTATAATTATAAAATAAATGTTTATTTTGTAATTGAGATAAAGTATTTTTATCTCAATTAGGTATATTTTTTAAATTATGCAGTGTTTAATTATTAGGATTTTTTGTGGTGAGTACTGATAAATTAGTATTCATATTCATTTCTTTTTGCCATCATATTAATTTTAATTATTTCTCTTATATAGAAATGTTTTCAAAATATTTTAGTCTTGGGGTATTTGGGGCTTGAACAAAATTTCAGGAAAAGTTAAAGAAATAAAACCCTTAACTTTACTAACTAAATTATTTAGTTTTATTTTTAATATCCTTGCTTATGTAAGCAGAGAACTTGATCTAGGTGCAAAAATAGATCTGCCTGTTCACTTGACAAATACTAAAGGAAAAATTATGCATTTATTACCTTGTCTTAAAATAGTTATGTCATGTGCCTGTGAAAACAGATATCCTTTAACCTGATTATTGGTGGTCGTTCAGTATGAAACAGAGAGAAAGCTGTGTTAAGGCAGAGGATCTTTTCCATGAAAGTCTCTTATTTTGTCTACATGTATGAAATATAAAGTTTGCCTCTGCAGTGCATTGGTTGAATTAAGCTGTTAAGACACGAGAATTGTTTAATTAGTCTGACTCTAGAAGGTTAATCAGAACATCTTATGAATCACCATTTCTGGCATTATATTATTGACATGGAAAGATGTTAATGTTAAGCAAAATAGAAAGCTTACCAAAGTAGTTTGTCCAGGATAATTCCATTTAAAATATATGTATGAGAGAGATGGTGGGAAAAGTCTAGAAAGATAGGTGTTAAAATGTTAATAGTGATATCTCTGAGTGCTGAGATATTTTGGTGGATGGTTAGCAGTATTTTCTGATTTTTTTTAAATAAGAGTTTTTATAAAAGAGAAACACACATTAATATCATTTGGCTGAAACTAGGTTCCTTCTACTGGTTGAAATGAGAGTGGTATATGTAACTTGAGAAATTTCTGTCTCTGGAGTAGATATAATGGCCTATGACCGTGGTCGGGAAACTGCGGCTCGCGAGCCACATGCGGCTCTTTGGCCCCTTGAGAGTGGCTCTTCCTAAGCCTTAGGAGTACCCTAATTAAGTTAATAACAATGTACCTACCTATATAGTTTAAGTTTAAAAAATTTGGCTCTCAAAAGAAATTTCAGTCGTTGTACTGTTGATATTTGGCTGTATTGGCTAATGAGTTTGCTGACCACTGGCCTATGATATTCCCTCTGGTGTTAATAGATAGTGAAATTTCACAGTAGACCATTTTAAAAATAGGTCTATGCCAATTTAACCAACTAGATCATCACAAGTAAGATATATAAATACACAGTTTTTTCCAGTGGATTTTTAAAATTACATTTTAAAATGCATTCTTTGGCACAATGTAAAACATATATGAATAACCATGAGTGGTATTACCATCTCGTAACTTACATATACTTGGGTTGGGTACTACCACAACTTTTGCACCTCCTTAAATTTTTTTTTAATCTGGAAATTTTTAAATGTATAAAAGAATTTTTTTAAAAAGCACTTCATTGTAGTGCTATTGCATATTATTTTAATAGAGAGGATCTTCTGATACTTTATTTTTCAAGTCAGATATTTTGTAGTTCACTTTTTTGGAGACATAAGCAAAGTGTTTGATTTTTAGAAGATTTAACATTTTAATAAATGTTTCTTTATCTCTACAGGTATGCACTCCAGAAAGCTAATAACAGACTTCTGAAGATCCTCTTAGAAGTTGTAAAGACAACAGCAGCTGTTGAAGAAACAATTGGCCGCCATGTCCTCGGTATTCTGGATAGATCTAGTAAAGGCCAGTCACCTGCCAACCTGATATGGAGGTCAGAAGCAGAGGCACCTATAAAGTCGCGTGTTCATGAGGAACACAAAGGAGGTACTAGCTTTATATTCTGTTGAAACTGTTATTATCATCATCAATAAATCTTAGAGTTCAAGGCACTTTGCTATGTATTGAAAATAAAGTGGTTTCCCAACAAAAAGACCTCCAAACACAAATGCTTTAGAGCCACTGTTCTCAAAACACCATTATTGTATAGCATTTACAAGTGGTGTCTTAGAGTTGTCATTATATATACTCAGGGTTACTACTGTGCTACATAAATCAGGGGAAGTTTAATTTCACCACTAATAAAAGAAAAATTTTACATCACCACTCAGGATTCTTACCAGTAACCAGGAGGTTTAGGCAATATCTTGCAACCACCCTATAAATAAAGGAAAGATCAGAAATAAAGAGCTTTTAAGAATCAAACAACAGTTTCACATATCTGTTGATATGATTAGAAGAAAGTTTTTATAAGAAATCCAAGGTTTGAATTTATCTTTGAACAATCCTCTGTTACACTATTTCTTCCTTTTGGAAAAGTGGTGTGAAATACGGCAGAATATGTGTGGATCCAGAAATTAGGTCCTGACGTGACGTAGCTGCCTTCCTACCTTTTTTCAGCTGTGTGGGCTAGGCTCTGCTTTGAATTTCTTACTTTCATATTGCTGACCTCCAGTCTCTCCTATTTTTTTATCCCTTGTTTCTTACTGTAGAGGGAGTCAGGAAATTAGAAGGGGAGAAAGTTTTTGTCAAGTGGAGAGAAATAGTCTGGCTCTTGGATCAGAAGATCAAGCCCATGGTTCACTTCCATGCCACAACTAATCATTTCTCCCCAGTTAGAGGCTGACATTCTAAAAATGCCAGCTTATGCAGTTTTTGAGAGTGTTCTGTTTAAATTTCATGTGAGAAGGAAGTTATCCATGCCACTAACAGAAGGTTTGCCTAATTACAAGTTGGCCAGTTGCATGTTTCTAAGTGCAGAAAAAACTTGATTTGGAACTTTAAGTAAATTAATATAAAACAACTCAGTCAAAGTCAAAGATAATTTTAAAAGCTGCTTTTAGTAATTAGACCTGAAATAATACTGTATTTTAAAACTGCTTTCAAATTCATTCTTATCAGATGTTGTGAGAAGTATTTTTCTAATCAACTTTAAGCTCTCAATCAAAGGCTATTTTATTTCTTCAAATGAAACTTGATATATATAAAAGAATTAGGTAGTATTTTCTTGGTTTCTTTGTAAGAGTGTTTATCAAATTACACATTTTTGAAAGTTATTTTATAAACGGCTTTTACTTAATCATCTGGGAGGGGGAATTTGCTATTCTGCTAAGACCTAAACTAAACCATATGCAAAAGACACACTCTGAGGAATGTTCTGTAGAGTACAAAATACTTTGTGCTTTCTTTGATAGCAGTTCTCTTAGACCTTTTTCAAGGTGGCTGCTGAAATGCTCAGGAAAGAGCATTTATTAAAAGACAGCAAACTCTCTTCAGAGCAGTATTCTCATAGTTATAAAAAGGAATAAGTTGGTAATTTAATGCAAGCACAGAGGATTGTATTTATGTTCATTTTCTGTGAGAAAGCAGATCTGCAAGGACATCTGATCTATTTTCTTGCATGGTTATATCTACACACCCCTTTATAGATTAAATATGTCTGCTTCCTACTTTAAGATAGCCAATAATACAGTAGCTTTTTAGTTCTAAGCAGTTCTTATCAGCCAAATTCTACAAACATTTATTGAGCAGTTTCTCTATGCCCTCTGCTTTATAGCAATTCACAGTCTAGTGAAGTAGATACTGAGATTTCAATTCAAGGCAAAATAAACTCATAGTACTTAATTTTTACTTAAAAACCACTCTATGTGCACTTGAATCGATTAAGCCTTTTAAAATTTTAATTATTTAAAAGAGTCTGAAAGAGCAATATTAAGATATAAGAGGAAAAATTAAGAAATACAGTGTGTACAATATTATAGCAGAGATAAGAATGTTGCTGTTTTTAGTATCATTGGTTATAATGTTTATTTATCATTTAATTACTTAGTCTTTGTTTTTTATGTTTAACAATGATATGGTAGTCTTTTTTTAGATCTGTTAAGTGATATGTACTGGGGTTTTTTGTTTTGGGGGTGTTTTTTTGATATGCTAGTCTTATTAATAAAATTGGGATGACCATTAGTATCATTTTGGGGACACTTATCAGATCCATTTTGCATATTGAAGGTGTTACTGGCAATGTCAGCTCTTGGTTCTTGAGTTTGGGAAAAAAGAATTCAGAACTCTAGTAGGAAGAGAGTTTATTTAGTATGCAAAGCGAAAGTACACTTGAAGAAAAGATTTGAGTGGGCTGCTCAGAATGCTGTCTTGGCCTTTTAGAAACAAAGTCACAAAGACAGAAAAAGTGAGCCACCTGGGCTGTGTGTACTCAGGAAACAAGTACAGAGGCAAAAGGGGCCCTCAGAGACAGGTTCAGGGAGTTAGGCCAGGACATGCTGTGGCTGCTCATTGCCCCTCTGGCTGCAAGTGTTGTGGGAACCCTTAGAGCAGCGGTTCTCAACCTGTGGGTCGAGACCCTTTGGGGGTCGAACGACCCTTTCACAGGGGTCGCCTAAGACCATCGGAAAACACATAGATAATTACATATTGTTTTTGTGATTAATCACTATGCTCTAATTATGTTCAATTTGTAACAATGAAAATACATCCTGCATATCAGATACTTCCATTACAATTCATAACAGTAGCAAAATTACAGTTACAAAGTAGCAACGAAAATAATTTTATGGTTGGGGGTCACCACAACATGAGGAACTGTATTAAAGGGTTGCAGCATTAGGAAGGTTGAGAACCACTGCCTTAGAGCTTAGGAGAAAGAAAGCAAAGATGCACACCTAAAGAAAGAAAGTGCAAGCATGCTCTAGAGCAGTGGTTCTCAACCTCCCTAATGCTGCAACCCTTTAATACAGTTCCTCATGTTGTGGTGACCCCCAACCATAAAATTATTTTCGTTCCTACTTCTTAACTGTAATTTTGCTACTGTTATGAATCGTAATGTAAATATCTGACATGCAGGATGTATTTTCATTGTTCCAAATTGAACATAATTAAAGCATAGTGATTAATCACAAAAACAATATGTAATTATATATGTGTTTTCCGATGGTCTTAGGCGAGGCGACCCCTGTGAAAGGGTCGTTCAACCCCCAAAGGGTTGCGACCCACAGGTTGGCGACCCACAGGTTGAGAACCACTGCTCTAGAGAGTACATATGCTGGGTCCTTTGTCTTAAGGGTTTTTATCTGTTTTCTAAAGGTGGGAATTTTAGGGGAGGTCTCAGGAGGATCTCAATAAAATGTTCATCAGCTTTACAGGTGTGTCCTTTAATGTGCTGATGCATCAAAATGAGCATATACAGTGGTCAGGGTCATCCTCTGGTCAGTTTCACCTTCAAAGAATGTCACCAAAGAGGGACCTGACCAAGGCGAGTCTGCCCCAGTTTGGTCTAAAATGTGTAAATAAGACCTTGCTACTTATTATCTGGATTTAAATTGGTTGACCAGTTTGTTCAGGTGTCTCAGTTTCCCCATTTCACTTGCCAAGGAATTTCCCTAGCTTCTTCACTGACCTGTCTCAAAGGAAGTATTGAATTAATAGAATTTATAATTTAATTTTCGCATAAACTTTGAAGAAAATATTGGCATTGAAATATTGACACAGTGTTTCATATGTAAGAATTATGTCTGACCTTCCTTCATATTTTAAGGATGCATTATTGCATTTCTGACTTTCAAAATATTTCTTGTCTTATATAACAGAAAAAGTTCATTCTTAATCTGATTATGAAGCAACCTCTGCTTTTCCATTTTTATATATGACTTTGGTTATAGGTAGCACTTGTGATCTATTTTCAGTCTTCATGTCTGAACTTGTTTAGATTTTAAACATGTATGGACTTGTTAACTCTAAAAAAACAAATAATTGATTTTTTTAATGTTTGCTTCCTCATAAGAGCAACCTAGTTTATGAAATTGAAGGGACATTTTGAGCCAATATGAAATCACTTGAACTTGAGTGAATATTAGACTAGTTCATAAAAATTAGTTCTCCCAGAATGTGTTGAAAGAAAACTTTCCTTGAGGCTTGCACTGTGACGGTTCACCAGTCAAATGCATACACCCTCCCTTAGGAAGCCAAAGATCGAATCTCATTTGCTGCCACTTCCTTTTGGAAAGAATACTGGATTAGTACCTAGAAGCCCTTGATTCTTGATCTAGCTCACTGTGACCTTGAGCAAATCTCTCAGTCTCCCAGGGCTTCAGTTGAGTTTTTTCATCTGTCAGGTATGAGAGTCCAACTCGAGTCAGTGGTTTCCAATTAGAGCCATAGAGATCTTCTGAAGGCCATTGGGGCGGAGAAATGCTCTATTAATCACCCACCCTGCTTTAACCTGAGAAGCTGCTTATGTGTGTGGAATGAACATGGTATAATCCATAAAGTAAAATAACGAAAAGATTTTTGAATAACAATTATCTGCTATTTTTAAAATATATTTTTATTGATTTCAGAGAGGAAGGGAGAGGGAGAGGGAGAGAGAAACATCAATGATGAAAGAGAATTATTGATAGGCTGGCTGCCTCTTGCACACCCCACACTGAGGATCAAGCCTGCAACCCAGGCATGTGCCCTGACCAGAAAGGGAACTGTGACCTCCTGGTTCATAGGTCAGTGCTCAACCACTAAGCCATGCCGGCTGGGCCATTATCTGCTAATTTTAAGATACAGATGAGTGGTTCACTGTGTCGAGCCAGCTCAGCCAAGGGTTCGAAAGCCTGAGTGAGGGTGGTGAAGGATGAAGAAATGACAGACAAAGAGAATAAGCTGGGTCTATCAGCCGTGGGCAGACTACGGCCCGCGGGCCGGATCTGGCCCGTTTGGCTGTTCTATCCAGCCTGCAGAGCCGAAAGAGCGGAGGGTTCTCTTGCTCTCCCCTCCGCTCCTTCACCAGCAACAATGTTAACATGGCAACGTCGGGAAACACAGCCGCAGCTCCTTCTTCTGAGTCCAGTTTAAGAACCCATTGTGGCCCTCGAGTCAAAAAGTTTGCCCACCCCTGGCTAGGTGGATCTTCCTGTGCCTGGATGAGGCCACAGAGAAAAACCAGAGGCAAGCTGAGCCTTTATTTTATAGCCAGAGGTAAACAAGGTAGTGTTCACCATAGTTACAGTGTTCTTGTGAGTTTCACTTGTTTTTGGCAGCACTTGCTACATCTCCCTCAGCCCATTAGCTTCCCAGATAAGATCTAGGATCATAGGTCAAGCCTAATTATGCTAAGAGGACTGTGCCCTCTAAGCTGGGACTTATTTGTGGCTTTGCCAACAGGTCAGTCTGAGGCTTAACCCTATAGCCACACCCTACAGTTCACATATCTGAAATCATAAATCTATACACCAAACTGACTATTCGGAAATTTCTGTTGGCATTTTATGAAATTGCCCTGTTGATTTATATTATGCTCTCATTTCCCCTCAAAACTAATTATTACAAATAAAGTATAAGCTTGATGTCTTTCTCCTTTATTTCATGGGAATAAACGAAAAGTTTTATTTATTCTTTGGAACATACTCAGATTATTTTTGTTTATTTATATCTTCAAAATATTATTAATAAAATACATTAAGCTAGTTGATATCTCCATTTTTTCTAGGTACATTAATATCTACTTTGTTCATTATACATTTTAAAAAATTAACATTCAGTGGCCTTTTATAAGTCATTTTTGTTTTATATATCATGTTATTTTGTGCTTGAGATTTGCTCCATGTAATACACAGCATCTTCAATCTTTTCCTCACCACTAATTCTTTTCCCTCTGAAAAAAGAAAAGTGTGTGTTGGTTTTTCCCACCTTTGCTTTCCCATCTCAAGGTAAATCTCAACAGAGTTGATGAGAGATTAGACTGGCTCCTACCTCCACTAGCATTGGTTTCTGTTCCTACAGTACCAAAGCTGCTGTCTCAGAGGACAACAGTGACCACCCAGTTGTCAAATCCAGTGCCATCTCCCAGTCCTTGTCCTATTTGACTTTCTAGACAAATGACATTGAAATCTGTACCTTTTGAAACATTCTCGTCTCCTGGAATATCGCTCCTGTCTTCCTCTGATTTTTTTTTCCCACACAGGTTCTTTTGTTAGCTTATGATATACAGAGGCTCCAACTTTATTTGTCCTACTTCTTTCAGTGAATATTGCTCTTAAAATAAATGTACCCACTTCCAAGATTTTGACTGTCACCTTTCTACAGGTGACTCCTAAATCTCTATGGACCCAAATTTCCAAAAGTTGACTTCTCCTCTACATAGTCCATTACCACTTCAGACTTATTTTTCATGATTACACTATATACTTTCTCCTGATTTCTCAGTAATGAGTCTTCTGTCATCTAAGACTCAAGTAAGCTAGAAACCCAGAGTCATCTTTTTACTGCTTTCTTCCTCCCTTGTCTTACACGTTGTCTTTTCCAACCTGTGCTCAATCTTCCTGCATCTTTTTTTAAATTTACTTTTATTGTTGACAGTATTACAGAAGCCCCCCATTTTCCTCCTTTGCCCACCTCTACCCAGCCTCCACCCAACTGCCTTCACCTTATTTCATGTCTTCAACACTTCTCATCTGGGCAACTGAAATAGCCTTCCAATCAAATTCTTCTTCTCCAGTCCTTCCTCTGCATTTTGCTTCCTAATTCGCAGATTGGATATTATCTTCCTGCTCAAAAAAAGTATTTACCTACCCATCATTAATAGCGAAAACCCAGTTTCCTATGAAAGGTAAGACCATTCACAACTTAGATCCAGCCTACTTTCCAGCTGCCTTCTTTTTCTCTTCCCCTTACCTCATCCTCACTTCTCCACATACTCTCACCCCATAAAGCCTTGACTTTCCATCAAATCAGATTATTCTTTTTCCTCAGACTTGTCATGTTCTCTATCCATTAGAAAGAAAAGTCACTAGAATGCATTTAATTCCTCAGGTAAAGTAACTAACTATACAACATAAATATCTTTTAAAAATCTATTTTTATTGATTTCAGAGAAGAAGGGAGAGGGAGAGAAACATCAATTACGAGAGAGAATCATTGATTGGTTGGTTCCTACACACCCCACACTGGGGATCAAGCCCACAACTGGGCACATGCCCAGACTGGGAATCGAACCGTAACCTCCTGGTTCATAGGTCCATGCTCAATCACTGAGCCATGCCGGCTGGGCCATAAATATTTTTTTTTAAACATCTGTTGTAAGCCATTAGTATTTCTTGCTTCCATAGCTTCTTTAAAAACATCATTTATTTTCTAGAGTACTTTAATTTGATATACATTATACTGTGCTTTATCTGAATTAATTTCGAATGCCAGCATCATTTGAGCTCATAAATATGTATAAAATATCCCTATTAAGACATTCCATTTTAAATATTTGGAATAATATAAGTAAATACCAGTCTAGTTGTTGTCTATTTTTTAATTTTGAGAATAAAAATACAAAGTGAAAATTGTATTAACTCTTACTCCAAGAACTAGATAAAGCTGTGTAATAGAAAACATTTAAAATCATTTCCTAGAATGCAGTTTTGCACTTTTCAGCCAGTGACTTATACAGAAGAAGTGCTTAGTAAATACTGAATTGTGCTGAATTCAGATATTGTGTCTGAAATTGCATCTGATATTGTTAGTACATGAGATTAAGATAACTCAGTGTGGCATAAGTTACATTAGCAAGATTTTTTAATAAATTGCTCTTATTCTCCTGGCTGTACTATTTCAAAGTGAATGTTAATTCCACATATTTTGAAAATTAGTTTCCTGTGTTTTTAATTTGTTAACTTCATACAATTACTGATAAGAAATATGCCCTATCTATAATAATAAAAGCATAATATGCTAATTAGATGGGACAGCTGAACAACTTCCAGACGTCATTCCGGACATCCTTCTGGACAAAGCCACAGCAGTGGGGACCGAGGCAGAGGCAGTTAGGGGTGACCAGGCAGGCAGGCGAGCTGTTAGGGTGATCAGGCAGGCAGGTGAGCGGTTAGGGGCATCAGGCAGGCAGGCAGAGTGGTTAGGGACGATCAGGCAGAGTGGTTAGGGGTGATCAGGCAGGCAGGCAGAGACAGTTAGGGACGATAAGGCAGACAGGTGAGCAATTAAGGGTGATCAAGCAGGCAGGCAGAGTGGTTAGGGGCAATCAGGCAGGCAGGCGAGTGGTTAGGGGTGATGAGGCAGGCAGGCAGACAAGAGGTTAGGAGTCAGCAGTCCTGGATTGTGAGAGGGATATCCCAGAATGCGAGACAGTGCAGGCTGGGCTGAGGGATACCCCACCCCCCCCTCCCCGTGCATGAATTTCGTGCACTGGGTCTCTAGTCTATATATATAAAAGCCTAAGCAACTGTTCAACCGGTAGCTATGATGTGCACTGACCACCAGGGGGCAGATATTCAACACATAGGCATGGAAACATGGAACAGACTGATGAATCTCAGAGGGAAACGGGGAGGGGGAGGGCAGAAAGAGATTAACCAAAGATCTTATATGCATGCTAGAGGCCCGGTGCATGAATCCGTGTACCGGTGGGGTCCTTCGGCCTGGCCTGCGGGGATCGGGCTGAAACCAGCAGTCTGACATCCCCAAGGGGTCCCAGATTGCGAGAGGGTGCAGGCCAGGCCGTGGGACCCCACCAGTGCACAAATCTGTGCACTGGGCCTCTGGTGTATAATAAATAGGTGATTCCTCTTCAGGAAATTTCATTGTTGGGTTGTATTATTGTTGCCACATTTAGTACTGTATTCCATGGCAGTGATGGATAATCTATGTTTTATTTTAGTTTAAATACTTCAAAGCTTATCTTCTGCCCAAGTAAACTCAATTTTCTTTACATAAGAAATAAGAATAATGTATATGCATTTAAATTAGAACTGCTCATTAGTCTATCCCCTTCCCAGTAAGTATATTGCTTATAAAAGTAGCAAGCTGCAAAAAGATCTCGGTCCCTTTTATGGCCCAGCTGGAGTAGGTGATGCTGCCCAGTGTGCTCAGAAATCAAAGGGTCTGCTGCAGACCAAATCAAGCACTTCTGTCCTTCCATCCATCTGAAACAACCTATTGTACAATGTTTTGCTTTTCATGTGGGTGTATATGTTTTTATTTTCTTCTTATACTGTATGGTAAACTCCTTGAGGATGGATCCAGCTGTCATCACTTTATATCTCCATTACTTAGTAAACCCTGGATGGTAGGCAGTTAGTAAATATCTGTTGGAGGTTGTTTGAAAAGTTTTTATCAAAGAAAAAAGTGCTAAATAACCCAAATACTAATTTCTGCAAAACCCTATTAGCATAACATTATCTTTCTCATTTTTACCTATTTGGTTATCAAATAATATTCTGTATTAGTCTACTTTATTTTGTTGCATTGTTGTTAAAAGATCTTCGTAGTTTCAATGATGTCAAGTGTTTATTTTATTTTGTAAACTTGTTTAATTATAATTATTAATTATAATTTGTTTATGCCTTTAAAATATTGCTCTAGTTACAGATGAGTCTATACCATCTTATTCTGGAGGTGATATGCCAAGAAATGACAGTAGCGTGTGGTCAAAAGTAACTGAAGAAGGAACAGAGCTATCACAACGGCTCATGAGGAGTGGTTTTGCTGGAACGGAAATAGATCCTGAAAATGAAGAACTTATGCTGAATATTAGCTCTCGACTACAAGCAGCAGTTGAAAAACTCCTGGAAGCCATAAGTGAAACCAGTAGCCAGGTAACCTCCTTATATTACTAATATATACTGAGTTTGTAGTAGGTTTTCTTTTAAGCCAAGGAACAACTAAATGATTTCTCTCTACAGTTCCAGAAATTTAGTTAGGCTCCCTGTTAATAATTGGTTATCTTGCCCTAGCCAGTGTTGCTCAGTTCTTTGAGCATTGTCCCATTCACCAAAAGGTCAGTGGTTCCATTCCTAGTCAGGGCACATGTGTAGATTGCAGGTTTGATCTCCAATCAGGGTGCATGTGGGAGGCAACCGATCAATGTTTCTCTCACATCCATGTCTCTCTGTCTCCCTTCCTCTATCTCTAAAGTAGATTTAAAACTTTAATAATAATAATAATAATTGGTTGTCTTTGTGACAACCAACACTGGTATCAATAGTCTTCTTTTTAGGTGGTAAAATATAATGTGCTGACAGATTATTCTAGGTCTAAAATTGAACCTTGTTTTAATTTTCAGATTTTCTAGACTCTTACATGTTACTTTTTTTATACCAAAAGAGGTTTTAACTTCACCATTATATGAAATATTCAAGTATAATATATATAATTCATTTGAAGGAATAGTATATATTATCCCAAAAACAAACTATATGCTCTAGTATGTCATAACATTACTATTATAATATGAACAAATCAGACCTACAATTTCTTTACATGATTTTCACATCCTTTTCACAAATATGAATCGATTACTTCACTTTTCAGACTATCTCTTGTTAGGAAATTAGAGTGTAGGACAGTTTCTACATTAAAATAATATCCTATCTAATAAAAGAGAAACATGGTAATTAGCCGTATGTCCACTACCCTTCCCATTGGCTAATCAGGGTGATATGCAAATTAACTGCCAGCCAAGATGGCGGCCAGCAGCCAGGCAGCTTGAAGTGAACATGAGGCTTGCTTGCTTCAGTGATGGAGGAAGCCAACGTTCCCCGCCTGCCTTGCCGGCCTCTGAGCTTGCAGTTTGAAACATTGTTACAAATATAGAAGCTAAACAAAACCCCAAAAACCTGCTTTCAGCCCGCCGGGATCTTAGAGCTGGAGTTGAAACAGTGTTTCGATTATAGAACCCAAACAAACCAGATACCTGCTTTCAGCAGTGGAGGCATAAGAGCTGGAGCCAAGCCTCAGAGCTAAAGCTGGCCCAGAATAAAAAAGAAAAGAAAAAAGGAGCGGTTGGGAGCTTCAGTCACCCGCCAGCCTGAAAACAGCCCTCAGCCCCTCACCCAGACTGGCCAGGCACCCCAGTGGGGACCCCCACCCTGAAGGGTGTGTGACCAGCTGCAAACAGCCATCATCCCCTCATCCAGGCTGGCCAGGCACCCCAGTGGGGACCCCCACCCTGATCCAGGACACCTTTCAGGGCAAACCAGCCGGCCCCCACCCGTACACCAGGCCTTTATCCTATATAGTAAAAGGGTAATATGCCTCCCAGCACCGTGATCAGCATGACAGGGGGCAGCGCCCAAACCCCCTGATTGCCTGCGGCTCTGTGTGTGACAGGGGGCAGTGCCCCAACTCCTCTGTCGGCCCTACTCTGTGAGTGACAGAGGGGAGCTCCTCAACCCCCTGATTGGCTCTGCTCTGTGCGTGACAGGGGGGGAGCTCCCCAACCCCCTGATCGACCCTGCTCTGTGCGTGACAGGGTACGGAGCCCCAACCCCCCTGATGGGCCCTGCTCTGTGAGTGACAGGGGGCAGTGCCCCAACCCCCTGATTGGCCCTGCTCTGTGCGTGACGGGGTGGCGCCACAACCTCCCCATCGACCCTGCCTTGAGTGTGACAGGGGGCGGTTCCCCAACCCCCCAATCGGCCCTACCCTAAGCGTGACTGAGGGTGGCATCACAACCTCCCGATCCGCCCTGCTCTGTGCATGACAGGGGGCGGCGCCCCAACTCCCCAATCGGCCCTGCTCTGAGCCTGACTAGGGGCTCCACCTAGGGATTGGGCCTGCCCTCTGCCACCCGGGAGCAGGCCTAAGGCAGCAGGTCATTATCTCCCGAGGGGTCCCAGGCTGCGAGAGGGCACAGACCGGGCTGAAGGCCCCCCTCCCCCCGAGTGCACAAATTTTTGTGCACCGGCCTCTAGTCAATATTATGAAAGGACTGTGGCCCTAACGCCGTAATGACCAAAGACCGACGCGGGTGGGTGGGGCTGTGAGCGCAGCGAGGTGCATGCAGGTCGGCAGGGCTGTGTGTGCGGGTGTGTGGGGCTGTGAGCACAGCCAGGCCGCATGGGTGGGTGGGGCCGCGCAATTTCATGCGCTGGGCTTCTAGTTTTTATAGAAATTTTAAAGCAAGGTATTTATAACAAATTGCAATGTTCTCTGTCTATCAAATGTTTATACCATGTATGATAGTTGTCTCGAGTTACTCTATGCAGAATTTTTTAAATTATTTTCTATTAAAATGAAATAAATTCACTTATTTATTTTTAAAATGTTGAACGGGGTCCTGGCCGGGGTGTGCTGCTCAGTAGTTGGAGCATCAGCCCTGTACCAAAGAGTCTCGGGCTTGATTTCTAGTCATGGCACATACCCAGTTTGCAGGTTTGATCCCCGGTGTGGGGCACATGAGTGAGACAACCGATCAATGTTTTCTCGCTCTGTCTCTTTCCCTCTCTCCCTCTCTCCCTTTCCCTTCTTCTCTCTAATATATGGTGACAGGAGAAGATTTGACTTTGGGTGGTGGGCACACAGTGCAATATATAGATCTTGGAACATAAAAACCCACACCTGAAACCTATATGTTCATTATGACAGATTATTGACCAATATTACCCTGCCCCCCCCAAAAATAAAAATGTTTTTTTTAATAATTAAAAATAAAATAACTAGTAAGCATTTTCTTACTAACTATCAGGGCATCTGCCTTATAGGCTGATTTCATAATATCTATTGTAGTAGTATTTTACTTTATGTATTTGACTTGACAAGTGACTTGCCCAGTGGTATGTCCAAATCCATATAATAATACATTTATTCTGATGGATTAAACTTCTCTTTTGCCTGAACGGGCTACTATAAAATTGGGCTTATATTCAGCCCATTGCAGTTTCCTATTTATGATAGCTTTCATTATAATATGAAGAAAAGGACTTAGAGACTGTCCTCAAGCCTTTAGAAAGATAAATCTCTATAACCTACTCCTTATTCAGCAGTCTCTCTATGGTTCTGTAGAACATTATCTTTGAGAGTGTGGCTTCAGAGTCTTGATTGTTGGGGTCAGGTGAAAATAGAAATCAGTCTGTTCTGTAGGAATAGTCTTTCACAACATTTTCAGAACCCAGAGATACTACTGAGAGCCACAGAAGATTATTTACCAAGAGATTCCTAAGTCCTTGGAAGAAATGAATGAATAAAGAATGTACTCTCACAAAGTGATTGTTATTGTAGGCAACTCTCTTGAATTTATTATCATTTTAAGAATGGTGGGTCCTAAACTTCATGTTTCTATATTTTCTTAAAAAAAGAGACTTTTCCTGAGGATGAAGCAGTAGTACAAGTTAGGATTTTGTTTTGTCATTTTTTTGTTGAAACATTTTGCCATTAGCATTGTCCCCAATGTGCTATTATAAGCATTAGTTGGGGTATTGTATTCAGTATTCATTATCATTAGAGAAATAAGTAAATAAAAATCTAAAGGAGAACAACAGAAATATTTTACAATTTGATAGAAATAGTTCTGGGGGGGAAAGGTTAAATAGGTTGAGGTTGTACAAATAACCTAGTTTGTACAAACTAGTTAGTTTGGGAAACATAACTGTACCACAAATCAAGTCTTCAAATATACATTAAAATCTTGATTATCTGAAACCTGGAGATAATGAACTAGTCTGGATAATTAAAAGGGTGTCCTAAATAATTGAAGTCATTTTAACTTTTTTATTTCAAAGTGTCTTATGTGCTTTCTAAAATTAAATACACACACACATATATATCTTGAATTATTCTAATTCAGAGTATTCTTTCTGGACATTAGTTATAATCTATCACAGTTTATATACTGTTGTTAGGAGAGCTATTTGCCCCTCTCCTAAATCATCTTAACTGCTGTTTTGAGTCTTTTCCCCCCTAATTCTACTGTGTTTTTTGGTGGTTATTTTCTTAACCTTGACCATTATTCTTAGTTACAAAGAGATACCACTTACACATGAATGTGTGTGTGTGTTTACATGGATGGAAACAAGTTTTACATGCTTTCAAAATTGGGTTGGGGGACAATGATTTGAATTATTTTAATTCCGGATCACCTTTCTGAACGTGAATATATATGCTGTGAGTTAACATACTGTCGTTACGAGGGCTGTTGCCCCATTCTGAATCTTAATCTACTACTTTCTTGAGTCTTGTTTTCCTCCCTGGTGTTTTCTCTCTTTCCTTTGTAGTTAGTTCTTATCTTGACCTAAATGTTTCTATTTATAAAGGGATACTTCTTACTTTCAGCACTTTGTTTTTGCTTCAAATAAGATAAATTGGACACCAGAGTATCCAAATAAACTGTAATTTGCAAAGGGAGCCAAGAAAGAGTATTTTGAGAGGTATTTCACATGCTAAGCATGAGTCCCACCAGTTCATAAAGCTGAGTGGCCATAATGCTGATGATTTTTTTCTGCTGAATCCCAGTAATGTCACATTTAGCTGCATCAGTGGTAGGATTAGGTCTCCATCTTGTAGAGATGTTCAGACAACTAACTGGAGGGTTCACATAAGAAATTTGTCATTAATTAATCCAGAATTGTAAGAGGCAGCTGCCCCTTCCTTGCCACAAACCATCTCCCTGTAGATTCTGGGCTTTCTGTAGAAAACCTCATTTTCTCTGCCCTAATTATTAGCCTTGGGTATTGGCTCCTCTAACAATTTTGTGTGGTGAAAACGGCTATAAGATGGATTTTTGTTAATAATACCGCCTTGCTTTAATATGGGGTTTTCCATTAAAGATAAGTTTTATGGGTTTAGGATATTTAGTTACTAGATAGAGAAAAGGCACCACAATAAAAGTTTTTTCATTTATTTAAAAACAACTCTCACTTTTGAGGATCTTTTAATTGAAAAGTAAGTTGCTCATCTTTTAAAACTTTGAGTAGCTGGTTTATTCACTATTGCCCAGGTTTTTTTGAGCTACAAGAAGGCTATTATGTACAACTTGTGCTTTTAAGTTTTAGTTAAGAGTGTAGTGTATCTTATGTGATATAATTACCAACTATGTAGCTTTTCAAAAGAGGTGTGTTTTTTTCTGTTAATATTCACTCTATAAACAATTCAGTGTGGAAATAGGTCATAACTGGACTATCCATACAGGGGTGGGACAAAAATAGGATTATTGTTTGTAAGGAAAATAATACAATAATTAATAAATAATAATACAAGAATAAACTCTGTGTACTCACACTGTAAACCTGCTTTACTCCACCCTGTATTCTAGTAACTGCTTAAACGAATGAGTATTATTTCTAAGAAAATATCAAAAAGAAGTACTTAGTTTTCCAGAAATAATTATGATTATTTCATTTAGTTGCAGAACTCATTGGTAATGTGGTTTCACATTTTTAAATTAAACAAAAATTTTAATGGGATGGAAAAACACTAGCTTATCTCAGAAGCATTATAACTTATCTAAATACCCTTTTCAAAGCTCTTACATGGAACTGGAATCCTGTTAGGCAGGCCTTTTTGTGGGCGTATTAATTCACATTCCACCTGTCAGAGTACCTATAGGTAAAGACACTAAACCACACCCTCTGTTCTGACCTTTTCCTCAGGGGACACTGACTAGAATCCTTTGGCGCAGCGTGAAAGGCTATTTGAATAGCTCAGTTCAGAAGAGGTTTTACTTTTGAATTGAGTGAAGCAACAAGAACAAGGGAGATAATGTTGCAACTACATTTCTCAAGACTGCTACTATGGAGATTTAAAACTTGACCTTCCCTGCCAGGATCGGCTTGGAAGGGTTATTTATTTCACAGACATATTTGATACTGAAAGCAGTTTTATTGCTCAGCCAGTTTGATATTTATATTTTTATTCTTTCATTCTTCAAGGATTTAGTTAATCTAGTTTAAAAGTTGTTTGCTTGCTTTTATTTTTGTTTCGTTTTGTTGTTGACTGAAAGATCTAAGTGTTTTTTTAGGTTTGTGGGGTTTTTCTTTTTTTGTTCAGTTTTTTATGAATTAGCTCTATAATGTTTATTGGATAGTGCTAAAAAGAAATTTTTATACTGCTATGGTATGTCTTGATAAACTTAAAAAGAATTTTTAATGTAATGGAAAACTGATAAATAAGGAACATTGGCAGCTGCATCTCCTAGAATGGATTCTTACAGGACCTATTTGGCAACTGTCAAACTCAGTGGCTCATGGTTGGAAGAACAAGATGAAGACATTTATGAGGTTGAATCTCGTGTGCCTTTACCACATCCATTTCCTCTATGTGAACATTTGGATGAAAATAACTCAGTAATTATTAATACTTCTATTTTTCATTTTATTCATAAAAGAAATGGGCACATATTAAAGCTTATTTCTAAAATTTCACTGCCTACCCCTCCTTATTCAGTAAGTATAAAATATTTGATTTTTTATACTTTTATTTTTAGTTTATACTTTGTTTTAATACATTTAGTTTTTTAAAAAAATGTACAGTGAGAAATGAAGTTTAAATGCTTTTAGTAAGGATAAACGGAATAGAATCTTGTTTTGTTATTTGGTGTGTTACTATCTCTTACTCATCCTGGATGTATTGAAGGGCTAAATTTGGTCTCAGAACCCAACTTGACTACATTTTTTATCTATGAAAGCAGAATGAGATAATATTACAGTTCTCCCGGGCCAGACAAGCTATTTTCAAAGATCTTGGCTTGTCCTGAAGAATCTTGCTTTTATGTATTTATGATGTAAAAATGGAACCATTTGAGGAAATGGGCATTGTGAAACCTAAAGTAGCTAAGTGAATTGTTATGGAGCCAATTAGGAAATGTTTAACAAGCATATGGCATATTGGCCATAGTTTCAGACAAGGAAAAAGGAGACCTGAATTCTAATTTAAATTTTTTTGCTAACTTTCTAAGAAACTTTATTTTCACTGTTTTCATATGCCTTGCCTACTAATCCTGTGAGGAAAAACCTTTTTTTTTTTTCTGCTTTTCATGTGAAAAATATTTTTATAAACATTGTTCAGGATACACCTATTTAACATAGGTTGGTATTTCAGGTTCACTTGATTTAAATATGTTGTGAATGATTCACTACAAGTTATTCAGTGTAGCTACTGGTTACTCAGCACTTTTTATGGCTTTAATGACTAACTATAATATACTAGCTAATATTTAACATGCCAGATGGTTTTCAGAACAGTTTTGTTACCGACCCTGAAACTTTTATATTAAAGTGACAGAATATTTACTGATGCTTTATACATATTTCAATGTAATGATAGGTTTCTTAAATTATTTGAAAATATTGATTATGAAATTTCATATTTAGTAAGTACTAGGTATTACATAGGTATTAGGGATAAATAATACCTCAACTGGATAGAAGAGGGTTTTTTTAAGTATAAAGTATCTAGGTGAACATTTGAAGGGAATCTCTTATTCCAACAAAGTGCAGGTGCTATCTGCATGATAATGAAATTTGTTGGCCAAATTTACTGTATTTGATTCTTCCAACATTTTTGTTATTTCTTGTGGTATGGCAAACAGTTAAGTGCACTTTAAGACTGGCTTAGATCCTGTCAAGAAGTAGAATATAGAAGCAAAGACTTACTTAATTTCTTACCTAAAAGTAAGTATTTTGTTGCAAGTACTCTGTTGCATTTGTACAGTAAATTTGAAAAAGGAAAAAGACTCATATTCTTTTTAGTTAGAGCTTTGAACCCTTTTAGTGATTTCATGTATTTACCAGGGAACCAGTTAATATTTTCAGGAAACATATGTACATGTAGAAATAATTGATATATTTTTTAAATATTTGCTGTGGCTAAAAATTCAGGGAGAGTAGTTATATAAAAAATAGTTCATACTTTATGACTATGTTTCTTTATAATAAAAATTAATATTAATAAAAATTAATGCATATTAGTTATCCACATTTAAAGGAAAGTACTCTTACCAGTCTAAAGTAAAAACATATAATTTTATCTTTGTTGAGGTAGCAACATATTATATATATTTTAGGAAATATTTTATTTAAAATGTATGCTTATTTTTCATTATGAGTCTTAAATTGAATGATTGCATACAAGATATTTTAGAAATTGATTTAGAGTGACAATAAAAAGTTTTATTTAGTAACTCTAAAATCTATTTGCTATGGAAAATACCACTCAGATGTGAAGACCAGGTAGATGTCTTTAAAAATAAAAATATTCTTAAATATTATAATTTTATAATACATTATTGATACCTAACTATAAATCAGAAACCACTACATTTGATTCCTATCTTAAGCTTAAGACATGGTAATATTTTTAATATACTTAGTACTTTATATATAAATTTACAAATTCTTATGACATTGTTGTGAGCCTGTTACTAATGTATGTGGTCATTGCTTTAAAAAAAATTTAATAGTGTTAATCATCTAGAACAGCGGTTCTCAACCTGTGGGTTGCGACCCCTTTGGGGGTCGAACGACCCTTTCACAGGGGTCGCCTAAGACCATCGGAAAACACATATATAATTACATATTGTTTTTGTGATTAATCACTATGCTTTAATTATGTTCTTATTTGTAACAATAAAAATACATCCTGCATATCAGATATTTACATTCCAATTCATAACAGTAGCAACATTACAGTTATGAAGTAGCAACGAAAATAATTTTATGGTTGGGGGTCACCACAACATGAGGAACTGTATTAAAGGGTTACGGCATTAGGAAGGTTGAGAACCACTGATCTAGAACTAAGTATTCAATTTGAGCCCAATTTTTTTCCCATGTAGTTGTTTCAATAAGAATAGATTAGCAGTCAGTAGCCAGAAAACTAAGTCAGAGACAAGTGCTTTTTTGTAATTTCATGCAGCTGGTAACGGTGATCTCTTTTTCTTTCTTTCTTTCTCTTTTTTTTTTTGAGAGCTTTGGCCTTGAGTCTGTACAATACTTGAGTGTAATCTTGTCATCTTAAAAAAATTTTTGGCACATAGTTATTGTGTGTCAGTTACAGCGTTTTAAGGGGACTGTGTTTTGGATAATGCCTCTGTGTTCTAAGATTTTGAAAAGAAACAGAATAACCATATAGAATCTTGTAGTTGTTTCACAAATGGATAGAAACAAGGCTTTTAGTTAAAACATGAGTTATAAATGTAATTTCACTTTGTTTTGCCACTGTGATTTTGTTCATGGATATCATTGTATTTAATCATACATTATTAGTTCCTCACAGTGTGCAGTAGGAGTCACAATTAATAAATAAATGTAAATATAAAAAAAAGTATCATAGAACATATAGTTACATAAAATTATTTATCAAATACAAAAAGAACCTATGTCTTACTTACTTTTTATGTCTCTTTATACAATAGAATACAGATCTTGTGATGTAAAGTGGGTTTTTTTACAAAAAAAGCAATTTTCTGTTAAACTAGAATACATCTTTTATTGAAAGTTGTACACAGCTAATCTACTTGTTTATCCCACCTACTAATGTTAGCATGTACTAAAAATATTAAATGAGTACAGTTCAACAAGTATTGTATGCCTTTACTCTTATTTAAAATCTCTTTTTTAAGCTTTAATGGGGAATGACATTGGTATTACCAACACTAGTTGTTTTCCTTCATGTATGCTTTCCCTTCTCGTTTAGCTCGAACATGCAAGGGTTACACAGACAGAGTTGATGCGTGAGTCATTTAGACAGAAACGAGAAGCGACAGAGTCCCTTAAGTGCCAAGAAGAACTGCGAGAGCGCCTCCATGAGGAGTCCAGGGCCAGAGAGCAGCTGGCTGTGGAGCTTAGTAAGGCTGAAGGTGAGCAACTTGCCATTGGCAACTGAGGGTGGGAAATTTCTAGTCTAAATATAGAGATTTTGATGCAAGCCAGGTTTGGAAACCAGTAATCTACTCTAATTTAGAGTAACCATTAAAAAGTAGATTTAATTTGTCTTCAAATTACTTCAAACAATTTTTAAAACTATATATATTTTAATTATAAAAAGTACTTAATAGAATTATAGAATGTATAAAAATTTTTAGAAAATACAGAAATGGGTGATGGTAGGTTGTTACCATAATCCCACCATCCTAGGACAACTCTTGTAATTTAAAGATGAGGAAACGGAAGCTAAGATATTAATGATTTTTCAGGGTCACTCACCATTAAATGGTGATGCCAGGCTTTAAGTCTGTAAAGCCCCAGGCTGTTTATATTGCACCCTGCTGTGCTGGGTGTTGGCCTTGTAGAATCACTTAAATATCAACTTTCTCTAGTAAATTTAAAATGTGATTCAGTTCATAAGCATCTGATTTATATATAGGTTTCCAGGAACCTATATATTTATATGTGTTTAATAAAGTAAGTTAAACCCATATGATGTGATACATTAGCACAGAAAGTTCAGAGGAATTTCATATTTAGGTATAATGGTTAACAAGAAAAAAAGCTGCATTGAACATACTATAGTTGCTATCAGCAGCAGCAAATTCACTCAAGACTGCTAATAGTTTGGAGTGGTTTAGTTTTGCTAGCAGTATACCCCTTTTATTTATATAAAACCTAACAGTATAATTTGAAATAAGTAATAACCCCATTTCCTGTTAATTTTATCTTATAGGTGTCATTGATGGCTATGCAGATGAAAAAACCCTTTATGAAAGGCAAATTCAGGAAAAAGCTGATATAATAGATCGACTTGAGCAGGAGTTGTTATGTGCAAGTAACAGGTTACAAGAATTGGAAGCAGAGCAACAGCAGATCCAGGAAGAAAGAGAATTGCTGTGCAGACAGAAGGAGGCTATGAAAGCAGAAGCAGGCCCAGTCGAACAGCGTATGTATTCTTAGACTTTGTATGAAACATTCCTTAAAAGTTCAAGGTGGCTTTTTCCCCCTTTCAGTGCCGTTATTCACGTACTTTATGTAGAGATCAAAAATTTATAAGAAAATCTACCTTATTGGTAAATGTCTTACTAGCCAAATATGTGGGATCAGAATTTTTTTTTTCTTTTTCTTTTGGCAAGTTTTAACAGGAAAAGATAATTCTTTTTTTCTTTAAACCTCTGCTTCAAGAGAAAGCTGCACATAATGAGGCAGGATATTTTTTAAATTCAGTAAGATTCAGTTCTTTTAATAGCAGATAGGCAGCAAAAATGTATACTTGGATTAAGTAATGAAGAGCACTGATCTGGTATTAGTAGTGAGCAGGTGGGGGTGGATTTTGGCCTACAAGAGAATAGCTTGAAAAGGTCAGTGGCTGTTAAAAATAGACTGACATCTAGTTTAATCTAAGTAGGAGTTCAAAGAATGTATGACTTTTGATCTTTTCTTCAGTAAGAAAGTAGGTAACATTTGAAGTAAAGTGTGTTTAATAGTAAAAACATAAATGTCAGTCTTTGTAACAATGGAACTTTAAATCCTTTTTATCATATCCTCACTTTTATATTTCACAAGCTGTTGGAATTGTGTGTAGTTTTACTAGTTGAGAAACACAACATACATTTTTGTAATATATGTAATTTGGTTGCTCAAATTTGTTCAAAAGGATTGGATTTGTTGTTGTTGTTGTTAATCTTCACCCAAGAATATTTTTTTTATGATTTTTTGAGAGAGAGGGAGAAACATCAACATGAGAGAGACATATCAATTGGTTGCCTCCCACGCACACCCCAAGTGGATTCAGGGATCAAACCTGCAACCCAGGTACATGCCCTTGACTGGGAATCAAACCAGAGACCCTTTGGTACACAGGCCAATGCTCTAACCATTTTGCAACAGCGGCCAAGGCTAGAGTTGGAATTTTTAATATGGAAAGTATATGGCTCATATATGTAAAATTAAGAAACACTGGCATGTGTCAAAATGTTACCATTAATATTCAATGGTTCACCTTTTACTTTTAATTCTTTTTGTGTGTATATTATCCTATTTTAGAAAATAGAAAATAGTAAATTATATTTTGTGTGTGTGTGTGTTTTTTTGTTTTGTTTTGTTTTTTGTTTTTCTATTCTCATAGGACTAGTAGATGCTGCAATCGATGCAGCACGTGGATCAGGTGTGTTTATACAATTGCATGGCCAATCTTTGGGTGTTAATTTTACAACTCCAAAAATTGGGTGACACTTGGACTTTCAACCAACTAGCATATCTCTAATTTTGCTGTTGTGTCTCATACTAATTTTTCTCTTTAACAAAACCTTTTCTTACAATAAAAATACATATTTATATTTGAAATTAACAGCTAAGATTCACAGTGACCATCATCTTATTATATCTGTTTTTCCACAGAGCTTAAGACCATTTTGATTTTTTTTTATGTTAGTTTATTAAACATTTTTTCTTTAACAAACATATTAAACTCTTACAGCCTATGGCTTTTCAAAATGCTATTTCTAAATCTAGAAGTATATAAGATGATGGCATCAAGAGAATCAATGAATTCCATAAAGAGACTTTCTGGTTGATTTACTTTTATATTAACATCTAAGTCAGTATTGTTTTAAAAGGCAAGCTTCCTAGATTTTCTAGATTCTTAGTCCTGAGTAGTTGGTATCAAGACTCTAGGATTTTGTTTCTCCCATTTTCTTCATTAGAGAATTTTTTTACTTGGCTACATATACTTTATTATTATATGATTAATATTAATAATAGCTAACAGTTATATAGTGCCTACCATCCTAGGCACTATTCTTTACATGTATTAACTCATTTGATCCCACAGTAACTCTTAGAGATCAGTACTGTTACTGTTCCCAGTTTATATATAAGGAAAAGGAAGGGCATCATGTTAAGTGTCACATAGAAGATAAATGGCAGAACTATAAGCACTACACCAGACTGCCTTTCCTACGTATCACTTTTCCCTTGATACACATATATATATATGAGTGTGCAAGACTCACTCAGGAATATGGATCTAATAAGGATTAAGACTAACACAAAATTCTGATTGCAGTTGTATTTCTTTTTCTCTAACTTTTACTTGCCTTGGTTAAAGATTTGCAGTATTTGATCTTCATGTGTATTGTGTATGCATATAAAAGTGACTTTATGGTTTTAGAATGAATTGATTTTTGCCTGAGGTGAGTTATTTCTATATTGAATATAATTAGAGTTTGTTCTTTTCCTCATAGTAAAAGTGGATTTTTTGAGGGGTGTCATTTGCTGTGCTGCTTTCACAAAAATACTGTTTTCAGTGACAGGACATTCTTTTTGTTAATTCTGTATAATTTTATTGATACTACTTGCTTACTAATGTAGGAATGTTATTTTGATATTTTCATAGGAACATTTTCTTTTTTTACATGTATTTGAAATAAAACTGATCTTTATGTCCTGAAAGTAAAATTTAAACATAGTTAATGGGTGATTTCACTATTATAATGCCACTGTGATTTAACATAGTATATTTTTGCATTTATAAACAGAATTATTACAGGAGACAGAAAAACTAATGAAGGAAAAATTAGAAGTACAATGTCAAGCTGAAAAAGTATGTGATGACCTTCAAAAACAAGTGAAAGCTCTAGAAATAGATGTTGAGGAACAAGTTAGTAGGTTTGTAGAACTGGAACAAGAAAAAAATGCTGAACTAATGGATTTAAGACAACAGAACCAAGCACTGGAAAAGCAGTTGGAAAAAACAAGAAAATTTTTAGATGTAAGTATCCTCAACTTAAATGTTGGTTTTTCTCAGTGGATTGCTATCTGTTGCTATTCTAGGTTGTGAATTTTAAATTATGAAAAAGAGACTCATGAATTCCATATTTTCTCCTATATGTGTCTTTACCAATTAATTATAAAGTATTCTTCAAATTAAAAATTATAATAAGTGATAAGTGTTAGAATCAGCAATCAGAATTAAAAGCAATACAGACAGATTATAAAGAAGCCTTGCCAGTTAGCCTTTCCAAATTCATAGTTAAAAAGCTTGTCCTAGTCTTTCTTTTAACCAACAGCCAAAACGAGAGGATCCTAAGAGCTAATTGGCCCCCATTGTGATACCCACAAAAGATATTCATACTGGTAACAGTGTTCCCTTGGAAACAAGGGACAGGAACAGTTGTCATGTTGTCATTAATCTCTTTCAAAAAGATGTCACATCTCTAATTTCGCATGGATTTTCTTCTTTGCGGTTTCATTTAAGCCTGAAGTTCACTTCACATATCAGAGAATCTGATCCTTACACATTATAAGATTTTTTAAGTGTAAAATCTAGATTAGGATGATATAAACTGATTTACTAAATAATTTCTTCTATTTATTTTGTCTAATACTTAACAGTGGAATACATCCTTTGTTCCAAAATTGTAAATTCATTTTAAGGAGAATATCTTTTATTTTATTTTATTTTGTATTTAACATTACTCAAATAAAAAGAAATGTGCTTCAAGTAATATTTAAATGCTTGAATTTTTGTTGACGAGCCCACGTAGGCTACATACCATACAAAAATGTTCTCTTCTGGTGTGGAGTATTCTGCGGTCATCCGTTATTTGTCTTCAAACAAAACTGTACCTGTAACCAAAGGGTATGTGAGGAAAATAATAACTTCAATAAATATTGTTTCTTCAATTACTGTTATTAAAATTCAGGAGCAAGCCATTGATAGAGAACATGAGAGAGATGTATTCCAACAGGAAATACAGAAATTAGAACAGCAACTTAAGGTTGTACCTCGATTCCAGCCTATCAGTGAACATCAAACTAGAGAGGTAAGAACTTTATTGATATTGTCTACCTTAAAATAATTTATATATTGTAAAACAAGGTGCATATTTTGAAAAACTTAAAAGGAATTCTTTCTATTGTACATAAACCTTCAAAATCAGAAAATTAAATATTACTTTGACATGAAACGGTTCTTAAAACCCTAAAAATTATGTGTATTGAGTTCTGGCTGGTGTGGTTAGAGCAGGGGTGGGCAAACTTTTTGACTCGAGGGCCACAGTGGGTTCTTAAACTGGACCGGAGGGCCGGAACAAAAGCATGGATGGAGTGTTTGTGTGAACTAATATAAATTCAAAGTAAACATCATTACATAAAAGGGTACGGTCTTTTTTTTTTTTTTTAGTTTTATTCATTTCAAATGGGCTGGATCCGGCCCGCGGGCTGTAGTTTGCCCACGGCTGGGTTAGAGCATTGGCCCACGCACTGAAGGGTCACGGGTTCGATTCCTATTCAAGGGCATGTACCTGGGTTATGGGTTCTCTCCCCACCTCCAGTTGGGACACATGCAGGAGGCAACCAGTCGATATGTCTTTCTCACATCAATGTTTTTTTCTCTCTGCCCCCGACTCCCTTCTGAAAAGCAATGGAAAAAATATCCTTAGGTGAGAATTAAAAATGTGTGCATTGACATTTGGAATCATTACTACTTATATTTATTTTCTAGTATTGCCCAATGAAACAAACTTTCCTACTTATTTTTTATTCCCCATGCCCAAAAAAATTGATCAAAAAAGTTGTCTATATTCATTCACTCTTTACTTCCCCATCTCCCATTCTCTTCTCAATCCACTCCAATGAAGTGTCTACCTCTCTGTCAGAGGGGTTTATTATCCTCTACCCCAGGGGTGGGGGATCTTTTCTCTGCCAAGGGCCATTTGGATATTTATAACATCATTCGTGGGCCATACAAAATTGTCAACTTAAAAATTAGCCTGCTGCGTTTGGTCAAACATTTAATTAACTCACCCCTAATGCCTTGGCAGGGCCAGGCCAAATGATTCTGTGGGCCTATACGGCCCTCTGGCCAGAGATTCCCCACCCCTGCTCTACTCTGTTGAAACTGTTCCGTGAAGGTTACCCACAGCCTCATGGCTATGTCCAGTAACCATTTCTCTAGACCAGTGGTTCTCAACCTTCCTAATGCCGCGACCCTTTAATACAGTTCCTTATGCTGTGGTGACCCCCAACCATAAAATTATTTTCGTTGCTACTTCATAACTGTGATTTTGCTACTGTTATGAATCGGAATGTAAATATCTGTTATGCAGGATGTATTTTCATTGTTACAAATTGAACATAATTAAAGCATAGTGATTAATCACAAGAACAATATGTAATTATATATGTGTTTTCCAATGGTCTTAGGCGACCCCTGTGAAAGGGTCATTCGACCACCAAAGGGGTCGCGACCCACAGGTTGAGAACCGCTGCTCTAGACCATGTAGAGGCATTCAAACAACCTTCCTGAAACATTTCCTTCTCTTGGGTTTCTGTGACACACTCACTTCGTAGGTCTCTTTCTCTTGTCTTTGTTTTTTGACCCAAAATAAATGATGGAGTACCCTAAATCTTAGTCTTGAGCCCCTTTTCTTTCCTATTTATATTCTCTTCCAAGGCAGTTATATATAAATGACTGCACATTTGTATCTCCAGCCCTAACAGTTCAGTTTAGCCCCAGATTTGAATAATCAGTTTCCCAGTCTACATTTCCTCTTAGATGTCTCAAAATTAATATGCTCAAAAGAGAGCTTTTGATGCCTGACTATCCCCCACCAAGGAGGATAAGAATAAAACATGTTCCTTCATTTCAGTAAATATTATACCATCTCCACCTTCCTCATTGTTAAGACCTAGAATGCATTCTTAATTCCACACTTTTTCTCAGCCCTCCTTATCTGTTAGTAAGTCAGGTTTCACTACATTTTCTTATTCTTTTCCTTTTCATTCATCTCCTTAAAGCTGTTGTTATTTCTTACTTAGATGATTTTGGTAGCCTCCTTACTATTCTCTTGCTTCTACTTTTCACCCCAACTGTCCAGTTTCTCCTTATATGAACACATAACCAGAACTTCATATTTACCAAGTGAATGCTACATGAATGAGGGAAGATTCATTGTATAAATTGTAAAGGTGGCTTATCATGGTTATAAAAAAATTGTGCTTGGGTTTAGACCATCCCAGTTCAAATCATGGCTCTGCCCTTTACTAGGTGTGTGACAATGGCTAAAGTCACTTTCTAAAACTTGCTTACTCATTTCTAAAATAGAGATTGTAATAGAACCCATCAGATAGAAGTATTGTCCTGGTACACAATGAACACTTAAATTTAACTATTATTTCTGAAAATAATTTTAAAATTTTTCTTTTTTTTTTGTTTTAGCGAGAGAGGGAGGGGGAAAGAGAGATAGGGAAAGAAACATCGATTTGTTGTTCCACTGCATTCATTGGTTAATTCTTGCATGTGCCCCAACCAGGGATTGAACCCGCAACCTTGGTGTATCTGGATGACACTCCAACCAACTACCTGGCAGGGCCCAAAATAAATTTTATTTTAAAAAAATTTTATAGTATAGCCCTGGCCAGGTAGGTCAGTTGGTTGCAGGTTTGATCCCTGGCCCCTTGTCAGGGCACGTGTGGGAGGCAACCAATCAATGAATCTATGTGTCTCACGTCAATCTCTCTCTCTCTCTCTCTCTCTCTCTCTCTCTCTCTCTCTCTCTCTCTCTCCCCCCCCTCCCCCCCCCCTCTTCTTCCTTACATTCTCTCTAAAAATCAATGGGAAAAAATATCCTCAGGTTGGGATTAAAATAATAATAATAAGCATAGCATCCAAAAATACTTTTTAAAAATATACATACATTTTTATTGATGTCAGAGAGGAAGGGAGAGGGAGAGAGATATAGAAACATCAATGATATGAGAGAATCATTGGTTGGCTGCCTCCTGCACACCCCCTACTGGGGATCGTGTCCACAACCAGGGCATATGCCCTTGACCGGAATCGAACATGGGACCCTTCAGTCCACAGGCCGACACTCTATCCACTGAGCCAAACCAGCTAGAGCCAAAAATACTTTCTGAAATGGGGATAGATGTTCTACTAACTTGCTGAAATTTTTTGAATTTACAGTTTTTGTGTATTACATATTTCCAGGTTGAACAGTTAACAAATCATCTGAAAGAAAAAACAGACAAGTGCAGTGAGCTTTTGCTCTCTAAGGAGCAGCTTCAGAGGGACATACAAGAACGGAATGAAGAAATTGAGAAACTGGAGTTCAGAGTAAGAGAACTGGAGCAAGCCTTACTCGTTAGTACAGACCCTTTCCAAAAGGTGGGACATTTTCTTCGGGTTGATTTTCATCAAGTATTTTAATGCAGGTTACTCCCAATTACATAAACATCAGTTCTTTTAAGTAAAAAATTGCTATTGATTTTTTGATGTTATTGCATGAAGTATTTATCTTTATGTCTTCATTGACATTATAGCCATTTCTGGTTATTTTTATTTCCAAAGGTTACTTGCATGCCGTAGTCCTGAGAAAGAAAGATTAGTTAAATCAGAAGAATTAATTACTCTTTTAACCATCAATAGATTGTGATTCTAAAATAATAGCCAGTGAAAAAACTGTGGACATCAGTTTAGACTGATGCTCCACCCCAGACTAGAAAGTAATGAAATCTATTCCCATTATACTGTAAAAAACAAAAATGAATGAAAAAAAAAAAAAGAGCAGGGAAGGAAGGATGGGAGGGGGCAGGTGAGGGGACAGACTTCATTTTATCTGAGGAATGAATTTTAAGAGTGTCAAACATTTCTGTGTGAGTTTGTATAAAATGCATTCAAGACTGAACACCTGTAACTTTTTGATTATTCACTAATGTAGATTATCTACTTCTAATTGGGAGAAATAGAATTGCTACTTCTCCAATTAAAAAGGATAATCAAGATTTAATGTCTGAAAATTTGAGAAAATTTTTATATATTTAAAGGTAGAGGACCGAAAACAATTTGGAGCTGTAGAAGCTAAAGCAGAATTGTCCCTAGAAGTACAATTGCAGGCTGAGAGAGACGCCATAGACAGAAAGGAAAAAGAGGTAAAGAGTTTATTATTATTTTTAAATATGTTTTTATTGATTTCAGAAAGGAAGGGAAAGGGGGAGAGAGATAGAAACATCAGTGATGAGAGAGAATCGTTGATCAGCTGCCCCACAATGGGGATTGGCCCCACAACCCAGACATGTGCCCTGACTGGGAATTGAACCATGACCTCCTGGTTCATGGGTTGATGCTCAACCACTGGGACACACCAGCCGGGCAAGAGTTTATTTTTAATGACAGTTGTGCTTTGAATTATTATGAACAAGTTCCCTGAAAATATCATTTGAACAGAGTGGAATTTATGGTCTAACACCAAAATTTAGACTGTTTCTTAGCTCATTGCCTTTGACCTTGAAGCCCATAAACTTTTGAACATCACTGGTGTGAGGAAGGAAGAGTATTCCGGTAGAGGGGACAGCAAGTGTAAAGGGTTTGATGCAGCAAGAAATTTTGAGGGCAAAAAGGAGGCCAATTTGGTTAGATATACATTGAAGGAAGATGAGAGTAGAGAATTAGTGAGTAGTGTTAAGGCAAAGGCAGTATCTTTCTTTTCTGCTGACCTTACCATGGGCTTTGAATTTTTGTTACTTTGCTGTGGGTTTTTTCCTTTAAATTGTATTGACCTGGGAGAGCATAGTCCTGTTTTAGAATATACTAAACATAGTCTTAAAACAAAAGATTAATAATAAAGTAATTATATAAAGTTATGTTTTTCTACTCACCCCTTCCCCCCCCAAAAATCCCACTTTTAAAATAGTAGTAATTCCCAATTCCTAATTAAATTCTAACTTATTTAAACCTTTGTCTACTGTTAGTTTTTCTAAAATATATTGTACTCTACATTGTCTAGCTGTATTATATCATTTAAAATGTTTAAATTTTATCAATTACATTTTTATCCATATAATTTTCTCAGGACATTTTAACATATTTTAACAAATATTTATTGAACTTAAACAGTATATAAATGTAAATAAGTGCTTTGAAAAATATAAGGATGATTTAGACATCAGCTAAAACTACAGCTCAGAGAATGTGTAGTTTAGAGTTGAAAAAGCCATCTATAGAAATGACTAATAGAAATAATCATTTCTATGAGCAGGATTATTTTCTTGTTGATACATAATACTAATGATTATCTAAAAGGTTTTGGTTTTTTTGTGGGGGGGTGGTTGACAATAAATGTGCCTCTTGTTACCTTAATGAGGTGATCTTTTTTTATTATTACTGATTTTAGAGAGGAAGGGAGAAATAAAAACATCAATGATGAGAAAATCATTGATCAGCTGCCTCTCACATGCCCTCCCACTGGGGACTGAGCCTGCATCCCGGGCATGTGCCCCAACCAGAATCGAACCTGGGACCCTTCAGTCCGCAGGCCAACGCTCTATCCACTGAACAAAACCAGCCAGGGCAAGAGCTATCCCAACAGCTGGCCCTGGTCTGCTAGTGTTTAATAACAGTGACAACTACAGTGTCCGAATGCACTCAGCTGTAACAGGAGGCTGAAAGACAGGAAAGTAAAATTAAAACATATTTTTCAGTGAAAACATCTTAAGTATTCTGTCCTGCATAGGCAAATATTTTCAGCTATCTGATGGAGAATAAACATTAGATGTCTATGTGTCATTATATATGAGATACCTTTAGGCTACTCTCAAAGCCTAAATTTTGTTTAAAGTTATAATGTTTAGAAAGCAGAATGAATAGAAAGAGAAGAAAACTTTAAAAGATAGGAGTTTCAGGATGATAAGAGAAGGGGAATAATGTAGAGAGAATTAGAAGAATTTCTTTAAGAATAAGATTACTTCAATAGGTTTTAACTCCCTATAGAGCTAATGACATCTAGCTTACAGATGGCAATAATCTATACAGTGGGGCCTTGACTTACGAGTTTAATTTGAGTTTAATTCGTTCTGAGACTTAGCTCATTCAGGAGCTCGGAAAGGAGCTCGTTAACTCAAATTACTCTGTCAACTCAATGCAAAAAATCGGCCGAGAGACAGCTGGTATCTCAAAAAACTCGTTAGTCGGGACACTCGTAAGTCAAGGCCCCACTGTATATATAAAAGCCCAGCGACCAAAAGCAGAATGACTAGTCAACCAGTCACTATGACGTGCACTGACCACCAGGGGGCAGACACTCAACACAGGAGCTGTCCCCTGGTGGTCAGTGTGCTCCCACAATGGGAGCACCGTTTGGCTGACCGGGATCCACAGCCCACTCAGAAGGCAGGTCCACAGCCGCTCAGCTGACCGGGATGAGCAGCGCTCCCCCAGCGGGCCAATCCCCACAGGCTATGCCCCCCAACCAGCACGAATCCGTGCACTGGGCCTCTAGTAAATAATAATAGTTAACTTTGTTTAGGTCTGTGCTAGAAAGTGTAAGTATTTCAAATGTCCTATGTTATTAACCCTCGTGTCTCCCTAAGAATAGGCTCTATTGTCATCTCTATTTTACCTGAGTCTTAAGAGAGGTTAACTTTGACGGTCTGATTGATGCTTCTCAAATCTCAAAGGGGGTAAGGGGTAAGGATCAACCAAAGGACTTGTATGCATGCATATAAGCCTTACCAGTGGACACAGACACCAGGGGGGTGAGGGCATGAGTGGCAGGGAGGTGAGGGGGCAATGGGAGGATAAGGACACATATGTAATACCTTAATCAATAAAAAAAATAAAAAAGAGAGAGAGAGGTTAACTTGCTCATGGTCACACAGTAAGTGGTTGAGCAAGAATTCCTCCAGTTTATTTCTCTGATTCTGGAGCTCTGTAATGCTCTACTGCAAAAGCAGTGGGCCATGTTTGGCCTTGTTGGTATATAAGTATTAAAGACTGTCTTTCAACATTTATTGAGCTCTTACTAAATATAGACCACCACTATCCAATTGTAAAACAAGCACTGGGTTTCAAGGAATCTACTACTAACTAAGGATACCTACATATTAAAAAAAAAAAAAAAAAAAAAGATAAAATCACTTAAAAAGATAAAATCACTTAAAAAGAAAACACAAATGGAGTATATTAATGTAATCCAATAGAAGCTCAGCGACTACATAGATATCGTTTGGTAGCTAAAGTAAACAAGATTAAAACAAATAGCTACCATTCTGTTTTTAAACCTTAATAATATTCTTGTGCTTTAGGGTTGTTATAGACTCAGTATTAAGACAACCTGGGACTACAGCTGGAATCTGGCTGAATAAAAGGAAAGAATGTCCTTCAAGGTCATTTTTGGGAGTTGAAATCTCCGTTGTGATGCCTCAGTTTCAGCTGTCTATAACAGGAATATTAGTGCCTTAGACCAGTGCCTCTCAGACTGTAATGTGCACGTGAATCCCCCTGGGATCTTATTGAAGTGAAGACTCTGATTCAACAAGTCTGGGTGGGGCTCGAGAATCTCTGTGTCTAACATGTTCCCAGATGATGCCAATTCTGCTGCGCCAGGGGCCACACTTTGAATAGCAAGGCTTTAAATCACAGAGCTAAGTGTTCGACCTTAATCTATTGTATCAAAAAGAAAATAAATACCATGTGAGGTAAGGCAGCAATTTTGAACTTAAATATCTATGTATATGTTGAAATAATACCTTGTCATCAAAAGAAGTTGTAGAAGATAGTGATAAGTATAAATAGATATTAGATAACTTTGAAGAAGATACAATCGTCACAATTTTCAACAAACTAACCTGATAATTATATATGCACAGCTATAAGTGTATTTAAGATGTGTCTGCTGAGTTTAATACCAGGGTTACAGAAAATAATTTAAATATAAGTCTTAGACATTAATTATTAGAAGCAGAATAAATGATAGTTATGAATGTAAGGCTCCAGCCAGTCAGGATGGTGGAGTAGGTAAATGCTGTGCTCGCCTCCTCCTATGACCACATCAAAATTACAACTAAATTATAGAACAGTCAACCTGGAGAACCATCTGAAGATTAGCTGAACAGAAGTCCTATAACTAAGGATATGAAGGCATGTGGAGACTGAAATAAACTATTTCCTTCTTGGGGAAAAAAGTAAGGCTCCAGAGGTAAACTTCCCTGGTCCAAAAGCTGATTTCCACATATTGGCCTTGTGACCTCAGGACTAGGAAACTCCTCTCTCAGTAACTCCCTTCCTCATCTCTGAAATGGGGATAATCTTAGCAGAGATCTCATAAGTTTGTTACAGGGGTTTTTTAAAATAGTACATATAAAGCACTTTATACAGTGCCTAACAGTAAATTGTCTATAAATGATGGCTATTATTACTAGTATCAATACTGTTTCCATTTAGGGAGTATTAGGCTGAACGGTTTTTGAAGGTCTTTGCCTTGCCAATGCTAAGATACCATTCTGATTATGTATCTATGTAATCAGTATATGCTCCCTTTGAAATTCTAAGGTGATAAATGATTTATAGACTGCCAGCTGCCATTAAATGCTGCTGCTGCGTCTTAGGTTGTTTTTAATGCAGCAATTTGGTCATCAGGTATATACCCATTTGCAAATCCATTCATTAAATATTTATAAGTAGCTACAAAACAGTGAGCTAAATGACTGTTCCTGTCCTCAATTAAACCCAATTTTTAAAATATAACAATAGGAGCTTCTAATATTGATCATTAGTTTCAGTCACAATCTAACCATCAAAGAGCAATTTAATTGCTTTATCATTAATGAGATTTATCCTCAAAAATGAGCAAAAATTATATTGTCCTACATGTAGGAGCTCTCTAATTTTCTGTTAAGATAGTATTAATAACTAACTTTTTAAGTTTCTTATTTCTGACCTCCACCTCTGCTTCCTTCTGCTTAAACAAGGCACGTGGCAGCCAGATCCTTTGTTGGGTATTCATATGGACTAAATTGAGCTGTTCACAGCTGGTGGCAAAAATAACTGATTTAATTCTGTTACTTTCTTCAACCTTTTGATAAAAACTAAATTTAACATAAAATTTTATTTATTTTTTTTTCCGTGCTTTACTATTTATTATTGAAAAATAAAATTTTAAATGTAGACTTTTTCTCCTCTCCCATGAGCCTTTTCTGCTTTATCTCAGAGTATTTTAGGTAGGAAATAGCTCCTGTATCCTTCCTCTGAAGGTCTCGTCTTTGCTTTGGGCAGGATGATTTAAGAGTGTTACGTTTTAAAAAGTCTAGAAACCACACAGTTACATCTGACTTAGAGAAACTGCTTTCCTTTATTCTCACAGCCCTGGCCAGGTGGCTCAGTTGGTTGGAGCATCATCCTATACACCAAAAGGTTGCAGGTTCATTTACTGGTCAAGGCACATACCTAGATTGTGGGTTCAATTCCCGGTTGGTGAGGGTACTTGAGACAACAGATCAGTGTTTCTCTCTCTCTCTCTCTCTCTCTCTCTCTCTCTCTCTCTCTCTCTCTCTCTCTTCCTCGCTCTCTAATAATCAATAAAAATAAATAATTTTTTTAAAACACACTTTATATAGCTAATACAGCATTCTTCATCTCTCTTGATAAATATTTGTATAAATAATTTTTTTCTCTTTTTAATAATTTTGGTATCGAAGATCACAAACTTAGAAGAACAGTTAGAACAGTTTAGAGAAGAATTGGAAAATAAGAATGAAGAAGTTCAGCAACTACATATGCAATTAGAAATACAGAAAAAGGAAGCTACTACCCGCCTACAAGAACTTGAACAAGAAAACAAATTATTTAAGGTAATTAGTTAAGGAAAGCTTTGCTAAATAATTCATAGCTTTTGTCTTGTGCAGGTGTTTATATTAAGCATTTGCTAACAAAGGAACATTCGTTGCAAATGGATTTGCATGGAACTTTTTTTTAAGCCAATAGAAACATTTAAATTCCTCATAAATGAAAAAAATGCATACCTGTTATCAAAATATTTTAAGAATTATTGATTTACAATACCTGTGCTATCTCTGACTCTTTAATTTGTATATTTTGGGCACTATATCTTTTGTAAAAGTTAATTGAAAGTTTAGAAATAATGATTTGTCCAACTGGGAAGATTACTTTTGTCCCTAGGATGAAATGGAGAAGCTGGGATTTGCTGTAAAGGAATCTAATGCTACCTCTACTCAGGACCACCATGTGATATTTGGGAAATTTGCTCAAATAATGCAGGAAAAAGAGGTAGAAATTGACCGATTGAATGAGCAAATTACAAAACTTCAGCATCAACTTAAAATTACAACAGATAACAAGGTACACTAATTTAAGATGGATTTATTACCTGAAGTTAATTGAGCTAGAATTTTAAAAGGGACAAAATGGTGATTTTTATTTTCAGTTCCTCTTTGAATATCAAAATAAATAAACCTTACTTCTCTTTACCCACGAATTCTTAATTTAACAAGCTATATATTTTTTATCCCCTCCTAATATTGTCAAAGACTTTTCATGTTTTACAAGTAGTCTCTGGTGACCTAGAGTTCATCAAATCATTCTAGCCAAACCTATTAAAAATGCTATTGTTTAGTATGAGTTAAATAAGATAATGACATTTGGGTGCTATCTGCTATAGATTGTTTTCATTTCAGTATTTCCATTTTTCTTTTTCTTTTTTATATATATTTTATTGATTTTTCACAGAGAGGAAGGGAGAGGGATAGAGAGTTAGAAACATCGATGAGAGAGAAACATCGATCAGCTGCCTCCTGCACATCTCCTACTGGAGATGTGCGTGCAACCAAGGTACATGCCCTTGACCGGAATCGAACCTGGGACCTTTCAGTCTGCAGGCCGTCGCTCTATCCACTGAGCCAAACCGGTTCTGGCGGTATTTCCATTTTTCGATTAAATGTATTGATATTGACTATTTTACTTACAGAAAACCAGCTACTAAAAGTATAAATCTCTTTATATTTAACAGAGCTTTCTGAATGAAAGTCTAAATTAGGTCCTTCTTTGATATGATGGGGTCAATTGACCTATGTTAAAATTAATGTAGTATGTCCAAGAAGTATATTATTTTGTGTGATCAATACTTGATAAAATAAAATAGAATTCTCAAAATATAAAGGAATTTTTTTATGTATGTTACTTTATTTCATTAACTAACAGGTTATTGAAGAAAAAAATGAACTGATAAGGGATCTTGAAACCCAAATAGAATGTTTGGTGAGTGATCAAGAACGTGTGAAGAAAACTAGAGAGGAAGAAATCGAGCAGCTTAATGAAGTGATTGAAAAACTTCAACAGGAATTGGTGAATATTGAAGAGAAGACATCAGTGCATGCTAATTCTCTTCCAGAAGAAGCAGATAGTCTACAACATCAGTTGGAGATGGTGATAGCTGAGAAACTGGCTTTGGAGCAGCAAGTAGAAACCACTAAAGAGGAAATGGCCTTTATGAAAAATGTACTTAAAGAAACCAATTTCAAAATGAACCAGCTAACACAAGAATTATGCAGCTTAAAGAGAGAACGGGAAAACATGGAAAAAATCCAAAGTATACCAGAGAGAAGTGTTAACATGGCTATAGAAGACCTTAGCAAAAGGAAACCTGAAGTAGAAGAAGTCCTTACTGAGAACACTCTTCAACCCCTAGAAAGGCAGACTTACCTCAAATCTTTTGAAGAAAACAGCAGAGTTTTCATAAACAGTTTGGAAACAAAGGTGCTACAACTTGAGAGCACTGTGAGTGCAAAGAACTTAGAACTCAGCCAGTGTTATAACCAAATAAAGGACATGCAAGAGCAAGGCCAGGCTGAAACAGAAATGCTCCAAAAGAAGATTGTAGACCTACAGACTGCGCTTGAGGAAAAAGTTGCTGCTGCTGTCGTGAGTCAGGTCCAACTTGACGCAGTCAAGGAATATGCAGAACTCTGTCAGAGGAGACAAGAAAGTTTATTGGAGCCTGAAAGAACAAATGTACAGAATTTAAATCAACTAACAGAAAATGAGATGGAGTCAGATGTAACAGCATTAACCTTGAGAATATCAGAATTAGAAAGCCAGGTGGTTGAAATGCAGACTAGTTTGGTTTTAGAAAAAGAACAGGTAGAAATCTCAGAGAAAAATGCGGTGGAAAAAGAAAAGAAGCTACTAGAACTACAGAAGCTATTGGAGGACAGTGAGAAAAATCAGGGAGGCAAAGAAAGGAAAAGAAGCTCTCAGGGAGATTTTGAAGTTCCCAAGGTTAGTTTGCATTTAATTTTTTTCATTTAAATACAAACTACGAAACTCTCTTTTCCTTTGTTCCTTAAGCTGATTGCTAATTTATTAAATTAAAGGTGGTGTTCTTTACATCTAGCAATTCATATGTAAAGTGCTTTTATAAAAAAAGTTACTATTCTTTGCATATTTTCACTAGAATAAATGATACAAACTATGTTTTGTATCCATCATTGTGGTCTTCACATCACAATATTTATTTCACTAGCATTGTCATTAAATAGAGTAGTCAGAAGAAACTTAGAAATGTTACATTTAGCAAATGTCCTCTGGAACTTGTGTGGGGTTTTCCCTTTTCCCTCTAACATGCATGTATATATGATCATCCCTTTTAGGTAATGGAAATTATCAAAGTATTCTAGTGTTCTACCAAACTAAAATATGAGTAACAAGTCTTTAGCTTTTACAAATGTTATATTTGATAATAAATTTTATTCTTTCCTATGAACAATTTGTATTTCACCCTGGTACATTTGCTTGCATAAAGATCTGAAATCGTAGTTATTTCTTAGCATAGGACTGATGTGTAAGGACTTTAACTTTCAAATTCTCACTTGATATATTTTTTTATTTTGAATAGTAAATGTGAATACCAGGAGATTAACTGCTATATCAAGATTTTATAAATGTATAATTTATTTTGTAAAGGATAATAATTCTTGCCACTTACTAGGCTTTTTCTTCCTAGCTTCCTGGAACTATAAATTACTATAAGTAATATTAAAATAATAATGCTGCTTTCCATGTATATAAAACTTCTAAGAACTATTTTAGTAACACCTGGTATCTTTTGAGGAAAGTGATATAAATATGAAAGTTTTTTGAATGGTACCCAAAATATTTTAAATAATAACTTACAAATTTTTAGGCTATATACTAATGAGAGTATTTACCTTTCATTCCTGGAAAAGCATTCTTTTCTTACTGTCTCAAGAATACAAAATTATGGTTCTGAAAAAGTTTCCCTATTTGTTGAAAGAACATGGATCATTTCAACTCCTTTTATCTGATAGGCAGTCCTGAAAAAGCTTCATTTGAATATATATGTGCCACCCTAGTCAGTTTGGCTCAGTGGATAGAGCATCAGCCTACAGACTGAAGGGTCCCGGTTCGATTCTGGTCAAGGGCACATGCCTGGGTTGCAGGCTCAATCCCCAGTAGGGGACATGCAGGAGGCAGCTGATCAATGATTCTCTCTCATCATTGATATTTCTCTCTCTCTCTCCCTTCCTCTCTGAAATCAATAAAAATATATTTTTAAAAATGAATGTATATTTGCCTTGAACTTGGCTATATTTTTTGAAAATGTGCTTTATGTTTTTCCACTGCCATACAGACAACTGAGCTAATTCATACCAATGAAGAAAGTGGATTCTTTGGTCAACTGGAGGCTCTTAGAGCTGAGTCAGCAGCTACTAAAGAAGTACTGGCCAATTATAAAGAAAAGGCAGAAAAACTTCAACAAGAGCTTTTGGTAAAATAAGTAACATAGCTCCTAATTCACTTATTTCTACCTATCTTAATTTTATTTCAAGGTATATTCTCTTCTATGAAAACAAACACAGATCCATAACTTAAAGCTAGAAAAAAATAAAAGCTTTGTGAATTTGATGAGAAGTTATTATAAATTTCATTGCTGGCATATTCTTGCTTGATTTTCCTTGGAATCTTTGTTAGGAAGATGCTTTTAATCCCTATTCTATTAATGAAGGAGGAGAAAGACAGATGTTAAAGGAAACTATATATCACATGAGAACCAAAAGTAGAGGCTGATAGAAATGTTTTCACTTCTGTGGTAATCTGTGACCATATATATAAGAATATATATGAAGACTGTGAGTGTTTCTGAAGTTCTTTTTTATTATTCTGAGAGAAATGAATATATTAGCATGAATTATACTCTCCTCTCTACCCTAAATTCTACGTTCAGTATTTTAAATTAAATGTTCTATGGTTCTATTCATTATGTTTTTAGGTAAAAGAAACGAATATGGCATTTCTCCAGAAAGATTTAAGCCAAGTCAGGGATCAACTCACAGAGACAAAAGAGAAATTATCCTACTTCTTAGAAAAAGAAGATGAGACTGAGGAACAAGAAAACAGAAAGATCTGCATATTAGAGCCACTTGTTATTAAAGAGGGTACAAGCACCGCATCCCAGACAGACAGGACTCTCAGGGTGAATAGCAGCAACCAGACTCCACAAGTCCGTGTTAGAAACACAGGAATCCAAATTGATTTACAGAGTGAATGTTCATCAGAAGAAGTTACTGAAATAATCACTCAGTTTACTGAAAAAATTGAGCAAATGCAAGAGCTGCATGCTGCTGAAATTTTGGATATGGAATCCAGACATATTTCAGAAACTGAAACCTTAAAGAGGGAGCACTATGTTGCTATTCAGTTACTGACAGAGGAATGTGGTACCTTGAAGGCAGTGATACAGTGTCTGAAAGCTAAAGAGGTATTTGGTTTTCATACTATGTGTTCTTCAGTATTCTGTGATTTTTAAAAAAAATGCTGTGGTTTTCAGAGAAAAGAAATTTAGGACAGTCTCTTCCTTATGATAAACTTACAATTTTAAGTCTTTCCATTGTGTAGAGTCAGATATTAACTTTCCACAAAGTTCCTGTGCAGATTTGAAGCCTGGTGTTATTGCTCCTTAACTCATGAATGTTTCTTATTATGCTAATATCCATGAAGAAAAAAAATTCAAAGCCTTGTTGTAAGCCATAGATAGTTTCTTTTATTTGAAATGTGTAACAAACTTAATTGAGGGTTATTTTTTGGTTTTTTGCTGTGTTTTTTTTTTTTTTTACAGCATTAGAAAAAACAAAACTATATTCATTTATTTATTAAAGCAAAGAAAGTTATGTGGGTTTTTTTTATTTGTTGTTTTCTCCAATTAGGGATCCTCAGTTCCTGAATTAACACATTCTGATGGTTACCAGACTAGAGAAATATGTTCTAGTGGTAAGTTATATAAATTTCTGGAATTTGTATAGTACTTGTTTAAAAAGTACTTGTTTCTTTTTAATAGTCAATTGTTGTTTATTTTAGATTCTGGATCAGACTGGGGTCAAGGAATTTATCTTACACAAAGTCAGGGATTTGACTTGACATCAGAAGGCCAAAGAGAAGAAAGCGAAAGTTCAACAGATTCGTTTCCAAAGAAAATAAAGGTACTAAAAGACATATATCTTTTAGTAAAACTTAGCCAGTGTGGTTTCTATATTGAACATAATAGTTTATTCCAAGTTATATAGTAAAATCCTCTGTGGAGAGACAATTGCACAACTAGAAGGAACCTTGGGGATCTATTTAGTTTTATTTCCATATTTTACAGATAATAAAGTATAATATATTTGTATAATAAAGTATAATATATTCAAGATTTTTTTGAAAATTTTTGTTACTGAAATTTATATTTTCCAAAATTATTAAAGTGGTCTCAAGGACTAGAAATTATCTCCTACATATTTCCTTTGGTCAAATTAGTGGCTAATTATTGAATCCAAAAGAGCACACTAGGTAAGTAGAAGGAATAAAGTCTTAGGCCATCTTATGGCTTTCCCCTCCATAGGAAGGTGGTGGGATGGTGTTTCCTATCTGCAGTGGCTTTTCTAAATAAATCTAACTATATATAAAGCTGTCTTGCTTACATTTTCACTTTGTCTGAACTTGCAGTCTTTGAAGAAGTTGTCATAATTCTGGCTATTGGGTTTGGTTTCTAGGGATTACTGAGAGCTGTTCACAATGAGGGCATGCAGGTGCTCTCTCTTACCGAATCTCCCTACAGTGATGGAGAGGACCATTCTGTTCAGCAAGTTTCAGAATTCTGGCTAGAAGAGAGAAGAGCTTACATCAGCACAATCTCATCTCTTAAGGACTTAATTACCAAAATGCAAGTGCAAAGAGAAGCCGAGGTACTCAAGAGTATTATGCATCTCAATAGTTTTATATGCTTTTTATCTATCTTAAGGCACTTTACAAATTAAATTGTTGTTGTTTATGATATATTTTCACGTAAATTACTATATATTATTTAAATGTCCCAAGTCACATACTTGCAAATAAATTGACATGCTTTAGGCTTCTAATATTTTGGTTAGTAGATAAATATCCTTTCTGGAGCCTTTTTAAACATGCTTATTTGAAGCTAACTTTTATTTTTTATACATAGTCTCATGAAAACTTCTCAGACTGGCGAGGTGAACTTCTGCTTGCCCTGCAGCAAGTTTTCTTAAAGGAGCGAAGTATTTTACTCGCCGCATTTCAGACTGAACTGGCAGCTTTGGGCACTAGAGATGCAGCTGGATTATTGAGCTGTTTGGAACAGAGAATACAGGAACAGGTATCAAAACGAAACTTTACATAAAACTTAAGGAAGGAATGCTTTTTAATAGTAATCAAATGAATGATTGATTAGTTTTATAATAAGTCAGAAGGTTAAAATTTTAGCAGGAGCCACTAAGAATATTTAGAAGAAAAATTATTACCATAAATATTTTTATCTTACGTTAGAAAATGAGCAAGATTAAAAATTAATGAGCTAATCATCCAGCTTGGGAAGTTAGAAAATGAGCAACAGAATAGCCCAAAGAGATTAGAAGGGATATGATACAGTTCTTACTACTGGCTGTAGTTAGAATCTGTGAATTTGCCGTGAATGCTGAGCCATTGCTACCAGGGGAAATCGAAGGGTCAGTTTCTGTGAGCCCCTGCTCATGACATTTTTGTCTACCAATCAATATATAACCTTGTTTTATGTGTGTTTCTGTTTAAAGACGCTGTATTTACTATATATTGTTGATTCATTAACGTTGAACTCCTGGCCATCAACACTATAGCTCATGCCTAAATGAAGCCTTAACACATGTTTTCTTCATAAACTGCAGCTTTCTTGTGCTTAGGAACACTAGATAATACTTCATCCTTGTGCTGAGGGACCATTTTAAACAACAATATCACCAACCAAAAGCAAAATAGTGGCAGAAAGGACACTTGTTTAGAGTGTAAGTGATGAAACAAGAAGGCACAGGGTCTCCTTGTTTGACTTCAGCTAGGATTATACACATCTGGCAATTAAAATTTTTTTAAATATATTTTTATCAATTTCAGAGAGGAAGGGAGAGGGAGAGAAAGATAGAAATATCCATGATAAGAAAGAATCATTGATCGGCTGCCTCCTGAATGCCTCTCACTGGGGATCGAATCCACAACAAGACTTACAATTTGGTTATTTCTAACCAGGTGGTACATAGAAGGATATATTCAGGGAGTTGTACACAGGGGCTTTAATTGTATAGGAGCTATTTCTTAGGCTATGTGCATGGTTGTTTATTGTATTACTAGAGGCCCGATGCATGAAATTTGTGCAAGGGGCTTGGCCCTCTCAGCTGTGGTGGCTTGCCTCGTGGGGCTTCGTCCGGAAGGTCATCCAGAAGGACATTGGAAGGACGTCCGGAAAGTCGTTCAGCTGCCCGGTCTAATTAGCATTTACGCTTTTATTATTATAGACTAGGGGCCCAGTGCACGAATTCGTGCACCTCGAAAGGAGCTGTGGGCTACAAGGCTGTGGTGGGCACAGGGGCAGGTCTCAGCTCATCCTCCATGCCCCCGCCCGGCCCCTCCCACCACGGCCCCATGTCCCCTGTCTGCTGGCAACCCCACTCCTGCTGCCATTGCTCCCATGCACTGATGGCGCCAGCCCCACTCGCACCTGCTGATGGCGCAGAGCAATTGGGGCAGGTGCCAGCAATGAGTACAAGTGGGGCTGGCGCTGTCAGGGGGTGCAAGTGGCGCCTGCTGCCCAATCACCCCACAGGAGCAAGGGGAGGTGGAGAAGCCCTCGGGTGATAGGGGCTGGCACCGGGCACCAGAAGCGGGTGCAAGCAGCAGTTCTGGTGCCGGCCATAGGTGCAGGCAGGGCCGGTGCTGGTAGCAGGTGTGAGCACCAGGTGGGACGGGAGCAAAGAATTTTCACCACCAGAGGCTTGCCCCAATGACAGTGACCAGTGCCCCGCCTTGGTCTGGCACCCCCACTCACCTGCTCCACCATCCTGCCGCGGCCAAGGCCCGCCATGTTCCGCGCTTTGCCACCTGCTGCCAATGCCTGCCATGTTCCATGCACACCCCCTGGTGGTCAGCGCACATCATAGCGACCAATTGTTCGGGTGTTCTGCCACTCGGTCTATTTGCATATTAGGGTTTTATATATATAGATACCTCATGTTTTCTTGTGTGTTTGAAGAATTTCAAAATAAATATAAAGATTAATAGCCAGAAGTAAACCCTAGCATGTGTGTTCCATTCTTTCTTCTTCAGACTTCCTGGTTGTTAATTTGATTGTCTTTATAACTCTCTTCACTTGATTTTTCACTTTGCATTGTTACAGGGTATTGAATATCGAGCAGCTGTGGAATGCCTCCAGAAAGCAGACAGGAGGAGTTTGTTATCTGAAATTCAGGCACTGCATGCTCAAATGAATAGTAGAAAAATGACTCTGAAAAGAGAGAAAGAGAATGATCAACCAAGCCAAGGTACGCTGTATAACAGGATCATATGATAACACAGAGGTGAAAATATTTCACGTTGTCTCCCTTCTTATTCAGTTAAAACACATTTCTTCTTATTTACATTTTGTTCTTTCTCATATCAGAGAGATAATCTACATTAATTACCCTAGGGATTAAAGGATTGTCCAGTTGGTTTTAAACACATATATATCTGTTTATATAGTATAACAAATTAAATGAGTATCTGTGGAAACATCACCCATGTCAAGTATACCAGAGCCCCCTTCCCAAACACACTCATCTAGTAATTTAGAGGTGACCTTATCCTGATCTTGTTTGTTTTACTACCTATTTATATATTCCTAAACCATTTAAGTTTAGTTTTTTCTGCTTTTGAACTTTATCACTCTGTATATATTTATGTCTTCTTTTATCACCTCTCTATGACATTTTTTTAAGTTACTACAGTTATCTCTAGTTCATTCATTTTTGTTCCTGTACAGAATTCCCAGGTGTGGATATTTCACAATTTATGTATCTTTTTAGCTACTAAATTCATTGCTAGTCTGCGTATTGATATACCATGTTTCTGATGCATACATGCATGACTTTTCTAGGTACAAACCCAGGAGTGGCATTGCTGGGTAATAAAATACATATCTGCAAATTTATTAAATAATGCCAAACTGTTTTCCAAGTGGTCACATTAGTTTTTACACTTACTAGCAGAGTATGAGCATTCTGTTGCTGGGCATCTTTGCCAAGAGTTGTTACTGTGAGACCTTTGTTGCCAATCTGGTGAGGGGATAGTGTATTGTTTTTGTGGTTTTAATTTACATTTACTAATTACTGAAGTGGTTTCATCCGTTTGTCATATGATTATTGGTTAGCAGGATTTCTGCTTTTGTGATACTGCTTCAGATATTTTCCCCACTTTTGCTAAAGTTGCAGATGGAAATCATTTGAGATTAAATTGAAATATAATTTTCATCATATCTAGTGAAGACATATATCTTTGTCTTCAGTTTTATTTAATATGTTACAAACAGCCAAGCTTTTGCAAATTTTGAAAGTTATACCATAGTCTTATATTTGTCATTGAAAAGCTGAAGATTTTAAATACTATTTCAGAGAAAACGGGTAGAATGAGATCACAAATTAAATACCAGTATATCCTTTATATTAAGACATAAAATTAATTGAAGATTATTTTTAGAGAACTGATTAGTATTATTTTACTTAAGTTAAATAGAACCCCATTGAAAGCTATGTTTTACATGTGTACATATTTATATATGTAGATCCTGAGCCTCTCTAAGAAATAGTTTTAAAAGCCTAAATTAACATGACTATTTTCTAAATTCAAGTTATTTTTGTCTCCTAACATCAGTAATGGGATTTGTAATATGAAGTGATGAACTATAATAAAAATTTTTAAGTTAGCCTGACCGGTTTGGCTCAGTGGATAGAGCGTCAGCCTGCGGACTGAAGGGTCCCGGGTTCGATTCTGGTCAGGGGCATGTGCCTTGGTTGCGGGCGCATCCCCAGTGGGGAGTGTGCAGGAGGAAGCTGATTGATGTTTCTCTCTCATCGATGTTTCTGGCTCTCTATCCCTCTCCCTTCCTCTCTGTAAAAAATCAATAAAATATATTTAAAAAATTTTTTTAAGTTAAAAATATATTTATGGTAGAATAGAGAATTAAGAGAGTAAAAATAACCTATAGAATTTCCTAAATCTTAAAATAATAACTGTTAATACCCAGATAAATATTTCTTCAGACCTTTTCAATGTATATCTATATATATAAAAGGCTAAGCGACTGGCTGACCGCCTGGTAGATATGACGTGCACTGACCACCAGGGGGCAACACTCAATGCCGGAGTTGCTGCTCAACAGCAACTTTGAAGAGTGCTCTCTCACTCTCTGGGACCCCTCAGGGGATGTCAGACTGCTGGTTTCAGCCTGTCCCCCACAGGCCAGGCCGAGGGACCCAACCTGCTGGAGGGACCCCGCTCACTCCGCAGACATCCTTCAAGTCGTGGCGCCACCCCAGGTGCGGCCAGGCAGGGAGGGACCGAGGGAGGTTGACTCCAGGGTGTGTCCAGCCTGTCTCACCCAGTCCCGCCCTGCTGGCCACCTTCTATTTAATTTCCTTTCCATGTGCATGAATCTATGCACCGGCCCCTAGTATGTATATAAAATCACATTTTCCACAAAAATGGGATCCTGATGCATATTTTGAAACTTATTTATTTATCATACCTAGGGATTTAAATAGTTCAGTTTGTTTTCATTATAACAGACATATAGCAAGGGTTTGGTTGGTTTTTAAAGAAAAAAACATGATTCAAATTGGGGTTTGGACTTCCCACTTTTCTAGTAAAACTCCTAGGGACTATCTGCAAAGGAGGGCTGTCCGTTGTATTCATAGTTACCAAGTAACTCCTGTAAGTACTTTGTGTGGCTATCAAACTGTTGGGACTGTAATCTTTTCATTTGCTTTACAGTAATTGCCTAAATTACAAATCAGTTCTTAACAAAATATTTACACACCAGATATGAGTTGCTAGATCATACTTTAAATATTAATAATTTTCCATCTAGAACTCCTGGAACATAACATCCAGCAGAAGCAGTCTCAGATGCTAGAGATGCAGGTGGAGCTCAGCAGTGCGAAAGACAGAGCCACAGAGCTGCAGGAGCAGCTGAGCTCTGAGAAAATGGTGGTTGCTGAGCTGAAGAGTGAACTTGCACAGACTAAGCTGGAACTGGAAACAACACTTAAGGCACAGCATAAGCACCTGAAGGAGTTAGAGGCCTTCAGGTGAGTCAAGCTTCCTTATTATAAATCTGTGTTGTGTGAAGAAAGTGGAACAATTTTGTCACAGACCTTGTACAGATCTTACAAAAACATAACATTATATATACACGATGTTTAAATACCATGAAACTTTGTTATCAGAATAACTCAGTGGAAAAGAAAACTCCAAATATTTATGAATAATAAGCTCATGATTATGTATTGGCATATTCTCTACTGTGGCTTCCATTCTTTTTGAGATTTTTTATATAAGATATAATTTTGACCTTCATTTCATCTATTTGACCAACTAATCTGAAATGGTATTTATGATCTCAGTAGAATTCATGGTTCAGTTGGCTAATATATGCAAAATGCTTTAAAAGATAATGCTTATAAAAAGAATGTTTGTTGGTGTAAATACTGTGATACTATGCTTGCAACGGACACATTATGAGCACAGTCTTTATCTTGAACATTGTTTTCACACACATAAAAACACATGATATTTCCCGTGTTTAGTTTTGGTAGAAGACAAGGAAGAATTTTTATTAATATTATTTTGTAATAGTAAATTATTCTCAATGGTAAATAACTAATAGGTTTACTATTAGAAACAGTTAATTTGAAATGAACCACAGTCAACAGTCTTTAACCTTTATATGGTTTCTATTTTCTTACTAACTAGTGTATTATATGCCTCCACTTTTCATTGAAAGCTGTACTCTCTCTTCCTCTCTCTATAGAGTAGTTTTATGAAAGTGTATTTGTCGCTCTGATTTAGGTTGGAAGTTAAAGATAAAACCGATGAAGTACATTTGCTTAATGACACATTAGCAAGTGAACAGAAAAAATCCAGAGAGCTCCAGTGGGCTTTGGAAAAAGAGAAAGCCAAACTGGGGCGCAGTGAAGAGCGGGATAAAGAAGAACTTGAGGTATTGTTATCTCTGTCTTTAAATAGCTGTGGAAAATCCACAACTATCTATGAAAGAATCCGGAGACTTTGCTCTTTCTAAAATGTCAATTTTGGACTCTTTATGAGCTACAGTAATTTGTTTGCTCTGTGATGAGCACTATTATAATGGTATCTAAACTGTACTAGGAAATGCTAGTAGTGTGATGCTTTTTTGTTTTGCTGCATCCAAGGATGCATACAGACTGTTCTGCAACATGTGTTTTGAGACTTTGATTAGTGCATACACAATTTGATAAATAGGACAGTCATGTCAGCTTAATGCAGAAGTGGTTTGGGTTCCCATCTTCTCCTAGGGGATGGGAGCAGCGATACTTTCCTGGCAGCAAGCAGGATGCTATATTTTAAGAAAATTTAAAATGAGTCCCTTCACTCTGGGCTCTCTCACAGCCTTGCATAGCTCTCAGCTCAAGGCAGGTGGTACTGCATGCAGTGCCCACTTTAACAGTAGCCCCACTGGCTCAGAGCTCTTCTGTCCACATAGCCCAGTCAGTACTCAGTAGTGCTATACTAAAATCTCTATAGTGGGCATTTCTGCCTATTACTTTTGAGGGTTATTTTTTAATGTCCACCATGGTAGCCTCCAGGCTTAGCAAGCTCTCTACCTGTCAAAGGCATGTCATCTCCTCGGGTACTGATTACTATTTTTTATCATTACAAATTTGCATAGATTTTGAGTAGTTTGCCCCTAACCCTGATTTTCCCTAATCCCTATTATTTTTAGTAAGTGATTGGAAAACAAAGTTTTTCAGGAACTCTTACCACATTTTATCAGAAATATTTGTATTTTTAAAGGTTATTGTCTTTAGAAGAAAGGTACCCTGCTTCATATTTAAACCAGATATAGTTAATATTAGGAAAGTATTATTTAGCCGAGGCCGGTTTGGCTCAGTGGATAGAGCGTTGGCCTGCGGACTGAGGGGTCCCGGGTTCGATTCCGGTCAAGGGCGTGTGCCTGGGTTGCGGGCACATCCCCAGTGGGAGATGTGCAGGAGGCAGCTGATCGATGTTTCTCTCCCATCGATGTTTCTGACTCTCTATCTCTCTCCCTTCTTCTCTGTAAAAAATCAATAAAATATATATATATAAAAAAAGAAAGTATTATTTAGCCTAGTTATCTCGTGTTTATATTCTTTGATGCAAATCACCTAGCTGTCCAAATAATTATGCTCTAACCACTGAAAATTTAAGTTAATAAACTGAATGATCAGTGCTATCACCCAGTACTGCCAACTTAGTATTAATGAAAGCACAATTGTGCACTTACATATTTTTAATGACAATAATAAAATTTTAATATCACTTTCTCCTACAAGGATCTGAAATTTTCACTTGAGGGTCAAAAACAAAGAAATATTCAGCTGAGTCAACTTTTGGAACAACAAAAACAACTACTAAATGAATCACAGCAGGAAATAGAATCACAAAGAGTGATCCACAATGCCCAGCTGTCAGAAGAACGAGGTCGAAACTTAGAGCTTCAAGTACTTCTGGAATCCGAGAAAGTTCGGATTCAGGAATTGAGCAGTACCCTGGACAGGGAGCGGGAAGTGCGTGCACAGCTGCAGCAGAGCAGTGATGACAGTGGGCAGCCGCGGCCCCTCTTGCCCTCGGAGGACCTCCTGAAAGAGCTGCAGAAACAGCTGGAGGAAAAGCACAGTCGCATCGTAGAACTGTTAAATGAGACTGAGAAATACAAACTGGATTCTCTGCAGACAAGACAGCAGATGGAAAAGGACAGGCAGGTTCACAGGAAGACGCTGCAGACGGAGCAAGAGGCCAACACTGAGGGACAGAAGAAAATGCACGCGCTCCAGTCCAAAGTGGAAGATCTTCAGCACCAGCTGGAGGAGAAGAGGCAGCAGGTTTATAAGTTAGATCTTGAAGGAAAGCGACTGCAAGGAATTATGCAGGAATTCCAGAAACAAGAACTCGAACGGGAAGAAAAACGAGAAAGAAGAATTCTGTATCAGAATCTTAATGAGGTAAATTGACACTTTGTTTTAAAATATTTTTAAAAAGAATATTGCAGCCCTTTAATCCTATAATTGTGATATTGTATTATTTAAATAGCTATATACAAATCACTTTAAAACGAAATCCATAGAGGTTTCTTTGCAGTATAGATAATACAGCAGATCCTCAAATAATATCATTCCATTCAACTTTGTTTTGTTATAACATTGATGAGATGCAGTTGGAACTTAACTCTTATTTATATCAATTAGCCTATGGTAAAATTGATTTTGTTATATGTTTTTTCACTTAAAGCCACAGAACCCATCCATGACATTAAGCGGAAGTTTACTGTTAATTGTGTGCTCTTAAAAAAGAATACTGTTCATTTATAATTATTGCTTTTTCTTCTTCTTTTTCCGTCCAAAATTGCTAGCCATCCACTTGGAGTTTAACCAATGATCGAACTAGAAATTGGGTTCTTCAACAGAAAATGGAAGGAGAGACAAAGGAATCAAGCTATCCTAAACTGATTGCAATGAATGGAGGAGAAACTCGCTATAATCATGAATTAGAAATGATCAAACAAAAGCTTCAACATATGGCCTCAAAACTACAGCATCTAGCCCAGAAAGCCTCCAGTCGGTGAGCCCTTCCTGCCTGACCTTTGGAAAGAGCATTCCTACACTAGCTGCCCAGAATCTGCCCCTCACTAATGGCTAGTCAAGGGTGGGGAATTGAAATTTTAAAGTTAATGCCTGTTTACATTAGGAGGTGATATTTTCTAACAGAACTCTTACACCTGAAAACAAATATGTTAACACCTTGACCAGGGAGAGAGAACACTTAATATAAAGGAGAAGCGAAATGTGAAGCACAGTGTTGCCCAATCCATAACATTTGTGCTAGTCAACACCACTAATCGAGGAGGTGTATTCATTCTTTGTCCTTTTCTTTTTTGAAGACTACAGTTCGAAACAGCAGATGATGAAGATTTCATTTGGGTTCAGGAAAATATTGATGAAATTATTTTACAACTACAAAAATTAACTGGCCATCCAGGCAAAGAGGTATGGCTTAGAAAACTCTGTAAAGTATCGAGAGCAAAGGCTTAATGGAAACTATATGACTCACTTGAAACTGACACCATATTTTCTCAAGAGTTTTACTTTTATCTTTTTCTTTTATTTTAAATAATAATAATGTTTGCCTCCCCCCCCCCCCAATAAAAAATAGTGAAAGCTTGAGGGGAAATTAACTTTCACTATCACTATTGAATAATTATGTTGACCTCTTGTTTGATGATAACCACGTTTCCTGAAAGATTAGTCTGGGTAGTACCCTCATCACTCCATGAATGTTACTAATGTCTTCACAATTGACTGATCTGGTGAATCTTTTCAGCCCCTGTCTCTCTTGACCTCGTTGTCTCTGTGGTATTTGACACTTTTTACCTCTTCCATCTTAAAAATCCTCTCTTTCCTTATTTTTGTGTCAGTATTCTCTTGCTCCATTCTTTCTTCAGTCACCTTCATGAGTTCCTCTTCCTCCTATCCGCATCCTTTTTCTTTCTCTAACTACAGCTGTGGAAGCTTATTCAGTTATGCAGCCTGAGTTCCTCACTAGGCTTATTTACTGAACAAATACTTACATTGGGCATCTACTCTGTGCCAAGTGTTATCCTGGTTATGGAGATACAGTAATTAAATGCTTCCCTAATGGAGCTTATGATCTGGTGGACCACCTTTGTCCTGTGGTCCAGGTTTACATTTTCCATTAGTTATTAAACATTTTACTTTGGGGAACTGTATTCCATAGAGACACTTTAGCAACCTCACAGACACAGTCCAAACTGAGCATCGTTTTCCTTTTCTCTTTCCTGTCCCAATCCAGTTTAGAAAGCTCAAAGTTGCCATAGACCACCTTCCTTCACTGTACTCGCACATCCAAGCGTCCATCCTATGCGCCCTTCGTCTTTGCATTTGTCACCTAGACGGTTGCATCAACTTCCTGATGTGTCTGCTTCACACCAGGATCTATTTTTGCTAATTTAATCTAATTTACATACTTTTACCCAAGAAATCTTTCTAACATGTAAATTTTGTTTATGGCATGCTCATGCCCAAAGCCTTTCATGGCTCTCCACTGCCTACATTTTTAGTTCTGTTGTCCTTAAATGAAGGCAATCTTTACTCCAGCCTTCCCAAGCAACTGTAGCTCCCTAAAATCAACACACTCTTGCTCAAGCCTTTGTGCCTTTACAAATGCTGTTCCTTCTGTTTAATATATCCTTCTCTGTCCTCTTTCCTGCCTGGCAAATTCCTGCTTATCGTTTAAGGCTCAACACAAGCACCACTTCTTTATGAAATTGCTGTTCTTAGTGCCTGTCCACAGTTTGTATGTATTATTTATAAATGTTTGTACTATGCAACCTTATGCCATTTTATCTTTCTAGCCTCACTTAGTGTCCCCAAATACGTCTTGTGGCTCATTGACTGAAAGACTACTGAGACAAAATGCTGACCTAACAGGACATATCAGCCAACTGACGGAAGAGAAGAATGATTTAAGGAACCTGGTTATGAAGCTGGAAGAGCAGATCCGGTGGTATCAACAGACAGGAACTGGCAGAGATTATGTACGTCTGTTTCTACATGGCCACATACTAGAAGTAGTGCAGAGTGACAGTTTCTGCTACCTAGTTTCAGTTTTTACCCCTGAAAATGTAGAAATATTAAGTATCTGATTCTTAGAAGGATCATTGGAAATTGCTATAAGGGTGATAATAATAATAATAGCTGTTCTTTATTGGAAGCCTTCTCTCTGCCAGATTTGGGGTTTTATACATTCAGAATCCCTAAGTCTGCGCCCAGCCTTAACCAAGGTCAACTTAACCCAAAGCCAGATACTTTGCTACCTATGGAGCAACAGCAGACACATGTTAAAGAAAAGTTCAAATTTGAATTCTGCCCTTGTCAGTTATATATCAGTTATTATGTTGATAACTCAAGTGAAAGATGTCACTAAATTATTTCAGTCTGTTCTGTGAATTTAAATTTTTTTTTCCATTTAAAACTGCAAAATAAATTGTTAGCTCTGTCATTACTCAACATAAAGATAGGGAAGACCTGTAAGACAGTTGTGCAGTCAAATACACAATAACACATCTGCACAGCTTCTGTAGGCTCCACTTCCTGTGCACGTGCCATGTGGTTTTTCCCCATTTCTCCAGTGCACTATTTCAGGCCCAAACTCAACATTTGGACCCAGATGATCTATCTGTTAAGTCTCTAGACTTTTTCAGTTCAAAGTTCTGCTAAATCTAACACCTTCTCTGGAGCTAGACTCTCATAAGGCTTTTCAGTTGTAAAGTTAATCGGCTCAGCAAAGGACCATATACTTAAAACTACTGTATATTCCTTAGTGTCAGTTGAGATTGGCTTTTAATGTCCCTGTTTGAGGTTGGAAAGCTGAGACTTCTTTTTCTCCCATAGCAACACCTTTAATATGTTTAAATCAGGTTTTCCTTTAGAGGCTTATACTTAAAAATCAAGTAAGTAGGCTCTGGTCTCTGCAGTCTTCTAGGTTTTCATTCAGTGGTGGTGCAAACATTGAAGCCATCATTGCTTCTGAAAAAGAAGTCTGGAACAGAGAAAAGTTGGCTCTTCAAAAATCCTTGAAGAGGGCCGAAGCCGAAGTATACAAACTGAAAGCTGAACTGAGAAATGAAGCTTTACTTCACAGTCTGAGCCCTGACTCTGAGCATGCCACTCTAAAGGTCGGACACCCTCCATCTGAATGCACGCCAAATGCTGCTTCTCTGTTTTTGCCTTGTTTCATCTCTGATTACCCTTCATTCTGCAGACTGAAATTTAGGTGGCACTCAGGCTGTCTCTCTCAGTCTCTCTATTCAGTTTTTGTCATGAATGCAGGTCTCCAGCCGGTCACAGGAACTTTGTAGTGAGGCACGCCCAGGTCTGGACCAGATTAGGCTTTATCAGTGGTCACAGTTGGCAGCACCTGAGCTTATGGTCCTCCTTCCCACCATCTCATCCTTAGTAGACCAACAGAAAGTATCTTTTCAACTCCCAACAAAAACCCTGCCACTGTCAATATAGATCATCATGCTCTCTAAGGTGATAAGCCCTCTGAATAGTCTCTCTACTGACTAGTAATGAATATTGTAGTAAAACTACTTTAATCAGTCAACACAAAATCCAAAACAAAAAGAAAGAAAAGTGTTTGGAATGGTTATTCCAACTATGGAGTGAACATGAATTTATGACTCTTCAAGGGACAGAAAACGTTAATGAAAAAGTTAGATAGATTAGTGACCATAATAATAAAAGTAGCTCTGTACAATTAAATGTAAAAACTCAGACGATAATTGAATGACAAAAATTTTTGCAATAAACGTGAATAGGGGCTATCCAAAATAAAAAGCATAACTTTAAGGTTAGTATTCAGATTCCATTGACTAAAAAGAGGCAGAAGTGTAAGGTTAGGGTTCATTATCTTTACTTTCAACTTTGCCAATAAAGTAGAGAACAGTAATAGAGTACCTGCCATTCTACTACCACTAGTCCTTTTTTTAAAATATATATTTTCATTGATTTCAGAGAGGGAGAGAGAGATAGAAACATCAATGATGAGGGGAAATCATTGATCGGCTACCTCCTGCATGCCCCCCGCTGGGGATTGAGCTCGCAACCCGGGCACGTGCCCTTACTGGGAATCAAACCCAGGACCCTTCAGTCCATAGGCTGACGCTCTATCCCAGTGACGGCGAACCTTTTGAGCTCGGCATGTTAGCATTTTGAAAAACCCTAACTTAATTCTGGTGCCGTGTCACATATAGACATTTTTTGATATTTGCAACCATAGTAAAACAAAGACTTATATTTTTGATATTTATTTTATATATTTAAATGCCATTTAACAAAGAAAAATCAACCAAAAAAATGAGTTCGCGTGTCACCTCTGACACGCGTGTCATAGGTTCACCATCACTGCCTATCCACTGAACCAAACTGACTAGAGCCCACTAGTTTTTTTGTTGGTGTTTTTTTTTAAATAAAATATAGGTCATCTTGCCCTAGAGAACAATTTGAATAACTTAATAATGTCTGTATATTCTTCCCTTCTTTAAATGTAGAGAATTTATGGTAAATACCTGAGGGCAGAAAGTTTTCGGAAAGCTCTCATTTATCAGAAGAAATACCTGCTGCTGTTACTGGGTGGCTTCCAGGAGTGTGAAGAGGCCACGCTGGCTCTGCTTGCCCGGATGGGCGGGCAGCCGGCCTGCACGGACCTGGAGGTGATCACCAACCGTCCGAAGGGCTTCACCAGGTTTCGGTCGGCTGTCAGAGTGTCCATGGCAATTTCAAGGTAAAGTACTTGAAAACAAATCCATTTCAATAGACTCTCTAAAGCAGTGGTTCTCAACCTCTGGCCCTTTAAATACAGTTCCTCATGTTGTGACCCAACCATAAAATTGTTTTCGTTGCTACTTCATAACTGTAATGTTGCTACTGTTATGAATCGTAATGTAAATATCTAATATGCAGGATGGTCTTAGGCGACCCCTGTGAAAGGGTCATTCGACTGCCAAAGGGGTCGTGACCCACAGGTTGAGAACCGCTGCTCTAAAGGGATTTGTTATTTTTAATCTCTTTTCTCTGCCTGTGTGCTCCGTATAATCATATGGTATGACACATGTCCTAAAACATGCCTGCTTCTTTCTCAGTTTCCATCTTTTAGCAGGGATACCTTATGTTGTCCCCCCGAGACCCTGGGGAAAGGGCCCTTCCAGATGCAGGCAGCTGGTGACTCAGAGCTGGCACATCCAATCTAGACTGTCTTTTTTTCCCTAAATCTGAATAAACCCTTGAACTCTTTCAGACATATAAATAAGGGGGAGAGGGGTGGAAAATTACTTAGGCTGTGACATACTTTCATACGTACTCTTGGGGCCCAGCTACAGAAAGCCCTAACTCTGCATTCAGGCCAGATAGGAGTCTTAGGTCATCGGACTCTGCTACTGCCCTCATCCCTCTCTCTAGCAGTTCCACACTAGGGTCACCAGTACTTGTTCTGTGTCTGGTTGCAGTGGAGTTAGGACCTGGCCTACTGCAGTCCGCTGACCTGAGTGGTGTATACCCAGGCCCTTTTATTTCTGTAGGAGCCAGACAGTCCAAAAGGAATTTGTTTTTCCAAGTGTTCCTATCTGGTCACATCTGATGCATCTTCAGTGGTTTTGCCCACCCCCAACCCCCCGTTTTGTTTTGTTTTTTACCTATTTCTTTTTTTGAAAAATATGACTTAGAACTTTTTTTTTCTTTATTGATTAAGGTATTACATATGTATGACTTAGAATTTTTTAACTAGAAGCTGTCTGAGATCACATAGCCCAGAATGTCATTTCACAGATGAGGAAACTGAGGCAGGCAGAGGTTGCAAAGCCAATAGTAATAGAGCTGGGACAACCAGCCAGGACTCCCAAGTCTCATCCATGTCGGTTCTCTAAAGAGAGCTCACATTTTACCTTATTGATGGTCTGGATTCTCCCTGCTTCTGCTGCTCCACATTGTAGACATGTGGTTCCAGTTCTCCCCTTCATCACTTTGTGCACCTTGTGCAGAGTTAAGTGCTGGGAGAGGCACTGATGGAAAGTCATAATCCCTGCCTACATCCCCAGAGGCAGCTCACTTCCTATTGAGAAAGACCAATGTGCTCATAAGTTAGAAGACGCTGAGAGGTCTCAGGAATTAACCATTAATTTTTATTAGAATTTGGGAAGTCTCCTTGAAAACCACTTGCTACTGAAGGACTTCATTCTACCTCCCTTTTTTCCTTTTCCTCTTACATGTTCATTGTCTTTTTTTTTTTTAATTAAATCTTTATTGTTCAGATTATTACATTTGTTCCTCTTTTTTCCCCCCCCATAACTCCCCTCCACCCAGTTCCCACCCCACCCTCCTCCCTCACTCCCCACCCACTGTCCTCATCCATAGGTGCACGATTTTTGTCCAGTCTCTTCCCGCATCCTCCTCACCCCTTTCTCCCCCAAGAATAGCCAGTCCATTCCCTTTCTATGCCCCTGATTCTATTATAATCACCAGTTCAGATTACTCACTTGTTTTTCAGATTCACTTGTTGATATGTTCATTGTCTTTTGACCCTCCTAAAGCTGAGCCTTGAAACTGATTGGAATTATGAAATCAGAACTGGTGCTTCAGAAAGCTGGTCAAACAGAGGCAGAGCTGCCTCAAACAGATTGTCAAACTGCAGCGGGAAGGCCGGGGAGGGTTGGGGGGCAGGAGGGAGGGGGGTAAGAGATCAACCGAAGGACTTGTATGCATGCATATAAGTATAACCAATGGACATAAGACACTGGGGGGTAGGGGAGGCCAGGGGATTGTCAAGGGCGGGGGGAAAAAAGGACACATATGTAATACCCTTTGTAATACTTTAAGCAATAAAAAAAGAAGAAAAAAAGAAAGAAAGCTGGTCGAGCCAGGACGAAGCAGGCAGCAACTTGCTGCAGCTGGTTCTTGACACTGCCACCCTGATCCTGGGAAGGCAGAATCTCCTCTCATCGCTGAGTAAGGCCTCCTGCTCGGCTATCCCAGCTCAGCTCACTCTCACTGCCAATTTAAGGGTCTATTCCGTCTGCCCTTCAGTCTCCTTTCTCTTCTCTTTTTATTACTTCTCGCCCTTTCTTTGCCCATCCACTTTTCTCTTTTCAACTTTTGCTCTCCATCTCTGTGCCCCATTGACCCCTAAAGCCAGTCCTTCTGTTGGCCTCGCCAGAGACCTTTGGTGCCTCTGGGGAAGCCTTGTCCTTCTGCTCGAGTTAATTTTGCCACAGACCCAGGGGGCATTTGCTTCATTTTATATTAGGCAGCCATGTGATCTTGAAATTTGTTCTGCATTCATATTTAAATGTATGACTTGATTTTTGTGTGAAGTGTATACTTATACTCTACATTATAAATAGGCTGTGAAATTTTTTCTGGGCTCTTTTCTAGAATGAAATTTTTGGTTCGACGGTGGCATCGAGTCACAAGTTCTGGTTCCATCAATATTAACAGGGATGGACTGAATCCAGGTGAAGTCAAAATAGAATTTTTTTCTCCTGTTTATGATTGTCTAAAATTACTTCGTGTGTAATACCTTCCAAATAATGTTGTTCAAAGACAGAGAGAGCCCTTATAACTCACAGAGCTGGGGACCTTGCTATTTTAAAGAATAGTAATAGCTGATTTTTGTGGAGTACTTAGTCTGCACAAGGCCCTGCTTTTACCATGTGTTCTCCCTGTCCTGTGATGTGGGTGCAGTTACTATTATCACCTCACAGATGAAAAACTGGGGCATGAAGAGCATTGGTCATTTGCCCCAGGTTACCCAGTAGCCAACATCGAACCCTGACAGTTTGGCTCCAGAACCCACGCTCCTTACCACTGCATTTAAGGCTCTGGATCAAGATCAGATTGCTCTTCTCAGCCATATGGACAAGTTATGGTGTGAAGTTCTTACAATTTAGCAATATTCAAACAGGTTTCTGAGTTTACCGATAGGTTATATAGTAATGATTGATAGTTGAAGTTACTTCTCTCTACACCTAGAAAGGGAAACAAACATTAGGGCTTCAACATTTGGCATAAGGAGAGGCATATACAAAGTTACAGACACACAATAGGACTTTGCTATGTATTGCTATGCAGTGGTTCTCAACCTTCCTAATGCTACGACCCTTTAATACAGTTCCTCATGTTGTGGGGACCCCCAATTTCATTGCTACAAATTGAACATAATTAAAGCATAGTGATTAATCACAAAAACAATATGTTAATTATGTATGTGTTTTCCGATAGTCTTAGGCGACCCCTGTGAAAGGGTCGTGACCCACAGGTTAAGAACCACTGCAAGCCACCTGTACATTTTCTCCCAGTAGCTGAGCACCAGAGAAAGAGGAAATATATTTAGTATCCTAAGTAAAGTGTTTTTAAAATATGAATCTAAGCTTAAATTGAAACAGCTGAAATTTGTATAATAATGAGTTCTGTGTTGTAAGTAAATCTTGATTTCTAGCTTTTTCTAATAAAGTCACAGGAATGGCTTGGCTACATTAGTATTTTTTTACCCACAACCTCTTTTCCCCTAAACCCGTGGTCGGCAAACTGCGGCTCACGAGCCACATGCGGCTTTTTGGCCCCTTGAGTGTGGCTCTTCCTAAGCCTTAGGAGTACCCTAATTAAGTTAATAACAATGTACCTACCTATATAGTTTAAGTTTAAAAAATTTGGCTCTCAAAAGAAATTTCAGTCGTTGTACTGTTGATATTTGGCTCTGTTGACTAATGAGTTTGCCGACCACTGCCCTAAACCATACACACTCAGGCACCCTTCACCTCACTCTAACTATAACTAAGTTTTTTAAAAAGAAAACATTTCAATTAAATCATTTATTTTCTTTGAGCTATAGTTCTAGATTAGCAGAATTGCTCGTATTGAAAGGTAAACAAAGTAACATTTCTACTACTGTTTCTCTCCTACAAGAACAATGGAAAATAACTATAAATAGGAGACAGTGTAGTACAGTATAGTAATCTTCTGAGTCTTCATCTGTTTTGTAGAAATTTTTCAAGAGCTTGACATTTCTTTTGAACAAGGTATGTCTGGGATTACTTTAGGTGCTGAAAAGACTGACCTGTTTTATCATTCTCCTGGTGGACTGGAGCTGTACGGAGAGCCGAGACATACTACATACCGCTCAAGAGCAGATCTGGACTACCCTAGGTCTCCTCTTCCATTTCAAAATAGGTAAGAATTTGATAAAACTTGCCTAGAGTAGTTAAATATACTAATACTAATAAAGGGAAGTGTTAGGGCTTTGACTTCTTTGCATTGAAAAAGCTAAATGTATCTTCAGGAATATGTGATTTGCATAATCAAAGGCTCAGAATCAAAAATAGCTTTTAGATTTGTAACTGGTTTCCAAGGGTATAAGAAACATTTGATCAAGTGTTGTTTAGAAAATGCTGTGGGTTAGGCATTGGGAAATGTATTGACTAAAATTGATAGTCTGTAGACACTATGACAAAACCTCTCCAGTCTGCGTGACAAGATGCAGTTAGATAATATACAGCATTTATTGAGGACCTATGTGGCAGGCAGTATACTGGACATTATTGTGATGACTTCATAGTTGCTGATTTGCGTTTATTGAGGCGGTTTTTTCACTTTACAGCTCAAACTCAGAAGTGTGGGAGATACAGATCAGACCATGTACAAGTGGTCTGCCTTTTGAGAGAGGGTGGAGGCTGGTGGGGAAGTTACTTACCTTGTTTCTGGATAATTTGGACTCATGTTTATACTTTGGATCCCATAGGTACCCAGGCCCTCCAGCTGATTTAAATCCTGCTTCCTTAGCATGTTCTCAGCTTCAGAATTATGACCCTGACAGAGCCCTGACAGATTATATCACTCGGCTGGAGGCCCTGCAAAGGCGCCTTGGAACTGTACAGTCAGGTACTCTCAGCTTAGCCATAAATTGGCAGCACCGCACTGGCCAGTATGCTCAGTAGTTAGAGTGTCAGCCCACACATTGAAGGGTCCTGGGTTCCATTCCTAGTCAAGGGCACTGCCTGCATTGCAGGTTCTATCCCTGGTCCTGGTTGGGGTGACTGCGGGGGGGGGGGGGGGGGGGGGGGGAACAACCTATTGATGTGTCTCTCACATCAATGTTTCTCTCTCTCTGGGTGGGAAGATGAGAGGAGCAAACAAGGACTTGAAGCATTTAATGCAGCCATTATTCATAGGAGGATCTTGTGCTTTTATGTTTGCGTAAAACATATCCCATTAAAAAGACTGTAAAAATGACCTTTTATTTCTCTCTGCTCAAAAACACAAAAATGTCATACTTAGTAATTTCCCTGTTCATTGTGGGAAACCCTTTTTCCTGTCACCCTTCACTCCTGATTCAAAGATTTTGAATCATTTTAATTTAATATGCTTTAAGTCAACTTTTATATATATATATTTTTAATATACTATTCCCACAAACTAGATAGGACTAAAAGGTTATTTTGAGTTAATAGTTTATCTTTTCCTATAAAAATCACCTAACGCAAGAAACTTGTATTGTCCTAGCTAGACTGTGGTTTGGTTTGTGCTTTGCATTGAGCATCCAAATTTCACAAGACTCAGATTTTTTTGGTCATGAGTGTATTTATTTACTGTCCACTTGGTGAAAATGAGGTGGAAACAGGTTTCTTTTGTTTGCTTTTATTTTATTGTTCACAGCATTATAGATGTCTCCTATTTTCTCCCTTTTTGACCCCCTCCACCGAACCCCCCGCCCCACCCCCGGCATTCCCTATGTTATTGTCTGTGTCCATAGGTTAAACATTAAGTATTCTTTGGCTAATCTCTTCCTGTCCCAGCCCCATCACTGAGATCTGTTATCCTCCTTATGCCTGGGGAAAAATATTGACTAAAATTGATAGTCTATGGACATTATGAAAAATTGTTGGGAGATAGTGTAGTACAGTACAGTAACCGAACCCCCTCACTGAGATCTGTTATTCTGTTCCATGCATCCGTACCTCTGAACCTATTTTGTTCATCAGTTATTTTCATTAGATTCCACATCTAAGTGAGATCATGTGATACTTGTCTTTCTCTATCTGGCTTATTTCATTTAGCATAATGCTCTTCAGGTCACAAAATGCAAATTTTGAAGTCCCGAAGATTTCTCAAGAGGTGGGAGGTATAGAACATTCAACCTTCAGGGCACTTTAAAGAGGACCTTAACTTTAGTCAGATCTTGATACAGAGCCTGCCACAGTGACTTTTAAATATATATTCAAAATCTCTTCAAGTATGAAGAACTTTTTAGGACTATAAAAAGTATTATTTTTAAATGGAGGATAATAGTAATCTGCCTTTCATAAACTATTTAGTATGGTACAGGTAGCAATCTAATTTGAAATCATTTGCATATTCTGGTTTTCTCTTCTAGGTTCCACTCATTTTCATGGTGGCATGAGAAGATAATCCTTTGAAACATCATGACTCAAAGTGATTTTAAGCAAATTCCCTTTTGTAAACCAATGGTTCTTTTGTGCTTTTGTATTGCGGATATTCAATGGGACCAACATGAACACAGCTTATGATTGTATACAAATCCCAGCCAGTACATGAAAACAAACTGGAATTTGTACATATAAGCATTGTGTATGTATTCATGCACAATAATCGTTCAATTACATGTGTATTTGTGGAATGCTAATTTAAATGGTTAAATTATAAACCTGGTGTATTTATCAAATGGGTGAAAAGATTAAACTTTTGCATATTATGACACTGCTGAATGTGTAGCTTGAGGTGTCCTGCACTTTTCTTATAAGGCTACTGAAGTTACCTGTTTCTGCCTAATATATTTGCTACTGGTGATGATGACAGATATCACTTGTAGAGACCTATTTTTGTATAATGGTAGAAGTTTTGAATTTTATGGGGTATTTTGTCAAGTACTGAAATAAAAATGACTTCACCATTTTAACCACACTGTATTTGAACCCTCTTCATTTTTAACTAAGCCATAGTTCTTGGTGCATGTCTTAGTCCATTCCAGCTGCTCTGATAAAATGCCATAGACTGGGTGCCTTATAAACAACAGAAATTTGTTTTTCACAGTTCTGGAGTCTGGGAAGTCAAAGATCAAGGTACTAACAGATATAGTGACTGGTGAGGCCTGCTTCCTCATTCATAGACTGCCATCTTTTATAAAAAAGAGCAAATAAATAGAGGAAAATACCAATATAGCTTTTTAAAATACCAATATAGCTGTCCATGAGAGATCCCCCATGATACAGTCACCCCACAAATCCCCACTTCTGAATACCAATAAATTGGAGATTGTTTCAACATGAATTTGGGGAGACAAACATCCAGTCTGCGGCAGTGCATATCACCTCATTACTTACTAGAAATATGTAGGACTTGGAGATTCAGAAAGTTGTCCTAATCTTATAGATACCATTGGGATTTTTCTCTCCCTCTATTGAGGAAGAATTTTCCATGTGCCTTTTTTTCAACTTTACATCTATATATACTAGAGGCCTGGTGCACAAAATTCATGTACGGGTGCAGTGCCTAGGCCTAGCTGGTGATCGAAAATCGAAGCACGAGTGTCTGACGTGGAAAGGCAGGTCCCAGCTGACCTCTGGGCCCCCAGGCCCCTGCGCACCCCCCTTTCCCTGAGTCATCGGGCTCCCTCAGCTCCTGGGAGCCGGGTGGCGGCCCTGCCCCCCACCGCCACCGGTTGCCATCTGCTGGGCCATGAGCAGGGCAAATGGGCCCCACTCACACCTGCCTTGACCTGGCGCTGCCCGCTCACCTGCTTCCACCATCCCGCTGCAGTCCCGCTCTTATCAGGGCCTATCAGGACCAGCAGTGCCTCCACTGCCGCCTGCTGCCAGCGCCATGTCGCGTAAGCCCGACATGTTCTGCGCTGCCCCCTGGTGGTCAGCGCAGAACATGGCAGGCATACAATTTTGCATATTAGGCTTTTATTATATAGGATATTTTAAAAGCTATATTGGTATTTTTCTCTATTATTTGCTCTATTAATTTTATTGTTACTTGTGGTCAAAGGTGTACCCTCACAAAGCCATGGCCGCTGAGATGATGCAGCTCTCATTTAACTCAAATAATCTTAAACTTTATTCACCACAAATAGAATGAAAGTGTGTTTCTGCTAAGCCAAATCCATAATGGGAATCTCTCAGAGATATAAAAATGTTTTCTTAATTAAGAGTCCTCCCTGATAACATAGCAACTCACTAAAACAGCAAGAATAAGTACTATTAGGTGCTTATAACCAGATTTTTGTTTTACCATTGGGTAATCTAGGATTTATACCAACACAAACAAGCTATGGAAACAAATTCTACATTCTTGAAGATTTCACAGTACCTAAATTTTTCCAATTAGCAGCTGGGTTCTGATCAAAGTTATAGGAACAACAACTGTATTCTAAAGCAGATATCTGAAGGTAAGGATTGTGGGTAAAACCTTTCATAGTTTGCCATTCAAGGCTGTTTTGCTCTGAGAAAGGAGGAGATGGACAAGTGCTCTGATCATTCTGTTCCCTTCCACTGACCATCAGCCCTCTACGACATTAGGCCTCTGCCATCAACTTGTTAATGCTTACCAACACATAGTCTATGATTAAAAATGAATTTACTAGAGTCTAAAGTAAACTATAAAGGAAACCAATTATATAGTAGTCAAATCTTTTTAAATGTGTGATATAACATGTAAGTTTAAAGACATAAGATCTAGCAGATCTAACAACTACCATAATTTCAAAGTAGTGACGAGAGTAAAAGAACTTTAAGATCTACAACCACTATAATGTGATATGAAAATAACTGTGACTTCTGTTCACAGTCATGGGTACTGCTATTACTAATGTGGTTTGTTGCCTAAATTTGAATACAGTACAAATAAGGATGTAATTTTTTTTCTAATCCAAGTTTGTAGATTCCTGAATTCTACTCACCAAAACACACATGCTTTACAGTTCGTGAATATAGACTATACTATATTTTTCTCAAAGATCATTTTAAACGTGGAAAACTAACAGCAGAGATAGAGTTTATATGAGTCCTCCAGCCTCTTAAACAGAACTTATAGGGTGAAATATTTTGTCCTTATTTAAAAAACAGTAATATGGCCAAATTATAGGCCCCCAGTTAGAATTTGAGTTGATTCTTGAACACAGCCTTCACGTAATATGGCCAATGATCCTACTCTCAAGGACCCAGCTTCATGTTATCCTTATCTTAAAGCCAGAGTTCCCTGATCTCAGATTTTGTATTAAAAACAAAAACAAAAAACAAAAAACACAACTTACTGACCTAAATTAAGTTTTAATAAACAGAACTAGTAACAGAAACATCCCCAAGTAGATTCTGGAGAGGAAGCCAGGAACCACCTTGAGCCAAAGAGAACAAAAATTATCCCTTAGGGACTTTATTTTGGATTTTCACACAGATGTGTGACCATGTAGAACCAGATACAAATTTATCAAGTAAATGAAATATTTAGTAATTAGATCAAGTTAATGCAAGCAGTCTTTAGAATAATTATATTCTTTTTTAGGAAACGTAAATACCATACATCTCCCTCAATTTCCTAAAAGACAGTACTTCCCAAAGACATCTTTTTCTACAACAAAGCTCCATCACTGCTAATTTTCATCATACCAAAACAATAGGATTCTTTTTCATCCAAGGCTTTAAATGTAAGTTTATCCCCTACTTACCTATCCTCACACACCCAAACATTACACAGGAAATGAATAAATAACCTAAGGCTTCCAAGTATCTCATTTGGCTTTTATACTTGCAGATCTAGTCCAAGATTTGAATATCCTGAACTTAACTTACCAAGAGCTAGGTATGCTCTTAAAAAAATACCTGGAAATTGTGTTATTTAGAATCTGCCAATAACCAAGGTCCCCTAAACAACTTTTTACTAAGTAGCTTGATTTCCTTAAATAAAGCATATGTAAGAAATATCCATCATAAAAGTATTAAGAAATGCCTGAAATGCCATTAAATTTTATGGAACCATTCAGTTAAAATATAAAAACCGTTAAGTTGGCTGTCTTTTAAAGTAACACACTCAAAAGAGAGTAAGTTGTTTCATCAACTTCATTCTCTTCAAATGCTTTTGCTGTTTACAGTGATGTTTCAGGTATTCCTTGCAGCATTTTTCATTTTGATCTTCGTTTGTATCGGATAATTGGGTTTTCAGGGGTGTGAATCATGGTTGTATAATTCACAGTGGGAAAATATCCATCAATGAGATCAAATTCATATAAACGAAGCATAGTGGACCAAATTGTCTTGATTTGCACATAAGCAAAATTCTCCCCAATACAACGATGACGCCCTGTAAAAAAAATTTTTCGTTAAGAATCAGTTTAATTCTTTCTCGCTTCTTTTAACCTGGAGTGATGAAATCTGTTTAACTACAGTTTAGGTGAAGGGCAGATATACAGATATAATAAAAAGATGACATTCTTTTCACATAAAATAAGAATATAGCCCTGGCCAGTGTGGCTCAATCGGTTGGAGCATCCTCCCATGCACCGAAGGGTCAAAGGTTTGATTCCCAGTCAAAGCACACGTACTTGTTGAGGCTTCATCACAAGTGAATTTGATTTCCCAGCAGGGGCAGCTTTAGGAGGCAGCCAATCAATGTTTCTTCCTCACATCAATGTTTCTCTCTTTCAGTCTCTTTACCTCTCCCTCTCTCTCTCTAAAGTCAATTAAAAAAATACACATATCCTCAGGTGAGAATTAAAATAATAAAATAAAAAGAATATAAATAGCTAATAAAAATCTCAGGAGATTTTCAACATCTATTTTAGGGGAAACAGCACTAGGGTAATTAATTATATGGCTTTTCCAATCACCTTTTTTGAAACTTAACATCTATCTAGGTTAAATATATGATGGTTTGAAATATATGATGCTAATCTAGTTTGGCAACATACTAGAATATTCTTACCTCCTCTCCCAAGAGAACCCTAGTTAAAAGTCAATATAAACATTCCAAACAAAACTTTATATGCCTTTACAAATGACAGTGGAAGAAAAAGGCTTTTAATAAACCCAAAATAGCAACACATACTGAGATCAAAATATGAAAGGTCATATACTCATAAGAACTGATAAGCTGATTCTAAAATGCATATGAAAATACAAAGGGACCTAGGATACCCAAAGCCATCCTGGAAAAAAACAAGTTGGAGGACTAAACTGACTTCAAATCTGACTTCAATACTACAGGTACAGCAACTGTGATACTATAATCCTATCCTATATAATAAAAGTGTAGTATGCAAGTTGTCCCCTGGACCAGGAGTTGTCCGGGAGTTCAACCAGGAGGTGGGGCTGGGGGGAGGGGGAGGGAGGGAGGCCCCTTACAGCCACACCTGAGTTTGTTAATGAGGTGACTTTTGGAAAGCCCTTCAGGATGGAGGCTGACTGCCAGGGGAACCAACCAAATGATAAAAGAATTGCAACTTTCAGTCCCACCCCCTGACTTCCAGGAGGGAGAGGCTGGAGGTTGCATTAATTCTAAATGACAAATGATTTTAATCAAGTATGCCTTTGTGATGAAGCCTCAATAAAAATCCTTAAAATACAAGGGTGTTAAAAAAAAAAAATACAAGGGTGTTCAGAGAGTTTCCAGGTTGGTGAACACCTGGAGGTGCTGGGAGGTGGCATACCCAGAGGGCATGGAAGCTCTGTGCCCCTTCTCCCATACCTTGCTCTATGCATCTCTTCAATCAGGCTGTTCCTGAGTTGTATCTTTGGTCTAGTTACTCTAGTAAGTAAACTGTTTTCTGGGTTCTGTGAGCCCTTCCAACAAATTATGGGTTGGAACCAGTTAGTCAGGTGACAACTGGACTTGCAATTAATTGTAGCTGAAGTGGGGGGAAAGGGAGCAGTCTTGTGGAACCTAGCCTTTAACCAATGGGGCCTGTACTAACCAACCCCAGGTAGAGAATGTCAGAACTGAACTGAATTATAGGAACTCTATCAGTGTCCGCAGAGAATTGGTATGGGAAAAAATCCCCACACATTTGCAAAAATATCCCTATTAGGAAAGGGAAAGATACTTGTAAATAAAATTCACATGGGTTATTTTTGTTCTGGTAACTTCTGACAACCTGTTATCAGAACAAACATTTCAAATGTAAAATATAATCATCTTACCAGCTCCAAATGGCACATAGGCAAATTTCTCTCCTGATGCTGGATTGTCCTGTAAGTAGCGATCAGGATTAAAATGCAGACGTTCACTCCATGAGTCTTTAAGTCTTTGATTGACAGTGGGAGAAACACACACCTGATGTCCTGGAGGAATGGTATACCCTGCCACAACCTACAAATGAAAGCAAAATATTTCATTAGATTATTTATTTATTTATTTATTTTATTGTTTAAAGTATTACATGTCTCCTTTTCCCCAACTGACTCATTAGATAATTTAAAAATATTCTAGCCCTAACCGGTTTTGCTCAGTGGATAGAGCGTCGGCCTGCGGACTCAAGGGTCCCAGGTTCGATTCCAGTCAGGGGCATGTACCTTGGTTGCGGGCATATCCCCAGTAGGGGGCGTGCAGGAGGCAGCTGATCGATGTTTCTCTCTCATCGATGTTTCTAACTCTATCCCTCTCCTCTCCTCTCTGTGGAAAAATCAATAAAATATATTTAAAACAACCAAATAGATAAATAAAAATATTCTACAAAAAAATCAGGTCATTGTGCAATACAGCATTAATATACATCAGATTTAAAAACTAGCAGGATGATAGGCCAGCAGAAAATTATTTTAACTCAAGATGATTTCCAAATGATCCAAAATTGGACTACAAGTATATACACAAACAGGTCATAATGCCTCAGAGGAAGGGGTGGGATTTCAAGGAGTCTTTCCATAATCTGATTTTTAGACTTTCATATAGTTAGAATTATAAAAATGTTATTTTAAAAATAAGATATATTTCCATTAAAAAAAAACACCCAAATAATTAAAAATGCAGGGAACAGACTAACTCTGCAATTATATGAAAATATTTATGTATTTAGAATATATAAACTTGAAAACTGGCTAGAAGTGATTATTATTCTACTTTTTTAATTTAAAAAATTCTCTTTCTGGAAATCATCTCTTTGGTAAATTAAAAATTGAAGACATATAAGGGGATATCTAACCAAGAGCCTCACCTGAGGAGTTTTGGCCATTCTCATCATAGTCATTATAGGAGGTCGAAGTCTTAACGTTTCTTTTATACAGCGATCAAGTAAATTTAGATCCTTAAGCTGAAAAGAAAAAGCATTTCCTGAATTTTACAAATATTTAACATACTTCAACAGTATTTTAACTTAAATATTATTTTATAAATTAAAATTTATTTTATTTAGTTAAGTTTAAGTTAAAATTATTTTTTTCTGGGTTATTTCAAGGGCACAGGGAAAATGGAGAGTAACTGCTAACGTGTACTGGCTTTCTTTTGGAAGTGATGTAAATGTTCTAAAATTGTGATTTTACAACTATGAGTATATTTTAAAAACCAGTAAATTATATATTTTAAATGAATAGATTTTATAGTATGTGAATTATATATAAATTAAGCATTATATATAAATCAGAAATGAAAGAGGAGACCTTACAAGAATTATAAGAGAATACTATAACAATTGTATGCCATCAGATTAGGTGATCTAGATAAAATGGATGTATTCCTAGAAAGACACAAACTACCAAAACTGATTCAAAAAGAAACAGGACATATGAATAAACCTGCAACAAAGAGATTGAATAAGAATCAAAAAACTTACAACAAAGAAAAGCACATACAGGGCTTCTCTGGTGAAATCTATTAGACATGTAAGAAAGAATTACCACCAACCCTTCATAAACTCTTCAAAAAATAAGAGAACATTTCCAAACTCATTCTATGAGATGTGTATTACTGACAGCAAATCTATCAAAGACATCATATTAAAACTACAGATCAATATCCCACATAAACACAGAAGCAAAAATCCTCAACAAAATATTAGCAAACCAAATCTAACATTAGGACATTTCTGGGAAATTTTCAAAAAACAAAAGACAGTAAGCAAATTAATCTATAGTACACAGAAACTCTCAAATTGTCCCCTTTATTTTTTATATTCTATTTTTAAAAAACTCTTTTCATCTATCCCCACCCCATCTTCTTTAATAACCATCACTTGCTCTCTGTATCTATGGGTCTGGTTTTTTAGTTGTTAATTCATTTGTTTTTGTAGATTCTACATATAAGTGAAATTATATGGTATTTGTCTTTCTCTGGCTTATTTCACTGAGCACAATACCCTCTCGGTTCATCAAATACCCTCTTGTCACAAATGGCAATATTTCACTCTTTTTTTTTTTTTTGCTGAGTATTATTCCATTGTATGTGCATGCTACATCTTCTTTAGCCATTTATCTATTGATAGACACCTAAGTTGCTTCCATATGCTGGCTACTATAAATAATGCTACAGTGAAAATAGAGGTGCCCATATCTTTTCGAATTAGTGTTTTTGTTTTCTTCTGATAAATACTTAGAAGTAATATTGCTGAGTCCTATGACAGTTCTACTTTTAAATTTTTAAGGAATCTCCATACTGTTTTTCAAAATGGCTATACCAATTACTTAGGATGTTATTTCAAAAATTTAGATTATTAACCCTTTATTGAATGTATCACCTGCAAGTATCTTCGGCCATTCAGTAGGTTGTCTTTTTGTTTTATTGATGTTTCCTTAACTGTGCAAAATCTTTTTAGTTTAATGTACCATGTTTATTTTTGCTTTTGTTACTTAAATTGTCCCCTTTAAAAGTTAACCACCAATATTCAAATAAGGCAGCAATAAAAATAACGATCCAACAAACCTGGTCATAAGTTAAAGGAGGCAGATTTTCTCCACAGACTGCTTTCTGTTCTAAATAACATTTTTCTTGAAGTGTCTTGTCTCTGGCCAAAAAGAAGCCCATCCAGGCACTAGTAGTTGAGGATGTGTGCTGCCCTGCCAAGAGCAGTCCAATGAGCATGCCTGCTACTTCGTCATCCGTCAAAGGATGCCCATCCCTACAGAATGAACCACACACACAAATATAACATTTTGGCAGACACATTTCACACCTCAACCTTTAAAAAAAGAGTTATAATGAAAAAATTTGTCAGGTATAATGGTTTCTTGTATTTGTGCATCAGAAGTCAGAATTTTATCTATTAGTGAAAAGAGAAAGACCAATAGAAAATATGATTTTGATTATGAACACTTAACTGCAATTTCCTACCAAACTTAATCTTGCGTAATCTCTGGGATGCCAATAAGGCATGGGATCCCAGTAATTTATGTCTCATCCATAAACTACAAATGTCAGCCCCAGCCGGTTTGGCTCAGTGGATAAGAGCATCGGCCTGCAGACTGAAGGGTCCCGGGTTCAATTACGGTCAAGGGCACATGCCCAGGTTGCAGGCTCAATCCCCGGTAGAGGGTGTGCAGGAGACAACTGATCCATGATTTCTCTCCCATCATTGACATTCCTATCTCTATCTCCCTCTCCCTTCCTCTCTGAAATCAACACAAATATATTTAACACATTGTTTGTGGGTAGTTTTTATCGTGCGCTAACAGGTGGCGCGGGTCATTTTTGCTAATTTTTTGCGCAAATGGCAACGTTCAGTAAAATTATGATAACTTTAGTTTACGTATTTATACGTTACCCGCATTCTACCGCTAGTCTATAAAAAACGTATTAATATGTGTCCCGCGCTCTACTACACTGGTAGAACGTATAAATACGTTTCCCGCATACAATGTGTTAAAAAAAAAAACAACAAACTACAAAAGTCATAGTTACTAATTTTGCAGCATCATGACTTTTTTAAAAAGTGTATTTTTTTACTGATTTCAGAGGAAGGGATGGGGGGAGAGAGAGAGAAACATCAATGATGAGAGAGAATCATGGGTCGGCTGCCTCCTGCATGGCCCCCACTGGGGATCGAAACCCCACAACTCAGGCATGTGCTGTGACCTCCTGGTTCATAGGTTGACGCTCAACCACTGGGCCATATGAGTCAGGCAGCATCATGGAGACATATTATTTAAGTATGTTTTAATGTGTAATCTCCTGCTTCAGCTTAATATATGATCTAAACAGCTCTTACTTGTAAGTAGAATCTAATAAAGTTTGGAGAATGTCATCAATTTTTTCTTCTGACTGTCTGCGTTTCTGGATTGCCTTATAAAAAATACTCTTGATCTCTCGATGAGCTCTGTCTCTGCGTCTGTAATTCAAAGATGAAAATAACTTCAAACAATAAAGCAATACTTTCTGGCAAATTCCTTTTGAAAATAACCAGGACCTAGCTTAAAGAAACTTTAGCTTTAATGACTCTAAAATATCTGATAAAACTCAGAAACAAGGAGAAAAAAGACATCACAAAAATCATATAGTTTTAGGAATTTCTAGGGTCACTCAGAGCAAAAAGTATGTTATCCTATACATAAAAGCCCAGCAACTGAACGGCGGAATGACCGGAACAACCGGTCAACCAGTCGCTATGACACGCACTGAGCACCAGGGGCAGATGCTCAACACAGGAGCTGCCCCCTGGTGGTCAGTGCGCGTCATAGTGACAAGTCGACTGGACATTCGGTCACTTAGGCTTTTATATATATAGAGACCCAGTGCAAGGATTCGTGCACCAGTAGGGTCCCTCGGCCTGGCCTGCACCCTCTCGCAATCTGGGACTACTCAGGGGATGTGAGAGAGACAGTTTCAGCCCAATCCCCGCAGGGCAGGCCAAGGGCCTCTAGTATGCATATGCATATAAAATCTTTCGTTAACCTTTTCCCACCCTCTCCCCTCTCTCTGAGATTCATCAGTCTGTTCCATGTATCCATGCCTGTTGTTTTTGCTACTGCATTGAGTGTCTGGCCCCTGGTGGTCAGTGTGCATCATAGTTAATGGCTGGTCACTTAGGCTTTTATATATATAGATTATTGACTATATTCCCTATGCTGTACTGTATATCCTGTGACTATTTTGTAACTGCCAATTTGTACTTCAATTTGTTTAATGTTTACCTTTGTTAACACTACAGTAATTATACAAAGTTAAATCCCCCCAGGTGTTTCTTTATCCATACCTGAAACTAGGCAAAGGGAGCCAACCTGGCAACAGCCAGGCTGCATGGCTAAAACCTCCATCCAAATCTGCATACAGCTGTGCCACCTTCTCATTGAGTTGACTTCTGATTTCCTTTCCATGTAAACAATGGCTAGCTGTTAAAATTATGAGCTCAGAAAGAGCTTCAAACAAATCTGGAGAGAAAAAGGTCATTCCCATTAATATTACCAAAACTGCTTTTGAAATGTTGTTTTATTAGAGATATAAAATTGTGAAGGAAAAGTGAGAATAAAAACTCAAAAACCAACAAGGTCCTATTCATACCATCAAAAAAGCTTGTAGACAGCTTTGTGACTACCTTACCAGCAAAACAAAGAGAGGCAAGAAACCAAAAGATGGAAAGCACCCCCCACCCCCCCCAGCCAAAATCAATGCCACAAAGGCATATCTCCAAACCTCACTCATGAGCCCTTCACCTTGAAAAGATAAAACTGAGTATGGCTGTCTCAGTTCAAGGTCACAGTATAACAAAAGCAGCAAAAAGATTATTTAGTGCATATGACAACAATAAAGAGGCGCTTCCAAAGAACAGCAGTCCTAAAACTGAAGTATGGATTATTTCCCAGGTCAAAAGTGGGAAGAGCAGAGCTAAACATTGGAGTCTTGACCACATACATATGAGAAATTTTAACTAATCATCAATTCATACAGCTCAACACAGGACAGATTCATCAGGCAAGCATTATTTGAATGACCCTTAAGTCATAAAAATTACCCAATCAATGCCATGTTCTTTAATTCCATGTTCACCACATGAAATTCCAATTATCATCTGGCTTTCCAGTTAGATTTTCCAAGAAAGAGAAGTTCAGGAAACATTCTGGTGTTCTTGGTGCTGTAATTATGTCTCACTTGTATTTAAGCTAGCATTCTTGTATAAATCCGCTTCTTGTAGAGTTAGAAATATATCACATCAACTTCAGGTGTATTATTTTTTTTTAAATCAAGTTCCTGGACCTTTTATAAAGAACTGAATACCAGACCCAGAACATGGTAACCTACACAGAGGTCTTACTGCCCCACAGGCAGACGTTGCTTCCAGCCATGACTATGACAATTGTCTCTGGAGGAAACACTGCAGCCCAATATAAAGACTGGGTTCCCAGAAATATCCAAACCATTCAGTACATTATATAATGCAAGGATGTATATAATACATTCTAAAAGATTTTTATTGGAAAAGGCTAAAATCAAACTTTTGGTAAAGTAAGCTTATGTACTTAAATTTATTTTTATATAGAATATATCATTCCCATACAATAATAGATAAATAAGGTATTAAATATATAATTAAGTCATTTGGACTTTTACTTGCACATTGGGAGTAAAAAAATTTATCTTAAAATGAACTTACAAAAGTTTTACATTGTTTATTTCAAAATCAAATCATGGCCCTAACTGGTTTGGCTCAGTGGATAGAGTGTCGGCCTGCGGACTCAAGGGTCCCAGGTTCCATTCCAGTCAAGGGCATGTACCTTGGTTGCAGGCACATCCCCAGTAGGGGCTGTGCAGGAGGCAGCTGATCGATGTTTCTCTCTCATCGATGTTCCTAACTCTCTATCCCTCTCCTTTCCTCTCTGTAAAAAATCAATAAAATATATTTTTAAAAAATAATCTAATCATGAACCATTTTTATATTATTTGTATAAATGAACTGAATGATATACATGTTCATTAACCCATTTTAAGGTTTTGCTAGTGAGCAGCAATAATCACTTCCTCTCAGGCTGTTTAACTCCATGGTAATCATAGTATGTTCTTTCCATGAAATCTAAGGTGGTTTTACATTATGTTGTAGTTTGTTTTTTATATACACACACGTATTCTTACATTCCTATTTATAGAAAAGTAGAAATATTAGGACAAATGCAAAACCAAAGTATTTTCCTTACTTTTTTCTCCACTTTCTCCCCAACTCTGAAAATATTCCTTTGTTTCATTTTCAATTATAGAAACATGCTGTCTAAAGTGTGCTATGTTAAGGCCACTTTTTAACATTTTCTTCTGCTCCAAGAAAACCTTAAAAAAATTAGAAGTACACAGCATTAAAGCACAATTTTGTTTTATCACAAGATCCATTTGCGTTATAACTCTGTAACACTCAAAGAAAATAACCTTCTGAAAAATTAAAAATAAAAATAGTAAAAGGATTTTTTTTAAATCACACTAGATGTAAGAAACTTAGAACACTTATGCATCTATCTGAAGTAACCTAGAAGACCTGTTATGCAGGCCCTAGCCAAATGATAAGTTAGGTATCCCAACTCCTGTCATTCCTATATACCCTTTTCCCACAGTTAACTCTAGGGTTCCCTCTTCCTATTCTGTTATCTTCTAGTCTTCCAACTCAACCCAGATGTCAACGCAACCTCCCGAAGGTCCAATATGCTTCGATATTTTTATGTTCCTTCACATATTCTCCTTTTCTATGCCCCACTGACACTATTTTCCAGAAGTTTAATTAGAATATAATGTAGTTTTAATAAATTCACACTAAAACAACTAATAGTTTTAAATCTTTAGGATATTTCTATTTTAAGAATCTGATAAGCTGTGTGAAAAAAATGGATATATCTAACCAGCGTTTTTCTAGGGATCTTGTGTTTGGCCTCGGAGAGCCATTCATCCCCCCACCTACTGCATCCCCAGAAACAGCACTTAATGTTAACTCTCTTAACTACTAGTGGCTAGGGTGTTGGGTAATGTATGATACATTCACAGTCCGAGACCACAACAAGCAACTGAACCAATTATCTCTTTTGTGTTTTACATCAAGTTGCAGCACTTTAATATTTGACTTTAGCGGGGAAAAGAAATCACATAAACTTCTAAAGTCAAGGATCTCTAGCTCAAAAGAGCCCTCCTGCTAGAATTTCAGGCAGGAGTGGGAAGGTAGGAGACCCTCCAACAAAATAATGGGATTTTCTTGTTACCCTCTCAAATCAACTCCCAAGCTAAGTCATCATTGATTGTATGTCTTTGTATAGGACACCCTTTAAAATTGCTTGGCCCATGCCAGCCACTATAAAACAAAACACCCATTGTTTGTCAGTTATTCATGGCTTTCCTTCTATTAAATCTCATGATTCTCAAGTTTTTGAACCAAGGAATAAACTGTTTCTACATTTGAAATGTATATACTATTACACTACTAGTTATAACTACTATAGTATAGATTTATCTTTCTTGAAGATAACAGTGTCACCTACTGGATTAGGCACATCATATGCAACTCCCTTTCCAAACACAGGTGTTGTCAGACGGCTGTAGACATCTTCTGCATTCAGGTCTTCATTTTTACTATTAAAAAGCAGTGCAGCAGCATCACTCCCCAGAAGGTAAGTAAATGTCTTGCCCACCATTGTGAAACTAAACACAGGTCCATACTAAAGAGAAAAAAGTACCCATATTGATGTTACCAAAAGATACACAGCATGAAGACACTAATTTCTTAAATCATAAAACAGTAACTGTTGAAAATAAAATCATTTATAAACCTTAATGCAATTCTTCCCCAGTCTTTCTCCAAATTTATAATTATGCTCATCCAGTTGCAAATGAAAATAAAAATTTTTATTCTGCTTTTTTCAGTTTATATTGAAAATATTTTCTATCTTACACACAGATATCATAATGTTAGTAATTAACTATTCTTTTCATTATTACACACGGATGATGTGTCCATTTTTTACTTATATACAATTCCACAATGAGTATCTTTGAGAACATAGATTTTTTTTCCCCATTGGTTAAAGACAAATTTACAAGAGTAGCTAAAGGATATGACCTTTCCTACAGTACCTGCTATATGAAGATGCCAAAATTTTAGTAGTTTTACCACTATCTCACCAACAACGTGCTTCAGCTTCCCTTATCTATAAAATGGGAATAATAGCACCTACTTCATAGAACTGTTGTCAAGATTAAATAAATTAACATAAATATGTTAGAGAATATTATATATATTAGACTTTACTAACTAGAGTATATATACATGTACATATGTGATATGTATGTGTTATATGTACATTTTATCTATTAGAGAAAAATATATTAGAATGGCTTGGCCATAATAAAAATTATATAAATATTTTATTTTTATTATTATTATTATTATTACTCTACTACTACTAAAAGTATAGACTTGGAAATCAAACCACATGTAAATCCTAGCTTGGCCACATTCTGCCATTTAAAAGTTTGAAAAGCACTAATTTCTTTTTCTCTAATCATCTGGAAGACTTACCTTCTCATATGCATTTTCCAGGAATTCAATTGGACTTTTCCCAAATGCTATGGCATGCCCAAGGAATGGAATTGGAGAGAAAATGTATGGTGGACTTTTCTGCAAGAGAAACAAAAAACTTCCAGTTCACATTTTAAGAGAGAAATCCAGTTCAGTTTCATAACCAAACAAATGAAATTTGCTATTAGTACTAAAAAGTTACCAAAAAATGAAGCATCAAAAGTAATAAAGAACAGCTAAAATGTAAATATCTTAGGAATATCCATAGTAACATGAATAGAAACTCAACACATGGTGTAGGCTATGTCACTACACAAACACAAAGGCATTGCAATTATAAATGCTGAACACTGTCCAGAATATATCCAATACTATTACTGGTGGCTCTAGGCAACTTTCTTAATCATGAGTGGAAAACAAAAAAAAACAAAAAAAAAACACTGGAAAAGTCAAACTTAGAGTCTTCACCACTTACTCCCATGACCACTCAAAATTTTAGTCCCAGAATCTTGCCTAAAGAAGATAGAGAAAAAGACAAATAGTAACTTGAGGTACAGAAATACAGGAAATGTTTAAAAAGTGACATTTTATCAGTAAAGAGAACACATCTCATGCTTTTCTCACTGCAAATGAGCTAGATCCACTAATTCTAAAAGAGAGAGTAGATCCACTGTAGCAGGAACTCTTGGGCATCCTATCTAATAAAAGAGAAACATGGTAATTGGCGTACGACCGCTACCCTTCCCATTGGCTAATCAGGGCAATATGCAAATTAACTGTCAGCCAAGATGGCAGCCAGCAGCCAGGCAGCTGGAAAATAACATGAGGCTTGCTTGCTTCAGTGACGGAGGACTCCAACGTTCCCTGCCTGCCGCCGCAGGCCTCTGAGCTGCAAGCAACTCTGTAACAAACACAGAAGCTAAACAAAACCCCAGAAACCTGCCGGGCTTCAGCCAGCAGGATCGCAACATTGTAAGCAAAGGCCAGAAACCTACTTTTAGCAGCGGAGGCCTAAGAGCTGGAGCCAAGCCTCAAAGCTAAAGCTGGCCCAGAATAAAAAAAAAAAAAAGAAAAAAAGGAGCGGTTGGGAGCTTCAGTCACTCCCAGCCTAAAAACAGCCCTCACCTCCTCACCCAGACTGGCCAGGCACCCCAGTGGGGACCCCCACCCTGAAGGGTGTGTGACCAGCTGCAAACAGTCATCATCCCCTCACCCAGGCTGGCCAGGCACCCCAGTGGGGACCTCCACCCTGAAGGGTGTGTGACCAGCTGCAAACAGCCATCATCCCCTCACCCAGGCTGGCCAGGCACCCCAGTGGGGACCCCCACCCTGATCCAGGACACCCTTCAGGGCAAACCAGCCGGCACCCACCCGTGCACCAGGCCTCTATCCTATATAGTAAAAGGGTAATATTCCTCCCAGCACCGGGATCAGTGGAGCTGAGAGGCCTCCGGCACCGGGATCAGCTTGACAGGGGGCAGTGCCCAAACCCCCTGATCGCCCTGCGGCTCTGTGTGTGACAGGGTGCGGCACCCCAAACCCCTGATCGGCCCTGCTCTGTGTGTGACAGGGTGCGGTACCCCCCCCCCCCACGGGCCCTGCTCTGTGTGATGGGGTAGAGCCAGAACCTCCCCATCGGCCCTGCCCTGAGTGTGAGAGTGGCAGCACCCCAACCCCCTGATCGGCCCTGCTCTGTGGGTGATAGAGGGCGGCGCCCCAACCCCCTGATGGGCCCTGCTCTGTGCGTGACAGGGGGCTGCGCCCCAACCCCCTGATTGGCCCTGCTCTGTGCGTGACAGGGTACAGAGCCCCAACCCCCCTGATGGGCCCTGCTCTGTGAGTGACAGGGGGAAATGCCCCAACCCCCTGATTGGCCCTGCTCTGTGCATGACGGGGTGGCGCCGCAACCTCCCCATCGACCCTGCCTTGAGTGTGACAGGGGATGGGGCCCCAACCCCCCAATCGGCCCTACCCTGAGCGTGACTGAGAGTGGAATCACAACCTCCCAATCGCCCTGCTCTGTGTATGACGGGGCGGCGCCCCAACTCCCCAATCGGCCCTGCTCTGAGCCCAACTAGGGGCTGCACCTAGGGATTGGGCCTGCCCTCTGCCACCCGGCAGCAGGCCTAAGCCAGCAGGGCGTTACCTCCCAAGGGGTCCCAGACTGCGAGAGGGCACAGGCCGGGCTGAGGGACCCCCCTCCCCACCGAGTGCACAAATTTTTGTGCACCGGGCCTCTAGTCCTATATAATAAAACCCTAATATGCTAATCAACCAAACGTAGAACGACCAGTCACTATGACGCTCACTGACCACCAGGGGGCAGACGCTCAAAGCAGGAGCTGCCCCCTGGTGATCAGTGGGTTTTCACAGGGGGAGCGCGCTCAGCCAGAAGCCGGCTGGAGGCAGGGAGTGGACCTAAGCCGGCAGGCGGACATCCCCCAAGGGGTCCTGGACTGCAAGAGGGCACAGACACGACTGTCATGCACGGAGCCTCTAGTTCACTATAAAAGGTACTTTAGATGACCTCAAATGAGACTTGCAGATTACAACATTAAGTCTCCTAGAAATCAAACTTGCAACTGAAAAGACTCCTCAGAGAGTTGGTGGTCTCAAATAGTAAGGCGCACTCCAAACTCACTCTTTGGATAATAGTAACAACCATCTTAAATACTAAAGCTACAAGCATGTTGCAGCACAGCTGGTGTAACTCAGCGGGGAGCAATGAGCCAGGAACCAAGAGGCCACCAGTTCAATTAGATTCCAGGTCAGGGCATATGCTCAGGTTGTGGGCTTGGTCCCCTGTGGGGAGTGTGCAGGAGGCAACTAATCGATGATGTTTCCCTCTCATCTATGTTTCTCTCTCTCTATCCCACTCCCTTCCTCTCTCTCTAAAATATCAATTAAATATATTTTTTAAACGGGTAAAGTTAAAAAAAATAAAATAAAACTAACGCCACTTATCCTTCCAAAGACAAATACCACTTCTTAAAAAAACCCCATGTGAAGGAAAAATAAAAATACTAACTGCCTCATGCCTGTTACAGTTCAAACAAAAATTATTTCTAAAACGACTTGGTCAATAGTTTTTGCCTTCCATTGTCAGGAACAGGGCAGCTACTAGTTGTTGGTTGGTTAAGGATAAAGCCACGAAATTAGATTAAATGCTTTTATCAGCATCGTAGGAAGGTCCCTGCACCACAGCACTCCAGTCACTCATTCTACCAAAATGCACACACTTGTCTTTCAAAACTGATTTAAGTCGCCATCAGGGGCAATGCCACAGCCCACAGGACACCGAGCCACACAGCCACACCAGTGCAGTCCCCAGGATGACGGCCACCAGGGCCACCGCTGCCAACAGCATCGCCATCAGGGTCCCTATCAGACCCGAAACACCCGACCAGGGCACTCAGCGCCCCAGCCATGGCCTCCGCCTTCAATACCGACTCGGCCAGTGGGGCTACGGGTACCGCCACCAGCACAGAACCACTGTGATCACAAACGCGGCAAGCACGACCCCGGCCAGGGCCAGGCACGTGGCCACCGTCAGTGTCAGGACCATCAGCCCCAAGGCCCGCAAGGCCAGGGCAGGCGGCCACCCCGGGGTCCCCTTCGCACCTGACTCCCGGTGCGCCCGCCGCCCCGGACACCCGATCCCTTGCGGGCCGCCGCCAACGCCCAGACGAGCGCAGGTCGCCGCCCCCGCTAGCCCTTCCGCCACCTGAGTCGCCACACCCCCCGACCCGGACCCCTGGGGGTGCACGTACCGCCCCGGCCGGCAGTGGGGCGAGGTGGCCGGTGGCAAGGCGGAGCAGGTAGACCAGGCTGAGCGTGAAGGCGCAAGCGATCAGTAGCATGGATAGAAGGTGGCCGCCCGTCACCTTCTCCATCGCCTGCCCCAGCACCGACCCGCCCGCCTGCAGTAAGCCCAGCAACGCCATCCCGGCCGCCGCCGCCGCTTTGGTTGTCCGGAGCCGCTGGAGACCGAAGTCGGCGCCGCTCCTCCGAATTTACGGGGCAAGAGGCGCGGGCAGATGGACGTCGGGAGGCGGCCCGGGCCCCCAGATCTTCTAATAAACCCGGAGCCACCCCCTACTCCCGGCTCCCGCGCGCACCACCCGGTGCGTCACAGAACGGGGCGGGGCCTGCCGCTGGCCACGCCCCCGAGCGCGGACTCTATAACGCCGCGGTCTCCTTACGCCTGGAGAGACCACCTGAAGAAGCGGGCTGCATCGACGACGCAGGTGGCACAGAGGAAGAATAGGCCATGAGCTTAGAGGGGACGACGCGCTGGGAGTTGCGGGACACCCCAACCTGTGTGCCCCCCCAACCTGTGTGCCCTGGAGGCGGGGCGCCAGGACACGATGGTCCGGCCGGGCGAGGGCGGAGGGATCTGAGCGCGAGGGCGGAGGGATCTCAGCCAGGCTTGCGCTGGGGCGGCCGGCGGCGGCGCCGCGCTCTGCGATTGCACCGCGCGCCTGAGGTGATCTCGGGCTATGTGGCGTCAGCTGGGCCGGCGGCTTGGCACCGCCCCCGCCGGGGCGCGCGGTCCCGCCTCCGTGAGCCCGCTCCGCAGTCACGTCCCGGGGACCCGGTGAGGCCACCCACGCAGACGGTAAAGGACATTGTGAAAGAGGCGCGCTACGCCCTGCAGGTGGGACGGTGAGGGCAGCCCCGCCTCACCCCAGTCGAAGCAAGTCTGACAGGTGTTAGCGTCCTGCCAGGAAGGGAGCGAGTCTTGGTTGTTAGATGTGCTGGGTTGTTAGACGGAAACAGGTTTCCAAAATAAAGTTTTACGTTTTAGGCTGTCGTGACCTATTTGAGCCAACAAGTCCCACTTAGTTCTGGCCGTTTAGCGGCAGTTCAGTCGTGCTTCACAGTGAAGGGGCTTTCGTTCATTCCCGCTGTAAAAAACCTCCATTTAGGACAGCGGTTCTCAACCTGTGGGTCGCGACCCCTTTGGGGGTCGAACGACCCTTTCACAGGGGTCGCCTAAGGCCATCAGAAAACACAGATATAATTGCATATTGTTTTTGTGATTAATCACTATGCTTTGATTATGTTCAATTTGTAACAATGAAAATACATCCTGCATATCAAGATATTTACATGATTCATAACAGTAGCAACATTACAGTTATGAAGTAGCAACGAAAATAATTTTATGGTTGGGGGTCACCACCACATGAGGAGCTGTATTAAAAGGGTCGCGGCATTGGGAAGGTTGAGAACCACTGCTTTAGGAGAGCCCCAGTCCCTCCCACAGAGATTATTTCCCCCGAGGACCCAGAGCCCACCTACACCCACACCTCAGGAGGGCAGTTTACAGGGCACAATTAGGCAGAACATTTCTCTAGAGTCTCTGTCAGAGGCAGGTGAGCAAAGCTGCCCCATTTGACACCCCAAGTGTAGACCCCTCAAGGCTCTACCCCAGTGTGAAATGGAATGTACATCGTCATTTCTGCTGTAGTTTTCTGGTAACTTAGTGGACCAAACACACACACACACGACAAACATTTTCTCAGCTCTGGTCCAAGTAAAAGCAGAGAAACATTTTCCAAAATGCAGCTGAATTCATACAGATCTCCCTGCCCTTAACAGAGGTGGCACGGTACAGGATTATGCAGCGGTTCTCAACCTGTGGGTCGCGACCCCTTTGGCGGCCGAACGACCCTTTCACAGGGGTCGCCTAAGACCATCCTGCATATCAGATATTTGCATTACGATTCATAACAGTAGCAACATTACAGTTATGAAGTAGCAACGAAAATAATTTTATGGTCGGGTCACAACATGAGGAACTGTATGTAAAGGGCCAGAAGGTTGAGAACCACTGATAGAGAGGCGTGGTTTCCCATTGTGCCTCCACTGGGTTTCAGACCATGCCAACGAGAACATCTTTACAATAAGAGGTCACAGCAAGTAATCACTCTCTGTGTTTCCTTTGTTATTTTCCTGTGGTTTCATATCCAGGAACCATTGCCTAACCCAGGGTCATAAAGAATTAGGCCTGTGTTTTCTTCTAAGAATTCTATGGTTTTACCTCTTATGGACAGGACCAGTCCATTTTGAATTGATTTTTGTATATCATGTGCAATAGGAGTCCAGTTCTTTGGCACATGGCTATTCAGTTGTCCGGGCAGCATTTGTTGTGAAATGCTTATGTTTTAGAAGCCATGTGTCTGTCAGAGAGACAACTATGGGTCCTGGATCCAGGAAATCCTGGGTTTGAAATACAGAGCCTACAACTGATAAAGATACATCTACACACACATACCCTGTTGGTTCTGTTTCTCGGGAGAACCCTGACTGATACAGCTGGATTCCATCTCCCTCTCCCTATCCAGCTCTCAGACAGACCGCCACAAGCTGCACACGATACGGACAGACCAAGTCTCCAAGACTCCTAACCTACCAGCAGAAAGAGGGCATCTTCCCTGATAGCTGTGCAGAAAGGTCCAAGGGAAATTCTGAATGGCCTGGCATGAGTCAAGTGGCTTTCCCTGAATCGTTCACTGTAGTTAGATGGGTAGAAGACCTTGGTATTCGTAGCTTCAGGAGTGAGGAAAGAGGATTGCATATGACAAGAGCTGGTTCAGCTCCACCTAAAATATATTAAATGGCTTCCCCATATGAAAGAGTGTTTCTGACAGAAGGGGAGAGGCATGCAGGACAGGCAAGACACCACTCGACCAGTCCAGTCACTTAGCTAGAGGATTACGGACCCAGGACTTGGTTTATGTTTAACAGCTCTCTCATTCCTATAGTACAATTGATTTCAGGGTTTTTTGTTTGTTATTTTTATTGATTTCGGAGAAGAAGGAAGAGGGAGAAAGAGATAGAAACATCAATGATGAGAGAGAATCATTGATTGGCTGCCTCCTGCACGCCCCCCACTGGGGATCAAGCCTGCAAGCCGGGGTATGTGCCCTTGACCGGAATCGAACCTGGGACCCTTCAGTCCGCAGGCTGACGCTCTATCCACCGAGCCAAACAAGCTAGGGCTGATTTCAGTTTTTAAGCCACCATCTAAAAAGAAACTACTCTGCTTTCTAACTCCAATAAAAGTTACTAATGACCTTATTACCTATAAGTCTGGGGTTGCATAAAAGCATTATATAACAAAGAATGTTAAATGGAATTATTTCTTTTTAAAATTCATTATCATGATTCTAGAGCAATAGAACAAATATGCAAAACAGTGTCTAATATTTTATTTTAACATAAATTGTCATCATCTTAGAAATGTGTGAAATGACATGCAATTCTCTTATATCCAGTTTTAATTATATAAATGCATCATAAGTTTTCAGTTTTATTATGGATACACTGTTCAGAATTTAATTGTGCATGCAAAAAGTTGTAAAGCTGTTATTTTGTCCATAATTTCATATGCTCCTATCATAGTTAGCCCCCGAGTTAGTTGATCTCTTAAAGCATCAGTAGACAAATTTCTGTTTTTCATTTTCCACCTATCAAGTGCTCGCTGGACTTTCTCGCTTAATAAAAGAGTGCTGAAAAAGTTTTTAAATAGAAATTATGTAAAGAACATTGTTTTAAACTACTTAAATATTATATGTCTAGGTTTTAAAACTAATTTACCAGATTGAAGTGAGGATTACATTAATTGGTAAAGATAGTCCATATAAAAATTTAGCAGAAAGAAAATGTTATCCCCATACCACCCCTTGCTTCCTTGTAGAAAATCATCAATTCAGTTAACATTCAATTCTGATTTACTCAAGACTTCAAAGCAATAATTATGGATTATTTACTATAAACCAGAACACTACTGCTACAGTTCCACATGCTACGTAACTTGGTTTCATGACAACTCTCTTAGCTAAGTATATCCATTTTACCAGTGAAGAAACTAAGGCACAGAAAAGGTAAGGGAATTATATAAGGTCACAAAATTGGTTGGGATTTAAAGCTAAGCAGTCAGTCCTCAGATTCCTTGTTCTTAGCTACTACCTATTTCTATAGGGATCTCAAGTACAATAAACTAAAATGAGCATTTTATAGCAAATTAGAGTTCATGTTAATATAAATGTCTCACAATCATGTAATCTATCTATCTATCTATCTATCTATCTATCTATCTATAGAAAAGACTGTCACCGAACAACAGAATGGCTGTTCCATATAAAAATTACATAACAACCAGCCGCTATGATGCATACTGACCACCAGGGGGCAGACGATCAATGCAGGAGCTGCCCCCTGGTGGTCAGTGTGCTCCCACAGCGGGAGCGCCGCTCAGCTGACCAGCAGGTGGCACCAGGCTCACAGCTGATGAGCATGGCTGCAGCAGCGCAAGCCTCTCCCACCTCCACAGCAGCACTACCAAGTGGTGACAGAGGCAGGCACAGCGGGTGCCAAGATGAGCGGGAGCTGTGCGGTGCCCGGCCTGGGCTCAGGCTCCTCCCCAGCCACCTGCCTTTGCGTAATACTACACCCCTCAGGGAATGTTAGACTGCTGGTTTCGGCCCGATCTGGATCTGACATCCCCCAAGGGATCCCAGATTGCGAGAGGGCACAGGCCAGGCTGAGGAACACCACTGTGCACAAATCCGTGCACCGGCTCTCTAGTATTAATATGAATCAGAACATAAAAATAAGCTTTATATCACATCATTCATACATACCTCTTTGTAGATGTATCTATTTCTGAGGTTACCAGGTTTAATTTTTGACACAAAAATTGAAAACTTGTTTCAGTGATGTTGTTTGCAACTGTTTTCAAGATCTTCTCTAAGATTTTGTCTACATTTGAACATAAAAGAAAATTTAGGCCATCACTTTTGAAAAACACACAGTATTTTGAGCTAATATTATTTCTAGGTTTCTACTGGGCTCCTACCAAATGAATATGTCAAGTCAATTGAAAAGTAAAATGCAGACCTGATATACAAAATGGCTTTTTAATGTGCTTCTTTATGTACTATCTTGAGAAGCCAAGTTCATATCTTTAATATATGGTGTAGGCCCTGGCTGGGTAGCTTTAGCTTTGTTGGTTAGAGCATCATTCCAATACACCAAAGTTGTGGATTCTATCTTCAGTCAGGGCACATATAAGAAGCAACCAATGACCCTTGCCCCTATTTCTCAGTGGTTAGAGTATCTGTCTGCATACCAAATGGTTGCAGGTTCAATTCCAGTCAAGGGCCAAGTACCTGGGTTGCAGGTTCCATCCCTGCTCCTAGTCAGGACATGTGTGAGAGGCAATCAATGTGTCTTTCTCACTGTCTCTCCTCCTACCCCCTCCCTCCCACTCTAGCTAAAAAAAATCAATGGAAAAAAATATCCTCAGGTGAGGATTAATACAAAAAGCAACAACCAAAAAAATGCATAAATAAATGGAACTGTGTAACAACTCTCTCTCTCTCTCTTTCTTTCTCTCTCTCTCTCTCTCTCTCCCCCACTTCCTCTCAAATCAATAAATAAAATTTTAAAATTTAAATATATGGTGTATGCATGCATATGTTATATTCTAATCCCTTATTTAATGAATGTTGACTTAGATATGGAGAGTTCTTAGTTTATTTAAAAAAAAAAGCTTCTAGCTAATTTGAACAGTACTCTTTTTGTTTTTTGTTGACCTAAGATACTTTGGAAATTTTTAAGAACTAGCAATCTCCCACCCCTCTGTAATCATCTCAAATATGTTCTATGCTTTCTGGTGGGTTTTTTAATTTATTATTCATACCATTAATCCTTCAAGCTAAATTGTATGCTAATGGTATAAACAAAAATCCAATCTTTTAAGTAAAATGTGTAGGAAGAGACCCATGTTCTTTGTTATTGCACAATAAATACATCTCCCATGATGACATTCTCTTTACTCTCTCTGGGCGCCCAGCCTGCAGTACAAAGGCCCCTGGGGCATGAAGAAAGGAGATAAAGGCGCGAGGGTTCTCTTGTTTTTACTGACTGATCTGTTGCCATTACCCATTGTACTTTTGCCATCAAAGCTAGAACCACATGAATCCTTCCTCAAGAACTTGGGATAACCGAATTTCAGGAAGAAGTTTCAGTCATGAAGTTTACAGACTTCTCTAAAGTACTGTTACCTAACAGGAATTATTTATGGATCCTGGAAACCCCTAAAATCTTTATTTTACAGAAATAAAGTTACCACAAAATGTACCCTGATTAGGAACGTAACCATGACCTCCTGGTTCGTAGGTTGACATTCAACTGCTGAGCCACACACACTGGGAAGCAAACTATCTTTTAATTTATAGATGATATTAGGAAATAACTCATAAGCTAGGCACTCACTTGTCACCTACCATCTCTTTCCTCTGCCCTCTGTAGATAGCATGCAATAGTATACAATTGTTTTCCTTTACAGATTTCCATTGGAGGTCTCAGCAAAGGGTTATCATCAAAATTTATATCCTTCAGTGAGAAAAGGTTGTGGATACCACTAGGCAGAGCTGTAAGATTATTTCCTAATAGAAAAAATATGTAATAGAATTGTACCTTTCTGTAAAAGAAAATTATATCTATAGGAAATTTATAGGAAAATTATGTTTATAGGAAATTATATCTAAAAGAAAATTATATCTATCTATAGGGTATCTACTGGGTCTCAATGCAAATACCCGAGAACCCTCAAAATGCTGGCAAATCATGAGTCATAAGTTCTTACTGTTGTCCACTTACTAGGATCGAAAAGAAGGAAGCGTAGAAACGTCAATGGCTCCTTTCTCTCATAGAGGATGGCAAAATGAGAAAGGAGGCTTTTCTGTTATGGAGTAGGTGTGATGGTCATTTTTTTAAGTAAATTTTTTTATTTGGGATACTTTCAGGTTTACAGAAAACTTGCAGAAATTGTAGAGAATTCTTCCTGTGTATTCAGCTAGTTTAAGTTTCCCCTGATGTTATCATCTCATGTTACAGTGTTACATTTGCTAAATCTAAGAAGCTAACTTTGGCACATTACTGTTAAATAAACTTTGGACTTATTTTGGATTTCATTAGATTTTCCTTCAGTATCCTTTTCCTGTTCCAGAATCCATTCCAGGACAGCACACTGCATACAGTTAGCTCTTCTTAGTCCCTCTGGTCTGTGGCAGTTACTCAGTCTTTCTTTGTTTTTCATGACCTTGACAGTTTGAGTTGCACTAGGTAGGTGTTTTGTAAAATATTCCCAAACTTGCGTTTATCTGGTATATTTTCTCATGATTAGACTGAGGTTATATATAGGTTTTTGGAAATAATACCATAGGGGTGAAGTGCCTCATCATATCATATATCTCAAGTAAATACCACAAAATCAACATTATTTATGCCTGGGAATAGGTACATAGGTGCCGGGGTCCAACCCCAGCAGGTCCAGGGGTCCCCAAAGGTGTGGACGGAGTTAGTGAAGAAGGAATGACACGGAGAGGGCATTCAGATGATCATCATAGCAAGGTTCTCTAGCCATGTTCTGATCAGGATCTCCAGAGAGGTTCTGCTTCAGATCTCCAGGTTCTCCAGCCAGGTTCTGTAGCCATGTTCCCTCGCTAGGTTCTCCAGCCAGGTTCTGTCCAGGTTCTCCAGCCAGGTTCAGTCACCAGGTTCTAGTCAGGTTCTCTTGCCCATTTCTGTAGTCAGGTTCAGTCCAGGATCTTTTGCCATGTTCTCTCCAGCAAAGTTCTTCTGTCTCTAGTTCTGTGTAGGTTCTGTCTTCTAAGTTCTGTGTTCTAAGTTCTGGGTCTTACTGTCTTGTTGCATCTGTATTTATACCAGTTGATTCAATCCTATCAATCTCTATTACAAAGGTTAGGGCGTTTCTTATCTTCATTCCAGGGAGTAAAGATTATGTAGCTTAAGCACGATTGTTCGTAGTTAAAGTGATTAATTACCCGCCTGGCACTTAGTTAAGAGGTTTTATTCCCTCCCTAACTTCAGGGGAAAATCCCTACCTGGGGAAACAACCTTTCTCAGAGAGGAGACCTCGGTTAAAACACATAGTGCCAAGAAGGTGAGCAAACATATTAAGAACAATATGCCATATATGCCAGGTCCCTTGAAACAGCAAGGATGGACCAGCTCCCGGCACATAGGTACTTACTATTTCCTGTAAGTTATTTTTTAAAATGCCAGCCTAGTATTTTTGTGCTTTGGGAAATCTTTAGAGTGAGTGTATTGTTTGTTAATGTAGTGGTTTACTTTGTAAAAGACTGTAAGGTATCTATATATATAAAAGGCTAATATGCAAAGTGTCCCCTTGGGAGTTCGACCAGGAGACCAGGAGTTTGATCGCTCGCTATGACCACCACAGGGTGGCACGGAATGAAGGAAGGCCTTGGCTGGCAGCCGGAAGGCCCTGATCGGCCCTGATCACCAGCCAGGCCTAGGGACCCTATCTGTGCATGAATTTTGTGCACTGGGCCTCTAGTTAGAATATAATAGAGTATAGGAGTGGAGTCAAGGAAGCCAGCAGAGAAAGGAAAACAGAAAACACTGACCTAAGGTTGGATAGGTAGGTGTGTGTATACAGTGAGGGAAGAGGTCAGGTTCAGAAAGAGAAGAAAGGGTATAGGCAGGAACAACAGAATGAAAAAATATTCAGGTTCCCCAGCTGGATTATAACCTGTTTCAAGGAAGGAACTGGGCCTTATGTTCTACTCACATTTTCTGAACCTATAACAGCTATTTCCTTCCAATGGGCACTTAATACATTATGTTACCAGTTTGCTGTTCTGTCTTGTTAGTAAAATTTGCAACCTAGACACTAATACTCTACTTATTGATTATACCTGACACTCACCACTCAAGTTTAGTTTCTGGAGTTGGTTTAAAGATAGAATAGATGGTGGCAGGTATCTTATTTGATTGTTGTATGCAAGTAAACTGACCAAGCTTCTCATTTCCCCTATATTTCTTGGAAGCTCTCTGATTGCATTATTTGAGATATCAAGTCCTTTAAGTTGAGTCATTTTAGACAGCTCTTGTGGAAGTCTTGTTAACTGTAACAAAGATTAAACAATTATATTTTTAATGAATATTTCCATGACTAAAACTTCTAAAATCAAATAGAAGGATTATTTTTTGTCTTAAAAAGGGGATATTTTTATATGTCACAAATTCTTGCGACTCTTTGCTAAAACCCACCACGTACTATGTAATATCCAAGTACTGATCCATGCTACCAATTCTTTATGATTGGAAACATTTTCCTATAAAGCGATGTGTTGAGAAATGTATTTGTAAGCCATGTTTGAGGTTATAAAAAGCCTATCCTTTAAAAATAAAACAGTCCAACTAAATTTAAAACACATACACATATACTACATCATAGATTTTGATCCCCTCCAGTCCCACCTTCCCCCAAATCCCAAAATAGCAGTTTCTTACCTTTCTCCCATTTTTCTGATTCATATTCAGCTCTTTCAGTGATTGTAGTTGACACAGTTCAATAGGAAAATATAGAAATTGATTGCTTGAGATATTTAATTTCTGAATTCTTTTTAAGTTACAGATCTCTGAAGGGATTTTCTGTATTTGGTTTTCTGAAATATCAAGTACTTGCAAATTTGCTAAAGTACACACTTGTATAGGGAAAGTTTGAAAGTTATTACAGCATAAAATAAGAACTCGGAGTGATGCCATATTGGAAATAGATGATGGAATTGTACTTATTTGGTTTTTACTAAGATCCAGGTATTTAAGATTAATAAGAGAGCATAAGTGCTCAGAAAATATGAGGAGTTTGTTTTCATTAAACTCTAAGTGAAGCAATTGTTTACTGAAAGATATATCCACAGGTATTTCTGAAATATAATTTCCATTAATAATCAAATAATAAAGATACTCTAAAGCACACAAACCTATTGGAAAGTACATTATTTTATTATAACTCAACTCAACTTTAGTTATTTTCTTGCAGTTTTTTATTTCAATGGGAACGTCTATGATTATATTTCCTGACAATCCTAGGCTAAGTATATTATTAAGATGTGAGATATCCTCAGGTATTCTCACTATGTTATTTCTGTTTAAATTGAATTTTCTTAAATTTTTAAGCTTGTGGGTGTTCTTAGGGAGTTTTGTTAATTGATTATCGCTGAGACTCAGGCATTCTAACATTACACAATGGGAAATATTCTCTGGTATTTCTTTCAATAAATTTTTATCAAGTATTAGAATCCTAAGTTTCCTAAAATTTTCAATTCTGTGTGAAATAACTTCTAATTTATTGTCAGTCAGTTGGAGTTCTTGCATTTTGAGCAACTGAAAAATTTCCACCGACAAAAATGTAAGTTTATTGTGACCCAGTAAAAGTTTTTCTAAATTTTTAAGCTCCCTAATTTCCTTTGGCAAACTGCTTATCAAGTTTCCAGTGAGGTTTAGTGAAATTAACTTTGAAAGGAAGCACAAAGCTTTAGGAAATATTGTTAACTGATTGTATTCCAAATTGAGAATGCTCAAGTTTTTTAAACTAGACAAAGTATCTGGTATATGTTTTAAGTTATTACTAGCCAAACTTAAAATTTTCAAGTTTCTAAGGCTTTCTAAGCCAGAAGGAAAATTCTCGATGTAATTGTTATTTAAAAAGAGTTGCCTGATATTCTTAAGCTGTGATATTTCTTTAGGAATATGTGAAATTTGGTTGTGACTGACATTTAATATCCTTAAATTGTGAAGCAACTGAATTTCAGTTGGAAATGATGATAACCCGTTGTCTTGCAAGGATAGAATTTCAAGTCCTAGCAGATTATATAAGTCTGCTTGTTTAAAACCTTTGATTTTGTTCTGGTCTAAATACAGATATTTTACACATTTTGTTTTTAAAATGCCTTTAGGGAATTCTTGTAAACCCTTGGCCTTGAGGTTAATAGTAAAGTTACCTGACCTTAAGTTAAGTCCTTTCTGATATTCTTGAGAGAGTTGTGGGCTCATTTTTCCTAATCTTTCATGAGATAGGAAGTCAACAGAGGCCTGATATTTAGCAGTCATCTCAGTTATTGATAATGATGGACCTTGTGAAGTTTTGGTTGTTGACTGCGAACTGTCCCGTGTATCTACTGTTTCAGAAAGAGTTTTCCCTTGTTCTTCATTACTCTTAGGCTTACTTTCAGAGGAGGATGTTGCTGTATCATAATGTATACCTAATGTATCCATGGCAGGATGTGTTTCAGAAATCTTGTCAGAAGGTTTCCCATCAGAAGCTTCCTTTAATAAATCTGATGTTTTTTTTAATAAATCCAGGCTTCTCCATCAACTCTGATTCAGATTCTTTCTTGAATAGACTAGTGATATCTTCTACTTCTTCTGAAATAGTCTCCAAACATCTTATTTGCTAATATGTTTTATACCAATATAAGGTTGTAACTCAGTTTTAATTTTGATGTTTAATTTTTTCCTTTGAACCTAGAAAACAAATGCTGATGTTAAAAGAAGAGATGTTATAAAAACGTCAAAATTACAAATTAATTTTAATACACTTTATATTGTATGAGTAATTTAATAAATGTAAAACAATATATTTATAACTTATAAATTAATTTACATATGATTAATGGTTAAGGATGATTTATTGATTACATGCATCACATGAAACTCGAAATCGCATTAAAATTATAGAAAGGAATAAAAAAGATTTCAGGGAAACCAAGATGGCAGCATAGGTTAACGCCGGAGATTGCTGCCTCGAACAACCACTTCAGAGATATAACTAAAGGACAGAACAGACATCATCCAGAACCACAGGAAGGCTGGCTGAGTGGAAATTCTACAACTAGGAGGAAAGAGAATATCATACCCAGACTCAGAGGAGGCGCAGTGCTGAAGTGAAATACTCAGGTGCGGAGTGCACGCGCGGAGCGGGCTGGCGGCGGAGGGCGCGGTTGTTGTTTTCAATCGGGAGGGAGTTTCAGACTCTGAGCTCCAGATCCGGGCGAGTCTCTAGGGACCCAGACTCAAACGGGAGAAGCGGGACTGTCTGGCTTCGGTCAGAACTCGAAGGCAGCTTTCTCTCCGAGGTTTGCAGCAGTTGCTGGGACTCTGAGAGGCAGAGCCCCTAGGGACGGAACTGAGAGCACCCATAACTGCTCGCTCCGGCCCGCCCTGTAGATCCCCGGGGACCCGCCCCGCCCAAGCCCTGCGCAGCGCCATTTGCCGGATAGCCTCAGGCAAATGAGATCCAGCACAGAAGCTCTCCCACTGCAGACACAGCTGACTCTCATAGCCAGTTAGCCTGGAGGTCAAATCACCCCTGGTATTACCGACAACAATCAAGGCTTAACTACAAGACTGCGCACAAAGACCACTAGGGGGTGCACCAAGAAAAGATAAAAAAATGCGGAGACAAAGAAACAGGATGCAAATGTCAGAAATGGAAGATATAGAGCTCAAAACCACACTTTTAAGGTCTCTCAAGAACTGTCTAGAAGCTGCCGATAAACTTAGTAAGGCCCTCGAAAAGACTGGTGAGACCGCCGATAAATGTAGTGAGATCCTCAAGAAATCTAATGAGACCCTCGATGTTACGATAAAGAACCAACTAGAAATTAAGCATACACTGACTGAAATAAATAATATTATACAGACACCCAACAGCAGACCAGACGAGCGCAAGAATCAAGTCAAAGATTCAAAACACAAAGAAGCAAAAAACACCCAACTGGAAAAGCAAAATGAAAAAAGAATCCGAAAATACGAAGATAGTGTAAGGAACCTCTGGGACAGCTTCAAGCGTACCAACATCAGAATTATAGGGGTGCAAGAAGATGAGAGAGAGCAAGATATTGAAAACCTATTTGAAGAAATAATGACAGAAAACTTCCCCCACCTGGTGAAAGAAATAGACTTACAGGTCCAGGAAGCGCAGAGAACCCCAAACAAAAGGAATCCAAAGAGGACCACACCAAGACACATCATAATTAAAATGCCAAGAGCAAAAGACAAAGAGAGAATCTTAAAAGCAGCAAGAGAAAGAAACCCAGTTACCTACAAGGGAATACCCATACGACTGTCAGCTGATTTCTCAACAGAAACTTTGCAGGCCGGAAGGGAATGGCAAGAAATATTCAAAGTGATGAATGCCAAGAACCTACAACCAAGATTACTTTATCCAGCAAAGCTATCATTCAGAACTGAAGGTCAGATAAAGAGCTTCACAGATAAGGAAAAGCTAAAGGAGTTCATCACCACCAAACCAGGATTATATGAAATGCTGAAAGGTATCCTTTAAGAACAGGAAGAAGAAGAAAAAGGTAAAGATACAAATTCTGAAAAACAATTATGCATCTATCAACAAGTGAATCTAAGAATCAAGTGAATAAATAATCTGGTGATCATAATAGAATCAGGGACATAGAAAGGGAATGGACTGACTATTCTTGGGGGGGAAAGGGGTGTGGGAGATGCGGAAAGAGACTGGACAAAAATCGTGCACCTATGGAAGAGGACAGTGGGTGGGGAGTGAGGGCGGAGGGTGGGACGGGAACTGGGAGGAGGGGAGTTATGGGGGGGAAAAAAGAGGAACAAATGTAATAATCTGAACAATAAAGATTTAATTTAAAAAAAGATTTCAAACAATTAGAAAGAATAAAGAAATGAAAGAATTCAACAAATTTTAGGAAGGCAAAAGAGATAGCCAGTGGGGCCCCTCACCCCCATGCCACATGCAGAGTGCCATACGCATTTGGACACTGAAGGTTTATAGATGGTACTGAAGTGTCTTCTCACTACTGTACTGTCAAATTCAGTACATTGTGACAATTTCCCGATAGATAGAAGTAACATTCCTTAAGGAAAGAGGGATTGCTTTCTGTAACAGTAAACTAGAAGTAAAACAACCTTTTCAAGGACTGAAGACTAAGTCTTTTATGTGATTCCTGAGGTACCTGCACAGCTGGAGAGCACCCGTCCTCAGATGTGTGTGTCCCAGCTCCCATAGGTCCCTTCTCCAAGTCCATAGTTTTTAATAACCCAGCTTCTTTCCTTTGTACGTTTATCACCAGGATTGTAGCTACTTCCTAGATTTACTATGACTGTGTTACTGCAGTTTCCCCTTACCTTTTTAGTTCTCTAATACTTGTTTACACACCTTCCTAAATTAAATCCTTTCTTTAAACTGGTATGGTTTCAATATTTCACAAACTCTCTAAGAGAATAGAAAAAGAGGGAACATTTTTCAACTTGTTTTGTGAGAATAACACTGACCTTTACATCAAAACCTAATGAGGACAATATGAAAAAAAAAATTACAGGTCAAATTTATTCAAGGCAAAAAATGCAAAAATTCTAAGCATTAAAAAACTGTTCTAGCTGAAACCGGTTTGGCTCAGTGGATAGAGCGTCAGCCTGCGGACTCAAGGGTCCCAGGTTCAATTCCGGTCAAGGGCATGTACCTGGGTTGCGGGCATATCCCCAGTGGGAGATGTGCAGGGGGCAGCTGATCGATGTTTCTCTCTCATCGATGTTTCTAACTCTCTATCTCTCTCCCCTCCTCTCTGTAAAAAATCAATAAAATATATTTTTTAAAAAACTGTTCTAATATAAAAAACAGCAGTGTATAAAAAGGAAAATGTTTTCTGACTAAGTTGCATTTGTCCCAGAAATGCAAGTTTGGATTTTAACATTAGAAAATTAACATAATTTGCCACATTAAGAGATTAAAGGAGAAAACTCATATGATCATTACAACAGATGCCGAAGCAGTTGATAAATTGCAACATTTTTCAGGATTTTAGAAACTAGGAATGGATGGGAATTTTCTTAATCCATTAAAGGGCATCCATAAAAAAAAATCTATAATAAATATCACTCTTGGTGTTGAAACCGTGAAATTTTTCCTTTGATACTGAAAGCAAGAAAATGTTGTCCTCTATCATAATTTTTTTCTTTTTTAAATATATTTTTATTGATTTCAGAAAGGAAGGGAGAGGTAGAGAGAGAAACATCAATGATGAGAGAGAATCATTGATCAGCTGCCTCCTTCACGCCCCACACTGGGGATCAGGCCCACAACCTGGGGGCCGAGAATCAAACGGTAACCTCCAGGCCCATAAATCAACCCTCAACCATTGAGTCATACCGGCTGGGCTCTGTCATCATTTCTACCTCAACAGTGGAGGGTATGCAGGAGGCAGCTGATCAATGATTCTCTCTCATCATTGATGTTTCTATCTCTCCCTTCCTCTCTGAAGTCAATAACAACTCAGAATTTTATGCCTATGGTTATGAGTAATTTTGCTGAAATATTTCCTTTTCTGTACTGTTCTTGTCCAGTTTTGCTGTTTCATACCCAAATAATTATTCTAATTATCTCTTATAAGGGTAATCAGTTCCTTGAAGGTTCTGTAAAATTTGATTTTAAAAATCTTATTAATATGATTTAATAGTTACTGGTTTGTCCAAGTTTTCTTTTAATTCTTGAGAGGAGTGGAGAAGTAATGCTTTCCTCTGGCTCCATGTTTCCATATGGAGGAAACTCTGCTGGAGACCAAGATCAACAGTAATTGATATAAATGTGAGGAGTCTGGCAGAAGGCTGACCAGGACTCCTTTTGATATTCACAGGGTGAATATCTACATTTTACTACCTGCTACTGACTCAGTGGCCTAAAGCAAACTGCCCCAAACCCTGACAATCTTACTGTTTACTAAACATCACCATTGATATGTCTGTTTGCATTCCTAAAGGCAATTGTGTATTCGAGCTAATAAAAGCAGCTGGGAAAGGAGTAACAGAGAGAGCTTGACCGCTATGGTCAGGCTGTCCTCTGGTTCCCCCGGTAATCAAAAAATTAATATTTCATCTTGTGTATCATTTGTGCATCAGCCCTTCCTCCAAGTCTTTGAACCCGCGAAAGCCACGCTAGCCGTGGACTCTGGCAAAACTCTATTTGTGTAATGCCCTTGGCCTTGAGCCTCATCTCCACAGTATCTCCTCTACAAAGATTTAGATGACTGATGATCTCAGTTCCTTCTGGGCTCTTTCCTTCGGGCCTTCCTGCCTGCAAGAGGTGTGTTCCAGCCCTAGCGGGTTTGGCTGAGTGGATAGAGCATCAGCCTGAAGACCAAATGGTCCCAGGTTCTATTCTGGTCAAGGGCACATACCTTGGTTGCAGGCTCCTCCCTGGCCCTGACCCTTGTCGGGACTCGTGCAGGAGGCAACCAATTGATGTGTTTCTCTCACATCGATGTGTGTCTCTGTTTTTCCCTCTCTTCCACTCTCTCTAAAAATCAATCTAAAAATATCCTCGGGCAAGGATTAACAACAACAACAACAACAACAACAACAACAGTTGTGTTTCAGTCAGCTGTCTTCCATAGAGGTTTGCATACCTGCTGAGGGAACCGGGGAGTGTTCATCTGTGTGATGACAAAGTAATGTCCAATTCAGAGGTGAATAATTACAAGTCCACTTAGCTGCAGACCAAAGCCACTTTCTAATGCCACCACCCTTTAATACAGTTCCTCGCCGGAACCGGTTTGGCTCAGTGGATAGAGCGTCGGCCTGCGGACTGAAGGGTCCCAGGTTCGATTCCGGTCAAGGGCATGTACCTGGGTTGCGGGCACATCCCCAGTGGGAGATGTGCAGGAGGCAGCTGATCGATGTTTCTCTCTCATCGATGTTTCTAACTCTCTATCCCTCTCCCTTCCTCTCTGTAAAGAATCAATAAAATATATTTTAAAAAAAAAATACAGTTCCTCATGTTGTGGTGACCCCTAACCATAAAATTATTTTCGTTGCTACTTCATAACTGTAATTTTGCTACTGTTATGAATCCTAATGTAAATACATCCTGATATGCAGGATGTATTTAGGCGACCCCTGTGAAAGGGTCGTTTGACCCCCAAAGGGGTCGCGACTCACAGGTTGAGAACCACTGCTCTAGACTGCTTTTACCAGTAATAAATGTGATAATCTGATCCCCTTCTGCCTGATTATATTTAATGATAAAGAATTGGGGAGGGTAAGAAAGGGTATTATTCTTTGAGCACTTCTCAGGTTGCAACATCTGATACATTGGCTGAATACTTTGAAAAATAAATACAATTTAAGGCTCTGGGGTGGCAGTGTCCATGGCTTATGACCTTAGAGTTTTGACCTTGTCATTTTTGTAGCAGCCCAGATTGTATATTTGTTTTTTGTGGGGATGGCATCTTCAGGTGGCTTTAGCCCTTGGGTTTTAATAAGCATGACATACATGGAATTGTGATCTTGATTGGTAACCACAGTTTATGGGAGTTTTATCCCCAGGTGTTTGGTTGTTTTTCTGCAAAAGGGTTGTTTTGGCTTTATTTTTTATAGTGGTAAAATAGATACAAAATGAATTATTTAACTATTTTAAGTATAAAGTTAGTAGCATTGTTGTCTATCATTGTTGTCTAACAAAAGGGCTGTTTTGGTTTTTTTTCAAATGGCAAACTTATTAAACAAGCTTCTCTGGTCTCCAAGTGTGGATACCTACAGATTGACCATGAATGCTACACCCAACTTGGATTGGCATTCTAGGAGCAACTGAGCCAGAGATGAAATCTTCTGTTCTGTTAACCCAAATTAGGTCATGTGCCCAACCCTGAACCAATAACTGCAGCCAGGAGCCAGAGTAATACTGTTGTTTTAAGATATTGCCACTTGGCTCACTTCTAGAGACAGGGGTGATATATGCCTCTCCCAAATCACATGGGGGATAGATAGATTATATAGGTAGATAGATGGATGGATGGATGGATAGATGATAGATAGATAGATAGATAGATAGATAGATAGATAGATAGATGATAGTTATCAGGGAGATAGAGCAACCCAAAGCTAGAACAGATGCTGGAGAAAAAAACTATGATGTTTCCTATAGCCACTTCTTAGCAATAACTGGTGGTAAATATCATACACGTTCTTTTTTTTTCCCCTACATAATTGAGACCTTACCCAATATAGTAGCTCCTAGTCACACCTGACTGTTTCAATTTAAATGAAATTAAATTACAATTTAGCTCATTGTAGCCACATTTCAAGTGCTCAATAGCTACCTTATTAGCTATTATTTCAAGTGCTCATGACCTTATTAAACAGTGAAGATATCGAACATTTCCATCACCACAGAATATACATCCGAGTTAGCTTGTGATTCAAAATTAAATATTTAAAAAGCTTATCTTTCATGGCTGCAGTGCATCCCTTTGAAAGATGTGCCAACAATTATTTAACCATTTCATGTGGACATTTTTAAGGCTGATACAGATAAAGAGCATTCTAAAAGTACTCTCATCCTGCCTGGCCAGTGCGACTCAGTGGTTGAGTGGACCTATGAACCAGGAGGTCACAATTCAATTTCTGTTCATGGCACATGCCAGTGTTGTGGCCTTGATCCCAGAAGGGGGAGTGCAGGAGGCAGCAGATCAATGAGTCTTTGTCATCATTGATGTCTCTCTCCCTCTCTCCCTCTCCCTTCCTCTCTGAAATAAATAAAAATATATTTTAAAAGAACTCTCATCCTCACAAGTACTGAAGGTGTCATGTAAAAGTAAACATTGTCAATTTGAAGTGCAAACACTGCCTTTTTAATTATTCAAAGTGTGCATTCATTTCTTTGGACACTGAGTTCCCTTCTCCCCCAAAGAACGTGTATACTTTCATAGCTGATAACTTACTTAATTTTCACTCCTTTTCAGGTTTAACTTATTTGAAATAATGGGTGAAGCCGACCAAGCTTTGAACAAAGAAAATTTATACACTAGATATTTTTATGGGGATACAAAAGGGCGCACAAACACCAAACGAAATGATTCTTGATGTTTGCGATCCCATTGCCTCGCATTATCAGCAGTGCCTGGGCCAGAACAGTCATCAGTTTGAAAACAGGGTTGACAAAACAAATTATTCATTTCTGTAGATTCTTTTAAATTTTGAAAAAGAACTGTATGGTAATAAACACTGACTTTATAATCATTCAAAGTGTGTGTACATTTTAGGGGGACGCCCCGTATTAGTAAAGTTGAACAGTGACGCGATGGACTTGTTACATATCTGAGACATGGACAATCAGGGAGCCAATTGTTTCCTCAAGGAGTGGGAGAAGAGAGAGAGGCTCCACAACAGAAGCTAAAGCGTTTGACAGATGCGCACACACGTGAGAGGTGGGTATCCCTGGGGCATTCAAGAGAGGGAGGACTTGCAGAGCTGCTGGTGATGCGTGATGCGGGCGGGGCGGGGGCGGGGGGAGGGGGTAGCGGCGGGCGGGGAGGGAGGAGGAGAAAACCTGCGTTTGGATGAGAAGGCCGTTGAAGTAAGTCACAGCACTTCGCACCACCTGGAGATTCCCCCGGCGCCTGCAGCCGGGCACTGAGGCGGACCCGGGCACGCGGGGAGTGTCCCGCGTCTGGGCCGGGCCGCGCCCCTGCGCTTTTGTGCGCTGGCCCCAGGTCACACTGGAACTTTGCGCGGCAGGCCAGGTCCTGCGTTCAACTCTCCAGCAGCGACGCGCGGGCCCAGCGAGCAGGGTAGAGAAGGCGGGCCTGGGTCCTGACAGGCGTCTATGGATACAGGCGCCGTGAAAATGCCGCTTCCTGACGTGAGGGACGCACGCCTCCTGGAGCCAACCTCTTTTTGTCTCGGTTACCCCCAGGCCATGCCTCAGGTCCGGCCAGGCTCCCCAATCATGAACCAACTTAGCACGCTCCCAAGAATAGCACGCTCCTCTGGGAGAGGCGGTGACTGTGCCGCTGTTTAAAGGGGTCCCTAGACCACGCTGATTTGGAGATTTGGAGGCGGGTCTGCCCTTGCGGTTACCAGGAGTATGGGGAGTGCGTGTGGGCAGCAGAGGCGGCTGAGCTTTGAGAAAGTCCCTGGGGTGACCTGTCGCCTCCCTTCTCCCATCATCTAAACAGCAGGACCAGTCAAGTTACAAGACTAATGTAGTCCTAGCCAATATAAACAAAACACTGTATTCATCAGAAAAACGGGAAGTATTTGTAGAATATAAGGATGTAATAGAAGAACCAGATATATAGGGCTTTCAGAAAAGGGAAATAGAAAACTTAAAAAGGACCGTACTTGGTTTATCAATGTCTAAAATATAACAAAACTGAATACACCAGTGAGTTTTACCATGAATGAAATATTCTGAAATTGACACGAATTCATTTATATCTTTTTTAAAAAATATTTTTATTAATTTCAGATAGGAAGGGAAAGGGAGAGAGAAATAGAAACATCAATGATGAGAATAATTGTTTGGCTGCCTCCCACACGCTCCCTATTGGGGATCCAGCCCGCAACCTGGGCATGTGCCCCTGACTGGAATCCAACCGGGACCAGTCCACACGCCAAAGCTCTATCCACTGAGCCAAACCAGCTAAGGCCATTTATATCTTTTGATGAACACTATCACATCTGTATTTCAAAGTTATGTTTAAGATGTCCTTAGAGTGGTACTTTAACCTCCAATGTGTTATTAACCATAGACCCATGTCAAAGGCTCACCATTCATTTGCAGGGGCTCTTGTCTGCAGAGTAAGGCATTCTACCCTTGCCTGGTCACTGCTGCCTTGGTGAAAAGTCACAGCCTTCCTGATTAGCAGGTGGTTGGCCCACCACATTTCCCAGCCCTTTTCCATAGCCTTGCAGCTGTTATCAAATTGTTTCAGTGTATGGACCTCCCAATCTCTTCCATCACCACCAAATTCCAATTTGGAATTTAAAGTTGAATACTGAATGCAATCAACTTTCTAGAATTTATGAAAAGCAATCAATAATGAGAGAGAATCATTGATTGGCTGCCTTCTGCACGTCCCCCACTGGGGATCAAGCCCACAAGGCAGGCATGTGCCCTTGACCAGAATTGAACCTGGGACCCTTCAGTCCGCAGGCTGATGCTCTATCCACTGAACCAAACGAGTTAGGGCCCTAAAGTCTTTGCCTCTGGCAACCACTGATCTGTTCTGTGTATCCATGAGCTTAGGTTTTTTGTTTGTTTTGTTTAGGTTATACATATGAGATTATATTGTATTTGTCTTTCTGGTTTACTTATTTCACTTAACATAATGCCTTTGAGATCCTCTATGTCCAGATTTCTTTTTTATGGCCGAATAATATTTGTGTGTGTGAGATTTTTAAAGCCACTTGTCTATCTATGGATACTTTGGTTTTTCTGTTTTGGCGTTGTAAATAATGCTGCAATAAACATATGGATTCATATTACTTTTTAAGTTAGTGTTTTTGTTTCCTTCAGATAAATACCCAAAAGTGAAATAGTTGGATCATATGGTAATTTTATTTGTAATTATTTGAGGAACATCATACTATTTTCCCTAGTGGCTGCACCAATTTACATTCCCACCAACAGTGTGCATGAGGGTTCCCTTTTCTCCACATTCTCATCAGTTGTTATTTCTTGACTTTGATGATAGCCATTCTAACAGGTGTGAGGAGATATATTGTTGTGGTTTTGATTTGCATATCCCTAATTAGTGATGTTGAGCACTTTCCCCATGTACCCATTAGCCATCTGTATGTCTTTGAAAAAAATGTCTATTCAGATCCTCTGCCCATTTATTAAAATCAGATTTTTATCCTATTGAGTTGTATGAGGTCTTTATATATTTTGGATATTAACTTCTTATCAGATTTGCAAATATTTTCTCCCATTCAGTAAGTTGTTGGGCTTGCCTTTTCATTTTCTTGATGGTTTCCTTTGCTGTGAAGAAGCTTTTTAGTTGGATGTAGACCCACTTTTTTATTTTTTGCTTTTGGTGTCAAATCCAAAAGATCATCACCAAGGTGGATGTTAAGGAACTTACCCCCTCTGTTTTCATTTAGGATTTTTAGGGTTTCAAGTCTTACCTTCAAGTCTTTTTTGTGTATGATGTTAGATAGCTGTCCATTCTTTTGCATGTGCTGTCCAGTTTTCCCAATAGCATTTATTGAAGACACTATCTTTCCCTATTGTATATCCGTGGCTCCTTTGTCATAAATTAATTGACCATATCTGTGTAGGTTTATTTCTGGGAAGTCTATTCTGTTCCATTGATCTATGTGTCTAGTTTTGTGCCAATACCATATTGCTGGAAATGAAGATAATTTGCTGGTGTTCCACAAGTCTATTTGGGGATGGGGGAGGTTGAGGGCATTAAAAGATGCTGTTCATTAGTATATTTACCTTCTTTACTCAGCATAAGGTAGAGGGGAAAAAAGCTTCTTAATGTTAACATGGAAATTTATATTACAATTGGTCTTTGGAATATAGGTAGTTTTCTTGAATAACAAATTTATTTTCTCATAGTTTAGTTTTGGTCCCCCCCCCCCCCCACACACACACTTTTTTTTCTTTTAGGGAGTTTAAATACTAAGTTTCTGATTTAAACTCCATATTGGCTAAAAGTAGATTGGGATTTTCCTTAACCCAGAATTGTTTCAAATTTTATTCTTTAAAAAAAATATTTTTAAAAAATTTTTTATTGCTTTCAGAGAGGAAGGGAGAGGGAGAGAAAGAAACATCAATGATGAAAGAGAATCATTGATCAGCTGCCTGGGGATCAAGCCTGCAACCCATGCATGTGCACTGACCAGGAATCAAACCAGGACCTCCTGGTTCCTAGGTTGATTTTCAAGTACTGAGCTACACTGGCTGGGCTCTAATTTTATTCTTAACTTAAAAATAACTTCCCAAAACATTTTGTCCTGGTAACTCCTATTACTAGTGTTTATCTGATCCATCTTGGAAATTTTCTTTGCTGTATCTTTCCTCATTTATACAATAACTAGAGGCCCGGTGCACAAAAATTTGTGCACTGGGGGGGGGGGGAGGAAGAGGGGGTCCCTCAGCCTGGCCTGTGCCCTCTCGCAGTCTAGGACCCCTCGGGAGATAACAACCTGCTGGCTTAGGCCCACTCCCGGGTGGCAGAGGGCAGGCCCAATCCCTAAGTGCAGCCCCTGGTCGGGCTCAGAGCAGGGCTGATTGGGGAGTTGGGGCGCTGCCCATCGGGAGGTTGCAATGCCACCCTCAGTCACGCTCAGGGTAGGGCCGATTGGGGGGTTGGGGCACCGCCCCCTGTCACACTCAAGGCAGGGTTGATGGGGAGGTTGCGGCGCCACCCCCTGTCACGCACAGAGCAGGGTCAATCAGAGGGTTGGGGAGCTCCCCCCTGTCGCACACAGAGCAGGGCACATCAGGGGGTTGGGGAGCTCCCCCGTCACTCACAGAGTAGGGCCGATAGGGGAGTTGGGGCACCGCCCCCTGTCACACACACAGCAGGGTGGATCAGGGGGTTGGGGCACCGCACCCTGTCACACTCAGGGCAGGGCCGATGGGGAGGTTATGGCTCTACCCCATCACACACAGAGCAGGGCCCATGGGGGTGGTTGGGGCGTCGCCCTCTATCACCCACAGAGCAGGGCCGATCAGGGGGTTGGGGTGCCGCCACTGTCACACTCAGGGCAGGGCCAATGGGGAGGTTATGGCTCTACCCCGTCACATACAGAGCAGGGCCCGTGGTGGTGGTGGTGGGGGGGGGGGGGTTGGGGCGCCACACCCTGTCACACACAGAGCCGCAGGGTGATCAGGGGGTTGGGGCGCCGCACCCTGTCACACACAGAGCAAGGCCGATCAGGGGGTTGGGGCACCACAGCCTGTCACACACAGAGCCGCAGGGTGATCAGGAGGTTGGGGAGCTCCCCCCTATCAGGCACAGAGCAGGGCTGATCAGGGGGTTGGGGCACCTTCCCCTGTCAGGAACAGAGCAGGGCGGATAGGGAGGTTGTGGCCCCGCCCCCTGTCACACACAGAGCCGCAGGGCGATCAGGGGGTTTGGGCGCTGCCCCCTGTCACGCTGATCCCGGTGCCAGGAGGCCTCGTGGCTCCGCTGATCCTGGTGCTGGGAGGCATATTACCCTTTTACTATATAGGATAGAGGCCTGGTGCATGGGTGGGGGCCGGCTGGTTTGCCCTGAAGGGTGTCCTGGATCAGGGTGAGGGTCCCCACTGGGGTGCCTGGCCAACCTGGATGAGGGGATGATGGATGTTTGCAGTTGGTCACACACCCTTCAGGGTGGGGGTCCCCACTGGGGTGCCTGGCCAGTCTGGGTGAGGGACTGAGGGCTGTTTTCAGGCTGGCGGGTGACTGAAGCTCCCAACTTCTCCTTTTTTTGTTTTTTCTTTTTTATTCTGGGCCAGCTTTAGCTCTGAGGCTTGGCTCCAGCTCTTAGGCCTCCACTGCTGAAAGCAGGTATCTGGTTTGTTTGGGTTCTATAATCGAAACACTGTTTCAACTCCAGCTCTGAGATCCCAGCTGGCTGAAAGCAGGTTTCTGGGGTTTTGTTTAGCTTCTATATTTGTAACAATGTTTCAAACTGCGAGCTCAGAGGCCGGCAGTGGCAGGCGGGGAATGTTGGGGTCCTCTGTCACTGAAGCAAGCAAGCCTCATGTTGGCTTCAAGCTGCCTGGCTGCCGGCCGCCATCTTGGCTGGCAGTTAATTTGCATATCGCCCTGATTAGCCAATGGGAAGGGTAGCGGACATACGGCTAATTACCATGTTTCTCTTTTATTTTATTTTATTTTACCATGTTTCTCTTTCATTAGATAGAATGTAAATGTGAAATATCTTACCATTTATTTCATGACTGATTATGATTAAGAAAGAGGAGAAATGGTTATTAACTTTATAGCACTTAGTAAAATCCTGTGTTTAAATTGTTATACAACATAAAATAATATGTGGTCTGTGAACATCCATATATTTTTGCATAGTAAATAACAAGTAAGCCAACAAATAAAACTAAGATCCTGTGCCATGCTCAGCAAGGCCAGAAGTGAACCTGAGGGGCGGGGGTGGGGAGGACGGGCAGTGAAGGATTAAAGAAGACAGACAAGAGAATAAAGCTGGGGCTAGGTGGGACGTTGCTCTTGGAGGGAGAGACAGTGCCACAGCCTGTAAGCCAAGTCTTTATTTTATAGTCAGATCCCACAAGGCAAAGCAAGGGCGTGGTCAAGATGTTTACAATGTTCTCCTGAGTTTCAAATCTACTTAATTAAAGGGTGTCCCAAAATTCACGCAAGAAGTAATTTTGATAGAAAATACAGGTTTATAATTAAAACTTGTAAATTTATTATTGATTCACAAAGTATACAGTATAGGGTTATGTATGGAATAGCATATCGGGTAAATGGCCTCCACGGCTTTGCTGGCACATATGCACTCTTTTGTTGAAATTTTCCATGACTGTTTTGCATAAATGTGGCTGAATTTCGTTGATACAGCGCTCAATTTCCTCCTTCAAGGTGTGGGTGGTTGTGGGCTTGTTGGTATAAACCTTAGACTTCAAAAAACCCCAAAGAAAAAAGTCCAACAGCGTTAAATCGCATGATCTGGGCGGCCAATTCTGATCACCAAAACGGGAAATTACACGACCAGGAAATGACTCATGCAGTAATTGAATTGTTTCTCGTGTTGTATGGCATGTGGCACCGTCTTGTTGAAACCACATGTTGTCCACATCCATATCTTGCAATTTAGATGTGATCTGGCTGTGACATCTGCCACCCCATTGATCGCCAGGGTTGATTCCGCTGATCTGGCTGGCTAGGCGGGTGTCCCCCTCCTCCCTCACCAATCCATGTGCGTCCCTCCCGAAGCTGCACGCTCGGTCGAAAAGGACGACCTTCCCCCCACCCCACCCCCCTGAGGAGAGGACCGGTCTTCGGTCAAGGGTATACGAGTAGCTGCGCTCCTCTGCTAGAACCTCCAAACAAGCTCTCAAGGTCCATATCTTGCAATTTAGGCACAAAAAAATTGGATTATCATGTCGCGATAGCAAGCACCATTAACTGTTATTGCCTGAGCAGCTGCATTTCAGTCATGGATAATTTCAACAAAAGAGTGCGTATGTGCCAGCAAAGCCGTGGAGGCCATTTACCCGATATGCTATTCCATACATAACCCTATACTGTATACTTTATGAATCAATAAAAAAATTACAACTTTTAATTACAAACCTGTGTTTTCTATCAAAATTACTTCTTGCGTGAATTTTGGGACACCCTTTTACATGCACCTGAGAACTCTATCAAGCTTTGTTTTGGCAGCACTTGCCTCAGCCTACATCACTCAGCTACCTGAGACCACAGGTTTGGACCATAAGGTCAAGCTTACAACCATAGCCTTTGGCTATAATTGTGCTGGGAGGCTTTGCCCTCCAAGCTGGGACCTTCACATGGCTTTGCCACGAGAGAACCGTGCCCTCTTACTAGTCTGAGGCTTGAATCTGTCCAAACGCCATAGTTGCTCTCCACAAGATCCAACTTTTAACTATATATACATTTAATTATTTGTCAATGAAATGGCTGAAATAAATAAAAAATCTAGACTTGCTTTTCTTCCTAGTGGTTATGTGTACAAAAACAAAATTCAATATTAATTGAAAGCAAACAATCAAGAAAAAGAATATGGCACACATTTGACTTTAATAAAAATTGTTTATCTGTTTTTCTACCTGCAGATGACTTATCATTTTATGTTCATTCCCTTTCACTGCCCTACTGGTATACAATCAGTAAACACAAAAAAATATTATCAGCATCTATAAAATACAATTCAGAAGGCATGTTATTAAAACATCATACAGCATATTCCAAAAGTCAACAAATGATGTGCTAATTACTGGTTTGGGATACTTCTGTTATTTGCTCATATAATTAAGTTGATGGCATAATTATGTGATTCTGTAACAAGTGAAGCATTTGGTATGCTCTGGGAGAGGCTTGTTTTAAAAACAATTGCCTTGGCCCTAGTCTTTAAAATTCTCTCTTTGTCTTTAATTTGTGGCATTTTAATTATGATGTATCTGGTCATGGATCTGTTTGGGTTCTTCTTGTTTGGGGTTCTTTGTGCCTCCTGAACTTGTGTGACTTTTTCCTTTACCACTTTAGGGAAGTTTTTTAACACCCATAGCAAATTGTGATTCTTTTCTTAAATGTACTTTTAAAATTTATGTACAATAAAATGTTTCCTTTTTGATTCACAGTTTTGTGAGATTTAAAAAATATACTATTTGTCAATCAAAATCAGGATACAGAACAGTTCTTTTACTCTCCTAAATTTCTTTATGCTGCCCCTTTATATTCATTCCCACAGCCCCTCACTCCCATCCTTAACCTGGGATTACCACTACTTGCTTTCTGACTTCATAGCTTTGCCACTTCTAGAATGCCATCCAAATGGAAGGGAATGCTCTGGTATGTAACCTTTTGAGCCTGGCTTCTTTCAGTTAGTATAATGTATTTGAAATTTATTCATATTGTTCATCAATAGTTCGTTCTTCCTTGTTGCTGAGTAGAATTCCATTGTATAATTGTACCTGAGTTTGTGTATTCACTCACACATTGAAGGGTATTTGGGTGTGGGAAAGGTATTTGGGTTGCATATAGGTTTTTGTGTGATTATAAGTTTTTGTCTTTTGGATAAATACCTAGGAGTAGAATAACTGGATTCTATAGTGGGTGTATATTTAACTTATAAGAAATTACCAAACTGTTTTCCAAAGTGGTTGTTCCATTTTGCATTACTATTAGCCATGTATGAGTTCCAATTGCTCTAAATTTCCATTCTTTTGCTTTGCACATTTAAAAGGTATTTTAAACACCTATCTCTCATATAGCTGTTTTTGAAAATATCCATAAATGAATGTGCTCTCTGCCACTAAAATATACTAGACTGTTTTTCTCTAGTGATATTAAAGATCTTTTACTGTAATTTTTTCCATATGAAATGTATTGAATACACAGTACACAGGATGAGGCCGAGCTATTTCTTTTCCATACTGATATCACTTGCCTAACAAGATGAGGCGGACTGCTTCACCTCTGCCCATTTCACAAATGCTGGCTGGCATTCTTTGGCTTGCTTCTCACTCTGCTCTCTTCTTGTGTGGCTTTAAATCAGTTCCTGGAGCTTCAAGGGTCATTTCCTGCAGTGTTCTGAGCATAAGCCTGAGACATCTTTACCTGAACGCCACACTTACTTCTGTTATGCCCAGATTTCAAGACCCCCCAAAGATCCACCAGGGAGCACCAAATCCAATGCAAAAGCAGAGAGTCTTTTATACAAGCTCGCTTGTCCCCCCCCCCCCCCCCCGCCTCCATTACTGGGTGCAAGAGAGGGCCCCGAGTCCCAAGAGAACAAAGAATTTATAGGGCTTGGGGTCGGGGGTGGGGGCAGGGTGCAGCTAGGGTCTGGTTACACAAAGACAGGGGGGGTGGCCAGCATACTTTTGGCCTTGGGCTAGTTTCCCCCGCTTTCCCATTGGCTGAGATAAGGGCAGGCTGAGTAACTGATACATTCTGCGGCTTTTTCTTGGAAGAGGGGTTAAGGACACAGCTACCAGTCCTGTTCTGTCCTTTCACTTCAAATCCTCTCATCCATTCCCTATCTTAGGTAGTGTAAGGTGCCATTTTCCCAGTTGCCCAGGACAGAAAGAGGGGAATTACTTGTAACTCTTATCTCTTCCTTATCGTTCATATCCAAAGGTCACTGGATCTTGTCCAAACAATCTATTTCTTCCCATTGTATTATTATATCTTCCTACTCAGACCCCTTCGAGCCCTTCTGTTCACTGGCTCAGGATGATCTTAACACACAAATCTGAGGTAATCAAGTCCCAAAAGGCTCCAATGGCTTTTCATTAGCAGGGAATATAACACCCTTTAAGATTTGTGGGGTTTTTTCCCGTTTTTTTTTTTTCTTTTGTTTAAATATGGAATGCTTCCTGAATTTGTGTGTCATCCTTGTGCAAGGGCTATGCTAATCTTCTCTGTATCGTTCCAATTTTAGTACATGTGTGGCCAAAGCGAGCACTTGTTTTGTTTTTTTGTTGTGTGTGTGTGTGTGTTTTAAACAAAACACCTTTCCAGTTAGCTCTCCTTTATCTGACTAATGTCTGAATTCAGAAGTCAAACTGCCAGATTTTGAATTTTGACTCTACCACTTACTGCTTTTACCTTGAGTAACAACCTCTCCACACACAGTGGTATTCAAAGTTATACAAGAAAATGAAAAGATTTGCATCACTGTGTGAGAAATTTTGGTTCCTTAGCTTTTTTAAAAGATAAAAATAAATATCTTATTCTTTTATTACAACCACACACCATGTTTCTGATTCACTTATATTCTTTTTTCTTTTTTCTTTATTGATTAAGGTATTACATATGTGTCGTTATCCCCCCATTGCCCCCACCCCCACCCCCACTCATGCCCTCACCCCCTGTTGTCTGTGTCATTTGGTTAGGTTTATATGCATGCATACAAGTCCTTTGCTTGATCTCTTCCCCTTACCCCCACCCTCCCCTACCTTCACTCTGAGGGTTGACGGTCTGATTGATGCTTCTCTGTCCCTGGATCTGTTTTTGTTCATCAGTTTATGTTGTTCAAAATGAGTTGCGATCATGTGATATTTATCTTTCTCTGACTTTTATTCTTGAGTCAGGCCTAGATATGAATCTCAGCTCTACTCAGCCCAATTATTAGCTATGTTCTCTTTGGCAAGCAACTCTGTTTCATCTGTACTGTGGGAATAATAGTATTAGCCTCATGGTGATTGTTGTGAGGATTAAATGAAGTAATGTATCTACAAGGGCTTCACACAGTGCCAGGCACAGAGTAAGCACTGTTTAGAGTATTAATTATGATTAGTATTTAACTGGTGGGGAAGTAAGTCCCTAATTTCCCACCCGTTGCTGGTGCCCTCGCAATGAATCCTGAACAACCAGCATGTCCTGTCATAGAAATTAGCACAATGTATAGACATTACTTTCCTCACCCACACCTTAAGATGCCTAACAGGTATTTCTTTGCCTCAAGCACTTGGGTCTCTAAGAATCCCCAGAGCTTATCCCTCTTTTGGTCTAGGGCTTGTTTAGTCTGTCTATCCCTGCTTCTCCAGATACCAGATATGACCCTAGAGACAGTCTGACTTTATGTGTACAAATGTTAAAATGAGAATCATACCATCACAAATGGATTTTTGTTGAGAAAGCATTTTTTAAAGGAATTCAAACCAATTTAATTTCTTGATAAGATTTCTATATAGTACAGCAAAACAACATATATATTTTTCCATTTTCATTGTACAGAAATCATTCTCATTGTTTTTTCCTATGTAAATTACAAAGCAAGGAATTGATTCATCTATCAGTTTTTTACACATATTAAATTCTTCCAATTACAGCTTTTGCCATTGAGTTACTCAGGATCAAATTAAAATCTAAATTTAATTGATGTAATTCTATTAAATTTGGTCAAGAACGATGGGCAGTTTTACTTTGTTAAATATTTCTATCAGGTCTACATTTTTAGGGTCAATTTTGGCAACTTTTAATCACGAGATGTGATTTTTCAGTGAGTTTTTCTAATACATTTATCGTGAGCAGTTAACTGTTCTGGTTTTATTTCTACAATGGAAATTCACTTGTGATTTGGATAAAAATTTAAATTCACTTCTTTGCTAAATTGAGAAAATTGTAATTCCCCTCATCAATTCTCTAGGAGGGGCATTGGTGTCAAAATACCTCCCCTCATTTCTCTTCCCTGTTGTCTTTCATACCATTCATTCCTACTGGCCCCTCAGCTGCCAGCTCAAGCAGCACGTACTAGGGCAGTGGTTCTCAACCTTCCTAATGCCGAGACCCTTTAATATAGTTCCTCATATTGTGGTGACCCCCAACCATAAAATTATTTTCGTTGCTACTTCATAACTGTAATTTTGCTACTGTTATGTATCGTAATGTAAATATCTGATATGCAGGATGTATTTTCATTGTTACAAATTGAACATAATTAAACCATAGTGATTAATCACAAAAACAATATGTAATTATCTATGTGTTTTCCGATGGTCTTAGGCGACCCCTGTGAAAGGGTCGTTCGACCCCCAAAGGGGTCGCGACCCACAGGTTGAGAACCACTGTACTAGGGGAAGCCTCTCTTGATTTCTAGGACTATACTGTTGTTTTTTTTTTTTTTTTTATGGTTAGACAGTACATTTAATTTTTATTTCATCACACTTATTAGAGTTTATACATATACATTTCCATGAGTACTTATCTCCCTCATTAAACTTTGCTCACTGAAGGCAATGACTTTGTTTTCCTTAATACTGGATCGTTAGCACATAAAAGGCACTCAAATTTACTGAAAGAATGATGAGAAGGAAAATGGTATCTTTTATCCTTGGTGCACATATAATGCCTGAGCAATCTTAGGCACTTTTTTAAAAAAAAATATATTTCTTTATTGATTTCAGAGAGGAAGGGAAAGGTAGAGATAGAAACATCAATGATGAGAGAGAATCATTGATCAGCTGCCTCCTGCACGCCCCCTACTGGGGAGCGAGCCCACACCCAGGAATATGCCCTTGGTCAGAATCAAATCTGGGACCCTTTATTCCACAGGCTGATGCTCTATCCATCCACTGAGCCAAAACCGACTAGGGCTCCTAGGCCCTTATTAAAAGCTGTTTGCATCCCCCCCGCCCTTTTACTTATTTCTGGCTTGTTATAGTCGAACAGGTAATGAATTGTTTTTATCTTAATACTAATTTTTAAAATTGATTTTCTAATGTTATATACTTTTAAGCCTTTCACAGCCATGCCTCTCTAATAGTCGTTTTTTCCCTTTTCTATAGGGAAGGGAAACTACAACTCCAGGAAGGTACACTATATTCTATGGAGCAGGGAATTGTTTAATGTAATATCATTGCATCTTCACTCCACACTATGAGAGAAAAGGCATGCAACTATCTCCTAGTTAAAACTGGTTATAACAGTAGTTCTAAACCTTAAGCTGTGTATCAAATTCCCATGGGATACTTTAAAAACAGAAATGCTTGGGCCCCACCCTAAAATTAAGTCATAAAGTATTCAAATTCCCCATGTGACTGCAGAGCCAGGGTTAGAAAACACTGGGTAGGAGGGAGCACAGGGTGAGTATGAAGCGGTTGGATATTAATCTGGATAGGCAGGTGTGTGACGGAGTATTAAGGGCCCTGTACTCATTACTAAGGAACTAAAGTTTAATTCAACATGTAGTGAAGAGGGTTTTCAAAGGGTAATGAAATATTCAGATGGATGAGAAAGGTTAGGTTGGCACCAGTGTGACAGATAGGTGAGAGGGTGTAGAGCATGAGTCAGAGGAGGAAGCTAGAAGGAGCCTTGGAATAGATGGTGAAGACCTGAACTAGGATGGTTGCTATGCAAACAGGGAGGAAGGAATGGGAAAGGACTGACATGACAGTGAACAGAATTCGATAAATAGAATGTGTAGGGTGATTAAAGAGGGAAAAGGTGAAGACCACTCCAAGATTGCCAGGCTAAGTAACTGGATGAAATTTGATAACGCCATTAACCAATTACACAATACAAGTACAGGATGGAGCAAGTAGACGAAACAATTCTGTTTCCAGCTATGATGAAACTAAAGGTCCTTGTGTAGGTCATTTAAGTGGAGCTAGAATAGCAGGAAATTGGAAACTAAGATCTGGAGTTCAGAGAGAGGTTGAGGCTAAAGTTTTAGATTTGGGAGTCAACAGGGCTCTTAGTAACAGCTGAGGCCATTGGAATGGATGAAATTGAACCAAGGAATTGTCTATCTAGAATCAAAAGTGCTTAGCACAGAAATTAAATCAGGCTTTATCATTAAACTTAACAACATAATCCTAATTTTAATAAGGTTCAGATAGAGCATCATTAAAAATAAACAGACGACGCCCTAGAATCAAACCTGGGACCTTTCAGTCCGCAGGCCAATGCTCTATCCACTGAGCCAAACCAGCTAGGGCAGAAAAATGTTTTAAATAAGTGTTATTATAGCTTAAGTAGAAAATACATTTCTTTTTTTTTTTTAATATATTTTATTGATTTTTTACAGAGAGGAAGGGAGAGAGATAGAGAGTTAGAAACATTGATCAGCTGACTCCTGCACATCTTCTACTGGAGATGTGCCCGCAACCCAGGTACATGCCCTTGACCGGAATCGAACCTGGGACCCTTCAGTCCGCAGGCCGACGCTCTATCCACTGAACCAAACCGGTTTCGGCGAAAATACATTTCTTTATTAAAATCATGTTGACATTAAAGTATGTTTTGAAATGACACACAAAGTTATAGCAAAGCTGTATGTATTTTAATTTCATCACATTTCTTCTAAATTCTTTACCATTTACCAAAAATAACTTTTTATAAAGCTTACTATTTTGTCTAACATTATCCAGGCTATCAACCTCTATTCTTTTGTGCGTTTCTCTGAAAAATTAGAATAGTTTATGAGGATATTATATAAAAGTAATTGGTATATTACACACCAAACATAAGTACAGATTCTGTACAACATAATAGTATACATATATATTACAAGAGACTTAGTGCCTTGTTAAAAATAATAGTTTAAGAAATCTTTCATGGAAAAAAAGTCTGTATCACAAAATGTGGTGGCTTAAGTATCAGTTGCTTTCCTCTCAAGAATTTCTTTCGGTAGGCATCAACTGTCCATTTAGCTTCATTAACAGTTTCACCACGAGGCCAGCCTACAAAGTAAAATGTTGACAATAAATATGAAGCATGTTAGATGAGTAAATGACATACATGGCAGTGGGCAATTCTCTAGCTATTGTAAAGGAACTTTCTTATCAGGGTACAGCCTGTCAAGAATAGAGTATTTACTCAGGCTTTTGAGGGATTTAAAAAATGACCTGCTGGATTCAACTGGTGGCTCAGATAGGATACTGGTCAAGAACAGGGAAGGACCACCTGATAGAAGAGATAGGCAATACTGACCAGAATTTTTTATAATGGCAGAAAAAGAGAGTTTCATGTTATAAGACTGAAATAAATTATTCATATACATTTCTGACTTTGTTTGCTTAGGAAAGGCATGCTTTTTCCCCTTAAATGTTTTCATTTCATTACATATTAGCAGTTTTCCTTGAAGTAAAACAGATTGTTCACTTATAAAAAATAATTTTACCAATATAATAGCTCATTATTAGAAGTCCAGAATAATTGATGAGTACTTACCTGTTTTGTATGTACTATAAAGCTCATTTTATTTTCCATACTATGGATCTGAAAACATGTACCAGCATCTCCCAATTGCCACATAAAACAGCCATACTTAAGACTGATGAGTAAAGCCTACAACATAATGAAAAATTGTTGTACTGGAATATATTAAAAGCACCAATCTTTTACTATCTACACTTATCTAGTCAGGTCTAATGTTAGAATAAAACTTATTCAAAGAAAGCACCACACTAACTTCAAACAACCTGCAGTACAGAGCTACATATATAGTAGGCTCTCAGGATACTGCCTCAAGCAATGACACATTTTTTTATTATCAAACTGACAATTTTTAAAGATGCCCATTCTATGGCATGTATGTGTGTACATGTGCATGCACACATGCACACACACCCAAGCATATTATTCAGCCATGAGAAATAAGGAAATCCTGTCATCTGCGACCACATGAATAGACCTTGAGGACATGACATTAAGTGAAATAAGTCAGATAGAGAAAGACAAATACTATATGATATCACTTGTATGTGGAATCTAAAAAAGCCAAACTCATAGAAACAGGTAATAAAATAGTAGTTACCAGGGGCTGGCAGGTGGGAGAAATCCAAGGGATGTTCGTCACAGAGTACACACTTTCAGTTAAAAGATGATTAAGTTCTAATGTACAGCATGGTGACTAGAGTAAATAATGCTGTACTATACACTTGAAAGTTCTAAATGATCTTAAATGTTCTCACCACAAAAAAAAGAAATGATAATTATATGATGTGATGGAGGTGTTAGCCAATGCTATGGTGGTAATCATTTCACAATATATGTGTATCAAATCAACATGTTGTACACACCTTAAACTTACACAATGTTATATTTCATTACATCTCAGTTAAAGCTGAGGAATAAAAAAGATGCCCATTATATCAGTGACTTTCAAGAAAATTAAATGTACTACAAGTATTTATTTTCTGCATGTTAAAATCCCTTTTACTTTATTCACTAACTTTTAAATATTCACATAGTATTTTCAGACCTGAAATTTATGTAATAGGAGTAACTGTCCTAGGCAATTTCATCTCGCTGAAAATAAGTATACTGATATATATATTGTAAAAATAAGCATACTTAAAAATATACCCTTCATAAATTCATCACAACTATTTTTTAAAATATAGTTTTATTTCAGAGAGGAAGAGAGAGGGAGAGAGAGATAGAAACATCAATGATGAGAAAGAATCATTGATTGGCTGCCTTCTGCACTCCTTACTGGGGATTGAGCCCATACCTGGGCATGTGCCCTTGACCAGATTCAAACCTGGGACCCTTCAGTCTGCAGGCCTATGCTCTATCCACTGAGCCAAACCGGCTAGAGCGCAACAGAACAATTAAAAAACAACACTAGAGCAACCTATTCCTATACTTCCCTAACATCTTAGTATAAGTAAGTAGGCATTCAATATATTCTTGTGATTATTTTTAATAATCCTCTCCTAGTAGTAACTTGCATTTCCTTGCCATTAAAATATACTCTTTGTATGCACAAAGTGTTCATGTCATCCTTTAAAATATGTATGTGTAGAAACATTAGCTTTCTATGACTAATGGTTCTTAACTTATTGATTGTAAAAATAAGCTAAGGATAAGCTAAAAAGGTAGTGATTTAGGGCATTTTAAAAGTGAGGTTCTGTAAATAAAACATAATAAATTTACATGACTATCATATATAATGGTAAACTAATATTCTTGTTTAAAAATAGCTATCTACATTTATATTGTAAAAGATAATTTTATAGACAAGATATGATAAAATAGCTATTTGCCAAGGTGCACACTGAAACACTGAGTTGAGATACAATAATATGTTAAATTGCATATCTTTTGAAGATTAGGCACATGGAATTTGTTTAATGAAGAGGCAAGAAATAGTCCATTAATATGGTCTCTAGATAGTTTAAAATAAGGAAAAAATACATCTGTGGATTACCAACTCAACTATATGGAAGTCAAATTACCAACAAAAGTACTGAGATCTTAAGTTAAAAAAATAAAAGTTTTGTTGTTAAAAGCCATTATATTTCTTGAGAAATCCATAATAATAAAAACACCTGAGCCCTGACTGGTTTGGCTCAGTGGATAGAGCATTGGCCTGCGGACTGAAAGGTCCCAGGTTTGATTCCAGTCAAGGGCATGTACCTTGGTTGTGGGCACATCCCCAGAGGGCGTGTGCAGGAGGCAGCTGAATTGATGCTTCTCTCTCATCGATGTTTCTAACGCTCTATCCCTTTCCCTCTCCCTTCCTCTCTGTAAAAAACCAATAAAATATATTTAAAAAAAAACCAAAAAAACACCTGAATGGGGTTGTAGAGCCAAAGATTCCATATTATGGTTTTGAGAGATCTATTTGCCCCAGAAGGAAAAAGTAGCTCTCATTTGGAAGTAAAACCTAAAAAGGTCAATGTACTTACTGAGGGAAGTAAAAAAGCACAAGAGAATGGCAGGGATAGTTGAGAACCATAAAGGGAAAACCACAGAAGTCAGAAGTACCACATAGCTGACGAGAACATACCGGTACAAGAGAAATCGTGGTGTGGACAAGTGATCACAAAGAATGGCCTAATGTGGGTATTTAAATAAGCACTTTTATTTCAGAGGGGAACTGTGGTCAACATAAATCGACACCATCAAAGGGCAACCTACTGTCTGGGTACTATGAAGGTTGAAGATATATTAACAAGTATAGTTCAGTTATGAAGACTGCAATGCTTTCACTATAGTAAAACACTGAACCAAAACACAGTGTACTTATCTATTGAGTAGTGTCTACATTTTATGTAAGTAGAACAAACAAGTCTCTGATGAGCATGACATTGGTTGAGCTATATTTTCTGATGGGCAACTTTCATTATTTAAAAAAGAAACAAAATACAGAAGGTAAAAATAATAGATATATAAAAAAAGCCCACAGCTGTATTCTCTGGCTTCTGGCTGTTCCTGTGAATCTCTGAAGCTATTGTATCCCATGTAGAGTTTTAAATGCAAATGAAAGTATTTTTGCAGATAAAGATGTTTAAGTAAGCTTGTCAAATTCAGCCCTTGCAGATGTTTGTGAATCTAAGACAATTAAGAACAAATTGATTGCTCTCATCTGTGATGATTAGAAAATGTAATCATTTAGTTTTCATAGGTGCTATAAATTTATCATTGGCTTACTGAACACAAGATAATGATTAAGTGAACAGAAAACATCATAACCCTTGGGTTCAATCATCTTTTTAAATTCCCTTGCACACGGTTTCTATTTCTAAAAATTGAACATCTTATCCTGACAAAGCAGACTATTAACTAATAATATTGTTATAGTCCTCTGCCTGATACTTCTATCTCACTCAACTCCTAGACCCAGAATATTATTCAAATATAAAATGGTATAAATATTGCTGAACCATCATTTGAACACCAAAGGTCAAACATAAAATACAGTATAGAGAAAAGGCTCAGCGTTACACTCACAGCATTACCATCCAATTTAATGAAGGATTTGTAGAAATTAGTATAAAATGCTCTGCAATAGCAGAGAAAAAATTTATTGAAAGGGTGAGAATTTATCCTCCATTTTCTTTAACAACATAAAGAGAAAAGTGATTACAAGCTACTAAAAAGCTATTTTTGTATGACTAAAATAGTTTAAATAGAAAACGATAAGCAAATGACCCCCAAACAAGCCAACATTAGAGATTTAAAGAGATTATGCTAAGTGAAGTAAGTCAGGCAAAGAATGACAAGTATCATATGATTTCACTCATCTGTAGAATCTAAAAACAAACAAACAAACAAAAAAAACCCAACAAAACAGAAACAAACTCATAGATACAGAGAAACTGATAGTTACCAGATGGGAGGGAAATTAGGGGTATGATTTGAAAAGGTGAAAGGGTTTAAGATGTACACATTGCCAGATATAAAAGTCACGGTGATGTAAAGTACAACATAGGGAATATAGTCAATAATATTGTAATAACTATAGATGGTGTCAGATGGGTAAAAGAATTACTGGGGTGTCACTTCATAAAGCATATAAATGTCTAATCACTATGTTGTACACCTGAAACTAATATTGTATGTCAACTGTAATTAAAAAATAAACTTTAGCCAAAACCGGTTTGGCTCAGTGGATAGAGCGTCAGCCTGCGGACTGAAAGGTCCCAGGTTCGATTCCGGTCAAGGGCATGTACCTGGGTTTCGGGCACATCCCCAGTGGGAGATGTGCGGGAGGCAGCTGATCGATGTTTCTCTCTCATCGATGTTTCTAACTCTCTATCTCTCTCCCTTCCTCTCTGTGAAAAATCAATAAAATATATTTTTTTAAAAAAATAAAGTAGCAACGAAAATAATTAAAAAAAATAAAATAAAATAAACTTAAAAAAATTAAGTTCCAGGTCAATTACCTAAGTCAGTCCCTATTCAGCTCAACATCCCTACATATTTGCTATCTCTACTCACAGGCATATCTAACAGCACGGTCCATAAGGATGATCCTGAGTTATCATGAAATGACTGAACTACGATTAGGATACTTTCAGAAGTTATATGATTACATAATAAAGACTTAAAATAATGATAAAAATAAAAATAAGGTTTATGATGAAATTTTTTAACAAAGTATCTTTTTTAAATGCATAAGCTTAGTTATTACTTTAACTGAATTGGAAAACAGCCTATTCTTGAGAAATCTAAGTGATTTTATTTTATTTTTTTAAAATATATTTTATTGATTTTTTACAGAGAGGAAGGGAGAGAGATAGAGAGTTGGAAACATTGATGAGAGAGAAACATCGACCAGCTGCCTCCTGCACACCTCCCACTGGGGATGTGCCCGCAACCCAGGTACATGCCCTTGACCGGAACCGAACCTGGGACCCTTCAGTCTGCAGGCCGACGCTCTATCCACTGAGCCAAACCGGTCTCGGCCAGTGATTTGATTTTTAAAAAAAATATTTTATTGATTTTTTTAGAGAGGAAGGGAGAAGGATAGAGAGTTAGAAACATTGATGGGGATGAGGATGTGCCCGCAACCAAGGTATATGCCCTTGACCGGAATCAAACTGGGGACCCTTCGGTCCAAAGGCCGACACTCTATCCCCTGAGCCAAACCGGTTAGGACAAAGTGATTTGATTTTTAAAAAAATATATTTTATTGATTTTTTTACAGAGAGGAAGGGAGAGGGATAGAGAGCTAGAAACATTGATGAGAGAAACATTGATCAGCTGCCTCCTGCACACCCCCTACTGGGGATGTGCCCACAACCAAGGTACATGCCTTTGACCGGAATCGAACCTGGGACCCTTGAGTCCGCAGGCCAATGCTCTATCCACTGAGCCAAACTGGTCAGGGCAGTGATGATTTTTATTAGCTTCCTATACAAACTAGAAAGCTTACTGTCCTGTAAAATGTGTCAAATATACTAAAAGTTGCCCTAACCTATTTGGCTCAGTGGATAGAGTGTCAGCCTGCGGACTCAAGGGTCCCAGGTTTGATTCCAGTCAAGGGCATGTACCTTGGTTGCGGGCACATCCCCAGTAGGGGATGTGCAAGAGGCAGCTGATCGATGTTTCTCTCTCATCGATGTTTCTAACTCTCTATCCTTCTCCCTTCCTCTCTGTAAAAAATCAATAAAATATATTTAAAAAAAAATATATATATATATACACTAAAAGTAAATGATGACCCCATCTATATATACAAAAGCCTAAGCAACCGAATGACTGGTTGACCGGTTGCTATGACATGCACTGACCACCAGGGACACGCACTGACCCCCTGGTGGTCAGTGCACTCCCACAGCTAGCCTCCCGTAATCCCTCCCCTTGGTGACCGGCCAACCTCCCATGGTCTCTCCTCCCGGCCAGCCAACCTCCCTTGGTCCCCGTCCCCCCCGCCAGCCAACCTCCTGCAGTCCTTCCCTCCAGCCGGCCGCCCCCCCCACCGCCCCATAATACATATTGTTTGTAAAGCATAAAAAGTCTCTTGAAGCTTTTAGAGAAGGGAACCAGGTAACTGGGAACAAGAGTGGGAGGGAGACTTCTCACTCTATGCCATTTGCAACTTAAAAACCATTTTAACTGTGATTATTTTATTTTTTTATATTTTATTGTTTTTTTTTTACAGAGAGGAAGGGAGAGGGATAGAGAGTTAGAAACATCGATCAGCCGCCTCCTGCACACCCCCTCCTGAGGATGTGCCTGCAACCCAGGTACATGCCCTTGATCAGAATCGAACCTGGGACCCTTGAGTCCACAGGCCGACGCTCTATCCACTAAGCCAAACCGGCCAGGGCTTAACTGTGATTATTTTAAAAATCAATCAGATTTAAATGAAAAAAATATGTATTTGAAGGGGAAAATATGTGACAGAAACTTCATTTGAAGTTTTGGGGGACGGGATGAAATGCGCACGGGATTATGAATGCCACTGGAATATGTCAGCTTATTCCTTATCCCAATCAAGTCACTCTAATATAAAATACTAGAGGCCCAGTGCACAAATTTCATGCACAGGTAGGGTTCCTAGGCCTGGCCAGAGATCAGGGCTGATCAGGTTTCCTGCCTCCTCTTTTCCTTCTTCCCTTGCTCCCTCAGCACCCCGCTGCCACCACTGGTCGCTTGCCATGTTCTGTGCCGCCCCCTGGTGGTCAGCACACATCATAGCGAGTGAACTCCTGGTCTTCCGGTCGAATTCCCAAGGGGACAATTTGCATATTAGCCTTTTATTATATAGGATAGCATTCCCTTCCCCTATTAAAAAAATTGAACTATAATTGACATGTAACAGAATAGTTTTGTCTTTTTTTGGTAATATTCCACATATAAGTGAGATCATATGGTATTCGTCTTTCTCAGTCTAACTTATGTCACTAAGTATAAGACCTTCAAAGTCCATCCACGTTGTCACAAATGGCAAGATTTCATTTTTTTTAATGGCTGAATAATATCCCATTGTGTGTGTGTGTGTGTGTGTGTGTGTGTATCACATTTTTTTTTAATGCAGTCATCCATCGATGGACACTTAGATTGTTTCCGTATAATGGCTATTTTAAATAATGCTACATTGAACATGGTAGTGTATATTTCTTAGAGTCAGTGTTTTGGTTTTCTTTGGATAAATACCTACTTCTCCCATTTTTACACAAAAGGTAGCACATTACATATGCTTCAGCACCTTGCTTTTCCACTAAATACATCTTAGAGATCATTCTACACAAAAATATTCTTCATTCTCTTGTATAGCCAAAAGATATTTCAAGTAGAAATGTACTATAATTAACATGTTAACCCCTATTGATAATCATTTAGTTTTTAAACCCCTCCCATCCTTTGCTATTAAAAATGAAATTGCAATGACAGGCTTGCATATATGCCATTTCTAGATTCTTAAGGCTGGCACTGTTATTTTAGCTACTATAGTATGTGACTAGTCAAAAAGAGCTGAAAATCTACCTTAGTTTCCATGTTGAGGAGATGAAGTCCTTTTATATTCACTCCTACATACACAGGGATGACTTTATGATTGCTGGGGCTTGCCTTTGTAAATATCTGTCCTGTGAAAAAAGCTGCTCCATACGTAGGAATTTCCCAACAATTCTGTAAGAACATGCGCTGAAGGTGATGCATTTCTTTACTGATACCCTCACTTGTACTAAGATTCTAAAACCAAAAAGAGTAAAATAGAGAGATGTGAAAGGAGAAGGTACCTTTGATAATCCAAAGAGGTCAACTAAGCAGTTTCTAAAATCAAGGCTGACCTCCAAGAAGAATGTGTGACATTATCCCAAGAGCATTTTTTTTGGAGATTTTACTTTAAAAAAGAAAAAAGAAATATCAAGGTCTAAAAATATTTATCTATACTGTCAGGTTTTTTAAGTGACTGATGGACAGAGATATTATTTCATGTATTTTTAAAAATCACTAGTCCTTACCATGGTATGCAGCACATAAAAGGTATTTATGAAAAGATTCTACATTTAAAATAAAAACAACTTCCTTGCCCTGGTCAGGTGGTTCAGTTGGTTGGAGCATCATCCTGTACACCAAAAGGTTTTGGGTTTGATTCCTGGTCAGGGCACATACCTAGGTTTCAGATTAGATCCTGGGGTTCAGGCTTGTACAGGAGGCAAATGACTGATATTTCTCTCTCATTGATGTTTCTCTCTCTCCACCTCCCCCTCTAAAATATATGTTTAAAAAAACAACAACACAAAAAACCAGAAATATAAAAATGTCTTCCTTTCAAGTTTCAGGCATGTGACCCAAAAAATCCTTTTTCAGGACTGTATGTTTTATGAACTTTATTTAAAGCATATTAATAACACTAACAAAATTTCAACTCTCTTATAAAATGTCTTTTTAGTTCTATTAAACAACTTACCTTGTATTCATGAAGTATTCGGTTTGTCCAGTGAGGTGCCTTACTTTTCAATTTGGTAATAGGTACAATGGATTTTAGATTTTCTTCACTGTAAGCAAATATGCCAACATCTTTTAAAAAATCTTTAGTAGCTAAAGTAATATATTCATTTAGACACAAAAGGCTTTAAGTAACTGGAGTTTTTATCTAAAACATACTATGTTGTAAAATATCAGAGAGCTCTAAAAATTTTTAAACAAAAGCCACAATCTTAACACCATTCAATTCAGAGAAATGTTTCTTTTTTCAATAACCACAAAATATTTTTTGAAAATTGAAAACCACAATAAACAAACATAAGATGTGCTAAAACCTCACTGTTTTCTCTCAACATGAAACTAGTTTTTGTGGTGGGATTTTTAAATGCATCTGCCTTATAACATTTTCCTACCACTCATTTAAGTTTTGGTGAACTCAGAGAGAGTATAACTTAAAGAACGCTTTACATAGTTTTGTGGTTTTTTTCCCTTCTCATTCCACGCTTTGTAAGTCTCTTGGTATCTAAGGGGGATTGGTTCCAGGACTCCTGAGGATGCTCAGTCCCTCAGTCAGTCCTTTATATGCATGGGTTCAAACTGAGGTTGGCTGAATCTGTGAATGTGGAGTCCACAGATTCAGAGGGCTGACTGTATTTAATTCCAAACTAATGTATAAATATTTATCTCTAAATATTCTTGGTTAAATTGAATCTTAAGCATAGCACAAGACCACACATTACATTCACATGAAATACTTACTTTAGGAAACCTTGCTTGTGCTTCTTACTCTCATAATTTCCATAAACTATTTGCAACAACAGACTTGCTAATGTTATCAGTTTGGCATCAGGAGCTGTATAAAAGCCCTTCAATAAGTTATATCTGGCTTCATCAAAGAGAATAAGAATAGCTAGTGGGTCTTCAATCTTAAAAGAAAAAAGTATTCAGTTATTAAGCTATAATTTCCTATTACAAAAGTACAACTTGTCATTATCTAATATAGAAAAGCAAAAATTATATATCTGTATATAAATAAGCCATTATTGCTTAAGAGCAGGGGCTGAAAATTTTTTCTATTAAGGGCCAGACGGTAATACTTTAAACTTTGTGAGTCATACAGTCTCTTACAATAACTCAACTCTGCTACTGTTAGCACAAAAGCAGCCACAGACAATACATCAACAAATGGGTGTGGTGGTATTCCAATAACACTATATACATGGTTACTGAAACCTGAATTTCATAAAATTCTCACATGACATGAAATATTGTTTTTCTGAATTTTTTTCAACCTTTAGTAACTTGCAGGATATACAAAAATAAGCAGCAGGTCAGATATGGCAATAGGCCATAGTTTGCTAACCTCTGATTTACAGTCCAATAAAATTTCACCAGTTTATGGATATAGGATATGGATAATTTGAGCACAAATACTCAAATGCTTTATATTCTTCAAACATTTTTCTAATTATGCTTCTAAAAAGAACTCATACTAAACTCAAAGAAGATAAAAGGAAGTGTGTTAATTCTCAGAAGTATGGTATGTATAGTTTAAAAAAGTTTAAGACAAATGTGTTTTATTTGACTAAAAATACTTTGCACTTGCAAATAACACTAAAGGAGAGCATATGCCTTTTTTACGTTTTAAAAACTTTAAAGTTTCACTTTATCCAAAAAGATTAACATACTAAAAAATGCTACTCTACAGAATATAGCTCTACTTGGAAAAAGTCACCAATTATAGAGTTTCTGAATGAATACTTAAAATATTTCCAAATATAACTCACTATAATCCAATTCGTTATGGCAAAGATTATTTTTGCCACTTTAACTAAAATAATATCTTATAATACTCCATAATATAAAAAACAGAATTTCATGGAAAAAAGCAGGGAATTATTCTAGATTACAAGAGACTAATAATCAAATGCAAAGCATGACCCTTGATTAGATCCTAAAGATGGGAGCTATAAACGACTTTAAAACAATTGGGAGAAATCTGAATATAGATCTGATATTAGGTGTTATTATAGAAATACTAATTTTATTAGGCTATAAAGAGTAATGTAGTATATAGAAATGCCCTTTGGGAGATGCCTGTTGAAATATGCAGGGATGAGGTGCCATAATGTCTGCAACTCTCTTTTAAATGGTTCACAAAGGAAAGAGAGAAAATAGGAAGCAAATGTAGCAAAACATTAACAATCAGTAATTTAATGAATGATATGGTATAAATTTTCTTTTTCAACTTTCCTATGGGTTTTAATGTCTCAAAGTAAAATGTTGGAAAGAAGATAATAGAAAACATTTTTCTATAAAAATTGACTTAGTGAATTTGAAGTTTCAGCTGAGGTATAATTCCTAATAGTATGTTCAATAAGTATCAATCAACTATTATTGTTTTTAAATGAAATCAGTCTATCTTAATCCTAAAAGAATGATGCTAACCAAAAATGCAATTATTTTTCAGACAGTACAAGTAGGAATTCCTAAATTACATAAAAAGTGACAGAAAACAACTACTTTCCCAGATGATCATGATATTCTGATTTACCTTAAGTACTTACTACGCCTTGCTTTTTTTCATTTGAGCCTACTTTATATTATTTATAAAATATTTATGCAATTTATCATTTGAGTATTATCATTATTGTTCTTTTTCTCTATCAGCCAACTTCTAAAACATTACTTAGGTGAAGAAGGAAGACAGACTAAGTATACTTATATTATTTCCAGATTTCATGAATCTAATATATTTTTAAAAACTATGTTAAAATACATACAACAAAAATTTTTTTCATTTTAACCATTTTTAAGCATATAATTCAGTGGCATTTATTACATTCACAATGTTGAGCAACCATCACCAACCACTATTTTCACATTTCATCACCCAAACAAAATCTGTAACCATTAAGTAATAATTCTTCATTCTCCCTGTGCCACTCACCTGTGGCAATTACTAATCGACTTTCTGACTACATGAATTTGCCTGTTCCAAATGTTTAATGTAAGTAGAATCATACAATATTTATCTTTTTGTGTCTGGTTTATTTCATTTAACATAATGTTTTCCGGGTCCATGTTATGGCATGTATAAGAACTTCATCCCTTTTTACAGCTGAATATTATTTCATTGTAGGTATATACTACATTTTGTTTATCTATTTATCTCTTGATGGACACTTTGTTTCCACTTTTTGGGCTATTTGTGGATAGTGCTGCCCTGAACACTGCATACAGGTATCTGTTTGATTTCTTGTTTTTAATTCTTCAGGTATACACCTAGGAGAGAAAGTGCTGGATCATATGGTAATCCTGTTTAGTTTTTTGAAGAACCACTAAATTTTTTTTCATAGAGACTGCACCATTTTATACTCTCATTTGCAATGTACAGGGGGGTTCCAATTTCTCTACATCTTCACCAATACTTGTCATTTTCCTTTATAAATTTTTATTATAGCCATCTTAATAGGTTTAAATTGGTTTCTCATTTGTGAATAGATAGTTTTACTTTTCCTTTTCATATTTGGATGCCTTGTCTTTCTTCTTTCTCCTCCCTCCCTCCCTCCCTCCCTCCCTCCCTCCCTCCCTCCCTCCCTCCCTCCCTCCCTTTCTGTCTTTTGTCTACTTGCTCTGGCTAAAACTTCCAGCACTATGTAAAATAGCAGTTATGAAAACAGACATCCTTGTCTCGTTTCTGATCTTAAGAGGAATGCTGTCAATCTTTCAACATTGAGTATGATGTTTTGAGTTTTTCATAAACTCCATTTACCATATTGAGGAAGCTCCTATCTATTCCTAGTTTTGTATGTCAATTGAGATGATCACGTGGTTTTATTTCCTTCATTCTATTTGTGATTCTAACATATTTTTTTTTATTCTAACATATTTTTAATAAATAATCAGTATCTTAGTTTTTGGTAAATTTTATACAAATTTTGATATACCTTCCAGCATATTTGGGTAACAGGATCAAATCTCAGAGGGACAATATGAGTAGTCAGGCACAAAACATTTACCAAGTTTGGACATGGTCATTGAAATTTTCTTGTGCTGAAATCTGCTTAACCTTATTTGTTTAATATTTTCTTGAATAAAGAATATATAAATGCATTATATATTTTTTTCAGTTTTGAGACTTCCCTCCTACCCCAATTTTCATAGCTATCTACAGTAACCTTTATAGTCTAATTCAAATCCAAACATACTTGTTTGGAACAGATCTTTTTATCCAATGTAAACTGTATTTTCTTTTTTTAGTATCTATATAATTCTCTGCTTGAGTTGAGAACAGCTACTTACTGACTGTAGAGAACAATTTTTTATGTCTCGTTTGCAAATATAATTTTCTCCACTTAGAATATTCTTTTCTGTACTCCCCCATTCCAAGGTATCTCTTCGCTCCTTTGAGATTTACACACATTATTAGCCCTTTGTTAAATTTACCTTTGACACTATACTATTCTGAAAAAAAACTTTTTTTGTATAATCTGCCTTCTATCTGGTTGCTAATAATTCTCTTTAGGATAGACTCTCTTATTTCTTTTGCATTCTAAGACAATGAAAGGAAACCAACGAGGGGCTTTATAAAAGCAGTCTGACTCAAACTCTACCATTTACCAAAGGGATGTGAGGATTAAACAGAAAAACAGAAGTAAACCCCACCTGTACAAGAAGAGCACAAATTCTGCCTGTAGTGCCCACTATAGGAACTCAATAAATTCTGTACATTTTCATGACTATAAATAAGATTTTCAAGCAAACCTTTTTTTCAACTTCCAAAGGAAGTCTCACATCTCTTCTTAGGAAAAGCTGTGGTGTTTCCCTTTGGGGATCCAAATTAGTCAATTCAGCCAGTATTTCTGGCCAGTCCCGAACATGTTGCAAGGGTTTATGATATGGTTTGAGTTGAAGGCCTGAAAAACATCTTTCCTTTTATAAATGATAATGTAAAAATAGATCAATTATATCAATGCACAGAAACTTTGTATTAAACTCTCTACACTTAAGTACCGACTACACACAAATTAAGTGTAAATTTAAATCAACATTAACTTTAATTAATACTACTCGACTTGAGTTGATTGCTTTTGTTTTTAAGAATATAAGAATTGCCCTGGCTGGTGTTTCTCAGTAGTAAGAGCGTCACTGCAAGGACTGAAGGGTCACGGGTTAGATTTCCGGTCAAGGGCAGATACCTCAGTTGCAGCTTCCACCCAAGGCCCTGGTGAGGGTGCCTGCGGAGCAACTAGTCAATGTTTCTCTCACATCAATGTTTCTCTCCACTACCCTCCCCCCCATCCCTCCCTACCACTCTCTTTGGAAAAAATTTCCTTGGGTGAGGATTAAAAAAAAAGAAGAATTATGAGAATAATTCTTAAAAGTAAAAAAATTATTAAATCTATTTAAGATCCTTAATTTCATGATAGCCTAATTATGATACAATCAGTAGTATATGGTTAAAAAAAAAACAACCATTAGATAACCAATCAAAACAACCTCAATTAAATCCTTTATGTATTTGCAATAATTTGAGAGACAAATCTACAGTAAAAGATTGATTTTAAATAAAAAGATCTGAAAGAAAATTTATATAAAGAAGAAATTTTATATTATTTTGAGCACTGAAAATAAAGGCAAGTTGGATGAGCGCCACATTTAATGGCATTCAAATAAAATTCCATTGCCAAAGAAGAAATGTTTTGTTTTTTTACTACTTAAAATATTGTTTGAATTAAGTGAGGGAGGCTTACCTTTTTCAACAGTTTGAGCACAAATAATTTATATAAAAGAGAAGAACACTGTATCACTTTAAAATTTAAAAGTCAGTAATTAACTGTTATTAGACTGATGTTAAATGTAACTGACCAACCCACTCTCAAAAAAGAATAATGATGTTCACACAAAATAACAAATTTCTTACTGAGGTTTTCTGAACAGATCCAAATAGTGAAATATTGCTGTGTTTCTTGAGAGAGACGCATTCCTTCCATTATCTGCTGCACTGTGGTATTATTTCCATGCTTCAGTTCAACAGAACGGTATGATCCATCCATTCTGTATATTCGAACTTTTTCATACTAGAACAAAGAATGATAATAAATTATGCAACCTGGTTAGAAATTATACAACCAAATCACCAAAATGCTTTAATTTCAACTTCATCTGCTTAATATAGATTTCTAACATGGAAAATATCAGAAAAACAGCTTCAAGTGAGAATGTGCTGGCAATATTTTTCAAAATTTTACTTTTATTATTTATATTTTCTAAAACATTTTCCTCTGGATATCCCATATTCACATAATTTTGAGAAACTAAGACAAATTAGTTTGTTTTTTTTTTTAAATTCAACTTCAAAATCTTCTGAGAGGATTTTTTTTTTTGGTAAGTTGCTATGTACAATGTAGATATCAAATGGGGGATATACATTGGTTAACTAAATGTGGTGTTAGTCAAGTACCTCATGAGTCTAATGGGCCAAAAATTATACTACAGAAATGTGTACCACCAATAATTTGTCCTAAGAGAAATCTGTAATAGAAGACTTTGCAGGTAGAAGTTTTAAGCAATGGACCTTAAGTCAGTTTTTTTTCCTCCAGTTCAGAAATTCCTAGAGACAAATGAAATTCTCAGTAACATTTTTGTGGTTATGGGGTCTCCAAACAACTTCCAGGACAGTTCATTTTGGATAAAAGTACCTAATTCCTTTTATCTTTTACATTCCAATATAAAAAGTATGGGAAGAAAAAAAAGTATTTTAATATACAATTAGAAAATGAATTGCAATGACGTATAACATAAAGTTGCCTATACCACTTAGCTATTTTCTTGCCCTTGTCTTGTGCTCATGGAATAGTGTTTTCACAAAATGTGCATGAGTGTGTAATCATCTTTAAAGGGAAAGATCATATATTCTTTTTTTTTAATATGTATTTTTATTGATCAGAGAGGAAGGGAGAGGGAGAGAGAGATAGAAACATCAATGATGAGAGAGAATCACTGATCAGCTGCCTCCTGCTTGCCCCCTACTGGGGATTGAGCCCACAACCCGGGCATGTGTCCTTTATGGGAATGGAACCTGAGACCCTTCAGTCTGCATCTGATGCTCCATCCACTGAGCCGAAACAACCAGAGCGAGATCATATATTCTTTATCAGTTATCAATTTCAGCATTTCATGATGTTAAACTCACAGGACTATTCAACAAAGACTTACTGTCTCATTGATGGGAAGTTTGGAAAGGCTCACACATATGGGTTATATTTGTTGGTATCAAACTTTTATCCTATATCTGTTAATATGAATCCTTTTATCTGGTTTGCAAGTTTTCAAATCTTTAAATTAATGATAGATTTATCATCACTATAACTTTTAGGATTGAGTTTTTTTCTAATTGTTAATTCTTTTCTACCTTAATGTCACTGCTAGTTATTTTGGACATAATTAGATGGAAAGCCAGGTTGAATAGGCAAAACAAAAAAGCTAGGAAAGCCCTAACCGGTTTGGCTCAGGGGATAGAGTGTCGGCCTGCGGACTGAAGGGTCCTGGGTTTGATTCCAGTCAAGGGCATGTACCTTGGTTGCGGGCACATCCCCAATAGGAGGTGTGCAGGAGGCAGCTGGTCGATGTTTCTCTCTCATTGATGTTTCTACCTCTCTATCCCTCTCCCTTCCTCTCTTTAAAAATCAATAAAATATATATATATATATTTTAAAAAAGGCTAGGAAATCTCCAATCTTAACTCATGCCATGCACTTTCTTGAGGAGTAAAATGAATCTGTAATAGATAACTTGCTGAAACTAAATTAATGAATGATGGTTAATGTCAGTATTTACAAATATAAAATATTGCTGAGGAGGCCTAAGTAGAGATCTATGCTTCAATGAACAGATTAATTTGTAATTAACACACCAAGTACAGAGAATATACTGAAAATTAAATTAATTTTAAGTGATTAAAAGATTTACTTATGCAAGTTTCATTTTGTTAAGCAAGAATAAACATCCAACCATATGGATGATAGCAAAGTTAATGTTTATGAAGTCTAACCATGAGGTTTTATAAAAGCAGTAAAGAAACCAGCCATTCACCCTTACACCTTGTCACAGAACCTGAAATTACTTATCAATTTAAGTAGGATGCTTGGCTCTACTCTGAAGGTAATCTTACTGGTTTGTTAATGGCTTCCTTCAACAATTTTGCAGTTTCTTCCCAATTATTTTGTTTGTTTTCTTCACAAATATTTAAAGGGGATTTTCCTTGTTGGTCTGTTATGTGCTAAAAATGAGGGGGTAAAGAAGAGGATAAAGAAAAAAGGCATATAAATATATGGCAATCTAAAGGCAAACATTAAAGTTTGATTTAAAAAAAGACTCTTCTCAAGTAGTAAATATGAACCATACTTAGTACATGCTGTAGTTAAAATAAACATGAATTACCAAATATGAAAGACTTAAAGCTCAGATCAATGTGATTATTGTTTTTTAAAAGTTATGATTACAAATACAACAAAGGTTTTGTTAAAACTATTCTTTTTCCCTTCACAAAATACTTGTTAATACAAATTCTAGAAAGTGGGTAGAAAATCTTTTTCATTCTTAAATATATTTTTGAAGAAATACAATATGAAATGAAAAGAGGTTAAATTTTATACACATGCTGTAGAAGACTGAACAGTAATATGAATGTACTTAATGCCACTGAACTGTACTCCTAAAATGGCTTAAATGGTACATTTTATGCAAGACATATTTTAGCATCATCAAAAATGTTTATGTATAAAGCAAAGTTTACACATAATATGTATTCTGTATAGTAAGTGAAATTTGTTTTTATTTTTCAGCTAACCTCTCAAGTATACTACTGAGCATGTTAGTATCATTATTTGTTATTCACTGCTGAAACATTAAAAAACAACAACAACCTGGAAAATAACTTACTCTGTCAATTTCTGGATGGTTTAAGAGAATCTGTACTATTTCAGCATGTCCCCCACCAGCAGCAAAATGAAGAGGAGAACTAAGATGTCCATTTAAAAGGTTTGGATTGCACTTTCCTTTTTCTAACAATATGCGAGTGGCCTCAACCTTTCCAAGCCTATTTTTTAAAAAAAGAAAAAAGTCATTTCAAATGTTTTAAAACTCCAAATTTTAGAAGACACCCCAAAGAAATCTAAGATTTTTCTAGGCAGAGAGCAAGGAACTAAGATACAGACAATGTTTTCACTGCTTAGGGACTGATTCCTTATTAATTATTCTGGTTCAATTCAACTGTGTTTACTTCTGATCAATTCGGAGAAAATATAACCTCAAACACAAGATAGAGCACATAAAGTACAAAAATTATAATTTAAAGAGAGAAAATGTTTAGTCAAAAATATGTCCAGAATCAGAAAGTAACTCATAAACTTTTCACAAAGGTCTGTGATTTAATAGGCCCAAAGATGTAATTCTGTATGTAGCTGTTATGTTAGGTAGTGGATGACACATAAACATATGTAAAATACATAGTCGCTGCTCTAATAAAGGAGTACGATGTAATCAGAGAAGTAAAACAAAAAACATGGAATAGTTACATAATGCTCTATAATTTAAGTAACAGCTTAGGATACTAACCAACAAAATAAGGTACTATATACTTATCAAGATAGTATATAATTAATGCTTTAAAAATATTGGAAAAGGAAGATTATTATTTCAGTCTAAGATGGTTAAGTAAAGAGTTTTAATAGGCTAACAACTTTAACTGGATTTTAAATAGGAATAAACTGAAGAGATATTGAAGAGAGGTAAAATATTTTAGGTAGTGGGAAAAGTAATAAGCAAATCAAAGACCCAGAAAAGTGAGTAGTGAGTCCAACATTTGGTTACAGCCAAATACTTATGTAAGGATGCAGTTTGAAGCAATGATGGAAAAGTAATTAATAGTTTAGAAATAAATGGGTGGGAGGAGGAGAGAGGAAAGGAAATTTTTTTTTAGATATGGTGCATTTAAGGGGAAAATTGCACATCTTCAAAACTGGTTTGTTTTGATTTTTAGAAAGGAGGGGATGAGGGGTGAGGAGGAGAGACATCAGTGAGTTGCCTCCTATACATACCCCAACTGGGAAAAGAACCTACAACCTAGGGATATGCCCTGACAGGGAATTGAACCCACAGCCTTTTGGTTTATAGGATGATGCTCCAACCCACTGAGACACCTGGCCAGGGCCACTCAAAGTTAATTTTATCAAAGGATAAAACTTTTCCTTGGTGTATTGTAATAATAATATTTTTAAAAAAATACTGAACATGAATGAACTTTAGATTTAAAAATCAAAATCTTTAAATTATTACAATACTTTAATAGTAACAGCCAAGATTTATTGAGTGCTTATTATATGCCAGTACTCTAAAAGCATTATTTGCATTTTCTTCTTTAATCTTAAGAAAGGTACTATGATTAAGCCCATTTTATAGATAAAGAAACAGATCCTTAGAGACTTTAAGTAACTTGCTAACGGTCATACTTTTAGGAACTAAAAGTTGGGATTGAAACCTAGGGGCAATCCAAAACACATTAAATACTATACCATACTTCTGTTTTTATGCAACAGATAGTTGAAAATATTACCATTCTTTTATTAGATGAGAAAATAACCCTGCCCAAAAGGGCAACAAAATAGCCAAATATAAATTTGGGATTTCTAAATTAAAATTCACTGCCTGTGTCTTTCCTAATTCCACAGTGTACTTTCTTGGGGTTTGAACTATTCTCTACCTCTTTTTGCTTAGTTCCAGGTAAAGTATGTGAAGTTTTCTTAGTATTGTTGCTACTAGCAGTATTTACTAGTAATATGTGTAAACAACTGTTAAGTTTAGGTTAAAAGATTTAGGGTAACTTTTTACAAATTTGATATAAAAACTCTGTAATGGGCAGACAAGAACATATGGATAGAATATAGGAGCATATTTTTAAGGAATGGCATAGTTTAAAAGGAAGAAAAATGTATATTTATAAGCAACTGTATTTAGCTTCTTGATAACAAATACTGGAATCAGTAAAACAAAAGAATTTGAGCTGAAAAGAACTCTAGAAATTATCTAATTAATGCATTTTACATATAGATTTAAAAAAATGAGAGGCAAAGAAGTGAAATGAAGTACCTTGCTTAATGTCATGCAGTTAAGAAGTGTGGACACTTAATAAGCACTAAATAATATAGGCACTTTTTAAATGAGTCAAAGAAGTTCACTTTAGTACGTCAAAAGCAACTTTTCCATAAAAAGTAAATAACTTTATTACTTCCTCTCTAAAGGATGGGCTATATGGCAAATGGTTAACTACTGCTATGAATACAAATTTAAGAACTCAGACCAACGGAGGGGAAGAGTCACTATCGTGAGAAGAGTAGGTGAGCAAGAGCTACATTGGGCAACTAGTGGAAAGAGCTAGCCTCAATCCTGGGAGCTAATCCCTCTCATCTTAAAAAAAAAGAAAAAGAAAAAAAAAAGGAAGGCTTTAATGCGAATGAATGTTTTTGGGGGTTTCCTGATACCACAGCTTCCCAAAGAACTAAAAAGGTACTTTACTGATATAATGCAAGTAAATCATAAGTAGCTAACACATGTAAATTTTATAGTAAGGGTAAACAAACATAACTCCAATACAAAACAGATAAATAAGGGTCCTGTGCTGTGCAATGACATTTGCTAGTCATCAGCTATCTTTCTGTATGACCTGGTAATAATGCCTGAGAACACTAATGATACTTTTCCTATAGGGCAGACCTGGCAATTCTGAATGGAACACATCTATAGGCACATCAAAGACATAAACAGAAAGCTCATTAGGCAAACATGGTAGAAAAAAAGTGGCTGGAATGAGTTTTGAAAAGGAGCACTAATATTTGTAACCAACTAGAGGCCTGGTGCATGAAATTCGTACTCAGCCCAGCCTGCACCCTCTCGCAACCTAGGACCCCTTGGCGGACATCCCTCTTGCAGTCCGGGACTCCTTGCTCCTTACCACCTGCTTACTCTCTGCTCTTACCCCTCCACTCGCTGCTCCTTAGCACTGCAGCAGAAGTGGGAGAGGCTCCCGCCACCGCCACTGTGCTTGCCAGCTGTGAGCGTGGCTTTTGGCTGAGTGGCGCTCCCCCATGGGAGCATATTGACCACCAGGGGGCAGCTCCTGCATTGAGCATCTGCTCCCTGGTGGTCAGTGCACATTAGAGTGACCGGTCATCCTGCCAGTTGGTCGATTTGCATATTAGAGTTTTATTATACAGAATGATTCATTCTTTCTAAAAGGAAAATAAAAAGTAATCTTATTTACCAGCATGCATAATGAATGGGCGCCCAGTGGTCATTATCTAACTGATTGACTGAAAATTTTTCATTGAGAAGACGAGTTAATAATTCTGAATCTCCTTCACAGGCACTTCGATGGAGAGGAAAATCATCTACCCATGGTCGTTCTCTATTCATAAAAACAAATTGAAAGCTGTGTATCATTGAGAAGCCAGAAACTGAATTACTTATGCAATGATTATGTTATATATTAATTGCATATTACATGTTAATTAATTTTAAACTATAACAGAATGCAAGTTTTAAAAAAAGCAAGGTGGAGTAAAACCAAAACAGTACTTGTCTTCTGTGACACTGCTCATGCTTCTTTGCCATTTTTCCTGCTTGGGAATTTGGATTTTTGAGTAGTCTGGAGCTCCTAGACCAAAGTATGGATTTATTACCACTTTATCAACCTAGAAAGGGAAAATAAAACAAACAAAAAAACCCTTAAGAGCTTTAGATAATTAACTTTAATATATAAGGTATCCCCCCAAAATGTATACATACTTTGAATAATTATAAAGGCAGTGTTTATTAGAATACATTTCATGTGCTTGCTTTGGCAGCACATATACTAAAATTGGAACAATACAGAGAAGATTAGCATGGCCCCTGCACAAGGATGACCGGCAAATTCCTGAAGCGTTCCATATTTAAAAAACACACACAACATTTCATTTTTAAAATGTAATAGAAATCAACTGTTAAAATATATATATACATTTTTTTGGGACACCCTGTATATAGAGTTAAGTATGGATGTCATGTTAATATTTACAATTAGTAATAGATGCATTTATCTCAGGGGAAAAAACTCATTTGAGATGAAATGTCTTTTGAAATCAAAGCCAAAATTCATTCAATTCTTACCCTGTTTGTATACTGAAGATCTGATCCAAATAAAGGGTTGTAAATACAGGTATCTGCTTTCTCTAGGGCTAACATTTTACTCTTTATTTCTAGTGCACTATAGCCCATATGTAGTGAGTTTTCTGTCTGACCTGATTCAGTAGCATATGCAGGATTTATGACATTAGTTTTTATCCGCTCAAGAGGAGATGGTCGGAATAAAGCTGGAATAAAGTGAGATTGTGCATGACGTTCATCTAACCACCTGGCAAAATAGAATAAAAGAATAGTAGATACATTTGTTCAAAAGTGAGGATAAAAATATAATACTATCCAATTCTGGTACGTGATACTTTGTAATATTCAGATTTTTATACTTTTAATTAATGTTGGTTAAGTACTTCATTTACTATTAACAAAAGTTTTGATCATGGACATAGCAAACCACTTTAAAAAATGTATAAACCATTATAATAATAAAAACCCTTTTCAAAAAACATGAAGCACTTTTAAAATTTAAACCACTGAGACACAGGTACATTAGCCCTGTTGTTACAAAAAGACAAAGGCATGGTAGATTAAAAGACTTGTTCACTGATGAGAGTAACTCAATACTAAATCTAGTTTTATAACAAAGGAATCTTAATTAAAACAAGGCATTCTTTGCCATTTTTGAAGATAAAATTAACATGTTGCAAGCAAACAAGGACAATCCTATCTTTGGAGTTTTTCATTTTTATGAAAATGAAATGATACTTCAAAGACCATTATGATACTTCAAAAACCATTTCTTGCAAATTAAAACCATGAGGTATCACCTCATACCTGTTAGAAGGCTATTATTCATTTATTTTTGGTTAATCCTCACCCGAGTGTATTTTTTTCCATTGATTTTTAGAGTGGAAGGGAGGTGGAGAAGGGGGAGAGAGGTAGAGAGGTAGAGAGGGAGAGAGAAGGGGAGAGGGGGGGAGAGAGAAACATTAACATCAACGCGAGAGAGACACATGACTGATTGCCTTCCAAATGTGGCCCTGATCTGGGCAGGGGATCAAACATGAAACCCAAGTATGTGCCCTTGACCAGGTATCGAACCTGAGAGCCTCCAGTGCAAAGATCAGTGCTCTAACCACTGAGAATACTGGCCAGGGCTAGCTAGAATGGCTATTATTAAAAAGACAGGAAATAACAAATATTGATGATAATGTGGGGAAAAGGAAACTAACTCTCAGGCACTGTTGGTGAGAATGTAAATTGGTGCAGCCACTATGGAAAATAATATGGAGGCTCCTTAAAAGATTAAGGATAGAACTACCATATGGTCCAGCAATTCCTATTCTGGGTATCTACCCCAAAAATATGAAAACACTAATTTTTAAAGATTTATATACCCCCTATGTTTACTGCAGCTTTATTTATAATAGCCAAGGCATGGAAATAACCTAAGTGCCCATCAACAGATGATTGGGTAAAGAAGATGTGGCATACATATACAATGGAATACTATTTAGCCATAAAAAATGATGAAACATTGCTGTTTTCAACATGATGAATCTTGAGGTAATTATGCTAAGTGAATTAAGTCAAACAGAAGACAAAAACCTTATGATCTCACTCATATGTGGAATATTAAAAAAGAAACAAATGAACAAAACAAAGTCATAGATTCAGAAAACAGAATGGTAATTACCAGAGAGAAAAGGGGGAGGGTGAATTGGTTAGGGGGTCAAATATATGATATGGGAAGGAAAATAGACTGGGTTATGAACACACAATAGAGTATACAGATAATGAATTCTCGTATTTACACATGAAATTATTTAATGTTATTAACCAATGTCATCTTAATAAATGTAATTTTTACAAAATTTACCATTTAATGGAACTGGAGAGCATTATGCTAAGTGAAATAAGCCAGTCAGAGAAAGATAAATATCATATGATCTCAATCATTTGTGGAATATAATGAACAACATAAACTGACGAACAAAGATAGAACCAGAGTCATAGAGGCATTGAATAGACTGTCCAACCTATGAGGGAAGGCGGGGGGAGGGGGGGTGCGGGTAAGAGATCAACCAAAGGATGTGTATGCATGCACATGAGCATAACCAATGGACACAGATGGAGCGGGGGGTAAGGACATGTGCTGGAGGTTGGGGGCGGTCAGGGAGAGGTCAATGGGGGAAAAAGGAGATGTATGTAATACATTAAACAATAAAGAATTTAAAGTAAACTAAAAAAAAAAAAAAAAATTGCCACTAAAAAAAAAAAAAGAAAAAATAATTTTGCCACTAACTAAAAAAAAAAAAAAAAGAATTTAAAGTAAAAAAATAAAAAATAAAAAAATTTACCATTTATGAATACATATACTATTAATTTCATTATTTTCTTCCCAAAGTGTTGGTATCAGAGTTAATTTCTATTATCAACATATATTTTATTAAAAAATATTTTTAATGGCAGTTCTTACTTATCCAAGGCTATTAACATCCTTGCTGTAAGAGTAGCAAAGTGAGTGCTGGATTCACTACAGACTCGCATAATATCTTGTAAGCAGTAAAAAATTGGGCATCCTGGAGTATACGTATATTTAGTATTATCTGGAAAAGAAAAATTAAGAATTATGCCATCATATAAAAGGTTTACAACGGCATATTTCTTATTTAAAAGTATATGTTTATAAAAATAGTTAAATATAACATAAATTATTTTAGATTTATTTTTTAATATATTTTTATTGATTTCAGAGAGGAAGGGAGAGGCAGAAAGAGATTGAAGCATCAATGATGAGAGAGAATCACTGATCTGCTGCTTCCTGCATACCCCCTACTGGGGATCGAGCCCACAACCCTGGGCATGTGCCCTTGACCAGAATCAAACCTGGGATCCTTCAGTCTGCAGGCTGATACTCTATCCACTGAGCCAAACCAGCTAGTGCTATTTTATATTTCCAATTAGAAGACCTGGAGTCAAATGATGGGCAGCTCTGTGACCTTATCCACTTGGGTGAATACACATTTATAATTTTGGAGAATTAAAAAAATTATTTCTTCTTTCTCTTTCTCAATAATATAAAACTGATTAATAAGATTTCCAAAATAATTTTAAAAACTGAACTTTTTCCCCCAACTATGGCTGGGAAAACATTATTTTCAGTCCAGAAGCTGGAATATTACTTTTAAATCAAAACATCTTTGTTTAGCACTACCTGGTTTGGCTCAGTGGAAAGAGCGTCAGCCTGTGGACTGAAGGGACCTGGGTTCGATTCCGGTCAAGGGCACATACCCAGGTTGCAGGCTTGATCCCCAGTAGGGGGCATGCAGGAGAAAGATGATCAATGATTCTCTCTCATCACTGATGTTTCTATCTCTCCCTCTCACTTCCTCTCTGAATCAATAAACATATATTTTAAAAATATATATTTAACAAATTTCTCCATCTTACATTAATTACAACATGTATTTTATATAACAGTATTATGTAGTAACTATGAATGCAAATTCCTAAATTTCTAAATAGATTTTAACTTAGCATGTAAGGCACAAAAAGATTCATAAGATAAAACTTGAACTTTACCTTTGACAACTGATGGAACAATAAATAATGCTGCTTCTCTGCCCATCTTCTCCCCATCCAAAGGAAATTTCTTCAGTAGTACTACTCGTTTTCCTAATCATTTTTTGAAAAGTCAGTAAAGATAAAAAGTAATGGGCTTTTATATTTTATAAATTACTCTGAGAATTAAAATTATTTCAAAAAGGCAGTAAGAACAGTCAATTTTTATAATATGCCCTAATAAAAACTGATGATTCTGATAATATTCATTTTGTGGACAATCAACCAGTAGACTCATGGTCCTGGTCTTGACTCAATAGAAGAGAAGTTTCCTATGCCTGGAAAAAAAACTGTCCTGCTAAGGACTGGCAGAGCAGCTCAACAGGAAGGCATCCTGCAGGCTCAAACAGCATATAACTCCTCACTTGGCGGGGATGCAGACGGTAAGAATTTTACTACAGTCTAGAGTAGCTAAAGAGGGTGGTGTATAAATTGCAAAATCTTAAAAGTTTAGCATCTCTTCACTTAATCTTCAACCTCCGCCCTCAATTTCTGATTTTTATTAAAATCTGATTGGGCTACAAACTATTGTTTTGAATTGTAACCACCTTTCTTAGTTTATTTTCCTGATTTGGCAGCAAGGGAGACAAATAATAACCTACAAGTCTTGTACTCTAAAACCTCTCATCTTTGCAGTTCAAAGATACCTGAGAAACCATATTTCTAGCAAAAGTAGTTTGCACTTTCTTTTAGTTTCATGGCACCCCCCCTTGGCTGTTCTCTAAATCATTAAAAAAATTAAAGTCAGGTTACTTTTTCTTTACTCAGGTTACTTCTTCAAGGGGCTTAGCTGTATTTCAAAAAATTTTGAGTCTCTTTTAAGTTTTTTAAATGAAAAGCAGCATAACAAGAAATTGATTTTAATATATTTTTTAAATGTCTTTCTCCACAAGCATTTAAAGCAACTGTGTTAAAGAAAGAGCAGTGGGGAGAGATATATGTAATACTTTAAATTATAAAGATTTATTAAAATTAAATAAAAAAGAAAGAGCATAAGAAAAAAAGAAAGAAAAAGAGAAAGAAACAAAGAAATAAAGAAACAAAGTTGTGGGGTTTTTTTTACCTCTGATACCCTGGTTTGCAGGAGAAATTGGTTTGGTGGTTTCTACTACATAATCCAATATGCCTTGTGTTATTTCACTGTTGCCTTGAAGTTTAGTTTCCAACAAAACTTTCTTTCTCTTTTTTTTCTGCCCTTCAATGGGAACTTCATGCAATAAAATCTTAAATAAGAAAAGTAATAAGAGAAAGTTTAAATCAAATTTATTTACCCTGGAATATAAGCTAGCTGCATATTAGACACTAGTTGTATATTAGAATAATCTGGGAAGCTTTTTAAATAGTATTAATACCCAACTTCATCTCAGACCTATTAAATCAAAATGTGTAGGGAATGGGGTCCTGGTACTGGAAGTTTTCAAGTTCCTCAGGTGATTCAACAGTGCAGCCAGGAAGGACAACCAGTATGCCAGAGCACTGCTAAAGCAGCAGCCTCCTGAGAACCCCTGAAATATTCTAATAGGTTTCAGATAATTAACCCTAAAAATTAATTTAAGCAAAATGCTACAAAAATTAGCTGGAGTTAGGTGAGATTAGAAGTACTCTATTAGCCGAGGCCGGTTTGGCTCAGTGGGTGGAGCGTCGGCCTGCGGACTGGGGGGTCCCAGGTTCGATTCCGGTCGGGGGCATGTGCCTGGGTTGCGGGCACGTCCCCAGTGGGGGATGTGCAGGAGGCAGCTGGTCGGTGTTTCTGACTATCTCTCTCCCTTCCTCTCTGTGGAAAATCAATAAAATATATTTAAAAAAAAAAAAAAAAAAGAAGTACTCTATGATGTTTGGAATCTGCTGTATAGAAAAGATAACAATTCTATTTTTGGTCATCCCATCACATCTACATGTAAAACAGGGTGTGCAAAAGTAGGTTTACAGTTATGAGTGCGCAAAACCAGTTTATTCTTGTATTATTATTTATTAATTATTGTATCATTTTCCATACAAACAATTATAAATCTACTTCTACCCCACCCTGTATAATTGAAGACTACAGAAAAGTAACTTAATCTCCTAAAACTTAACTAAAGGTAAAAAGATATTTTTTTAGTGAACTGTTGAAAACAGTTGCTTGGGATAATAACAAAGAACAATATGTAGACTGTAATTTTGAATAAACTGACTTTAAAAAATTTTTCTTTAATTTTGAGAGCCATTCCATAAATTGTACTAAAAACTAAATAAATTATCTGGAAAACTCAAACAAGTACCTTTTAATATCTAATAACTTATATGTATCAATGAATAGAAAAATGGTGAAAAATATACAGCAGAAAAAGACAGTGATGGGCAGAGATCTAGGGTTGTCAATTTTAGCTTGTCAACATCTAGGCTGTCAAGAATTTACAGGATAAGACTACATGTAAATGAAAATAATAAAGAATGACATTCAATAGTAGCAAATCAAATGTTAGCAGATTGTTCTCACTTCATATGACTTAGCTTTGTATTCCCGGGAATTTAGACTGGCCATATTCTTTGGACGAATAACAGCAACATATGCATCTTCTATGTTTTCTGGATTCCCCATTGCTTTATTAAAAAAAACAAAGAAATATCTTGAAAGATTACATTAAAGGACACATAATCACTTTATACACTACTAAATAAGATGTTGATTTTTCTATCTTAGAATATATATACTACCTAAAAGGCAAGCCTGAGATGACTGTTATATCTTATCATTAAACTATTTAAAACCTTAGCTTGTAATTTAAGACTTCCTTGTAATCCGTTTTCCCTTTTCTGTTAAAGGTAAAAAAACAAAAAACAAACCAAAAATAAACCACAACATACTTTCAGAAGTCTTAATTGCATAAAAATCTACCTTTTATATTTAAAATAGTGATACAATTATAAAAATGTCTTGTATTGAATTGAAATAGTGATTCAGAATATTAAACACTTATTTTCCATAAATTACACAAAGTGCAGGTTATTTGGTTAATAGTTTGGAAGCTGTAACTAGGTAGCTGCTGCCATTGACTTTTTTTTTTTTTTTTTTTCAGAATCTTTAGAGAACTTTGATATGTGACATTTGAATGAGTTAAGGTATAGTTTATAACTTCCTTTGGAGGTGCCTGCCACTGTCAAAAACATTTGGTTAGTTGATAAAAGCTTTCTGACAATATGTACTAGTAAAAATATTTTCTACTTCCAGAAATAAAAATATTTTTATCCCAATATATATTATATATGTACATATATATACATATATACACATATATATATATACACACACATATACATACACATACATCTGTAGACTTTTTCCCCCAGACTAATTTTAAATCTCCATTGAGCAATTTCCAACGAGTGAGTGAATTTCAAGCACCCTCCTGGTAGTTTAATAGTTCTATGTTCTTAAGTGCTATTATTAAATGTTTTCAAGGCTAGACTAAAATGCATCTTTGCATTGAATATATTATATTTATCTTTTAAAAAAAGCTTTCCTCATTTACATGCCAGCAAATTTCTTTTAAAAAAATTGATTTTTAGAGAGAAGAAGGGAGATAAAGAGGGAAGAAGGGAAGGAGGGAGGGAGGGAGAAGAGGGGGGAAGGGGGAGAGGGGGAGAGGGAGAGAGAGAGAAAGAGAGGGGAGAGAGAGAGAGAGAGAGAGAGAGAGACAGACATCAATCAATCAATCAGTTGCCTCTTGCGCCATGACTGGGGATCCAACCCAAAATCTGGGTATGTGCCCTGACCAGAAACCAAACGCCCCAGTTTTTGGTTTATGTATGATGCTCTAACCAACTGAGCCACACATACCAGCCAGGGCAGCAAATTTCTAAGAAAACATCAAACACAGTTTCCAGGTCATGTTGAGATGAATGTTCAATTTTTTTCAAGTCTATTAGGCATTAAAATGATCTCTCTGTTCATATTTAATGAGTTCTTTATTGCTCCTACTGTCATAGAGAGAGAAAGAAAAAGATAATTTTCAATAAAAGTTTTTAAATATCATTTCAGAGGAGATAAAGGAATTTTTATTCTGTTTTCTCAAATGAAATTAATAAAGTCATTTTGGAACCTATATTTTAAAAAAAAGCCCTATAATTTGAAAATTTCCTTAAAAATAAATTCTTTTAAAATACAGTTGCTTTTGTCATTTTAAGTAAACATTAGCCTTACATTAAAACAACTATTAAAATTATTGCACAGTTCTAGCTGGTTTGGCTCAGTGGATAGAGTGTTGGCCTGTGGACTGAAGGGTCCCAGGTTTGATTCTGGTCAAGGGCACATGACCGGGCTGCGGGTTCAATACCCAGTGGGGGGGAGCATGCAGGAGGCAACCAATCAATGATTGTCTCTCATCACTGATGTTTCTGTCTCTCTGTCCCTCTCCCTTCCTCTCTGAAATCAATAAAAATATATCTTAAAAAAACATTGTTCAAAAAATTATTGCACGAAAATTTAATATTATTTAAGTAATTAAATAATCTTAGTTTATTTTAAAGTATAAAAATTTTTACTTATTTAGCCCTAGCTGATCTATCTCTCTCCCTTTCCCTCTCTGAAATCAATAAAAATATATTAAAAATTTTTTTTCACTTGTTTAGATGCAGATATTTCACCAGAGAAACTACAATAAAACATTAAAATTGAGATATTCATTTTGAAGATATATCATTCATTCTCACTCTACATCTCATAGGATTTTTTTCAGTTCAGTTTTCCATAAGATCATTCTTAAAACCCCACTTCATGTAACAGAGCTTCGTATACTACTGAAATCAAGATAAGTCCTTTTGCTTCTCAGAATTTCTATTTAGCAATTACTTTTCACTTCACATTAACAATGACCAAGACAACAGATGCTCAAATTATGATATGTATGGATATCTCCTTAAAGACTACAAGCTCCCAAAGAAAGGCATTGTATTGTGAATACAAAAGGTATATGCACAAGTAAATAAAACATTTGTGTGTTTTATTTCTATTAAGCACCTAAAAAAGAAAACAAGTAATTCTTAGTTTTCTAAACACTATTTAAATATATTTTTTTTATTGATTTCAGGGAGGAAGGGAGGGAGAGAGAGAGAGAGAAACATCAATGATGAGAGAGAATCATTGATCGGCTGCCTCCTGCACGCCCCCCACTGGGATCGAGCTTGCAATCTGGGCATGTGCCCTTGAATGGAATCGAACCTGGGACCCTTCAGTCCGCAGGCATCCACTCTATCCACGGAGCCAAACCGGCTAGGGCTAAACACTATTTAAAGCAAATAAATTCTTTTGGTCAACTAATATTAGAAAAAATATATATCTATAAGCAAAATGCTTTACCGATGCTCATCACTTCTCTAAAAGATAAACAGATGTGATATAATAAAAAACATTACCATGAAGGTTATATAGTATTTTGTTTTTACATCATTTAATGTTAACATAACCCTAAGAGATTCTAAAAATTGATTTTCAAGAAATATTCATAGTTGAATATTCTTAATATACGTATTTCCAGTGACATGAAAAAAAGAAACAAAGGCTAAAGTTAGGAAAAGAATAAAAGCTACTAATATATGAAGGCAAAACTGCTAAGGCAGAAACAAATGTGAGGGGACTGGGAGGTTAACTTGAGCTAAAAATAATTAAGCTATAACTAGAGTTTGCAATATGCTTAGACTGGGTTTTAAATAAGGGTTCAAGTTACTAAGTATAGGAAATATGTGGCATTTTGTTATATGCTTCATTCTATTCAGGAAAATACTTTGACATAAATGATGATATGCTGCCTAAATAATGAGGCCTTACAAATATGCAGAAGTGGTTCTCAATTGGAGAACCACCTATTAACATCATCCCATAACATCCACTACTGGGAAAGGACATGCGTGTCTCTTTGCTCAAAGCCACCCAAAAAAGTACCTAATTGGGATCATTTGAAAATCTATAGGGGCCTGGCTGGTGTGGCTCATTGATGAGCGTCAACCTATGAACCAGGAGGTCATGGTTCAATTCCTGATCAGGGCACATGCCCAGGGTTGTGGGCTCCATCCCCAGTGTGGGGCGGGCAGGGGGCAGCCGACTAATCATTCTCTCTCATCATTGATGTTTCTCTCTCTCTCTCTCTCTCTCTCTCTCTCTCTCTCTCTCTCTCTCTCTCTCTCCCCTCCCCCCTTCCTCTCTAAAATCAATAAAATTATATTTAAAAAGAAGAAAATACATAGGGGCCTTTCTAGTGGTCACTATGACTGGGGGAAGGGAGGTATACAAATGGCCATTTAGTCCCCAATAGGCAGGTCTGTTAACATCTCTCTACTATGCTACTCAGTCCTATTTAACAAAATGCCAATGTCTTTTAATAAGAAACACCTGCTAAATAGAGTACAGAAGTGCAAACTTAAAAAGACTTTTGCAATGAAGAATCAGTATGTAAATATAAGGATCATAAATTTCCTATCAGAAGTTGAAGTCAACAAGATGATTTACTTACCAGTTTGTAAACTACATGCTAATAGAAATTACCAATAATCAGAAAATATATCTTCATAAATACCTCCCCATCTCCCCCTCGTCCAAAAGCACATTATCTTAGGATTCTGTAAGATGTTCCTGAGACCAAAAAGAAAGCTCTCCCTTCCTCCATCCTTCAGCAATGTTTCTCAATCTTTAAAATCCATGTCAAGCCCTGGCTGGTGTGGCTCAGTTGGTTGGAGAATCGTTCAATACACTGGAAAGTGACGCTGGATTCCTGCTCAGGGCACATGCCCAGGGGCCATAAGGAAGGCAGCCAATTGATGTTTCTCACATCCATGTTTCTCTCTCTCTCTCTCTCTCCAATCAATAAGCATATCATCTGGTGAGGGTTAAAATAACAAAAACAACAAAGTCCATGCCACCTTTAAATAACCAAAGCAACCCACAAACCTTACTGTCCATAGTTGAAAATAACTAATAAAATGCATTTTATTTTTATCCCTACCAGCCAAAATGACTTTTATCAAGTTGCCTTTAAGTTTTTATTGCTTTCATTTTTCTAAATTTAATTTAATATACTTTTAAAATAATAGAAATAATAGTTAACACCTATAATGCTTATTTTGTGCTAGACGCTGTGCTAAGTGCCTTCCATAAATTAACTCATTTTACTCCACCCCCCCCCCCCACAAATCTGATGATGTAGGGATTATTTTTATCCCCATTTTACAGATGAAAAAAACAAGTAGAGTGTCTAAATTACTTGCCCCTTCCCCATTCTCCTGAAACAAATCCACTATTTTAAAGCATTATAACATTAAAGAGGAGAGATGGGAACTAAATATCAGGAATTCCCCTACAGGGATTTTTGACCATAAAAACCTCATTCTTAAATTGGTTAATGGCAATAAAAAGAGAGGAAGTAATAATGAAGCCGAATAGAAAATACCCACTAGCGCTGCTGCTCCTCAGCTTCTTTCTCCTTGTCCGTTCAATTCGTCACTCGTCAATAAACCTCACTGATAATTTTAGAATTCTTTTAAGTGGCACTCTACTCTTCAATTTAAGATATTTGATAATCTTCAAATAGCTTTCGAAGGCAATTGCACTAAATTTGGCTAACAGAGAAGGAACTAAGTAATCAGTGAAACTGGCAACCAAGTGAATTCCTACAGTGAACAGCACGTACACTCAATGAGCTTCTTTGGGGAAAGCACCATATCCCTAGTGTATCTAAATAGGCTACATATTCGTTGTTACTGTGGTTCTATAACCCAATTCTAAGGGGGAAACATTAAGAGAAAAAGCGGGTCACGGAATGAAATGTTCTGTATTGCTATGAAAACATTTTTGAGTTTTTGACCTTTCCTCCAAATGAGATGAGCACCGCAAAACCGTGAAAAGACTAGACGAAGGGAGAAACTGTGAAGCCACACCCCTTCTCCCGGGGTGCGATGAGAATGGAAGTGAGAGAGAGCTGGGCCAGCTCGGTCAGACAGCTGGTGCGGCTAAAAGCAAACCCAGAAAGCGCACAGCCTCTAAAAGATGGAGAGAGGCGCGGCAAGGAGAGCTGAGCGGGAACGGCGTGCGGTGCCCAGGTTTCCCAGACGTGACAACAATAAACACGCCGCCCGGGTGGGGCAGTACCACAGCACCGGGGGCGGCCGGGCACGCCTCTCCGCTCCCAGAGCTGCCACCCAGCCAGGGGCGTTGGCCGCTGGGAAGAAATAAATTCCTTGCCTGGAGAGACCAGATGCGGAGATAGTCCAGCCTCCCGCCTCTGCTTTCTCGCTGGAGTCTGGATCGTGCAGCTCCACGTCTCACCCGTGCGGGCGGCCGAGCACCTCCCAGGCCGCTACATTCGCCTCACGGGGTGGGACAGCCACCTGGGGGCGGGGGACCGTCCCGCTGTCTCATTCCTCCTTCCCTTCCCTTCCCTCTCCCAGCGGCCGGGCCCAACTTCCTGTGACAGGAAAACCCTGGGTCGCCCGCGAAGTTGCCGGATGTGTCCGGCCGCGCTCCCGACCCCGCGCCTCCAGAGCTCGGAGGTCTGGAGCTTGGAGAACCTCTAGCCCACGGGCCGTTTATTGTCCTGCCCTCTCTTCGCACCTCAACACCATAAACGCCTCACCCTCTCCCGAGCTAGGGGTTTCCAGACAGTCACAGGCCTTCGCTTTCCATCCCGCCGCTACCGGGGCGAGGGAATCGCTTCCGGGTTCACACCCGTGACAGCCTCGCGGGTGGCGGCGGAAGAGCTTCCGGGTCGGCAACCGAGCTGCGGCCGTTACCTGCTGCTTCACGCTGGGGCTGCGGGCCGCGTGGGGCCGGTGGCGGGAGGCTCGGGTGTCGGCGGCGGGCGCGCCTGCAGCTGAGCGAGGGGCGGGTACGGGAGGAGGACCGGGGCTGGGCGCGCGCGCGCCAGGCTGGAGCATGAGCCGGACTTGACCGCGAGGCGGAGGCGAGAGCCACCGCCCCCTCTTCCCCTCCCGCGAGAAAGGCGGCGCGGCGGCCGGCGAGGGATGGGGGGCGCCTGCTGACGGAGCCTCGGCGCGGACGCCTCCGGCTCACGCAGCGTTCCCGCGGGTCCCCGGCGCGCACCCTCGGCCCCAGCAGCATCCGCCCGGCGGGCGCACCCGGGCGGGCGAGGAGGGGGCGCCCGTCCGGGTGGGTGGGGCGGGGAGGGTAACCGAGGTCACGGACTCCGCGGGAGAGGCTGGGGCGGCCGCGGCGGTGGCGGAGCTGCGGGGTCCTGCCGACCCTCACCTTCGGCCCGGGAAATAACCGTAAGTCTCCGCTTCGCCATACGGGTCTGTTTGAGGCTCACGCAACCCATTGGGGCTCCTGGTTCCGCGCTGCCCGGTTCACGCCCTCCCCGGCTTCCAACGAACGTGCCTGCCTGCCCTCGCGGAGGGCTGCCCGCCCGTCGCCGCTCCTCCGTCGGTCCCCCGGGGCTTTTCTCCCGGTGAATGTGCCAGCCTCCGCGGCGCGTCCCATCCTCCCCGTTCTGGATGCCCCTCCTGGTCCCTGTCCTCGAAGGATCGGTGTCCCCCCTCTTTTCCTTCCTGCACCCCAGTCTTCACGGCCTCCCCCGCCCATCCTTTGAGACGTGGAAAGGCTGCGGGTCTTCGCTGGCCGGCGTCTTGGGCAGCGGGATGGAAGTGCCGTGCAGGGACGGCTGCGATGGGTGGGGATCGGTGCAGATGGCTTGTGTGACTTTCATTTTTGGAGCTTTTGCCACCAAAACAAAAGAATGGGCCTCTTTCCTGGACCCTCCTTCCTCTCCCTTCCTCTAAGCCGTGTGCTCTCCGTGGCTGCTTTGAGGCTCGGGAAATTGGAACGAGAGCCGTAATGAACCATCTCCCGAGGAGGTTTGGAGAATTAGTCTCGCAAGCTCCGTTCCCGCGGAATGGGATATTGAACAACCTTGTATTGAAATCAAGACCCCGTCCACAAGGGCTTTAAGAGTAAATCTGATAAATGGATGTGAAAACAAAAGTCTGATGTTTCAAATGTGTTTTGGAATTTAGTTCTTAATTTACAAAGTGTGTGAATGATGTGAAAATCGATTGGAAGGTTTTGTTTCCTTAGTGGTAAAAAACAAAAATCCCACTGAAGTGATTTTTTAAGGATTTGTATCAGATTATATTTGGTAAGATATTATTTTAAATCTTTAATTCCAGAGAGGCCCTTTTTAAAATTTTTACTCGTTTGGATCAACCACCTACAGATGTTACACACCTTGGTGCTATGACCTCCCTGCTTCTTAGTTTAAAAAAAAAAAAAAAAAAATTAACTGTATTTCCAGATTTTTGACTAGGCTTTTTTTTCTCATTAAAATTTGATTGGCTTTTTAAATTGCCACTGCAGAAATTAGATTTAAAAATATTTTTAATGCTGTCAGTGACTGGACAATAGCTCTTACATGCCTTCATGCACTTGATACTTTTCAAGGCACCATTGGAAGCAAATGATAATTTAAGAATAATTTTACTCTGTGTTGCAGATTTTTTGTTATTCTGTAAACTTCTGTAACATTGCCTGTTAGCATTGTTTCTTGTTTGTTTCTGAAAACATTGTCATTTTGTTAAAGGTAGATGTGTCTAATGATGATTTTTTTTGTTTCTTTTCAAAACCTTCAAGCAGTTGATTTGGGACTGTTATTTGATTTGTAACTTGAGACTGTTCACAGATTTTAGTTTGAAGTAGGCTCAGGAGATGCAGCTCCAGCCGTCTCTCTGGAAATGTAGTTTACTGACCCGGCTCAGGAACCGAGCGGTGTATGAAGTTGAGTGTATTATTAAGTGTGCCCTTCATAAAGTCCATCAGTTTCCAAATAGAAGAGTGTGGTGCTGCCCTGGTCCGTGTGGCTCCGTTGGTTGAAGCGTGGTCCAGTGCACCGAAGGGTCGCAGGCATCAGGTCAGGGCGCATACCCACGTTGAAAAATAAAAGAGTGGTGCTGTAGTGAGGTGGACAGTAACTTGGAAAGGTCTTTTTTTTTAAAAAGCCTACTGAGCCCTATTATTCTTGGACGAAAGGTACGGAAAATGGGACTGTATTTTCATATTACACTTTTTCCCTTGCCCACTGCACTGAGAACTTTGAGTCTTCAATACCAAGGGTTTCCAAAACCTTGAGTAGACTGTGCCTAAGTGTGGGCTCTAACAGGTGACTGCTGAGACATGGGAGAGTTTTGTTAGACACTCTTTTATACTTCTTTAGTACTGCCCACTTTTGGAATAATTGATTTTCTTTCTTTTCTGGGGTGTGCACTTGAACTTGTGAAAGTGAAGTATGTGTGTTTACAACTTAGTTGTAGTTAAAAGTTTAAGCTAATTTTCATGTATATATAGATGGAAGAGCTATGAATTAAACTTACCTGATTCTCCTTGACTGGAAGTTAAAAAAGATTCCTCAATGCTTTGGGTACGTTTTCCATTTTTCAGGATGTGCACAACATTTTTTTTTAGATGACATTTAAAAATACTCTAATATTAGACTTTTTATGTGACACATTTGCCAAAACAGATTTGAGAGTGGCTCAGTCATTATTACAAAGACCAGTCTGAGGTGAATTTTTATGCATGGTTCTGAAAATGCTTAGGTATTTTATTTTCTTTCTCAAAGTGACTTGCTTAGGGCATAGTAATTTTTGGACTGTTTATTTTTCAGACAACCTCAGACTACCTCTTTTTTTCCCCTTTCCAGATAACTTCATACTCACTTCATTTCAGTAAACCTTTATTGAATACCTACTGTGTGTGCCAGGCACTGTGTTAGATTCTGGGACTATAAGGATAAATAAGTTCAGATTGCTTTCCTCACTGAATTTGCCAAATTTAGATATTTAACTATGAGTCTATCCACCTGCCTTTACAGATTTCTCTAATAGGTTTTTAAGTCACTTGACTGCATTTCAGGGTTGTTTCACATCCTTGCTATAATAATAAACACATTTGCCTGACTAGTGTGGCTCAATGGTTGAGCATTGATCTTTGAACCAGGAGGTCACTGTTAGATTCCCAGTGAGGGCACAGGTTGTGAGCTCCATGCCCAGTAGGGAGTGTGCACGAGGCAGCTGATGGATGATTCTCTCTCATCACTGAAGTTTTTATCTTTCTTCCTCTCCTCTCTGACATCAGTAAAAGTATATTTTTTTTAAAAAGAAGAAACACAATAAATACTATTATGTGCTTAATTCTTGCTAGCACCATGCTAAGTCCTTTATGTACATTATCTCATTTCGTTCTTAGAACAGTTCTAAGTGTATTTATCTCCATTTAAAAACCGTACCAAAAAACCCCAAGCCATACAGATTCTGGTTTACAGTAATGCTAAATTTTGTTTTATTCGTAATATGCTAGAAAAGATTTGACCTTACAGTTTCTCCTTATGGGAAAGAAGTTGTAATATAGTTATAATAGTTTTTAAGTTCCCTAATAATGCTTTAAATTGAAGAATTCTACTTTTATGAGATATTGGTAACTTTTGTTTTCTAAAGCATACGAATTGTTATCAAAATGTAATTTTCAGTTGTTTAAACCTTTGAAAAGTCACGTCTGAAGTTTATTATGGTTAACCATAACCAGTCTTCAGGCATACATAACTCCTTTTTACTAATTCAGCAAGGAGATCCAGGGTCTATAACATGTATTAAAAAAAAAATGTGTGTATTCTTTAGGAAGGACAGAGTATTGAGGTATATGAAGTCTATTTAGCTGTAATTTTTTTTTTTTAGTTTAATTTTGACATCTATCTAAATGCCTTGCAGAGTTTCTGTTTCTGTAATGAAAATATATTCTTTCACATTTATAAATGATCATACTCATCTATTAATAAGATAATGCTTTATTAGCAATTTCATATGTTTCATTTTAATAATTTTTCAGACCCTCTCACATTTTTTAAGGATGGTCTTCCACTGTCAACTCTTTTCACCAAAAGCCCCATATGTGTTCTAAAATTGTTATTTTGTTTTATTTTTATTTTTTTTACCAAAAACTCAACAGTTGCCATTCTTTAGGCTAAGACCTTTTGTTACTGGTTACACACTCTTCTGTTTTAGGACTGTAGGGCAAATAATTATTCCTCCTCTAAGTTTCTAAGAAAGGTAATCCTTGATATTTTTTCTATGCTCAGTCTGATATACATATTTTAATTTGACATAGACAGTTTCTCCCTCCCATTGTAGCAGAGTCCTTGATAATCAGGTCACTGTATTTTTCTGATTGGAACAATGTTGTATGTAGAATTACTGTTCAAAGACAGAACAATGATTAAATTATAATGTGTTAGGTGCTGAGACCACAAAGATGAATGAGTCAAGATTCCTTTCCTCATTGAACTGTAAAATGCCTGTTTAAAGTCCATGAAGAGAAAACATTGAGATGCTCTTCTATAAATAGACATAAAAACATTGCCCTCCTTATTAATGTACCGCCTCAGAACATTGTAAAGGAAGGTACGTAAATAAACATATTAAATAGGGTTTTCACTCTGTCATGGCCTCAGACAATAATGATTATTGTTTGTTCTAGCACTAGATATTCTATATTACATCTTTATTTCACATTTTATTATTTTGAAATAATTTCAAACTTTCAGAAAAGATTCCAAAACAGTACAAAGTATTCTTTCACTCAGATTCTACCATTGTTAATTTTTTTACTGCATTTGTTCCATCACCTGCTCTCTCTCTCTCTCTCTCTTGCTCTCTCTCTGTCTCCATACATATATTACATACGTGTGTAAATACATACCCATTATCATATTTTTTTCTGAACCTTTCAGAGCAAGCTGCAAACATGTTCATTCCATCACCCATAATCTCTACAAGTGCCTATATCTCAGAAACAAGGTAATCTTATATAGCCAGCATTTAACTCTCCAAATTAGAAAATGAGCATTGGTCCAACACTACTATCTAATCCAATTCATATTTCATGAATATCCCAACAATATCTCTTTCTTTTCTGGTCCAGGATCCTTCTCAGGAATACTGGTATATGTTGTATTTAGTTATATCTCTTCAGACTTCTTCAGCTGCTTTTTTCCTTGAAAGTTTGAGAAAGTACAGGCCCTACATTTTGTAGGATGACCCTCAATCTAGGTCCATGTGATATTTCCTCATGACTTCAATCAGGTCCTGCATTGCTGGTATGAATACCACAGAAATGGGGTTGTGCCCTTTTCAGTGCATCTAATGCAGAGGCATACAGTGTCAAACCATACCACTACTGGTGATTAATACCTTGGTCATGTGGTGTACTTTCATATTTAATCAGTATTTGTGGAGAGGTAGTCCAAAATTATGCTATCATCCTGTTTCTCATCAAACTTATGCTTACTAGCCCTAGTGGGGGTGTCAGTGATGACTCCTACCCTAATTCACCACTTTTATGATAATTTCCAAATGGTAATTCTCTATTTGTATTATTCCTTTTACATGTATTGGTATTTTTTTTGTAAGGTAGAACTTTCCTTTCTCCCATGTATGTATTTATTTGTTTATTAAATCAGCAAGGACTCATGGTTTTCAATTTTATTTAGTGTGTTGTGATTTATTAGTTATTATTTATTTTGCTGTTTACATTGTCCCTGATTTAGCCACTGGAAACCTCTGCAAGCTGGCACCTATGCCTGTTTATCATGTGCCCATCTCATTCATTGTGCATTTCTGGCAGAACATGCTGTTCCTGGTTCATCTTGTACTTTGTCTGGTCTAGTCCTGGAATCAGCCATTTCTCCAAGGAGCTCTGTTTGATTGTTGTTGTTGTTTATCTTTGTAAAAGATGGTGTTTAAAAACAAAGGTTAGGGGCTTAGTGTGCTCATTGCTACTGAGGTGTCATTCCTTATGCAGGAGTGGGGAACCTTTTTTCTGCCAAGGGCCATTTGGATATTTATAACATCATTCTTGGGCCATAGAAAATTATCAACTGAAAAATTAGCCTGCTATATTTGGTCAAACATTTAATTAACTCACCCCCAATGCCTTGGCAGGGCCAGACCAAATGATTTCATGGGCCAGGCGTTCCCCACCCCAGCCTATAGGAAGTAGGAAATGTATGAAATGTATGAGTATGTGAGTATGGTATATATATATATATATATATATATATATATATATACACTCTCACATTCATAATTATTTCTATGCCTGTACATATTATAAAACTGTAAGTTATGTTTCTATACTTCCAATTCCAGTCCAGTTCCCCAGGCTTCTTTCTAGTCCACCTCCTTTCCATGTTTATAAATGCCTTCTCTGGCAGTAAGAAACTTGGCTTCACATTAAGCTCAGTATGGTTTTACTTACTCGCTCATTGTGTTATCATTCTCCCTGCCATGTAGACCACCCTGTATCTTCCTCTCCTGCCCTGCATCATTGACTGCTGGGTTTGCTGGCTATGTCTCTGTGGGTCCACAACTCCTTGCAATTCCCTATCCCCACTCAGCATCCCATTATTCTTGGCTGTGGGCCAGTTGGCTCAGACCTCTGCTGGCCTTCCTAACTTGCCCTCAGTGTCCTGCATCTTCAGCCAGCATGCTGACTATTTTGCATGGCTCAGTATTTCATTAGTTAATTTTTAATTATATTACCAAGGATTTATAAACATGCATATATATGATGAAATAGATACATAACTTCCCCAGACACAAATGATAGCACACTATAGTAAATGTTCTACATTTTGATTTTTAACAACTATATTGTATTTCATTGTGTGCATGCACATATGTGTATATACATCCCGACAGACACAGACACATACACACAAACCCTCCTGACCTGTAGTAGATTGAGTAATGACCTTAAATTCCTCCCATCCTGGTATGCAGTCCTCTTTGCAATGTGATTTTGCTGCTTCTCCTAGCTAGAGGTGGACTCTATTTCTCCATCTCCTGAGTCTTGACTGGCCTTGTGATTTGCTTTGACCAATAAATATGGTGGAAATGATATATGAGTTCTGGAGCTTGGTCCTTAAAAGGCCCTCAAGGAATACCCTCCTGCAACTGCCATGTAAAGAAGCTGGTCTAGCCTGTAAGAGGACAAGGTCTTTTGGAAGAGAACCAAGTATGCCTCTGTTGACAGTTAGTGTCAACTAGCAGACATGAAAGTGAGCTGTCTTGGACCTACTCACTCAGCTGACCCTTTAGCTCAATGTACCTGCAGAGGAACCAGAGGTGAAAGCAGCAAAGAAACCATCCAACCAACCTACAGAATTTTGAGAAATAATATTGTTTTGAGGCACTAAGTTTGGGGTCGTTTGTTCTGTAGCAGTAGATATCTGAAAGCATATCTGTTCATTTTGGACATTTGGTTGTCTCTAGTCTTTTACTATGAACAAGATTGCAGCAAATATCTATATATATAAAAGCATAATATGCAAATCGATCAGGTGGCAGAACAACCAGTCAGCTGTGACGTGCACTGACCACCAGGGCGCAGATGCTCAATGCAGGAGCTGCCCCCAGCCTGATCGGGGCCTGCTGGCCAACCTTTCGGTCCCCCCCCCCCCCCCCCCCGGCTGGCAGGCTCCAATCGCCCAATAGGCAATGGGAAACCGGGGGGAGGGGGGAGGGCGGTGGCACATCTGCCAGGGCCCCAGTCCTCTGTCAGTCGCCCCACATAGAGCGACCAGTGGCGAGGGGGGAGACGGGGCCGGCGAGTGGGTAGGAACAGCCAACCTCTTGGTCCCCTGGCCGGCAGGCTCCAATCACCTTATGGGGTACCAGGAACCAAGGGTGGGTGGTGGCTGACGCTAGCAGTGCTGTGGCGCTGTTAGCCCCGCCAGTCGCTCCACACACAGAGGGCAACTGTGGCAGCAGTGGCAGGGGGTGGGGCTGGCTGCCGGCAGCCGGGGAAGATCAGCCCTAATAGCAGGCCAGGCCTAGGGACCCTACCCATACATGAGTTTTATGCGCCGGGCCTCTAGTCTTGTATATAATATATATTGTTTTAATTTTAATAATGCCAGATTATTTTCCAGAAATGTTGATACAATTATTATTGCTATCATTAATATCTGAGAGTAACTTTCCCCCATAAGCTGATGTTATCTGATGCTTTTCTTTGACAATAAAATATGTATAAAATTTGTTTCTTATTAATTCTGCATTTTCCTAACTACTTGTAAAGCTGATCATCTTTTGATGTACTTGTTGGTCCTTTTGGTTCTTCAATTCTCTGAATTGCTTATTCATATCTTTACTCATTTTTTTTTTATTGGAGTTTTTTTCCTTATCAGTTTGTTGGTTTTCTTTCATATATAATGGATATAATCCTTTAGCTTTGTTTGTAAATATGTTGTTTGTCTTTTGTTTTTGTCTTAGTTTATGGTATTATATACCATACTTTTTTTGTATTTCATATAATCATTAATGTCTATCTTTTTCTGTATGACTTTGATGAGAATATATCTCTCCTATTCTAGGTTTTACTAACTTTTTCCTAACTTTTCTTCCAACTTTATGTTATCTTTCCTATCAATTAGGAAATGATTTTTAAAGTGTGGTATTAACAAATTAGGTGGGAAGATGGCGGCATAGGTAAACACTTGAACTAGCTGCCTCTCACAACCACATCAAAACTACAACTAAAAGACAAAATGGATATCATCCAGAACCATGGGAAGGTTGGCTGAGTGGAAGTCTGACAACTAGAGGGAAAGAGAAAAGCACATCTAGACTGGTAGGAGGTGCGGAAGAACGGAGGTATGGAGGCGCGCGAAATGGGCTGGCAACTGGGTATGCTGTGGTCTTTTTCAATCGGGAGGGAGATACAAACTCCTGACTGCTCTGAATTCCAGTTCAGGGCAAAACTCTAGGGACCCAGACTCATATGGGGAGAAACTGGACTGTCTTGCATCAGGCCAGAACATGAGGGCGGCTTTCTCTCAGAGGTGCTTGCAGCATTCATTGTTCCTGCACCAGGCCGCGGGACCTATCAGGCAGGGCTGATGGGCAACCATTGTTGTTTGCACCGCCCCATGATTCCCTGAGACCCCTCCCCACCCAAGCTGTGCTCAGAGGCTTTTGCATATGAATAGCCTGCCCTTTTGCAATCTAAAACCTAACAAACTGCAACTGGGTCAAAGAACCCCAGAGCTTCCAAAAGAAGGCCTAAGGCTCGTCAGCAGCCTGCATTGCTTCACAGCTGCACCTCATCTGGGCACCTCCAAACCCCAAACAAAGAGGAGGAATCTGCAGATCTCTCTGTAGTTCCTGCTGGGTGGCCTCAGGCAGTGGCTGACTTTGCACCTTCTTGGAGATCCAAGAGCCAGTGTACCCAGTGGTCAGTGAGACCACACCAGATTACAACTCTTCAGATCCATAAGAGACACACTCGGGGGCAGACTCAGTGAGCACCAAAGCCCCACTGAAGCAAGTCCTGCCCCATAAGGGTGTTTCCAGCACAGCAGTTCTCCCATTGTAGACACAACTGGTCCTCATAGCCAATTGGCCTGGAGGTCAATTCCTCCCAGTGATACCAACAGCAGTCAAGGCTTAACGACAACAAGACTGTGCACACAGCCCACAAAGGGGTGCACCAAGAGCGTCCACCTCAGGTGACTGGGGAGGCTGAGGCACTGGGCCCTGTAGGACACCTAACACACAAAGCCACTCTATCAACACAGGAAAGCAGCCAAAATGCGGAGACAAAGAAACATACCACAAATTACAGACAAAGAAACATGTCACAAATTACAGAAATTACAAACTACTGGATATAGAGTTCAAAACCCCAGTTATAAGGTTACTCAAGAATCTTCTAGAAAGCTCCGAGAAATTTAGTGAGACCCTCAAGGATATGAAAAAGAACGAATTAGAAATTAAGCATACACTGACTAAAATAAAGAATAATATATAGAGATCCAACAGCAGACTAGAGGATCCCAAGAATCAAGCCAAAGATTTGAAATACGAAGAAGCAAAAAACATCCAACCGGAAAAGCAAAAAGAAAAAAGAATCCAAAAATATGAAGATAGTGTAAGGATCCTCTGGGACAACTTCAAGTGTACCAACATCCCAATTATGGGGGTGCCAGAAGAAGAGAGAGAGAGCAAGATATTGAAAACCTATTTGAAGAAATAATGACAGAAAACTTCCCCTACCTGGTGAAAGAAATAGACTTACAAGTCCAGGAAGCGCAGAGAACCCCAAACAAAAGGAAATCAAAGAGGACCACACCAAGACCCATCATAATTAAAATGCCAAGGGCAAAAGACAGAGAGAGAATCTTAAAAGCAGCAAGAGAAAAACAGTTACCTACAAGGGAGTACCCATATGACTGTCAGCTGATTTCTCAACAGAAACTATGCAGGCCAGAAGGGAGTGGCAAGAAATGTTCAAAGTGATGAATAGCAAGAACCTATAACCAAGATTACTTTACCCAGCAAAACTATCATTTAGAATTGAAGGTCAGATAAAGAGCTTCACAGATAAGAACAAACTAAAGGAGTTCATCGCCGCCAAATCAGTATTATATGAAATGCTGAAGGGTATTCTTTAAGAAGAGAAGAAGAAAAAGATAAAGATAAAAAATTATGAATAGCCGAAACCGGTTTGGCTCAGTGGATAGAGCGTCGGCCTGCGGACTGAAAGGTCCCAGGTTTGATTCCGGTCAAGGGCATGTACCTGGGTTGCAGGCACATCCCCAGTAGGAGATGTGCAGGAGGCAGCTGATCAATGTTTCTCTCTCATCGATGTTTCTAACTCATTATCTCTCTCCCTTCCTCTCTGTAAAAAATCAATAAAATATATTTTTAAAAAAATTATGAACAACAAAGTGACAACAAATACATATCTATCAACAAGTGAATCTAAAAATCGAGTGAATAAAAATTATGAACAGAATAAACTGGTGAATATAATAGAATTAGGGGCATAGAAAAGGAGTGGACTGAATTCTCGGGGGAAGGGGGTGTGGGGGTGCGGGAAGAGACTGGACAAAAATAGAACACCTATGGATGTGGACAGTGGTGGTGGGGGGGGTAAGGGCATGGGGTGGGGTGGGAACCGGGTGGAGGGGAGCTATGGGGAGAAAAAGAGAAACCACTGTAATAATCTGAACAATAAAGACTTATTAAAAAAACAACAACAAATTAGGTGGTTCATTTTCTTTAATGAGAAGTTAGAGGTAGGCGGTCCAGCGTGGTATGGTGGCTTCATGATGCTATCAGGAATATAGACTTATATATCTTTCTGTTTAGTCATCATAGCAGGTATTTGTCACCTCTTGGTTCCAGAATGGCATTCCAGGCTGAGCAGCAACTTTTTGTGCTCTGGGAATGGGGCCAAGACAAAGCAGGTCCCCCATAAGAGAAAGTTCTTGTGAAATATATTTTCTTTCTTTGAAAAAAATAATGCTGATTTTGCTTTCTGAATCATAATAAATGTGTGTGTAGAATAAGGCCTGAGAATCTTTTTCTTTAACCTGTTGGACAGCCATAGTTCCCCCATCTCCAAAGTTATTTGTAAGAAAACAGGGAAATAAACATGATTATATTCTCAAATTGAAAACTAATGTTGAGAACATAGGACTTTATCATTATGTTCAATAGATAATATGAAAGGTGTTTTATACACCAGTATAATACTGAATATTATGTGATTCTTGTCCTCAAGAAGTTTACCAGATAACTGGGGAAGCAGATTAAACATTTCATTACAGTATTTGATGGTAAGTGAGTGTATTTTCAAGTTGGGGAGGCAGGACATCTAACTATGTTGGTTGAGAGTTAGAGAACTATGATCAGGATAGGAAAATGGTTTCTAAGCTAAGTGACTAGGAGGAGTTAATCTATTGAGGAGGAACTTGTAGGGGGATGGTAAGAACATTCCAGGAGTTCACTGGTTTGTGGGAGTTATCAGAGATAGGCAATGATGAGATAAATTCTGGTTTAAGCAGGGACTTTTCCTTATATCCTTAAAAGCCAGGAGCCTTGGGAAGGTTTTAAAATGGAATCGGACAAGATTGGACTTGATAAAGTTAAGCTAGTTGAGTGGTGGTGATGGGGGGAGAGGAGAGTGGATGCTTTAGGGAGTGAGATCTGGATCCAAGGGCACCTATTAGGTAGGAAGTTTATCTGATGTATTAATATCTAGTCTGTATTAAGTATTTATTGAGTACCTTTGTGAATATAATGGGGGGAGGGATAAAGAGATATTAAAAATAGTTCCTAATCTCAAGTAGTTCGTATTTTGAAATAACTACCAGGTAAAGACTAGATATCAACAATATGAGGCAGTATACTAATATTATGGCTTCTATCTCATAAAGTGAGGGCAAGTAAAGACCAGAATTAAAGCTTGAACCTAGAAGATATTCAATACTCCAAAGCACATATTCTTTCCATGTATACCGTGCTGCCTTCCACAGCACTTACTTAATTATCAATATGTTACCTGTCAGTTACCTAGAACCCTTGTGAAATAAGATTGGAGTACCATTAAAAAGATCTTCAGCTTGGGACACAAAATATCAAAGGAGCTCCAGGCTTTCTCCAAGCAGTTTCTCTGTTGAATAGAGTATAACCAGGAAGATAAATGTTGGTCAGAAAAATTGCCACATTATCTGAATTAAGTAGTGTTGTAAATAGTCTTGAGATTAGTTTCTGGGAAACTTAATATTGAACTAATGGGACTATGGAGGACAAGACTGGCATAGCATGCCCTGTCATTAGATAACTGAATAGCATTCTTATTAATGTTAATGGTCTTTTTTCCCTTGTTAATCTGTTAAACTATTAGTTTGGCACAGGCAAAATAAAGATGGCTAGAGATAATAATTTTATCCTTTGGTGTCTCTAATTTTGTAAGTATGTGCTTGCCATGTGACTCTCCGGGCTCAATTGTAAGTTGAGACATTTGGATAAGATCTTCTGAGGGTTCTTCTTGCTCTGAAATGTGACTTGACATGACATCTACAGAATTACTTAAAAAGTTAGGATATGACATTCTGATTGGAAGAACATCATCTTCCCTATAGACTAGGGAGGACTAGGAAGGAGAGAGAAAGGTTGGGCTGATACCTTGGTATCACAGACAATGCTCTAACCAATTGAGCTGAGCTACCCAGCCAGGGCCAACATCAGTGGCTTTATATCTTAACATTAAATTGTTTATACAAAAAGTATACAATCTATACATTGTCAACCTCCAAATTATATCTCCAGCCCAGACCTTTTTTCCTCAACTTCAGATTTGTATATCCTTTGGGCTGCCGGACATCTAGTAGGCCTCTCAAATGTTACATGTTAAAAAATAAGCAGATTTCCCCCTTCTCATACCTCGCCTCCTGCAATCTTCCCCTCTCAGTAATGGTAACTCCATCCTTCCAGGTGCACATGCCAAGAAACTTAGAGTCATTCTTATCTTTTCCCTTTCTCTCAATGCCTACTTCCAAGATGCCAGCAAATTCTGTTGGTTCTTACCTTCACGGTACATCCAGAATCTGATCACGATTCACCATCTCCACTGCAGCCTCCCAGGTCCAAGCTACCATTATCATTTAGTACTTGGATTAGGGCTGCTGCTTCCTAAATAGTCTCCCTGTTTCTAGTCTTGCTGCCACCCTCATTAGTCTTTTAGACAGACAGCCAGGGTGATCCTGTTAAATTAAATCAGGTCATTTCATTCCTTTGCTAAAAACCCTCTAGTGGCTTCCCTTTTCACCCAGAGTAAAGGCCTAGTGATTTATGTTGACCCTTCAAAACTCTAAACAGTTCACCTGCCCTCATTACATCTCTTCAGATACTACTTTCTTCCTCACTCTACACTATGTAACACTGGCCTCTTTTCTGTTCCTTGAACAGATAGGGTATGCTCTTAAAAAAAAAAAAAAAAAAAAAAGATTTTTGAGAGAGAGAGAGATTTGTTGTTCCACTTATCTATTCATTCATTGGTTGATTCTTGTATGTGCCCTGACTGGGGATCGAACCTGCAACCTTGGTGTAGTGGGACGATGCCCTAACTGGCCAGAGCCTAGGGCATGCTCCTTTTCATTGGCTGTTTCCTCTGTCTGGAATACTCTTACCCCTAGATATCACATGGCTCACTACCTCCTTACTCAAATGTCACTTTCTCTAACCATTCTTTTAAAAATATGACATCTCAAAACTCTATCTCCTTTCTAGCTTACACACAAAAATAGTACAATTCCAGAGGCCATACATAACACCTTTGGAAACAACTAATTCACCATTGTTAGTATACTCCAAGAAGGACATATATTATTAGGCAGTACAGGTTAAAGAACCCTCAGTGTGACTTACTGTGTCGTCTCCGACCCTACGGTTCCCAGTCTAGTCCAATTAATTCAGTCCAGTATTTGGTTTCAGGACTCCCTGAAGGCAGACAGTACCAAACAGATTTGCTTGTCCATGACATCAGTTCATCCTTCTCACAAATACTAATGACATCTCGAGATAGTCTGCATGGAAAGTGCGGGAACTAGGCCACCCTATGCTGTCTTGTAGTAAGTTTGTCAGGTGTGATCATAGCTCAGTTTGAATTCAAAATGTTCATAGCTTCTTGTAAAGGCGGCATTGGCAATTCCTTCAGTAAGAGGAGGATGGACTGGATGAAAGAAGGTGAAGGGGTTAGCCAAAGAATATATATGCATAACCCATAGACACAGACAACAGTGTGGTGTTGGCCAGAGGGAAGTGGGGTTTAGGTTTGGGTAGAGGTGGGCAAAGGGGGATGAGGAATGAGGACAACTGTAATAGTGTAAACAATTAAAAAAAAAAGTAAAAAAAATAATAATTCTAAAAAACAGAGATCATTAATACCCTTTCCCATGCCTTCTAGGATGCTAGATTTCTGTTTTGTCTCTTTTGTTACAAAATGAATGTGCCCTATTTAGCAATCATAACTATATTTTTCAATCATCACCTGTTCTCACCCAGACCTTTTATCCACAAAGATTGGGTTTAAAAGATACAGAAATATTTTTTGTAGAAAAACATTTTCATGTAATTTGACCAGAAAGATACATTACATTCAGGAATTGGTCGGGATTAAATCCTGACTTTTCAAAAATATTAAAAATGGGATAACATAATTTCCCCTCTTTTTTTGTCCTAATTATTATCTAGTGAGCAGTCTGAAAAAGGTCAAAATCAATCTCTCTCTCTCTCTCTCTCTCTCTCTCTCTCTCTCTCTCTTTTTCTCTCTTTTTTTTGACAACTGTATTTCTCTCTCTCCCTATATTTAGTAATTAAAATGATTCATTAAGGTGTATCTACCAGGAGAAAGGTGAGGGAAGTAGAGCCAGTCTATCAGTCCATTGTTGTAAATTGTAACTAATCTCTCAGAAGAAGTCCAGAATCCAGTCTGTCAGGAGTGAAGTGAGTGGAGGGGTCACACTCCTTGTGATATGCTCTCCTCCAACTTGCAGCTTTTGGCAGGAATCACAAGTTAGGAATGCAATTAGCCTCTGAATCAGAAATATAGAACTGATCAGTAGCCTAATTTTAGATGTTCCCATCAGAGAGTAAGTCATTTCTTGTGGGGCATGTGGATGTGAACCAGACAGTCTAGCCAGCATCTAAGGATGTTTTCATAGTTTAGGGCCCCACAAAGGAGTGTCCTAAATCTGCAACACTCCCAGAGTCCAAATTCTGTTCATTGAGGCACTGCCTGCCTTCTTTTCAGCTGAGCTTTGGGCTGAGGCTGAAGCAGCCCATATCAGACAGCTTCATTGTTTGTTGTTGTTTGTTAATCCTCACCCAAGGATACTTTGATTTTTAGAGAGAGTAGAAAGGAGGAGAAGAGACAGAGAGAGAGAGAAACATCTATGTGAAAGAGACATATCAATTAGTTACCTTCTGCATGCATCTGGACCCGGGGCAGGGTATTGAGCCTGCAGCCGAGGTACATGCCCTTGACTGGAATCGAACCTGTGACCCTTTAGTCCATAGTCAAATTCTCTAACCACTGAGAAAACTGGCCAGGGCTGACAGCTTCATTTTTTTATCAGTCAGGCCAAGGCTATTGGAAACTGAATTTAGAATTCCAACAAATCTAGCAGTTAGTCATTTGCAGATCCAAGACAGCTGTGTTCCAAATACAAGTAACAAGCATGGCTTCCTTAGCTCTTTTATTTTGTCAGTCTTAGAGTCCAAATTGACCGACTCAAAAATATACATATCAGGCTGAAGGAGCATCTTCCTCTAAGAATCAGGAACTTGATTTCATAAGAGCTCATTAGTGAATAAAAACTGCTTTTTAGCACTGTAAAAGTGTATCTACATCTAGAGATTGCCTCTCTTTTTATGTTGCCTCCTTTCTTGCAGAGGCTGCAATAAAAAATAATCAGTTATGGAGACTTACTCTGTTTCTAATATTTAAAGAGTTTATTGCATCTGCTCACCAGCAACAAAAGGCATGGAAGTTTTGTCCTACTGCCATATTCTTTTTAATTGCAGCTTTTTCTGATTGGGATGAGTATTTATGAAATTATAAGCACATAATATTTTATGTTAGTTTTCTCATACATCCAGATGTGACAGCCACAAAATACAAAAAAAGCATTTTGTAAAAATTTCCCTTTTTTCCCTCATTGCAAATTTTTAGAATATATTGTTGAGAGTATTACAAATGCTCCCCTTCTCTCCCCCACTGCCCTCCCTCCAACCAGTTCCCACCCCACCCCAAGCCTTCACCACACTATTGTCTGTGTCCATAGGTAATGCCTATCCTATATAATCCTATATAATAAAAACCTAATATGTTAAGTGTTCGGTCGTCCATTCAACCAATCAAAGCGTAATATGCTAATGATATGCTAAGGCTGCTCAATTGCTTGCTATGACGTGCACTGACCACCAGGGCGCAGACTCTCTGACCGGTAGATTAGCTTCTTGTTGGGGTCCAGCCAATCGGGACTGAGCGAGATGGGCTGGACATGCCCTGGAGCCCTCCCATGGTCCCTCCTCGGCTGGCCAACCTCCTGCATCCTTCCCCAACCCCGACTGTGCACCGGTGGGGTCCCTCGGCCTGGCCTGCGCCCTCTTGCAATCCGGGACCCCTTAGGGGATGTTGGTGTCGGCCTGACAGCAGAATGACCAGCTGCTATGACGTGCACTGACCATCAGGGGGCAGATGCTCAATGCAGGGGGAGCGCCGCTTAGCCAGAAGCTGGGCTCATGGCTGGCAAGTGCTAAGGATGTCGAACTGCGGGGAGCGGGCCTAAGCCGTCAGTTGGACATCCCCCGAGGGCTCATGGACTGCGAGAGGGCTCAGGCCAGGCTGAAGGGACACCCCCCCCCCCCCCGCAGTGTGCGAATTTTGTGCACCAGGTCTCTGGTATGCATATAAGTTCTTTGGTTAATCTCTTCCTGTTACCCCTCCCCCCTTCCCTCTGAGATTCCTCAGTGTGTTCCATATTTCCATTCCTTTGGTTCTATTTTATTCATCAGTTTATTTTGTTCATTAGATTCCTTGCTCATTTATTTTGATTTTTACATTCAGTTGTTTGTATTTATTGCCATTTTGTTGTTCATATTGCATGTCGTCATCTTCTTCTTCACTGCTTTTCTCTTGCTGCTTTTAAGGTTCTCTCTTTGTCTTTAACCTTTGGCATTTTCATTATGATGTGTCTTGGTGTGGGCCCCTTTGGTTTACTCTTGTTTGTTACTCTCTGCTCTTCCTAGTCTTGTAAGTCTATTTCTTTCACCAGATAGGGGAAGTTTTCTGTCTTCTCCTTCTGGCACCTCCATAATGTGAATGTTGGTACCCTTGAAGTTGTCCCAGAGGCTCCTTACACTATCTTCATATTTTTGGATTCTTTTTTCCTTTTGCTCTTCTGATTGGGTGTTTTTTACTTCCTCATATTCCAAATTATTGATTTGATTCTTGGAATACTCTACTGTTGAATCCCTGTAAATTATTCTTTATTTTAGTTAGTGTATGCTTAATTTCTGACTGGTCATTTTTTTGTGTTTTTGAAATTCTCACTAAGTCCCTTGAAGCTCTCATTAAGATCCTTGAGCTAGCCCTAGCCAATTTGGCTCAGTGGATAGAGCGTCATCCTGCCGACTGAAAGGTCCCAGGTTCAACTCTGGTCAAGGGCACATGCCCGGGTTGTGGGCTTGATCCCCAGTTAGGGGTGTGCAGGAGGCAGCCAATCAATGATTCTCATCATTGATGTTTCTATCTCTCTCTCCCTCTCCCTTCCTCTCTGAAATCAATAATATATACATAATAAATAATCCTTTAAGTAAATTTAACATTTACATGGTTACCATTGTGTGTGTGTGTGTGTTTTGGGTTGGGAGTATATCCTGGCATAATGCTAGAGGATTGCGTTTGCTGCAGCAGCAACTAGGTTAAAGGAACTGTTGAAGTGTAGCCCCCTCCACTTCTCCCCCCCACCCCCCGGGTTTATCTAAAACTTTGCTCCAGCCCTGGCAACTGATATAACCCTTTTTTCCTCTCACTTGTAGGAGAGAACAATGCAAACTTTCAACATTTTTGGCCTACCCAAAGCTCACCTTTGGGAATGTTTAGGCCCATTTTTCTCCAACCTTCAGAAAAGAACAAAAATCAAAGATATCACCTGGGATGTAATTCCCCCCATCCCCGCATTTTGGCCAGTACAGACAAAACAGCCAGAGGTTCAGCAAACCAACCATTTCAAATTTCATAGGCAACCTTATTTCTCATAACAGAAATTAGCTCAGCTGCTGTTTTATATCACGGATAACTTCACAGCTATCCAGGGACCGAAGGCTCATTATTCCCCACTCTTTCAGTCTTTCATTTCTCAAACAATGCTTTCACCATAATTTAATGAGTCCAGGGTAGTCTAGCAAATCCCACTTTTGACACCACTGTGACCACTTCTGACCTCACCTCCATGCTCAGTGATTCTCTTGAAGGACTCACACCCAAATTCATTACAGCAAAAGCAGCAAGTTGAAATGCATTTAGGGCAAAGTCCAAAAGAAGCTAGACACAAGTTTCTGTGAGTACTCTCCCCACAGATTCGAACAGGATGTGTCTGATTTCTCCAGCATCAAATTATGACAACACATGTGAAATGTTTTCTACAAAGGAAGCTCACTAGAGACTTAGTGCACAGGCTTTTATTGAAGGCTGGTTATGTAGGCAAATTTTGCCTAGAATGTACCAAAATTCCGGGCTCCCAGAGGACAAGCAAATGCTTAGCATATACCATGTTGTTTATACAAACAACCTAGGTACCGTGAGCCAACACCAATCAATTGTGGAATGGTGTACACCCTCCTTAAATCCACGTTTCCAGACACCATTCAAGGGCCAATCTTGTAAGCAGGTCTTTTTAAGGACAGCCATCTTAGACCTGCAATGTATATAACCCTTTTCTGTAGAATAGGGTAGCACAGTGGTTCTCAATCTTCTGGCCCTTTAAATACAGTTCCTTATGTTGTGACCCAACCATAAAATTATTTTCGTTGCTACTTCATAATGTTGCTACTGTTATGAATCAAAATGTAAATATCTGATATGCAGGATGGTCCCCTGTGAAAGGGTCGTTCGACCGCTAAAGGGGTCGTGACCCACAGGTTGAGAACCGCTGAAGCACATCCTCAGAGAAATGGGGCTGAATTTGTAATATTGAATAAACTTAGTTTAACATGATAAATTACTTTAGGTTTAGCAAGACAATGGATAAAAAACAGTATGAGCTCCTAGCAGCTAAATAGTGTTATACCTTGACTCAATATAATACTTCTAGATATCTACCCATAACAATTTAAAATGAGTCCTCTAAATGGATATAGCAAAGCCATGTAGACTCACTGACTTTAAGACATTTTATTTATGCTTTGTGGTTAGTGTAAGAAAGGGATTTCTTCTCTTTTAATCCTATTTTGTAAACTTGTACTAAATTTGAATATTCATAATTATTAGAGATATGTTAGGGAACAGTTCTGTTCCCTGACATGAAGACATATAACTTCCAATTACAATTCATTTTTTAAAGATTTCAAGCATTTAATACTGCTTGCAAACAGTAAAAATTATTACCTTTATAAACAATATTTGATTATACATTTCTAAACTTCCATAAATAGTATATAATTATTTTTCAATTGGATATACAGTTTATTTAAGTTTAGGGAGCCTCAAGTTTGAGACTAAAGGTTTGCCTTTTGAAACGTAAGTAATTTTGACTTTTTTTTTCAATTGCATCAACTTCCTAATACCAAGATAGAAGACTACCAATTTAAAATTTTCACTTATGTTTATGAAGTAAGGACAATACATTATTCAAAAATTGTGAACACAAACATTGCTGAATAATCAGAGATGCCAAAGTTGCTGAAATTAAGCAGCCATAGCACCATAGCATTACAGCCTTAAATGTTAATTTTTCAGCACTATGAAATTCTGAATTCAAAGTATAAGAAAGTCTTGTGAAGGGAGAGTTGAAATATAACACATAATATTTTGAGTAGTCAAAATTCAAATGTAGGAAAGCTGAATATTGCCTAAGAAAAATTTTAGCTAACTGAAAAATATGTTTGTGTGAGTTCTGTATTTTGTGATAATTGCAGATAATTATGTTTTGATAGGAAATGGAAAAGTGAGAGCGATGCTTCACATATTAGTTGTACCCCAAGTTTTAACTCTTTTCCACTTGTGGCCCTCATGCTACCTATTTTCAGTGTTCACTTGCCAGCTTGGCAAAAAGGGGCAGTCAGCTGCTGCCCTTTGCAGCTGTTTTCATTTCTTCCTTTTCTAACTGTTGTGTCCTTTTCCACACTGTGAAAGCCATATCGATATAAAAGGTAACAAGAGCAGCAGAATATATGTAGAACATATATATGTTGGATTAATCTCTTTTTCCTTGATTGCTGAGAAACCTCAGGCAGCCAGACTACCACATATAATTTTTTAGTGCTATCATGATAATACCTTTGTGTTTATGTAGCCATTTTATTTTGAATTCTGCCATATTTTAAGATATTGTAATAACAGTTAATTCTCATTTTGGAGTGCATATTACAGGGAAGTTGCTTTCTTTGTTAAAAGATTTTTCTCAGCTTAGATCATTGTCATAGTATTTGCTAATACTCATAAGTTTTCCTATAGACTGTGAATTTTCATGAACTACTTCTAGGAAGCTACCAAGAGTAAAGCCATATTTGACTTCGATTTAATATGCAGTTAGGCAGGCTAAATCCCAAATTTCGTAAACCATACTTCATTTTTAGCAATATTTTAGACTGAGATCTCTTGCTCCTTGCTATGATGTGTGTGTGTGTGTTCGTGTTCGTTCGTTCCATATGCTCACAATGTGAGATTCTATGTACTGTTCCTGGTTTTATACTAAATTCTACAGCCCTTCACTTAGTATTTTTTAAGTGCAATTACATAGGAGAGACTGGCTAATATTGACAGAAACCTAGAAAACTAGTGAAAATGCAGTTACTTTGGTTCAGAAGATAGTTGAACATAGTTCCCAAAGGTCGAACATCTTTTAAGTCATAAAGTCTAGACTACCAGTTATCTATTATTCCTGATCTGGAACATAGAGTTGGTGACAATTTTCTTAAGGTTTTACTGTCTTTTAAAAAGAATGAATATGACTTGCAGATCCTGATAGGGGAAGGAAGATAAAATGTATTGAGTACCTGCTATGTGCTAGGCACTGTATTACCTACTTTATCTAGGTAATCATGACAATTCTTCAAGGTAGGTGGCTTTATCCCCATTTTATAGATGAGGAAATTGAGATTCATAGAGGCTAAGTGATTTATACTAGAACTAGGAAGTAATAAATTTGGGATTCCAACCCAAATTGTCTGTGCTATGCTCCTTCCATCAAATCAGGGGTTGGCAAGCTGTAGCCCCTTGGCCAAATAACCATGTCTATTTTTGTAAATGAAGTACAAACACTACCACACCCATTCTATTACATATTGCCTATGGCTTTCAAGCTACAATAGCAGAATAGAGTACAGTCATGTGTTGCTTAACAACAGGGATATGCCTCATTCTGAGAAATACCTCATTAGTCATCGTGCAAACATCATAGAGTGCACTGGATATTATAGCCTACTACACATCTAGGCTACATGGTATAGTCTGTGGCTTCTAGACTAAAAAACTGTACAGCATATTGTAGTTAATACTGTAGGCAATTGTAATACAGTGTATTTGTATATCTAAACATAGAAAAGGTACAGTGAAAATAAAGTATAAAAGGTAAAAAATGGTACACCTCTATAGGGCACTTACCATAAATGGGAGCTTGCGGGATTGGAAGTTGTTCAGGATGAGTCAATAAGTTAACAGTGAGTGAATATGAAGACCTAAGACTGAACATTACTGAACACTACTGTAGACTCTATAAGCAGTATATACTTAGGCTACACTAAATTTATAAAAAAGAATTTTCTTTAATAATAACCTTAATTTGCTGTAACTTTTTTACTTTATAAATTTAAAAAATTTCAAGCTTTTCTACTCTTGTAGTAACACAAACACATTGTACAGCTATACAAAAATATATTTTTATTTGTATCCTTTTTCTATAAGCTTTTTCTATTTTAAAGTTAAAATTTTTTGTACTTTATAAACGTTTTTGTTAAAAACATAGACACAAACACACTCATTAGACTAGACCTACACAGGGTCAGGGTCATCAGTATCATTGTCTTCCATCTCTACATCTTGTTTTACTGGAAGGACTTCAGGGGCAGTAATATACATTGAACTGTCATATCCTGTGACAGTGATGGCGAACCTATGACACACGTGTCAGAGGTGACATGCGAATTCATTTTTTTCGTTGATTTTTCTTTGTTAAATGGCATTTAAATATATAAAATAAATATCAAAAATATAAATCTTTGTTTTACTATGGTTGCAAATATCAAAAAATTTCTATATGTGACATGGCACCAGAGTTAAGTTAGGGTATTCAAAATGCTGACACGCTGAGCTCAAACGGTTTGCTATCACTGTCCTATGATAACAGTGCCTTCTTCTGGAGTACCTCTTGGAGGACCTGCCTAAGGGCTTCCTCAAGAAGGTGTCATTCTTTTCAGAGATGTGTTTCCTGTGATTTACTTTGTTTGTTTCTTCTTTTTTTAAATCATAGATTTACTTGTAAGCAGATAGTGCACTGTGAATAGTGAAAAGAAAACCTTTCAGTGTTGTTGTCCATGTTTGCTAACTTTAAGGAACTTGTTGAGTTCTGCAAAAGCTTCTGTTAAACTCTTCACTGTGATTTCACTTGGGGTTCTTATGTTCTCCTGCAGTTTCCTTTGCCTTTTCTTCAGCTATGTTTTTTTTTTTTTTTTAAATATATTTTATTGATTTTTTACAGAGAGGAAGGAAGAGGGACAGAGAGTTAGAAACATCAATGAGAGAGAAACATCGACCAGCTGCCTCCTGCACACCTCCCACTGGAGATGTGCCCGCAACCAAGGTACATGCCCTTGACCGGAATCGAACCCGGGACCCCCCAGTCCGCAGGCCGACGCTCTATCCACTGAGCCAAACCGGTTTGGCATTCAGCTATGTTTTTGTTGTTGTTGTTGTTCCAGTTCCAACAACTCCTTGTTAGTCAATTTCTTAGGAACCACCTCTAGGAACTCCTCAATGTCATCTCATCCATGGTCACATTAAAGTTGTTTGCCATCTCAATCACTGCCTTGTTGCTTTTTGCAACCTTTGCGCTATGACATTATGATGGCTATGACGTCATTAGGCAATAGGAACTTTTCAACTGCATTATAATCTTACTAGAGCAACGGTTCTCAACCTGTGGGTCGCGACCCCTTTGGCAGTCGAACGACCCTTTCACAGGGGTCGCCTAAGACCATCCTGCATATCAGATATTTACATTACGATTCATAACAGTAGCAACATTATAGTTATGAAGTAGCAACAAAAATAATTTTATGGTTGGGTCACAACATGAGGAACTGTATTTAAAGGGCCAGAAGGTTGAGAACCACTGTTAGAGGCTCAGTGCACAAACCCGTGCACCGGTGGGGTCCCTCAGCCTGGCCTGGGGGGATCGGGCTAAAACCAGCCGGTGCAAGAATTCATGCACCGGGCCTCTAGTATGCATATTAGATCTTTGGCTAATCTCTTCCTGTTCTCCCCTCTCCCCCCTTCCCTCTGAGATTCATCAGTCTGTTCTGTTTCCATGCCTGTGCACTGAGCCTTCTGGTGGTCATTGCATGTCATAGCTACTAGTCGAAGGGTTGCTTAGGCTTTTATATATATAGACTAGGGGCCCAGTGTGTGAAATCGTGCAAGACCCAGGACCCAGAGTCCAGCGGCTCGGCAGGACCCAGAAAGAGTCCTGAGGCCGCTGCCACCGCTGTGGGAGGCAGGACCCAGAAACCCACCCATGCCTCCAGTCAAGTCCTCCAGAGTCAGGCCCCCACCCACAGCCTCCTGCTGGTCGGTCGTGATGGCATGACGACCACAAGCTTTTTATATAATAGATGGGATCACTATTATATATGCAGTCCATCATTGACCAAAATATTGTTATGTAGTTCATGACTGTATTTTATTCTTTTTGATTCAGTTGTAAATGGCATTGTTTTCTTAATTTCTCTCATAGTTTGTTATTCATGTATAGAAATGCAGTAGATTTCTGCATATTGATCTTGTATCCTGCAACTTAGTATCATTGTGTATCACAATACATCCATTAGAAAGGCTACTGAAAGGGTGATAAAAAAAAAAGAAATCCAGTGGTTCAAAGTGCTAACCAAGATAATGAAGTTAAACAACTTACCACATGTCCCAGTAATTCTGCTCCTGGATATTTGCCCAAGGAAAATTAAAACACATATTTACACAAAAACTGTATGTGAATGTCATTATAGTTTTACTTAACAGTTGCCCCAAACTGGAAACAACCAGCATGTCCTGTAATATGTGAATAGTTAAACAAACAGTGGTACATCCACAAAATGCAGTACTACTCAGCAATAAAAAGGATTGAACTATTGATTCATGCATCAACACAGATAAATCTTAAATGTATTTAAAATGCTAAAGCCTGAAAAAGATCTAGCTCAAAACCTGTAATGGCTCCCTATCACAAACAAAATAAAATAAAAACCTTACAATGTTCATCTTTATGATCCCACTGCAATATAAACTCTATAGATGCATTGGTTTCTATTTGTTTGTTCACTTATATTTGTTAACTGAAGAAAATAAATATTAATACTTCTGGTGTATAGGTGAAGAAACAACTGAAAGAGATTAAGTTACTTGGTAAAATAGAAACAGAATTTGAACACAGCACTTCCTGACTATTACCCCCTTTTCCTTGCAGTCACAGTTCTTGCTAATACATTAGGCTTAGCACAGTTTCAAAACCAATCTATGGTCCTTAATAGTAAACTGTATATATTTTAAACTTTTCGCTCTGGCCTTGTCCTTTCTAGACCAGTTGAAATCATCCTCCCCACCCCATGATTCTAGTGCATGGCAATAAAAATTACTACATGTTATGGAATAAGTGAATGAACAGAGTTGATAGCTTAATATATTATTTGCCCACATGGTTTCTGTCTGTTGTAGTATATTGACTTTTCATGACTTTCTTCCTTATTTATTTTTTTTACCTTACACCTTGATAATTCTTTTAGAGTCTTTTTAAAACCATCCTCTCCTTTTTACTCAGTTTTATTGTAATAACAATTAGAGCATTTCTTTGGACGTAGAGCTTTTTGGAATTTTCTTCTTTGAGACACATCTTTCTGATTTCAAGACGGGGGTGGGATTGGACATATTATTTGAGTGAACTTTCTACTTCTGTTCTGGCTAAAGGAATGTTTAGTTGTAGATTGAAATTGTTGTTATTAGTTGTTGAGTTGTTGTTTTTTTAAAAATATATTTCATTGATTTTTTTACAGAGAAGAAGGGAGAGAGATAGAGAGTTAGAAACATCGATGAGAGAGAAACATCGATCAGCTGCCTCCTGCACACCTCCCACTGGGGATGTGCCCGCAACCCAGGTACATGCCCTTGACCGGAATGAACCTGGGACCCTTCAGTCTGCAGGCCGACGCTCTATCCACTGAGCCAAACCGGTTTCGGCGAGTTGAGTTGTTCTTAACTGCAGAAAGTTGCAGGATGATGTGTGTACGTACGCATGTGTAATAATGGGGTCTTCTTCCTGTTAAGTGAAAAATAGGAGTCACTTATTTTGTTTAGGTCAACAATTTCAATCCGTAATTATGACTTTAAGATAATTTACTTTTGTAGAAACAGATAAATTAGATGTTACTTATATCTGAAGTATTTCATCTTCTGTAAAAGGTTTCTGGCGGTAGTTTATTAATTTAAGTGCACTTGAGTTGTTGCACTGATTATTAACCTATGAATGGGAAAGTTGAGAGACAAAGGTTTAAAGCAAGAGTTATAGAGCCCTTCACATTTAAAAGTTAATGAAAAATTAGGGAAAGCTATCTGGTGTTCATTGGCGGTGTTTTTTTCTTACTTTTTTCATTAAATACTTATTAAGTGCTTTACTTTACTAGTCAGTGATGAAGCTTTACCTGGATTTTCCTGTATAACTTAAAAGCCCAAAATAAGAAGTTATTTGATAATCTATCACTTGTATCTTGAAGCTCTCTATATAGATTTATCTTAGAGTTGGAGAAATAGTACTTAAGTGTTTGATTTCAAAAATAAAGGGAAAACAGTCACTTCAGGTTATGCTGCTATAGCTGTGAAAAAGTAAAAGGACAAATCTGGCAAGACTTGTGAAAATAAATCTGAGAATAGAATTATGGCTGCTTTAAATGATGCATTTCCTGGTGACTTTCAGGCTTATTGAATTCATATTTAAAAATGAAACATACTTGAAAATAACTGAGAACTACAAAAAGATTTCCAGATACCATTATGCTTTCAACATGAGTAACAGTAATATTTAAATGCACATTTAGAGTATTATTGATTTTTTTTTAAGTATCTTGGTTGTTTTAACTAAGTACTCCCATGATGATATAATTGCTTTCTTAGATACTTTTTTCACATGTTGGATAGAAATTATTTTCATATAGGATATTTCTCTAAAGTAATAATGTAATTCAATGATAATGTTATTTATTAGTGTAATCGAAAACTCTGAAATGTTCATAATTTGAGCTATAGTCTGTCAGGGAAGAAAGATAAGGCTAGACAATTGAAAGTTTCCAAATCCTTAGGAAAGACCTTTTAGAACCCATATGATTTCTTTTTCCATATGATATTCTTTATATTTTTTTATAAATAAAAATATACAATGAACTGAATGGAGTTTTCATTAAGAATAATAAACTCTTAAAGTGCTTAAAGCAGTACAACAAAACAAATTAGTTCACTAAGGATAAACATATGGCTCCTAGATTCTATGAAAAACAAAAGAAAAATAAAATCCAGGCTGTTGCTAAAAAATCCCAAAAGTGGCTATAGTATATTTTGATAGATTGTGGGAGGGGGAGTTTGCTCCTCATTCAAGATGAGATGATAAATGACTTTATGATAAAGGTTTAACAACTCTCTAGAAAGTTAAATAAATTGTTTAAAATTATGTAGCATAATCCAATATATATATAAGTATTTATAGTATATCTATAGTAATAAAAGTGTAATATGCTAATTAGACCAGATGTCCTTCCGGACGACCTTCTGGACGAAGCTGGGGCTGCAGCCACGGGATCGAGAAAGCTGTCCCAGATTCAAGGGATCCAGGCAGCCACTGTGGCTGCAAGGGAGGAATCCAGGCAGCCACCACAGCTGCGAAGGCCTACTCTTGCACGAATTTTGTGCACCGGGTTTCTAGTATTTATATAGTAGTATATATAAATAGTACATATGCATACAAACACATATTTATGTACATTATAAATAAGGCAGTTATTTATCAAAATGCTAATAGTGGTTATCTTGCAGTAAAGAGACAAGGAGTTTTTGTCCTTTTTTTTTCATATTTTCAAAACATTCTCTGTATATGTATTTGCATATTTAGAGTAAAAAGTCAGTAACAACCTTTAAAAGAGCCAAATGATGACCTTCTTAAGTATAGTTGTGTGCCAGAAAGTCTACTGCTATAGTAAGTAGGTAGTTAATACCTATCTCTAAAATAAGTTTAACAGATGTCTTATCCTGCCTGCTCACCTTGATCTCCATACTCAGATATAACATTTAGCTAGAGGTATTCAGGAGCTTTTTATACAGTGGTGTATGCACATTGAACTCACCTCAGGAGCTTAAATTCTAAGGCCTGGGTGCCTCCCACTAGAGACTCTGATTTTATTTATCTGGGATGTAGCTTGGCCAATGAAGTTCTGCTGGGGTCCTGCCCCAGCAGGTCCAGGGGTCCCCAAAGGTGTGGACGGAGTCGGCGAAGAAGGAAGGACACGGAGACAGTGTTCAGTTGATCAGCAGCCTAGCCAGGATCTCCAGCCAGGATCTCCAGCCAAGTTCTGGTCTGGATCTCCAGCGAAGTTCTGGTTCGGACCTCCAGCCAGGTTCTGTTACCATGTTCCCTCGCTAGGTTCTCCAGCCAGGTTCTGTCCAGGTTCTCCAGCCAGGTTCAGTCACCAAGTTCTAGTCAGGTTCTCTTGCCAATTTCTGTAGTCAGGTTCAGGCCAGGATCTTTTGTCATGTTCTCTCGCTAGGTTCTGTCTCTAGGTTCTGAGGCCAGTTTCTGTCCAGGATCTTTTGCCATGTTCTCTCCAGCGAAGTTCTTCTGTCTCTAGAGAACGTTCTGTGTAGGTTCTGTGCCTAGGTTCTGTCTCTCTTGGTTCCGTATTCTAAGTTCTGTGTCTTGCTGTCTTATTACATCTGTATTTATACCAGTTGATTCAATCCTATCAATCTCTATTACAAAGGTTAGGGCGTTTCTTATCTCCATTCCAGGGAGTAAAGATTATGTAGCTTAAGCATGATTGTTCATAGTTAAAGTGATTAATTACCCACCTGGCACTAGTTAAGAGGTTTTATTCCCTCCCTAACTTCAGGGGAAAATCCCTACCTGGGAAAACAACCTTTCTCAGAGACCTTGGTTAAAACACATAGTGCCAAGAAGGTGAGCAAACATATTAAGAACAGTATGCTATATATGCCAGGTCCCTTGAAACAGCAAGCATGGACCGGCTCCCGGCAAAGTTCCCCATGTTATTAAATGTATAGCCAAAGTTGAGAGCCTCTGTTATACAGAAAACTAAAAAGAAAAATAAACCACCCCAGCCAGTAAGGCTCAGCATCGACCCAGCAACCAAGAGGTTGCTGGTTCAATTCCCAGTCAGGGCACATGCCTGGGTTGTAGGCTCAATTCCCAGTAAAGCGTTTTCAGGAGGTAGCCGATAGGTGTTGTTCCTCTCTCATCTCTGTCCCTCTCCCTTCCTCTCTAAAAGCCAAAACATTAAAAAAAACAAAAACTAAATTGTTTTTCACTCCTTTAATTTGTATTCTGTTAAAACTGTTACTGCCTCTACAAAGCTTATGTTGAAAAAGTACGTATTATTTTCAACTTTTCTTAATGCTATGTTTTAATGTCCAGCCTGCCACTGAGTTAACTGGGTGACATGATGGATTCTTGTATTCTCCTTCTAAGTTTTTCTCCCTCTAGTCTATCTTCTACAATGTCACAATAACTAATTTTCCAAAGCATAAAATAATTATATCATTGCCCTTCATAAAGCCTTTAATTATCTGTTCTTTACAGGTTAAAGTAAAAGTTTATCAGTCTGGACCCAACCTAGTATTTTATTTTATTTCCTGGTAGTTCAACACTAGAGAACTTGAACTTCATTCGTACTGAATAAGCCTTTTGTTTTATACCTGCCTTTGCATATGCTGTTTCCTTTATCACTTATTTTGATCATAGTTCAAGAGTAGATTCAGAATCATTTCTTGGAATGGAAGGAAGCTAGCATTTATTGAATACACTAGTCAAGGACTGTGGTAGGTACTTTAAATAAAATACTTATAATCCTCACAGCCATCCTTAAGAAATAGTCATTTTCTGCCCTGCCAGTGTGGCTTAGTGGTTTAGCGTCAACTTATGAACAAGGATGTCATGGTTTGATTCCTAATCAGGGCCCATACCCAGGTTGTGGGCTCCATCCCCAATGTGGGGTGTGCAGGAGGTAGCTGACCAATGATTCTCTCTCATCATTGATATTTCTATCTCTCTTCCTCCCTCCCTTCCTCTCTGAAATCAATAAAAATATTTTTTTAAAGGAATAGTCATTTTCTTTTACTGTGCAGTTAGGAACCCAAGGCTTTTAGAGGGTAAATAGCTCAAAATTGCACAGCTAGTGTAAGTAGGTAAGAGATTTTGAGCTCCAAATCCAGTGATTGTTTCCATGTCCTTCTTCCTCTGCCCACGTCACATTGTTTCAGTAGTTAATGCCCATATAATTATTATCTTAGCTTCTTTCTAAACATAGTATGTGCAAGTATTTGATGTTTTCAGTTTTGTTTTAAATTCTTCATAGTAGAAATAAATAAATGTAATGGTCTTAAGGTAGAATAAACAGTTTCCATTGTTCTGTGTATAGTCAGTTTTAATACTTCACTGTGACTATCTCATTAACCACTTGAGTTGTATGGTCCTATATGTTTATATTTGTAACCTTTTCTCTGATGTCCTTATGAGTACTGAGCAGTTTCAATTTAACATCTATTCTGTAGTTCTTATATGAGCAAAAATAAAAATCTACATTTTTCACTATCCCACAAGTTGGTAGAGTCAGATTTATACATAGTTTATATAGAAATTTAAATACATTCACCCATAAAATTCAGTTAAATGCATTTCCTGTTCATGTAAAGAGGAACATTGAAAAGCTACTGTATGTAGATAACTTTAATAGTACAAAGTACAGCCTGTGAAACCTTAGCAGTCTCTGTACTGGAAAATGTTACAGTTTAACAAGAAGTTAATTTGGACAGTGTTAAAAATTTGAGACTTTTTTGGCTAGTAAGATAAATGTAATACTAGTATAAGTTGTCACTTTACCTTCTCTTTCTAGATTTTATTAGTGTTCTTAATTGTGATGGTTTCTTTAGGATACTGCTTCATAATTATTGTTTCCCAGTCTCATTTGATCTTTTTTTTCTCTATTAGAATGTGAAACATGTTGCAGAAGCATTCAAGAAGTGGCTGAAGGGGGAGGAAAAAAGTGCCATTGCCTCTCAGAAAAAAACAACAAAACAACAAAACAAAACATGGGAAATACAACCACCAAATTTCGTAAAGCACTCATCAATGGTGATGAAAACCTGGCCTGCCAAATATACGAAAACAACCCTCAGCTAAAAGAATCCCTTGATCCTAATACATCTTATGGGGAACCCTACCAGCACAATACTCCATTACACTATGCTGCTAGACATGGAATGAATAGAATATTAGGGTAAGTATTCCTATAAACAAGTTGATAATAAATTAGTCAAGGGAGAAAAACATATTAGTGAAAGAGGGAAAAAACCCTGATCTTTGAAAATATATACATACAGATGTGGGTGTTATATGGTATTGTAGTGAATTGAAATTTCTAAAACTGAATATGCTTAAATTATTAGGTATGACTTTTTAAAATTAAGTCTAAATTAGACCAAAAGTTTTAATAGTGAGGTTGGTTCACATATTTTTGTTGCTACAATGATTTTGATTCTAGAAAAGTACTTATCAACAAATTGCAGGGACTGGGCCCTATAGCAAAGTTCTTAAGCTCTGATTCACTAGTTGAAGTTGAAAAACAGATACTTTTGCCTTATCTAGTTATGATCAGATTTGAGTTTCCTTTCTTTTAATGGGGTTTAGTTACTTAAGAAGACTTTTCTAAAAGTGAAACATTTCCTTAAAATTTAAAATACTAACAAACTTAAAGCTTTTCAAGTATTAGTAACAGGGAATATATTTATTCAGATTCTTACCTAATTACAAGGGAGTTAAATTTGATATTTACTAGCTTATAACATGAAAGAAGCAAAGGATAGAAAAGTAGCTCCAAAACAAATTTAGTTTTTTTAGAAGTAGATTATGCAGCTATGGGAGTCTGATGCTAGAACAGAAAGAAAGAAACACTTCTTTGCTTACACAGTGAAACATAATTCTTAAACATGTATTCAAAGCTTTTTAGAACTTAAAAACTTTCAAGCTTTTTAAATTTCATTTTATACAAATTGTTGTTCAAATTAAGCTGTTCTTTTATATATGTATATATTTTATTGATTTTTTTAAAGAGAGGAAAAGAGAGGGATAGAGAGTTAGAAACATCGATGAGAGAGAAACATCGATCAGCTGCCTCCTGCACACTCCCTACTGGGGATGTGCCCGCAACCAAGGTACATGCCCTTGACCAGAATCGAACCTGGGACCCTTTAGTCTGTAGGTTGATGCTCTATCCACTGAGCCAAACTGGTTAGGGCAAGCTGTTCTTTTTTATATACCTGAAACATGCCATGTGTGTTCTGTCTGCCATGTCCATGCTGCTCTCTTTGCCCCAGAATCCCCTTCCCCACTCCACTCAGCTTTCTCTTTCTTTGCTAAATCTTACCCTTCCTTCAAGGTCCTGGGAAGGCTTTATCTTCTTAGCCTGTCACAACTCACAAGAACCTCAGTCTTTCTTTCTTTTTTTTTTTTTAACTTATACAGCTCTTTTTTGTTTTTATTACTTGTTTGGCATTCACTATCTCATTGTATCTTCTCTCTGCCTATCTAAATTGCAACTTTGTGATAAAAGTGTCTTTTTTGTACTTCTGTCTTTTTTGTACTTCTAGCATCTAGCATAATATCTTACACAAAGTAAAAATAAATTTTATAAAATCATTGCACAAGGGTCCTGCCTGCTAGCTCAGAGGGTGAGTGTCAACCTATGAAACAGGAGGTTACAGTTTGATTTCCGGTCAGGGCACATGCCCAGGTTAGGGGCGATCCCCAGTGCGGGGCGTGCAGGAGGCAGCAGATCAGTGATTCTCTCTTTATCACTGTAGTTTCTATCTCTTTCCCACTTTCTTTCTCTCTGAAATGAATAAAAATATATTTTAAAAAATTATTGCACAAGGAAATATTCTTATGACCAGGATTATAGTAAGATTTATGGTGGTATAAACTAATAGGATTTTAAGAAAATATTTGAAATGAAATGTGACAACATCTAGAAAATCTGCATAACTTGGTGAATCAGTACTTTTCAGAAGATCATTATGTATATGACTTTTTAAAATTATGCATGGGTAAAAGATTATTCATAATGCAAGGTAGATCATTGGATTTTAATGTAGCAGTGAAGAAGGTTCTTTGATATTAATTTCAGAGTCTGAAAAGTAATCTTTAGGTTTGATTAGCAATAAATGACAACTTGTTGAATTTTTGGTATAGTATCAAATGTGCATATTCATAATTATCTTTTAAATTTGTTATCTTCTATGTATTCTTATTTCCAAGTAGGAAATAATTGATTTTTGTCCTTCTTTTCCTTTACTACTTTAGGACTTTTCTTTTTGGTAGAGATGGAAATCCAAATAAACGGAATGTGCACAATGAAACATCTATGCATTTGTTGTGTATGGGACCTCAAATTATGATATCTGAAGGAGCCCTTCATCCTCGTTTAGCACGCCCCATGGAAGATGATTTTAGAAGAGCAGATTGTCTGCAGATGATCTTAAGATGGAAAGGAGCCAAACTTGACCAAGGGGAATATGAGAGAGCAGCTATTGATGCTGTAGATAACAAAAAAAACACACCCCTGCACTATGCTGCTGCCTCAGGGATGAAAACCTGTGTAGAGGTAAAACTTTGTTGTTTTGAATAATCTGCATGGTAAAATTTTCGTCTTGAAAATGTGTAATAATCAGTGTTTCTTTTGCTTTTTAAAATTGTATTTATTTTGATCTTCACCAAAGGATATTTTTCCCATTGATTTTTTTTAGAGAGACTAGAAGGGAGGGAGAGAGACACAGGGCTGGGCAGAGGGCTGGGATCGAACCTGTAACCCAGGTACATACCCTTGACCACAACACTTAGGTTCAAAGTCTGATGCTCTAACCACTGAGCAAAACCAACCCGTGCATGTTTTGCCTATCTTAACAGTTAACTAGTTGTTTTTGTCCCTTTTGTGGTTCTAAAAGAAGCAGGATTTCTTTCACGTAAAGTCATTCCCCTGTTTTAGGTAAATATTAAAAACAAACCCACAGTTACACAGCAAACCTTGGGAATAAAATGGTATCAAGAGCAACTGAAGCCGAAACCGGTTTGGCTCAGTGGATAGAGCGTCAGCCTGCGGACTGAAAGGTCCCAGGTTCGATTCCGGTCAAGGGCATGTACCTGGGTTGCGGGCACATCCCCAGTGGGAGATGTGCAGGAGGCAGCTGATTGATGTTTCTCTCTCATCGATGTTTCTAGCTCTCTATCTCTCTCCCTTCCTCTCTGTAAAAAATCAATAAAATATATTTAAAAAAAAAAAAAGAGCAACTGAAAATTTGCTAACATCCCTGAAGATAACAGTAATCAATTAAACACTATAATATTGAGAGTAATAGCTTTAGTAGAGACATGTTTTACTTTTTTGCTGATTTTTAGTAGACATTGTATAATAAAATGTATGCATATTGGATATGGCAACTCTTGGCAATGGGAACTATAGTTAAAGATATTGTTCAGTTCCCTAAGCAAGAGATAAATATTAATGAATACATTTATTGGGTTATCTTTAAAAACATTGATAATTTTAAAATGTGCTTCTTTTTCTGTTTAATGTGTATTAAAGTGTTCCTGAATATTGTATTTGAGCTTTTTTCCTCTATATAATTTCATATATATATATATATATATATATATATATATATAATATCTAACAACAGGCTTAGTTAAGGTCAGCCATATATAATGTAGGATCTTAAGATAAGAAATCATTACTCTCTTTATAGTATCATCACTACTTACAACTGGTTTTTCTCAGTTACATTCATGTCAATTTATACATAACTCATAGGGGTTCTTTCATATAGATATATTTATGATGGGGAGCACTTTCCCTAAGATCACAGAGTATCTACCTTTCCAAAAAGGTAGACTTTTGTTGAAAAAAAAAAAAACACACAAAGATCCTAATCAGGTTAAATTATATATCTGAAAATTTACTATTTCCTTAATATTATTCATGTATATATACTTTATACTTCTGAATTGATACCAAAAATATGGATGCCCTTCATTTTCTTACTCAGATTAAAAGATTACGTTATTTAAATGATTTCTTTAGAGTATCTTTTTTAAAAAAAATATATTTTATTGATTTTTTACAGAGAGGAAGGGAGAGGGATAGTGAGTTAGAAACATTGATGAGAGAGAAGCATCGATCAGCTGCCTCCTGCACACCCCCTACTGGGGATGTGCCTGCAACCAAGGTACATGCCCTTGACCGGAATCAAACCTGGGACTCTTCAGTCCCCAGGCCGACGCTCTATCCAGTGAGCCAAACCGGCTAGGGCTTTAGAATATCTTTTTGTTGTTGTTATTGACAGTTCTTTACTGTATCTTAGTGTCAATTCTTTTCACTTCTAAAACCCTTATCTTTTGTTTACTGCTATTATTTGTGATATTTATTAATCTTTTAGAGTCTTTTATTTCTTGGGTTTGTGTCACCTTTGCCCACTAGTTAGTCAGTGACAGTTATTAACATGAAACTACTTTTTTTTCAGGCAATGTTTTCTAACATTGATTCACAGCATGGTAGAAGGATGTCCAGAGGATTCAGGGGAAAGGAGGTTATTGGAAGAATTCCTGAGGCTTTTACACAAGCCTTTTTGTATATTGTTCTATGCCCACCTCCCGTGAAAGAATCCCTGCTGTAGTGACTCACCATTACTGATGGGACTGTGTCATATTTCTCAAGCGAGTTAGAGTAGACAATAGCTCATTCTTGATAGTAGTAATAATGCTCTTAAATTGCTGCCTTAATATCTTTTTTTTTCTTTTTTTTAAATATATTGATTTTTTTATTGTTTAATTGCTTAAAGTATTACAAAGGGTATTACATATGTCTCCTTTTTTCTCCCGCCCTTGACAATCTCCTGGCCTCCCCTACCCCCCAGTGTCTTATGTCCATTGGTTATGCTTATATGCATGCATATAAATCCTTCGGTTGATCTCTTACCCTCCGCTTCTGCCCCCCTACCCCCCAACCCCCCTGGCCTTCCCGCTGCAGTTTGACAGTCTGTTTGAGGCAGCTCTGCTTCTGTATCTATTTTTTTTTAATTTATTTTATTGCTTAAAGTATTACAAAGGGTGTTACATATGTGTCCTTTTCTTCCCCCCCGCCCTTGACAATCCCCTGGCCTCCCCAACCCCCCAGTGTCTTATGTCCATTGGTTATACTTATATGCATGCATACAAGTCCTTCGGTTGATCTCTTACCCCCCCTCCCTCCTGCCCCCCAACCCTCCCGGCCTTCCCGCTGCAGTTGGACAATCTGTTTGAGGCAGCTCTGCTTCTGTATCTATTATTGTTCAAAAGTTTATAATGGTCTCTATTATCCATGAATGAGTGAGATCATGTGGTATTTTTCCTTCATTGACTGGCTTATTTCACTTAGCATAATGCTCTCCAGTTCCATCCATGCTGTTACAAATGGTAAGAGTTCCTTCTTTTTTACAGCAGCATAGTATTCCATCGTGTAGATGTACCACAGTTTTCTAATCCATTCATCTACTGATGGGCACTTAGGCTGTTTCCAGGTCTTAGCTATGGTGAATTGTGCTGCTATGAACATATGGGTGCATATATCCTTTCTGATTGGTGTTTCTGGTTTCTTGGGATATATTCCTAGAAGAGGGATCACAGGGTCAAATGGGAGTTCCATTTTTAGTTTTTTGAGGAAACTCCATACTGTCTTCCATAGTGGCTGCACCAGTCTGCATTCCCACCAGCAGTGCACGAGTGTTCCTTTTTCTCCACATCCTCTCCAGCACTTGTCGTTTGTTGGTTTGTTGAAGATAGCCAGTATGACAGGCGTGAGATGGTACCTCATGGTTGTTTTGATTTGCATCTCTCGGATGATTAGTGACTTTGAGCATGTTTTCATATGTCTCTTGGCTTTCTGAATGTCCTCTTTTGAAAGGTGTCTGTCTCTTTAGATCCTTTGCCCATTTTTTGATTGGATTGTTTATCTTTCTTTTGTGAAGTTGTATGAGTTCCCTATAAATTTTGGAGATTAGGCCCTTATCAGATATGACATTGGCAAATATGTTTTCCCACGCAGTGGGTTTTCTTGTTGTTTTGTTGATGGTTTCTTTTGCTGTGCAGAAGCTTTTTATTTTGATGTAGTCCCATTTGTTCATTTTCTCTTTAGTTTCAAGTGCCCTAGGAGCTGTATCAGTGAAGAAATTGCTTCGGCATATGTCTGAGATTTTGTTGCCTTTGGATTCTTCTAGAATTTTTATGGTTTCCCGTCGTACATTTAAGTCCTTTATCCATTTTGAGTTTATTTTTGTGTATGGTGTAAGTTGGTGGTCTAGTTTCATTTTCTTGCATATATCTGTCCAATTTTCCCAATACCATTTATTGAAGAGACTATCTTGACTCCACTGTATGTTCTTGCCTCCTTTGTCAAATATTAATTGAGCATATCGGTTCGGGCCAATTTCTGGGCTCTCTATTCTATTCCATTGATCTATATGTCTGTTCTTGTGCCAGTACCAGGCAGTTTTGAGAACAGCGGCTTTGTAATACAGTTTGATATCAGGTATTGAGATCCCACCTACTTTGTTCTTTCTCAGGACCGCTGCAGCTGTTTCGGGTCTTTTTTTATTCCAGATGAATTTTTGGAAAGTTCGTTCTAGATCTGTGAAATATGCCGTTGGTATTTTAATGGGAAGTGCGTTGAATTTATAGATTGCTTTGGGTAGTATGGACAGTTTAATGATGTTGATTCTACCAGTCCATGAACACAGTATGTTCTTCCATCTGTTTATGCCTTCCTTTATCTCTTTTTTCAATGTCCTGTAGTTTTCTGAGTAGAGGTCTTTTACCTCTTTAGTTAAGTTTATTCCTAGGTAGCTTAATATTTTTGGTGCAATGGTAAATGGGATTGTTTTTTTAGTCTCTCTTTCTGAAAGTTCACTATTGGTGTATAGAAATGCCTTAGATTTCTTGGGGTTAATTTTGTATCCTGCTACATTGCCAAATTCATGTATTAAGTCTAGTAGTTTTTTGATGGAGTCTTTAGGGTTTTGTATGTATAATATCATGTCGTCTGCAAATAAGGACAGTTTTACTTCCTCTTTTCCAATTTGGATGCCTCTTATTTCTTCTTCTTGTCTAATTGCAATGGCTAATACTTCCAGTACTATGTTGAACAGGAGTGGTGAGAGGGGGCATCCCTGTCTTGTTCCTGTTCTTAGGGGAAATGGTGTTAGTTTTTGTCCATTGAGTATGATGTTGGCTGTGGGCTTGTCATATATGGCTTTTATTATGATTAGATTCTTCCTGATTGAGTTTTGGAATGTTGTATTTTTCTAGGAATTTGTCCATTTCCTCCAGATTGTCTAGTTTGTTGGAGTAGAGTTGTTCATAGTATTTTTTAACAATCATTTGTATTTCTGTGGGGTCTGTTGTTATTTCGCCTCTATCATTTCTGATTTTGTTCATTTGGGTCCTCTCTCTTTGCTTCTTGGTGAGTCTGGCTAGAGGTTTGTCAATCTTGTTTATCCTTTCAAAGAACCAGCTCTTGGTTTCATTGATTTTCTGTATTGTTTTTTGGTATCTATGTCATTTATTTCTGCTCTAATCTTCCCTCTGCTCACTCTGGGGTTTTCTTGTTGCTCTCTTTCTAATTCTTTGAGTTGTAGAGTTAGATGATTTACTACCATTTTTTCTTTTTTTATGAGATAGGCCTGTAGAGCTATAAACTTCCCTCTCAGGACTGCTTTCATTGTGTCCCGTAGGTTTTGGATTGTTGTGTTTTCATTGTCATTAGTTTCCAGGATGTTTTTATTTTCTTCTTTGATTTCCTTGGTAACCCAATCAATATTTAATAACATGCTATTCAGCTTCCAAGTGTTTGAGTATTTGGGGTTGTTTTTATTGTAGTTTATTTCTAATATTATGCCATTGTGGTCTGAGAAGATGGTTGGTATGATTTCAATCTTCTTGAAATTGGGGAGACTTTGTGACCCAATATGTGGTCTATTTTTGAATATGTCTTATGAGCACTTGAGTAGAATGTATATTCCGTGGCTTTGGGGTGAAGTGTTCTTAAGATGTCAATTAAGTCCATCTGATCTAGTGAGTCATTTAGGATTGCTGTTTCTTTGCTGATTGTTTGTTTAGAGGATTTATACAGTGATGTCAGTGGTGTATTAAAGTCCCCTACTATGATTGTATTGTTGTCGATCTCTCTGATATCTTCCAGGAGTTTTTTTATGTATTTGGGTGCTCCTGCATTGGGTGCATATATGTTTATAAGGGTTATATCTTCTTGTTGTATTGATCCCTTTAGTATTATGAAGTGGCCTTCCTTATCTCTTGTTATGGCCTTCACTTTGAGGTCTTTTTGTCCAATATAAGTATTGCTACCCCAGCTTTCTTTTCATTTCCATTTGCCTAATATTTTTCCATCCTTTCACTTTCAGTCTGTGTGAGTCCCTTCTTCTGAGGTGGGTCTCTTGTAGACAGCAGATGTATGGGTCATGTTTTTTTTATCCCTTCAGCCACTCGATGTCTTTTGGTTGGAGCATTTAGTCCGTTTATGTTTAAAGTTATTATTGAAAGGTACTTGTTTGTAGCCATTTCTTTTTTTGTGTTGCTGTTTTCTTTCTGAGCTTTTTATTTCTTCTTTTTACACCAGTCCTTTTAGCATTTCTTGCATTGCTGGCTTGGTGGTGATAAACTCCCTTAGCCTTTTTTGTCTGTGAAGCTTCCTATTTCCCCTTCAATTTTGAATGATAGCCTTGCTGGATAGAGTATTCTTGGATTCAGTCCTTTGCTTTGCATCACTTTGTAAATTCCCGTCCATTCTTTTCTGGCCTGATGTGTTTCTGTTGAGAAATCATTTGATAATCTAATGGGAGATCGCTTGTATGTAGCTTTCTGTCTCTCTCTTGCAGCCTTTAAGATTCTCTCTTTGTCCTGAACATTTGCCATGGTAATTATGATGTGTCTTGGTGTGGGTCTTTTTGGGTTCACCTTGTTTGGGACTCTCTGTGCTGTGTGACCTTTTTTCTTCCCCACCTCAGGGAAGTTTTCTGATATTATTTCTTCATATAGGTTTTCTAAATCTTGTTCCTCTTTCTGTTGTTCTGGCACCCCTATTATTCGTATGTTGTTTCGTTTCATGTTGTCCCATAGCTCCCTTAGGCTCTCCTCCTGTCTTTTAATTTTTTTCTCCAATTGCTGTTCAGTTTGGGTGTGTTTTGTTTCCCTGTCTTCGAATTTGCTAATTCGGTCCTCCACTTCTCCTAGTCTACTGTTGTAACTTTCAATAGTGTTTTTTATTGCAGCTATGTCACTCTTCATTTCTTCTTGGTTCTTACATAATTTATTGATTTTTTTAATCTGTTTCTTCTTGCTTCTTGCATAAGTTATTTATTTTTTCCTCCATCTGGTTTATGCATTCTATGACCCTTAATCTGAATTCTTTTTCTGTCATGCTGCATGCCTCGGTTTCACTTAGCTGCTTTTCTTGCGAGTCCTCCTTTTCTTTCCTTTGGGGGTTTCTTTGTCTACCCATGTTTGATCTCACCGACATATCTAGATGTTGAGTCGTTCAGTGGCTCCTCCCTGGGTGGCAGTGGCTTCTCGGCCTGTGGTTGCTCCTCGGGCGGTTGTGGTAGCAGCTGCTCCTCAGTTGGCAGCAGCTCCTGTGGTGGGTGCTGTTCACCGCTGTGGTGGCTCCTCTGGCTGGTGGGGGGAGGCTTCACACACAGCTGCTGTTTCTCAGACAGAGGGTGTTGTGATCAGGAGGCTGCTGTTCCTTGAATGCTGCCTTAATATCTTACTGCCAAAAATTCTATAAACATTGCTTTAGTAATCGTTGATTTTATAATATGTTTGCAATGACATTCTTATCAAATTGTTCAAAAAAATAGAGTATAGTGTTTTTACCAGCATTATTTTTTCCTCAGTGAATGACATTTGTGCCAGGTTTTATTCTAAACTATCTGACAGGCCTGATGATTTGCTTCATGTGAATGTCTGTATATGTTTTAACTGTTTGATTTATCAGTATATCAGATTACATAAACCACACCATTTGATGACTTTTTATTTTTCTATATATTCAAAGGAGCTCTTAGACTTAATGTAAAACATCCCAAATAGAGCCCTATAAATACCTTGGTTACATTTATCCTAGTTTTCATCGGCAAATTTCAGCATATCGTTTTACCCATATAGCACTATCTTAAATCTCTTATAGTATACTACAGGCCCGATACACGAAATTCATTCAAGAGTAGGCCTTCCTTCCCCCAGCTGCCGACATTGGTTTCCCTCTGGCGCCTAGGACCCGGGCTTTCTTTGCAGCCCCAGCTTCATCCAGAAGGTCTTCCAGTCTAATTAGCATATTACGCTTTTATTATTATAGATACTGGACTGTACACTAGCCCAGCCTTGCGCCCTGAATGACTTTGGTAATGCTTACTATTAAGTAAAATAGAAGATTTTCCTGGGGAAGCATACATTAACTAATTCGCAGAGGTCTTACTGTGTTTTTTAATGCTAGTGCATAGAATACATGCATTTTTAAAAATCTATGTTAGTGTACTTCTTAAAGTATTAGTGGTTATGTATCTTTATTTCATGTCTTACTCCTTTAGTGAACAGGAAAGGCTTAGACTTCTCTTATAAAGTTTACTATCATAGGTAATTTAAATGTGGGCTCCTCCCCACCCCCCAAACTACTTATTTGACTGCATCATTGTTTTTAGACCTTTAGTCATAAGAATAACAATTATAGCCCTAACCGGTTTGGCTCAGTGGATAGAGTGTCGGCCTGCAGACTGAAAGGTCCCAGTTTCGATTCCAGTCAAGGGCATGTACCTTGGTTGCAGGCACATCCCCAGTGGGAGGTGTGCAGGAGGCAGCTGATCGATGTTTCTCTCTCATCGATGTTTCTCTCTATTCCCTCTCCCTTCCTCTCTGTAAAAAAAATCAATAAAATATATATTTTTTAAAAAAGAATAACAATTTTACTAACATTTGTATATACTGTTTTTCTAATCTTCATAATGCTCATTGGTACCAAGCATGATATAAAGGGTTTGGCTTAAGTGACAGAGTATTATCAGGTATTTATTACTGTCTTGGTCCTCATAGTGACTATCTGTAGGACCTTGAGTGAGTCACTCAACCTCTTTAAGATTATCATTCCCAACCATCCAAGACGAAACCATCACAGTTACCTCAAAAGTCCCCATTTAGCCCTAGTCAGTGTCACTCAGTGTATAGAGCATTGACCTATGGACTGAAGGATCCTGGGTTTGATTCCCGTCAAGGATTGCAGGCTCAGTCTCCAGTAGGGGGCATACAAGAGGCAGTTGATCAATGATTTTCTCATCATTGATGTTTCTATTTCTCTCTCCTCTCTTCCTCTCTGAAATCAATAAAAATATATATTTTTCAAAGTCCCCATTTAGCACCAATTTTCTGTTAATCTATGATTGTAATAAAATATATCCCATTTCAGAATCTAAGCCTTTAAGGCTAAATTGATTATTTTATTCCATGGCTAAGGTCAAGCTGTTTTTTGTTTTGTTTTGTTTTTTAACTATTAAAGCACTTATATCTATGGAAATATATCTTCTCTAGTTATTTAAATATTTTGCTCTCTGTATGTTTACGTAAGAACGAAGTTGATAAAGTTGTCAGTTGGCAATTTCACATGTGCATTTAATAGTTTAAATGGTTTCCTATGCCTCATTTAGAACCAGAGAAATGACATATTTACTTTAAAACTTCTCCTTCTCCCTATAATAATTGTGTTTCATAATAAGCTTAAGGTGTGTGTGTACACACACACCACACACACACACACACACACACACACAACGTAGGAGCCTCTCAATCATAGAGTTTGGGGAACTTATCAGTGGTTATATGTAGAATATTGCAATGGAATTTCCAGCCCTGAAATCTTTGATGCTATATTGCTTCCTACCTAATTGACTTCACCATATGAATTTTTCAGGTCTCTCAAGTTCAACATTTCCAAAAATGTACTCAGTCTTCTTTAGCCACTTGTTTCTCTTCTTGATTGCCTTGTTTCTGTTAACGATGCTACTACCATTATCTCTTGATACCTGGATTTACCTTGGACTGATTTTTTGTTTTGTTTTTTATTTTAGGGTTTTTTTGTGGTTTTGTTTGCATCGAACTCATGCTGCTTGTTTGCAGAATAGAGCTCTTCCTTGTCTCTTTTTCCCAGCCCTTCCTTTTTGTTTCTGTTGTCCACTCTTTCTAACACCAGGTGCTTATATTAAACCTTCGCTTTGGGATATTTTTCACAACTTCCTTAAGTAGGAAAATCTGGAGTTTCAAAAATATTAATCATTCAAAATTATTTATGAGATAAAAGTAATGTAAATAATAGTGGACTGTATTGGTGTCAAAATTGGAAATGCTTATATGTTAAACATTTATTAAGGATAAACTATAAATAAAGCCCTTCTAATTCTAATTTTTTTTATATTTCAAAGAATTGTTCTGAGGATCAGCAAACTTTTTTTCTGTGAAAGTCCAGATAGCAAATATTTTAGGCAATTGCTCAACTCTGCCCTTGCAGCTGAAAAGGAGACATAAACTATACAGTAACAAATAGGCCCGGCAGTGTTCAGTAGAACATTGTTTATGGACACTCCCACATAAATTTCTTATATTTTTCACATAGTATTAAATATTCTTCTTATTTTTTTCAACCACTTAAAATGTAAAAACAGTTTTTAGTTCTTGGTCTATACAGAAACAAGCAACAGGCTGTGTTTGGCCCACGGGCCTTAATTTGCAGTGGATCCCTGCATTATGCAAAGAACTGGGAAAGGAGAGCAGGACTGCACGCTTCAGAAGCTTATTTTAAATAGATGAAATAACATTATCAATATGTACAATTGCTGTATGCTTTAAGATTATACAAAATGGAACTCCTTTAAAACACATCTTCCAAGATGTTATTACAATAAATAGTACACTTTTTTCTTAGTTGTTGAGAGTTTTTGTTTTTCTGCTTTGTAATAGAGATGGACTTTGGAGAGGAATGGTGGTTAGGTCTATTAGCATGGCCCAATTAAAATCGAGTGACTTTTCTCCTTTTGGCAGACTCCCTAGAAAAGCCTCATCACTAGACCTCATTTTATTTATATTAGTGCTTCACATGCCATAGTGATTCAATAAATGGTTGATATGACAGAGATTGTTGTTTTTGATAGGGCTTTAAAGCATCTTTTTAAAATGAGTATTATCTTAGGTATTTCTTGTGCACTTCTGTTCTACTTGTTTATTCACAGTTCTAATTGTAGCTGCTTGTCAGATCAAATAGAGGTCACTAGAAAACCGAAGATGCTAAGTCACACTTTTTCCTTCCCAGCCACAGAGCCTGTTTGACACTTTGGCAGCTATCAAAGCATTTCACACTTCATTGAAAAGCCATAAAAACCATTCATAGGTCAGACTGAAGAGTTTTACCTAATTATATTGTATTTTTAATACCTGGAATTTTAAAACTGTAAAGAATACAGAATTTGTGGTCCCAGCTCAGCAGTGGAGTAACTCTGCCTATCTGGGACTCAGTTTTCTAATTTTTAATCAAGAAAGATATTGCCTCCAGAATATTATAATGCTAAGGGCCATATAAATCATTTAGGCAGTGGTTCAAGCTCCCCATCCCAGGAGCACTCCAGCACCTCTCCCCTCCCTCTATTCTTTCCCCACAGGCATACACCTCCTAAACTCTAAAGGACACTATGAGACTTGCAACCAGGACAGCAATGGGCAGTGGTAGTTCATCCCAGGCAAACCCCCTGAGATTCTCCCCAAGGTTCCCTTTTCTCTGACTTCTTAATGAGCCAAAGCAGACTAGCCTAGGCTCACTTCCCTAACCCTTTCTTGTTTCACTGTCCTCAGTCTTTATAAATGTCCTCTAAAATTCACCTGGACTCGTATTGTGAAGTCTTTCCTGCATGAAGTCAAGAATCCACACCCAGATCCCCTTTCTGGTAATAGTAGTAAGGTTTGAGTGGGTATGATTTCACTTTAAGTATTCAGAGGAGGCTACTCAAAATGTCACTCTCAGACCTGTAGCATCAGTAACTACTGGGAGCTTATTGACACTCATAAAAGAGAAAGATGCAAATTGTACCTTCATGACGCCCTCCAGCCAATCAGGAGTGAGTATGCAAATTAACACAACAAAGATGGGCTAATTTTCATAGGCAGGCACTGAGCTGCTGGGGGTGGGGTGGCACGCACTGCCCCAGCCAATCCGGGCCTCTGGGCAGCGTGGGAAGGCGGAAAGGCGGCTCCGGGCTAGAGCAAAGGCGCCCGGAGCAAAGGCGGAAAGGCGGCTCCAGCCAGAGCGAAGGTGGTATCAGCAGCCAAGGGAAGGAAGGCCTATTCTTACATGAATCTTCGTGCATCGGGCCTCTAGTTATAAATATAGCCCACCAGACCTCCCGATTCCAAGTCAGAATCTCTAGGGAGTAGACTCCAGGAATGTTTTAAGCAAGTTCTCTGGGTAATTTTTTTGCACGTTACAGTTCTGTGAAGCACTATCTAGGTCTCAAACATATAGATTGAAGTATTTTGTGGAAGGACTGATAAGACAGATCATGTAAAATGAAGATAGAGTCCATAACAAAGGAAAAGAAACTAAATGCCAAGGTCAAGAATTTGGGATTTATTTATAGAAAATTGAGTCACTGAAAATGTTTGATTAGAAAAGTGCTAGTAAAAGAAGATACATTAAAATTAGCTTAATGGTTGTAGTGTAGGACAGATTTGAAGAGTAATTCTAAAGCGGTGTTTCTTAAGGTCTTGCTCTATGAAGAATGATCCTGAGACTGGTGTTGGTATCAATCATTCGGGAAGTTGTTGGAAATGTGGAATCTCATGCCTCACCCCTAACTACTTTTTTTTTCTTTATTGATTAAGGTATTACATGTGTCCTTATCCCCCCATTGTTCCTCCAACCCCCACCCCCCACTCATGCCCTCACCCCCCTGGTGTCTGTGTCCATTGGTTGGGCTTATATGCATGCATACAACTCCTTTGGTTGATCTCTCCCACTTACCCCCACCCTCCCCCACCTTCCCTCTGAGGTTTGATGTTCTGATCAATGCTTCTCTGTCTCTGATCTGTTTTTGTTCATCAGTTTATGTTGTTTATTATATTCCACAAATGAGTGAGATCATGTGATATTTATCTTTCTCTGACTGGCTTATTTTGCTTAGCATAATGCTCTCCAGTTCCATCCATGCTGTTGCAAATGGTAAGAATTCCTCCTTTTTTACAGCAGTGTAGTATTCCATTGTGTAGATGTACCACAGTTGTTATTTTTGTTGTTGTTTTTACAGTCATTAATTCTACTCCTTGAATCTGAGCTTTCCTTCCTTCCTTCCTTCCTTCCTTCCTCCCTCCCTACCTCCCTCCCTCCTTCCCTCTCTCTCTCTCTTTCTTCCTTTCTTCCTTCCTTCCTTTCTTCCTTTCTTCCTTTATTTCTTGTTAAGATTATTACAGATGTCCCTCTTTTTCCCCCCATAGCTCCCCTCCACCTGGTTCCCACCCTACCCCAGGCCTTTGCCACCCTATTGTCTGTGTCCATAGGTACAGCATACATGCATATAAGATCTTTGTCTAATCTCTTTCCACCCCCCCCCCCAACCCTTTCCCTCTGAGAATCGTCAGTCTGTTCCATTTCCATGCCCCTGATTCTATTCCATTCTCCAGTTTATTCTGTTCATCAGATTTTTTATTCATTTGATTTTTAGATTCCCTTGTTGATAGATATGCATTAGTTGTCACTTTGTTGTTCATAATTTTTTATCTTTACCTTTTTCTTCTTCCTCTTCTTAAAAAATATCCTTCAACATTTCATATAATACTGGTTTGGTGATGATGAACTCCTTTAGCTTTTTCTTGTCTGTGGAGCTCTTTGTATGACCTTCAATTCTAAATGAGAGCGTTGCTGGGTAGAGTAATCTTGATTGTAGGTTCTTGCTATTCATCACTTTGAATATTTCATGCCACTCCCTTCTGGCCTGCATAGTTTCTGTTGAGAAATCAGCTGACAGTCATATGGGTACTCCCTTGTAGGTAACTAACTGTTTTTCTCTTGCTGCTTTTAAGATTCTCTCTTTGTCTTTTGCTCTTGGCATTTTAATTATGATGTGTCTTGGTGTGGTCCTCTTTCACCGGGTAGGGGAAGTTTTCTGTCATTATTTCTTCAAATAGGTTTTCAATATCTTGCTCTCTTCTTCTGGCACTCCCATAATTGGGATGTTGGTACACTTGAAGTTGGCCCAGAGGCTCCTTACACTATCTTCATATTTTTGGATTCTTTTTTCTTTTTGCTCTTCTGGTTAGGTGTTTTTTGCCTTCTCGTATTTCAAATCATTGACTTGATTCTTGGGACCCTTTAGTCTGCTATTGGATCTCTGTATATTATCCTTTATTTCAGTCAGTGTATGCTTAATTTCTGACTGGTCCTTTTCCATTTTATTGGCATTCTCACTAAGATCCTTGAAGGTCTCAATAAGTTCCTCGGAGGTTTCTAGAAGATTCTTGAGTAACCTTAAAGCTGTGGTTTTGAACTCTATATCCAATAGTTGGCTTTCTTCCATTTCTTTCATTTGTGACTTGTTTCTTTGTCTCCATATTTTGGTTGCTTCCTTGTGTTTGTTTCTATGTATTGGGTAGCTGCTAAGTCTCCTTGAGTTGATAGAGTGGCCTTGTGTAGTAGGTGTCCTATAGGGCCCAGTTGCTCAGCCTCCTCAATCACCTGAGGTGGAGACTCTTGGTGCACCCCTTTGTGGGCTGTGTGCACAGACTTGTAGTTGAGCCTTGATTGCTGTTGGTGTTACTGGAAGGAATTGACCTCCAGGCCAATTAGCTGTGTGGACCAGCTGCGACTACAGTGGGAGAGCTTCTGTGCAGGAGACACCCTTATGGGGCAGGACTTGCTTCAGTGGGGCTTTGGTGCTCACTAAGTCTGCCCCTTGAGTATGTCACTTATGGATGTGAAGAGTTGTAATCTGATATGGTCTCACACTGACCACTGGATACACTGGCTCTTGGGTCTCCAAGGAGGTGCAAACTCAGCCACTGCCTGGGACCACCAGCAGGAGCTACAGGGAGATCTGCAGATTCCTCCTCTTTGTATTGGGTTTGGAAGTGCCCAGACTGAGGCCCAGTGGTGAAGCAAGGCAGGCTGGTGCTGGTACTGGCCTTGGGCCTTTTATTGATAGCTTTGGGGCTCCCTGACCCAGCTGCAGCTTGTTTGACAGGTTTTAGACTGAGAAAGGACAAGCCATTAATATGTAAAAGTCACTGCACATGGCTTGTTGGATTGTAAGTTGGGTGGGGCGAGGTCTCAGAGAATCTCCAGAGTGGAGCGAACAGAAATGTCTGCCAGTCCGCCCTGCACCGGGGAGGTCCCAACACAGGAACAATGACCGCTGCGAGCACCTCCATCTGAAAGAAAGCCGCCCCCACGTTTCTGCCCCAATACCAGACAGTCCAGTTTCTCCCTGTATTTGTCTGGGTCCCCGGTAGCTTGTAATTCAGTTCAAGGTGCTGACCTTTCAAGACAGTGGTTTTCAACCTTCCTAATGCTGTGACCCTTTAATACAGTTCTTCATGTTGTGGTGACCCCCAACCATAAAATTATTTTCGTTGCTACTTCATAACTGTAATTTTGCTACTGTTATGAATCGTAATGTAAATATCTGATATGCAGGATGTATTTTCATTGTTACAAATTGAACATAATTAAAGCATAGTGATTAATCACAAAAACAATATGTAATTATATATGTGTTTTCTGATGGTCTTAGGCAACCCCTGTGAAAGGGTCATTCGGCCCTCAAAGGGGTCGCGACCCACAGGTTGAGAACCACTGTTTTAAGAGGAGCAGCTGCATCTCTAGCAGCTGTGTAACTCAGCCCCAATCCTCACTTGGTTTTATAGTTCATAGTTCTTACTGCCCGTAGGGACGTCTCTGGAACTCTGGGCAGGGAGTCTGGTGTGGGGCTGGGACTCCTTACTCCTCCAGACGGCCTCCAAAGAGGCGATCTCCCTCCCTATGAAAAAAGCGGCACACCTGGGTGCCAGACCAGCCTATTCCGTGTCTGCACACCTCCTACCAGTCTTAATGCGCTTTCTTCTTTACCTGTCTAGTTGTAGTACTTCCACTCGGCCAGCTTTCCCGTGGTTCTGGATGATAGTTCTGTATTTTAGTTGTAATTTTGATGTGGTTGTGGGAGGCAGCAAGTACAGGTGTTTACCTATGCTGCCATCTTGGTTCCAATCCTTCACCACAGTTTTTTAATCCACTCATCTGCTGATGGGCACTTAGGCTGTTTCCAAATCTTAGCTATGGTAAATTGTGCTGCTGTGAACACAGGGGTGCATATATCCTTTCTGATTGGTGTTTCTGGTTTCTTGGGATATAGTCCTAGAAGTGGGATCATGGGTCAAATGGGAGTTCCATTTTTAGTTTTTTGAGGAAACTCATACTGTTCTCCACAGTGGCTGCACCAGTCTGCATTCCCACCAGCAGTGCACGAGTGTTCCTTTTCTCCCCATCCTTGCCAGCAATTGTCATTTGTTGATTTGTTGATGATAGCCATTCTGACAGGTGTGAGATGGTATCGCATTGTCATTTTGATTTGCATCTCTCAGATGATTAGTGACTTTGAGCATGTTTTCATGTCTCTTGGCTTTCCTTATGTCCTCTTTTGAAAAGTATCTATTTAGGTCCATTGCCCATTTTTTGATTGGGTTGTTTATCTTCCTTTTGTTAAGTTGTATGAGTTTCCTGTAAATGTTGGAGATTAAGCCCTTAACAGTGATAACATTGGCAAATATGTTCTCCCTTGAAATGGGCTTTCTTGTTGTTTTGTTGATGGTTCATACCATGTTCATGGATTGGTAGAATCAACATCGTTAAAATGTCCATACTACCCAAACCAATATATAGATTCAATGCACTCCCCATTAAAATACCAATGGCATATTTCACCGACCTAGAACGAACTCTCCAAAAATTCATCTGGAATAAAAAAAAACCAAAATACCCAAATAGCTGCAGCAATCCTGAGAAAGAAGAACAAAGTAGGTGGGATCTCAATACCAGATATCAAGCTGTATTACAAAGCCACTGCTCTCAAAATTGCCTGGTACTGGCACAAGAACAGACATATAGACTAATGGAATAGAATAAAGAACCCAGAAATCGACCCAAACCACTATGCTCAATTAATATTTGACAAAGAACATACAATGGAGTCAAGACAGCCTCTTCAAGAAATGGTGTTGGGAAAATTGGACAGATACATGCAAGAAAATGAAACTAGACCATCAACTTACGCCATACACAAAAATAAACTCAAAATGGATAAAGGACTTAAAAGTAAGACGGGAAACCATAAGGAATTGACAGGCAGCAAAATCTCAGACATATGCTGAAGCAATATCTTCACTGATGCAGCTCCTAGGTAAATGGAAACTAAAGAGAAAATAAACAAATGGGACTACATCAAAATAAAAAGCCCTAACTAACTTTGAATCTGTCTGGCAGAAAGCTGCCCCTCTTACCTCGCCCTCAGGCCAGACAATTCAGTTCCTTCCCATAGGTCCCTGGTACCTTTCAAGGTGCTGCCCTAGGGCAGTGGTTGGGAAACCGCGGCTCGTGAGCCACATGTGGCTCTTTGGTGCCTTGAATGTGGCTCTTCCACAAAATACCACGTGCGGGCATGCACGTACAGTGCAATTGAAACTTCATGGCCCATGCACAGAAGCCGGTTTTTGGCCTGGGCGAGTTGATATTTGGCTCTGTTGACTAATGAGTTTGCCGACCACTGAGATAGATGAAACAAGTATACAAGACGAGTGTGGATGGGAGAGTTGGAAGGGGTCGACCTCAGCAAATGTACCTCAATCAGATTGAGGACATTTTTAGCAAAGGCCAGCTTAGGCATACCCTAAGTAAGTTAATAACAATATACCTACCTATATAGTTTAAGTTTAAAAAATTTGGCTCTCAAAAGAAATTTCAGTCGTTGTACTGTTGATATTTGGCTCTGTTGACTAATGAGTTTGCCGACCACTGCCCTAGGGAGTGAGTCCAAGTCCATGCATGGGCCCTTTAAGAGAACTGCTGGGACTTCAGCAGCCTGAGCCTCAATCCCCACTTGTTTTTACAGCTAGAAGTTATGGGGATTTCTCTTTCTGGCACAGGAACCCTGGGCTAGAGCGCTTGGTGTGGAACTGCAACCCTTCACTCCTCAGGGGAACCTCTATAACTAAGATATCCCTCCCAACTTTTATCTGCTACATGTGGGTATGGGACCAGCCTGCCCCTCCTACCAGTATGGATGTGGCTTCTTCTTTACATCCATAGTTATTCCACTAGATTTCAGGCTGTTCTCAATGATAATTGTTTAGTTGTAATTTTGATGTGGTTGTGAGAGGACATGTGTACCACAGTCACCTATGTTACTATCATGACCAGAAGCCTTTATCACTTATTTTGAGGAATATTGAAAATGGTTTTGTTTCAGTGATTTGCTCATCCTAATTTCATTTCAGTGTTTGACTGAATAAGGAATGATACAAATGAAAATTTTTGTTCACTATGTCAGGAAATCCAGGTATTTGTGGTTAAAGTAACAGTATCACTGGTATCCTTCTTGTTTAAGAATGATTCCTAGAAATTTATAAAAGTGAAAGCATTGAATAACTATAAATTGTTTTATTGATAACTAAAACTTTATTTTTGAATTGGGCAGAATGCTTAAGAATTTCTTTTTAAGCTCTGGCCAGGTAGCTCAGTTGGTTAGAGTGTTGCCTCCATACACCAAGGTTGCAGGTTTGATCTCCTGTCAGGGCACATAGAAGAATCAACCAGTGAAGGGATAAATAAGTGGAAGAACAAATCGATATTTCTTTCCTCTCTCATTCTCTCTCTCTGAAGATTAATTTTCAAAAAGGACTTTATTTTTAAAGTTTAAGAAATTGGTGGTGTTGTAGCTTTTATTTTTAACCAAAAGGTATTCATCTTAATACTAATAAACAAGAATTGCCAATCTTAAAATCAGAAGCAACTAATACCTAAATAACTTTTATTGTCATTTTATGAACTAACATTGCATTTTTGTTGTGTTTCATTTATTAAAGGCTTTATATTTTTAACATGACAATAACTTATTTAAATCTATCATTGCAAATTTTTGAAAAAAATCTTTTTTAGATTTTAGTAAAACATGGAGGAGACTTGTTTGCTGAGAATGAGAATAAAGATACTCCTTGTGATTGTGCTGAAAAGCAACACCACAAAGATTTGGCCCTTAATCTGGAATCCCAAATGGTATTCTCACGAGATCCCGAAGCTGAAGAAATAGAAGCTGAGTATGCTGCATTAGACAAACGAGAGGTAAAGTGTATTTTTTTAATTAAAAAGTTATATGGATTTTATATTAAATTTTTTTCTTGTTTAAAGCCCAGTTTGTGTGGTCTTTTTTTGCAATGGTAAATATCCAGTCATCTACATAGCCATAAGTATAAAAATACATTTAGAAACCCTGAAGGTCTAAGCTTTCCTCTAACAAATGTGGGTATGCTTACTTACACATAAAAAGAGATGCTGGTATGTGGTATGAATCCTAACCACTCCTACTAATCCAAGACTCCAATCCTCCTGTTCCTCAGTCTCTCTCTGTCTTCTGGATTGTTCTTGTCAACAAACATGCTTTGGTAAATCCTGTCATAAAAGGCAAAAACAGCTTAACAGTCTTTCCATTGACCGCTCTTCCCTAGCCCTGTCCCAGTCTCCTGCAGTTGTAGACCATATCTCCCATTTTCATATGGGAAAAACCAACTTAATAGTTGCCCCTTCCAAATTCCTCCATTCTTTAGCCCATCTAAGTGTGACTTTCTTCCCTTCTGTGATGTAATTGAACTTATTATCATGGACATAAAGAGCCTTTCTTGTCTGAGTAAATATTACCTCCATTTACTTAGTTGTTCTAGCATAAACAACTCATGCATTCTTGATTCCCCATCTCTTCTTACATCCAAACAATCTGGCAATCCTGACAGTTTTACCTCCAAAACTATAACCTAAATCAATTTACTCCTCCCAATTTCCACTCCTACCTCCCTAGGCCCTTGCCACCCTCACTTCTCATATGAGCTAATGTAATAGTTTTTTCATATTAGTCTCCTTCCTTCTATTCTGGTTTCCTTAGAATCCCATCTTGTACACAGAAGCCAGAGTGACAATTTTAAATTAAAACGAGGTCATATTACTTAAATCACTTAGTAACTTTTTATGGTACTTAAAATAAAATCCAAACTATTTACTCAGATATAATACCTTTTGTCGTCTGGCTACTACTCACCTCTTCAACTTTATCTCAAACATTTTTTCTTAACACACTTTGCTCTAATTATCATACCTAGACTACATCAAGACTTTGCATTTGCTATTTTCTATGTCTGAAATATCCCAGTTTTTCTCTTGGCTAACTCAAGATCACTTTTTCAGACAGGCAGTCTTTAATCATTCTTTCTAAAATAAGTCCCTCTCCTTCCATTATTCTGTACTATAATATCCTGTTCGTCCCTCTTAGCATTTATCATGTGCTATAATTATTTTTATGTTTGTTTACTTATTTATTTCCTTTCTCTCTTATTAAATTGTTAACTCCACAAAGACCAGGGTCTTAACTGCCTTATTTAACAGTGTATTTTCAGTGTCTAACATACTGGTGCACAGTGGGCACCAATAGATATTCCTTAGATAGAGAAATTATAAGACAAAATAAATTTTTCCTCCTCAAATGATTCTGATTTGATGTTCAGTGCTAACTTGATTCTAAAAGAAATTTTATAACTCTTCTTTGTGTTTAATTGTATTGTTAGTTTTCTTTTTCCCATGAATTCCCAGCAGCTTGAGGGCTGCTATACTTTGCATATGGGGAAAAGAACTGAGTTTCTTAGAATTAAAAGATTTACGTTTCTTTACCTTTTGTGATTCTTTAGATTGTTTAATATTTATTCAGATTAAGTATACATAGAGAGAAGGCTGATGTCCTAACACTTTAATGTGGTTGTTCAATTCACATAGTAACCTTGAAATGACAATTATGACCCCTTCTTTTTTTAAATGAGGAAGATAAGCCAGGAAATAGTTGAATATCCTATCACCAAAGTAAGCTGAACCTGATTCTTATGACTTAAAAATCTAAGAATCTCTTTTTGCTACACGGCCTACCTTTTGACAACCGATACATAGAAATTATACTGTAATAATTGATATAAAAATTTAGTCAGAAGACATTTAAACAATAATATTCTAGCAGTAATGTTGATGTGAGTAATCTGAAAGTCATTTAGGTCTTTTCATCAAGATATCTTCATTTATTAGTAAATTTTTAAAATAATAATACTCATCAATAGATTTAACATCTAAATGAATATAGTATAACTATAATAAACTATTATGTTAAGCAAAAATATTTACAGAACAGTTTGACACTAATTATATAGGGGAAAAATGTATATTTGAAGAAGTTTGCTATATACCAAAATTATAATTGTGGATATGAGTGATTTTCTTTACTATTACTATTTTTTTCTATTTTCATGCATTGCTTAAAATTTATAATGAATATTTATTGCTAAAAAATTTCCTCCTTCCTGATTTTACTCATCAGAGGTAAGTTTCTTTTTTTATGCTACCAGACTTAAGCAAACATATGCATACAGAATTTTTAATGCAAAAGTAAGATCATATAGTATATTGAGTTCTGCTAAAATATGTTTTCAGGTTAATGGTATATCATGAACATCTTTCCCAAGTCTGAACATATGATCGACATATTTCTTACCTATTGATGAACATTTCAATAATTTAGATATTTTGCTAGTTTTGTACTTTTATTTTTAATCCATATTGTATTTTTTAAAATTGACTTCAGAGAGAAAGGGAGAGGGAGAGGAGATAGAAACATCAATGATAAGAGAGTCATCAATTGGCTGCCTCCTGCATGTCCCCTACTAGAGATCAAGCCCACATTCCAGGCATGTGCCCTGACCAGGAATCGAACCATGATCTTCTGGTTGATGCTCAGCCACCGAGCTACACCAGCTGATATTGGCTTTATTTTTGTCTACTATTTCATAATGTGAAAAGCACTACTTTCATAAATAAATACTTATATACAAATACTTATAGCAACACTACTCACAATAGCCAAAAATTGAAAACAGCCAAAATGTCTATCAACAGATAAATGGATAAATAAAATATGAGATATATATACACAATGGAATATTACTCAGCCATAAAGAGAACTGAAGTACTAACACATGCTAAAAATATGGATCAATCTCAAAAACATTATGCTAAGTGAAAAAGCCAGATACGAAGGACACATATTGAATAACTCCATGTATATGAAATGTCCAGAGTAAATAAATCCATAGAAACGAAAAGTACATTAGTGGTTGCCAAGGGCTGGGAGGAAGAAGGAATGTGACTACTTTATGGGTATGGGGTTTCTTTTGGGGTGATGAGATTGTTTTGGAACTAGATACAGGTGGTGGTTGTACAACATTGTGAATGTACTAGAGGCTACTGAATCGTACACTTTAAAATGGTTAATTTTAAGTTATGTGAGTTTCATAACAATTTTTAAAAACAAAAAAATAATGTTTGGGTTTTTTTTACTTCAATGTAAACAATACTTTTTTAAAATTCATTTTTGTATCTTCTTTGACCCTGATCAATTCTTGTATTATTCTGTCTATGCTAGAGTTTCACATGGCCTGCTATGTAATTGTATTAAGCCTACATAATTAGCACTTTTTAAAATTTATGTTCCCAAGGTGCAGTGTTTATTTTAGCTAAGGTTTCTATTCAGTTAATGATCTGCACAGTGTATAATATTATATCTCTGTAATTTCTTATTGACACATTTTAGTTTAGCTTTTTCCTCCAGGTGATTAGTTTATAAATGGTAAGATCTACTTCATTCATTCATTCTGCAAAACTGATTAACTGCTCTGCCAGACAATGTTTTAGGAGCTTAGAGATTTAGTGAGGAACAAAGTTAAACTCCTGCCTTCTAGGGGCTTATGTTTCATCATGGATAGAGAGAGACACACAAATAAGTTTAAAAATAAATGAACACAATTTTTGAGAATGGTAACTGCTACAAAAAAAATAAATAAAAGCTAGATGATGTATTAGACTAATTAGAGTGATGGCTGAGAGCAGTGTGTTCAATTTATTGAAGTCCCAAAAAAGAGCAGAGAAACTAGTAAGTAATGGGCCTCATGGACTATGGACAGGCTGTAGGAGTGGATTGTGTGAGTACACCTGAGTAAATAAAGGGGAAACCAAACATTGCACTGCTATGAAAGTCATCTAAAGACTCCTGCTTTCCAATTTAGAATTCAGGAAGGCTCAGGCTCTTTTTCTGGTAGGAAATCCATATGCTGGACTTTGCCTTAGCTGGCTACCCCAGTTAGCATAACGTTTAACCTACTCCAGGTGTCTTCCTCTTAGGTCAAAGTACACATCAGGGTAGCCTAGGTCTTGATCTTCAGGTGAGAACAGCTGAGTAAGTAGCATGGAAACTGAAAAGAAGAGAAGGGTCTGAGAATCCTAACGGCATTCTCTAGCTATTTTCCCCCCTTTCTCCCAGGCTACGCTCATGGATCACTAAAGAGAAATTGGTATTAAAAGGAATTGGAAATATCCTCTCCTTTCCTTGAGTGTCTTAAGATTTTAACAATTACATTATATTTGGGTAAATAAGTACTCATTTTTTCATTTTTTAACAATGAACGTGTTTTACCTATATAATTAGACGGAGGGGGCAGCTGTTTTCATTGTGAGAAAAAAAATACTTTCATAACTCCTTTGTCGTAGTCTTTTCTGAAACAGTTTTGAAGGTACTATCACTTTATACATGAAATCAAAGTGTTATCGTTTGTATGCTGGGCTGTTTTGCATTTCTTTAGTGATATTTTGATAGCAATAGTATGTACAGATGCAAAAGAGGCACTTTCAGCCCAGTTGGTGTGGCTCAGTGGTTGAGTGTCAGAGGTCACTGCTTTGATTCTCAGTCAGGGCACATGCCCGGATTGCAGGCTTAATCCCCAATGCAATGTTCAATGTACAGGAGGCAACCCATCAATGTTTCTCATTGATGTTTCTATCTCTCTATCCCTCTCCCTTTCTTTCTAAAATCAATTAAAAAGCCATATTTAAAAACAAACAAAAAGAGGCATTTTCATACTCTTTTTAAATTAGTTTCCTTTTCCTTCTTTGTATCAGGACTGACTGCTTGAAGGTTATTTGTGTTTCATCTGAAAATAGAAGCAGTTTGTCTTGCAACAGGAAAGAGAAAGGCACCTTCATTTTAATCCTTCCTGCAGAAGAAAGGACTTGAGCCCACTTGGGACTGAGCAATGTATTGAAATGCTTCACATGACCTAATTATAGTTCTGTTGCAGAGATTCAGAGTGAATATCTTACATACTCATGAAGGCAGCATGTCTTTCTCCTTCAAGAACTATTTTTTTTCTAGTGTAACCCATTTAAATTTTTAAAACTGCATTTTAAAGAAACTTTATGCAGATTGCTTTCTGTTACCCCTTGGTTAATATTTCTAAAATCAAACCTTACTTTGCTCAGCATAAATTAGGTAGAATGATGGCTATTATGAAAAAAAAATTTTTTAAACAAAACTATACCAGGAAATACACAATTGCCACCACTAGAAATACCAAGAAATATTCACCCTCTGCTAATTTAAGAGAGGTGCCTGGGAATTTGGAGCTCGTTTTTTAGAAGCAGTGGTATACATAGTATAATTTCTATCCTGGAGTGAGTACTACAAATTTAACCTTAAAAGGACTTGTTAGGTTTTTGCAAGGGAATGTGTGGTTCACAAGTTATCTTAAAAGCAAACTGTACATGATGATTTGAGGGGCTTTTCAAACAATGGTTTGCATTTACTTGCAATTTTTTTCTGTTGTAGTTAATGATACCCCTATATAGAATAGGTTAAGTTTTCTTTACTTTTTCTAGTTAGGTTCATATGATACTAGTGGCCCCGTGCATGAAATTCGTGCACATTAAAAGGGAACTAATTAGAGGAAATATTTTATCTTGCTATTTGCCCTTTCTCTATAATAGAAATGTCAGAGATGAAGGAAAATTAGTAAAACGTATATGAAAATCTTCCTCCTGTCAGAGTCTGAGGTGCACCGCGAGACCCAGAGTGAAGTCCCCACCCACCCGCATGCACCTCAAAATCATGCAAAACCCAGACCTGGCTGGCCCCACCCCCATTGGGCAAGATCCAGATCCGGCTGGCCCCACCCCCGTCAAGCCCCGCCGGGCGGGGGGCACACCTTCAAGTCCCCTGGCCCAGCGCTGGGTTGGGGGGGGTACAGCCTCAGGGCCCCCGTCAAGCCCCACCAGGCGGGGGATGCAGCCTCAGGATCCCCGACACACCCTCAGGACCCCTGGCCCAGTGCCGTGGCGAGGGGCATGGCCTCAGGTCCCCTGGCCCAACACCAGGGTGGGGGGTGCGGCCTGAGGTCCCCCAGCCTGGGCCGGGCAGGAGGCACCCTTTGAGGTCCCCCGTCAAGCCCCACCAGTGGGGGGCGCAGCCTGAGGTCCCCCAGCCTGGCGCTGGGGAGTGGGGGGCACATCCTGAGGTCCCCCGGCCTGGGCTGAGGCAGGGAGCATGCTTTGAGGTCCCCTGTCAAGCCCAGCTGGGTAGGGGGTGCAGCCTGAGGTTCGCCGGCGCAGGGAACATGGCCTGAGGTCCCCCGGTCCAAGGCTGGAGGCGCGGCCTGAGGTCCCCCATTAAGCCCTCCCGGGCGGGGGGCACAGCCTGAGGTCCCCCGGCCCAGTGCCATGGCAGGTGGCATGATGGCCTGAGGTCCCCCGTCAAGTCCCACTGGGTGGGGGGGTGCAGCCTGAGGTCACACTCCCCCCCCCCCGCCCCCCCATCCAGCGCCATGCAGCCTCAGGTCCCTTCTGATCACTCATTAAGACTCGTTATGGGAACCCCGCCTCCACTGTGGGCCCAGCCATCTTGTGATGGTGTGAGGGTTAATTTACATATTACCTCTGTATTATATAGGATCTGTATATGTAGAGGCTCATGGTAGTATACGTGAACGCATACATAGGTGCAGGAGGCTCTTAATACAAGGTCATACGAAATGCATTTAGCATAAGTTTTCACTATTTTTAAAATGCTCTAACTGGTTTGGCTCAGTGGATAGAGCCTGCGGACTGAATGGTCCCAAGTTCGATTCCGGCCAAGGGCATGTACCTTGGTTGCAGGCACATCCCCATTAGGCGGTGTGCAGGAAGGAGGCAGCTGATTGATGTTTCTCTCTCATCCATGTTTCTAACTCTCTATCCTTCTCCCTTCCTCTCTGTAAAAAATCAATAAAATATATATTTTTAAAAAATGAATAGCACTGCAGACTGTGTGCGTGCTCTGCCACTGTTGAAAACTCTAACATCTCCAGTGATTTATCTTTTATTTTTTAATTAATTTTTTCCTACGAAATATGTTCTGTATAAAAAGCAGAATGAAATGTTTATTGTTCTACCACTTAGAAATAATCCTTGTAACATGGTGCAGGATTGTCTTTCATTTTTCATCACTGGAATGGTATTTTATATCTTAAAGTTTTTCCCTCCTTAGCACTTCTATTTTTTTTTATTATTATTGATTTGAGGGGGTAGAGGGGAGAAAGAGAGAAAGAAACATCAATTTGTTGTTCCACTTATTTATGCATTCATTGATTACTTCTAATATGTGCCCTGAGTGGGGATCAAACCCAAAATATGGGACGATGCTGTAACCAACTGAGCTACCCAGGCAGAGATTCCCTTAATCTTTCTTTCTTTTTTTTTTTTTAATTGTTTTATTGCTTAAAGTATTACAAAGAGTATTACATATGTCTCCTTTTTTTCCTGCCCTTAACAATCCCCTTAATCGTTCTTGATATTTACAAACCCATCATGCCAATCATCTTGAATGACTACAGACTATTCTAACTTGTAGATGTCCTATATGTTCTTTAATGTACATTTGGGTTACTTGCATTCTGTCACTTTTATAACAAACATTGCAAATGACTACAATTTACCCCATATTTATGGTTATACCTTCGGATAGATTTCTACAAGTAAAATACTTGGGCCAAAGATAATTGGTTTAAAGATTCATAATACATGCTTGGTTGTTAAACGATATACCAATTTTTATTTTTACTCACAGGGCAGCAGAGGGCAATCTCACTGAAACCTTTCCAATATTGAGTATTATCTCTTATTAGTCCTGGACACTTTGCTAGATTTAAAAGTAATACAATTTTTATGTTTAAAACTTGGCAGACATTTATACAGTCAAGTCTATTACTCTTTTCTGTCATTAATACATGCATTGCTATATATATGTTCCTGCCAGAAGACATCTAAGGAGCAAGAAACAGGGGAGAAGGCCTGGGCTGGGGGGGCAGGGATGGGCTAGGAGAGGACAATGGGGGGAAAAGGGGTCATATGTAATATTTCAACAATAAAGAATTTTAAAAAAAGAAAAGAAACATGTCAACTGAGAAATTATCCCTGGTTAATAGAGTCCCAGTCATACAGGGTTAAATGAGAATTGATGAAATGGTTTACATGGTACCAAAAAAACAAAGCAAGAAATAAAGACAATATCTATTTCCAAAATATCGGTAAGCCAATTGCAATGGATGAGTTTTGCTAACCACTCAAAGCTCTCTGGAGACTGTGATATATGCTACCAGAGGACATCCTCAATGGTTGTTGTTCTGATAAGTACTTGGGAATTTATACTGCTTTTTAAGCGATGGCCTTTAGTTCTATGCATATTGCATGCAGCAAGCTTAAAACTGTTGAAAGGATTGAAATATGTGTATCAGTATTAATAATGCAAACACAATACTGAATAAAATTAGGCAGATTGCCTGGTGCCGTGGTTGGCAAACTGTGGCTCGCGAGCCACATGCAGCTCTTTAGCCCCTTGAGTGTGGCTCTTCCACAAAATACCACGTGCAGGCGCGTGTACAGTGTGATTGAAACTTCGTGGCCCATGTGCAGAAGTCGGTTTTCAGCCTGGGCGAGTCTATTTTGAAGAAGTACTGTTGATATTTGGCTCTGTTGACTAATGAGTTTGCTGACCACTGGAGTGATATATATAATGTTATGCCATAATATTATAACAGCTATCAATCAAATTCATAGTTAGTGATTGTCATAGGCAAGGATGAGGGAAATTAGGGAAATGTAATAGGAAAACATGTCACAGATTATGAGGTTTTGCTTCTTTTGTTTCATTTTGTTTTTAAAGGGACTTGAAACAAGTAAGAAAAATGTTATCAATTGTTTGAATAGTAAGACGTGTGATTTTATTCTTTATATGTTCTCTGTTAAAAAAAAAGATGAAAGATAGCAAAAGAACAAAAAACTTGAGATATATCATCTATATGAAAATTAAGGAACATTAATGAACACTCAAACATATTGAAATAATATGTTTATGGCTAAAAAGTCTGAATAATATAGCATCGTTACTTCTCTCCAAATTAATTAATAGGTATTATATAATCCCACTAGCAGTCTAAATTGGATATTAATAAGTGTAAATGTTTGGTGATTTCATGATTAAAACTGATTAAATTAACACATCTACACTAATAAAAGACAAACATGCAAATTGACCATACCTTCGCTACGCCTTAAGCCACGCTCACTAGCCAATCAGAGCGACTATATGCAAATTAAACCAACCAAGATGGCGGCTGGCAGCCACGGAGCTGAAGCGAGCAGGAGGCTTGGTTGCTCCAGTGATGGAGGAAGCCAAGCTTCCCGTCCGGCTCTGAACTCCACTCAAAGCAACAAAGTTTCAATTATAGAAGGTAAATAAACCCAGATACTTGCTTTCAGCCAGCCATGGCCACGGAGCTGGAGCGAGCAGGAGCCGGCTCTGAGCTCCACAGAAGGCAACAAAGTTTCAATTATAGAAGGTAAATAAACCCAGATACCTGCTTTCAGCCGGCCGTGGCCACGGAGCTGGAGCGAGCAGGAGCCGGCTCTGAGCTCCACAGAAGGCAACAAAGTTTCAATTATAGAAGGTAAATAAATCCCAGAATAAAAGAAAAAAAGGAAAGGCTGGGAGCTTCTGTCACCGGGGGGCTTGGCTAGCCTGAAAACGGCCCTCAGCCCCTCACCCAGACTGGCCAGGCACCCCAGTGGGGAACCGCCACCCTAAAGGGGGTGTGGCCAGCCTGCAAACACCCATCAACCCTCACCCAGGCTGGCCAGGCACTCCAGCGGGACCCCCACCCTGATCTGGGACACCCTTCAGGGCAAACCAGCCGGCCCCCACCCAGGCACCAGGCCTCTATCCTATATAATAAAAGGGTAATATGCAAACTGACCCTAACAGCAGAATGACTGGGAATGACTGCTCACTATGACACACACTGACCACCAGGGGGCAGATACTCAATGCAGGAGCTTCCCCCTGGTGGTCAGTGCACTCCCACAGGGGGAGCTCTGCTCAGCCACAAGCTAGGCTGATGGTTGCCAGTACAGCGGTGGTGGTGGTAGCCTCTCCTGCCTCTTCAGCAGCGCTAAGGATGTCCGACTGCAGCTTAGGTCTGCTCCCCGCTGGCAAGTGGACATCCCCTGAGGGCTCCCAGGCTGCCAGAGTGATGTCTGACTGCCAGCTTAGGCCCGATCCCCTGGGAAGCGGGCCTAAACCAGTAAGTGGTCATCCCTCAAGGTGTCCCAAACTGTGAGAGGGCACAGGATTGGCTGAGGGACCCCCTTGAGTGCACAAATTTTTGTGCACCAGGCCTCTATTATATTTATAATTGATTTGCAACAGAACTGGATAAAAATACTTGAGAACTTTAATCATGATTGCTCGATGTGTTTTTTTATTCTTTTTTGTATTATCCACATTTTCAAAATGGTCTTGTCATTATAGTATGATACTTTTATTTTAAAATGATAAGGTGCATAAGCCCTGGCATTCATTTTTCAGTTTAAAAAGACCTGGGAAAGAGTAGTTTGAAATAGTGGTGGAGCATACAGAACCTTTTGAACTTACATAACCAAACTGAAACTGAAATAAATAATAATCTTTTATTTGTTTATAGGCATTTTGAACTTCCTAAGAGTATAATAGACAATTTAACTTCTTTTTCCTTCTTTTCAAAGCCGTATGAAGGATTAAGGCCTCAGGATCTTCGTAGATTGAAGGATATGCTTATTGTGGAAACTGCAGACATGCTCCAAGCTCCACTGTTTACTGCTGAAGCTTTACTTCGAGCTCATGGTAATGAAACAAATGTCGTGCTTCTAATCATATGGGTGCCTTTTGAAGCTTTTCAGAGTTAAAAGATGGCTATTTTATTTAATACAGAACAAAATAGTTTGTTATACAAGCCTGAGTTGTTCTTTGGGCAGTGGTTACTGTACAGTACTCAGTATCTTCATAATATTTTGTATTGAAGTATAAACTGGCTGTAAATCACAGAGGAGAAATAGGAAATTTCTATTTAAAAATCAAGCTACTAAATCAACGTATAGGTTGTCTAATTTTAGAAATATGACTGATTTGAGCAGAGTTGAGCATTGTAATCCATAGTCCTAATCCTGGTTTTAACATTTTACTTGTTAATTAAATATTTGACAGTTGTGTTATTAGTATTATCACTTTATTTTATGTAAAAGCTGTTTCTCACCATGAAATGCACAAAGCAAAATTGTAGAGTCAACACAAGACTATACTATCCCCTCTTAAGGTTTGTTTTGAAGGAATTACTCGTTTTACTTAGGAAAAGTACTCAGCTTGACACTTAGCATAGCCATTCTGGGAGTTGTCACATGCTGAGCTAGATATGGACCCTTTCATTGCACACTTGTTATTTAACATTTTACTTGGTCCCAAAGACAATTTTTTTCTGATTTAGAAATAATTTTTAAAAAGAGAAAGGTAAATGGCTACTATAGTCCAGCCATTTTGAGGCTTACCTGTCTATTTTAACTATAAATCTTTAATCTATACTAAAATAGACTGTTAACTTCAAATTTTTTTTATATACTCATTTGATCAGAAGAAAATTTAAAACTCCGTATTTTATTATCTTTTGATCACTACCATAAATAATTTGGTATATAATCTTGGGGTTCTGTACTTGACACTCTTTTTCACTTTATAGCCAGTGACTGTAAAATTTTAGAGTAAAAAAGAATTTCCTGGGAAACCAACTGAGATTCCTAGGATTAATTCCAGAGAGTCCAAGTCATTAGGTGAGGGTAAGGCATAAAAAAGTGTGTTGTAAACAAGCCTACATTGCTGTACACATTTATCTAATGAAACCAAAAGTTTCAAATACCATCTGAACAGTAAAGAATATATCTACAACCTAACTTAATCAGGTATTCAAAGCTGTATTTCTAAATGCCTATTTAGCATTTTCTCCTCGTTCTCAAGATGTTTACCCTGAACTCATTTTCCCACTGTCTTAATACATGGGCACCAGCATTTCTCTAATTACTGTAGCCAGAAACTTGAAAGTCATACTTGACTCCTCCATTTCTATTATATTTGGCCATAGTCTTATTTCTCTTCCTAAATATCTCTGATCCTCCTCCCACCCTCCCTAGCTGTTTCTATTCCCTCTGCCATCAACTTAAATTCAAGATGTCATTATTTTTCATTTAACTGTAGTCTCCCAAGTCCTAGTTTCCAGTGTTTCCTTTCCTCTTTCATCCTGTTAATTTTTCCTTTGCCATTAGACTTTTTTTTTAAATGCACATTTAAGCATCTTACTCCCCTTCTGAAAAAACCCTTCACTGACTCTCCACAGACTTATGATCATCCAAACTCTCTAGTACAGTGGTTCTCAACCTTCCTAATGCTACGACCCTTTAATACAGTTCCTCATGTTGTGGTGACCCCCAACCATAAAATGATTTTTGTTGCTACTTCATAACTGTAATTTTGCTACTGTTATGAATCGTAATGTAAATATCTGATATGCAGGATGTATTTTCATTGTTACAAATTGAACATAATTAAAGCATAGTGATTAATCAAAAAAACAATATGTAATTATATGTGTTTTCTTTTTTTTTTTAAATTAAATCTTTATTGTTCAGATTATTACATTTGTTCCTCTTTTTCCCCCCATAACTCCCCCCCCATAACTCCCCTCCTCCCAGTTCCTGCCCCACCCTCCGCCTCACTCCCCACCCACTGTCCTCATCCATAGGTGCACAATTTTTGTCCAGTCTGTTCCCGCATCTCCCACACCCCTTTCCCCCCCCAAGAATAGTCAGTCCATTACCTTTCTATGTCCCTGATTCTATTATGATCACCAGATTATTTGTTCACTTGATTCTTAGATTCACTTGTTGATAGATGCATGTTTGTTGTTCATAATTTGTATCTTTACCTTTTTCTTCTTCTTCCTCTTCTTTTTAATATATTTTATTGATTTTTTACAGAGAGGAAGGGAGAGAGATAGAGAGTTAGAAACATCGATGAGAGAGAAACATCGATCAGCTGCCTCCTGCACATCTCCCACTGGGGATATGCCCGCAACCCAGGTACATGCCCTTGACCGGAATCGAACCTGGGACCCTTCAGTCCGCAGGCCGACGCTCTATCCACTGAGCCAAACCGGTTTCGGCCTTCTTCCTCTTCTTAAAGGATACCTTTTAGCATTTTATATAATACTGGTTTGGTGGTGATGAACTCCTTTAGCTTTTCCTTATCTGTGAAGCTCTTTATCTGACCTTCCGTTCTGAATGATAGCTTTGCTGGATAAAGTAATCTTGGTTGTAGGTTCTTGGTATTCATCACTTTGAATATTTCTTGCCATTCCCTTCTGGCCTGCAAAGTTTCCGTTGAGAAATCAGCTGACAGTCGTATGGGTACTCCCTTGTAGGTAACTGACTTTCTTTCTCTTGTTGCTTTTAAGATTCTCTCTTTGTCTTTTGCTCTTGGCATTTTAATTATGATGTGTCTTGGTGTGGTCCTCTTTGGATTCCTTTTGTTTGGGGTTCTCTGCGCTTCCTGGACCTGTAAGTCTATTTCTTTCACCAAGTGGGGGAAGTTTTCTGTCATTATTTCTTCAAATAGGTTTTCAATATCTTGCTCTCTCTCATCTTCTGGCACCCCTATAATTCTGATGTTGGTACACTTGAAGCTATCCCAGAGGCTCCTTACACCATTTTCGTATTTTCGGATCCTTTTTGCATTTTGCTTTTCCAGTTGGGTGTTTTTTGCTTCCTCGCATTTCGAATCTTTGACTTGATTCTTGCACTCCTCTGGTCTGCTTTTGGGTGTCTGTATAATATTCTTTATTTCAGTCAGTGTATGCTTAATTTCTAGTTGGTTCTTTATCACAACATCGAGGGTCTCATTAGATTTCTTGAGGATCTCGCTACATTTATCGGCAGTTTCTAGAAAATTATTGAAAGACCTTAAAATTGCGGTTTTTAGCTCTATATCCTCCATTTCTGTCATGTTTCTTTGTCTCCGCATTTTTTATGCTTTCTTGGTGCACCCCCTTGTGGTCTTTGTGCGCAGTCTTGTAGTTAAGCCTTGATTGTTGTTGGCAGTACTGGGGGTGATTTGACCTCCAGGCCAACTGGCTGTGAGAGTCAGCTGTATCTGCAGTGGGAGAACTTCTGTGCTGGATCTCTAGGGCGGTGCTAATCTAGCGTTTGCCTGAGGCTATTGGGCAAATGGCTCTGCGCAGGGCTTGTGCGGGGCGGGTCCCCGGGGATCTACAGGGCGGTCAGAGCGAGCAGTTATGGCTGCTCTCAGTTCCGTCCCTAAGGGCTCTGCCTCACAAAGTCCCAGCAACCACTGCAAACCTCGGAGAGAAAGCTGCCTTCGAGTTCCGACTGAAGCCAGACAGTCCCGCTTCTCCCGTTTGAGTCTGGGTCCCTAGAGACTCGCCCGGATCTGGAGCTCAGAGTCTGAAACTCCCTCCCGATTGAAAACAACAACCGCGCCCTCCGCCGCCAGCCCGCTCCGCGCGCACTCTGCACCTGAGTATTTCACTTCAGCACTGCGCCTCCTCTGAGTCTGGGTATGAAATTCTCTTTCCTCCTAGTTGTAGAATTTCCACTCAGCCAGCCTTCCTGTGGTTCCGGATGATGTCCGTTCCGTCTTTTAGCTGTATTTTTGATTGGTTGTTCGAGGCAGCAATCTCCAGCGTTAACCTATGCCGCCATGTTGGTTTCTCTATATGTGTTTTCTGATGGTCGTAGGTGACCCCTGTGAAAGGGTCGTTCGACCCCCAAAGGGGTTGCGACCCACAGGTTGAGAGCTGCTGCTCTAGTAGATCTCTATGAACCAGGCTGCTTTACTGATGCTGTCAATCTCCCCACTTCTTTTTATTTTTAACTAGAGGCCCGGTGCACAAAAATTTGTGCACTCGGGGGGGGGGTGGTCCCCTCAGCCCGGCCTGTGCCCTCTCGCAGTCTGGGACCCCTCGGGAGATAACGACCTGCTGGCTTAGGCCTGCTCCCGGGTGGCAGAGGGCAGGCCCAATCCCTAGGTGCAGCCCCTGGTCGGGCTCAGAGCAGGGCCGATTGGGTAGTTGGGGCGCCGCCCCCTGTCATGCACAGAGCAGGGCGGATTGGGAGGTTGTGATGCCACCCTCAGTCACGCTCAGGGTAGGGCCGATTGGGGGGTTGGGGCACCGCCCCCTATCACACTCAAGGCAGGGTTGATGGGGAGGTTGCGGCGCCACCCCCTGTCACGCACAGAGCAGGGCCAATCAGGGGGTTGGGGCGCTGCCCCCTGTCACTCACAGAGCAGGGCCCATCAGGGGGGTTGGGGCTCCATACCCTGTCATGCACAGAGCAGGGTCGTTCAGGGGGTTGGGGAGCTCCCCCCTGTCACGCACAGAGCAAGGCCGATCAGGGGGTTGAGGAGCTCCCCCCTGTCACTCACAGAGTCGAGCCGATAGGGGAGTTGGGGCACCGCCCCCTGTCACACACACAGCAGGGCCGATCAGGGGGTTGGGGCACCGTAGCCTCTCACACACAGAGCCGCAGGGCGATCAGAGGGTTGGGGAGCTCCCCCCTATCAGGCACAGAGCAGGGCTGATCAGGGGGTTGGGGCGCCTTCCCTGTCAGGAACAGAGCAGGGCAGATAGGGAGATTGTGGCCCCACCCCCTGTCACACACAGAGCCGCAGGGCGATCAGGGGGTTTGGGCGCTGCCCCCTGTCACGCTGATCCCAGTGCTGGGAGTCCTCGCGACTCCGCTGATCCCGGTTGGAGGCATATTACCCTTTTACTATATAGAGTAGAGGCCTGGTGCATGGGTGGGGGCTGGCTGGTTTGCCCTGAAGGGTGTCCTGGATCAGGGTGGGGTTCCCCACTGGGGTGCCTGGCCAGCCTGGATGAGGGGATGATGGCTGTTTGTAGCTGGTCACACACCCTTCAGGGTGGGGGTCCCCACTGGGGTGTCTGGCCAGTCTGGGTGAGGGGCTGAGGGCTGTTTTCAGGCTGGGACTGAAGCTCCCAACTTCTTTTTTTCTTTTTTCTTTTTTATTCTGGGCCAGCTTTAGCTCTGGCTCCAGCTCTGAGGCCTCTGCTGCTGCTGAAAGTAGGTGTCTGGTTTGTTTAGGTTCTATAATCGAAACTCTGTATCAACTCCAGCTCTGAGATCCCAGCTGGCTGAAAGCAGGTTTCTGGGGTTTTGTTTAGCTTCTATATTTGTAACAATGTTTCAAACTGCAAGCTCAGAGGCTGGCAAGGCAGGCAGGAACATTGGAGTCCTCCGTCACTGAAGCAAGCAGGCCTCATGTTGGCTTCAAGCTGCCTGGCTGCCGGCCGCCATCTTCGCTGGCAGTTAATTTGCATATCACCCTGATTAGCCAATGGGAAGGGTAGCAGACGTATGGCTAATTACCATGTTTCTCTTTTATTAGATAGGATATCGTTTTATTTCAAAAAGGAAGGGAGAGGGAGAGAGAGATCAATGATGATAGTGAGGGGGGGGCTTTCTCCTGCACACACACCCGTCCCCCCACCCCCCTGGGGATAGAGCCCGCAACCTGGGCATATGCCCTTACTGGGAATCGAACCGTGACCTCCTGATTCATAGGTCGACGCTCAACCACTGAGCCATGCCAGCCAGGCACGACTTCTTTACTTTCCCACTCTTATTGTCTTTAGGAGTCACCTCTTCCAGGAAACCTTTTCTTCTCATTTGGCCCCAAGTCTGCTTTGAGACCCTTCCTGTGTATTCCCGTTATATCCTGTGCATATCTAAGTCATACACTTAGAATTGAATATTGTGATAATCTATTTGCTTTTCCTCTGTATTATCCTGGGAGCTCTTAGAGGGCAGCTTTTTTTGTTTTTGTTTGTTCATTTCCATAATATCTGACATGGGTTAAGTCTGCAGAAATAGTAATAGAATAAATAGATAATATAGCTGAAGTGATATTTATATATATTTTTAAATTCACCTTTTTATTATAAAATTACATTTCTTCATTGCCATCTTTCTAAACTTTAAGTAAATCCTTTGGAAACAAATTTAAACCAGGGTCAAACATGAAATTCAGAATAGCTTTTAAAATAATAAAATTTAAAGATAAAATATTTTCTTTTTAGCCAGTAATAATGCTTTAAGTCTTTATATAAAAACTTGTACAGAAGCACCGACTCCCTTAAATTGTGTTTCTTTAGGATAAATTTCCCAGCACAAGAAGGTATATCTTTGAGCTTTTAATTACAGAAAGTACATTTAAATATACTGTAAATCTGGCAGAAAAGTAGAAGCTGTCCATTAGTGGGGAGCCATGACATAACAGTTGTATTAGGGTAGGCTAACTGTTGAAAGAAAAGTGTAAATTCAAACAGTAAACATTTATTAGTCATGTAAATGTCAAAAGTATTTCTCTTTATGGTTAGAAGTGGGAAAGGGATTCTGTTCACACATTTATTCAAGAACCCTAATTGATTGAGACTTTGCCATCTTATACAAAGTGGATATCTAAGGTTTATTCTGGGAATTATTTCCATTCCAGCCAGACAGTCAGAAAGGGGAAAGAGCATGGAGAAATAAATGTAGGAAATTTTTGAGCCAGTCCTGTAATACTCCTGACATAGGACACTGCTTGCACATATTTCATTGGCCAGAATTCAGATACATGGCCACACTTAACTGTAAGCAACATTTCTGTTCTATACTGTAGCACTTTTGTGTACCATACCCATTTCTGCCCCAGGTATCTAATTCAGCTAAATAATATAATGTATCACAACTTAAGTTAATATAAGGTATCATAATATAAGTTACAATACTATATAGAATCTAATGTGGGGAGCAGCTATAGGGTTAAGCCTCGGACTGACCTGTTGGCCAAGTCACAAACAAGTCCCAGCTTAGAGGGCACAGTCCTCTTAAGCATAATTAGGCTTGACCTTATGACGCTCCCTAGATCTTACCTGGGAAGCTAATGGGCTGAGGGAAGTGCAACAAGAACAAAATCAAGTGAAACTCACAAGAACAGTGTAACTTTGGTAACCACTACCTTGTTTACCTCTGACTATGAAAATAAAGGCTCAGATTGCCTCGGGATCTTTCTCTGTGGCCTCAGCCAGGCACAGGAAGATCCACAGAGACTAGAGAGAGCTAGAGAGTTCTGAACGCTGTCTCCGTGTAAAACATTCTTCGCCGACTCCGTCCACACCTTTGGGAACCCCTGGACCACTGAGGCTGAACCCCGGCAATCTAAGGTTAACTTTACAAGTAATTTTATTATAATTAAAAGAAACATTTCATCTCTATTTGCTTACATATATCATCAAGTATTATTAAATAAATGATCAACTCCATTTTTACTTCATTGGTATCACTCTAAATTACTTCTTTCACATAGTAGAGATCAATTTTAATAAAGTGATGTCTAATTTCCTACCTATAATTTGTCTATTCTGTGATAACTTTTTTGATAGAGTTTCATGCTTTTCCTCTGTTAAGGCATCAAACAAAGGCTAATGCAGGTTTCGATTGGACAGCTCTTCTATATTGTTTAGGTAATGTCAGTGGCATTTGGTAATTAAGAAGTACAGAGATAAATGATGTTAGTGAATAAAGTGGACAGTGGACAGAACTACAATTTACTCTAATTGCTCTCAAAACCAGGACAGGCTCTGTTTCAGGCTATTGAGCTGAACTGTTTGGAAGATTCATAGATTATAACCTTGGTTACATTCATTCAGCTTTACACAGGAAAATAGATTTGAACATTATATTATCTATTGTCAAATTTATTCCCAACATAATGAAGTTGATCTTGATTAAGCAGAAGACAAACATGTTTGGCAGTATTTGCTAAGTAGTAATTGAATTTTAAGGAGGACTCTGTTAAGAATACAAAAGATCATTCTCTGAGCATTTCTTCAGTAATAAAAGTAGCTTATATAATGGAATACTATCTAATGAGAAAATAAGTATAATTTACAAAATATGAGACCAAGGTTAATTTTGCTTGGGCCTAGAGTAAATTTATATTGAAGTCCTTTTTAAGTTCTGTTGTTGGAGTCTTATCATCTTTTATAGGCAATTAAATGTTGGTAGTCCACATCTTCTCTCTCTGCTCCCTTCTTGCAGAATGATATCTTCTCCCAAGGCTTCTATAGGTATAGATTTCTCCCTCTGGACTAGACCTCTTTTATACACGCATACTCTTATATATAACTGCCTATTTAAAAGCATGGAAGATTTGGCTTAGGGTGTTGGGCACAAATTGCAGTATACAGATGGTGTGTTATACAGTTGTACACTCAAAACCTATATGATTTTATTAACTGATGTCACCTCAATAAATGTAATTTTAAAATAATAAATCCTATGTAATAAGAGCCTAATATGCTAAGTTCTGGTTATCCAGTTGTCCATTCAATCAATAAAAGTATAATATGCTAATGATATGCTAAGGCTACACAACTGTTCACTATGACATGCACTGACCACTAGGGGGCAGACAATTGACCGGTTGACCAGTCGCTATGGCTTGCACTGACCACCAGGGGACAGACACTCTGACCAGTAGGTTAGCTGCTGGGGTCCGTGCGATCAGGACTGAGATGGGCCGGACATGCCCTGGAGCCCTCCCGCGGTTCCTCCCCAGCTGGTTAACCTCCCATGTCCCTCCCCAGCCCCAATCTTCCACCGGTGGGGTCCCTCAACCTGGCCTGCAACCTCTCGCAATCTGGGACCCCTCGGGGGATGTCAGAGAGCCGGTTTCGGTGGAACAACCAGCGCTATGACGCGCACTGACCACCAAGGGCAGACACTCAACACAGGAGCTGCCTCCTGATGGTCAGTGTGCTCCCACAGAGGGAGTGCCACTCAGCCAGAAGCTGAGCTCACGGCTGGTGAGTGCAGCAGTGGTGGCAGGAGCCTCGCCCGCCTCCGCGGCAGCGCTAAGGATGTCCGACTGATGGCTGGGGAGCAGGCCTAAGCCCTAAGCCGTCAGTCAAACATCCCCTGAGGGCTCCCACACTGCGAGAGGACGTAGGCTGGGCTGAGGGACCACCCCCCCCACCACCACCCCACAAGTGCACAAATTTCGTGCACTAGGCCTCTAGTAAACAAATTCTCAAAACAGATCTAAGGATATCTCAAAAACATCTTAAACTCATCATGTCTAAAACTAAAAATCATGCTCTTCCACCTCTGCCTGATTCTCTGGTATTCCCTGTTTACACAGATGGCAGCACCAACGAAATGACTGGGTTAACCTGGACACTAACTTTGGCATTTCCTCTCCTTTAGACTCAATATCCTGTTTTCACCAAATTATCAGTTTCACCTCTCAAATTGTAAACTTATGCCTTTATCTTCATCTACACTTACAGCCAACCACCTAGCCCCAGCTGCCATCATCTTTCACTTATACTACCCAATAGCCTGCCCAACCTTCCCTCCACTCTTGCCCTGTCCAATTTCTTCATTTGTTTCTTTGTTTCCATACTGTAGTCAAACTGATCTTATCAGATGTATTCATGAAAACCTGTCCTTCCTAACCCCATGCCCAACTTTTCACTGACTTTTACTCCTAAACTAATGATAACAATGTTATTAAATGAAGTCCTGCATGGCCAGCCCCTATTTCTTCAGCCTCATCTCACACAGTGCTTCCCCTCTAGTCTCCATGCTTCGGCTACATTGACCTTTTTAATTTCATGAGGATTCCACCTTCCCTCCTGCCACAAAGTCTTTGAACATGCTGTGTACCGTCTGTCCAGTGTGTCTTCCCTCTACCTTTTACCTAGGTAAATCATTCTTGTCCTTCAGCTGTCTCTCCAGGCCATTTTCCCAGTCACCTTCTCTGACCTCCCTGACTGGGATCCTCTACCTCTCTCTCCTTCATGTCTCTTCTGACATTGATGATTGTTTATTAAATGTGTTGATTTTCCTTAATGTCTTTCTCCTTATTAAACTATAAGTTCCATGAAGGCAGGAATTGTGCCTGGTTTTTCCTTCCATTGTATTTCTACTGCCTGACACAATGCATGGCACATAAAAGGCATTCAATAAGTATTTGCTACATAACTGATGTGATAGAATCCAAACAGAAATTTTTCTGAAAAATATTTGTAGTAGATAAGACTAAAGTTTACCATATTTCATATCTCTATGTATGAATTACAGTAGTTCTTTTTTCCTTTATTAAAGTGACATAATAGAGACTTTTGGAAAGTAATCATACTCTCCTAAGAAAAGTAATTTTAACTTTTTAAGTAAGACCTATCAAAACACTGAGGTCCATTTAGCAACATTTCCTGAATTGTACTCATGTGCAGTATTTTTCAGTTGTTGGATTTTTCTTACTCTTTGTTCTCTAGTCACTTTTTCTAGTGTTATTTTTCGTCTCCCCTGGCCACCACATGATATACTATAATTTTACAGAACCGCACATCTGTCTTTGTTATACTTCTGTGCCTTTGCACATATGGTTTATACAGGTAGAAATGCATTCCCTCTATCTTCATTGCATGTCTGAGTCATAATTATCCTGTTTAAACCACCATATACATTGACTTAACATGGTTGAAAACAATCTTATATAGAAAATTTCCACAGCTAATTTATATTTTGACTGTAAAATTATAGAGAATGAGCCTACAGTAAATAATTGAGTCTGTACCACTCTTGACCCTACGCTTGATTGTGCTGCACTTTGGAGTCACAGAAATCAGTTAAATAATTCCTCACTATCTTTGTGAGCCTGGGTAGGTTATATAACTTCCCTGAGTGTTCGTTTCTTCACCTCAATAATGGTTGAAAAGTTTGTTGTGAAGAATAAATGAAATAATGTGTGTAAAATACCTAGCAAAATAATTGGATATATTAGTTTATTATTTTAAAGGATTAGGATTTCATGGCTCTGGTGTTTATAATAACATGCTTCACTTGGTTATTTTTTAAATGTTTGTAGTAAGTATGAAGATAATATTTTTTAGGTAAGCCAGATTGGAGCTCACTTACTACAGAATTTATACCTAACTCACTAAAACTTTATTTATAGCCATAATCCCTTCAGAAGTTCCTTCTGCTTTTAAGCTTTTTATTAAATGATTTTTAAGTATTGTTAGCATTTTTGACATGTTTATAGTGAGCTGTGCAATAATTTTACAACTTGGTACCAGTGAAGCTAATTGCAAAATTAGGTATTTTTCTTGAAAGAGTAAAACAGCTAACTTGCAACAAGAATTTAGTAAATTCCAAAAGAGGTGAGCCACTTCTTTTGATTATTAGTAGAAATGACTAGAAATTTTGACTGTATTGTAGACATGGTTGTAATCCATGGTAGATTATAAAAGTTTAAATTCTGTTTAAAAATATTAATGAGTTAGCATACCTGAATATTCTATTTGCAATTACTACTTTATATAAGTATTTTTTTCCTTGGATGGCCACAGGAAATATCTTTTTAATTTATCCTCACTTTCCTTTGTTATTATGAAGTTCTTAAAACACCATAATTTTCTGTGTTTTTTGTTTGTTTTTGAGAGATAATCATTCCATTTTTCTTAAAGACTGGGACAGGGAGAAATTACTTGAAGCTTGGATGTCTAACCCAGAGAATTGCTGCCAACGATCAGGTGTGCAAATGCCAACTCCACCACCAAGTGGGTGTAATGCCTGGGACACGCTCCCTTCTCCAAGAACTCCAAGGACTACACGCTCTTCCGTTACCTCTCCAGATGAAATAAGTTTGTCTCCTGGGGATCTGGACACCAGTTTGGTATGGTTTTGTATTCAGTGTACTTCCCATAGTTTTGTGTTTACCTTTTTAATTGTTTCATAGACCCTCTATCATGTTCTGGTCATTGAATCCTATACCCTTCTTAAAGGATTCCATTATTTCATGATGTGGTAAATAATTCTTATCACAGAATATTTTTTTGATCTCTGAATTACAGACTGAAAAATAAAGGTTTTCTTTACTCATTTCAAAACAAAAAACATAGAAGAGTGTAGGAAAACCACCTACTATATTTCCACTTAAAAACTCCAGTTGCTTAAAGTTTTTAAACACACCATACTGAAATATTAAAAGGTGAGATTGTGATAGGCACTTTACACCAAAAATATGAAAAAATATTTTATATTTTCTTCAAAACATTTATACTATGTTGATAATTATGTGTTTGTTTTAGTAAAGCTTCTGGAGTTTGTTATCTAGATAAACTTCCATAAAAATGTTACTGAGAAACAGTACTGCCTGTGTCTGCATTTTTCACTGGCATAACATTCGTATACTGTTATAGGAAATTTTTAAAGTTTCTTGAATGAGTCAGCCCTCAAAATTTGTGATAAATGAAAGTATTCCAGGTTTTATCTAGGCCTTCTTAGAAAACAGAATCCTACTTCTATAATTTACATCTGTAACATTATAATGTTTGTTTCTAATAAGTCATTGTTTAGAAATTACATAGTTTTATAGCAGAGTTCCTTGGGTAGAAATCCTTGACTTGCTACTCTGAATATCCTGAGTTGCTATATTGAAAAAACAGTTACTCTGTTTTTGTAGATTTTCTGGGGTGAATATAGGGTAAAAGACATGATATTGAAGTAGTAATTTTGAAATGGACAATTTGATCTTGACCTGAATAGATTGTAATGATTTTTTTCTTGTACTTCCTTTTCCAAATGTGTGTAGTCACTGATTAATTTAATATATAAATTTGGAGTGTAAGAGTAAATCTCACAATCATTTATAATGAGGTAAGCGTATTTGTTATTCAATCAAAGGTAGGCACACTAATTTTAACTTACCTTATAATTTTGGAACACTTAACTTTTTATAATTACTGTATTAGTATTTTTGCCTTAAACTAATGGACAGATGAATGTATTGCACTCTTTTCAACATATGACTTTGTTTAAATCATTGCTCTTCTTCATCTCCAGTGTGACATTTGTATGTGCAGTATTTCTGTATTTGAAGACCCGGTGGATATGCCCTGTGGACATGATTTCTGTAGAGGATGTTGGGAGTCGTGAGTATGCATTATATTTCTTACTGCATGATAGCACTCTGATTTGACAAAAAGAAAATTTTTTGCTTTTAATATTTAATTATATGGATTATTTTATTGGTTACAGAGTTATTGCACTTCACTACTAAGGAAGAATTTTATTTTCCTTATTTTAACATTTTTCCATCTATTACTTTTGTGAAATTATTTAATTTAGCAATTAGTGTTATTTTTAGCTTAATGTAAAGTACTTTAGGGGACAAAGCAGGTATATGTAAATGTGTTTTCTTAGTATTTGAATTTATATTACAGCTCATGTACATCTCAAGCCTACACCTGAATATCAACAATTTCTTATATCCCAAGAATTTTTAAGCATCTATTTTTATGCTTTCTCTGAATTTTTGTAACGAATTTTCTCTGAATTTTCAAATAACCTTGAAAATCTATAAGAATATGGATGTTTAAAATTCCTTTTTAAAAAATTCAAAGTTGCCGAAACCGGTTTGACTCAGTGGATAGAGCGTCGGCCTGTGGACTGAAGGGTCCCGGGTTCGATTCCGGTCAAGGGCATGTACCTGGGTTGCGGGCACATCCCCAGTAGGAGATGTGCAGGAGGCAGCTGATCGATGTTTCTCTCTCATCGATGTTTCTAACTCTCTATCCCTCTACCTTCCTCTCTGTAAAAAATCAATAAAATATATTTTAAAAAAAATTCAAAGTTAAATGCTTCTGCTAGGCATGGTTGGGTATATACTACAAGTGGAAAACTTATTTTGCTTCTCACGTTTATTCTTCTTCCTATTAACTTGCCAAGATTTATAATTTGCCACATCCATTAACTTTGCTCTAATGTATTTTTCTAGAGAGGTTTATAAACAAAATGAAGATCAATATAATGAGTAGTATAATACTATGTTTTCTCTGGAGACACATAAATATGCTGACCTAATGAAGCATGACCTAAATGAAGCATGTCATTATTTAAGGAAATCTTAAAAATCAGAAGTTTTCAAACTACTCCTTTTCATGGAGTGCTGGGTACCAAGTTTAGAGAGCTGGGGAAATACCATGTTGGGTAAGAAAGCCAAGAATATGAGCAAATACTTATTGGGGTGTAATTGACATGTAATAAACCACATATTTAAAATAAATAATATTGTTAGCTTTGGCATGTGTGTGTATCCATGAAACCATTACCACAATCAAGATAATGAATATATCCATCACCCCCAAAAGTTACCTCATTTCTCCTTGAAATCCCTCCTGCCTTTCTCTTTTTGCCTCCTTATCCTCCCACCACCACCCCCTCCCTCCAATCTGTAGGTAACACTGATCTTATTTCTGTCACTCTGGCTTCATTTTGAGTCATTTTCTTATCTGTTTTCTAAACCAGAGTATGAAGCAAGATTTCGTTTGGAGGAGGAAAAAATACTGCTTAAAAGAAAGTCAGAATGAATAAGGCTCTCAGGTTGTTTATTTTAAAACGTAGGCTAGTCAGTCTAATTACGTAGGATCAAATCAGTACAGTTGATGCAGGTAAACTAATTGGCAAGGGTCAGAGCTCACATTCCAAAGTATTGTATTGTATTAGGAAGTATTATCTGGGTTCTACCAGGTTTGCTACTGTTGACCTTGGTTTCTATGTGAAAACTGAAACCTCTCCTCTTCCCAGGGATTTACTTGATATTTTTTCGACTTCCTCAGCCTGTCTTAGCTAACTCCTATAACAGGAACCATTTCCTATACTCACCAGACTATCCCTTGAGAAGCTTATGGTAAGATTTAAATTTGAAAGATCGAATTATTGTTTTCTATGGTATCTTATTAGCCTACCTAGGATTCTCCTATACAGGAGTGCCAGGTAGTTCTTGTCAAATCAAGCACCAGTAAAACAGGTTTCAGGTTGGGTGATTAATATGTTAATAAAGTCATTTTTAAATTAACTGCAGCCTTTTCATATTTTGTAGGCATATAAAAAAGAAATGCCTCTGTCCAAAAATCAAGGAAAAAAAATGTTAAAGTCCTTAGATAGTTTGAAAACCTCTCAATTTATTTTATGCTTCCCTACCTCCTTAACAGTCCAGCCAGATGCTTTGAAGCACCTATGCCAAGAGCTTAAATGAAAGGGAAATTAGTATTACCCACCCTAGAATATCATTCCTGCTACTTATTGTTGATTTAGTTAACTGGTAACCTCTCTGTGCCTCAGTTTTGTAATCTATAAAATGGTGATAATAGTAAGGACTTCATAAATTATTGTCAGTTTATTGTTAAATGGCTTAATATATATAAAACTAGAGGCCTGGTGCACGAAAATTTGTGCACTTGGGGGGGGGGGTCCCTCAGCCCGGCCTACCCCCTCTCATAGTCTGGGAGCCCTCAGGGGATGTCCACGGGGAGCAGGCCTAAGCCCCAGTCTAGCCTCCCTCTGTGGGAGGCGACTGGGCTGATCAGGAGAAGGCACCGCCCCCATCACCCTGCTGTTGCTAACACTGCCAGCCACAGCGGCTGTGAGGCCTGAGCCCCAGGCCTTGCAGCCGCCAGAGCTCATGGCTGCCTGAGTCCATGGCTGGCGTGAGCCCTAGGCCTCGCAGCCACTGTGGCTTTGTCTGGATGGATGTCTGGAAGACATCTGACCTAATTAGCATATTACCCTTTTATTAGTTTATATGCTTAGAACAGGGCCACTCAATAAATGTTACTTATCATTTTCCTAAGTTTGGTAATAAGCAGAGAAATATAATCTGTGAAGCTGATGTATAAGTAAAGTTTGCCTCAGATTTCTTTCTTTAACATTTCATCAGCTTCATGTTTTGCTTATAAATTTAGTGGGAAATTGTATTTTGATGAGGATTAACAGCATGGCTCTCAGATAAATGACCCTGACTTCTGTCATTATGATCCCCAGAGGTAATTAAACTGGTTCTGATGCATTAGAATACATGCAATTTAAAACATCATATAGTACTGTATCTAAGTAAGCTATGCACTCTAACCAGAGTACTATAGCCACATGCCGCATAACTACGTTTTGATCAGTGAAGAACCATATGTATGAAGGTGGTCCCATAAAATTATAATGAATTATTAGAAAAAAGTTTGTTTGCAATGTTGAAAGGAATGGCTGGACCCAACTACAATACCAAATTTACTGCTAGCTCTGGGTGATTTAAATAAATGAGGAGGCTCAGCATGCTGTCTACTGCTGTGTCCACACATGTGTGCAGTTGCACATCACACACAAAAATACTCATTTCCCTTCCCTCCATTTCTCTTTCTCTCTTTCCTCCCAGTCCTTTTCCTCCATCCACTCCTCTCTTCTTCTCCCTTTTGTTATTTCTCATCTCAAGCTTTATCTCTCTGGGTTTCTTTATATCTCCACTCTCACTTTCCCCTTCTCTTCCTTCTCCACCCCTCACCTCTCCTACCTCCTGATGTCCATTCTCCAAAGGTACCTCCCTCCACAGCCCTCCCAATATCCCCCAATGCATGCACACACAGGTGCACAACTTTATCTTTTATACCGTATTTTTAATGCACCTTTCTATTTTTAGATATATAAATATGTACCATCGTGTTGCAATTGCCTGTAGTATACAGTGCAGTAACATTCTGAAGCCTAGGAGCAGTAGACTATATACCATATAACCCAGGTGTGTAGTAGGCTATACAGTCTAGGTTTGTGTAAGTGCACTCTCTATGATGTTCTCACAAGGGTGAAATCACCTAATGATGCATTTCTCAGACTGTGTATCCCCTTGTTAAGTTACATATGACTGTATAAGATAAATTATATCCAACTTTCCAGGGAACCTATTCATAATTAAAATGAAGAGATTCCTGTTGTGTGAAAAGGGAACTCTGCAATTAGCACTTTTCTAACTTTTAGTTTCAAGATCCCTTTAGACTCTTAGAAATTCTTGAGGAGTCCAAAGAGCTTCTGTTTATATGGGTGATATCTATCATCTATATACTATATTAAAAATTAACACTGAAAAAATTAAGATTTGTTTATTCACTTTGATAATAAACGCATTGTATGTTAACATAATATTTACTATGAACAATAATTTACCTCCATTAATAAATTAGAAGAGTGGTATGTTTTGCTTTTTTGCAAATTCTTATATCTACTTATGCATTCAGTATGTTATAATTTATTGTTTTGGTCAATGTTTATAAAGAAATCTGTCCTCACACATGTGTAGATGGAAAAGAGAGGTATATTCAGATAGGTTTGGATATTCTTTTGATATACATCAAAACTCAATAAATAGTATTTTCTTAATGGTTAATTGCAATGTAAAATTTAAAACCATACTAATGGACTTTTTTTACTCTTACATTAAAATCCCTGGGTCTGTGTTGCACTTTTAATAGCTCTTTTACTCTTATCTGGTTTTGTAACATCAGTTGGAAAATATTGGTTCACTGGATTGTTTAGATCTTCCAATGTTAACATATTTCACTACACACAAATATAGTAAAAAGTCACATTAATTAATATCATTACCAGTCTCATCAGGAAAGTTTCTGATACTGGGAAGCTGTCAAACAGATAAGAATCTTTTAAAATTCTAAGTTTTATCTGAAGGCTTGAATTTTGTCATTGGCAATAAATACCCCCAACTTTTTTCCTTGACATGCCAGGTTTATTTCATTCATTTTTAAAAGTAGTCTACCATTTAACCTAGTCTGAATAATCATTGTTTGCAGTCACTCTTTGAAAAAAAAAGGTGTTCCATGATAAAAGCAAGTGAGGCTGCTTGTATTTGAACAAGAGCCTGTGCGTTTTCCTTGAGATAACCATCATGCTTTGTTTAGTGTGCAGCAGAAGTTCATTGTATTGTACTTACTTCCCATTTCATTAATACTTGATCAATAATTAATAATTTTTATTACTCCATCAAGGGTATTCTTAAATGAAACTGGCATTTGTTTGTTTTTTAACTTTGAATATAGAGCAATGAAGAATGCAGTCTACTAGTATAATTTTAGGGCCACTGCCATGATTCATGCTAAAGCACCAGCAGTTTTAACCAAAAAACCAAATGAAGGCTTAATATTTTGAAAATAGTTTTAACCTCATAAACCCCCTGGGAAGCCTCAGGAACCCTCATAGGTCTACATATCACACTTAAGAGAATGGCTTGCTCTGTAACATTTTCCCCTGAATTCTTTATCCATCCTTCTGCCAAATTATTTTTCTTGACACAGTAATACAAATAATTTTTAACTGGTAACTAATTTGCAGAATGTTCTCCTATTGGAATATATCAGACTTTTATGGAGCCTGTGTAGTTTTAAAACATTGAAAAAGGGGGGAGATTTTAAAGATGCTGAATTAAAATGCCTATGGGATATTTGAACAAAAATGTGTGTAATCAAGACCTATAATTAAGGGAGATATGGGTTTTAAATTTCATTAGCATGTAAGTGGTAGTTTATGATAGGGGTATTTATGTATTTATTTATTTATTTTAATATATTTTATTGATATTTTACAGCGAGGAAAGGAGAGGGATAGAGAGTTAGAAACATTGATGAGAGAGGAACATCGATCAGCTGCCTCCTGCATACCCCCCACTGGGGATATGCCCGCAACCAAGGTACATGCCCTTGACTGGAATCGAATCCGGGACCCTTCGGTCTACAGGCCGACGCTCTATCCACTGAGCCAAACTGGCCAGGGTTGTGACAGGGGTATTTAGATCATCCAGGAAGATTGTATGGAATTGGGAAGGGACGAGTTTGGTGTGAAAATCTTAGGGAGCAGTAAAATATAAGTGAACAGGAGAGTAAAATGCACTAGTGAAAAAGATGGACAAGAAGCAGCTAAAAGTAAGAAGAATGCTAAGAAAATGTTAAAAAGTTCTGGGACCCAGAGAGAATCTGAAAGAATGAACTGTTAACAGTGTCTAATGCTCTAGAGAAGTGAAAGCAAATAAAAACTCAGAAGTCTTGAGTAGATTGAGCTAATGAGTAATCTTAATGGCCATGTTGTGACCGGTTACTCAATGAAAAGGTGATAGAAGCTAGAGTGTTACCGGCTTAGAACTGAATATGGACTTGAGGAAGGCATGGCAAGTCATTATAAACTATTTTGCCAAGAAACTTTGATAGGAAAGCAAAGTAGAACTAAAAAAAGAGTCATTTGACTGAGAAAGGTTTTAAGGATGGGGAAAACTTGAGTATGCTGTTGTGCTAAGGGTGAGAGATGAAACAAAGGGAGCAGATGTGACAAGTCTTATTAGTAAGCTTGATACTTTAAGTGCAGTGGAATTAAGAGACAGAACTAAAGGGAAAATATACTCTAGGCCAGCGGTTCTCAACCTGTGGGTCACGACCCCTTTGGTGGTTGAACGATCCTTTCACAGGGGTCGCCTAAGACCATCCTGCATATCAGATATTTACATTACAATTCATAATAGTAGCAACATTACAGTTACGAAGTAGCAATGAAAATAATTTTATGTTTGGGTCACAACATGAGGAACTGTATTTAAAGGGTCAGAAGGTTGAGAACCACTGCTCTAGGCAGTGGAATAATGAGCTATTGTTGATGGTGATGACTAGAAAATGATGATTTAATTTCCTGTTTTCCATTTATTTTCTCTAGGTTTAAATGTTAAATATACACTTCAAAAATTTTTTGTTTCTGTAGGGCAACATTAATAATAATAACAATAAAACTTTGCTAAAATTTATAAATTCTTATTCTGTACAAGGCACCATGCAAATATTTTACATACATTATATCTTTTTTTTTTTTAAATATATTTTATTGATTTTTTACAGAGAGGAAGGGAGAGAGATAGAGAGTTAGAAACATCGATGCGAGAGAAACATCGATCAGCTGCCTCCTGCCCATCTCCCACTGGGGATGTGCCCGCAACCCAGGCACATGCCCCTGACCGGAATCGAACCTGGGACCCTTCAGTCCGCAGGCCGACGCTCTATCCACTGAGCCAAACCGGTTTCGGCTACATACATTATATCTTATAACCTGTATAACAACCCTGAGACGTGTATATTTTTATCTCCATTTTATAGATAATAAAACTGAAGATTATATAACTTGTTAGTGGTAAGCCTGGAATTCTCTAATTCAAAATCCTGTTCTTAACCACTTAATTCACCTTGTGCTAGATTCCTGCCACTTTCCAGGGTGCCTTTTCCCTACTACCTCAACTAGTGTAACTGGAATAGGAAATGAAATCCATTTTAATATTTGTCCAGATGAAATATAAGCAGAAAACCTATTCTTCAAAAAGGCATGCTACATTTAAGTACCATCCCAAAATCTCTTAAGTTATGCATGGTTTAATTCTGTACCAGTGCTCCTTTTTGTTTAAAGGTGTAGAATATTGAGAATTGAATATGACCTTTCTAAACCACTTATTTCTGAATTTTTAATGTTAACAAATGTATTGTTTTAAATTTTTAAAGGATGAAGTGGAATAGGAACATGTAAAAATATGTAAAACATAAATATATACGTGTATGTATATTCATATAAATAATGAATGGTTGGGCAGGTAGTGAGTGTGGACTGTGATTTATATGAATCAGTGTGTTATACCTGATATTCCACACTTAGTCCACTGGTGTTATTTTAATTATATTGTAGCAGATAATTCAGCAAAAAGATAAAATCTTAGACTGTGTAAATAAATTTTATCTTTGCCCATTTTCTATCAATTGATCATTTTAATAGGTTTTTGAATCTGAAAATTCAAGAAGGTGAAGCCCATAATATTTTCTGCCCTGCATATGATTGCTTCCAACTTGTTCCTGTGGATATCATAGAAAGTATAGTTTCTAAGGAGATGGACAAACGATACCTACAGTTTGATATTAAGGTATGCTGGAAATTCTCAGTCCAATCCCATAATTTTAATTTTATGAAAACTATACAACAGATTTCATTTAATATTTTTGTTTTATTTTTGAAAAATCATGAAAATTGCATAAAGGAAATGAAATTTACTTTTGTCTCAAAAATTGCATAAAGGAATGGCAGCATTAATTGAAGTTTTAAGCTAAAGCATTATTTAATGATCATGAAAGAAGTAAAAGTGAAAAGCTAAAATAGTCATTTATTAAAAGAAATAAAACTATTGCTCAGAACTATATACGGATTTGCCTGTTGTACTTTTATAACTTATTGATCAAGATAATGTTCAAAGTAGATAGTAGTACTTTAAGTTTTCCAAAAGACATTATCTATACTACTAATAAAGAAATATACAAATTATCTGTTATACCATAACGTCACAACCAGATCAGCAGGCTACATCCCCACCCTCTGCTCAGGCAGCTGCAAGGCCCAGGGTAGGGTAGGATAGGATACAATAGGCAGGGATAAGAAAGGAGAGGGAGAAGAAGGCAGGCCTGCATGCAGACAGGTCGAGAGGAGAAACAGAAATACAGAAAGGGAACAAGAAAAAGACACAGGAATGGAAAAGGGGAGGAAATTCAGGGCTGCACACAGGAGGGGTTGGCAACCGCAGCAAGGGCGGGAGCAGGTGCACCCGGCGAGGGGCAGGGCAGGAGCCCTGCCCAACACAGGAGGGCCAGGGCGGTGGCCCCCAGCGTGGGCCGTTGGCAGGGAGGCGTCCACAGGTCCGGGACGGAGTGGTGGATGGTCTGAGGCCTTCTGAGTGGAAGCGCTCTTGCTTCGCAGCAGCAGCAGCACCCGGGCTGTGCAGGCCTCGGCCTCCCTCACTGGGCCAGGGGTCCTGGGCAGGGAATGGGAGCAGGACAACGGTGGGGAGGTTGGGGAAGGGGGTGCGGCGAACACCTGGCGGGGACTGAGTCCTGGTCTGGGGGTTAACACCCCTATGAACGAAAGCTTTAAGAAGGAAAGGAGGGAGGGAAGAACTTTATAAAGGAGTCAGTAGAGAATAGATTTAAAGAAGGAAAGAGGATGAATAAGTGAACTGTAGGAGCTATAATGAAAATCAAGTATAGTTGTGTACTGGGGACAGATTTTAAAAGTAGGAGTCAAAAATGAAAAAAAATAAAACGATAGTGAATAATTATGCAAGTAGATAGATAGACATTAACAATGGAAGTAAGTAGAGAAGAATGTATGGGAAAGGTAGGATGAGAGAGCAAGAGGGAGGGAAGAAAAGTTTTAAAGGGGAGCCGGTAGAGCTTAAAAGGAGAATGAGAAGAAGGAAGAAATGGAGGAGGGAGCAAAGCAGGTCCAAGGAAGTGAAGAAAAAAATTAAGATGGGAAGGAAGGAAAAGGGAAGTGAGGGCAGGTGTAAAAAAGATAAAGGAAAGAAGGAATGTGGGGAGGGAGGGTAGAAGAAAGATGGGAAGAAGATGGAACAGAAGTAGGAAATAAGGAGGAAAGGAAAGTTTATAAATGATGAGTCAGTAGGAAAAAGTGTCACTTAAAGGAGAGAAAAATTGTATGAGAGGGAGAAGCCAATAAGGCAGTCAGATTGTGTGTGAAGGGGATAAGATTTTTTTTTAAAAGGGTAATAGGGGCGACCAGGCTGGCAGGGGAGAGCAGTTAGGGGGATCAGGCCGGCAGGGGAGGGCAGTTAGGGGGATCAGGCAGGCAGAGTGGTTAGGGCAGGCACTTGAGCGGTTAGGAGCCAGAGGTCCCGGATTGTGAGAGGGATATCCAGCTGGCAGTTGGACATCCCTTGAGGGCTCCCGAATTGGAGAGGGTGCAGGTTGGGCTGAGGGACCGCCGTTCTCCCCCCGACCCCCTGCATGAATTTTGTGCACTGGTCCTCTAGTATTTTATACTCCTAAATATAAATATTTAGAAATAAAAATTATCAACTTAGAAATATATGGGGTTGTCTTTTAGTTTCAAATAATAGTTCATGTAATGAATTATATTGTTTATTACATCTTTTTCTATATATTTATTAAGGAGTTATTCAGAAATATATGCAAATTACAAATTTTCTTTTATGATTTAAAAGTTCATCTTAAATGCCTTGTGCAGATTTTGGGGGTTCTAAACCCTAATGTGTAGACTTTTTAAAAAGTTCTACTGTTTCTTTAGATAGAAAGCATCACAATATTGATTTTTATGTATTATTAGGATGCCATTTAGATATTTAGTATTCTAATGCAACTAATAATCACATGTAAGATTCTGTTTATAATTAAGTTCATCAGAAAAGTGGCATACTGTATGAGAAAACATTTCTAAATTGCACATTTTCTGTGAATAATTGCATTTTTATTTTATCATCATCATCTTGGTTATTTAAAGAAACTTATATAAGTTTATATAAAAGAAAATGTAAATTTGAGAAATCATGTCATTACTGGGTAATTGCCACTTCTTTCCTTCTTACTAAATTGTTTCATGATTTCACTTATATGTGGAATCTCAAGGTCAAAACAAAATAACAAGCAAAACAAGAGTTACAAACTCATATATACAGAAAACAAACTGATGGTTACCAGAGGGGAAAGGATTGGGGGGCATGGGTGAAACATGTGAAAGGCACTAAGAGGTACACATTTCCAATTATAAAATAATTAAGTCAGAGAGATGTAGTGTACAGCATAGGGAATATAGTCAATAATATTGTAATGACTTTGTATGATGACAGAAGGTTACTAGAATTGTGGTGGTGATCACAGATATCCAATCACTGTGCTGTACATCTGAAACTAATGTAATAGTGTGTGTCAGTTATACTTAAAAAAAAAAGTTGTTTCGTACTTTCTGGTATTATTTGAGTTATATTTTGAGACTGACTACTTTGTATTAGTTCGCTTTTTTTTTTTTTCTTTTTTTTTTTGCTTTAAAGTAAATTAACATAGGAACACATTCTATATTAAAATTTAGTTAAAATATTTTTTGTTGTGTTTTGTTATTACTGTTTAAACAGGCCTTTGTTGAAAATAATCCTGCCATTAAATGGTGTCCTACTCCAGGCTGTGAAAGAGCAGTCAGACTAACAAAACAAGGCTCAAATACATCTGGGTCTGATACACTCAGCTTCCCCTTGCTCAGAGCTCCTGCTGTGGACTGTGGAAAAGGACACCTCTTCTGCTGGTCAGTACAAGACAAGTTGGAATTAGCCTAGGCACCTTCCTAATAGTTCTTAAAGAATTTGTACCTTCAATCAGGCTTTTAAATTTTACTGTTTGGTATTATTCTTATTAATTAAGTATATTGCATATACATTTATTGTGTGCTTGATATGTGCTGAGTACTGTGCCAAATATTTTGACATATTGAGTTCTCCTGTCTTTGCTACGAGTTGAGTGCTGTTATTATATCCATTTTACAGATAAAGAAACTCCAGCTCAGAGAAGTTGCCCGGGATTATGCAGCTAAGAAATGGCAGAAATGGGATTAGAGCCCAGCTCCATTTGGTTTCAGAGCCTATGCACTAATATCAGATTGCTGACCACAGATTAGAAAATGTTTAGAGTTTCACTCTGTTCCTTAAAATAAAAGTCTCCAGCCCTGGTCAGTATGCCAAGTGGTTAGAGCATTGGCTTACGCACCCAAGGGTCTTGGGTTTTATTCCCAGTGAAGGGCACATACCTGGGTTGTAGGTTCGCTCCCCTCCCCCAGTCAGGGCATGTGCTCTCTCACATTGATGTTTATCTTTCTCTCTCTCTCTGTCTCTCTTTCTCTCCCTTCTTCCCTTCTGCTCTCTCTGAAAAGCAGTGGAAAAAATATCCCCAGGAAAGAATTAACAAACAAACAAAAAATCTCTAGCAGTGATTCTTAACTAGGGATGCCCAGAATTACTGACAACTTTTCCAAATTGTCATCCCAAGCCTAGCAAGTCATGTTTTGATTTAGTAGATTTTGGAGGAGGGATCCAAAAAGCTCTTAGATGATTCTAATGCAGAGACCTACTTAGGAACTACTTTGTATGTCTTTAATTTCCAGTGCCTGATAAGTACTCAATAAGTATAAACTGATGATAAATCAATAATGGGTGGTATGTAACTATGTTTGCCTGACATCAGTATTCTAACTTTATTCAGAGTAGATTCAATGATAATTAACTTTTATTTAATTAAATGATCAAGAAAATAAGTAGTATTTTTTCTTTTTTGCTCATTTGTAGATTTATCACATATGCAAGGATATACTTTAGATGAATATAATACTCTTTACTTATCTACTTATTAGAACCAAAATTAAATTATAGACTTGCTAGATAATAAAAAGGCATAGTAATAAAATATTCCTATCCTGAAAGATCTGTTTCTTACCCTCAGCATCATTGTCATTAGCTAAAAATATTTATTCACCTGTCAACCTATATATAGCATAAACTCTAGGTCAGGTGCTACAAACAGTTACCCACACCAATTTTTGAAAATAAAGTTTTATTGGAACAAATACTTCTTGGCCACCAAAAATTTTATCACTTCCTGTTCTTATTCCTATAGTAGAGCTTTTCCTGTAATCAGAAATTTCAAAAAAAATTTTAAATAAATTCTGAGTAGAATTCTGCTCTTCTGTAATGTCTTAAAGAGAGAAAAAAATCTGCTGCATGCAAAAGGAAGCTTTGCAAGAGAGATCTTTATAAAATAAAGGCATGTGATTCTAGGTTTGCTTCTTTCTTTCCCCAAAAAGCTCAGAAATACTCTTTAAAGATGATTACAAAAACCACAAGAAATGGCAATAATAATTTCTTCTTTTTAAGAACAGCATGTGACAGAGTCAGTTGAGAGTCACTCCCAAGAGATGTCTGCCTGAGTAGAACTGAATGTATTCATTGTTAGGAGGGAAGGTAGGAGTAGGCATTTATTTCCCTTCCCACCAAAGGATAGCCTTTTCTATTATAAATTGTTCACCAACCAATTCTGTACCCTTTATAACTCAATCCAGAACGCTCTCTCCCCAAGCCTGTATAACTGCAAATTTGTCTCATCTTGACAATGTTATCCCATCAAAACCTGAATGGAATCTCACTTGAACCAGTGACTGCCCTCTGTTTTTCTTTTTATTAAGTAGAACATGCTACTACTTTGCCCTCTGGACTGACACAAAGTCTTTTTTTCTCTGAGTTAACTCCTTAAAGATTTGTTATCATAAATACTTCTTGATCACCAAAATCTTAATCTGTGAGGAGAAAAATTCAAAATTACCCTGGTATAGTGGTCATTTCTCTATTTTGTCAACTCTGAATGTCTCCTGGTTCTTTTAATCACAAATATATCCGTTGGAAACTGAGAAACTTACTTAGAATTCATCTCTTCTAAATCCGTGCAAGTCAAACCTATTTTAAAGTTATTCACTGAAATTGACTGGCATGAATATTCTAAGTAATAAAATGGTGAGGTTTTTAATATATCATGTAGCTTTGGAGCATTTATTTACTGAACCTATGCAAAGAAGCTTTAAAAATGGTGTCACCACCACCAGGAAACAAATTTGAACACCTGATAGGAAGGTTTGAATCACAGTGATACACCTGGTGAGGTCACAGTATCGGGTTTCTAGTCCTCTTAACTTTCTAGTGAGTCTCGGGGGCACCATGCAGAACTGTTAAGTACTTGGGAAAACTTGGAATGTGAATATCTTGGCACTAAAATTGTATAGTTCATTCTGGTTTCCTCCAATACCCAGGATAAGGATTTTAATACTGCATGCTCTCTTGTTAGGGTCATGAATCTTGATTGAATTAAAGCAACATTTTCATGCTTCATCTCCTTCTCCATCGACAGACAAAGGGACTCTTGATTTACGAGTCCACTGGGTGCCCTGGCTGGTTTGGCTCAGTGGATAGAGCGTCTGCCTGTGGACTGAAGGGTCCCGGGTTCAATTCCAGTCAAGGGCACATGCCAAGGTTGCGGGCCTGATCCCCAGTAGGAGACGTGCAGGAGGCAGCTGATTAATGATTCACTCTCATCATTGATGTTTTTATCTCTCTCTCCCTCTCCCTTCCTCCCTGAAATCAATAAAAATACATATTAAAGAAAGATGTAAAAAAATAAAAAATCAGTGGAGCCCTAAGCGGTTTGGCTCAATGGATAAAGCGTCAGCCTGCGGACTGAAAGGTCCCAGGTTTGATTCCGGTCAAGGGCATGTACTTGGTTGTGGGCACATCCCCAGTAGGAGGTGTGCAGGAGGCAGCTGATCGATGTTTCTAACTCTCTATCCCTCTCCCTTCCTCTCTGTAAAAAATCAATAAAATATATTTTTTAAAAATCAATGGAAAATAAATACATACATAAAATAAACAGAGGTAACAATATTTAAAAAAGAGAGAGAGAGAAAGTCCATTGGGCAAAATAAATGAGGCTGTCCTTGTTTGTGGACCTAATAGTTGAGTCTCATCCTTTCTTGCAAAATCAGAGTCTCAGACCCTTACCTTAATAGCTCTGGTTCTGGGAAAAAAAGATTTCCCCAGACTGGCAGTATTCAGCTATTTAAGTATCAGAGTTTTTCCAGCTAACAGAATATTCCCCATTTTTTCTAGGCCAGGAATGAAAACAGGATGCTATTTATGTATTTGGTAGAGATCAATCATAAGACCGTGTTTAAATATCATATCTTCTATATAAAGTAGCATACCCATATAAATACAGGTTTATCCCACTACCCTAAAGTGTTCCTATGAAACCTTTCGTAAGTGTAATAAGTGGAATGACATAAAGTGAAAATGCAGTGACGATTCTTTTACATGGAAAAATTTTGAGTGTACCCAGACCCAAAATATAACCTATCAAATCATACCAAGTACCACATAAAACACCACCAACATGTAGTAAAAGCAGCGCCACTCCCTCTGCTCCAGTGCATGCTGCTTATACAGTGGCCTGCTGCAAGACCAACGCTGAATGCCATTTTCACTTTCCGCCTTTTTTTATTTTTCTGCCAATGGTTGTGCGTGTTGACACATTTTCAAGGAAAGAACCATCCCTTGGTCTCTTGAAATTAGTTAACCTTCATATTTGGATAGGGTTAAGAATTTTAGATTAGACAACAATTTTTTTTCTTTATAATTTCTTACCAGGCACTTTTTCCCCTAAATGAACCCACTGTATTAATTTCAGTGGACTGTGTGCCAAAATTCCCCTTCCCATTCACTTGTTTTTAGTGACATTTTGAGGTGCAGTCTCAACAATAGGTACCAGGTCTGTCAGAATACTTGTCATCAATCATTGGTGTTTTGATTAAAACTTTCTTCAGGAATTTAGGTTTCAAGTACCTGAGAATATTCCAGTATCTTCATTACTTCTCTCAGAAGAACCTCACTTCCTACACACTGATAATCCAGATCATCAGTCACCTATCAGTCAGTAGCATTGTTATTACCAGACTTGAAGAAGTTCAGCCTTATTTTTCAGATGCCTTCGTTTTCAAAGATCTATAATAGTATTAAGTGGCAGCCTCTAGCTCTCTCTAATTTGTGGCCCTTGCTCTAGCTTCTCCTTTTTATACCCACTCTTAGCATTGCATTGAGAACTAGTGGAAACTGTGCCAATCAGTTATAGCATCCAGAAGAGATCCCACTGCTCGGGCTAGCACCTGAGGAAGTAGCAGGTCTGTCCTGTGAGGCTCTAGAAAAGGAAACCAGCTGCTACTGTCTAATGCAGCACAACTTCAGAGAATCAAGCATAGTGATAAATAGTTGTGGACTTTTGAAGAAGTAGCATTTATATTTTCAGACCCCTGTGATTATTTTCTGGGTCCTGTTAGAAATTGTTGTAAGAGCAGAGCTAGTCATACTGGTATTGATTCTACTAGGGGGAAAAATATTGAATACTCTAATTAATTTCCAGGGGGTGAAAATCTTAAACTTAATGGAAATAATTTATTTCACTGACTTCATTTGTTTTGTTTTAGGTACTGCAGATATATAAGGCTATTCTATACCTTAATTTTTGTTTTGTAAATGAATCATGAGGAATACAGATTCTGTATATCTACATACATTCTCAAGCACCATATGGAAACACTGTTCCTAGTTCTGTGGAATATTTCTAGCACTAGTGAATGGTAGTATTCGTGCCAATTTAAAATTAACAGTTATTACAGATATCCCTTACATTTTAGGACAGCAGAGTTGACTTTGATATGTACTAAAAGAATTCTAATATATCTAATTCCATGCCTCAGTTTTCTCAACTTCAAAATTGGAAGAGTTACTTTCCACCTATTCTTTTACCTGATGTTGATGAAGAATATTTTGTAAATTGCCATTTCTATGTTTTCCTTTTTAGGGAGTGCCTTGGTGAAGCACATGAGCCTTGTGACTGCCAAACATGGAAAAATTGGCTACAAAAGATAACTGAAATGAAACCAGAAGAACGTAAGCTGAATTTTTAGATAGCTATGCTACATATTTTCTGATTGCATACAAAAGATAATGTGGTCATAGTTCTTCATTTAAGAAGTTTTCAAGTTTGTTCATGCTAGGGTTCCCCTGTTAACATCACCCCTCTAATCAGCATCCTTTTGGAGATGACAGAATTTGCAAGAGGGACTCATAGGCAGGTTCCATGTTTCTAGCTGACTTGTTTTCCAACCTAAGATAGGCAGGGTAAACAGGGGTCTCGTTAAGGCTCTTCCTACAGCCTTCCCTGTTATCCTGGGTTAGGCTAACTAACTCTGTACTTTATGGGGAGAAATGTATGATCTGTAGTGAGAGGAAGCTTCTTATTTCCCTGGAAGCTTCCAGTGGAGAAGACAAGTAGATTCCTTGCTACTGTGTTTCTGTGGACTTATTAAATGCCATGTCAATAATGATTTTTATTGAGACTTCTATAAATACATTATCTCAATTCTCACAGAAATTGGTGAGATTAATATTAGTAATCCCATTTTACAAATGAGGAAATTAACACATTTTATTGAGTGACACAGGGCACAGGCCTGGTAAATAGAATGGGTTTGAATTAGCCTTCCTAATAGCAATTATTGCATTTAACAAGTAAATATATATGTTTTATAACAACTTTTATCTTCTGAAGTGTTTTATACAACTATTTTCTTTGAAATTAATATAGATGAAAATTAATTTAGAGGGGTTTTCTTTGCTTTTTAGATAATGGAGTTAGTTTGAGGAACTGCAAATTAGGACTAAGAATTTACTCAGTAATTTACACTTATTAATGAGCAAAGTACATGTTAAAAATGATGTTGTCCTTCCAAGAGTGTATGAGTTCTATAAATAGATTAGTACCATTACCTACAACACCTTTAAACATGACAACACAATTAGATTTGCTTTCTTTTCTTGCTTCTGACATCTATGTTTCTATTAGAGGTGGCTTGCTATTGTCCACATACCTACATTTTTTTATACATATCTAAGAAGCTTAAAGTTAAGGTCCATGGGAGAAGATTGCAAGAGATGAGGCTTGAAAGGTGGGTGTTTCCAGATTGTGAGGGTTCTTGCCAAATTGTCTGAATTTATCCTAATAACAGAATAAGCCATAGAATACATTTTTTTAAATAGAGATGTGGCATTATCAGAAATACTTTTATCAAGATAGACAACTAGGAAGAGTAAACTAAAGGAGAGAGACCAGAAGTAGGGCAGTGAATTTTTTTTTTTTAATATATTTTATTGATTTTTTACAGAGAGGAAGGGAGAGAGATAGAGAGTTAGAAACATCGATGAGAGAGAAACATCGATCAGCTGCCTCCCGCACATCCCCTACTGGGAATATGCCCGCAACCCAGGTACATGCCCTTGACCGGAATCGAACCTGGGACCTTTCAGTCCGCAGGCCGACGCTCTATCCACTGAGCCAAACCGGTTTCGGCTGGGCAGTGAATTTTTACTTTGGATCAGATGGTGGATCATGATACCATTAGTTAATTTAGGAACTTGAAATAAGGGAGTTACATTTAGGGGAAAATAACGAGTTTTGCTGTGGACATTTTGAACTTGTACTTTCAGGACATATGTCAAAGATGTAGTAGAAGTTGCCTGCAGCTCAGAAAACTTAGGAGAAACTTGTTAACTTTTGAATGGTATCTTCATTGTTTATTTAACATTTTTTTCTGCTACTTTGTTAGAATACAGAAATAAGATGCCCTCTACGCTCTTGAAATGTACATTTCATTTTACTTTTATTTTTGAAATGTACATTTTAGAGATGGAGACAGCTATATACAAAACTAAGGGAAAAAGAGTATTATAAATGCTGTGAGAGAACAGTGTACCTGCAATACATTGTGAGGATGGGGAGAGGGATAAAAGGAGGTTAGTTGTGTTATCTCCAAGGAGAGAATCAGAAAAAGTTTATAAAAGAATTGATGCATAAGCTGCATCTTGAAAGCAGGTAGATGCCCTTCACAGAGACCAGAATTGGAAGGGCATTCCAGGCATAGGCTGAAGGAGGAATGCGAAGCAGCGTGGCATAGTCCAGGACTACAGACAATTCAGTACAGCCAGTGCAAAGGAAGGCACATTGAGGGATCAAACTGCACAGACAGAAATGTGAATCAGGCTAGGGGACTGTCTAGGGCGGGGGGATAAAATGGACACATATGTAATACCCTTTGTAATACTTTAAGCAATAAAAATAAAAAAAAAAAAAAAAGAAATGTGAATCAGGTGTCTGGGTGGGTTATAAGCAATCCTGGAAGGTCTGGCTTTATCCCGAAACACTGAGAAAGTAGGTGTTGCCATATTACTAGGGTTCTTGCCAAATTTATCCTAGTAACAGAAGCCATAGAAAGCATTTTTTTTAAGTAGGGAAGTGGCATTATCAGAGATATTTTTATCAAGATAGATGACAGGGAAGGGTAGACTGAAGGAGAGAAGAAGGGGTTTTGAATAGGAGACGTAACTGAAGATGCTTACTTAGATCACTTGGGCAGAGGTGTGGATGATGGATTAGAGACTATTGAAACATTAGGTAAGAAAGCTGTTTCTGAGACAACTTCAGAATGTCCAAGAGGATTCGAGGGCTTGAACAAGACAGAGGCAATGCCGACGAGAGAGGAGAAGTGTATGCAGGAGAGTTAAGATGTCATACTAAGTTGAAAAGTGAGGGAGGGTACTTACTCGTTGCCAAAAGAGTTAATATACCACAGGAAATAATTAGTATAATATATTATTTGATTCTTTAATAGTAAGTAGCCAGAAGTGTCTGATTTGAGATGTAAAACAAATATTTTGAAATGGGTGATTATTTTCAGTTATCCTTTAAAATTCTAAAGTTGGATCAATTACTCCATATCCACTAACAAGCTTTACTAGGGAAGGAGAGGAAGAACGGCCAGGCCAGTAAGTCCAGGTTATTGGTGGCACTGTGACCGACTACCTTTACACGTGAAAGTGATGCTGGTAATGAGGAAGGAAATGTAATAGAACTAGGAAATGATATACATGGTGTATACATGTTTACTTCTGGTGGCCAGAGATAGGGAGACCTCAAATTAAAAACTGAAGATCACACTCAAAAAGTTCCAAATAGGGTTTTAATTCCGAGACATGGAGAAACTGTAGAAAATTGGATAGTAGGCAAGAGAGTGAGGATACCTATGAAGTGTCTACCAGAAGAGACAAAGCCAAGGCTGCAGAGAATGTTCCCAGCTGCTGGGAAAAACACAAGAGTTTTCTCACTTTTCTCCCACCGAAAGGTGTTGACTAGTCGGTTATTATAATGGCCACTTAAATTTATGAAATTGAGCCCTGACCAATGTGGCTCAGTGTTCAGAACATCGGACCAAGCACCAAAGGATTATGGGTTCGATTCCTGGTCAAGGGCACATACTTGGGTTACAGGTTCAAACCCTGGCCCCAGTCAGGGCACTTGCGGGAGGCAACCAATCAGTGTGTCTCTCTCACACCAGTTTCTCTCTCTCTCTCTCTCCCTCCCTCCCTCTCTCTCTCCCTCCCTCCCTCCCCTCCTCCCCTACCTTCCTCTCTCCCTCTTTTTCCCCTCCCCTCTCCTCTCTCTAGAAAAAAATAAATAAATGGAAAAAATACCTTTAGGTGAGGATTAACAAAAAAAAAAAATTAGGTTGAAGCTTAAAGCAAATAGTAATAAGCCAAGTATAATACTTAAGTAGACATCATTATATTTAAAAAAAAGAAAAGTATGATTAAATACACCATGGACTTTATATATTACTTTGGCTCATGATCTCATATCTGGCATAAACATTTTACATCAAACTTGTAGATTCATGGGAAAGATTCTCCCTTATGCCCAGTGTTCCATAGTCATTGAATTATGAGACTGAAAAGGAGCAACAAAATTTAATTCATGAAAAAAAGTATTAGAAAATAGATCAGTTTAAAGAATTAATTCCACATAAAGGTTCAGGTACTATTTTTAAGTTCTGAAACTGCCTCTAGTACAGCGGTTCTCAACCTGTGGGTCTCCACCCCTTTGGGGGTCGAACGACCCTTTCACAGGGGTCGCCTAAGACCATCGGAAAACACATATATAATTACATATTGTTTTGTGGTTAATCCTGTGCTTTAATTATGCTCAATTTGTAACAATGAAATTGGGGGTCACCACAACATGAGGAACTGTATTAAAGGGTCGCGGCATTAGGAAGGTTGAGAACCACTGCTCTAGTATGTCTAAATCAAAGCAAGAAGCAGGAATATTTTCTGAGAAATAATGGTTATTTATAAAATTGTCAGATCAGCCCTGGCTGGTGTGGTTCATGGTTAGAGTATCAGCTGGCACACCAAAGGTTCCCAGGTTCGATTCCCAGTCAAGGGCACATACCTGGGTTGTGGATTCAATCCCGGCTCTAGTTAGGGTACATTCAGTAGGCAACCAATTAATCTTTCTCTCTCTCTCTCTCTTTCTCTCTCTCTACCCCCTCTCCCTCCTTCCCTCCCTCTTTCTAAAATTCAATGGAAAAAATATCCTCAGGTGAAGATTAACAAATATAAGTAAATAAATAAGATTGTCAAATCAGTTTTTTCATAGTACATAATAAATGGTTATTGAATGGAATTCAAATTGTCTTTTTAAGAATTCAGTCTTTAAAAAGAACTTTGTTTTCACTTTCATACATATTGACCCTACTAATAGGTCTTAGATTCTGTTATTCTCAAATATTTTATTAAATGAAGTTAATATTTCTTAGAAAGAGACCTAAGCACACGAGATTATAAAGGAAAGAAGATCGAGATATATAGACATATAACTGAAGTAAAGGGAAGAGTATGGAAGTCAGTACGAGCGAAGACGACTCATCAGGTAGATTGAAGGGAGGTAAGGTATTGCAGGTATGAAGAACAGTATGTATAAAGGGCAGATGTATGAAATAAGCGTGTTCAGAGAACTGGAAGTGAAGGCATTTTTTTTTTTCAGCACAAGTTTTTGTTGTAATAGTGGTCATTTTCTGAACATGACTTATTTCATGCAATCTACTAAAATGCAGTTAGGAACTAGCATTCTCTCCAAGGGTGGGAGAAAAAACACTGTTATATTGCAGGCCACACAGCTACTTTGTTTTAATGGCTTTGTGCTTTATTTATTGTAACAATGGACAATAAGGTCATAAGAACATGTGAGAATCTCTGAGCTAAAAATAGTGTTGATGCTGAAGGGAGGAGAAAGGCCACTACATGTAAACAAAAATTAGATATTTGTACTTAGTAATTAGTTTTATAACTATACCCTTTGTAAACAGCATTACCTTTCCAGTTTGATCTTATTGGCCATGAGTATAGTTCATTCCAACACCCTAATCAAACCATCATCTACCAATGGGTTTTGAACTGGAGTGGAGTGTGATCAGTTCATTGCTGCTGTTGCTATTATTTGTTTTTTGCTGTGTGGAATTGAAAACCAGTACTTCATAGTCCAGCAGTAGATGCTGTGCTATTGTTGGCACAAACAAGGGTTTCTTGTGGCAAGGTGGCCCCCTCCTCCACTGCTGGGCTCCATCAGAGTGCTGCTCCTCGTCCCAGCTCTTCCAGTTCATATGCAGAGCCATTTCTGAGGGAGGGCTCAGTCAGCTCAAACCTTTGCCTCCTTCCCTTTCCAGGGATTTACATCTGGAGGTTGGGTAAGTTTTCCTTTTAAACATCAGTATTCAAAACATCTGATTTCTCCACTGCTTTTAACATTAGAACTAATCCCTTACCCCACCTTTCTGAGAGTGTCTGCATATAATCAGAGCCTTGATTGGACGGGCCACTTTGAGTGATTCCAAAGTGATTTTCTGACACCTCTTTCAGTAAGAAAACATAGGGCTTCTCTGAGCTCATAGAGCTAGAAAACAGAACAAACTTGATTATTGACATTTCTTGCAGGAAAAAATAAGTTTTTAATTTTGCATCTAGAACTGCCTCTAGCCCCTAACTCTCCACTGTGGGGGGAAAGTTTATAGAATGTAAAATGTCAAATTTAGAATATTTTAAAAGCATGGCATTCCTTTAAGATTGCAGGTTTGTTTTTTTCAAATTTATCTTTAATGTTGAAAATACTACAGATGTCCCCTTTCTTTCTCCATTGGCTCTCTCCACCCTGCCCTGGCCTCCAGATCTCAAATTTAGTAGAATGAATTGAGTTTAAGATGATGAAGAACGTAGATTTGTGTGGGGACAGAATGTGGGAGAAGTTTGCCAGGTAGACAGTAGCTAAATCATAAAGGGTTTTATATTCTTTGTTAAAGCAATTTGGTTTTATTTTGTAGTCCGTAGTAATTAGAGATTACTGTGTAGGCTGTATTGTGGGGGGTGGGAGCAGGGAGAAGGAGCTGGAGAGATAAGTTGGTTGTCTGTGTTTTAATTGTCTAGGCAGGAAGTGTGGAGGACCCTCGCAAAAGCAATAAAATTGGAAATGGAGAGGAACGGGTATGAAAAAGAGGTAGAATCAATGGGACATGGTGGGTTAAGGAAAGAGAAGGGTGTGTCCAAGATCATGCTCTTCCTGGATTGACTTGAGTAGATGATCTTATCTTTACCAGGGTAGGAGATAGAGAAAGAAGCGATTTGGGGGTCAATGGTAAGTTTAGTTTTAGACATGTCACATTGGGTTTATTTTTAGCTCATCTAAAATAATCATGGGTAAAGTGATGTTAATATTTCAATATAATTTTCATGTTTTTTACTGTGAGGAAGACTTTATGGCAATTATATTGACAACTGGCATATTTCAGAAATTATTGTCGAAAGTAACCATTCTTTCTATATTTTCTCTGATGCAATAATTATTTTAAACAGAGAATAACATAATGCTTTCTTTTAACTTTAGATATATTTCTTCCCCAGTTTATTCAAGCACAGCTTTAGGGAGAAATCTCTTTTAAATCAGATTTCCTAAATAGAGCTTTTGGAACACAGCTCCTTATCCTATAGTCATGCTATTTAAAATGAGGCAGTTTAAAAGTTTTGCCATAGAGCCTAGTGGGAAAATAAACCTGTGTTTAAAATTGAGAGGCAACCTGCAAAGAACACTCGGGGTTTTCCCTTGCAGTTCTATATTAAATCATTTATCTTTGTGTTTGTGCTTAATATCCTAAAGTTGTGGGAGTTAGTGAAGCTTATGAGGATGCTGCCAACTGTCTCTGGTTGTTAACTAACTCCAAGCCTTGTGCTAACTGTAAATCTCCAATACAGAAGAATGAGGGATGCAATCACATGCAGTGTGCTAAGGTAAGAAGCTAAAGAGGATTGTGAATGTTTTGCAATTGATTAGCAATTTGATTGGTTGTTGTAAACATAAAAATGTTTTTAGATTTCAGATGGATCCTAGGAGATTGCATTCTACATTCTTTTTGAGTAACTTAAGTATTGATTTATATTACTAAATTTGACGCTCATGGTGAATGTTAAAAATAAGAGTAAGGATCCAGTGGTATTTGGCCAGAAGATCCGAAACACCTGAGTCCTTCCCTGCCAATCACCTTCCCAGTGAGGGTCCTGAGAGAGTTTTGTCTATGTATAAATAGTAGTATTAAATGATAGTATACTACTGTGTATAGATCTCTTGCAAGGTTGGTTTTGGAGCACATAGCTTAGACTCAAGTCCCAAGCCAGGCCCCAGGAATCCCCATAAGTCTAAATCTAAATCTTGTTGTCTTTATATAAGATATGTGTACAATAAAGGTGCCCAAAGCATTGGGCAGACTTTAGGTCTGCTAATGAAACTGTTAATTAAATAAGTAATTCATTCTTAAATTGAAAATGAAAATGCCAACAAAGACCTACTTGACTAAAAAATGATTAATATGTATAATTACTATTAGACAGCTACCCTCCTGACTTAGTTGCATAGAAAGAAACTACCATATTTAAAACAAATACTCTGGAATTAGGTTAACAATATTTTATCCTATGCCTAAATGTATGAACATTTTTAAAAATCATAATGATAGTCCAATTTTTTTCTTGTCATTGGAAGTGCCATGAATATAAAAATATTTTAAATTATTGATAGGACAGTGTAATTTCTATTATTTAGGACTAGAGGCCCAGTGCACGAAATTTGTGCATGGGTAGGGTCCCTAGTGGCTGCCAGGGTCTTCCTTCATTCCACGGCACCCCTTGGTAGTCAGCACACGTCATAGCGAGTGATCGAACTCCCAGTAGGTCGAACTCCTGAGGGGACACTTTGCATATTAGGCATATACATTATATATACACACACACACACACCACACACACACAAACACACACACACACACACATACACATATATATATGTATATGTATATGTACATACACACACACACACACACACACACTAGAGGCCCGGTGCACGAAATTCATGCATGGGTAGGGTCCCTAGGCCTGGCCAGCGATCAGGGCCTTCCTTCCCCAGCTGCTGGCCGGGGCCTTCCTTCATTCCGCGCCGCCCCCTGGTGGTCAGTGCACATCAGGGGGCAATCAAACTCCCGGTTGAACTCCCGAGGGGACACTTTGCATATTAGCCTTTTATATAGATAGATAGATGTGACAGAAATACAAATAGTTAAGATTCCAATAAAATATATTAATATCTTCTAAGTATTATTTTATTTTCAACCTTAGAAACTAATGATCATTATTATTATGACTTTTAACACATTGTTTGCGGGTAGTTTTTATCGCGCGCTAACAGGTGGCGCAGGCCATTTTTGCTAATTTTTTGCACAAGTGGGCAACGTTCAGTAAAATTACAACAATTTTAGTTTACATATTTATACGTTACCCGCATTCTACCGCTAGTCTATAAAAAACGTATTAATACGTGTCCCGCGCTCTACTACACTGGTAGAACGTATAAATACGTAAAATGTATAAATACGTTTCCCACATACAATGTGTTAAAATAATGGTAGTTACTCAATGATTTTTACAAGCTTATCTATATATATAAAAGCCTAGCCCTAGCCGGTTTGGCTCAGTGGATAGAGTGTCGGCCTGCAGACTGAAGGGTCCCAGGTTCGTTTCCGGTCAAGGGCATGTACCTTGGTTGCGGGCACATCCCCAGTGAGGGGTGTGCAGGAGGCAGCTGATCGATGTTTCTCTCTCATCGATGTTTCTAACTCTCTATCCCTCTCCCTTCCTCTCTGCAAAAAATCAATAAAATATTTAAAGAAAAAAGAAAGCCTAAGTGACTGTCCAACCAGTAGCTATGACGCACAATGACCACCAGGGGGCAGACACTCCAACTGGTAGCTATGACACACACTGAACACCAGGGAGCAGATACTCAATGCAGGAGTTGCCAAGCTGCGGTGACTTGGCAGCTGTGGTTCTCGGGTGATGCACCCGGAACCAGAAAGGAGGGGACCCAGTTCCGGGGCACATCACTTGAGAACCATCCTTTCACAATCTGGGACCCCTCAGGGGATGTCAGAGAGCCAGTTTCTGCTTTATCCCCACAGGCCAGGCCAAGGGATCCCACTGGTGCACGAATCCGTGCACCAGGCCTCTAGTATTACTATAAAATTAACAGAAAGGAATTGACTTAGTGAAACAGTATTAATAATTTCCTAAGAGGCAAGAAGAAAAGCCTAGTACAGTATTCTGAGCAGAGTGCTTATTAGTTAGCTGATTAGGCCAAAATTATTTCTTTTGTTTTGTGGTCTTAGTCTCCAAAATTCATAGTAGTTTTTTCTTGGAAAATGTGATATAGACAGCGTAGATGTGTAAAGAAATACAGGTTGACCATAAAAATCAGCAGTTGGGTTACTAACAAAGGAGCAGGATCCAACATTACCTTTATTTCTTTAACACAGTGGTTCTCAACCTTCCTAATGCCGCAACCCTTTAATACAGTTCCTCATGTTGTGGTGACCCCCAACCATAAAATTATTTTTGTTGCTACTTCATAACTGTAATTTTGCTACTGTTATGAATCGTAATGTAAATATCTGATATGCAGGATGTATTTTCATTGTTACAAATTGAACATAATTAAAGCATAGTAATTAATCACAAAAACAATATGTAATTATATATGTGTTTTCTGATGGTCTTAGGCGACCCCTGTGAAAGGGTCGTTCCACCCCCTAAGGATTCGCGACCCACAGGCTGAGAACTGCTGCTGTAACAGCATCTACCAGTAGTATTTGATTAATATGTATTTAGTGAGTGAACGTTTTCATGAATTAACCAAACTAAGGCTATCAGGTAGTTTATCTTAAACAGATTTTGCTTAAGCTTCTTTAAGCATTTATAAGAAGCATTTACTTATATAGTATGTAAATTTAGCAGTCTTGTTTAATATACATCTAAAGTATTTGCATTGAACAAAAACAAAAAAAAAACACCTGATAAGTAATGCTTTTTTGTGTTTTTTTATTTTATGGTTTTTTTAAATATAAGTATAGTTGGCATACAATGTTGTATTAGTTTCAGATGTACAACATAGTGATGCAACATTTATATACCTTACAATATGATCACACTAAGTCTAGTAATCATCTGTCACTTTGCAAGCTTATCACAATATTATTTACGATGTTCCCCTTGATAAGTACTTCTCAGGACATAGAAGAAGACATCTAAAAAGTAATGGGCTTGCTACAGAAAAATTTTATACTTTGGGAATTTTTTTTAAATGTAAAAGTGGGACAACAAACAATTTATGTGTAATTGAATTCATGCTCTAACACAGTGACTAAATCATAATATACTTTTATTAATGCCCCAGTGTTAGTAATGATTCAGTAGAGCTTTTACTTTCTGGAATCAAATTGTTAAATATTTTTTTAAATGAGAAATTTGGCCCTATAAAAATAAATTTATTAATTTTTAAAACACTCATTACTCTATTCGTTACCCTTTTGAGACTATTTAGATTTTGCATTTACACATTTTAATACATATTTTTTAATTTATCCGGGTTATATTGATTAATTAAATAGGTTTCATGTATACAGTTCCATAATACATCATCTATGTATTGTATTGTGTGTTCACCCTGCATAGTCTGTCTCCTTTCATCACCGTTTATCCCCCCGTACCCTCTTCTACCTGCCCCTACTCCCTTCCTCTGGTAATTACCATACTGATGTCTATGTCTATGAGGGTTGTTTTTTGTGTGGATTTTTTTTCTTAATCCCTTCACCTATTTCACACATCCAGATACTAGTAGAATAAATATTGAAAAAGAAGATCTCGTTAATCTAGAAACTTAAGTAATATATACAAAGTGTACGACATATGAAGAAAAAAATATTTTTTAAATGAAGAAATTTTTAAGAACCCTATCTGTAAGACACAAAAGATGACAAACAAATGAAAAGATACAGTTCTTGGATAGAAAGATTCCAACAAAAATACCAACAGGTTTTTTGTTATGCATCTAGATAAGCAAAAGTTCATATGGAAAAATAAAGCAAGAATAGCTGGGAAAACTCTGAAAAAGAACAATGAGGAGGAACTAGCCTTATCAAATAGTAAGAGATATTATAAAAGCTCAATAATTAAAATAGCACAGTGCTGGCACATGAATCTACATATCAGTGGAACAGAATAGAAAGAAAGCCCAGAAAATAGACAAAGATAAATGGGAATTTAGCATATGGTAAAGTAGGCATCTCCAAACAGTGGATTAACCTGAAGTGTTCAAAATGGTAGTGAGATAACTGGAAAAAATGAAGTTGAATTCATATTGTATCCCCAGATAACATATAAACAGCTCAAAGTCTTACATTTAAAAAAAAAAAGACTATTAAAGTATCAAAAAAGAACATAGCCTTGGAATGGGAAGATCTTTCTGACTCAAAACCCATAAGCATACAAAAGGGTGGGGATGCATTTTCATACTGGAATGCTCAGTTTTTTGGCACTGTCTAATAAGTATAGTAATTGGGAAACTGAAAATTTCTAAAAAATGAGAAACAGGTTATATAGCAGCTGTGCTACTAAGAGACCTTTTAAACTTGTTCTCAGTTTCAAAACCAATTTGTCAGTTACCAGATGTTTTCAAATAGACTGGTAAAGCTTTATAGACCTAAGTAAGATTACCATGAACTTAGAAATGAAACATTTGTTGGTATATGTTTTTATTATTTGTAAAAAATATCCCTATTGATTTTTTTTCTAATTGATATTTTTAAAGATCCCTTGAGATTATCCATAATATCATGACTTCCATTGAGCTTATTTGTATAAACAGTAATCTTAAACTAACCCCACATCTTTCCAGAGTGCAGATAAGGCTTCAGAGGAAATGTGAAAAAGAGGGTGTGTCTTTAAGATTTATTTCTGGTCACACAGGCAGGATTGTTTAATCTCTACAAATTGGTAGATTAGAAATTGAAAATAACATGCATATTAACATGGAGAGATGTTTGCATGTATGTTTTCTTTTGAAGTGCAAGTATGACTTTTGCTGGATTTGCCTAGAAGAATGGAAAAAGCACAGTTCTTCCACAGGCGGTTATTATAGATGTACTCGCTATGAAGTCATTCAACATGTGGAGGAGCAATCCAAGGAAATGACTGTGGAGGTAAAGACAACTGTTTAAGCCAACACTTCTGGCTAAGCCACTTAATACCATTGCAAGTGCTTTGCATTTCTCCTTTTCCCATCTTCATCGTAATGAGGTATTAAATTGAATACACTTTAGAGTACCCTTTTATTTAAACAAATGGCTCTGTAAACTTAAGAGCTTTTTTTCCCCTTTTTTTATACTGAAGATAAGAAAAGTCATATGTGTCTCAGTCTCTCTCTGTAATGACTTAAAAACAATTTTTGTATTAAAGTATAGTTGACATACAATATTATATTAGTTTCAGGTATACAACATAGTGATTTGATAGTTACTAATTTATGCCATATGATGTGATCACCACAGTAAATCTAGTAACCATCTGTCACCATACAGAGTTATTATATTATTGACTATATTTTCTGTAGTGTACATTACATCCCTGTGACAAAAACAATTTTAATATAATATCAACAATAGAGTATTATGTTATAGCATATAATAAATATCTTAGTCTACTTGGCTGCCAAAATAAAATATCATAGACTGGGTGGCTTAAACACAGAAATATATTTCTCATAGTTCTGGAAACTAGAAAGTACAAGATCAAGATTCCTGCCAATTCAGTTTCTGGTGGTGACTCTTCCTGGCTTGCAGGCAACTCTGTTTTTGCTTTGTCCTCACATGGTGGAGAGAGAGAGTTCTGGTGTCTCTTCCTCTTATAAGGGCACTAGCTCTATGGGATTATAACCTAATAACTTTTATCACCTCACAGGCCCTTTCTCCAAATAGTCACATTGGGGGTTAGGGCTTCAACAGGAATTTTGGGTGAGTGGGGGAGCACAATTCAATTCATAGCAATAAGATGTGTAATAAAACATTGAAGATTATGATAAACATATGGCTTGAGAGACATCTTTGCCTTACACTCTGGGATTGTGGATTCAGTGGTTTGTCACAGGGAACACAAATGCAGGACTTTGTCCTGGGAGCCTTTAAATGTATTGGTTATTATTTTCTCTCAGTAAAATAGTAAACAAATCTGTATAAATCACTACCTATTACTAATAGAATCGTGAAGTGATTTTTTAAAAAGCAATTTTAAGAGCTAGTACTTTTACTTATAAAAGTCACTTATGGAGTTTTGTTTCCTAGGCTGAGAAAAAACACAAACGGTTTCAGGAACTTGACAGATTTATGCATTATTACACGAGATTTAAAAACCATGAGCATAGCTATCAGGTATGTCCCAAATCATTTCAAATGCAGACTTACACTGTTGTGGATAAATAAAGACAATGATATAAATTATTCATTTCTGTTTCTTTAGTTAGAACAACGCCTTCTTAAAACAGCTAAAGAAAAGATGGAGCAATTGAGTAGAGCTCTCAAAGAAAGTAAGTTATAAGTGGCATGTGGGATGATAAATGTAAAATAGCCTTCGATGCTTGTTAGTCCGCTGCTTCATTGGAAGTTAAGGCCCTTAAGGGAATATATTTATCTCCATTAGCTCACTCTGGTACTATTTGGAGTATTCTGAAACCCAGAGTGCTGCTTAGCATTTGAGTCCTCTGTGATTAGGTTTTCCACCTGGCTTACCTCATCTCCTCAGAATGCAGCCTACGCTGTTAGCAGATGAACACACATCATGGTTTTGCTTACTCTGTGCCACTGCTGTTGCTCTAAAATGTTGAGAAAAGTGGATGGGCCCTAAAAGTCATCTCTGACCTAGTCAAAAGAGCAAGATCTGCATGCCATCCAATTATCTGTGACTGAATTCCCAATGAGTCTTGAGAAAATTTAGCCAAATGCCTAGTGGAGTGGAAATCAAGGACAGACTGGGGAGAAATTACCTCGCTGGTGGATAATAGACACTGGATTCAAAAAGCAAAGACATGAGATAGGGCAAACTTGCAGATCCTGACATGGAAGTTTGGAAAGAACATTTCTAAAAATGGAATTAGAATGTAATATCTCACATTAGAATATAACACCCTTTTTATGAGAATAATTCCCTAATTAAGACAGTAACCATATGTGTCACTAGCAGCTCAGTCTCCTTATTATTAGTACTTAGACTTTTACAGTGACCTAACTATATCACATCAATATCAAACTCTTGAAGTTTAGTCCATGGTACAAATTGAAAAGCAAAACCCTCACAGGTTCTACAGTTCTTCAGCAGGGAATTTTGTCTGTCTCATCACTGATGTATTCCTAATGCTTAGAACAGTACTTAACATACACTAAACACTCAATAAATACCTGTGGATGTTTATTACTCTTTCTGTTCAATCTTTTGCAGGCTAAAGTAAGATATGAAAGAGAATAGCAGAATAAGATATGAAAGAGAACTAAAAGATACAGGATTAGAAAGGAGAAACAAAACTTCACACACTTCTCACTTATAATGAGCAGGGGTGTTTGTTTTATTTTTATTTTTTTACCTCTTAGTTCAGATCCCTATGCTAGGGCAGGTATTTTGGGATGGTCTGTATTTCAGTGTGTGTACATACCCATGTGATTTCTTTCTGCAGATGAACAGAATGATCTTATATCCAAAAGTACTTATGAAATAAATTCTGCTAAATTTCGATTTATTTGTAGTTCAGGAAAAAGCTTGTGTGGTATAATAATTTGGGATGGAACAGTCTCCCAGAATATTATACCACGCTAGATTTTCTTTTTCCCTCTTCCCACTCTCTCTCCCTTTATCTCTCTCCCTGGAGTTTTCTGTTTACTAGCAATTAGTTATTCAGTTGTTCTCGTGTTGCGTCTTTTTCTCCTTTCATAATAGGCATGACTATAACTTGGCTTTTATTTTTTCTTAGCAAACTCTTATTCAGCAAAGTTCCACCAGGGATAACCTAAAAAACTTAGTAAAGCATCGCAGCTCTGAGTTGACCTAAAGCTAGATTGGCTGCCAACAGGGTGAGAACAGAATCCAGGATCAGTTTGTGTGTGCTCTTTCATGACTGCCATGTGCTCTTGGGCTTGTGCGGGTGTTCCATTTATAAATGCATACAAGTCACACACGAGAGTCCTATGTAGGCTTTTAGTCTGCTTCCAATAAATACTATTCAGCTACTTCAAGCTGTTTCTTCTTAGGGGTTCTTTTTTTTCTTTGGAAAATTTAGTTGTGTAATTTTATAATAGCATATTTACAGAAGACTTTTTTACCCTGCCTGGTTTACTTCATAGCTGAAGGAGGCTGTCCAGATACCACTTTCATTGAAGATGCAGTTCATGTGCTCTTAAAAACTCGGCGTATCCTCAAGTGTTCTTATCCCTATGGATTCTTCTTAGAACCTAAAAGCACAAAGAAAGAAATTTTTGAACTCATGCAAGTAAGATATCTTTTTTAAATTAAATTTAAATGTAGTTATTATGAAAAGCAAATTTTTGACCACTTAACTAAGTTTTTTTGATGTAACTAGTCATCAATTTTTTCATTTTAGGGTGGTTTTTAAATAGTAATAAATTGAAATTTTTTTTTATGTTTAAATCGTCATTCGGCAGTTCTGAGCTATGCAGACATTTCTTAGTATGTTTAGTTCTTTGTTTTAAATTAGTTGAGGTGAAATCTGGCCTAATCTTAATTACATAATTAGGAATTTCATCTTCAAAAATGGTGGGCGGGGGGAGCATATTACATATTAAATGGGAAGGTTGTTATTTACCAATTTATTTTAGGAGTGCAACTAAAAAAGTTACAGGACTTTAAAAAACAAAACACCTAAGTCAGCTGATATCTCAGTGCCTGACCAGCTTCATTGTACATTCCTCTTCTAGACCTAAACCCACATCACAGGGCTCTTGCCTTCAGCATTTACGGATAGTCTGCACCACATATCATGCATCTGCATATATAGTGACTTGACTTGAAATTTATTAGTTTTTTTCACATAGACATATTATAAATTCCTTGTACACACCTGGTGTACTCACTCCTTCATGATCTATACCAACTACCTTGCTTAAACACCTATCACATGAGTGCTGTTTCCTATAATGTGCAAAATGGAAACATATGTTAAATGCAGTTACTTCAAAGATTGGATTAATTTCTGACTTCAAAATACTTAGAGTTAACTGAGAAACCAGATAGACTTTGGATTTGCTATTGACTAATCCACTCAGTCTATAATTTTTTTTCTCTTCTTACCATAGACAGACCTAGAAATGGTCACTGAAGACCTTGCCCAAAAAGTCAATAGGCCTTACCTTCGCACACCCCGCCACAAGATCATCAAGGCGGCATGCCTTGTACAGCAGAAGAGGCAGGAATTCCTGGCTTCCGTGGCTCGGGGAGTTGCTCCTGCAGACTCACCTGAAGCTCCCAGGCGCAGGTAAAAGGGATGCACACTGTGGAATCACCCTAGCTCCAGCCACAAACCAGCAGGTTGATTTTTTTAAATCCTACTAGAGTTTATATACCTAAAGTATGGAGAGCTGGTTAAAATATGGTAGCTTCTTTTTGGTGATTTTCCCCCAAGTACTATTTCTATTTTCCTCATTTTTCGTTTGTCATTGTGTAGTTTCTCACCAAGTTAGACTTGGTGAATTTCACACTTCAGTGAACTCATAATTCAGAGTATTCTAATGTGTCATTTCAGATATGTAATGTGTATAGTGATATGATAGCCATAAACATGTTGTAGAATTTGGAAGCCTTGCCAATTTGTCATGGACCTATTTGTATTTTGTGGTGAGGTTGTGAAAAAATTAGAAATCTGATATTAGTAAAGTTACTTAAGTGATATTTATCCTTTAAAGAATAGTTGAATTTTGGTTGTTTTACATACTTATACTACTAATGCCATTATAAGTTGAAGTATTTTTTATTCATAATAATGGCAAGCATTAGAAATTCCTTTGACCCTGTTTTTACATAAACATTTATAACCTAAAAACAGAAAGCAGTCATAAAATACTTTATTTTTCCACCATTTTACACAAACATAAAGTAACTTAGACTTTAAAAGAAATAATATAGTTGTAATAATTTTAATTATATTTAAAATTATTTATATTTAATTATATTCTATAGTTGATCTGCTTTGGTTAAATAAGTTCCAAGCAGAGGAATTAAAATTAATGTTCAAAAGGCAAGGGTCTGATTGTTTGTACTTTGCAGTACTGGTAATAAATCAAATGGTATGTCTAATTTCTTTGTAGCTTTGCTGGTGGAACATGGGATTGGGAATATTTAGGATTTGCATCACCTGAGGTAATTGTTTTGTGGGGGTTTGGCTTGTTTTGTTATATTTTTCCTTAGTATAATCCTGCTTGTATTTGCACCCTTTTCTATTCTAAATCCTCAAACTGTCAGCAGTGTTTTTCTTGTATAATAAAAATGCCTCAGCAGAGCCTGCATCTTAGTTATTTATGGTATTGGGTTATGATCACATTATTAAATGCATCTCCCCTTTATCATTTTTAATTACTGGATAGTCAGAATTAAGGCCAATTTATAGCATGTATTTTTGGAAAATATTGATTAATAGAAATACAAATTTCACTTATTAGAAATGCATTTCTAGTTGTAATATTATTTCAGCCTGAATCTAGTTTTTTAAGTTATTGAGATAACTCAAGAGAATTGGTTTATAATCAGTTGCTAAGGTGGAAACTTAACATTAGTGATGTTTATGCAGTAAGAAATGCTTTGCTTATTAATTGCTTTCTGCTTCTCTTAAGATTTTCACACTCTTCTTGTTTTTTCTTTGTTGTCATATACCATTTTAAAACATAGAAGGTCTAAAATACTAGCACTACAAATAGTAATTGCCGCAAATAAAAAATAAGGCAGAGTGAAAATCTTAATCATACTGCTATTTTCTGAGATTTAAATTGCCACCGTCAATGTTGAGTCTGAATTTTTATATGGTTTTAACAGTTCTCTACACTTTGTCTCCTTCCTTGCTCTTTTATACCATCCAGTGCTTGGAAGGAGGCAGGACAAGCAATGAATCTTTTATCCTTTGTATCCCATTTGTTATCTGCAACTGAAAGACAGTGAAATTGGTTATTATTCAGAAATGACTGTGGCTTATTTAAATCAGATACTTTCTCTTTTCAGCTGCTGAGGATACTTGCAATCACCTTGAGGCTTTTGTATTGGTAGATATATACAAGAAAATATTGACTTGAGAAAACAATTTATGCTTAGAGCTCTGATATGAGGGTTTTAGGTCTACTTAAATTCCCGCCCTCCATGGTAATATCTTAATTAAATGGCTGTCGTAAAACAGATTATGAACCTTTTCTCTACCTGATCTGTGCTTATTATTTCTTTGTTTTAATTACAGCTTTAGGGATATTGGGGGAAATGTCCACGTAAAAGGAGAAATAAACAAGCTTCAGTTATTTAAAAAAAAAAAAAAAAGAGCACTGAAGCTTTTAGAATTTCAAGATAGAAACACAATTTAGCAAAAATAAAACTTTACCAGTGTAGTCACCATCGTGCATGCATCATCTTGCAGCCTCTGGCTCATAGTAACGTTAGGAATCTTGAAATACTCGTCCTTGACTAATTTGGACCTGCTAATATGACTGACACAGATTCACTTTGCAAAAAATAGGAAGGCTTGCCACCTCACATGTGAATATTTATAAGTTAAATTATTGAGCTTTTGTTCTCCAGAGATTGAGAATTGTGAAAGTATCAATAACAATTCCTTCTTAAATTAATTTTTTATGAGTCAATAAAATTTAAAAAAATTATTTAACTCTCTTTTACTGTTCTCTTATTTAAAGTTTTTGGCACATTGAAAGACCAAGCTTTTATGTAAACCTTATTGCAAGTCTAAAGAATTACCACACGATGTGAAACTTTAAAACTTTGCATGTATGTAACTGTCAGGTAACTACCAAAATTTTATCTTTATTTTTTTTTCAAAATTTTATCTTTAAAAGTAAGCTTTTTGCCTTTATATAGACTCTGAAAAAATATTGCCAAACTCCAGTAGACTTTTAGGTTGAATTTATATTTTTTCAGTAAAGTTAATTCCATCTTATTCTTTTTTTAATTAAACTGAATGAGTCAGTGGCAAGAATAAGTATGTGTTTTGTGCTGCCTTAAAGGCAGTGGAGCTCAGGAAAGGCCAAGTCCTGAAGTTTGGGGGCCCCTAAATGCAAGGTCTAGCTCTGTAACTTGTTAGACCTTGGGCTGTGTTCTTCCTTAATTTGTTATCTTCGGAAATTTGTTATCTTCTAAATGTGGATGGTGATACCATGGGAGTTCTGGCAAAATTAGAGCATCTCTTTAAGTCACTGACAAAATTTGTGCTCAATAAATGCTAGCAGCTTTTTTCCCTATAAATCTTAGAACCTCTTAATCTTTGTAGCATTAACACTCTCAAACCATTTGGAGTATCCCAACTAAAGCCTTTTCATATGCTTACTTGAAGACCTTAGGGATCCTTGGAAATTTTCAGATAAGTTTAATTTTATGACAACAATTTTTTAAAGCCTATTGCATCCTGAGAAAATGCCATGTGAGTTTTCCATCAGAAAAATTATATAACGGGAGAAACCAAGATGGCGGCATAGGTAAACACCTAAAATTGCTGCCTCGAACAACCACTTCAAAAATACAACTAAAAGACAAAATGGACGTCATCCAGAACCACAGGAAGGCTGGCTGAGTGGAAATTCTACAACTAGAAGAAAAGAGAAAAGCACACTGAGACTCAGGAGGTGCGGAAATAAAGTGCAGAGGTACGGAAGCACGCGGAAACAGCTGGCAACTGAAGACGCGGTTGTCTTTCTCAATCAGGAGGGAGTCACAATCTCCCGACTGCTCTGATCTCCAGTTCCCGGCGAGTCTATGGGGACCCAGACTCATACGGAGAGAAACTGGACTGTCTGGCATCGGGCAGAAATTGAGGGCGGCTTTCTCTCAGAGATGCTTGCAGCGATTACCGCGGGACACTGAGACCCGGGGCCCCTTAGGGCAGGACTGAGGATCAGCCATAGCTGTTTGCTCCGCCCTGTTGATTCCCTGAGACCCTGAACCACCCAAGCTGTGCACAGAGGCTTTTGCATTTGAATAACCTGGCCCTTTGCAATCTGAAAATTACCTAACAAACTGCAGCTGGGTCAGAGAGACCCAGAACATCCAAAGAAGGCCCAAGGCCCCACAGCAGCTTGCATTGCTTCACAGTGGGCCTCATCTGGGCACCTCCAAACCCCAAACAAAGAAGAGGGATCTGCAGATCCCTCCGTAGCTCCTGCTGGGTAGCCTCAGGCAGAGGCTAAATTAGCACCTCCTTAGAGATCCAAGAGCCAGTGTACCCAGTGGTCAGAGTGGGACCATCCAGATTACAACTCCTCAGATCCATAAGGGACACACTCAGGGGGAAGACTCAGTGAGCACCAAAGTCCCACTGAAGCAAGTCTTGCCCCAGAAGGGTGTCTCCAGCACAGAAGTTCTCCCACCATAACCACAGCTGATTCTCACAGCCAGTTGGCCTGCTGGTCAATTCCTCCCAGTGATACCTACAACAATCAAGGCTTAACTACAACAAGACTGTGCACAAAGCCCACAAAGGGGTGCACCAAGAGTGTCCACCTCAGGTAATTGGGAAGGCTGAGCCACTGGGCCCTATAGGACACCTACCACAGAAAGCCACTCTATCAACACAGGGAAGCATAAAAAATGTGGAGACAAAGAAACAGGTCACAAATGACAGAAATGAGAGTTCAAAACCACTGTTACAAGGTTTTTCAAGAATTTTCTAGAAACCGCCGATAAATTTAGTGAGACCCTCCATAAATCTAGTGAGACCCTTGAGGATATGAAAAAGGACCAACTAGAAACTAAGCATACACTGACTGAAACAAAGAAGGTTATACAGAGATCCAACAGAAGACTAGAGGATCCCAAGAATCAAGTCAAAGATTTGAAGTATGAAGAAGCAAAAAATGCCCAACCCGAAAAACAAAAAGAAAAAAGAATCCAAAATGTGAAGATAGTGTAAGGAGCCTCTGGGACAACTTCAAGCATACCAATATCCGAATTATAGGGGTGCCAGAAGAAGAGAGAGAGCAAGATATTGAAAACCTATTTGAAGAAATAATGACAGAAAACTTCTCCTACCCGGTGAAAGAAATAGACTTACAACTCCAGAATGCTGAGAGAACCCCAAACAAAAGGAATCCAAAGAGGACCACACCAAGACACATCATAATTAAAATGCCAAGAGCAAAAGACAAAGAGAATCTTAAAAGCAGCAAGAGAAAAACAGTTAGTTACCTACAAGGGAGTACCCATACGACTGTCAGCTGATTTCTCAATAGCAACTATGCAGGCCAGAAGGGAGTGGCAAGAAATATTCAAAGTGGTGAATAGCAAGAACCTACAACCAAGATTACTTTACCCAGCAAAGCTATCATTCAGAATTGAAGACCAGATAAAGAGTTTCACGGATAAGAAAAAGCTAAAGGAGTTCATCACCACCAAACCAGTATTATATGAAATGCTGAAAGGTGTTCTTTAAGAAGAGAAAGAAGAAGAAAAAGGTAAAGATAAAAATTATGAACAACAAATACATATCTATCAACAAGTGAATCTAAAAATCAAGTGAATAAAAAATCTGATGAACAGAATAAACTGGTGAATAATATAGAATCAGGGGCATAGAAAGGGAGTGGACTGACAATTCTCAGGGGAGAAGGGATGTGGGAGGTGCGGGAAGAGACTGGACAAAAATCGTGCACCTATGGATGAGGACAGTGGGTGGGGAGTGAGGGCGGAGGGTGGGGCGGGAACTGGGAGGAGGGGAGTTATGGGGGGGAAAAAGAGGAACAACTGTAATAATCTGAACAATAAAGATTTAATTTAAAAAAAAGAAAAATGATATAACAAATTTCTTTTATAGTTTTTAAACTTTCATTTTCTCTAATTGGAAATATGTATATTCTGTGGTCAATAATAGATTATTTAATTCAGAATAATTTTGTGCCATTATCAAGTATACAAAGTAAACAAATTCTCCCTAAGTATAAGTCTTGAACTGAGATAAGAGTTTCATGTCATCTTTGTCTAAGAAATGTGATGGGCCTCAGTGGCCCAGTGAACCATATTAACACGTAACAGGCATCCATTTTGGGATCCTAGGCCTCCAGGCAAAGAGGACATGATATCCGAGCTCAGTAGGACATTTTAGAGAACCTTAAAAATCCCTCCAGGCACTTGTATCTTTTATGCTTTTGTTCCTAACCTAGCAAGATTGCTACCACCTCTTATTAGATCATACAGGTGAAGGACTTCAAATAAATTTAACCAGAGTGGTATGATGTGAAAGTTTCATTTGTAATATAAAACCTGTTCAGTACTTTCACAATATAAGCATAGTGAGTCCTCAAGGGTAACCTGGATAACCATAAACCTGAGTATTTTAGTGTTTATCACTGAAAAAATCTATAATTACCCTCAAAATTAGCCTTCTCATGTTGGTGTCATACATACTGACCTTTCTTCTCATCTCCTGTGTCATTAAAATCTGGAAAATAAACTCAGGGACATCTGCCTGGATTGTGTTCTTCCCATACAGTAAATAGAAAACACTGCACCTGCCTGTGTGGGAGGTAACCCCACATGTCAGTTGATGCCGATAGGAAGCCCAGCACCATCTCATTTTCAAGCTAACGCCATATCTCTCTTAAGCTGGTCATTTGTCTTGTGAGTGTGATATGTCACAGTCCCCAAAAAGACAAGATCTAACGATCTGACAAGGATTTAACAGTGTGTGCTTTTCCTTTCTTTCTGTTGAATGTATCACTTACTTTTTTAAAACCAAACTTCCAGGGAGAGCCTAACTTACATTAGTAAAATCATTACAGGATTAGCTATAATATTAAATAATATAAGACCCAGGCAAATGAAATAAGGCTCAGTTGCGATCTGGCTTTGGAGCTTGCAGGTACTCCCAATTTACCCAGGCGATTGTAATGACTACTTAAAATTTTTATTTTTCCCTTTCTGTTTCCTTGGCATGGCAAAACCTGAAGTTTCTTTTTCTAAAGCCACGTGATTTTATAATATGTATATAAAATCACACATTTTTTCCTCTGGGGGAAAAAGTGTGCTGTTTAATTTGCATTAAAAAAGCTGCATGCTCTCCTGTATTTTATAACCTTTGGTTTATGCAGGAATATGCTGAATTTCAGTATCGGAGGAGGCACAGACAGCAGCGCCGGCGAGGAGACGTGCACAGTCTGCTCAGTAACCCTCCAGACCCTGATGAGCCCAGTGAAAGCACTTTAGGTAAGTTCTTGGGTTGGGTATGTCTTAATCTCTTAGCTCTCTTGAGTTTATTCTTAAAACTGAGTAGGTGATTGTGAAAGAATTCGTAATTTAGATACACAATCTATAGGTAGCTGCTTCTAAGGTCACAGGGTACAGAAAACTATGGGGGTTAAGAACGCAGGCTTCTGAGTCAGAAAGACCTGGATTCATGACCGCATCTCACTGCCTATCAGGGAGACACTTCAGTTCAGTCACTGAACCTCTCCAAGCAGCAGTCTCCTCATTCTAAAGAAGCAATACTGAGAGTGCCACTAGGGGGCAATTGTGAGCTTTTAATGAGATAATGCCTGTAAAATCCTTAGGCATGAGAAGTACCTAGTGAGCATTCATAGGTGGCTATTGGTTACTGTAGCTATTGGTTACTGTTGGCTGTGTTCATGGAATGTTTTTCTTTTAGCCTCACTTTTCCTATAAGCATTCTTTAAAAGAAAATTTCTGGTATTAGGAGTAAATTATCTTAATTATCAACTTTTAAATGTTAAGTTATAATTGAAAGTCTTTATAATATCAGCAGAGCATCTTTAGTAAGGATCAACATGTCTGAAGATTTGTTCTTCAGGCATTGTGGTTCCCAAATTCTTTTTATTTAAAAAATAACTCTGAAAACTAAAACACCATTATTTATTGTTGCTTAAGAAAACAAAGAGGAGTAGCATTGGCCTTTCTGAATAGAACCATTTGTAGTGCAAGCACAAATGCAAAGAATAATCATGGATTTGAAGCAAATGGTATGAGATAGATATTGTTGCATCTGGTGAGACAGATATGCATAAGAAGTCTCTGGAAGATTAAGTGAATGTGTGAACACAGGTTTTCACCTGCACTGAAAGAGGAATTGCCATTTAACTAAGAAGATGTATGAAATCTGTATGGCTGAACTGTTTCTGGTACCACTTGCTCTGAAACAGATCTCCCAGAAGGTGGCAGTGGCCGCAGACCAGGCACCTCCGTGGTCAGTTCTGCGTCCATGAGTGTGCTGCACAGCTCTTCCTTGCGTGACTACACCCCTGCCAGTCGCTCGGAGAACCAAGACTCTCTTCAGGTAGTTTCCTGGGCGGCCCCCTGGCCCCTGCTTCTGCTCTTGCTCTGTGTGGCCTGGTTTTCTAATTTCACTTTTATTGCTTTCCTTTTTCTTCCTTACATTCAAAATTGTTTCAGGGGTGTGCTACAGGAAAAGAGATTTAGCTTTAGGAATTTTTCCCCTATAACATGGAAACTAAAATAAGATTTGAGTAGATAAAATAATTCTTCTGTATAAATAGAGGTAATATTAATTATCTGTTAGGTAAAAACACAGTGGTAAACCTCATTGGGTTAAATCATTTTTTCTTTTAAATTTTAAGTGATTTTACTTTCTGTTGCCCTCAGGCTCTGAGTTCTTTGGATGAAGATGATCCTAATATACTTCTTGCAATACAGTTATCATTGCAAGAATCGGGGCTGGCCATCGATGAAGGAAACAGAGACTTCCTCAGTGGCGATGCTTCCTTAGGGGCAATAGGCACTTCTCTACCTTCCAGGCTGGACTCCAGCCCCAGGAACACAGATAGCCCTGCAGCTGCGTTGAGCAGCTCCGAGCTATTGGAATTTGGCGACAGCCTCTTGAGACTAGGAGCCGAAAGTGACACATTTTCAAGTGACACCCTGAGTTCACACCCTCTCAGTGAGGCAAGAAATGAATTCTATCCCTCATCCAGTGACCCTGACTCAGCTGGCCAGGATGCCAACATCAGTGACAATCTTCTGGGCAATATCATGGCTTGGTTTCACGACATGAACCCTCAGAGTATTGTCCTGATTCCTCCAGCAACTACAGAAATCAGTGCAGATTCCCAGCGCCCCTGTGTTGGAGATGGGTCAGAAGGCGTGAAAGATGTAGAACTGGTGCCGCCAGAAGAAGACTCAGTGTTTGAAGATGCTGTGGTCAGTGAAGGTAGAGGAACCCAAAGAGAAGAAGAAAACTCTTTGGAAGAGAATATTCTGGCTGGGGAAGCAGCGCCTCAAGCTGGCGAAAGTGGTACTGAGGCTGCCAGCAAGGGAGCTGGTTCAGATGTCTCAAGTCAAACACCTCAAACCTCAAGTGACTGGCTGGAACAGGGACACTTGGTGTGAGCTGCACTCCTCTGTCTCCAAGTGCATCGCGGTACAGGTGGCATGCTGGTGGAGTGTGCTTCATGGAAACTGGATCCACTTAATTCCAATTCAACTCTAAACCACTGACATTAGGGTTGAATACAAGGAGTTCCCTTGAATGGCGGCTTCGTTTCGGAGTTTAACCTCACAGGAAACTTCTTTGGTATTTAAGTGGATAGCTTTCCCCTTTTTGCTGACAAAAAGAAGAGCAGGAGAGAAAGAAAAACGAATGGAGTAAGTAGGTTAGATTCCACACTCTAAGAAAATGCAGTCCTCTGTTTAGCCTAAGGCCAGCAATACTTAAAATGGAACATTTAAATTAAAGGCTTACTCCCTCATCCTTGGGTGGTTTTTCTCTTTAAAAAGAAAAAAAAAAGGTTTTCTTCATTTTAGAAGTTCTTTTGGACAGATCTGATAACACTGAGTTCCTCGATCTCTTTGTGCTCTTCCATAACTTTCTTCCTGCCTCTTGGTCTGAGCAGTGTGAATCGAAGTGTCCAAAGCTTCTCTTTAGTGCTGCATCTCCCACAATGTAATTAATTTTCATTTTCACATGAGTCAAAAATTTCTTTTCATGTCTTACAGTCCACTTGTGCCAAACTCTGACTCGGGCACTGAGAAGGCGTTCAGGTGTGGCTCCAGGGCAGTGTCAGCATTCTCGGGAGTAAAAGGTGCCACTTGGTAGCCATGAAATGCCAGGCTTTAATAGGCTTTTGTTGCCATGGAGACTGCATTTAAATAAATGTAGCCTGTAGCTTAAGTTAACTAAAACTAATGCTGCTGTTAAAAACAGTTTATTTTAATATTAAAATACAGTTGATTAGCAACAGCGGTGCTGTATTTTAAGAGACACTTTATTGAAAGTGCAATCATAGTTCTTTGTTTTCACAATTTTACAGTGCATTCTAATTACTAATGGGTGCAATTACTTTTAATGGTAAGTGTTTTATAAAATAGAAAACAGTGGAGTTTTTATGAGTTACAGTAAATCCGACAATTATTAAAAATCCAGTAAGACACCCTGCGCAACATGTTACCGTGCCTTTGCCTAACCTCAGTGGATAGCTGCCAGTTCAATAAGTGAGTCATTCAAATTTCAGTGTCTCTTCTGAAGTAACTATGCTATGAACTGCAGAGACCTCCATAAACCACCCATGGCCTTGCCTTTCCAGTCAATATAACAACTAAATAAATGTTCAATCCGTTTGTTTGCCTCAATAGCAAATGCTGACGTGTTTGTTCTGTTGCACAATACTCATTTGCTGTGTGACTACTGTTTAGTGTTGAAAAAATCAACTTCCTGGTTATCAGTGTCTTCCTGTGAAGAAAATACTGGTCTTAGTTGTAATTAAGATTCAATGGTACATTGTGTAATTAAAACTAGAGTAAACTGTTGGACTGGCTCTTTTACTTACATATTACCCAAACTAGCATAACATAAGCAAAGTAGATAGGCAACACCCCATTTAATGTTTTGCCAGATTTTTACCAAAAGTCTACAGATACCAAATTTCAGTACTGAGTTTGTACAGGCAAGTCCTGGACTGGGTGAAAGGTTGTATTAGTATTGATATTCACATGAGTTGTAATTATGGTTTTTTATTACTTTTTATTTTCCAAACCCTATTTTTGAAATATTCTTATATTTGGAATTCATGAGACCTAGGACATTATATTATTTAATATTCCTCAGGTTCTCCTGGGATTAAAAAGAAACTATGTAGGAATTGTTCCTATGCTTTGGGTGTCATAAGTCCACATTAGTTTTTATTTCCCCAATTATCAGAAACATTGATATCAACCCTTATTAATTTGTTGGGGTAAATATTAACTTTTTTCTACAGTGTATTGCTGTCTATTAAACTGAAATAGTCCATTAAAAAATTTTTTTACAAGTTTATTTTGGATTAAAAATATCAACACCGATCAGTTTTTAGACCAAGTTGTAATTCTTTTCAAAAGAAAGAGTCTGTATCATATAGCGGTGTCTTGCAAAGTGTGGAAGTGCTGCGTGAAGGCTGTGGAGTGCATGTTTCTGGTGAGGCCGGTGCCTGGCACCTGGTGTAGTAAGTAGCCCTTGTTCCTGTGCTGTTCTCTCCTGAGCATGAGGAAAGATCATTATCCAATTTGTACTTCCTTGGTACATATTTTAAAAACAACACAGTCATTGACTTTACAGTTCAGAAATAAAGTTTGGCAAAGCCTATTTTGTAAACACATTAATTTTATAATGTAAAAAAAATTACTCTAACCTTGACTTGTTATTTGCACTTTCATAGTCTATACTTGATACATTCCCCCTTTATATACAATAGGATTCTACAACCATGTAGATGTTTGGCCAAATGAATGCTGTTAATAATATGTAAAATTCTTTGATTAAACATTTATTACTTAAACTACTTCACTTTGGTCTCATTACATTATAGACTCTGTTTTAACCAAGTTAGGAAGCTGATCTTCCAGTTAAATTCCTTCAAATATGATGGGACTAGTTTGATTCTTACATGTAATCAATCAGTGCCTAATATTTTTTACAGTGAGCATTTTATATCTCAGAAGAGTAGATTTCTTTCTAGAAAGATATAAGTGGACTTTTCTAGACTATGACATGACTGTCCTTATTTTAGGAACTGCGGTAGTCATACTTCTTAAAGAAAGGTGGGCCAGAAAAGCTTGCTTTTGCTCTCTGTTCCACTTAAGACTGACAGATGGCTAACAAACTGAGTGGTGGCCAAACTTGAAGGAATTATTCTTCTCAGTCTATAAAATGAAACATTTGTGAGCAGGTATATGTTACCTTTTAACCAGCTATTTGCACAAGGGACCAGTTTATAGACTGGCTGAGACCAGCCTGCACGAGGCACCAGCTTACCGACTGGCTGAGAGGGAGATTTATGAAAGAGCAAACAAAGCACAATATAGAAAAGGATCATCACTGGACAAAACAGTCCTGTCCTGGTGCACACCTTGTTTGGGTGTGCCTAACAAAGTTGCCTGGGCCAGTTATGCAGCTGGAGACCTTAGCAGCAGGCTTGCTTTCAGGCATCGCTGTCCTGACCCTGGCTCCTCCACTGCAGCACACCCACTGCAGCTTAACTAAATGGAGCCTGTAGCTACGTTCGCCCGGGCCTGCGATGTTGCTCCTGTGGAACTGGGGTCAAGGGAGCTGACACAAATGTGCTGATGTTCATTCGCATGCTGTGCTGTGAGGGCTTTACCCCCGACTCCGGATATCCTTATCCTGTCAGCAGCCAGGGAACTGTGCCAGGCTGACTTACTGGTTTGTGAGCAGGGTAAAAGCAAGCCCCAGACCCCACAGTTTGACAATAATGTTAGAATGCTGACAGACGTGATTTTCTGCAAGAGAAACTGGGCCTAGTTTGGGAATATAAGACTCCATTAAATCTGTGTGGTGGTGAACGCTCTCACCCAAGGGATAGATTAGGGGTGGGGCAGATTAAGGGTTGTCCTTTCTGTTACTGAACAGGAGTTGAACTGATGTTGACAGTCTGAGGGATCAGATGTGGGATTGAAACGACGACGAAATGTGTTCCTGACTAGGAGTCGGCAGTTCCTGGAGCCTACCTGAAAGGTAATGTGATGCACCTGCTGAGTCAGGGAGTCGCCAAATGTAAAACAAATGTTATCAGCAATAGGAAGCTTGCTGCTTGAGAGTTTTGAGTGGACCAAAAACATTAAAAGTTCATTTGGTTGAGCTGCAACGCTATCCAAATGCAAAAGGGAATGCAAAGCCTTGCCTAACCGTGCAAGTCAGGCCCCCTCCCAGCAGTGAGGATAGTGCTCAGTATAGGAGCGACACCAGATGACAAAAGCTGCGGGTGTGCAGGAGCCGAGAGAAGGCCGTGGGCCCTGGCTCTGGATGCTGACAGCCTCAGTCCTGCTGTGGGAGAGGTAGCTGTGCCAGTTTTCAGACACTGACCCCAGAGCAAAGGGCTGAAGGAGAAAGAGGACCCTCCCCCACCCCTGGCCTCCTCACCCCCTTGGTTGATCTGCCACCCATTTATCACCCAGCTGTAGCTCCTGACTCGCACGCATTTTAGACTCCGCTGGGAAAAAGCATCTGGACACTTTCAGTAGTGGGGAGCGGAGCTTCCCTAGTGGGCCTGGCCCTTTGGGTGATTCCGTGTAATGTATTGCGTGCCCAAGAATATCGTGGCACACGTTAATTGTCAGGGATCCTCTCATTCAGGGACTGCCTTATGTAGAGAGCTGATGGTGGGGCATCAGTCACTCCCTAGCCTGCCTCCTTGTCCCATCTCTGGTGGTCCAGCAGAAACAATACAGAATCCCAGGAGGAGAAAGAAAGTTCTTTCCAACTTCCAGTATCATTTATTTTTCGAGGAGTCAACTGTTTACATAGTAAAAAGCTATGGGAGGTCAAAGGCACATGCCCGGGTTGCGGGTTCAATCCCCAGTGGGGGGCGTACAGGAGGCAGCCAATCAATGATTCTCTCGCCTCATTGATGTTTCTCTCTCCCCTCTCCCTTCCTCTCTGAAATCAATAAAAATATATTTAAAAGAAAAAAAAAGCTTTGGGAGGTTAGTGCAACACTTCACAGGTTAGGACAGATAAGCAAAGAATAACTTTGTTGATATGTAAACTAGTGTATAAAGGCCAAATTCCATAATATTAAAGCCCACGTGTTCATATAAAATATTGTGTAGCTACATCAATATTGAGTAAATGTGTTGGTGTGTCACATTTTCATTTTCCAGTTATTGGAAATCACTCCTTTTAACCTGAGTATTCAGGCCATCTCCCAGCACAACATCGCCACCTGCCGCCATGGCCACCATGTACACCCCTTTTGGAGGAAGACTACTATTAACCTGCTCTTAGGCTCTTGTTGAAACTGAATGCTGGACCCATGAAGCCTTCTGTATCACTTGGTATGACATCTCCACTTTAGGGTGAATAAACTGCAGTTGGAGAAGTAATATGGACCCAGCAGGCCTTGCAAAGAAATGGTTTATTTGGGAGTGCAGCTAGCCTGACGATAACAGCATTTTACTTTTACATGAAAAACTAGTAGCTACCCCTTTGGGGGATACTTTGTGGCCAACTCCACTGCCTGAAATAAAGCCACTGGTTTAGTTGGGGGGGGGGGGGGGTCTCAGTTCACAGGTGCCTGGGCTTGGTTCAACCACTTGGCAGTAATTTCTACCAAAAACCAACAACTCTTGTGGTTATAGAAAGGAAAGTCTAGTATTTATATAGAAAGGCAAAGGAACTAAAGTGGCTAAAACTATTTTAAAGAATAAAGAAATGGGAGAAACTAAGATGGCGGCATAGGGAAACACCGAAATTGCTGCCTCCTACAACAACTTCAAAACAATAAAAAGACAAAACGGACATCATCCAGAACTTACAGGAAGGCTGGCGGAGTGGAAATTCTACAACTAGAAGGAAAGAGAAAAGCACACTGAGGGTCAGGAGCTGCGGAAGTAAAGTGGAGAGGTACGGAGGCTCGAGAGTGCACAGAAAGGGGCTGGTACCTGAGGACGCAGCTGTCTTTTGAATCGGGAGGGAGTCACAAGCTCCCGACTGCTCTGAACTCCGGTTCCGGGAAGTCTCTGGGGACCCAGGACTCATACGGGGAGAAACTGGACTGTCTGGCAGCGGGCAGAACTCGGAACTCGAGGGCGGCTTTCCCTCAGAGGTTCTTGCAGCAATTGAATTGTCTGGACACTGAGACTCGCGCGGCCCCTTAGGGCAGGGCTGAGAATCCGCCATAGTTCCTTGCTCCGCCCTTTGATTCTCTGAGACCCTGCCCCACCCAGGCTGCGGCAGAGGCTTTTGCATATGAATGCCCTGGCCCTTTGCAACCTGAAAATTACCTAACAAACTGCAGCTGGGCCACAGACCCAGAACTTCCAAGAGAAGGCCCAAGGCTCCACAGCAGCTTGCATTGCTTCACAGCTGGGCCTCATCAGGGCACCTCCAAACTCCAAAAAAGGAAGGGGAATCTGCAGTTCTCTTCATAGCTCCTGCTGGGTAACCTCCAAGAGCCAGTGTACCCAGTGGTCAGAGTGGGACCATCCAGATTACAACTCCTCAGATCCATAAGGGACACACCCAGGGGGCAGACTCAGTGAGCACCAAAGCCCCACTGAAGCAAGTCTTGCCCCAGAAGGGTGTCTTCAGCACAGAAGTTCTCCCACTGCAGACACAGCCGATTCTCACTGCCAATTGGCCTGGAGGTCAACTCCTCCCAGTGAGCCTACAACAATCAAGGCATAACTACAACAAGACTGTGCACAAAGCCCACAAGGGGGTGCACCAAGAGTGTCCACCTCAGGTAACGGGGGAGGCTGAGCCACTGGGCCCTATAGGACACCTAGCACACAAAACCACTCTACCAACACAGGGAAGCATAAAAAATGTGGAGACAAAGAAACAGGTCACAAATGACAGAAATGGAGGAAAGCAAACGACTGGATATAGAGTTTAAAACCATGGTTATAAGGTTTTTCAAGAATTTTATGGAAACTGCCAATAAATTTAGTGAGACCCTCGAGAAATCTAGTGAGACCCTCGAGGATATGAAAAAGGACCAACTAGAAATTAAGCATACACTGACTGAAATAAAGAATAATATACAGAGATCCAACAGCAGACAAGAGGATCCCAAGAATCAAGTCAAAGATTTGAAATACAAAGAAACAAAAAATACCCAACTGAAAAAGAAAAAAGATTCCAAAAATATGAAGACAGTGTAAGGAGCCTCTGGGACAACTTCAAGCGTACCAACATCAGAATTATAGGGATACCAGAAGAAGAGAGAGAGCAAGATATTGAAAACCTATTTGAAGAAATAATGACAGAAAACTTCCCCTACCTGGTGAAAGAAATAGACTTACAAGTCCAGGAAGTGCAGAGAACCCCAAACAAAAGGAACCCAAAGAGGACCACACCAAGACACATCATAATTAAAATGCCAAGAGCAAAAGACAAAGAGAGAATCTTAAAAGCAGCAAGAGAAAGAAAGTCAGTTACCTACAAGGGCGTACCCATACGACTCTCAGCTGATTTCTCAACAGAAACCATGCAGGCCAGAAGAGAGTGGCAAGAAATATTCTAAGTGATGAATAGCAAGAACCTACAACCAAGATTACTTTATCCAGCAAAGCTATCATTCAGAATTGAAGGTCAGATAAAGAGCTTCACAGATAAGAAAAAGCTAAAGGAGTTCATCACCACCAAACCAGCATTATATGAAATGCTGAAAGGTATTCTTTAAGAAGAGGAAGAAGAAAAAGGAACTCTTACCATTTGCCACAGCATGGATGGAACTGGAGAGCAGATAAATACCACATGATCTCACTCATTTGTGGAATATAATGAACAACATAAACTGATGAACAAGGACTGATCCAGAGACGGAGAGGCATTGATTGGACTGTCGGGCCTTGGAGGGAAGGTAGGGGAGTGTGGGGGTAAGGGGGAAAGATCATCCAAAGGACTTATATGCAAGCATATAGGCCTACCAATGGACACGGACAACAGGGGGGTGAGGGCATGAGCAGGGGGGTGGGGGGGTAGGGGGTAACGTGGGGATAAGGACACATATGTAATATCTTAATCAATAAAAAATATATTTAAAAAAAAAAGAAAGATTGGAGAGAACCTGGATATGTATCAGTGGGGGACTAGTTAAATAAATAATTTGTATTATTATTTATATTCAAAAAAAAATAAAGAAATGGGAGGAATCATTCTACCCAATTTCAAGACCACTGTCTGCTACTGGTGGGAGAAGACACATACATGGATAAAACAGAGCAGAGACCCAAAAACAGTCCCACCAATGTCATCAACTGGTTCTGACAAAGGTGCAAAAGCAATGCAATGGCAGAAGGGTAACCCTTTCAACAAATGATGCTGGAACAGGGCTAGAAGATGCAAAAGTATGAACCTCTCCCTAAACCTCACACTTATATAAAACTTAAAATGGATCATAGATTTTAATGTAAAGTTAAAAATTTTTAGAGCCCTGACCAGTTTGGCTCAGTGGATAGAGCGTCGGCCTGCAGACTGAGGGGTCCCAGGTTCGATTCCAGTCGAGGACATGTACCTTGGTTGTGGGCACATCCCCAGTGGGGGGTGTGCAGGAGGCAGCTGATCGATGTTTCTCATCGATGTTTCTCATCGATGTTTCTAACTCTATCCCTCTCCCTCTCTGTAAAAATCAATAAAATATATTTTTTAAAAATAGAAAAAAGAAAGGAAAATTGTTATGATCTATGTTAGCAGATAATTCTTATCAAATTCTTGCCAAAATTATAATCCATAAAGGAAAACATTGATAAATTGGACTTCATCAAAATTTAAAACTTTGCAAAAGACCTTATGAAGAAGATAAAAAGACAAGCTACAGACTGAGAGAAAGTATTTGCCAGCTACATATCTAGAATATGTAAAGAACTCTCAAAACTCAACAGTAAAAAGAAAACCCAATATAAAATGGACAAAACGCATGAGACGTTTCACAGAAGACGACCGTGGCTAAGAAAGAACCTTATAAAAAGATGGTCAACATCACTATCCATCAGGAAATACAAGTTTAAATCACAAGACACATCACACCCCTACCAGAATGGCTGAAATAAATAGTATTAATACCAAATGCAGAGAAACTGGATCACTTATATATTGCTGGTGGGAATATAAAATAGCCCAGCCACCCTGGAAAATAGTTGGGTAGTTTCTTTAAAAACTAAGCAGGTACTTCCCAGCATTTGCACTACCAGACATTTATCACAGAGAAGTGAAAACTTATGTAAAATCCCGTATACATTGTTTATAGCAGCTGTACTTGCAATAGCCAAAAACTGGACTCCACCAAAATGTCCTGAAGTAGGCGAATGGCTAACCATGGTATAGCCGTGCAAAAGAATCCTATTCAGCAATGAATGGGAACTAACTACTGACACAAGTTGCAACGACTTGGATGGATCTCAAAGGCATGATGCTGAGTGGAGAACCTGAAAATGTCACGGACATAATTCCATTTATATAACATTTTTGAAATGACAAAATAATAGGGAAATAATTTAGTGGTCACGGGGGTTGGGAATGCTGGAGGGGGCCGAGAAGGAACATCTGTGGTGATGGACTAGTCAGTACATTGGTTAGCATGCACCTACACGTGTGAGAAAATAACAACTATACATGCATATTGTACCAATGTCAACTTTCTGGTTTGGATTTTATACATTTTGTGAAAGATAACCACTGGTGTGTGTGGGGGGGGGGGGGGGGGATGACCAGGTAAAAGTACACAGAGCCTCAGTTATCTTTGCAACTTCCTGTAAATCTATATTTCAAAATAAAAAGTTGGTGTGTTTTTTTAAGATAAGCCAGATTTGGCATGCAGACTATAGTTTGCTGACCCCGGCTTTAGAACAACAATCAGGCAAATGTCGTCTTAGTACATTGGAGCTGTCAGCAGTGCTACAACCGGGGAACCGTAGAGATCTTCAGCAGTTTCATTTGTTTCAAGGACTTTGATTAAGCAAATGATACACTGCCAACATCCGTTCTGGCGTTGACAGTCTTTGAGCCTGTGAGTGCAGTATGGCATACTAGGACATGGCTGACTGCACTAGCCTTTCGCATGCGTGATTTCATAAGGGCACTTGTGTGTAGATAGATGTGCTTATCAAACCATGCCTAGGGCTAGATGAGGGAATGCCCATTTGGGATAATATAAAGAACAAAAGTTAAAAGTATAGGCCCAAATTTGTGGGCATTATAGAAAGTGTAACCTGAATCCTATGGATTCGCCTCACTCTTTTCCTGTAAGCTTCCATTGCCCCCATTATAGGACATCATGAGTTGATTTACAGACGGATTTGGGACCACTCTTGCCAGATGTTCAGATTGTGGACTCTCTTCTAAAAAAAATGAATATATATTACTAAAAGGGTAATATGCTAATTAGACCAGACATCCTTCCTGACGAAGCCGAAGCCAGGGCCAGAGGGAAGCCAGCCTAGGTCCCGGGTGCCTGCCAGCGGCTGGAGGAGGGAAGCCCGCCTCCCGGCTGCTGGAGGGAAGCCAGTACCAGCAGCTGGGAGAAGGAAGGCCTACTCTTGCATGAATTTTCATGCATCAGACCTGTGTGTGTGTGTGTGTGTGTGTGTGTGTATTGATTTTAGAGAGGAAGGGAGAAGGGGAAAGAGAGAGAGAGATAGAAACATCAATGATGAGAGAGACACATCAATTGGTTGTCTCCTGCATGTGCTCCTACCAGGGCCAGGGATCAAGCCTGCAACTGAGGTACGTGCCCTTGATCAGAATCAAACCTGGGGCCTTTCAGTCTGCGAGCTGACGCTCTATCCGCTGAGCCAAACAGGCAAAAGATGAATTTCTAATACTGAGAATTAGTCTACTCATTTGATTGACCTTAAGAGGTGTGTCTTGCTCAGTCTTTACTAAATGCAGAAATGAAAAGCATTAGAATTTCTTTTGAGTCATCACCACTGTGGAATGGCACATACAGTAGATGCACACAATAGACTATGTGCCTGGGAACATTGCTGAGACAACAGAAATGCCTACTGGGGTTGCTGGGACAGCAGAAACTTAAGTGGAGAAAGAAATTGGCCAGCATTCCTTATTATATGCAGGAAGATTTTTTTGATGCCAGGAGGATATGCAAAACCTGAGGCTTTCCAGCTGCATTTGCTTTCTTGTGTGGCCTTAACTCACCATGACTTTGGTAGCAAAGCCTTTGACAAATGTACACACAGTAGTATTTGTCAAAATATCCAGACCAGGAAGCTTTAGAGGGAGGGTCCACCCGGATTGTTTTCTGGATGACTTTCATGTCCCTTTCTCTTCTTCATGCTCACATTTCAGAGGTTACCCCCATCTTCAGGACTTTGCTGGTAGCAATGAGATTATAAACACAATGAGAAGCTTTACCAAAGTTGTGGAGGTAGGGCTAATCTGAAATGACAGATAATCAAGTAGTCAGGTGTGTGTGACTATAGTGCTTATATTTCAAATGTCCTACTTGAGATCTGTAAGTTTAGTTATGTCTAGAAGTCGAGCTCTTGTGAATAATTCGAGAGACCAGAAGAGTCCATCTAGTCTCCCCATCCTCCCTGCTGCACAGTTCACCCATGCTGTAAAGATCCGTCCGTCTGTGTCCCTCAGGGACAAACCAAACGGGTTATAAGAGGTGTGTGAATAAATAAGTCAGTGCAAAATACATGGCTTCTTGTTTAATGGGGATGGAGTTTCAGTTTTGCAAGGTGAAAAAATTCTGGAGATTGGTTGCACAATAATGTGAATATACTTACTGCTATTGAACCATACACTTAAAAATGGTTAAGACAGTAAATTTTGTTATGTGTATTTTATCACAATTAAAATTGAAAATTTGATAATATTATGGGACCTCAAAGGAGGTCAGTTGTCCCAGACAACCAGTGGAGGTGGTCTCTGAGTTAAGCCCAGACGTGTAGGTGGGACAGCGACGCTGGCAGGTGACGCAGTGCTCTCCAGCCTTTCGTGTACATTAACTTCATGAATCCTCTCCATCCCCTTCTGGGAAGATACCGTCCTCTTCAGCCTGCCTCTGTAATCCAGGAGAAAGGCGGAATACTTTGGCTTACCTTACACTTAAAGTCAGACTGTGCAGAAATATTCCCATAGAATGTCCGAATCAAGAGAAGAGAATGGAGTAAATATAGGGTTCTGTAATCAATTTTATTCATAGAGAGAGATGTTTACAGCCTTAACTAAGTGCCAGGAAAATATCAACAAAATAACAGGCATCTAAGAAATGTTTAAGTATGGTATTTTGATACTCATCTTTTGAAATTATAAAAATCAGAAATGTCCCACAGGAAGTTTTGCAACGTGACAATGGAACTTAAAATATATAACAAGTTAAAGCTACCATCAACTGAATGTTTGCTTTCATTTGAAAAAAAAAATAAGTGCTCTAAAATATTTCTTTTAATCACAGGGCTTATGAGATGGCCACCTCTGCATGTCTGAGCCTGGCGGCACTTCGCAGATGGCCCTCCTTCCCTCTGGTCAGCACAAGCTAGCCTTGGCCATGGGCCTACCGTCCAATCAATTGCAAAATAAAAATAAAAAGGTTGATTATATCCAAGTAGATGTTCAGAGCAGCAAACACATACTCTTCAGGGTCCAGCTGCACATGATGGCTCCCCCCCATCAACAGCTGCACATCCATCACCAAGTACTTAAAGAAAAGAAAGAAAAATTAGCTACTTGAACTGTTCATTCCTATCCAATAACTGTCCTAAACCATCTGGGAAAGTTAGCATCGATACACATGATTGCGGAAAGTCGGCTTGTGGCTATATATGTTGTTATACAGCCTCAGCCATTTACAACGTTCACGTTTGCACTCCATTAAGGCAAATGCTTTGTCCTTCCTTTGCTTTTCCAGTCCAGTAGCCTTGTGACTTTAGTCAACGAGATGGGCCAGGTGGGCATATTGGACACAGTGATACTACAAAATGCCCTGTGTTCTCACTGAACAAAGAATGAAAATAAAATGGTTCCCAGCATTTAGATTCACACACAGCAATAATTTTGAATTCCTGGAGCTTTGTGGTGATGTCGGTATTTCCAAAATAGAATGAGGGAAGGTCATGTGAGTGATCAGAGTGGAAGAGAAGGGAGTCAAACCCTAGGCTGGGGGGATGCTAAAGCAGACGCCGGCCTGGACCACTAGGCCCTTCCCTCCACTCCCCCTCCCCGCTCCCTTTGTGATTCCAGCAACTCTGGGAGAAGGTTTCTACTTTACCACGTGATCCAGCAGTCACACTCCTCGGTATTTCCCCAAAGCAGCTGAAAATTTATGTTCACAAAAAAACCTGCACAAGGATGTTTAGAGCAGCTTCAAGCAAAATTGCCAAAACTTGGAAGCAACCAAGATGTCCTTCAGTAGGTGGCTAAATACATAAACTGTGATACATCCAGACCGAAATGAGCTCTCAAGCCATGAAAAGACACAGAGGAACCTTAAAAGTGCACATTACTAGGTGAGAGAAGCCAGTCTGGAAAAGCTACATACTGTCTGATTGCAACTATATGACTTCTGGAAAAGGCAAAACTAGGAAACAGTAAAAAGGTCAGTGGTTGCCAAGGGTTGGAGCCAGGGGAGGAATGAGTAGGCAGAGCATGGGATATTTAGGGCAGTGAAAATACTCTGTATGATACCATAACGATGGAACATGTCGTTTATTATCCATTTTTCCAAATGCATAGAATGTACACCCACAGTGAACCTAATGCAAACTGTGGAGTTTGGGTGATATTGACACCTCAATGTAGGTTCATCAGTGTAACAAATGTACCTCTCAGGGGAGTATAGTTAATAATAGGGGAGGCTGTGCATGTGTGGGCAGGGGTATATGGGAATCTCCGTATCTTCCTCTTGATTTTGCTCTGAACTTAAAAGTGCTCTAAAAAATCATCCTTATAAAAGGGGGAGGAGGAGCAGGGGGAGGAGGAGGAGAGGAAGGAAGAGGAGAGGGAGGAGGAAGAGAGGGAGGAGGTGGGGAGGAGCAGCAGCAGCAGCAAGTCTCCAGGAGTGCTTTCCAGTGAATCACTGACTCTACTTGACTCCACGCTTAGCACAAGGGCTAAGGTGGCACCTTCCATGCATGTACCCTACTCTGCCAAGAGAAGGAGAAATGGACTTACAAATGAGAAGAGCACAGTTCCGAGTGCAGCATACAACAGATGCAACCACTGCAAGAAGAAAGGAGACAACTGAATATTAAGAACAAGATTTGAAATAACAAAAGGGCGCACTTAGGTCACTGCTGTTAGATAAGGACCCAATTTTAAGAAAGTCATATCTGGCTTTGATCCCTCCTGCTCCCAGGATGAATTATTTAATGTCTCTGAACCTGTCTTCTTATCTATAAAATAGATGAGATGTGTACTTTTCAGGAATGTTGTGAGAACTGAATTGGATGCCTATATGACAAACACGTGGGCCTATGTCTGATACCTGTGAGAAGTCAGTGAATAGATTAAACAAAAAAGGGAATAAAGAAAAAAAATAGGAGCCTCCTCTAGCTGCTGTTGGAAAAGTCCTACGGAGCCCATCTCCACTTCCATCACTTCAAACAAGCAGCACAAGGAGTCTGATCTACCCTGGGCGCGGGTCCACCCACACTCCTCCTAGGGAAGGACAGCGGTAGTCCAGGGGAGGAGCTCCACCATCATGGCCCAGACCTCCTGTCCCTGGGACCCAACCACCTGGCCAGCCCCTGGGACGGGCCTCACAGTCCTACTGCCCCAGGGCCACTGCAGCCGGCTCCTGGGCCACACTCCACTTCTCAGTTGGTGGGAGACACGGGACCACTGTGCTGGGACGTGGACGTTACCTCCAGGACTTGCTGGTGGCCTTGCTGAGCCTTTCATCGTCCAGAATGCTCCCACGGACCCCCTTCCGGTCCCTCACCTGGGGTCGCATTGGCCCTCGAGGTCGGAAGGCTCTACCAGCCTTCGTCGCTCCCCCACTCCTCTCTCGCAGACATTTCTCCCAGGAAAGTCCCCCCACTCCCATCTCGGCTCTGCCTCTCAGAGGCTCCATCCTGACACCACCAGCCCCTCTCCCGGATCCCTAACTGTCCTCCGGGGGAGGCCCACTTACGTATGACCGTATGAAGATTAAGAGGATTCCGTAGATTAAAAGCACGACCAGCAAGACGAACAGCACTTCATTGAGCAGGGTGAAGTCCAGCTGGGGAAACACACACCAGGCACAGCTCAGTCACCGCCTCCACGGAATCCCGGGAGGATGAGGACGCGCCTCATACCCTGCAGACAGAAACTGGCCCGTTGGCTAATCATGTACCAGGCCAGTTTGGAGAACCAGGGAAATCCATCAGCCCAACCGCTGACAAGACATGAAGGGCCCTGCTGCCTGGGACTTGCTGCTGGCGGGAGGGGAGGGAGGGCTGTGGGGAAATCACAGGGGCCGCGAGGGGATGGTTTTTGAAGCTGGCGGTGGGCACATGGGAGTTCGTTTTGCCGCTCTATTTTTGTATTTCTACAAAATGTTCCCTAATGAAAAGGCACATTGAATGAGCAGGATGTAAATGTGTATGTGTAGCATGCTCATAATTATGCTCATAATTACCCATATCTTCAAAGTGTGAGCATAGACTACATTAATGAAATAAAATAGACCTAGAGGTTAATTAACTGGGTGCCCTTTTCACATTTGTATGCATACCTTTGAATAAAAAAATATATACATATACTAAACTTTCAAAAACTACTATTAATGATTCTTTTGTAATTTTGAAATTTATCAACATGCTTTTTGGTTTTGCCTTTATAAATCAGTGGCCAAATCAGCCGGGGGAGGGAGATTAAAATTTCTTTTAAAGAAAGGGGAATATTAATCTTCTGGCCTGAGAAATCTGGGATTGTACAGCAAAAGAAGGTCCTTGAATCCGAGACATTTTCTTGCAAGAGCTTTCTCCTAGTTCCTCTAGTTCTGCCCTCACTCCCTACCTTTCACATACCCAGGAAATGTACTCTGAAGTCCTGCATCACCTCGTGTGGTCCTCAGCCCAGCAGCAGGGGCACCACCTGGGATGCAGATTGACCTTCCGGCTCTGCGTGTCCGGGGGTGGAGCCAGCAAGCTGTGGTTCAACAAGCTCCCCAGGTGACATGCTGCTGAGAGCTTGTCCACAGGTGTGCTTCCCACACCTGGGGCTACTCCAAGCTGAGATGCGCTATCAGTACAAAACACACACGGGGTTTGAATATTAATTCAAAAAAGAGAATGTAGACTAGCTCATTCATATTTTTGTCATGTTGATTACTTGTTGAAATGACAATGCTTCACGTACATTGGGTTAAGTGAAAGATGTTATTCAGATTAATTTCACCTTACTTCTTTTTACTTTTTCAATGTGGTTCCTGGGAAAGCCCGAAGCCCCAAGGAGAGGAGGCCACAGGACAGCAGAGAGGAGAGCGGAGGGGGGAGGAGCATGTCCTGCACGCCCTTATGGCAGAAATCTGTTTCAGTGATACCTACTTTTGTTTGGAGAGCAAATAAAGTGAGCGATAACGTCACCAGAGCGGTTGCCCCTATGGCCCATAACACCTCATCGGCCTCATAGAAACTGAAACCAGAGACTGCAGTTATTGTTCACATACAATCGAGGAAAAGCACATGCAAAAAGGAAAACGTGTATCACTGACTTACACTGACACGGCTCCCAGCATCAGACCTTGCAAAAATGTCTGCAAACAAAACGCACAATCCATCAGAAGGCTGATCCCGAGGCCGGCAGCAGGGGCGAGGACTGGAGGGGGCGCGGGGGGGGGGGGGGTGCTCGTTGGCAGGGTCTAGGGAGCAAGTGGGAATACCCACAACCCTAGCGCACAAGCTACAGGGCAAATGGTTATAAAAAAATAAACAGTACAATTAAACATTCTCCCTAAGACTAGCAAGAGAAAATTCTTTTATTAGAAAAAGAATTTTAGGACACAATAGCAACTTTCAACATATTTAGTGAAGTAAATATGTATTGATTAGGAATGTGGAAACCAACGTAAAGGGTTTACCTGCAGACCATATTATCATTAATCAACTGGGGCCATCCACACAGAATCGTAACATTTTATCCGAGCGGGATATGCTATTTCTACTGCAGCTTCACCAACCGTTTCAGTACCGACCTTTCCCGTGGTGCTTGGGTGAGAATAAAACACTTCTTCAAGCCTAGGGGTGGGCTGAGGCATGAGGCCTCCTCAGTGAGAGGGGTGGTGTGAGGCACTATTTACAGAGCATGAGCTGCACCTGCAGGGGCCCAGCCAGGGCTCGGAGCAGAGCTGTATTGGGGCTGCATCAGGCTGCAGGGTGCCCAGGGGCCGGTGCTGAGAGCCAGCAGACAGCCACTCAGGAGGATGTCAGGCTCCAGGACAGCGGGCTGACCTGAGAGAGCTGCCCACTCCCCATGCGTGTCATTCTTACTTTCCCATGTATCTGTGTCCTTCTGCCCGATAGGAGCAGCTGGCCGATGGGGAGGGGAGAGCAGATTTTGCGGATGACCTGCAGCTCTCCCATACTGCCGGCGGCGGCATTGGCATAAATGCTCATACAGGATTCAACCCTGTCTCTGCTTCATCGGCTCAAGTAGTGACCAGCAGCCCAGGCCAGTTGGTTGTCCGGTTTTACATTCCTGCCACTCTGGTGGTACGAGAAGAAGGGGAGTCCTCCGGGGTGAGTACCGGGGATCCCACTTGCTGTCTGGACTGGGGTTCCTGGGGCTGAGGCCTGGACTCTAATCCAAAGCACTGCCAGGAATGCTCCTGTTGGAGTCCCAGCCGCAGCCTCAGCCATCCCTGTGGGCGGACGCCGTACGGGATGAAAGACTGCAAAAGAACAGGGCTCCTGGGAACCCTCAGCTGCCTCTCCACGGCCCAGACCGGGTGAGGAAGGGCCTACTGTGCTCAACCTACAAGTAAGCTGTCTTTGTTTTCATTAGAGGTCAAAAGGAAAAGGTTATATACAGTGGGGCCTTAACTTACGAGCGTCCCGACTAACGAGTTTTTTGAGATACCAGCTGTCTCTCCACCGATTTTTTGCTTTGAGTTGACAGAGTAATTTGAGTTAACAAGCTCCTTAACGAGCTCGGTCTCAGAATGAATTAAACTCGTAAGTCAAGGCCCCACTGTACCATGTGTATCCTACATACGCATGGTACTTTAATAAGGTGCTTGTCTCTGACCTTCTTTTCAAGGTTAATTTTCTTCTACTTGCTCAATTGTTTCACATTCCTCCATCTTCAGGAGCACATGGAAGAGAGAGCAAGAAAGAGGGAGGAGGGGGAGTGGGGGTGGGAGGAAGGAGGGTGCTGGGAGCCGGTTCATCCTTGCTGTTTCAAGGGACCTGGCATATATGGCATACTGTTCTTAATATGTTTGCTCACCTTCTTGGCACTATGTGTTTTAACCAAGGTCACCTCTCTGAGAAAGGTTGTTTCCCCAGGTAGGGATTTTCCCCTGAAGTTAGGGAGGGAATAAAACCCCTTAACTAAGTGCCAGGCGGGTAATTAATCACTTTAACTACGAACAATCATGCTTAAGCTACATAATCTTTACTCCCTGGAATGGAGATAAGAAACGCCCTAACCTTTGGAATAGAGATTGATAGGATTGAATCAACTGGTATAAATACAGATGTAACAAGACAACAGGACACAGAACCTACACAGAACCCAGAGACAGAACATGGCAAAAGATCTTGGACAGAAACTGGCCACAGAACCTAGAGAGAACCTAGCAAGAGAACATGGCTAGAGAACCTAGACACAGAACTTGGCTGGAGATCCTAGACAGAACTTGGGTGGAGATCCTAACCAGATCCTGGCTAGAGATCCTGGCTAGGCTGCTGATCAACTGAACGCTGTCTCCGTGTCATTCCTTCTTCGCCGACTCCGTCCACACCTTTGGGGACCCCTGGTCCTGCTGGGGTGGACCCCAGCAGGAGGGGAACGATTTCAAGCCGGAAACCCCCCTTCAGTTTTCCCAAGGGCAGGACAGTGAGTAACAAGAGGCCTTAGAAGTCGAACTTGCCCCATGGCTCAGGGGCCACAGTTCCCGGGGCAAGAGCAGTCTTCAGGATGCGAGTGTTTTCCTTTCTTCCCTCGGGTCCTTTTCTGAAATGGTTTTCTCTGTGCAGTTCCTAACACTTGGGCAAGACATAAAGTCTGGGGAATAGAACGAATTCTTACCCATCTATAATATTCCTTCTCTTAAGCTTTCCCTGCTGTGGAATAAACAGCAAAACTTCAGAAATGAGAGCTTCCTTTAAGACCAATAGCTTTGATCTCTTCTTGTAACAATAAATTTAAAAAATCAAAACCATTGAAAATTCTTAAAAATTCAAAATTTCTGGAAAAATACTCGCCCCCTCCCCCCAACACACACACACTCACCCACCCACACCACCACCACCATCATCCCCATCACTCGCCTCTGCTCCAGGATTCTCAGTATCTTTCTATTTGGCTTTTAGCCCCCACCGCTTCCTGAGTGTGGTCTGTGCAGGAACAGGGAGACCCCACTTGCTCAACTGGCCAATGAGCAAGGGATCCACACCAGCTAAAAAAAAAGTCCCTTCAACGCTCTGGCTGCTGAGAAAATGCCCAAATGTGGGCACCAGAGGGTCCGTCTTCTCCAGCCTGGGGAAGAAGCTATTCTCTCCGACAGAAATCACACTGGGCCTCTGCACAGTAGGGATGTCCCCTCTTTGGTCATGTGTCTTTGCTCGCTTTGACCACCAGGTGGCGCAGATTCGAATCTAGGCTCAACATTCAAGTGCATAGGACTGCAGTTTGTGTACTAATCTAACCACTGGCTTTAATCTTTTACCCTTATTTTTCCCCCAATCATATTCCTCCATATATATTTTACATTTTTTTAGTTTACCAAATTCATTCTTTATTGGATGAGTAACTGGAAACAAATTCGCCATTACCTTTGTGAAAATTTTGCTAGTTTAAAATGATCTCCACCAACTTATCTTCATTTATACTGTGGATATTTTTATAAGCTCCCATATGGAACCAGATGAGGAATCAATCAATTGGTAAATGAGTCTTCCAACATGGAAGGGTGGTCAACAGTGCTTGGGAGGACACGCCAGCTCTCCCCGAAAGAATCACTTGCCAACACACTGAGCCGGTTCTGGGTCCCCGCGGGCAGCACAGACAGGAACTGGCGGCAAGAAAAGGTGCCACCAGGTTTCTGAGGCCAGAGCGGCGCTGAGCCACAGAGGGCCCATGTGGCGAGGCCTGGCGAGCGGACGCCCACAAGGTGGCGCTGGTGAGACCAGAACAAGACCACGGATAAAGGAGAAGAGCCAGGGAGCAGAGGGCAAACACCCCTCACCGCCCAGCGCCGGGCCCCGCTCCTGGGAACTGGGAAAGGCCTCCTGGACTGAAATTCGGGGAATAGGAGGAACCTGAGCTGAGCTGGTTTCAGCTCCCAGTGAGACTTGAAATAAGTTTTACAAAAATAAAGAAAATGATATGCCGTGTACATGAGTTTGGGAACTAAATGTGGAACCCACTCTCCACAGCAAAGTCTGTGTGTGGCGCCGGGCAAGGGTCCAGGGACGGGTTAACTACTCCTGAAACGCAGCCCCGGGTGGCGTGGATCCCCCCGGTGGCCTCCAGGGAGCGGCCCGCGCCCCCGAGTTTCCCAGTTTACTAAGCGGGTGTGGACACGATCCCAGAAGCAAGTTTACGCGTCGCTGGAACGGAGCCAGCGCAGAGAAGGCCGCACAGGTGACTTCCACCTGCACTGTGCCACAGGGAGATTTCCCACGTACAAGGCACGACTTTAATAATGCGGTCACAGCACATCGCAAAGGGGCCACCAGGCTTCACTTACAAACAATCCCAGGAGAAGGTAGTTCGCAGGCACCTGACGGCGGAGATTCTCACAGCAGGCGAGCACGATGAGCACCGCGAAGAATGCGGGGCTGCGGACCGTTTAAAATCAGGTGTCATTTGCGTCCAATGACCATATCACGTGACACAGGTGAATAGAGACAGAAGTCATTATATATTAATACCTGATAATAAGTTTCATAAAGTTAACCAAAGTGTGGATTATCATCTTTACCTCTTTTTTTTTAACTTTTAAAACTGGCTTTTCTCATTGCTATCCACAGGTAGTTTGTGGGCTCTTTTAACATTTTTTTTAATTTTGAAATAATTGTGAATTCATTGGAAGTTGCCGAGAGGCAGAGAGGCACCCTTTACTTCGTTTCCCTTAATGGTTCCATCTCACATTATTTATAGTCTATAATACTAATGCCAGAGCCAGTAATTTGACACTGTACAGTGTGGGTATATAGCGCTCTGCATAGGACTGTGGCATAAATCTATGTGCAGATACATGTAACCAGCACCACAATCAAGACGTGAAACTATCCCATCATTAAAACATTAACAAGGGTCTCCCTGTGCTATCCCTTTATGGTAACACACAAACACACACACACACACACACACACACACCTAATTCTGGCAACCACCAACTTGCTTGTTTTCCATGTCTATAATTTTGTCATTTCAAGAATGTTATATCTGTAGGGAGTATGGGTGTGAGTGGAGACGGAGGAGGGTATGGGAGGGTATTAAAAATGATAGAGAAAAAGAAATAGCTATAAAAAAAGAACATCTCTGCTTAATTTTTAAATGAAGAACCTTGATCAATAGCTAGTAGGAAAAAAAAAACACTTTTTATTAAATCCAATAATACTTACAAGATTGCATAGGTGAACCAGGGATTCTTGTGCACCCAGTTTTTTAAACCTAGCCTGGTTAAAAAAAAAATAAAATCAATAGTTTTACTCAAGAAGTACTTAATTTTGCTAACTAATGTAATACTTAAGTAGAATTAAAACCATCTCAGGAGAAGGGGGAAACTCTAAAGGACTGACAGTGACAGAGGGGAACCACTCAGCGTCCCATTAGCATCAGCAGAGGAGACTTACCAGAAAATAAATACAGAGATGATGGCCCCAGTGATCACCAGCTGAGCAGACAGGAGGAGGAACACTTTTACAATGAAACCTGAGGAGACAGAAACGTTATTTTTGTGATGTAATCTTCAAAAGTAGTGACAGAAGTGCAATGACCTATCTTTGATACTTAGCCAAAGAAGTGCTTCCTCTGGCTGTTGGAGGCTGGGAGAGGAGCGCTGGTTTTGACGGAGCCGACTGAAGGAGGCCAGCTCTGCAGGCCCGTTTGAGTGTCTCATTGGAAGGCTGAGGGGTGTGCATGGAAGCCCCAACATTTTAAAGGCAAACTCGGGAATGGAGTCCCCTCTGAGGCACACCCTGTCCTCTCAGGCCCCAAAGTGATCTGAAAGGGCCAGGGGGGTCCAGCCACACCCGTGGGCAAAACGGAGACCAGAGAAGCCTGCAGGAAGGCTGGCCAAGCGGGTGCGTCCCCCTGGGCCGTGGCGGTGGCCTTGGGCTGCGGGGAGTTGGCAGCTTTTCCACCACGTTTCTCTCCCCCCACCTGCCGTGAGCCATTCCCTTCCCAGCTACCTGAGCAGAAACTAGGTAACCTGAGGGATTGTGAGCCGGACCAAGGAGCCCCCACGAGGGGCCTCCCGCGGCACAGCGCCGAGGCCTCTCTGTGGCCTGCTTCCTGCTGCGCAGCCGTTCCTGGGGCCTCTGAGGGGTGCTGGCAACGACAAGTTACCTTTTGGTGGTTTTATGCCAGTTGTAAAAGGAAAAAAAGAAATGCTGCTTAAAGTTGACTTAGCAGCGGTTCTCAACCTGTGGATTGCGACCCCTTTGGCGGTCGAACGACCCTTTCACAGGGGTCGCCTAAGACCATCCTGCATATCAGATATTTACATGACGATTCATAACAGTAGCAACATTACAGGTACGAAGTAGCAACGAAAATAATTTTATGGTTGTGTCACAACATGAGGAACTGTATTTAAAGGGCCAGAAGGTTGGGAACCACTGACTTAGAGGATCACAACTGTGTCCTTTTGCCAGGTTGTTTCTGGGTATAGGAGGTGTGACTGCGGCAAAATGGGCCTGAGCGATCTTAATGAAAGCACCAGGACGTATTTACCCAAATGTGCGCTGCCTACACTAAAACAGCCACATCGACTATGTATCAGGATCTGTGAGAGAATGAGTATTAAATGGCCCGCCTCATGAGACTAGACGTGCAGATGATGGAATCGAATTGAAAGTCCAGAAATAATTGTTGAGAATGTATGGTCTGCAACAGCATGGATGGAACTAGAGAGCATTATGCTAAGCAAAATAAGCCAGTCAGAGAAAGAGGAATATCACATGATCTCACTCATTTGTGGAATATAATGAACATAAACTGATGAACAAAAACAGATCCACAGCCACTTCAGTTACAGGGCCGAATGGGCTAAATGCAGTGACCTTCCCCTTGCGCAACCCCAGGGAGAAAGGACTGGCACCCATGGCAGCGGTGGCTGGCTGCCCAGGGACATCTGTTCTCCCCCATTACCTCACTATCTAACCCAGATCTTGTTACTGGTGGCAGTACAAGTGGCAATACAGGTGGCAATGGACCCAACTGAAAAACTGCAGAGGGAGGTGGTCACGTGGGCCAGGTGGAGTCAATGACGTGAGTTGAAAACTCTTGGGTGTGGTTTCTGGAAAAGCCTCTGAACAGAGGTCAGATTTGGAGGACACTCAGGGCATCTATCCATCCATGGCAGCCCTGGTGTTGTGAGGGCGGCAGACCAGCCTGGTCTCCTTCTTTCTTTTTCTTCTTCTTCTTCTTTTTTTTTTTTCCTCTTTCCCTACCTGGAAGGCTAGATAGAGCTCCAAAAGGCATCTCTCCAGCCACAAGGAGGGCGAGGGCCAGCAATGACATTCAAGCTCAACCTGTCCAGGCCCTAACAAGGCCTAACGGTGGCAAAGGGGTCACGGGGACCTGTGGCATTTGCCTTGAATTTTTTACCCTTGAACTTCATATTTCATGAAAGAAAAATACTTCTCATTTATTTACTAAGCCACCGTTTTTAAGTTTCTTTACTCACAGCTAAATGTACTTCCTGTACAGAATTAATATCGAAGGCGTTGAGTTCATATTCTTTAAAACTGAAGCCAATACTATGGTATTCACATTGTATACAGGTAAGGACATTCGACCATCAGTGACTAATTCATAATTCCTAAGGAAACCATACGCTTTTCACTACAATATGTTTACTAGGATTTTCTGAATGCTCTGGACAACTTGGGGGTGGTCTAGCCACAGCAGCCCTACCCCATGTTTCATGGAAAAGCCTGGCTGGGAAAAACTAAAAGCAAAATTCAATCTTTCTGTGGAAACATTTTAAGAGAACATATGCTTTTTCTCTCCCAGAGAGGAAATGTCTTTGTTCTCACCTCTGCGGATAGATGCTTCTGAGAATGGGCTGGCTTCAGCATTGCTCTCTTCAGGGGTGGTCTCATCTGAAATTTCCACCACGTAGAAATCAGCTCGCTGGTTGGTCTTTGGCTTTGGTTTCCCATGTGTTTGCTTGAGCTCAGGTGAAGGTGGTGTTGCCTTGGTCTCTTTAGATTCGGGCTGGGTGCTATTGTCTCCTGCTTTCCGGACCAGATGCTGGTGATCTCCGGTACTGAAGTCTACTGGCTCGCTGACCTCCAAGTCCATTTCCCTGAAGGGGAAGATGGTTATTCGGGTCCTTATGATCATACCACTCCAACCGTAACATTCAAATGTTTTCCCCTTATTTTAGCCCCCATGGCTCAGTACTTACAAAGTCAGTGCTCACTGACTGAATGAAGAACGCTTTTAAGATGACACCTATGGAGTAAGACTACTTGCACTCTATTGTGAAATTACATTCATTTGGCAAGGAGTTTAAGTTCCCTCTTCTGTGCCAAGTGCGGAGCTGCCCTTATCACTCACCTCTGCCCTCTGAGAGCTTACATGTGGAAGAGAAGAGAACCAAACAAACAATAGTATTTTGGGGCCAGGAACCATGGAGGATGGCACCGCAGCCTCTAACAAAGTCTGGAAGAGCATGCAAGGAGTACAAGAGGTTGTCGGAAGCTTCCAGAAAAAGCCAAGGCTGCAGATGACTGGGAGTTAGGTGAAGAGGCGGGGAAAGGTTTGCCAGGCAGCAGAGTCAGCCTGGACCAGGACTGGAGGAGCAGAAAGGGCAGGTTTCAGAAATTAAAAGTTCATGTGGCTGGAGCAGGGAGTTCAAAGGAGAGAGTAGAACTGGCTTAATCAGAGGACCAGCGGGGCAGGTCACTGATGGGCCAGCAAGGCCATGGCTGTGGTAGACGGAGTAATGTCCACATCCTAATCCCTGGAACCTATGAATATGGTACCTCACGTGGCAAAAGGAAAGTTGCAGATGCGGTTAAGAGCTTTGAGGTGGGATAGGATCCTGGATTATCTGGGTGAGCCCAGTAGAATCACAGGGGTGATTCTTATGATCATACTTACCAGGGGGAGGCAGGGGGACCAGAGCCAGAGAAGGAGGTATGACAACAGAAGCAGGGGTCAGAGCGATGCAATTGCTGTCTTTGAAGATGAAGGAAGGGGCCATGAGTCAAGAAATGCAGGCGGCCTCTAGAAGTTGGAAACGGAGGGAAACGTATCCTCTCGCAAAGCCCCCGGAAAGGAATGCAGCCCTATTGACACCTTGATTCTATCCCAGCAAGACTGATTTTGGACTTCTGACTTCCAGACAAGAAGTAAGCATTGTTTTAAGTCATTACGTTTGTAGTAATTTGTTACAGCAGCAATAAGTAACTAATAGAACAGGGAATCACTATGGGGTTTCCAGGAGGGGACCACAGGGCCTTGACTAGAGAGATTACACTGGGCCCAGCGTGGAGAATGAGCCAGAGGAGGCAAAAGTGGAAGCAGAGAGACCAGAAATCACCCTAGCTGGTTTGGCTCAGTGGATAGAGCATTGGCCTGCGGACTAAAGGGTCCCAGCTTCGATTCTGGTCAAAGGCACATGCAGGTGTTGTGGGCTTGATCCCCAGTAGGGGGCGTGCAGGAGGCAGCCAATCAATGATTCTCTCTCATCATTGATGTTTCTATCTCTCTCCCTCTCCCTTTCTCTCTGAAATCAATAAAAATGTATTTTAAAAAAAGAGAGATCAGAGGAGATCATGGTGGGCTTTGCCACGGTGGTTTGCAGCGGAACACAGTTCTTAGAAAACCAGTACTAAACAGGGCAAAAATGGCAAAAGAGAAGGTCCCCATGAGCCTCCTGGGGACAAGAAGACTTAGACAAGCCCCTGCTGCTGGCCTCCTGGCCCCAGAGAGAGCCAAGGAGGAGTCTGAAAAGGAGACAGCTGAGATGGCCAGGGCTTAGACAAAACGGAATGTTTGTAAATAGGTCTGAACAACCATGCTCTTGGAGAGGCAGACATTTTGTAAAGATGTCCCTTCTCAAATCAATCTGTAAAGTTTTACAAAAATTATTGGGATTTTTTTCAGTACTTGAAAATGTAATTTGAAAATGTAAAGTTCATCAAAAAGAGTAAATGTATAAGAATAATGAAGAGAAAAATTGAAAGAGGAGAAGTGATTTGCCTTATCAGAAATCAAAATATCCTAAAGTTATGCAATTAAAAGTGTGGCTCTACCTGAAAAAAAAAAAAAAAAGTGTGGCCCTAGCTGGTTTGGCTCAGTGCATAGAGCATTGGCCTGCAAACCAAAGGGTCCCGGATTTGATTCCTGTCAAAGGCATGTAACTCGGTTGCAGGCCCCTCACCTGCCTGGGCCCTGGTCAGGGCATGTGCAGGAGGCAGTTAATCAATGTGTTTCTCTCACATTGATATTTCTCTCTGTCTTTCCCTCTCTCTTCTACTCTCTCTAAAAATCAACGGAAAAATATCCTCAGGTGAAGATTTAAAAAAAAAAAAAAAGTGTGGAGTTTGCATAACAATGGATGAATGGATCAATGGGATGGAAGAGATTCAAAAAATAGAGTCATGTATAATGAGAATTTAATATTTGATAAAAGTGATATTTTAAGTTATTGTCCCAAGATGCTGGAAAACAAAGATTAGTAACTATTTCACATCTTTTACAAAAAGTATTCCAGATGAATTAAAGATACTATCATAAATAATAATAGCCATAGATATTGGAGAGGATGTGGAGAAAAAGGAACACTCATGCACTGCTGGTGGGAATGCAGACTGGTGTAGCCACTATGGAAGACAGTATGGAGTTTCCTCAAAAAACTAAAAATGGAACTCCCATTTGACCCTGTGATCCCTCTTCTAGGAATCTATCCCAAGAAACCAGAAACACCAATCAGAAAAGATAGATGCACCCATATGTTCATAGCAGCACAATTCACCATAGCTAAGATCTGGAAACAGCCTAAGTGCCCATCAGTAGATGAATGGATTAGAAAACTGTGGTACATCTACACGATGGAATACTATGCTGCTGTAAAAAAGAAGGAACTCTTACCATTTGCAACAGAATGGATGTAACTGGAGACCATTATGCTAAGTGAAATAAGCCAGTCAATGAAGGAAAAATACCACATGATCTCACTCATTCATGGATAATAAAGACCATTATAAACTTATGAACAAAAATAGATTCAGAGGCAGAGCCGCCTCAAACAGACTGTCAAACTGCAGCAGGAAGACCGGGGAGAGTGGGGGGCAGAAACGGAGTGTAAGAGATCAACCAAAGGACTTATATGCATGCATATAAGCATAACCAATGGACATAAGACACTGGGGGGTAGAGGAGGCCAGGGGATTGTCAAGGGTGGGGGAAAAAGGGAGACATATTTGTAATACTTTAAGCAATAAAAAAATAAAAATAAAAATAAAGAAAGAAAGAAAAAATAAAAGAAAATATCAATGAATATTTGTGTAAACCCTTGTAAGAATCCTATCTAATAAAAGACAAAAGGGTAATTGACCGTACCTTCCCTACGCTTCCTATTGGCTAATCAGGGTAATATGCAAATTAACCGCCAACCAAGATGGCGGCCGGCAGCCACGCAGCTGAAGTGAGCAGGAGGCTTGCTCGCTCCAGTGATGGAGGAAGCCAAGGTTCCCCACCTGCCACGGCCCAGCTCTGAGCTCCGAAAGCAATAAAGTTTCAATTATAGAAGCTAAACAAACCCCAGATACCTGCTTTCAGCAGGCTGTGGCCTCAGAGCTGGAGCGAGCAGGATGGCAACAAAGTTTTAATTATAGAAGGTAAATAAATCCCAGAATAAAAAAAAAGAAGAAGAAGAAAAGGAGAGGCTGGGAGCTTCAGTCGCCAGCCAGCCTGAAAACGGCCCTCAGCCCCTCACCCAGGCTGGCCAGGCACCCTAGCGGGACCCCCACCCTGATCCGGATCACCCTTCAGGGCAACCCAGCTGGCCCCCACCCGTGCACCAGGCCTCTATCCTATATAATAAAAGGGTAATATGCAAACTGACCCTAACAGCAGAATGACTGGGAATGGCTGGTCACTATGACACACACTGACCACCAGGAGGCAGACGCTCAATGCAGGAGCTGCCCTCTGGTGGTTAGAGTGCTCCCACATGGGGGAGCTCTGCTCAGCCACAAGCCAGGCTGATGGCTACCAGTACAGTGGTGGTGGTAGGAGCCTCTCCTGCCTCTTCAGCAGCACTAAGGATGTCTGACTGCAGCTTAGGCCTGCTCCCCGCTGTCAAGTGGACATCCCCCGAGGGCTGCCGGGCTGCCAGAGGGATGTCTGATTGCCAGCTTAGGCCCAATTCCCGGGGAGCAGGCCTAAGCCATCAGGTGGTCATCCCCCGAGGGGTCCCAGACTGCGAGAGGGCACAGGCCGGGCTGAGGGACCCCTCCACCCCCGAGTGCACAAATATTTGTGCACCAGGACTCTAGTCCTATATAATAAAAGCCTAATATGCTAAGTGCCCAGTCGGATGATTGTCAGTTTAACCAATCAAAGGGTAATATGCTAATGATATGCTAAAGCTGCTCAACCGCTCGCTATGACATGCACTGCCAGCAGGGGCAGACAGTCAACTGATTGACCAGTTGCTATGATGTGCACTGACCATGAGGGGGCAAGTGCTCAAAGCAGGAGCTGTCCACTGGTGGTCAGTGTGCTCCCATGGGGGAATGCTGCTCAGCCAGAAGCCGGGTTCATGGCGGACAAGCGCAGTCTCTGAGAGCTCCCAGACTGCGAGAGAGTGCAGGCAGGGCTGAGGGACCCCCCCCCGCCCCCGCCACTAATGCAAGAATTTCATGCACCAGGCCTCTAGTGATACCATAAAGAAATGCCTGACAGATTCGGGGTATAGAAAACCTTCCAATATCATGACAAAAAGATACCAGTAAATCTAGAATGCAAAATTTTTAACAAAGAAAAGATGAGCAGCTGAATAGAAAGATGAGATAAAAACATAAATAGGCAATTCATAAAGGACATTTCAATGATCAACAAACTTAGGTGACCATACATACCTACCTCACAAATAACCAAAGAAGTGCAGGTAGAAACAATTGTGAAATGGCATGTTTTTTTATTTGCATAAAAGACTAGCAAAAACTAAAAAAATAATTCTCAGAGTTGCAGGGGTGTGGAGAAATGGGTAGCCCAGGGCCACACTATGCCTTGCAGGCCCTGTGCACATTGGCCTTCATGGGTTCCCTCTCCATTAAAGAAAACATAAACAAGTATACTTTATAGCTGCACTGGTATATAAAATATGCAATCCAGTCTGGATCTATTGTGTACTATAAAGTCATTGGTATTATATTTTCTCCTGATTTTAAAAGAAGTTAAGCCATTTCCATAACCCCTACAACTATCATGGGCCTTGACAATGTGGAATTGGCAGGTGTGTAAGCCTTTTTGGTGAGTAATTTAGATGCATCTACCAAAACTCAAAATGTGTGCCTTACTTTAGACCCATTAGGTACATTTGTAGGAATTTTATCCCATAAAAATACCCACATGAATAGGCAGCCATACATGTAAAAGGGAGTTCATTACATCATTCACTATTTGTAACAGAAAGAAATGTAAAACAGGCTAGCTACGCAATATTAGGGAATGGTGAAGTTAATTTCAGCCAGGAAAATGCAGGTATATATATATGGGCTGGAAAGTTCACTTTTGTGTACTTTTGGAATTTAAGCAGCCAGATTATAGAATAATATTTAGTAAGCTCACATTAATGTTTTACACAGATGCATACATTTCCAGAGACTGAAAAGATACACTACCAACTATTAATGTGGTTGTCTCTAGTCACACAGCAGAGGTGGGGAATGCCTCTGGATTGTATACATTTTTATAATATGCATTTATTATTTATATAAAAAAGAAAGATTTGCATTTTGAAGAGAAAAATATTTTTTTTTCTTTTTTTTTTTTTTTACCAAGTCTGGAGCTCCTCTGCGGAGCGTCTTCACACCCAGCGTCTTCACACCCAATGATGCTCAGATAGCCAAGTGGGTTTCTTCCCCCGACATCCTGCAAATCAGAAGGGCGAGAGGCAGCACGGGCTTCAGAGCTCTGAAGCCAACACCAAACAAATAAAAACCAAAGGCAGCCGAGTTTTCCTCTTGAAACTATAGGGGCTGGTGCCCAAGTCACAAAAGGAAGCTCTCACCTGGCCCTCCAAACGCTTTCGGGCTCCCCGGCCAGCGCTCACCCCAGGACAGAGCAGAGTTCCGACGGCAGTTAGGAGAGTGGCAGTTGGGCGTGGGGGTGTCCTGGGAACCCCACTACCCAGGAGCGGGGCTCCGAGTCGAGTCCATCTGCCCAGCCTCGTACTGGTCAGAGTCACGGCCAATGGACTGGGTGCTGAGCGCCAGGGAGGCCGACACCCCCCCCCCCCCCCCCCCACACACACACACTGACTCGTCAGGGAGCGGCCTGCAGCCTGAGCAGGGCTCTGGGGGACGTGGCCTCCTCCGCACGTGCCATCACCTCGCGGGCAGGAGGAAGATGCCTGTGAAACTCCTTCGCAGGAGTAAGACTTGTTTATGAGAAAGCAGGCCTTGTGGTTCTGCGGACGATGACAGCGTTGGTGCCTCCCGCGATCCAAGGAGATGTCCACCCCGGGCTGCAGGCCAAGGAGGAGCCGGAGAGGCCTGACTCAGGCTGTTTGGTGAGAGAAGTCGGGGGGGGGGGGGGGGGGGGAGGGGGGGCTGGGAGCAGACACTTACTGACTTAGAACCACATGCCAAGCACAGAAACTGATCACATCTCCACACGGCCCTGAGTGGGCAGCACCATCCTCACTTTGCAGAGGGGCTGAGCTGCATGACGAGGTTCGGTTGCCAGTCCTTGAGCCGGTACTATCCACTCTACACCACCACCTCCAGCTAGGAGACAGCTTTGAGGGCCAAAGAGCTGCCTTCATTTCCTTTTCCATTTGATACTTTCTCCTTCCTGCCTCCTCCTGTTTCTCTTCTTTTTCTGCATTCTTCTTGTAATTAAATTTTAAAATGCATGCACGTGTCAAAACATTTTAAACAATACAAAATAGTGCAAAGTGAAAATTGAAAGTCTCCCTTCCTCATCACCTCTGTTGCCATCAATTCTCAGGTTCTTTGTCTAAATGACTAAAAATATGTACTCATCACATACATGGAGCTTTTAAATTTACATAAAATGATCATATTCTATATACTATTCTGTAAATTGCTTTTTTCCCCTTTTAAAAAAGCTATAATAAAGTATAATCTATATATAACATTAATTACTTTCAGGTGTACAACATGATGGTTTGCTACTTGTTGTTTTTTTAATATATATATTTTTCATTTCAGAGAGGAAGGGAGAGGAAGAGAGAGAGAGAAACATCAATGATGAGAGGGAATCATTGATTGGCTGCCTCCTGCACATTGGACCAAGCCCACAACCCAGGCGGAATCGAACCTGGGACCCTTCAGTCCACAGGCCTGACGCTCTATCCACTGAGCCAAACCGGCTAGGGCATGGTTTGCTATTTGTATAGATTGTGAAGTGATCACACATAAGTACCGTTAACATTCATTACCATATATAGTTACAAAATTTTCTTTTCTTGTGATGAGAACTTATAAGATCTACTCTTTTAGCAACTTTTAAATATGCAATACAGTATTGTAACTATAGTCACCATGCCCTTGACATCCCCTTGACTTGTTTATTTTATAACCGTAAGTTTATACCTCTTGACCCCCTTCACCCATTTTGCCCATTCCCCACCTCTGGCAACCATCAGTCTGTTCTCTGTATCTATGAGCTTGGTTATTTGTTTTAGGTTTGTTTGGTTTTTTGTTTTTTGAGATTCCACATATAAGTGAGATTATATGGTATTGTCTTTCTCAGTCTGACTTATTTAACTTAGCATAATGTCCTCAAGATCCATCCATGTTGTCCTAAATGGCAAGATGTCTTTCATTTTTTATGACTGGAGCCTCCATACTGTTTTCCATAGTGTTTGCACTAATTTACATCCCCACCAACAGTGCAAAAGGTTTCCTTTTCTTAACATCCTCACTAACACATATATCTTTTTTTTTTCTTTTTTAATAGCAGCCATCCTAAAAGATATGAGGAGATATCTCATTGCGGTTTTTGATTTGCATTTCCCTGATGATTAGTGATTTAGATCATCTTTCCATGTGCCTGTTGACCAGCTGTATGTCTTCTTTGGGAAGATGTCTATTCAGATCCTATGCTCATTTTTAAAAAATCAGATTTTTTTTTTTTTTTTTTTTTTTTTTGCTATTGAGTTGCATGAATTCTTCATATATTTTGGATATTAACCCCTTACCAAATAAATGATTTGCAAAACATTTTCTCCGGTTTGGTAACCTAACCATCTTGTGGATGGTTTTCTTTGCTGTGCAGAAGTTTTTTATTTACTTTTGCTTTTGGTATCAGTTTTTTAAAAAAAATCATTGCCAAGACTGATGTCAAGGAGCTTACCACATATATTTTCTTCTAGGAGGTTTATGGTTTAGGTCTTACATTCAAATCTTTAGTCCATTTTGAGTTAATTTTTGTTTTTTTTGTAGGAGGTGGTGGTCCAGTTTCATTCTTTTGCATGTGGCTGTCCAGTTTTCCTGACATCATTTATAGAAGAGATTGTCCTTTCTTCATTGTATATTCTTGGTTCCTTTGCCATAAATTAACTGACCATATGTATATACATGGGTTTATTTCTGGGCTATTCTGTTCCATTGATCTATGTGTCTGTTTTTATGCCAGTATCATACTGTTCTGAATACTATGGTTTTGTAATGTAGTTTGAAATCAGGGAGCATGATGCCTCCAGCTTTGTTGTTCTTCTTCAAGATTGCTTTGGCTATTTGGGGTATTTTGTGGTTCCATACATATTTTGGGATTGTTGGTTCTATTTCTCTGAAAAATGCCATTGAAATTTTTATAGGGATTACATTGAATCTATATATTGCTTTTGGTAGAATGGACATTTTAACAATATCAATATTTTCAATCCATGAGCACAGAATAGCTTTCCATTTATCATGTCTTCCTCAATTTCTTTCATTAATGTCTCCTAGTTTTCAATGTAGTTCTCTCACCTCCTTGGTTAAATGTATGGCTATCCCCCCTCTTAATTATCTCTGACATCTTTTCATATCAGCACATGTCAGAGCCTTGAATAGTTTCCTGTATCACTCAGAATAAAATCCCAAATCCTTACATTGGTTGACATAACCTTGATGCCAAAGTCTGACAAAGATATTACAAGAAAAAAAGATTATACACTTATCTCACTCATGGACATGCAAAAATCTTAAAATATTAACCAAATCCAGCAATGTGTGAAAAGAATAGCACATCACAATCATGTTGGATTCATTCCAGGAGTTTCAATGTTAATTTAACATTCAGAAATCTGTATGATCTGTAAGTTGATAAAGAAAAAAAAAGGATTATGCTCATCTCATAGAAAAAACTATTTTATAGGGAGCGGCTAGAGTCAAGCCTTGGGTTGACCTGTGGCCACAAACAAGTCCCAGCCTGGAGGGCAGAGCTCTCCTAGCATAGTTAAGCCTGACCTTGTAGCCCTCTCTAATTCCTTCCTAAGTAGATATTGGACTGTGGGAGGTGCAGCAAGTGTTGCCAAAACAAGAACATTTGTATACATGTTCATCTACCCTTGTTTTAATCAGACTATAAAATAAAGCATCGGCTTGCAGGCTGGGTCTTTTATGTCCTCATCCAGGCACGGGAGATCCACCGAGCCCCAGCTGTATTCTCTTGTCTGTCTTTTCTTCAATCCTTCACCACCCCTCCTCAGGTTCACCCTTGGCTGTGCTGGCACGGCACACGATCTGATAAAATTCTGCATTTGTGACAAAAATAGGAATAGAAGGGAACTTCCTTAACCTGACAAAGGGAATCTACAAAATCTATGGTGTTAGAAGTCATGCTAGTGGACCTTTCTGTGTATCGGGCAAGTGCAAGGGGACTCCTCTTATGGTAGTAATGTTCTATTAATTTGGTTGCTCAAGTGAGGTTACCTTGTGATAAGTTGTGCAGGAACGAGTTGGATACTTTACAGTATGTGTATTATACTTCATTTTAAAAGGTTGTAAAAATTTTTTACAAGGAAAAAAATGGAGTTCTTCAGAGGGTAGAGGGTGTGACCAGGGAGCTGTCAAGAACAGAAGATGGTGATCAGTGGAATGAGGGGAAATGGAGAGAAGGGGATGCTGTGTGGTCATGCAGGCGGCTATTTACCCCACCCAGGATAGCATCCTTTGGTGGAGAGGAAGTTGATGAACCAGGGGCCTCACCAGGAAAAGGAATCTCTCCTCAGCTTCACTTGGTAAAGCTGTGGTTGCATACCTGTGTCCATGGTCCTGGGGTTTGGGGACTTGATGTTTTTGGAGAGGAGATCAGATGCAGAGGGGGAAACATTACCAGGAGAAAGAAATTAGGGAGCATGAAAGTGCATATCTAGATGCCCCTCACAGAGTGTATCGTTCTAAAATAAGGGAACAGCATTCTTTACCTATTCTCCTCAACCACTTTTACAGTTGATCTTAATCCCCGTAACAGCCCTGGAGAATAGTTAATATTCTGTTTTACTGTTGGGAAAACCTTGACTCAGAGAGAGGATGACCGAGCCACAGCCCGACCCCAGGGCTGCTCTAAAGGCCTGTCCAGGTATGACACCAAGAGCAGCCACCGTTTTGGCAGCCAGTCCACATCATGGCTCCTCTGTTGATCAGCTAACAGTAGAACAGGAACATTAATATCTTGTTCTACGGGGGTCATAAGCACTGAGATTTCATGACGTCATAGGCATTCAACCCATTGGCCTTTCCCCTCTCCCAATCAGCCCACACCACCAACACATTCATCAAGACCTTGCCAAATACATCAAGTCCCCAAACCCCAGGACCATGGACACAGGTATGCAACCACAGCTTTACTAAGTGAAGCTGAGGAGAGATTCCTTTTCCTGGTGGGGGGCTGGCTTTTCATCATGGGTTGGTCCTAAGCCACCTGTTCTAGATTGTGGTCCAGGGAAGTCCAAGACCCTTGCAGGGAGTCCTTGGGGTCAAAACAGGTTCCCAACAGTGCCAAGCCACTTACTTGCCTTTCCACTCTCATTGCACTGGCATACTGTTCAGAGGGCTACAGGCCATATGATGACATCACCCAAGTATGATGACATCACTCAATGGTTAATAAACGTGTGCTTTGCCCTGGCTGGTTTGGCTCAGTGGATAGAGTGTCAGCCTGCGGACTGAAGGGTCCCAGGTTCGATTCTGGTTGGGGGCACATGCCTGGGTTGCAGGCTCGATTCCCAGTCGGGGGCGTGCAGGAGGTAGCTGATTAATGATTCTCTCATTATTGATGTTTCTATCTCTCTCTCCCTCTCCCTTTCTCTCTGAAATCAATAAAAATATATTTTAAAAAAAATAAATGTGTGCTTGGCATCTTAGGCTGAAATGTCTATTTCAACTCCTAACACATAAATGTCCATGGATATATAATCCATATAAACAAAAATACTTGGGGGTCTAAATTATAATTACAAAGTTACTATTACAAAAGTCCCCATTTCCCCCGCCTTTACGCACCTCCACCCAGCCCCCCCTGGAAATATATATATTCCCTGGATAATCCCTTCACCTTCTTTCATCCAGTTCCCCCTCTCCCCTCCCCTCGGAGAGCCGTCAGTCTGCTCCATGTATCCGTGCCTCTGGTGCTATCTGTTAAGCGCGCAAAGGGGTCCTGAGCAGGAGAGCCAGATTTAGCAAATGAAAATACGGGACGCCCAGTTAAGGCAGAATTTCAGATAAATTCGAACATTGCATGGGATATATATATTTTTAAAAAAATATTCTTTGCTCATCTGAAATTCAAATTTAATTGCACAGTCTGTATTTTACCCGCCAATCCTAGGCCTAAAACCAAAACCTCTCAAACAGCAAACTGAAAGGCCGCGCACGCCCCTACCCGGGCGCACTTCCGGTCAGCGGGGCGCGGGTCCCGCCCACCGCCGGAAGCTGCCTCAGGACCGCTGCTCCGCCTCCGGCGCCGCGGGCACCCGGGTGGTGCTGGGCTGGGCGCGGGGGGGACTCGCTTCCGGCCTCCGGGGACAGCGGCCGCGGCCCGGTCCCGGCGTGGACAGGGGAGCGCCCGCGCCCAGTCGCTCTCCCTGTCGCTGGACGTGGCGGGCCGGCCATCGGGCGGCCGGGCCGGCGGTCGCCATTCCCGTGTCGCTGCGCCCGCGCGGGCCGCCCGAGCCGGCCACCATGCCTCTGGGCCTGAAGCCCACCTGCAGCGTCTGCAAGACCACGTCGTCCTCCATGTGGAAGAAGAGCCCGCAGGGGGACATCCTCTGCCTCCACTGCTCTGGCCGCGGCGGCGCGGGCGGCGGGGGCGCGGGCTCGGGGGCCGCCGGCGGGACCGGGGGCGGCGGCGGCGGCGGCGGCGGGGGCCTCGGGGCGGCCACCTTCGCCAGCACCTCGGCCGCCCCTTCGCAGAGCAACGGGGGCGGGGGCGGCAAGCAGGTGAGCCCCTCCTCCCCCCCCGCGGGCCGCCCCCACCCCGATGAGATCTTAACCGGCTCGGCCCATTCTAAGCACCTTTTCTTACGAGAAATTGATAGTCTAAAGAAGCAAGAAAATTAAAAACCCCTGGGAATCCCTCCATTGTGGTGATATTTTGGGTAGCAACCAGCCATCCCGTTAGCCACACGCATGCGCAGGGGGTACCGAGGGTCCTGCTGCAGGGCTTGCCCCGTGTGAGGGGCGTCTCGTCGTTCCGTCCCGTTCGCGCCCTTTTAGTGGCGGCACCAGCTCCCCGCGGAGGGCGGCGGAGGCCGCGCTGCCGGGTGTTTCTCTGCTGTCGGTGCCCGTGAACAGACGTCCGCTTTTCGGAGGCTCCGGCGCTGCTCGCCGAGGCCCCGCCCTGCTTCCCGGAGCCCAGATAACGGGGTCGCCCAGCGGGAGGAGGAAGGGCCGGGATGAGGGGCGCGCTCCGCTCCGGGACCCCGTGGGGTGGCTGCGTCGGGACAGCATCCTTCCCGCGCTGTGGGTTCATTCCTCTCTGTTTTGTTCTCGATGTAGCAGAGTAAGCAGGAAATTCACAGGAGGTCCGCTCGGCTCCGCAACACCAAGTACAAGTCCGCTCCGGCTGCTGAGAAGAAGGTTTCCACTAAAGGAAAAGGGAGAAGACACATTTTTAAATTAAAAAACGTAAGGCGGTTGTGTTTTTGTTTTTCCACTGGCATGGCGTTGTGTGCAGTGTGTCCTGCCACAGCCTTCATCCCACCGCGACCTTCCTCCTTCCCCCGGAGCGCCTGGGTGGCGACCGGGGAGTGGCCCGCACTTCCCCTCTTTCCGGGAAGCGGGGTTTGCCTTTCTCCTTTTCCTCTGGGAGGTACACAGTCGGCGTCTAGAGGAAGAGGAAACGTGCGCCTGGGATGCGTCTTATTGGCTTCTTTATGCAAAGGCCTATGGTATGGCCAAGGACACCAGGAAACCTTTTTTCCTTCTTTAAAGATCTGAGTAAATAATAATACTGGAACTTGTTTATGTATTTGTTATTTTAGCCCCAGAAAAAAATGCATTTTACCGACTTAGGATCAGTTTGATGAATACGCATTAAAATTTTGCTAAACCTTTCCCTGTTCCACTGTAAGAAAACAGATTGTTGAAAGACTGGTGGTGGGGGTGGTTGCAAGCACATTTTCCGTGCAGTAAGTTCCCATTATCTTTGTAAGCACAAGGGGACATGGTCAGACACAATGGGCAGTTTGTTGTAGGCGGCTCTTTAAATCCTCAGTGTAACATTTCCTCTTCAGAACAGGAAGGACGGGCTGACCAGTAAAGGCATATTCATTCATAAAACACAGAGGGGCCTCCAGTATATTGTACAGATGGTGGATTCTTTCCTTACTAAGAGTAGTTGCCTCTAATTCATTTAAGATTTTAATAATTTAATTTTCTAAAAATGAGGCATTTGTTGGCTAGACAAAACATGTTAAGTAAATATTCATTTGATTATTTATAGTTGTATCACTTAAACATGTTTTATTCTTACGTATGATAGACTATATTCTCTGCAGTTATTTCAGTATCAATTTTTCTAGCGAACTCTTCAAGGATGATACCAAGACATATTTTGGGAGGCCTGCTTTCTCTGTTGTGGCATAAAAGAGTATATTTCAGCTTAAGAACAGATTTCAGTGGTGGGTGGATGGTGGCAGATTAATAAGAACTCCCAAGAAAATTTCTTTTAGCCTTAGTTCAGGCTTGCTAGAAAGTGGGTTCTGATAATATCTCAAGTGTCATAGCTGGTTCCATAGTCAGGTTGAGATGGAAAATGTCATCAAGGAAGCACTTTTTCACTTAGTGCTCACCCATTTTTTACTTCATTTCTGTCATGCTCAGGGCATTAGAGGCAATATATTTTTACACCTAAAATGTTAAAATGTAATAAAGCTTTGGAAAGGGCTTGTGTTAGCTCTCAGCAGCATAATCAGAAGCTTGTCCTCTAGTTCCCAGCCATTTTTAAGCGAATGATAGCAGAAATAGCAGTGGAAATATTCATACTGCACTTGGCGACAACATTCAGAAAATCATTTGTCTTTTTGCAGTTTTTGTCACCAAACAACAAATTTAGTATTTCTCAAATTACAGAACTCTCATATATGGTTGGAAAAAAATGCCTATATACACACATACACAGTATGAATGTGCTAATAATTTTACCTTTTTTTTTCACAGCCCATCAAAGCGCCTGAGTCAGTTTCCACCATAATCACTGCAGAATCAATCTTCTACAAGGTAAACACCTGTAGAGGTACTGGGGACGATTTGGGCCTACTGTATAATGTGCTACTAAAACGTTGGGTGGGTCTGAAGGTCTGTGTGATGGTGTTTTTTATTCTTCTCTAAGCTGTTTCTCCCAGGGGTAGCTGTTATAAAACATCTCACTCAGAGCTGATATGGGAGGGGAAGTTGCCTATTGAAATATGATTAGGATCTTGAGAGTTTCTTAACATAGATCATGAGAATCATTTTTAAAATATCAATGTATGGTGTGGAGCTATGAGAGTGAGCCATCCTAGACAATGTGATGGCACTGAAGGGTGAGAAGGACAGAGGCAGGATTTAGACGCGTAGAGGATGTCTAATGGGTAGTCAGCACTGGGATTCTAAAATGCCTTTAAGCAGAAGTGGGAGGATAAGGGCAGTGGGGAGTAGCACCTACTGGAAGTCCATGGTGAGACAGAGGGAGTCCAAGAATCCTTACCTGAGGAGATATATATACACACATATATATATATACATATATATATATAATTTTTTTAGTGAGAGTAGAACGGGGTCGGGGGGAAGAGAGAAACATCTATGTGAGAAAGATATCAATTGGTTGCCTCCCGCACATGTCCCGACCAAGACGGGAATTGAAACTGTAACCCAGGTATGTGCCCTTGACTGGGAATCAAACCCATGACCCTTCGGTGCAAGGGCCGAAACTCCAACCACTGAGCACCACTGGCCAGGGCTCTCTGATGTTTCTTCATCTATATTATATAGATTCTATAAAATAGGGATTGTAAATAGAAACTACTCATTTGGTCAAGTGAGATCATGTATATTTAAGCACCTAACTCTCAGTGAATAGGAACAATTATCACATTTTTAAATGTGTGCGTTATTTTCACAGCTAAACACAGAGTTTACAGATTAAGTCCAGGAGCAACTGACTAAGCTAAGAACTTCATGTACTAATGATTTTTAAGGCATATGTCGATGGAAAGCACGAGACCTGTTATTGCAAGTATCAGTAATTTATTACTGTGTGCCATGTGTTAGTAACCAGCAGGTAGGGGAATGTGGCCCACATTGACTCTACCCGTCCATAATGATCCAGATGCAACAGTCACCCTCGGACATATGGATAAAGCGTCCAGGAGAAACTCCTGGTCTCCAAGGTGCTCATGTCACAACTAAGTTACTGGAAATATTTTCTCAGAATCATTTTTGTGGTTTAGGTGCACACCCCAGCAGCTTTATCTGCTGCCAAGGCCCTATTTTGAGGGAAGCAGCAATGAATCACTCTTGCAGGCGGGTTCCTGCACCCACCTAAGGAAGTGCTGAGTGTCATAAATATTTGGATCAGCTATTATGGATGTTCAAATGAGAGATTATTTCTAGTTCAAGACCCAGGGAAGAGGACATAGGGTAGAAGGCAGAGGCAGAGTTATAAGGGTTCTAAACACAAAATATGCACAGGTTAGTTAGTTGGGTATGAAGTAGAGTATGGATACGACATGAAGCCTTGAATGCCAGAAATACCAGTAACTGTCTTGTGGGAGAATATCACAGAGAATAGGAAGGGAGGAGACAGCTGCCAGTGAGACTGGGGAAAGGTATGGTAAGTTGAGGGTAAAAACCTACGCTGAAGACCTATTACAATCAGAAGAGCTTCTATCATTTCTTTGGCTTTAGTTTGTAGTATCTCTTTTCCCTAATTGATGGTTGAGGAGGAAGGGATATAGGGCATATTTTCACCAGATAAGCACTGATTTTCAAGCCAGTATAGAAACAGACCGCTGAGCTAGTGTAGGAACCTCAGCTGCAGCTCTGCCTTTGGAGGCTTTCAGCAAGGCACTTAGCAGCACTTCACAGCTCAATTTTTCTATCCAAAAAAGTAGGGACAGTATTGTTGTGATAGAAAATCAAAGTATTTTTATAAGCACATTTTTTCCAGATGCAAGTTGTGTGTGTGTAAAATTTTTTTCATTCAAAAGTGAAACAATTTTAGAATTGGCATCAACCATATACACATAAGTTTATCAGTCCCTCTCAGAGCCCTTTTACTGACCACTTTGAAAACTCTTGCTTTTACATTAAGGAAGTTTCCATTCATAGCTCTGGTGCTGTTCTATTTATTTTAAATGTGAGATTATCTTCTATTTCCACCAGGGGGTATATTACCAAATTGGAGATGTTGTTTCTGTGATTGATGAGCAAGATGGAAAATCCTACTATGCTCAGATCCGGGGTTTTATCCAGGACCAGTACTGTGAGAAGAGCGCAGCACTGACGTGGCTCATCCCCACTCTTTCTAGCCCCACGGACCGATTCGATCCTGCATCCTACATCATAGGTGAGTTTGTCAGATGGTACAGGTCCTTGGACCCAGGTAAGTCTCTGTTATTAGGTATAAGAGTGCATTAGTCTGCTCAGGCTACCATAACAAAATACCACAGACTGAATGGCTTAAACAACAGAAATTTATTTTCTCATTGTTCTGGAAGCTGGAAGTCCAAGATGAAGGTGCTGTCAGCGTTAGTTGCTGGTGGAGCTCTCTTCCTGGCTTGTGGACTGTCACCTTCTTGTTGTACACAGTCCTTCTTCAGTCTCTTCATATAAGAACATCGATCCTGGCGGGTTAGGGTTCCACCCTTATGACCTCATTTAACCTTATTAACCTCCCTAATCCCTGTCTCCAAATGCCATCATTTGAGGGTTAGGGCTTCAACATATGAATTAGGGAGGGTGCAATTCAGTCCATAACAAAGAAGCATAAGTACCATTAAGTACACATAGAGAGCTTTATAGAAAACAGAAACATTTTATACAGCTGGGCTTTGAGTGCTGCCAGTTGTTTAGAGTTAGGCCTGTATGCACCTACTAAAAAGTAATGTGGATAAAATTTTTTTAAGTGACCCAAGATTAAACTATTAAAAGAATTTATTGCTCAGGAACTAGCAATAAATTATTTAGGTTACTTATAAAAATCTAAAAATAATTTCTTAAGGAACTATCACAGTTATTTCTAGAATCTTACATATTCTCAATATGCATCCTTCTTCATGTCACACATAATCATTCTAGACCAAGCATGTCAAACTCAAAGGCTAACAGGGTTCAAATAAACAAGGTTTAAGTGTATGTGGGCCACAAAAAAACAAAAGCTTCAATTTTCATAGAAACGTAAGTTTATTTCGATAGAGACATGCTGAATACAAAAGGCTGAAATAAATGAGTAATCGTTAACAGAAAATAATAGAACATTTTAATAAAAATTAATATTTTTTCTTGAACATTAACTTACCAGACACTGAATAACTGCACAAATTAATAAGTGTAACGCAAATAAACCTATTTTTCTTACTCTCCAAAAGCAAAATATTTCCTGTTGCGCACACCAAACAAGTCAGTACAAGACTAATGACGTGTCAGTCAGCTGCTAAAATATTTGCTGCTAGTATTGGTGGAGAGAAATGGTGCATCTGCATGTAAGGGAAATGAATGCAACACGATTATAGTAATCAGTCATTAGCAAACGTTGTAGTTCTTTATTAATAATTATGTATAACGATACTGTAAAAATTAAGTTATAAAATTTTTATTAAAACGTTTCTTACATCCCATTATATTGTCTGGGCTGCAAGTTTGACATGCTTGTTCTAGACCTTTTATAACATCATTGTCGATCTTTGAAATGGCAGCCACTGTACTAATTTCAGTGCTGCCAAAAGAAATGGTACATTTGTAATACTCTTTGTAATACTTTAAGCAATAAATAATTTTAAAAAAATTTAAAAAATAATAAAAAAAAGAAATGGTACAAATAATTCTTTATGTAGACTCACAAGAAGTTACTGAGTAATTCAATTTTGAAAGTATTCAGAGTTCTGTAACTGAACTTTGTAACCTTTCTGCAGTGGGCATGGGTTACTTTTGCACTGAGGAGAAAACACAACATTTTTTAGGGAGAACTCAGGGACAAATAACATTTCATTGTTATTGTCTCCTGCATGTCAAGTTTGATACATGACCAGTTTTCTGCTTATCTTATATAATAAAAGCCTACTATGCTAAGTGTCCAGTCAGCCGGTCAGCCATTCAACCAATCAAAGCATAATCTATAATGATATAAGCGTAATATGCTAATTAGACTGGACGTCCTCCCAAAGGACCTTCCGGACAAAGCTGGTGCTGCGAGAGAAGCCCGGGTCCTGGGTGCCTGCTGGCGGCCAGAGGGAAGCTCAGGTCCTGGGTGCCAGAGGGATAGCAAGTGCCAGCAGCCTGGGGAAAGAAGGACTATTCTTGCACAAATTTCGTGCATCAGGCCTCTAGTATGCTAATAATATGCTGAGGCTGCTCAACCACTTGCTATGATGGGCACTGACCACCAGGGGGCAGACAGTTGACCAGTTGCTATGACATGTACTGACTACCAGTGGGCAGATGCTCTGACTGGTAGGTTAGCTTGCTGCTGGTGTCCGGCTGATCGGGACTGAGCGAGCCGGGCTGGACACACCCTGGAGCCCTCCTGCAGTCCCTCTTCAGCTGGCCAACCTCCAGTGTTCCTCCTCAGCCCCGATAATGCACCCGTTGTGTCCCTCACCCTGGCCTGCGCCCTCTCGCAATCCAGGATCCCTCGGGGGATGTCAGAGAGCCGGTTTTGGCAGGATGACCAGTTGCTATGACACCCACACCACCAGGGGGCAAATGCTCAACGCAGGAGCTGCCCCCTGGTGGTCAGTGCACTCCCACAGGGGAGCACCGCTCAGCCAGAAGCTGGGCTCACAGCTGGCGAGCACAGTGGTGGTGGAGCACAGTGGTGGTGGCGGGAGCCTCTCCTGTCTCCATGGCAGCGCTAAGGATGCCCCACTAATGAACATCCCCATGGGGAGCTAGCCTAAGCCATCAGTCAGACATTCCCCGAGGCTGGGCTGAGGGACCTCCTTCCCCTCTGCCCTCCCCCCACCACGAGTGCACGAATTTCAGGCCTCTACCTGATTGATTGGATAGGATTGTCAGCAGAGGCAGTGATATGACAGAATTTCCTCCAGCTCCCCTCCCACCTCCTCTTCCTCAGATGCCAGAGCACAACCTCGGGGGCCAGACTGTCTGGGTTCGTAGCCTATACACTTACTAGCTGTGTGATGTTGGGCAAGTTCCTTAATCCTTGTCTCATTTTCCTCATGTAAAATGGAAATAATAATAGTGCCTACCACAGAGGGCTTTGCGAGGATTCAATGTATTGATATGTGTCAGTACTAAGAACAGTGCGGGCATATATAATAAACACTGTATAGGCTAAATATTATTTTTTTTAACACATTGTTTGCGGGTAGTTTTTATCACGCGCTAACAGGTGTCGCGGGCCATTTTTGCTAATTTTTTGCGCAAATGGCAACGTTCAGTAAAATTACGATAACTTTAGTTTACGTATTTATACGTTACCCGCATTCTACCGCTAGTCTATAAAAAACATATTAATACGTGTCCCGCGCTCTACTACACTAGACCTAGTAGAACGTATAAATAAGTTTCCCGCATACAATGTGTTAAGATTCCTTTCTATATTGAGTCACTGTTTTGGGGAGAATGCTGTATTCCTTAAGCAGTTAAAATAGAAAAAATGATGAGTAACTTCATAGTAATATATGTTCCAAGGGCTAACGTCAGGTACGACCAGACTGGTTTCTCCTAGTGTCTAGGAATTTTAACATTTTATGATAATGATATCCATGTTCAAAATGTGTTTAACCTTTCCATTGACGCCTTTAGGACCAGAGGAGGATCTTCCCAGGAAGATGGAATACTTGGAGTTTGTTTGTCATGCACCCTCTGAATATTTCAAGTCACTTTCATCACCATTTCCCACAATTCCCACCAGACCAGAAAAGGGCTATATATGGACTCATGTTGGACCTACTCCTGCAATAACTATTAAGGAAACAGTTGCCAACCATTTGTAGTTTAAAAAGTAAAACTGGATTTCCAGTTATTGTCTATTCATATTACTGCAAGATATGCCACATGTTCATTTAATGAAATTCTTAGATGGAAAAATGACTAAAAAGTTTTTCCCTACCACACAGTAATCATTAGTTTATTTATTACTAGTCACTTGGAAAACAAAAAAGGATAGAAAAGAAATATATTTTGAAGTTAAATGTTACAGTCTGCATGGGTATCTTCCCAAGGAGACCATTAAAAACATTGTCTATTTTTTATCCATAATTTATTTATAGAAACTCATAAAATGGATTGTATTTTTCTATAAGGACAAAATATGAATTAAGGTTTGGATTTCTGATGGACTTAATAAAATGTAGCTATGACCAGTTTATCTGTCACAAAGTTACACAAACTTCTATATAGGAAATGCCATGGCTGACTGCTGGCTGCTTTAACCTGAAGGAAAGTGATCGGTGGATAATTTTATTAGCTCAGGCCGTTCAAATTTGCATCTAATTCTTCTGTAGCAAAGAGGGATTCAGAATCATTTTGTTGATCTTAATATCAGTTATCAGTCAAAACAAGCCTTTCAATCAAACCGTAAGATTTTATAGTGCAGACAGTTAACTTCACTAAAAGCACACAGGAAACATTGTCAGTTGAGGTACCCCACTTGGTCATTTCTTGACCATTAGAACAGTCATTAGTCATAAAAATGATTAATAGGTCAACTATAATTGAAAAATTTTAAATTTTTTGTAATTAAAAATAAAGGTTTAATAGATCGTTAGCATTGATATCTAAAGAAGTCTATTCCAAAGTTAAACCACCTGCTATAAACTCATAATAATGGGCTTAAAGCAATACATTGGATTTAGAAGGCCTGTTGTTTGTGACGTTTCCCAGAATTCAGGTACAGGTTTACTTCAAGTGCAAGTCAGTGGAGTCAGGATGCCACAGTAAAAATGGGGGGAAGTGGAGATTGTGCACACTTGCCTCCTCTTCTGACTTAGCATTTTTTAACCCAGAAGAATTTGCCAGGACCTAATTTAATCAGAATGATTTTGAACTGTAGCACTTTTAACTGTTACCCCTTTCTACCCAGGTTTGTGTGTTAGAAGGAAGCAGCTGGAGATAGTTTTAGGTCCATAGTTAGCTCTCTGTAGTTATCTTTCTGTTCACAAAAATTATAGTAAAATTGATTGTAAATACCATTGTAAATAACTATCTAAATGCTAATGTTCAATGTACTTTAAATGTATTAAAATGTATTTTAAAAAACACATTTTAATACAATGTATTTTTCACTATGTATTTTCCACAATGTATTAAAATGTATTTTTGCAATGTATTTACTTTTGGTTTATTTCATTTAAACAATTAAATAGGGTTTTCTATCAAAAATGGTATACACAGAAAACAGCAGTGTTGTAGTATTCATAAGTTGGAGGGACAGCTTCCTCATCAATATATAATAGATTTTAAGACAATCAAAGTGGCTGACTGATAAAATGAACACTTAATGCAAGATATTTATTAAAATCAGGAAATATTTTAAAACCAGAGTATACACTGACTTTATAAATATATAAATACTTGTAGTATTTATTTTATTTTTTTGTTGCAGCATCTTTTAAAATAGGTTGAATTTTTACTTTCTTCCTCAACGAACACCGATGGCTCCCATTGCTTACAGGGTAGATTCATACCTATTTTCCTGTTGTCAGAGGCCTGCCCCAGTCTAGTCCCAACCTGGTCTCCCCCTTCTGTCCACCACTGAAATGTTCCCTGGACACTCTCCTCATTCTCCTGACTCTGAGTTCTTGTTCATACTGTTTTCTCCAACTCCACCACACAACAAGGGCTTTTCTTCTTTTCTCCCCCATATCCCAAATCAATTCATGGTTTTTACTGCATCTATAAAGTAGCACAAACAAGTCCGAAGAACCATGCAGCATCTTGAAGCTTAGATTCTATCCAGCCTGCTGAACTGTTCCTTTTTCAGGAACACGGATACCATGCAAAATTCTGATAACCTTGTTACCACCTATTGTGGCTCACTTAGGGCCCTCAACTCTGTCTCTCCATGGGACCTTCCAGATTCCCATGGCTCCTTTAAATCAATTTGTTTTATTCTGTTATATTGCATTTAAATTTCTACTTCTGTTGGCCCCACCCCTACCCCGTGTTTCCTGGGGGCAGAGATGGTGTGTTTTATTTACTCAGCTCTGCAACTCCCCCAGCACCTAATCCAGTTCCTGGCTTATGGGAGGAGCTGAGTGTCGAGTTCACATTTGATGTTCGTAAGATGGCTATTGATACTTTACTTAATACTAGTTCATCGTAACTTTGGCTTAAACTTCAAATTCTCTTGTGAACAGCCACCTCAAGTGGAATTTCAAATTGTTATATTCTACATTAGTATTAGATTGTTTTAATATTGTTTTAACAGGAGGTTCTTAAGATGACCTTTAATGCTCTTACACAAATAAATCTTAACGTGAGTAGCTGAAAAGATTATCCCAAACCATTCAGGTTCTTGGCTTTGAAAGGCTTTCCAGGACTTTTCCGTAGAGAAGTCTGAAACACAGTTGCATCTCAGCCATAAGAAAGTGGAAGCATAAGGGCACTGGGATAAAAATACATATAGTAGTTTTACATGTGTGTGTACATAGATACATAGACATGTTGCACATACTCAGAATGATGTTCTGTCATGGGCCAGAAAAGGGAGGGGCATTTTGTGGATTTTGTTTTGCCACCCTGGGCATATTTTAGGAACTGTTTTTACTACATACCAAATGTGTGAACCATACCTTTTGTAGGAAGGTGTATCTCCTACACCCCAAAAATATAAACCAAGAGGTCAGATCCAGGGAGAAATAAGGAATGCCTAAGCTACTGTGCCTTTGTGTGTGTTTTCTCTCTACTTTTCAGTATTTTCCAACTCTCCTGCAATGAGCATATATACACAGACACATTCGTTCGCAGGCTGCCCAACTGGCGTGGGACCACCAATTTTTACTCCATAAGTACATTCTTAGAACATTTAATAAACGGTTTAAGAGCTCTTAAACTCTTGTAAGGGAGATCAGCATGCTGAGGAAATAAACTCAGGTGTTTACTTTGATAGATTCACTTAGTCATTCTAGGAAATAACTCAGATGTGACATTTTTCGGCTTCATCAGCCCCGGGCCAGGCAAGGTTTAGCTCTGTGATGAAGGGCACCTGCCTCACCCAAGTTAGAGGCTTGGCAAGCGTGAGAGGTTGGTGCAGGTTCAAGTTTGTCCTTTCTCTCTCCCACTTCAAGTCTATCTTCCCTTCCAGACTGCCTGCCCTGCTGATTTTAGGCCTGGGGCCCAGATGCAGAAGCAAAAGCCTTACACAGACTCTTCCACAGGCTCCCACAATTGTGTCAGGTAACACCTCTCTCACAGCTCCTTTATTCTCATCAGCAGTTCTCAAACCTGTGGGTCGCGACCCCTTTGGGGGTCGAACGACCCTTTCACAGGGGTCGCCTAAGACCACCCTGCATGTCAGATATTTACATTACGATTCATAACAGTAGCAACATTACAGTTATGAAGTAGCAACAAAAATAATTTTATGGTTGGGTCACAACATGAGGAACTGTATTTAAAGGGCCAGAAGGTTGAGAATCACTATTCTATATCATTGCTAGTGTTCTGTTTCTCTGATCAAGTCCTGATGCTGAAATGCTGATAAGTCCCTGCTGTTTTTCATTATAAGCTACGTAGAATTATTTGGCCTTAAAAAAAAAAAAACTATGTGTTTATGTTTTACTTTGATACATAACTATGTATATGTATTACTTTGATATGTTTTTTACAATGAAAAGTAATGAAGGAAACCATTTAGACTAGAGAAAGATGAACAGATTATTGGATGATAAAATTAATTTCTATTTGTCACAAAATGTGCATACAAAATTAAAAACCAAACAACTTTTTCTTTTTTCTGTTAAAGAAATGGAATCATTAACATATTTCTTATTCAACACGACAGACTGGCATGTAATTACTCAACTACAAGCCAAAAAACTACAATCATAGCCTCAACTTCTTGTAACATCACTATTTCCAATTACTTTAACTTTTATGTTAGGAGCTGGGTAGAAGGTAGGAGGTTTATAACAAAAACATCTATATGCCTTGCCCTGGCCGGGTGGCTCAGTTAGTTGGACTGTGGACCTTACACCGAAAGGTTTTGCTTCCTGGTCAGGGCACAAACCTAGGCTGTGGGTTCAAAACCCGGTCAGGACCAATACAAAAGGCAACCAACTGATGTTTCTCACATCAATGTTTCTCTTTCCTTTCCTCTCTCTAAAATCAATTAAAACACATCCTCAGGCAAGGATTTAAAAAATATATAACAAAAAACCCCACCCCACCTATATACCTAAAATACTTCTCCCTATGGATCTGGAAGTGTGAGTAAAAAAGAAACAGTAACTTCAGAATGAAGGATGAAGGTGCTGCTGTAAAAATATAATTTTTTAAAAAACACAAATCTTTCAGCCTAGAAATCCTCTCCACAAGGGTAACAGCAGAAGAAAACACTGTTTTATCCACTGAGCATTAAATCGGAGTGATGCTTCCCGCAGGCACTTGGCCACGAGGTTGATTGCAAAGACAGCTCTCAACCCTTTCTAGAGCCAAACAGATGTGACCCATTGCACATAAGTCCTCAAGATAAACAATAACTAGTTATTAACTAAGAGAACTCGACAGCACCAATAGTTACACACAGTTCTTCCTAACGCAACCTGGTAACGGGTGAGCACCTACATGAACTAATCATCCAGAGGGTGGGGGGACAAACTCTCTCTATGACAGGAAGTACTGTTACAACCTGGAGCTAGCCTCCTGTGTCCCACAGACCCAGGGAGCGGTGCCACCTCCCGATGCTCATATTGCAGAGATGGGTCCCAGGTCATGGAGAAGGACATTCCTGTTTTTACATAAAGCTGACAGGGCTTATTTAGTTTCTAAAAAGATACATTTCAATGAGACTGAGAAAATACTTGTATTTATAAGTTTTCTAAGGTAGATAGTCTGTCAAGAAGAGCGGGGGAGTAAATCTCTTCCCTTATTTATTTATTTTATTTTTCACATGCATGGTTAGTGTTTCATTCTTTGAAGAATGGTTCTGAAACATTACACTAAGCCCGCCTGAAAGGTAAAGTTTAAAATAGTTTTTATAAAGATATGTTGTAACATATGTAATGACATTGTTCACGCTACAAAATCTCGATCATAAAGCTTATAATACACCTAGTTGGCAGTAGTACCCAGGTTTTCCCAATTGTCAGTCATCATTTTTCTCTTGTCTGCATGGACTTCTTCTCATGAGCTGCTTTCTGCTTTTGTTGCATGATCTCAGAGTCTGTTTTCTCTGAGAGGTAGTCAAGTTATCCTCTTTCTTTTTCCCTTGCTAATTTCCTGGGATTTCTTCATGTTTTTCTGGCGGGCAAGTTCTCGTTGATTTCCACGGGCCAAGCCGATCACCGCACTGAGCCCGGAAGAGAGCGACTCAGAAAAGCACAGGCTTCCTCGAATGCCTCTCTTCCCTTATTTTTAACAGAAATGAAGCCTCTTATTTGAAGGTCACATTGGCCTTACGGAGCACTCTGTACACTGGGAAGAGGCAGTGGGCAGCTTCTGACACAGGTCCTCATGGCAGGCCACTGGCATTCTGGTATCTTTGCCAGTGTTTCAAGGTGGAGGCCACGTCAGGGTTTGGGTAGAGACCCGGGGCTGGATTCCATGCTCAGCTCACCCAGCAGCCTTGGGAGGGCACGTCTGCACAGCCACACCTGGTGACCCTCATCACCATGGCTCTGTTAACAGGTCTAAGAGGCCCTGAATTTACTTACAAAGGCCAAAAACTGCTCCTGGGCCGGAGGAAAGCTCATTGTCAGTCTCCGCCAGGAGCACTTGTCAGTGCTCTGTGCCTGGCAGCATTACAAACATATCTCATTTAATAATCCGCCTTCTATCTCAATATGCCATTTTAGGATTTTGCACCTCGCTGAGATCCCGCTGTCCTCCCCCACCTTTATACCAGCGAGTCACAAACACATCAGAATCACCTCTGTGGCTTAAAAAAATGAAACAGTGCTCGCTTCGGCAGCACATACACTAAGAAAAAAAAAAAAAAAAAAAGGAACAATACAGAGAAGATTAGCATGGCCCTTGCACAAGGATGACACGCAAATTCGTGAAGCGTTCTATATAAAAAAGTAGTAATAATAAAAAAGCAAACAAACTGCCACTGCTGCTCCAAGGTTCCCCAGCCACCAATTAAATTAGAGCCTCCGAGAGTGAGACTGGGGCCTCACTGGGTTCCAGAGAATCTAGTAAAACCTAAATAGATTTTAAAAACGTTCGAAGTGTCGAGGTGATTCTAAAATGCCCCCAGAAATGAGAAGCACTGCTGAGGCTCGTTCTCTTGTATAGATTCTAACGTTCAGCTGATAGAAGCTAGCGTTTCTACAAAGAGAGAAGGAGATCTGCCAGTGTCCTGCTTTGGGACAAGGTAGGAAGATAATCAAAGGCCTGTTTATGCCATTACCCTCCAAGGAGGTAACTCATCTATGGGGGCCCAGAAAATGGAGGTTCCGTCACGACCTAAACCTGCACCCATCAGGCCGGCCTTAGAGGGAGCAGCTGTGCAGCCCCCGGCTCAGCTGCAGGCGGTTGACCTGAGCCGGAGGGACGTAGGCCTCCAGCCAGTCCCGCTCGTTTCCCGGGGTCTCCTCCGCCCCGCACGGGTCCCTCGCTCCCAGCATCCCGGGAACGGGGCTCCACGGCCTGCGGGCTCCGGCTCCCCCGTCCCTGGCCGCTTTCTCCGGAATAAAGGACATCATACTTGTTACTAAGCTGTTTTAGTTTTGTCCATTGGAAGCTTTGGCGACAAGATGGGCGGGAAGGCAGGTGCGGAGGATTCGGCCCGAGACGCAGGGGAGGACCGCTGCCCGCAGCTCGCCTCTCGGTAAGTTTCCCTCGGACTGAGCTCCGCCTGTGGTGCGTCCTGAGCTCTTGGAGTTTGTTGGTCCTGAAACTTTGTTTGTCCTAAGCCGGTGGAAGCCTGCGGTGTGAGAGCCCAGAGGTTCCATGGGGAGGCCCAGCGGGCCACACATGTGGGGTGTAGCCGCCCTCAGCCACAGGGTGCTGACGCGAACCAGGAGGATTTCTAGGAGGGAAAACAGTGGGTACCCCTCCATCTAAGAAAGCGAGAGAGCAGCCCCCAGGGGACTCCCTGAAACCTCCTGCTAACTCAGCATAAACTGCGGGGGGACCGGGGGAAGTAAATGAAGAAATCAGACTGCTGATCAGTGACACATCAGCACTGAAGTAGGCAGGCCTGGCTGTGGCTCAGTTGGTTAGAGCGTCCTCCAGCCACACCAAGGTTGTGGGTTCTCCCTGGTCAGGGAACAGACAAGAATCAGCCAATGAAGACATATCAGTGGAACAGCAAATTGATAGTTTGTTCTCTCTCCAATCGATTAATAAATTAAAAAAAACTCAAAATAGGCATAAGTCAGACTATTAAAAGCCTGACTTTTATTTCCCAATTACCATTGACATATCCTCCTATATAATAAAAGGCTAATATGCAAATTGTCCCCTTGGGAGTTCGACCCACTGGGAGTTCACCACTTGCTATGACATGGGAAGGGGGGCGAGGCGGAACAAAGGAAGGCCCAGCAGGCAGCCCGCAGCCGGGGGAAGGCCCTGATCCCTCCAATAAATCTAGTACCCACCTGGCACCATACATAGTTATTACAATATTATTGACTGTATTCCCTATGTTGTGCTTTATAGCCCCATGACTATTTTATAACAGCTGATTTGTACTCCTTAATCCCTCCCCCTTCTTCTCCTAGCCTCCCAAGCTCCTTCCTTTCTATATCTATGAGTTTTTATCAGCTTAGTAGAGGCCCAGCGTATGAAATTCATGCATGGGTAGGGTCCCTAGGCTTGGCTTGCGATCAGGGCCAATTTTCCCCCGCAGCTGGCCCCACCCCCGGTTCCCCATTCCCCATCAGGCAATCAGGGCCTGTGGGCTGGGGGCAGCCCCCAGGTGGTCAGTGCACGTCATAGCGACTGGTCGTTCTGCCTGCCGTCCAATTTGCATATTATGCTTTTATATATAGATAGATTCTCTGTATCTATTAATTTGTTAATTTATTTTGTTTTTTAAATTCTACTTATAAGTGAAATCATATGGTATTTGTCTTTCTCTGACTTATTTCACTTAGCATAATAACCTCCAGGTCTATCCATGCTATTGCAAATGGCAATATTTCATTCTTTTTTTTATTGCTGAGTGATATTCCATTGTATATATGCACCATTTCTTCTTTATCCATTTGTCTATTGATAGACACTTAGGTTGCTTCCGTATCTTGGCTAGTGCAAATAATGCTGGAATGAACATGGAATGAAGATCTTTTTGAATTAGTGTTTTGGATTTCTTCTGATATATTTCCAGAAGTGGAATTGCTGGGTCATAAGGCAGTTCCACTTAATTTTTTGAGGAACCTGTTTTCCATAGTGGCTGCACCAATCTGCATTCCCACCAATAGTACATGAATGTTCTTTCTTCACATCCTCACCAACAGTTGTTTGTTGATTTATTGATGATAACCATTCTGACAGTTGTCAGGTGACATCTTATTGTAGTTTTAATTTGCATTTCTCTGGTGATTACTGATGTTGAACATCTTTTCATTTCTGTTGGCCATCTGTATGTCCTCTGGAGAAATGTCTGTTCAGGTCCTCTGTCCATTTTTTAATCGGATTGTGCGGTTTTTGTTGTGGTTAAGTTGTATGATGAACTCCTTGTATATTTTGGATATTAGCCCTTATCAGATGTATAATAGTTATTTTCATTTTATTGGTTTCCTTTGCTATGCAAAACCTCTTTAGTTTGACATAATTTCATTTGTTAATTTTTTCTTGTTTCCCTTGCCCAAGGAAACATATCCAAAAAATGTTACTGAGAGTGATATAGAAGAGTTTAATGCTAGGAGCTTATGGTTTCAGGTCTTATATTTAAGTCTTAAATCCATTTTTAGTTTATTCTTGTATGTAGTGTAAGAAAGTGATCTAGTTTATTTATTTTTGCTTTTATCTGTCCCGTTTTCCCCCGCACAATTTATTGAATAGACTGCCTTCACCCCATTGTATGTACTTGCTTCTTTTGTCATCATAAATTGATTATATAGGTATGGGTTTATTTTTGGATTCTCTCTTCTATTCCATTGATCCATGTGTCTGTTTTTATGCCAGTTCCATGCTGTTTTGATTACCATAGCCTTGTAGTATAGTTTGATATCAGGTAGCATGATACCTCCAACTTTGTTCTTCTTTCCTAAGATTGAAAAGCCTGACTTTTAAGTCTTTTAGGTCCACAAAAACATTGCATGTGCAATGATTTTAAAGTTCTGTAATCCCTTTAAAGTTGGGAAGGGTGAACTAATTCGATAATTGATCCAGATAATCTTTTGGTGGGATAAATTTAATGATCAGTCCACTTATTCGAATTTACTGGAGAACATTAGAGATTCCAAATGCCGCTGAATAAAAGTTGCATCAAAGAAAAAATATTCTACCTACTGTAGAATTTTATAATAGTTTTGTAACTCTAAGGCAGTGGTTCTCAACCTTCTGGCCCTTTAAATACAGTTCCTCATGTTGTGACCCAACCATAAAATTATTTTCGTTGCTACTTCATAACTGTAATGTTGCTACTGTTATGAATCGTAATGTAAATATCTGATATGCAGGGTGGTCTTAGGCGACCCCTGTGAAAGGGTCGCTCGACCACCAAAGGGGTCACGACCCACAGGTTGAGAACCGCTGCTCTAAGGCATGCTTTTACTTATATGCATTTTACTTTGCTGAGAAAGCTGTAGGTTTAAAGTGTTTTGTGCGTGCGTGCGTGCGTGTGTGTGTGTTCAACATGCATACATATATGATCATAAAATAATAAAGCAATTCTATATTCTAGTACTTTATTCCTATTTATGCCAGTGTTTTTCAATTTACAAGTCTCAACCCACGAATGGGCCAAAACTAGCATTACTTTTATGAAATACAATAAAATGAGAAAGAATAGAGTAGAATAAGAGAGAATGGAAAGTATCAGAGAACATCTCATGTGGTAAGAGCTGGTATTGTTTTGTGAAAGTTGTTTCAGCAGTGTGCATGTATAACCTGGATCGCGAGTAAAATGTATTACTCCGGGTTGTGGTTAAAGTGATTTAAAAATCAGTGGTTTAGATCCTGGTATTTTTACTTTTGTAAGAAGCTGTAGCACCCCCTTTTACTGGCACTGGTTTCTATGAAGTATCTGAGTAATAGGTCAGAGCAAATATGTAGGCCAAAATGAGTCATTTCAATTTCCTGTCTAAAACTAGGGGCAGAATTTCTCTGTGGACATATGGTTGATGGTATTTGTTATTCTGGGATACTCCTTAGCTTTTAGTTGTTGATTTGTTTTATTCTTGGAAACTTCTTAGGAGGGTGAGTCTTATGCTAGTTTTCCCTAAAATATCAGGTTATCTAGGAAACTAGTAAATTCCATGAATTAATGCTATTGTCCAGTGTTTTACATTTAACATTTTAATTTTTCTTCTTTATACCTATGAGCATTGAGTATTTTACTGTAGGAAAAAAGATGCCCATCCCAATTTTAAGAATCCGTGCTTCTGTCTCCTGCAACTATTGTAGATGGCCAATTTCCATTGCTTTTACAATCACACTGATTCCTGATCAATCACTTCTGCTCTAATCTAAAAAAAAAAAAAAGTTAAGGACTAACATACTAGCTAGATTGTTTTGTTTTTCTTTCCCCCTTCCTTATTTACTCAAAGGAGGATTACTCCAATTTCAGTTGAGAAATAAGGACAGTTCACTCACACATATTGGTCATTTATTTATTCAGTGATCCCCCAGTACGGGGCACTGCTCTTGATCACAGCAGTGAACAACGAGCATGGGAACCCAGCCCTTTGTGGAATTTTCAGTACACCTTGGAGACAATGGATATGGTTTAAAAAAAAACCCTGTAAATTAGTAGTCAGGGCTCACAATACATGTTCTCCCAGTCAGACTCTTAGTAGATGACTATATTTCAGTTTAGGAATTTTTTTTTAATCTTTATTGTTCAGAATATTACAGTTGTTCCCCTTTTTCCCCCCCATAGCTCCCCTCCACCTGGTTCCCACCCCATCCTCTGCCCTTACCCCCCCCCCTCCCCCGCACTGTCCTCATCCATAGGTGTACGATTTTTTTAAAAATATATTTTATTGATTTTTTACAGAGAGGAAGGGAGAGAGATAGAGAGTTAAAAACATCGATGAGAGAGAAACATCAATCAGCTGCCTCCTGCACATCTATTGGGGATGTGCCCGCAACCCAGGTACATGCCCTTGACCGGAATCGAACCTGGGACCTTTCAGTCCGCAGGCTGACGCTCTATCAACTGAGCCAAACCGGTTTCGGCAAGGTGTACGAATTTTGTCCAGTCTCTTCCCACACGCCCATACCCCTTTCCCCTGAGAATTGTCAGTAAACTTTCTTTCTATGCCCCGATTCTATGATATTCACCAGTTTATTCTGTTCATCAGATTTTTTATTCACTTGATTTTTAGATTCACTTGTTGATAGATATGTATTTGTTGTTCATAATTTTTATCTTTACCTTTTTCTTCTTCTTCCTCTTCTTAAAGAACACCTTTCAGCATTTCATATAATACTGTTTTGGTGGTGATGAACTCCTTTAGCTCTTTCTTATCTGTGAAGCTCTTTATCTGACCTTTAATTCTGAATGATAGGTTTTCTGGGTAAAGTAATCTTGGTTGTAGGTTCTTGCTATTCATCACTTTGAATATTTCTTGCCACTCCCTTCTGGCCTGCATAGTTTCTGTTGAGAAATCAGCTGACAGTAGTATGGGTATTCCCTTGTAGGTAACTGACTTTCTTTCTCTTGCTGCTTTTAAGATTCTCTCTTTGTCTTTTGCTCTTGGCATTTTAATTATGATGTGTCTTGGTGTGGTCCTCTTTGGGTTCCTTTTGTTTGGGGTTCTCTGCGCTTCCTGGACTTGTAAGTCTATTTCTTTCACCAGGTAGGGGAAGTTTTCTGTCATTATTTTTTCAAATAGGTTTTCAATATCTTGCTCTCTTCTTCTGGCACCCCCATAACTTGGATGTTGGTATGCTTGAAGTTGTCCCAGAGACACCTTACACTATCTTCATATTTTTGGATTCTTTTTTCTTTTTGCTTTTCCGGTTGGGTGTTTTTTACTTCTTCGTATTTCTTTTTTTTCTTTCTTTTTTTTTTTTTTGTAGAATTATTTAAAATTATTTCCTCTGTGAAATTTTTGTGCCATGTTAAAAACTGTTCTTTTAAACAAAACTAATACTTTAAGAAGGTGAATTGTATGCTGTGTGAATTATATCTTGATTTTAAAGCCAAATTTAGACTGTATAGTGAAGGTTCCTAGACAGATTAAAGTACATGTTAAAATTCATTCTTAAAATCAGTCTTGATTTTTAAAAAACTCACTTTTTTTTTTTTTAGCAGGCTTAATTCACTTTATTTTTCTTGTATAAAATTATGTGGTGGCCACAGCGGGAGCCTGGGTCCTCTGCACAGAAACTCTGGTGTGGGTCTTGACAAGATGGTCAGTGAATTCCTGATAGGGAGATTTGGTGAACACGGTCTCTTTCCAGAGATCTGGGGTGAGATAGCTGTAGGTCTTAGAGATGGCATCAAAGGTGGCCTTGGCGAAGTTGCCCAGGGTGGCAGTGCAGCCCCTGGCCGAAGTGTAGCAGTCGTCAATACCAGCCATCATCAGCAACTTCTTAGGCACAGGGGCTGACACAATGCCCGTACCCCTAGGGGCAGGGATGAGGCGCACCAGTACAGAGCCACAGCGGCCAGTCACCTTGCAAGGTATGGTGTGGGGCTTGCCAATCTTGTTTCCCCAGTAGCCTCGCCCCACGGGCACAATGGAGAGCTTGGCCAGGATGATGGCTCCACGGATGGCAGTGGCTACTTCCTTTGAGCACTTCACACCCAGACCGACATGTCCATTGTAGTCCCCAACGGCGACAAATGCCTTGAACCGGGTCCTCTGGCCAGCATGTGTCTGCTTTTACAAAGGCATGATCTTCAAGACTTCGTCCTTGAGGGATGTCCCCAAGAAAAAGTCAATGATCTCCGATTCCTTGATGGGCAAGGAGAACAGGTAGATTTCCTCTAGGGACTTGATTTTCATGTCCTTGACCAGGCGGCCCAACTTGGTGACAGGGATCCACTCCTTGTCCTCGGCCTTGCCTCCACGAGCTCCGCGGCCTCGCCCCGGCCGCGACCCCGGCCTCGACGCCAGCCTCGGATGCCACTGCCAAATCCTCCATGGAAGCCACCGTGACCTCCTATTCCGGGGCCTCCGGGGCCTCCGGGCCCTTCCGCAGCACCGGCGTCATCCGCCATTTGGTGTTTCGTTGGAAAAGAAAAAAAATTCACTTTTAAACTAAAGATTACATTAGACACAGCGAGTCAAATAAAAATTGAAAATCATTACTTTGGAAAAACCCTTGGATTCCCATGGTATAGCAGTAGGCAGGATTAGTATATTCTTGACCATTTCTTAAATCCAGTGCAACCAGCCTTCCTCCAGCTTTGGAGCCCACCACTATTTCTATTGCTAAGTAACAGAGGAAGTCATTAGCTTGCATTTCAGGTCTAGGTTGTATGAGAAGTACAGTTTGAGTATGCATAGTTGACTTATCAGAAAATAAAGATATAGCTGCAATTTCACTCTATTCTTAAATCCTGCCATTTACTATATATAATTCATCCAATCCCTTTCCTCACTTCTATCAACTTTATGATTAAATTCTACTAGTAGTTCTAGTGAGCCTTCCCATTTTTTCTGTACATAATGCAAGTCCCCCCCAACCCCCCCTACACAAAACACAAACAAAAAAACCATAGTCCTTCCACATAGATCTACATAACATTGACATTTTTATGTATTTCTTTATAATAACTATAATAACTATATTTTTAAACAGTTGAGGTCATTATCTAAAATTATTATATATTTTTTTAGCTTTCTGATATAAGTAATGCTGCTTCTGATATTATAAATATAAATGTAATTCTTGACCCTTCTGAATGCACTTTTTTATTTTTATTTTTTTTAATCTTTAAATTCTTTATTAGTTAAGGAATTACAAATGTGTCCTCATCCCCCCCATTAACCCCCAACCTCCCCTCTCCCCCCACTCATGCTCTCATCCTCCTGTTGTCCATGTCCATTGGTTTGGCTTATATGCATGCATACAAGTCCTTTGGTTGATCTCTTCCCCTTACCCCCACCCTCCCCTACTTTCCTTCTGGGGATTGATAGCCTGATCGCTATTTCTCAGTCTTTGGGTCTGTCCCTTTTCATCAGTCTATGTTGTTCTCTATAATCCACAAATAAGTGAGATCATGTGGTATTTATCTTTCTCTGACTGGCTTATTTCACTTAGCATAATGCTCTCCAGTTCCATCCAAGCTGTTGCAAAAGGCAAGAGTTCCTTCTTTTTTACTGCAGCATAGTATTCCATCGTGTAGATGTACCACAGCTTTCTAATCCACTAATCTGCTGATGGGCACTTAGGCTGTTTCCAAATCTTAGCTATGGTGAATTGTACTGCTATGAACATAGGGGTGCATATATCCTTTCTGATTGGTGTTTCTGGCTTCTTGGGATATATTCCTAGAAGTGGGATCACTGGGTCAAATGGGAGTTCCATTTTTAGTTTTTTGAGGAAGCTCCATACTGTTCTCCACAGTGCCTGCACTAGTCTGCATTCCCACCAGCAGTGCAGAAGGGTTCCTATTTCTCCACATCCTCTCCAACACTTGTTGTTTATTGATTTGTTGATGATGGCCATTCTGACAGGTGTGAGGTGATACCGCATTGTCATTTTGATTTGCATCTCTCGTATAATTAGTGACTTCGGCCCTCTGTATGTCCTCTTTTGAAAAGTGTCTATCTAGGTCCATTGCCCATTTTTTGATTGGATCGTTTATCTTACTATTATTAAGTTTCATGAGTTCCTTGTAAATGTTGGAGATTAAACCCTTATCGGTGATATTGTTGGCAAATATGTTCTCCCATGCAGTGGGTCTTGTTGTTTTGTTGATGGTTTCCTTTGCTGTGCAAAAGCTTTTTATTTTAATGTAGTCCCATTTGTTTATTTTACTTTAGTTTCCATTGCCCTAGGAGCATTATCAGAGAAGAAATTCCTATAGATTTCGCTGCCTATAGATTCCTCTAGTATTTTTATGGTTTTCCATCTTACATTTAAGTCTTTTATCCATTTTGAGTTTATTTTTGTGTATGGTGTGAGTTTGTGGTCTTGTTTCATCTTTTGCATGTATCTGTCCAATTTTCCCAACACCATTTATTGAAGAGACTGTCTTGACTCCATTGTATGTTCTTGCCTCCTTTGTCGAATATTAATTGGAGATAGTGCTTTGGGTCAATTTCTGGGTTCTCTATTCTATTCCATTGATCTGTTCTTGTCTGTTCTTGTGCCTGTACCAAGCTGTTTTAAGAACAGTGGCTTTGTAATAGTTTCATATCTGGTATTGAGATCCCACCTACTTTGTTCTTCTTTCTCAGGATTCCTGCAGCTATTTGGGGTCTTTTTTTATTCCAGATGAACTTTTGGAATGTTCGTTCTAGATCTGTGAAATATGCCATTGGTAATTTAATGGGGATTGCGTTGAATCTATAGATTGCTTTGGGTAGTATGGACATTTTGATGATGTTGATTCTACCAATCCATGAACACAGTATGTTCTTCCATCTGTTTATGTCTTCCTCTATCTCTTTTTTCAGTGTCCTGTAGTTTTTCGCATATAAGTCTTTTACCTCCTTAGTTAAGTTTATTCCTAGGTATCTTAATTTTTTTTAATTAAATCTTTATTGTTCAGATTATTACAGTTGTTCCTCTTTTTTCCCCCCATAGCTCTCCTCCACCCAGTTCCCACCCCACCTTCTGCCCTTACCCCTCCCACTGTCCTCATCCATAGGTGTACGATTTTTGTCCAGTCTCTTCCTGCACCCCCACACCCCTTTCCCCCCAAGAATTGTCAGTCCACTCCCTTTCCATGCCCCTGGTTCTATTATATTCACCAGTTTACTCTGTTCCTCAGATTTTTTATTCACTTGATTTTTAGATTCACTTGTTGATAGATATGTATTTGTTGTTCATAATTTTTATCTTTACCTTTTTCTTCTTCCTCTTCTTAAAGAATACCTTTCAGCATTTCTTATAATGCTGGTTTGGTGGTGATGAACTCCTTTTGCTTTTTCTTATCTGTGAAGCTCTTTATCTGACCTTCAATTCTTAATGATAGCTTTGCTGGATAAAGTAATCTTGGTTGTAGGTTCTTGTTATTCATCACTTTGAATATTTCTTGCCACTCTCTTCTGGCCTGCATAGTTTCTATTGAGAAATCAGCTGACAGTCATATGGGTACTCCCTTGTAGGTAACTGACTTTTTTTTCTCTTGCTGCTTTTAAGATTCTCTCTTTGTCTTTTGCTCTTGGCATTTTAATTATGATGTGTCTTGGTGTGCTCCTCTTCGAATTCCTTTTGTTTGGGGTTCTCTGTGCTTCCTGGACTTGTAAGTCTATTTCTTTCACCAGGTAGGGGAAGTTTTCTGTCATTATTTCTTCAAATAGGTTTTCAATATCTTGCTCTCTCTCTTCTTCTGGCACCCCTATAATTCGGATGCTGGTATGCTTGAAGTTGTCCCAGAGGCTCCTTACACTGTCTTCATATTTTTCGATTCTTTTTTCTTTTTGCTTTTCTGGTTGGGTATTTTTTGTTTCTTCGTATTTCAAATCTTTGACTTGATTCTTCGGATCCTCTTGTCTGCTGTTGGATCTCTGTATATTATTCTTTATTTCAGTCAGTGTATGCTTAATTTCTAGTTGGTCTTTTTTCATATCCTCTAGGGTCTCACTAAATTAATCGGCAGTTTCCAGAAAATTCTTGAAAAACCTTATAACCGTGGTTTTGAACTCTATATCCAGTCGTTTGCTTTCCTCCATTTCTGTCATTTGTGACCTGTTTCTTTGTCTCCACATTTTTTATACCTTCTGTGTTGGTAGAGTGGTTTTGTGTGCTAGGTGTCCTATAGGGCACAGTGGCTCAGCCTCCCCAATTGCCTGAGGTGAACACTCTTGGTGCGCCCCTTTGTGGCCTTTGTGCAAAGTCTTGTTGTAGTCTTGTTGTAGTTAAGCCTTGATTGTTGTAGTTATCACTGGGAGAAATTGACCTCCAGGTCAATTGGCTGTGAGAATCAGCTGTGTCTGCAGTGGGAGAACTTCTGTGCTGGAGACACCCTTCTGGGGCAAGACTTGCTTCAGTGGGACTTTGGTGCTCACTGAGTCTGCCCCCTGAGTGTGTCCCTTATGGATCTGAGGAGTTGTAATCTGGATGGTCCCACTCTGACTGCTGGGTACACTGGCTCTTGGATCTCTAAGGAGGTGCTAATTTAGCCTCTTCCTGAGGCTACCCAGCAGCAGCTACGAAGACATCTGCAGATTCCCCTTCCTTTTTTGGGGCTTTGGAGGTGCTCAGATTAGGCCCAGCTGTGAAGCAGTGCAAGCTGCTGTGGGGCCTTGGGCCTTCTCTTGGAAGTTCTGGGTCTGTCTGGCCCAGCTGTAATTTGTTAGGTAATTTTCAGATTGCAAAGGGCCGGGGCATTCATATGCAAAAGCCTCTGCTGCAGCCTGGGTGGGGCGGGGTCTCAGGGAATCAACAGGGCGGAGCAAGCAGCTATGGCTGATCCTCAGCCCTGCCCTAAGGGGCCCCGAGTCTCAGTGTCCCAGTAATTGCTGCAAGCACCTTTGAGGGAAAGCCGCCCTCAAGTTCCAAGTTCTGCCCACTGCCAGACAGTCCAGTTTCTCCCCATATGAGTCCTGTGTCCCCAGAGACTTCCCGGAACTGGAGTTCAGAGCAGTTGGGAGTTTGTGACTCCCTCCCGATTCAGAAAGAAAGTCGCGTCCTAGTGGGGCCAGCCCCTTTCCGCGCACTCTCGAGCCTCCATACCTCTGTACTTTACTTCCGCACCTCCTCTGAGTCTCAGTGTGCTTTTCTCTTTCCTTCTATTTGTAGAATTTCCACTCAGCCAGCCTTCCTGTAGTTCTGGATGATGTCCATTTTGTCTTTTAGTTGTATTTTTGAAGTTGTTGTGGGAGGCAGCACTTTCCGGTGTTTACCTATACCGCCATCTTGGTTTCTCCTTAGTTTTTTTGGTGCGATGGTAAATGGGATTGTTTTTTAGTCTCCCTTTCTGTAAGTTCACTATTGGTATAATGAAATGCCTTAGATTTCTTGGCATTAATTTTGTATCCTGCTACATTGCCGAATTCATTTATTAACGCTAATAATTTTTTGATGGAGTTGTTAGGGTTTTGTATGTACAGTATCATGTCATCTGCAAATAAGGACAGTTTTACTTCTTCTTTTCCAATTTGGATGCCTTTTATTTCTTCTTCTTGTCTGATCGCAATGGCTAGTACTTCCAGTACTATGTTGAACAGGAGTGGTGAGAGGGGGCATCCCTGTCTTGTTCCTGTTCTCAGGGGAAATGGTTTTAGTTTTTGCCCATTGATTATGATGTTGGCTGTGGGTTTGTCATATATGGCTTCTATTATGTTGAGGTATGATCCTCTATTCCTACCTTGCTGAGAGTTTTTATCAAGAAAGGGTGTTGAATTTTGTTGAAAGCTTTTTCTGCATCAATTGATATGACTATGTAGTTTTTATCTCTTAATTTGTTTATGTGATGAATCGTGTTTATTGATTTTTGGATATTGTACCATCCTTGCATCCGTGGGATGAATCCTACTTGGTTATGGTGTATGATCTTTCTGATGTATTGCTGGATCCGATTTGCTAGAATTTTGTTGAGTATTTTGGTGTCTATGTTCATGAGGGATATTGGCCTATAATTCTCTTTCATTGTGTTGTCTTTACCTGGTTTTGGTATTAGGGTGATGCTGGCTTCATGGAATGAGCTGGGAAGTGTTCCTTCTTCTTGAATTTTTTGGAATAGTCTGAGGAGGATATATTTTAGTTCTTCCTTGAATGTTTGGTAAAACTCCCCTGTGAGTCTGGCCCCGGGCTTTTGTTTGCTGGGAGCTTTTTGATGACTGCTTCAATTTCTTCCATCGTTATTGGCCTGTTGAGATTTTTAGAATCCTCTGGATTGAGTTTTGGAAGATTGTATTTTTCTAGGAATAGTCCATTTCCTCCAGGTTGTCTAGTTTGTTAGAGTAGAGTTGTTCATAGTATTTTTTAACAATTCTTTGAACTTCTGAGGGGTCTGTTGTTATTTCGCCTCTTTCATTTCTGATTTTGTTTATTTGAGTCCTCTCTCTTTGCTTCTTGGTGAGCCTGGCTAGAGGCCCATCAATCTTGTTTATCCTTTCAAAGAACTAGCTCTTGCTTTCATTGATCTTTTGTATTGTTTTTTTGGTCTCTATGTCATTTATTTCTGCTCTGATCTTTATTATCTCCTTCCGTCTACTCACTCTGAGCTTTTTTTGTTGTTCTCTTTCTAAGTCTTTGAGTCGTAGAGTTAAATGACTATCATTTTTTCTAGTTTTTTGAGGTACGCCTGCAGTGCTATAAACTTCCCTCTCAGGACTGCTTTCATTGTGTCCATAGATTTTGGGTTGTTGTACTGTTACTGTCATTAGTTTCCAGGGTGTTTTTAATTTCTGCTTTGATCGCACTCATAACCCAATCATTATTTAGTAACATGCTATTCAGCTTCCAAGTGTTTGAGTTTTTTGGATTGTTTTTATTGTGGTTTATTTCTAATACTACGCCCTTGTGGTTTGAGAAGATGCTTGGTATGATTTCAATCTTCTTGTATTTGGGGAAACTTTGCTTGTGACCCAATATGTGGCCTATTTTTGAAGATGTCCCATGTGCACTTGAGAAGAATGTATATTCCGTGGCTTTGGGGTGAAATGTTCTGAAGATGTCAATTAAGTCCATCTGATCTAGTGAGTCATTTAGGATTGCTGTTTCTTTGCTGATTTTTTTGTCTAGAGGATTTATCCAGTGATGTCAGTGGTGTGTTTAAGTCCCCTACTATGATTGTGTTGTTGTTGATCTCGCCCTTGTTATTTTCCAGGAGGTTTTTTATGTATTTGGGTGCTCCTGCATTGGGTGCATATATGTTTATAAGGGTTATATCCTCTTGTTGTATCGATCCCTTTAATATTATGAAGTGGCCTTCCTTATCTCTTGTTATGGCCTTCACTTTGAGGTCTATTTTGTCAGATATAAGTATTGCTACCACAGCTTTTTTTTCATTTCCATTTGCCTGAAAGATATTTTTCCATCCCTGCACTTTCAGTTTGTGTGAGTCCCTTTTTCTGAGGTGGGTCTCTCGTAGACAGCATATATATGGGTCATGTCTTTTTGTCCATTCAGCCACTTGATGTCTTTTGATTGGAGCGTTTAGTCCATTTACATTTAAAGTTATTATTGAAAAGTACTTGCTTGGATTCATTTCTATTTTCGTGCCTGTGTTCTTTCTTACCTTTATATTTCTTCTTGTTACAGCATTTCTTTTAGCATTTTTTGCATTGCTGGCTTGGTAGTGATAAACTCCCTTAGCCTTTTTTTGCCTGAAAAGCTCCTGATTTCCCCTTCAATTTTGATTGATAGTCTTGCTGGATAAAGTATTCTTGTATTCAGTCCTTTGCTTTGCAACACTTTGTATACCTCCTTCCATTCCCTTCTAGTTTGATGTGTTTCTGTTGAGAAATCATTTGGTAATCTGATGGGGGATACTTTGTAGGTAACTCTCTGTTTCTCTCTTGCAGCCTTTAAGATTCTCTCTTTGTCTTGTACATTTGCCATCGTTATTATGATGTGTCGTGGTGTGGGTCTTTTGGGGTCCATTTTGCTTGGAACTCTCTGTACTTGTGTAACTTTTTTCTTCCCCATATCTGGGAAGTTTTTTGTCATTATTTCTTCAAATAGATTTTCTAATCCTTGCTGCTCTTCTTGTCCTTCTTGTAGCCCTATTATGCGTATGTTACTTCGTTTCATGTTGTCCCAAAGCTCCCTTAGGCTCTCCTCCAGCTTTTTAATTTTTTTCTCCAGTTGCTGTTCAGATTGAGCTTGTTTCTCTGCCTTATCTTCTAACTCACTAATTCGCTCCTCTGCTTCTTCTAGTCTGCTGTTGAAACTTTCCATGGTGTTTTTGATTGTAGCTATATCACTTTTCATTTCTTCCTGATTCTTGCATAGGTTGTTGATTTTCTCATCCATCCGGTGAATGAATTGTACAACCATTACTCTGAATTCTTTTTCTGTCATGCTTTTTCTGTCTTTTCATGTTGCATGCTTCAACTTCATTAATTTCCTTTCTTGGCAACTCCTCATTGTCTTTCCTCTGGGTGTTGTGTCGTCTCTTCATTCTGATTATCTCCCAATGGTTCAAACCTCGAGTTGCGTGGGCCTGGGCCGTGTGCAGTGGGAGCCTCACACCACCCTAGTGTCACTGAAGAGCTCTGACACTAAGATGTGTTGTTGTTGTGGGTTGGTGGGAACCAGGCTCGCTCAGAGTCAGTGTTGCCAGCGCTCAATGTGGCCTCGTGCGCGCCCTTAGAATCAGGGACCCTGCCTGCACCGTGCTGAAACAGAGACCTCCCTGGAGCATGTTGAAAATTAGCGCCGCCTAGCGTGCGCCAGGAGTCAGAGTTCCCCAAGAATCCAGTATCAGAGTCTCTGTTGCTTCGCGCGACCTCGCATTGAGAATCAGGGTCCCTGTGTGCCCTTGCACCAATAATTGGAGTCACTGGCTCTTAGTATGAATGCACAGGGAGTCAAGGATCTCAGGCGCAGGTGATAAGAAACACAGTCAAGTCACTGGTGCTTGGTGCTGCCTCCTGCCCGGAGAATCGGGGTCCCTGGGCCCGCGCTACGCAGGACAAATTCGCGGTGTTCACCCGATTGCTCCCAGCCCAGGGCTCCTGGAGCAGGCAGTGCGCGCAGGACCAGTTCCCAGTGTTCGTGCGTTTGCTCCCAGCCCAGGACTCCTGAAGCAGGCACTACGAAGGACCAGTTCCAAGGTGCTCAAGCACTTCCAGGCTAAAGTTCCTGTGGCAGCACCTGGCAAGGGGTGGGTCTATCAGTTACTATGGCGCTGCCCGTGAGCCTGCAGGGAGGGGGATGGGCTCTGTTATTCACGGGTCTGCCGCGGGGATTTCTGAACTTTTGGTGTCCGCAGGTCTGTAGCTGGGGTCACAGGTCTCTGTCCCCAGTGGCTGCAGGGTCCTGGTATGCGTCCGAGATCAGACTGGGTGGTGCTGAGGCCAGGATCCTAGTCTCAAGCAGCTCTGTTTCCCAAGATGGCGTGGTCGCTGTGCCCGTGCTGGCTGCCCAGGAGTGTCCACCTTCTTCGTATTTCAAATTTTTGACTTGATTCTTGCGATCCTCTAGTCTGCTGTTGGAACTCTGTATAATAGTCTTTATTTCAGTCAGTGTATGCTTAATTTCTAGTTGGTCCTTTTTCATATCCTCGAGAGTCTCACTAGATTTCTTGAGGGTCTCACTAAATTTATCGGCGGTTTCTAGAAAATTCTTGAAAAACCTTAGAAGTGTGGTTTTGAACTCTATATCCAGTAGTTTGCTTTCCTCCATTTCTGTCATTTGTGACCTGTCTCCGCATTTTTTATGCTTCCCTGTGTTGATAGAGTGGCTTTCTGTTGATATAGGGCCCAGTGGCTCAGCCTCCCCAATTACCTGAGGTGGACACTCTTGGTGCACCCCCTTGTGGTCTTTGTGCACAGTCTTGTTAAGCAAGACTTGCTTAACACAGTAGTTAAGCCTTGATTGTTGTAGTTATCACTGGGAGGAATAGACCACCAGGCCAACTGGCTGTGAGAATCAGCTGTGTCTGCAGTGGGAGAACTTCTGTGCTGGAGACACCCTTCTGGGGCAAGACTTGCTTCAGTGGGACTTTGGTGCTCACTGAGTCTGCCCCCTGAGTGTGTCCCTTATGGATCTGAGGAGTTGTAATCTGGATGGTCCCACTCTGACTGCTGGGTACACTGGCTCTTGGATCTCTAAGGAGGTGCTAATTTAGCCTCTGCCTGAGGCTACCCAGCAGGAGCTACGGAGGGATCTGCAGATGCCTCTTCTTTGTTTGGGGTTTGGAGGTGCCCAGATGAGGCCCAGCTGTGAAGCAGTGCAAGCTGCTGTGGGGCCTTGGGCCTTCTTTTGGATGTTCTGGGTCTCTCTGACCCAGCTGCAGTTTGTTAGGTAATTTTTAGATTGCAAAGGGCCAGGTTATTCATATGGAAAAGCCTCTGTGCACAGCTTGGGTGGGGCGGGGTCTCAGGGAATCAACAGGGCGGAGCAAGCAGCTATGGCTGCTCCTCAGTCCTACCCTGAGAGTCCCGGTAATTGCTGCAAGCACCTCTGAGAGAAAGCCGCCCTTGAGTTCTGCCCGATGCCAGACAGTCCAGTTTGTTCCCGTATGAGTCTGCGTCCCCAGAGACTCGCCCGGGACTGGAGTTCAGAGCAGTCGGGAGCTTGTGTCTCCCACCTGATTGAAAAAGACAACCGTGTCCTCAGCTGCCAGCCCTTTCCGCGTGCGCCTCCGTACCTCTGCACTTTACTTCCGCACCTCCTCTGAGTCTCAGTGTGCTTTTCTCTTCCCTTCTAGTTGTAGAATTTCCACTCAGCCAGCCATCCTGTGGTTCTGGATGATGTCCATTTTGTCTTTTAGTTGTACTTTTGAAGTGGTTGTGCGAGGGAGCAATTTCAGGTGTTTACCTATGCTGCCATCTTGGTTTCTCTCTTCTGTTTTCTTGCTCTGCCATCAGTTGCTGGTGGTTTTCACCTCATGTTTACAGGATGCTTGCTACATCTCCAGACATTGTGCCCTCATTCCAGGAAGGAAGCCCAGGGATTTCTACCAACCTACACTCTGGTCTAGAACTATGTTGTCACAGTCACGCATGACTGTAATGAAGCTCATGTGACTCAGTAATTCACTTTCCAGGGAGCACAGGAAAGCAAGGGGGAGGGCCTTGGAATGGATGTTGAATGAATCAGTCTATGAACCCCCAATTTGTGGGGATGCAAGTGGGAGATGTGATTTCAGTGGGGATGGGTGGGTCCTGGAGTAGAAGTCAGGCAGCTGCCATGTGAGAGGCCAGGTGCATGTGGCTTCCATATTCAGCAGCAAAGCCCACAATTAGGCAGTACCTGGGGTCTTCGGTGCTAATTGTAGGGTTCTTAAGACCAAAATAGATGGTCCTACTTGATTCTTGTAATTTAAAATTTTCCCTTTAGTAAACAAAGGACTGATTTATCACACATCAGTGAATTAGAGTTTTACAGGTGATGTGTTGGCTGGAGTAACGGAACATGATGTATATAACAGAAGTACAAATTACCATTCACGGCCTCATAACTAGCTGCAGAAAGGGCAATACTTGCTGCCTGGACATTTTTCTTTGCTGTCTCATGTTCCTTGTATGTATATTTCACCTAACTTTCTCCTTTTTCCTTTCCCCTTACCACATTACTACACAGTTTGTGTTGATAGTGGCTGACTGTACAATGTAGTTCATGGATTCAATATTGAAATAAAGTCAAGGTGAAACGGGGGAGGAATGGACATCATTCAAGACCCTGGCCTTGGAGCTGGATGGAGTATACAGGGGGATGTGATTCATTTCTGGTCAAGGGAATAATTAAACTTATTTGAATTTTGTAAAAATGGCACATTTGCTGATATAAGAAGAAAAGGTAATTGGATTTGTGAAAAATAGGGTATTTTGTTTCCAAAACAGTCAAGAAGTTGCTAAGCATAAAACTTGTCAAATGCAAGAAAGCTATTGAATATGCAATTGTTAGGTCTAAGAAATGTATTTAATTACATTCTCTACTATTTGGCCAATGTTATTTCATTAAAGATTTAATATATATTTATAGCAAATAAGATAAAGAATTTATTAATTTATTATAAATATCCCAATTTATTATATAATATTAATCTCAAGTAATCCTTATCATTATATCACCACAGGTTTACAAATCTGTAGTTTTAAAAAGTTAATTATTAAATAAAAAAGAAATTTACAGACACCATATTTACTGTTACAACATAGACAAGTCACAAAAAAAAAAAAAAGTTTATTTTATGCTAGGGTTACTTTCTGCCCAGGTCGAAACATTATTCCACTTTGATTTTTCCTCTTCTTTGGATTTTGAAAGTTTTCATACCTTAAAAAAGAAGTGAGATAATATTTAATACACGTAAATGCTAAAATTACAAAAGACAATGGATTCTTTGCAAATAGAATTATGTTTTAAGAAACATAAGGGAAACTGGAAAAAAGTGCTCATAACAGAAATTAATGTTCTTACAAATATATTTTCAAAAGTTGAACACCCCTCTAGAAAAAGGAGCAAAGGGGATAAACAGACAATTTAGAAAGATAAAGTACAAATGGCAGTGAGTAATATAAAAGTATAACCTTTATAATTATACTGCTGATCTAAACTTAGAAAAAGGAAAAGGACTCTCCCACTGTGCAGGAGACTGAGTATAACCTTTATAGTTATACTTTCATATGACTTATGTTGAGGGGAGCAGAATTGGTCACCCCAAAATGTGCCAGTTTGGCAGGTGCATCATTTTGAGCTGAAAGGAATCAAGACCCAGGAGACTCAGAAGGAAGCAGCTTTTTACCGTCCCCACAATTGCCTCGAATTGAGATAGGGGGCCTGTGCCAGAAAGGCAGCTATCCCAGAGTAACTATCTGAAAGCCTTACCTGCACAGCAGGACAAACACGGATTAGCACACACCCAGCTGTGAATCGCCTTCCTCCCCCTGTCCCCTTTGAAGCCCTGGCCCCATCCCTTTCCTTAGCTCAGAATAGCACAGAAGCTTCAACTGCCTCGCTGCCTCTGAGTCTCACATTTTTATGTGGCTCCCATAGGCACAAAATTAAATGGGACCTCTGACCAGAGCTGGCGAAGGTAAGAACTGTTACTGCCTCAGTCACCTGGACAGTGGGAGAGTCCTTTTCCTTTTCCTAAGTTTAGATCAGCAGGAAAAAATACTTGTGTGAACTAGTTGCTTGGGTGTGGTACAGCCGTGGGTAAACTATGGCCCGCGGGCCGGATCATAAAACTAAAAAAAAAAAAAGACCGTACCCTTTTATGTAATGATGTTTACTTTGAATTTATATTAGTTCACACAAACACTCCATCCATGCTTTTGTTCTGGCCCTCCGGTCCAGTTTAAGAACCCATTGTGGCCCTGAGTCAAAAAGTTTGCCCACCCCTGGTATAGTGACTGATAAAGATCTGTTATGAGTACTCATTTTCTATTGGTCCTTTCCCCCTATTGTCTGTCTTTTATCATAAGAAGGAAAATCCTAGGGTAGAAAGTAGGTAAGTCCTGTAAGCCCGTGGTTTGAGCCAGCCCTGCACCTGTTTCAGGAGACTTTGATGCGGGTCCCCTATTTAAAAAAACTGAAAGAGGTTTTCCTCTCATCTTGTTCTGTCTTGAGAGTTTGGCTTTGTAACCAGTGAGAATATTCTCTCTGGCCTCGGTCAGCCAAAAGATGCAAGTACCAGTTTGTACCTGCAGCCAGCTGAGTAGACTCTGAGACAGAAGTAACAAGCAGCACTCTGTCCAACTGGGTCAGCCCTTAGGGAGCTGGTCTTAAAGGCTCCCAACCAAAGAGGCCTTTGTCCTCTCAACCTTCATGGTTTTCTTAGTGCTGAGAAGTCCCAGTTCCGTAGTGCCTGCCCAGTGCCACAGATAGGCAGGCCTGTGACTGGAGGCATCTCATGTTCTCTGGGAAACCAGAGACACTGTTTTCACAGCACCATTGTTTTACCACCTCCTACAATGGTTAATTCTGGGAATGAACTTGATGGGTCTTGTGAGGGCTGCATCTTTTGCATCCATGCTTAAGTTACACAAAGGCTTACTGGTTTGCATCACTATTAAGGTTAATTAAAGATGCTACTTGTCAATGGCCAGGTGATGGATCCTTTGAATTGGAAAACTTCTAAATTTAAAAAAATTTAGTTAGAGAGCTCTCATGCTAAACAATCGCCTACTTGCACCTGTGGAAAGAGGACACACAGGAGTATTGCTGCTAACCATCCGGACTCCCTTAACCAGATGAAAGAACAGAAATTACCACATCCAATGTCAATTCCCTTCTCAAAGTCCAGCTCTGCCTGCCTGTTGTTGTTTTCTCAAGTATAGTTTACATTCAGTGTTATTTTGTATTAGTTTTAGGTATACCACATAGTGACTAGACAATCATATTTTACAAAATATCCCATATCCGATATTTCTAGTACCTACCTGGCACCATACGTAATATTACAATATTATTGACTCTATTTCCTATGCTGTACTTTATATCCCCATTACTGTTTGGTAATTACCAATCTGTACTTCTCAATTCCTTCACTTTTTTTCACCCAGCCTTCCCATACTCCCCTCTTTTCTGGCAACCATCAGTCTGTTCTATCTATGAGTCTGTTTCAGTTTTGTTTGTTCTTTAGATTCCACATATACCTGAAATCATATGGTATCTGTTTTTACCCGTCTGACTTATTTCACTTAGCATAGTGCCCTCTACATCCGTCCATGCTCTCACAAATGGTAAGATTCCATTCTTTTTTTTATATCCAAGTATATTCCACTATATATATGTACCACAATCTGCCTGTTTTAACTTCCCTGGGGGTTATATAGGTTACTCAGGCATGAAATTGAGAAGAATCATGTCCTTGGTGAATGTAGTTACCTCTATATTCAGAACATCCTACCAATTTTAGAAGTCAGAGAGGTTACTATCTATCAAAACCCTGCTCACAGGGACCTTGATGCTACTGCAGTTATCAGACAAGCCAGATGGCTCCGTGGAAACCCTCTCACAGGGGAGCCAATTACTCAAGGGCTGGAAGAAGCAACAGTAGAGCCTTTTCCCCTAAGGTGAACTGATCCAAGGTTGAACACCTTATACAGGCTTTTTAAAGGCATACTGCATTACACCCTGCAGCTTTGCATACAGGCATCTTTTGATTCCCACCTTAACTGAAAATCTGCAGGTAGTTGGATGGATGGTCAAGAGACTGTTATTTTACAAACTGGATTCTTTGCCAAACCAGAAATGTGGCTCTAGAAACATTTCAAAGTCTACCTATCTTTACCAACCCCAAAATCTACCCTGTTCCTCTCAAAATGCTTAGAGATATTTAGAACAGAATTGTCCTAAAAAGAGGAAAAATTTAAATAGTAATTATCCTACACTTCTGATAACAGCGAAATACATCTCACAACTCCTAGGAGAAAACATGCATTCTTTCTCCCTTGAAGATGTAAATCTTACCATGTCTTTAAAATATAAACACCTCAGGAGATAACCAAAACACTACCCCCAATCACCTGAGACTGAAAAGGACTTTCTACAACACAGACGGCTACAGAAGTTCCCAGTCCCAGATCTAGTCCAGAGCCTCCATAAGATTACTTGTCAAGGGCAAATAGACATCTTGGAAGTCTTCTCCACAAACATTAGTAAAAACCATCAGCCATTTGAGCAAGTAATCTTAACTTGTTCTACCAGAGACACAATTTGGATTCAACTGTTACTTATAAACTAGTGAGTTTTGTATTATTGTACCTGACTCATGGCTAAAATTTTGGAATGGAAGCTATATGGCAGCAGTTCTCAACCTGTGGGTCGTGACCCCTTTGGCGGCTGAACGACCCTTTCACAGGGGTTGCCTAAGACCATCTTGCATATCAGATATTTACATTACGATTCATAACAGTTATGAAGTAGCAACGAAAATAATTTTATGGTTGGGTCACAACATGAGAAACTGTATTTAAAGGACCAGAAGGTTGAGAATCACTTCTATAGGGTCTCTGTGTCGGTGTGTTTGTGAATGTGGATGGATATACGTATGTTATGTATATGTGATACTTTCCTCCAATCGGATGGTACTGCCAAAAATTAATTTGTGAAAAAGCTTTATTTAGTTGGCTTAAAAAATAAGCACTTATTAAGTTAAATAGTTCTAAACTCTCAAAAATATAATAGAAACTAACTCTAATGCTTTTCAGGAGAACCAAGATGGCGGCATAGGTTAACCCCGGAGTTTGCTGCCTTGAACAACTACTTCAAAAGTGAAACCAAAAAACGGAAGGGACATCACCCAGAACCACAGGAACGCTGGCTGAGTGGAAGTCCTACAACTAGGAGGAAAGAGAAACGCATACGGACACCCAGAGGAGGCACAGTGCTGAAGTCAAATTCTGAGGTGCGGAGTGCGCGGAGCGGGCTGGCGGCGGAGGGCGGGGTTGGCGTTTTCAATCGGGAGGGAGTCGCAGACTCTGAGCTCCAGATCCGGGCGAGTCTTTAGGGACCCAGACTCAAACGGGAGAAGCGGGACTGTCTGGCTTCAGTCAGAGCGAGTGCAGCTTTCTCTCTGAGCTTTGCAGCGGGTGCTGGGACTCAGAGAGGCAGAGCCCCTGGGGACAGGACTGAGAGCCGCCATAACTGCTCTCTCCGGCCCACCCTGTTGATCCTGTGCGACCCGCCCCGCCCAAGCCCTGCACACAGGCATTTGTCGGATAGCCTCAGGCAAACGCCAGATTAGCACCTCCCTAGAGGACAGAAGTTCTCTCACTGCTGACACAGCTGATTCTCATAGCCACTTGGCCTGGAGGTCAAACCCTCCCTGGAATTAGCTACAACAATCAAGATTTAACTATAAGACTGCGAACAAAGACCACTAGGGGGTGCACCAAGGAAGCATAACAAAATGCGGAGACAAAGAAACAGGACAAAATTGTCAATGGAAGATATAGAGTTCAGAACCACACTTTTAAGGTCTCTCAAGAACTGTTTAGAAGCTGCCAATAAACTTAATGAGATCTACAAGAAAACTAATAAGACCCTCGATCTTATATTGGGGAACCAACTAGAAATTAAGCATACACGGACTGAAATAACGAATATTATACAGACTCCCGACAGCAGACCAGAGGAGCGCAAGAATCAAGTCAATGATTTGAAATGCGAGGAAGCAAAAAACACCCAACCGGAAAAGCAAAATGAAAAAAGAATCCAAAAATGCGAGGATAGTGTAAGGAGCCTCTGGGACAGCTTCAAGCGTACCAACATCAGAATTATAGGGGTGCCAGAAGATGAGAGAGAGCAAGATATTGAAAACCTATTTGAAGAAATAATGACAGAAAACTTCCCCTACCTGGTGAAAGAAATGGACTTACAGGTCCAAGAAGCGCGGAGAACCCCAAACAAAAGGAATCCAAAGAGGACCACACCAAGACACATCATAATTAAAATGCCAAGAGCAAAAGATAAAGAGAGAATCTTAAAAACAGCAAGAGAAAGAAACTCAGTTACCTACAAGGGAATACCCATACGACTGTCAGCTGATTTCTCAACAGAAACTTTGCAGGCCAGAAGGGAGTGGCAAGAAATATTCAAAGTGATGAATGCCAAGAACCTACAACCAAGATTACTTTATCCAGCAAAGCTATCATTCAGAATTGAAGGTCAGATAAAGAGCTTCACAGATAAGGAAAAGCTAAAGGAGTTCATCACCACCAAACCAGGATTATATGAAATGCTGAAAGGTATCCTTTAAGAAGAGGAAGAGGAAGAAAAAGGTAAAGATACAAATTATGAACAACAAATATGCATCTATCAACAAGTGAATCTAAGAATCAAGTGAATAAATAATCTGATGAACAGAATGAACTGTTGATTATAATAGAATCAGGGACATAGAAAGGGAATGGACTGACTATTCCTGGGGGGGAAAGGGGTGTGGGAGATTCGGGAAGAGACTGGACAAAAATCGTGCACCTATGGATGAGGACAGTGGGTGGGGAGTGAGGGCGGAGGGTGGGGCGGGAACTGGGAGGAGGGGAGTTATGGGGGGAAAAAAAAGAGGAACAAATGTAATAATCTGAACAATAAAGATTTAAAAAAAAAAATAAGTATAACTCAAAAAAAAACAAAAACAAAACTCTAATGCTTTTCAAATTTACATGATCTGGGATAATCTTTAGTTAGAAAAAAAGTTTGTTTAATTACAATAATCATGTTTTCAGCGTTATTCGCATTTAATATAATGTTGACATACTTTTGTTCTACCCCGGTTTCTTAGTAAAATAAGCTCATGTTACAAAATTTATCGTTAATGGTTATCTACTTTAATGTCTCATGCAATTTTCACAAGTAATCTAAATATTTTTTTTAAAATATATTTTATTGATTTTTTACAGAGAGGAAGGGAGAGAGATAGAGAGCTAGAAACATCGATGAGAGAGAAACATTGATCAGCTGCCTCCTGCACACTCCCCACTGGGGATGTGCCCGCAACCCAGGTACATGCCCTTGACCGGAATCGAACCCGGGACCTTTCAGTCCGCAAGCCGACGCTCTATCCACCGAGCCAAACCGGTTTCGGCAGTAATCTAAATATTTTTAAGAAAAAGTAAATTTATGAGGTCTACTTGAATAATTTTTCAAAACTTTTTGGTAACTTACACTCTTAGAGTTTTGCTAATTTAAATGATGGGTGCTCATTGACTAGATCATTTTTAAGTAAGATAAAATACTGAACCACTACTGAACATGGGTTTCTTTTTTTTTTTTTTTTTTAAATATATTTTCATTGATTTTTTACAGAGAGGAAGGGAGAGAGACAGAGTCAGAAACATCGATAAGAGAGAAACTTCGATCAGCTGCCTCCTGCACATCTCCCACCGGGGATGTGCCCGCAACCCAGGTACATGCCCCCGACGGGAATCGAACCCGGGACCCTTCAGTCTGCAGACCGACGCTCCATCCACTGAGCCAAACCGACCTCGGCGAACATGGGTTTCTTACTACAATATTTGGATGTATTAGTAAACATGTCCTATGCTACAGTGAAAAACTGTACTAGTAGAAAGAGGGTTATGATCTAGAAATTATTAAATGTATTCATAGATTTGCCAATCTACAGAATGCTGGTGTAACATTTCAGAATTACTAGCAATTAAGGTTTTTAAGGGTTAGGGATTCTAATTAATATATGTAATTAAAACTATAAGAAATAAGAACTCTGTATACAAGGAAAGTAGGTTTGCTTTTGGTAAAAAGGTATGAGGGCTCTGGCCAGGGGGCTCAGTTGGTTGGAGCATCATCTGTGGGTTCAATCCCCAGTCAGGGTACGTGTGGGAGGCAACTGATTAATGTTCTCTCTCTTACTCTAAAATTTTTTTTAAAAACGTGGGGGAAAAAAAGTATGGAGATAGATTTTTGTTAAGGGAAATAGAAAGTTGAAGAGAGAATTTTACTTTGTGTAGTCAAGCTGGCTAAAATGGAGTAAATTTATTACAAGGGTTTTAAAAAATAAACTTTAATAAATTTCATCTGCTAAAAGGAAAAATTTTTTCTTGGTCTATTGGTTTGCTACTGATAAAAGCTAAAGAAAAACCTTTCACAATCTTAAGTAATTGGCCTAGAAAACAGATTCTTCTCTTATTAAAAGAGCTAGAGGGTTTTTTTTTTACAACTATGTAACTTTCTGTATTTGCCTGCGAAGTTTTTGTCGCTTTGGTTAAATGGATAACTATATATTGTTTCACAGTGATACAGAATCCTATTTGACTGTTTTAAAATCTTTTTATATTTTTGACAAATGTTCCCCAAATCAAATTCTAAATTAAGTATTTTGAACTCAAACTCACTTCAGAGTTTTTAAGAGACCCCTGGAATATCTCAAAAGATTTGTTAAACTAATTAGGCTTGTTATACAGTCATGCACCACCTGACGCGTTATGTGGAGAAACATGTCATGAGACAGTTTTATGGAACATCATGGAGTATATTTACCCACCAAAATCTAGAAGTAATGCTAAAACTTCTTTTGGTTATATCTGTATGGATATATGTTGTTATTATGTGTTTCAAAAACTGTATAAAATTTCTAAAAATTTGATACATAATGATATCCGTCATAATTCCGGGTATCATCTTAAAAATGTTGTGTGTCATAGAAATAATTATCTTGTCAATTGAATTATAATGAACTCACATCAGATCTTGAAACATGGCCATTTTTTGTCATTTACAGACAGTTACGGTTTTACTTTGATGCTTTTGCAAAAGTGTTCCTGCAAAAGTGCTACGTTTTCAAGGAGACTCTAACAAGTACAGGTTTCTCATAACCTTCAGATCATATCCCTGAACTGGGTAAGAATCTGCAGAACTCTGGTGGAGAACCCAATGGCTTCCTAAAACTGCTAACCAAAAAGCAAGATCAACAAGAATTAATTACATGGGACTCAATGAGTTAATGAGGATGATTATAACATTATTGGTTCTTTTGTTTTCCCCCCAGATTTAAGGAAACCTTCTTTTAAGCTATCAATAAATTGGTAAAAAATATCTTTGTAAACAAAGATTAACATATGCAACTAAATTTGTTTTTCTAATCTAATGTAAATTTAATTATGTACTAGACCAAATTTTTCTGCAGATTCTTACCCAGTTCAATGTTATGATCTGAAGGTTGTTAGAAACCTGTACTTGTTAGTCTCCTTGAAAATATAGTGCTCCCTACCTGAGCCCTCCAGAATTCAGAAACTCTTAGTGAATATTCTTACAATATAGTTATTTGCATAAGTTCAACAAGATTCTTTTCTCCTTCTAACAGACACAGTTAGAAACACTGATTATACTCTGAAGGCTTGAACTGGAATATATATTTGAGAATGCACATAGAAGGAACTAAGGTTCACTTTATGGAGCCAATGAAACACCTTGGAAAACCAGCCTGGTACCTGCTTACAGGGTTCCTAGCTAGCAGCTTTGCCAGGTGAGTAAAGAACATCACTTCCTGCCCTAACCGGTTTGGCTCAGTGGAGTGAGCGTCGGCCTGCAGACTGAAGGGTCCCAGGTTCGATTCTGGTCAAGGGCGTGTACCTTGGTTGTGGGCACCTCCCCAGTAGGGAGTGTGCAGGAAGCAGCTGAATCGATGTTTCTAACGATCTCTCTCCCTCTCCCCTCCTCTGTAAAAAATCAATAAAATAAAAAGAAAAGAACATAACTTCCTGGCAGATGTAGAAACCTCAGAGTATCTTGGGAACCTCAAGAGGCTTTGAAAAATTCCAATAAAGCAGATACACAAGAGCATATATAGATGATCACTATTCCTGCTGCACTTATGTAAATAATCAGGCCAAGTTTATTGAAACTACACTTAATGTGCAAACAGATTAGTTTCACTGTGGTTACCTTTGCTAGAAATGGGGTGAATGTAGAGAGAGGAATTATGTTTCAGTAATACACCTGTGCAGGTATCAGATTCTAGTGCTGTTAATTGATGTTTTGTCCTGTGTTTGATTACCACACATCTGCTTTCCTTACTTTCCTTCCCCTGTAAATAAAAACTACCCTTTTCCTGAAAACTGAATACAAACAACTTGGTCTAAACTTTCCAGAAATCACAGCAGGATATGCATGGGCAATCTTACTGCCTGTTGCTGTGTGAGCCACTCAGAAAGTTTACCTGAGCAGCCAAACTGCAAAAGATGCTTTCATTTGACACCTAGAAATCTCAACTGGCAGCCCTCAGGATGGAGTTATGGTCTGCTCTAATCATTAACCTTTGTTTTTCTTTTGTTCCCATAGAAATGTATCTGATTGCTTACACAATATAGGCCTAACTTTAGGAGCAAACCTGTATCACCACCTCCTGCAACCAGAGACACTGTTTAAACAGACCTATTCTCAGCACTAACAGGCTGCTTCAGTGAGCTGGAACCATCTACCCACTCAGCTTTTGGACTATGAAACTTCTTGAGGACTTTTCAAAGGTGGGGACCGAAAGGAACAGAATGTGCCACTTTGGCAGGTGCATCATTTTGAGCTGAAGGGAATCAAGACCCAGCAGACTAAGGAGTTTTTACTGCTCCCTTATCTGTCTAGAAGAATTTAGACAGTAGGCTGGTGCTAGAAAGAGAGCTATTACCAGAGGTAACTTTTTTTTTTCTGAAAGTCTTATCTGCAAGGCAGGGCAAACATTGATTATCACACATATGCTTTTCTCACCTTCCTTCCCTTTTAAATCCCTGGCCCCTATCCAGGTCCTGAGCTCAGGATAGTATATGAGCCTCAACTGTCTGTCTTTGAGTCTCTTATTTTTATGGGGCTCCCATAACATGTGCAATTAAATTTGTTTTTCTGTTAGAATCTATCTTATGTAAATTTAATTATGTACTGGACCAGCAGGAAAAATTTTCTGCCTTTACAATGTACACACACATGCATACCCCAAAGTATTGCAAAATTAAGAAAGAGTTGTGACTCTAAGTCACTACAGAGACAATTGCAAGATCCCTGTAACTCCAAATGTGTACGAGTGAGCAACTTGAATGTATTGGAGGAATGTTCTAGAGATTAGTAAAATACACATTATTTTGAAAGTGAAAACAATTTTTTCAAACTACATATTGAAACCATTTTGAGCTTTTAATTTTCCTTTTACTTCTTCAAAGCTCTTAAAATTATATTTGAATTAATGAATGATTTAATCAAAGAATTGGTTAATTAAAATGCATTTTTGACTTCTATACTCCTGAAGTTTATGGGTGTTTAAATGCATAACTACTAAACAAATTTCTGAATTGGTTTTTAAATATTCAAAATATTGGTGATTTTAAATAAGAACTTCAAGAGTTTAAATGTATAACTGTCAGTTCTAATAAGATGAATCAGAATCTGTTACTTACAGCTCAGTAAAACTCTTCCAGTCATCTTCAGTAATGGATGGCCTGGTGTGACTGAGTGCGGTCAGTAAATGCGACTGACTGATGGCCAGGCTGGTTTTGGCTGGTCCTGGTTGGTGAAGGGAGTCATCCTCCTTAAAATGAAAATGACAAAAAGTTACCTTAGGGACATGATTAAAAAGCAGCAGTCCAAGTGTTATCTCTTTTTGTCAGTGTTTCAGGAGACTTTGTGTCCGTTTCTGATACGAAGCACACAGCGATTTGACTCATCAATGAGTTTCAGTCCCTTGTTTATAAATATAGCTCACCTACAAATCAAATAAATGCATATCAAAAAAGGAAATACAATCTTTAAAAGTTTTACAATGATAATGGATGGGGAGAGAAAAGCCATACTCCACTTTGGCTCCGGTATCTGCTCTTGATAACACTGATATCTGCTCTCAGTTGGTCTCTTTGTTCCTGCGTAAGTTCTTGGTAACCTTCCTGTGAAGCTGTTCTGAACACTGGAGGCCGTGAACACAACTGATCTTTCCCAGGAGCATCCTGAGTCATGGAGCTTGGTGCAGACAGGCACAGTGAGCTCTGCAGGGTTAGGTGCAATAATGAGGAGGAGAGAGAAACAAAGTATATATTTATCAAAGATAAAGTAAAAAATGTTAAATACTAAAACTTGAAGATGGACAAGCTTATAATTTAATTAACTGAAGCTAAGCAAACTGCTTATCTATAACAATAAAAGCATAATATGCTAATTAGACCGGACGTCCTTCCAGATGAAGCTGGTGCTGGCAGCCAGGAAGGAAGGCCTACTCTTGCACAGATTTCATGCATTGGGCCTCTAGTATTCTATAAAGTCCATTTATAGCTATATTGTTGAACCGCCAGAGTGAAAACTGCCACAACACAAGGTTCTTTTAACACTTTGTTATTATATCTACCACACTAATGCCCTCAAGATAGATTCCAAATGAGCTTTAGTTTTCAACAAATATATAAGGTTCTGAAACATTTCTATATAGAAGTTAAAAAACAGAAAAACAATTAATGACTAGAATTAAAATAATAGCTCACTATTCTTAGGAATAAAAATGGATCACTTTTATAGTTTTAAAAACCTGAATTAACACAAATTTATAAAAAAACAAGAAAAAGATAACTAAATATCTGTAAAAATGTTATATGTGCCAATAAAGTAACTGCAAGCCACTGTTAATTTTGGGGGAGGGGGGAATGTATTGAATGCTATTTTAATTCAGTAAAACAATGATACTGCCCATATTTAATCTTAACATTTTTCTTGTGGAAACATTACTACTACTCATAACATTTTTATTGTGGTTATACTTTCCACCAAAAGTGTTACAAATAGATACCATTTTGTGGTCAAAAATTTTTGCATTATACCAACTTTCTCCTTATCCTCAAATGCTCTATAATAATAGAATTTAGATTTAATATAAAATGGATCTGCTACTAAAGATGTCTGAGGCCGAAACCGGTTTGGCTCAGTGGATAGAACGTCGGCCTGCGGACTGAGGGGTCCCAGGTTCGATTCCGGTCAAGGGCATGTACCTGGGTTGCGGGCATATCCCCAGTGGGAGATGTGCAGGAGGCAGCTGATCGATGTTTCTCTCTCATCGATGTTTCTAACTCTCTGTCTCTCTCCCTTCCTCTCTGTAAAAAATCAATAAAATATATTTAAAAAAAAAAAAAAAAGATGTCTGAGAACCAGTGATGAAGGGAGATAAACCTGAAAGAAACCAACTGGCTACTTTGCCACCCACTTGTTGCCAACTCTGTCTTAGTTCTTACCAAGAAATGAAAAATGAATCATTAGTGTAAGAAGAACAAGACTGTTTTACTCAAGAACCAGTCCATCAGAAAGAACATGTGGGGCTGGTTAGGAGACAAATCACTGTCCAACTTGACATCCCAACACTATATGATGACTGTACAACATACCAAATCAGAAGAGGTTCCATTCCCAAGTTCCGATTCATAAGAGCTTCCAAAGTAGAGCCGGTACATGTTGAATTTTGACTCATCTGGAAGCATTTCAGACATCTCTAGAGAAACAAGAGACTGCTCTAAGCCATACTCTCCATCCCCAGCTGAATCGTCAGAACCACTGCTGTGGTTAAGAAAAACCATTGAAGACAGACTTAGGTCACTGTCGGAACTGGAACTTCCATCCTAAAACACAAAAGGGCAAACAGATGTAAAGATCTAAATAATACTAGTACAATTCAGAAATAAACAACACAATACTTTCTAACAGACCAGTACAAGGAAAGTTGAGGTATTTTTCAAAAAAAGCTCTTATTCTCGAATGGTTCTGAAGACATAATAAAAATTAAACTATTAAAATAAAAAAAAGGTAAGATGGAATTGTAGATAATGTGCCAATCACCTCCCCAACACCCTCAACTCTGTAACAAACTTGGGAGTTAGACCTCTGATTTTATTTTTATGTTTCTTTCAATTCAAAATTTTCTACTCTAAAATGACTCAACCATGTTATAGAAATCTTTACAGATACATACCTTTTCTGATAATAAAAGGGGCAAAATGAAGAGCTTCAGTGGCTTGTCGAAATTAATAACAAAACTTAGTATCTGATTTAGGAACATCAGGCTCTGCAAGTGTCTCCAATAAAATGTAGGGAAGAGGAGTACACAAGAAAACCCTTCCTAGAAAATGTATGATAAAGCCCATAATGTAGCAGAGTTCAAATTATCTGCCATAAAAATCAATGTCCGTAGAGAACAGGCTGATTTTAGGGCTGGGGTACAGAAAGTACAAGATAAATGGAGAACACTCTGTTGTATCGGGAAGTTAAGTGACCAAAGAATGAGAGGACATATCAAAGGGACACAGAAGCCATCCCAAAGCAGCTCCTATTGGCCAGATCTGGGACAATGACCTTCAAAATAAATATACTTAAAAAAAAAAGTTAAAACTAAAAACTCCAATATTTTTCTGACTATATTATCTAATTCATGATATCCTATTTTATTTTTATTTTTATTTTTAAATATATTTTATTGATTTTTTACAGAGAGGAAGGGAGAGAGATAGAGAGTTAGAAACATCGATGAGAGAAATATCGATCAGCTGCCTCCTGCACATCTCCGACTGGGGATATGCCTGCAACCCAGGTACATGCCCTTGACCGGAATCGAACCTGGGACCTTTCAGTCCGCAGGCCGACGCTCTATCCACTGAGCCAAACCGGTTTCGGCCATGATATCCTATTTTAAATAATATCCTTCCACACATCAACATATTTTGCCAACAGTAAGGTAAGGTTAACACATTAAGCGCCCAGCTTAACATGTTTTGTCTTCCAGACGGAAAGTATAGTGTCAGTCACTGGTGACTGATAGAGTGCTTAACGTGTTAAAGAAAAAGACACTCAACTCTTTCTTCATAATTACAAACTCTCTGTAAAGCCAATATTCCAATGAGGGAACATCTGACTAAAGGTGAATTTCTATCTAGTTTACCAAAGTTGCTAAAAAATAGGAATTTTTTTAAGATTGAGATTTTGATATTGAGCTTCTCTTATCGCTCATAAAACACCTTAGCAACAATCTCAAATAACTTACTGGGAGTCCACAGGACAGCAGCCGTCCGTGCAAGGCCTCTAGCTGGGCATTGTACAGTAAAGCTTTCAGATCAGCTCCCGTAAAAGAGTCAGTTACGGAGGCCACATGCTGCAGGTCCACGTCATCTGCCAGAGGTAGAGGGCCACTGAGAACGTTTAAAATTTCAAGACGTGACACCTGAAGGGAGAAAAACTGATTTAACCAAAAAGGCAAAATTAAATATTAAACTCTGTATCTCACCATTTTTAATAAATTAACTTTACATATCTAATAAATGCACCACCAGTCTACTATTTATCCTCCTTAGAACTTTTCCCTAACAGAAGGAACAAAGGGAGGAAAATGAACAAAAACATTCTTAACTATTCAGTGTAAATCATTTCTTATTCAGACAGTGCTTATTTTCTAGACGGGCAAATGTGCTGAGAAAGTGTTTCAAAAGGAAAATTAAAATAATTTAAATAGCTACATGTGATAAAGTTAGGTATTTTATACCTTTGACTAATTTATTTTTACCTTTGGCTAGTTTATAAATTTCGGAACAAGACTTGGAACAACACAGGACTAAGAACAGTTAAAAATCGTATCTTTATGTACCGTCATATGCTTGATTCTGTATCAGAGTCTTTTGCTGGGATAATGAAACGTGTGATCTTTAAACACAGCAAATGTGGACATGCAATACTTGAGGTTTCCTTCCTTTTACCCCAACTGGCCAACACTGACGATCATACAGTTTTCACACTTGCATGGAAATGGCTGGGCCAAAGAGAAGATTCGTATCTAATTCAGAATCTTTTCATGCTTTGAGCAAACAGTGACTACAACCTTTGCCTAAAGCTGGTCTTCTGAGGACAACTGCCATTACATGGCAGAAGTTCACAAGGAAAGAGTGTAGCATGTGTTGGGTTTGGACTCTAAATATGAAATTGTCACCTGATCAGGAGGAGGACAGTATACACATTTATCTAGTCGGCCAGGCCTAAGCAGCGCAGGGTCAATCAAGTCAGGGCGACTAGTAGCAGCCAACACATAAACACCTGGGGGGAAGAATAAAAATTATTACTAAGTCCTGGTGAGATTTTTGTTATAATAAACTATTTTGGTATTTACTATTATTACCCTGTAAGCCTTCTACTCCATCCAGCTGAGTTAGCAACTGATTAACCACACGGTCTGTGACTCCTGTATTATCATGGCCTCGCCGAGGAGCAATGGATTCAAATTCATCGAAGAAAAGAATGCAGGGTTTTGCAGCCTGAGCTCTGGGAGAAACAAACAGTATTTAATAGTTTTGAATAGGGCTTCAGAGTTTGCAAGGTAATTTTATATACATGCACACACACATGTTATGTATTTATTTAAAGCCCACAACAAATCCTTGAAAAAGGCAAGGCCTATGCAATTTACTAGTTCTCAGTAAATTGGGTCTTAGCAAGGTCAAGGTGTTTGCTTATGACGCAGGCCTCCTGGCCAAGAACTAAAACCAGAGTCTTATTCAATAAGTGAAATGCTTCTTTGATTCTTAATATAAGTAAACATTTTTATATGCCTTCTAGAGGCCTGGTGCATGAAATTCGTACACTCGGCTGGGGGGAGTCCCTCAGCCCGGCCCTTGCCCTCTCACAGTCCGGGAGCCTTGGGAGATGTCCAACTGCCGGCTTAGGCCCATGGGGAGTGGGCCTAAGCCATCAGTGGGACATCCTTAGTGCTGCCGCGGAGGTGGGAGAGGCTCTCACCACTACTGCTGTGCTTGCCAGCCCTGAGTCTGGCTTCTGGCTGAGCAGTGCTCCCCTGTGGGAGTGCACTGACCACCAGGGGGCAGCTCCTGCATTGAGCGTCTGACCTCTGGTGGTCAGTGCGCATCATAGCAACCGGTTGTTCTGCTGTTCAGTCGATTTGCATATTAGCCTTTCATTATATAAGACTGGCCACCTTTATTTCTTTTGTGAAATGCCTATTCATATCTTTTTGTCCATTTAAAATTTGGCAAGCTCATTATTTTCATATTGTTTTGTAAGAACTCTGTATAAAATATATTTTGGTTATGTATATTACCTTTTTTCCTAATTTGAACTTTGACTTTTAATGTATTACTTGATTAACTAATTTTGTTTTAATTAAAGAAAAGAGAATATAAATTCCAGCTCTGGTAACAGGCTGGACTAGATGTCTGAAGAACTGCCCCTACTACAAAACACCTGTCATGCTGATTTAAAAAAACACACCCAACCGTATCTTATTAAATTAGCATGACAAGTAAAACAAATCTGAGGCCAACAACAGACTAGAACAGGGGTGGGCAAACTTTTTGACTCGAGGGCCACAATGGGTTCTTAAACTGGACCGGAGGGCTGGAACAAAAGCATGGATGGAGTGTTTGTGTGAACTAAGATAAATTCAAAGTAAACATCATTACATAAAAGGGTACAGTCTTTTTTTTTTTTTTTTTAGTTTTATTCATTTCAAACGGGCTGGATCCGGCCCGCGGGCAGTAGTTTGCCCATTGCTGGACTAGCATGATCTGCTCATGGAATGATTGCCAAAACTTTCCTAGAAAACCACTGGGTCTGATATTTGATTTGTGTAAAGATTTTGAACAAGTGACTAATTTTTCCCCTACAGTTACAGGACTATTTAGATTTTGTTTCTTCTTTCCTTGATTTTGGTCCATTCTATTTTTGTCCATGTCACCCAAGTTTCAAAAGTATTGGCATAAAGTTTGTCATATTATTTCATAATTTTCCCTTTTACATTTCTCATATCTTTAGTCATGTCCCTTTTTTGTCCCTAATATTGTTGATTCATACTCACTTTCTTCTTGATCTTGTTAACGATCGATCAGTTGTACCAGGCTTTCAAAAAATATTTGGGTTTGTTAACTTCTCTACTGAATTGTTTTCTATTTAATTAATTTTTGCCCTTAAGTTTATTATTTCCTTTTATTTTTAGTTTATGCCCATACTTTCCTAATTTCATGAGATGAATATCTACTGATCAACTTTAACCTTTTTTCCCCCCTAAGAATTTAAGGCTATATGTTATCCTTGAAATAAGTTGTGCAGCATCTGATAATTTTAATAGAATTTTCATTATTTTTTAAAATATATATTTTTATTGATTTCCGAGAGGAAGGGAGAGGGAGAGAAAGATAGAAACATCAATGATGAGAGAGAATCATTGATCAGTTGCCTCCTGCATGCCCCCCAGTGGGGATCAAGCCTGCAACCCAGGCATGTGCCCCTGACTGGAATCGAACCTGGGACCTTTCAGTCCGCAGGCCAATGCTCTATCCACTGAGCGAAACCAGCTAGGCTAGGATTTTCATTATTTAATAGTGCCAAGTATTTTCCATTATGATCTCCTTGTTAACCCATGAGTTATTTAGAAGAGTTTTGTTTTTTTTAATATCTAAATGTATGGAAGGGGATTATCCTTTTGTCATTTATTTTGTGTATTCAGAAAATAGTCTGTGAGATACTGTTTCTTTGAAACTTACTGTAATTGCTGTATATGGCCTGGCACATGGCCAATTTTCAAATATGTTCTAGGTGTGCTTGAAAAGAATACATCGTCTCCAGTTGTTGGGTACATGTTCTAAATATGCTTAGAGTAATCTTGCTGAATATGTTGTTTAAATCTTCTAAATTTTTACTATTTTAAACCTCAATCTAACTAATTATGGAGACCTATGTTAAAATATTTTCCTATGAAGGTGGATTTGTCAATTTCTCCTTGCAATTCTGTCAATTTTTGTCTTAAATATTTTGAAGCTATAATATTAGATACAAACAATAGAACTGTACTGTCTTCCTGATAAATTGACCCTTTTGTCAATATGGTGACTATCTTTATCTATAACAATGCTTTCCTGGTAATGTTCCATTTCTAAAATTGGGTGGTGGATATACAAGAATTCATATTGTTATTATTCTTCAAAATGTATATGTACATTACATATATTCTCCTAATTGCTCATTTTATATACAATTTTAGAAGAATGAAGTAGCTTTTTAATTTTAAAACTCCCTAGAATCTAATCACATTTAAATAATTATTTTGATTCTAAAATATTAGCTTTTTATTCATATGTATCTATATATATATATAAGCCTAAGCGACCGTTCGACCGGTAGCTATGACGCACACTGACCACCAGGGGGCAGACACTCACCCCACAGGCATGGAAACATGGAACAGACTGATGAATCTCAGAGGGGAGAAGGGGGAGGGTGGGAAGAGATTAACCAAAGATCTTATATGCATATACTAGAGGCCTGGTGCATGGATTCGTGCACCGGTGGGGTCCCTCAGCCTGGCCTGTGGGGACTGGGCCAAAACTGGCAGTCCAACATCCCCCGAGGAGTCCAGGATTCCAAGAGGGCATAGGCCAAGCTAAGGGACCCCACCGGTGCACCAATCCATGCACCGGGCCTCTAGTTTTTATATAAATGCAGTAACAGTTATACCCTTAATTAAGTTGGCCACACGGAATCTTAAATTAAACTAGATTGCCCAAGGAAGTCATTTTGACTGTTTTTTAATTTCAATTAGAAAAACAATTATGTATATAAGGACACAATGTCTTAGAATTTCGTGACTTTTTTTTACAACATATGAATGCGTTTATTAATAATTGTAGTTACCTCCCCCTCCATTTCCGGTATATATATGTGTGTTATACCTCTATTGCCCAAAAGCAGTCATTTTGACTGCTTGGGGGAAATTATGACTCTTATTATTGAATTGAGTAAATTTCTTATATGACCAGGTCTGCTCTGTATTGAAATAACAGTTTTCATTTTTTTTCCGATTACCGTCACATGATAACATACAAGTACATGATAAATTGTCGATACTTGATAAGTTGCAGTTGCTCAATTAGCTAAACTAGTACTTGTTATTCGAATCTTTATGCAGTGATACTTGTTCTAATAAGTTGTTTATTGTATTTCTTTTGCGCCCTAAATTCATGAAAGAAATGTCGAATAGAAGTGAGTTATTGGAAAAGCTAAGGAACGTAAGTGAAGAGTGCTCCGATATTATTCTTTCACAATGCAGTCATTTTGACTGCTTTTGGGCAATATAGGTATATACTAAATTTCCGTCTTTCTAGTGTTAAAAAGATAAAGTACAGCAATTATGTGGTTCATATAAGGATTTACTTTGAGGTTCCTTTGAATAACCACTTATGTATGATTCCACTTTCAGCATTTCAGGAATATTTCTTTTGTAAACATAAAACCAAATAATTTACCAAACTTAACATTGAAAATGTTTTATATTTAAGTGGTACTTGGTGAAACAGAATCTTTGTTTTCTAGATTATTAATAATCCACATAAATCACAGCTTTCAAATATCAGTTCTTAAAACACACACACACACACACACACACACACACACACAAACCAACTGAAGACCAGAAAGCATTGACTAATAAATAATGGAGTGAGTTACTTAAAAAACACTCATAGTGAACCAACCTAGTAAAAATATCCCGAACAGCTTGCTCACTTGCTCCAATATATTTGCTGAGTAACTCTGGCCCCTATTAGATAAAATAAAATTAAATTAGAATTACGATAAAATTGTTTAAAAACAATATATAATTTTTGTTTATGACTACGGCCAAATGCAGTCATAGAAAATTTTTAATATGATTAAGTGTCTCTTGAACCCATTTAAAAATTATGTGGCTAGAATAAATATCATACCACAAGTTCTACACTTGGTGTTTCCTCTGCCTAGACATTTGTCCCCAGATAGTCTCATGGCCCATTCATTGCTTCATTTCATTTAGATCTATGACAAAATGCGACATTCTCAGAAAAGCCTTACCCAACAACCCCATTTTGACCCACTCTAATGACTGCACCTCTTTATCCTGCTTGTCTTCCCAAGTAGCATCTACCACCACCTGGCAGTATATTATATATTGAATGTGTCTGTTTATTGTCTTTCACCATTAATAGAATATAAACTGCAAAAAGGCAGTTTTATTCGGCACTGAATCCCCAGTGCCAAAATAATGCCTGCCACATAGTACTGAATAGTTATTTATTTAGTAAAGTAATGAATGGTTTACAAGGGGGAAATGTTCTATTTCAAATCGTTGGAGATTCCAAAAAATATGTAATGAGATGAATTACTTTAATCGGCATCTTGAATTACTGAGACCAGTTTATTTGTACACAAGTTGGAGACTATATCATCCAAAACAAACTTTACTACATATAACAAAATCAATGAGGCCCTGGCCAGTGTGGTTCAGTTGGTTGAACATCATCCTGTGTACCGAGGGGTCTCTGGTTCAATTTCCAGCCATGCCCAAGTTGTGGGTTCGTCCAACGGGAGGCAACCGAATGCTGTTTCTTTCTCTCTCTCTCTCCTCTCTCTAAAACGTTTTTAACAATGACAAAACAATAGTGAGGATAGTCTTTTAAATTGGGATCTTTAAGGAAAAAAACACACACACCTGAATAGGTCCTAAAGTGATCTCCAGTGAAAGATCATTACCTCGAAAAGACCAAACACTGATCAGGATATGTGACCAAGATAAGGAACATCTAGCTCACTGGTGTGGTTGAGTGTCAAACCTTAAACTGGTCCACCCAGAGAGATTAGCTCTCTACTGAAACCTTTCCACATAGAACTCACCACAAATTGTGTTTTGAAAATCTACTAAAGGCCTAAGATGTCCTTCCTAAATTCTAAAATTCAACAATATTCACAAGCTTTACTCTTAAAATTATGTTTTTTAAAACCAGTGAAACTACATTCCAGTAACAAGGAAAAAAGATAAACAAGGTCACAGTTATTCCAGAAAAAAAGATAGGAAAATTTAAACGTTACAATGTTTCTCCATTATTGCCAGAATACTCATGTAACCAGCTCACAAAAAAATCATGTGATAAAAGAAAGGTAGGCATAAGTCAATTGTGAAATACTATACACTGGCTTTCAGTTTATAAATCAATTTTGAATAAGGTTATAATATATGATTCCTTTGCCTGAAACCTAATCACTCTTGATAAACTAATACTGCTGGTTGCTGAAACTGTACAACTAAGATATCAGAACCCAGACTAGTGGACTATGAGACATGCTGGCATATCCCTTCATTACCACACTCACCTTGTATCTGAAAAAACTCAGACCTAGTGTGACACAAGCGAAGATGAAATAGCCATCAGTAAGAGAACCACAAACCTAGCTTCCTGCCTGAGTGTGGTCTCCAGTCCTTATCTTTTAGGCCAGCCGTGGGCAAACTACGGCCCGCGGGCCGGATCCGGTCCATTTGAAATGAATAAAACTAAAAAAAAAAAAGACTGTACCCTTTTATGTAATGATGTTTACTTTGAATTTATATTAGTTCACACAAACACTCCATCCATGCTTTTGTTCCGGCCCTCCGGTCCAGTTTAAGAACCCATTGTGGCCCTCGAGTCAAAAAGTTTGCCCACCCGTTTTAGGCTTTCTTCTCCCTTCAAATATAGTGTGCTCTTTGATTTGACTATTTGTGTATAATTCCATTTATAAAGCATGAAGATTTTCCGTAAGAGCATAAGCCCTACAAAAGACAGGTGGCTCATTATTCAATTTGCTCACAGCTTTACTAAATGGATCACTGCTCCTACTAGCTTTCCAAATATCAGACTAACCCATAAAAAATAATGGTGCTCTGGCTGGTGTAGCTCGGTTGGAGCGTCGTCTCGTGCGCAAAAAGATGGCGGGTTCAATTCTCCATCAGAGCTCATACCCAGATTGTGGGTTTGGTCCCCAGTTGGGGCACGTTCAACCGATAAATGTTTCTCTCTCACACTGGTATTTCTCTCCCTCCCCCTCTCTCTACCTTCCCCTTCCATTCTCTAAAAATCAATTGAAAAAAAGAAAGAAACCTAAATGGTGGTGGTGAGAATGTGGAGAAAGAAGCACCCTCATACATTACTGGTGAGAAAGTAAAATGGTGGAATCACTGTGAAAAACAGTTTGGCGATTCCTCAAAAAGTTACACATAGAATTAAAATATCACCCAGCAATTACCCTCCAAGGTATATAGATTCAAGAGAAATAAAAGCATGTCCACACAGAAATTTGTAGACAATTTATAGCAGTATGATTCATAATAGCCAAAAGATGAAAACAACCCAACTGTCTAGTGACGAACAGATAAACAAACTGTGGCATATCCATACAATGGAATATTATTCAGGCATAAAAAGGACTAGAGTACCTGCTACAACTTGGATGACCCTTGAAAACATTATGCTAAGCGAAAGAAGCTAGACACAACAGGTGGGACACAGTTCATGATTCCTTTTATATGACATGTCCAGAATAGGCAAATCCATAGAGACAGAAAACAGATTACTGGTTGCCAGGGAAAGGAGGGAATAGGGAAAGGGATGAAAAAGTTTTGAAACTGGAGAGCATTGTGACTGAATTAAATGCCACTAAATTATACACTTTAAAATAGTTAATTACATATTACATAAATTTTATCCCAATAAAAAGAAAAGACAAATGCAAAACATACCTTGACACTAATAAAATTCATTCCACTCTCTCGTGCAATTACCCCAGCTAGTAAGGTTTTTCCTGTTCCAGGAGGGCCATACAACAGTACTCCTGTTCTCTGTCGTATGGGCAAGTTTGCAAATAATTCTGGGTACTGAAAAATACAAAAATATGACATCTCAGATCTAACCAATGACTAAGCAGCAGCCAAAGATCAATGTATACAATAAGTATTCAGATGGGGATAATTGCCACCTTTATTAACAGAACAATGATAGAAAATAAAATTATCACTCAATAAACAAACTCCTTAGATTTTTTTCCCCCCAATTAAATCATGGAACACATTCTACACAAAGTGCATGTAGCTGCATAGAATTTCTTTCCATTTTTTTCTGTGTGTGTGTTTTTTTAATACTATAAATGTACTACAGCCCTAGCCAGTTTTGCTCAGTGGATAGAGCGTCGGCCCTGGGACCAAAGGGTCCCCAGTTTGAATCTGGTCAAGGGCACATACCCAGGTTGTGGGCTCAATCCCTGGCCCTGGCAGGGGCATGAGTGGGAGGCAATCAATCAATATGTCTCTCTCACAAATCAATGGAAAAGTATCCTTAAATGAGGATTAAAAGAAAAAAGTACTACATTAATAAAAACCAGTCTTTTAATAAGTATACTGCCTTCCACTTACATGGTTCATGGGCAAGTTCTGACAGCTATGCAATTCAAAGAAAGAAGAAATAATGGAAAGGCTTGGGTAATGATAATAGACAGCAAAATTTCCCATTTGGTTACATTAACTGAGGTCCTTACCCATTTCTCTCCTCTTTGCCTAGGTCCCTGGTCTCATGCAATGATGCTTCTCTCTCAGGTTTCCAATTTAAACACACTCACCCCTAGTCACTACCTTGTGATCTGAAGAACAATCTACATTTGCCCCTATATTCTGCCATCTGCTTGGTCTATGCTGCCTGATCACTCTGCCTTTCCAGAACTGACACGCGGAGTCTGGAAATGTGGCTTCATCCATCAGTTCTGTGGCCTAGATGACTCTCCACCTCCCAGTTATTCCTACCTATTTCTGTTCAAATCCCAGCTGACAGTTCATTTTGCTTTAGTACAACCTGAATGAGTCACACAAAACATAAGAATTATGAAATTCACATCAAAATGTATTTAATGTGCCCAACCAGGTTTGGCTCAATGCATAGATCATCGGCCTGCAGACTGAAAGGTCCCAGGTTCAATTTCGATCAAGGGCACATGCCCAGTTTGTGGGCTCAATCCCCAGTGGGGGGTGTGCAGGAGGCAGCCAATCAATAATTCTCTCTCATCACTGATGTTTCTCTCTCCCTTCCTCTCTAAAATCAATTAAAAAATATATATTTTTAAAAAGTATTTAATGTAAATACCACCCCCACTTTCTTTATAATCTTCTTATGGGCAAGGAGTACATCTAATATTTAAAAAGTCTGTTAGCGTACCAAAAAATAGTGCTGGACATTTCTTTGGTTACTAAGAAAATACTTGTTGAATCAAACTGAGAATGGGCAGGCCAACACATAAAGCCAGTGACTCAGTGGATCTCTAGGAGTAAGTACTTGATTTTTTAAAAGTACCTTGGCTGGTAACTGGATGGTATCCATAAGGATCTGCCGAACTTCATGTAATCCACCAATCTTGTCCCAGCCCAGGTCCTGAGGTTTATGCAGGTTGACGTTTCGCAGAGATGCAGGAACAAATCCTTGGAGAGCCTTCTGGAAGTCCAGTGTTGTTAAAAGCAATTCTGTTTAAAAATAAACAAAACTTCTTTTGGTAGTCATATCTACGTATGAATTTTCAAAAGATGCCATCTACTTAGCTGACAATGCCAATCTTCTACTCAACCAACTACATATTTGAATACTAAAATGGAATATATTTAATTTGTCCCTTACTACAATTACATTTCTCCACCATGGAATGAAGATTTTAACTTTTGGTTTTAATGGTAAAACATACCTTCCCTGGTGGATATACTCTGATGAGAGAGATGAGAATGTATGGCTCGATCCACGAGCACTGTAAAATCTCTGGCCACAAACCCTTCAGTTTCTTTAGCTATACGTTGCAGGTCAAGGTCAGTGAACTTGTTTATATCACAGTCCAGTTTATTTTTTATTACATTATGCAGAATTTCACATCTTTGTTCCTAAAGAAAAAAACACAAAATTCAAATTTCTAATTTTTGCTCAGCTGTAAATTTTAGTACATATACTTTGAGAACTATCAGGTTGGCGTAATCTACCGTGACAGAAAGCAGACTGGTGATTGTCTGCAGATGGAATGGGGGAGGGATGGACTGCAAAGGGGCACTAGGAAACTTCTGGGAGTGATGGAAATGTTTGCTACCCTAATTGTGGTGATGGTGCCATGGTATATTAACATGTTAAAAGTGATCCAATTTGCCCTGGTCCATGTTTCTAAGTGGTTAGAGCAGGGGTAGGCAAACTTTTTGACTCAAGGGCCACAGTGGGTTCTTTAACTGGACAGGAGGGCCGGAACAAAAGCTTGGATGGAGTGTTTGTGTGAACTAATATAAATTCAAAGTAAACATCATTACATAAAAGGGTACGGTCTTTTTTTTTTTTTTAGTTTTATTCATTTCAAACGGGCCAGATCCGGCCCGCGGGCCGTAGTTTGCCCACGGCTGGGTTAGAGCATTGCCCCATGCACTGAAGCGTCTTGGGTTTGATCCCAGTCAAGGGCACATATCTGTGTTGCAGGTTTGATCCCTGACCCAGGCCAGGGTGCATGCAGGGAGCAACCAATAGATGTGTCTTTCTCATATCCATGTTTCTCTCCCTCTCTCCTTCCCTCCCTCCCTCCCATTCTCTCTAAAAATCAATGGGAAAAATATCCTCAGGTGAGGATTAACGACAACCAAAGAAAGTGAGCAAACTGTACATTTTAAATAATGAGTTTGTCTTCTTCAATTATACCTCAATAAGGTATAAAAAACTTTGATAAATAATTGCTATTTCTTTCTTCATTAAGAAAAGCCTTTTTTAGTAAAATCTGGTTTCTTTCAGTGTTTTTTTTTGTTCCTATAAAACTTATTTTTAAAAACATGTTCAATGGCCAAAACCACTATCATTTTGTTATCCTATTTAATAATAGACAAATATGGTAATTGACCATACCTTCGCTACACCTCCCATTGGCTAATCAGCATGATATGCAGATCAACTGCCAACAAAGATGGTGGTTAATTTGCATACGTAGGCTCCATGCGGTGGAGCGAAGACTGATGGCCTGGGGCAGGCGGAGCAGCAAGGCCTCATGTCCCCAGGGCCGACAGAGCAGCGAGGCCTGATGTTTCTGGGGCCAGCGGAGCAGTGAGGCCTGACGGCCCCAGGGACGGCAGAACAGAGAGGCCTCACGGCTCCAGGGCCAACAGAGCAGCGAAGCCTCACGTTTCCGGGGCCGGCTCCAGCCAGAACTTGGCCAGAGCGAAGGCCTGGGCCCCGGGTGCCGGAGGCAAACCAGTGCCAGCAGCCAGGGGTAAGGAAGGCCTATTGCACGAATCTCTTCGTGCAACAGGCCTCTAGTACTTAATAACAGGTATAATAATTTTATTCTCTTTTTTTAAGATATGTATTTATTGATTTTAGAAAGAGAAGAAGGGAGAGGGAAGAGAGACAAAAACATCAATATGAGAGAGGAACATTGATCAACTGCCTCCCATTACTCCCCCCCCCACCCCACCCCAATCCGTACTTCGACCAGGGATGGAACCCGAAACCTGGGCAGGTGCCCTGACTGGAAATTGAACCGGCGACCTTTTGGTGCATGGGGCAATGCTCCAACCAACTGAGCAGGTCAATACCTTTATTCTTCAATAACAGTTAGTTAGCACAGGGGTGTTGAGTATTTAGGGTAGATGCTAGGTAAGAATTTTAAATAAGAAGTTAAAATGTGCTTGCCAGTCCCAGATGAGCTATCACCACATAAACCATCATGAACTTGAGTCCCCAAAGGGGACGATGTGCCTTATGTTCTTGTGAAATCATGATTTATAATATGAAATATATATTTGGTTTTTGTCCTCATGTCTGGCACTGATTTCCTAAAACTCTTTGAATTTCCTAAGTGATGAGAGTGATAAAGGGGTCCTGACATTCACAACAAACCCCTTTCAATCACATGAGTTTATGTTAATGAGGTGACTTTGGGAAAGCACCTAAGATGGGGGCTGGTTGGCAGGGGAACCAACTGTAATTAGAGAGTTGAAACCTCCCGACTTCCCAGGATCGGAGTGGGGCTGGAGACTGAATTAACCGCCCATGGCCAATGATTTAATCAATCATGCCAGTATTTTATGAAGCCTCCATAAAAATCCAAAGGAGCAGGTTCAGAGAGCTTCTAACTTGGTGAACCAGACACTTCTGTGTGCCAAAGTGCTGTGCCCCAAGCTCCACGGGACAGAAACTCTTCTGTGAGGACAGGATCTCACCCTATGTATCTTTTCATCTAGGTGTTGATTCATATCCTTCAACATCCTCTGTAATAAACTAGTAGTCTAGTGAGTAAACTAGTATCCTAAATTGTGTGAGCTGATCTAGCAAATTAATTGAACTCAAGGAGGGGGCTGTGGGAATCCCTGATTTATGCAAAGTGCAGGGTCTGAGTATTTAGGGTAGATGCTAGGACTTGAAATTGGACTGGACTTAAAATCAACATCTGAAGTGGAGGGCTGTCTGTGATAGTGTCAGAATTGAGTTGAATTGTAGGACTCCCGGCTGGTGTCCAAGAATTTGCTTAGTGGTGTGAGGAAAAGACCCACACATTGGAACTGAATGCTGAAATCAGTGAATACAAAATATTAGTGCTGTCAAAAAAACCAAAAAACAGTTTGCCTGGCCAGTGTGGCTCAGCGATTGAGTGTCAACTCATACACCAAGAGGTCACAGGTTGGATTTCTGGTCAGGACACATGTCCAGGTTGTGGGCTTGATCCCCAGTAGGAGGTGTACAGAAGGCAACCGATCAATGTTCCCCTCTCATTGATGTTTCTATCTCTACCTCCTCCTTTCTCTCTCTCTAAAAAATCAATAAAGCATATTTTTTAAAAGTTTAATCAAATTTTTATAAGATATTTATTTGCATTCTCATTGCCCTTATTCATTAAGAAAAAAATGCTTGAAAAAGCAATTATGTGAGGTGTTGGATGTGTTAAGATGATTGTGGTAAATATTTCACAATGTGTATCAAATCATGTTGTACACCTTAAATCTATGCAATTTTGTCAAATTATATGTCAATAAAGCTGAAAAATCCTAATTTCCATGATGTATTTACACATTCCACCAAAAAACTGAAGTAGTTCAGAATTTTTAGGTTGTTTCTTTTAAAAGGAATAAAAAAAGAAAACTAGTTTGAAAAAAAAGAAGAAATGCTGTTTTCAAAAAAGCCATTTCCTCAGAAAGTACATAGTAATATGAAAATTGTAAGCACAATATGCACCAAATGCCACCTTTTAAAATATTCTTAAAATAATTTTTTTTTTCTATTTGATGAGAGAGACAGAGAGAGAGAGAGAAAGAGACACTGATTTCTTGTTCCACCTATTTATGAATTCATTAGTTGCTTCTTCCATGTGCCCTGACTGAGGATTAAACCTGCAACCTTGGTGTATTGGGACGATGCCCTAACCAACTGAGCTACCCGGCCAGGGTCTAAAATATTCTTAAGATCACTAACATAAGCATAGAGCCATAAATCAATAAAATTGAAACAATTTACATAAAGGATATACTTCAACAATTTTCACAAGCAGTATGTTACCTGATCAGGAGGATGGATATGCTGGACACACTGAAATATGTGAATTCCTTGAGGAGAAACAAGTGAAGGATGCAGGGAATGTTGAGACTGGCTTGTGGCAATCAGTGCAACCAAACTTCCCATGGAAATAAACTCTTTCAAAATATTGTTCAAAGCTAGAATCAAGCAATACAGTGTAAAAGCTTAGTAAATCTAAACACAGAAATTTTAAATGAAAAATAATGATAATCTAAAGTCATGCTCTAAGGTGGAATATGAATGGTTAGTCTCCTTCATATTTTTTAAAAATTAAATCTTCTATTCATTCAATGCACTCATTTATCTATTAAGGACCTAAAATTTTTGACCTGGCTCTAACCAATCTAATGGAGCAGAATAAGAGGCACTGAATGCTCAGAAAAATGCCTAGTGAAGTTCCTTACTTCTGGATCGATGCAGTAAATGAAAAGGAGTCTCTGAAATAAATATTATGGAAGGGTAATAACTTTCCACATTGTGTTCTGTAATAAAGCAAAATATAGCTCAATGAGTTCCTGAACAATCGCTTTCCACCCCAGGACTTGCAGGTTTGGGTGGTTATAGGTTGACAATGAACCAGGCATTAGTAATGTGTATCTGAGTCCTGACCTAGGAATTTGCAGCATTCCCTTAAACACCATACTTACAAGCCTTGCAAATGCTATAGGATTCAAATGTGAGATTAACATGGTTTATAATAATCCAAGCCACTGTTTTGCATTTTGTATCTATTTTAGCTCTTGAAAACCTTGAGGCAGCTGAATGCTGCCAAATCCTCTACCCATTGCCCCTGCCCCCAGTCCTCTCCTTGAATTCTAAGCTCCAGCCATGGGTTATTCCCTAACATACCATGATTCTTGTACCCCTGTGCTTTGCCTGTGGACCACACTTTCTTTGGTTCATATTAGCATGAAGCTACTTCATGCTAATTTCTACTCCCCCATCAAAACTCATCTCAGTTATCAACTCCTCCAAGAAGCCTTCCCTGTCAAGTCCTTACCCTCATACGACCCCCAATTTGGGGTATGTGTTCCTATAGTGCCCTGTAATACTCCAAGCAGAGCATACTGCCCACCTCCTAGTTGGGTCACCCTGGTCAAATTACCTATTCTTTGAATATCTCTTTCCCACCTGTAAAACCACAATATCTGCATGTAGAGTACAAAGCAATCTGTAGCCCAGAAAGGGCACTCATCACATGGCAGCTACCATTATTTTTATCAGTATTCTAAATTAAAATTGTCTGTTGCCGAAACCGGTTTGGCTCAGTGGATAGAGCGTCAGCCTGCGGACTGAAAGGTCCCAGGTTCGATTCCGGTCAAGGGCATGTACCTGGGTTGTGGGCATATCCCCAGTAAGAGATGTGCAGGAGGCAGTTGATCGATGTTTCTCTCTCATCGATGTTTCTAACTCTCTATCTCTCTCCCTTCCTCTCTGTAAAAAAATCAATAAAATATATTTTAAAAAAAATTGTCTGTTTACTTTTCTCTCTTCTCCCAGACTTTGAAAATAAAGACTGCACAAGCAATAGACAAATATTTGTCAAATGAACAAAGCAAGAGTAAATCTGTACAATTAAGCAATTTCTTATCAGTACAGGAGAATGAAAAGGCCCCAAAGCCCGATCATGAAGTTGCAGAATTTCCACACTGCTCTTATTCTACAGATTTTTGCTAATACAGACCAAGTGTAGAATGCTATCAGAAGCTCGAGACATAACAGCATATATTCTTTTCTCTGAAGAGAGAAGATTTGCCATTAAGACTAAAAATGCTGCCTGATGAAAGAAAAGGGCCTGAAGCCAGGGATGGGTGTGTTGCCATTACCATGCGCCAGCCTCTGGCTCTGTACCACCTCAGGACCCCGCTCGTGCTCCGGTGCAGCAGGCAGGCCAATAATGAGATCCAGGTCGTCCAGCAGAACAACAGAAGGCTGCCTGGAGGCAGCCTCTGAGAAAGCTGTCTCTAGGGTTTTTTGTATGTTTTCAAGCCTTTTTCCTTAAGACAAAAGATATCAAGTAGTTAATATTATTTCAGGGCTGGGAAAGCTCAGGCTACCATTTTGAAAGCATTAGAAAAGCTCAATATTAACTATTAAAATTTGATCCATATTTTGTTAATATACCAATTTTTAAAATTTGTTAATCATTGACATGGTTTAATTAATACAGCGTCAAAGGACGAAGGAATTTTATAAAACTGAAAAAAAGAATATGCTACTATAATTTCTGAATGTATGTATTTATACCTCACCTCGTTCCATATGGAATTTCAGGTGGCTTACAACAAAATAGTAAAATAAAGGCATATTGTGGGAAAATGTAAATGAGAACATGGGATCAGGATTTAGATAAAATCAAACACAAATGAACCTAGAATTGCTGTATATGAAGAATAAATTTGGCTTTAAAGTTCCTGGTGAATTATAAAGTCTTAATTTTCAAAGAATGGAAAACATACCAAATCATAAACCAATGTAAGGAGTTATTTAGCTGTAAAACAAAATTTTCACATGAGGCTTCAAACAGGACTGGGAGATGGGGAATCTCTCCAAAACCACCTTTACAGCATATGGAATAATGGGTTTCGCAAGCTATTTCTACTTTCTTACCATATACTAGATAAAAAAACAACAACCTGAAATTAAACAATGAGTTGGAACTATATGGTAGAGGTAGCCAAAGGGGTAAAAATAACTACTCAAAGTAAAATCTTTCCAATTGTTTAAAAAAATTGACTAGATAATAATGTCAATGTTAAAGACTTTTAAAAGTACAGAAGTGCAGCCCTAGCTGGTTTGGCTCACTGGATAGAGTGTTGGCCTGCGGAACAAGGGTCCTGGGTTCCATTTTGGTCAAAGGCACGTGACTTGCAAGGCTGCAGGCTCCTCCCTAGCTGGGGCCCTGGTTAGGGCTTGTGCAGGAGGCAACCAATCAATGTGTTTCTCTCACATTGATATTTCTCTCTATTTCCCTCTCTTCCACTCCTTCTAAAAAACAATGGAAAAATAGCCTCTGGTGAGGATTAATAGAAGTACAGAAGTGCATTTGGTAAATTGTAATTCACTTCGCTGTCCACTTCTACTCACCTTCCCTCCCGAGGCAACTGCTCTGCCAGTTTCCCATAACAATTCAGGGATAATTTATACCCTTTAGAGCAGGGATGGGGAATAGAATCATTTGGTCTGGTCCTGCCAAAGCATTAGGGGTGAGTTAATTAAATGTTTGACCAAATATAGCATGCTAATTTTTAAGTTGATAATTTTGTATGGTCCTCAAATTACGTTATAAATATTCAAATAGCTTTTGGCAGTAGAAAGGTTCTCACCCCTGCTTTAGAGTATATTCTAAATACTAACTTTCTCAGAGCGGCATTTTCAGGAATAGTCTACAAAGAGTTTTGGCAAGAAAAAAAAATGGCCTCCATTCATATGGAAAATTTAAACATTTTTATTAAATACATTAGAAAGCCAACCAAAGATTTAAATTTTTAAGGAACTTAAGATTAGATATTTGTATTTATTACAATAACAGCATTTAAATAATCTGTTTTTCTACCTGGATAGTCATACCTCGTAAAACCTTACAGTCAACCATCTCCACATGAGCGTCCAGTGTGTCAAATGCTTCCTTACAGAGCGCTTTGGCTAGAGTTGACTTTCCACTTCCCTACAAAATAATTAACTCATAAGAACTCAAAATATAGTCCGTCACAGAAATAGCCCCTGTCACTGTGGCAACCACAAAAATTAAGCCTCATCAATCAAGTACACACTATTATACGACAATATAGCTAAATAAAGCTGGGGTGGGGGGGCAGGTGACCCACATCCCTGGAACTATAGGATCACTTTACGGTGAGTGACATGTAACAAGTAACAGGAATGAGAGAGCACCTGGATTCATGAACTTGTAAGACAGCACTGCAGGATAAGTGGGAAAAACTATTTCCTAAATACTCAAGTCTAGCAAAGAGAACACATTATATTCTACAAAAAAACCAGGAGGTTCCAGCTTCCTAGCCTTAATAGCAGGATTCAAGTATTCTATAACCATACTAAAGGTAAACAGATGACAACACAATATCAGGAATATAAACCCACTGAAAGGGGCACTTCCCCACCCCAACTCCAACCTCAATTTGTACTAATACTAAAAATAATAAATTGCTTTGAAAAAAAGGGAAAAAAAGAGTATACACCAATTTAGCTGCTGTATGAGATATGCAGCAGCTGCTAAAGCAGGGCTTTTTTTTAAAGCTCACAGGAGCTGTATGTATGCATCCTATGTCACTATAGTGCCGACATGGCAAATAAACATCTAATTTGGTTTTTACAATTTGTTAGTTAAAACAATCACTAATATGTAAATCTTTTCTCTTTAAAAACAGGTAATGCTTCATTATTTATTAATAGGAGGAAATAATGTGAACATTCAACAATTATTTTAGATAAATAAAACTTATTCCTATTTAATTTCAAATATTTTTAATGAAAAATATTACCCACTTCTCTTATTATCTTAAATAAACTATAACTTTAATTCAGTTTCTTAGTAACTTGACAACGTAACTTGACCAATTAGGGTACAATGAAGCCCGCAGAGACTATTAAGGTGGGTAGAACAGTTTACTTTTCACATCAGGTAACTCCAGATTATATAGGGTTTTGATCCAATGTGCACTTTTTAATAATTTTTAGAACATACATAATAATTATAAATACTTAGTAGAAAAAGCTAAAAAATCTCTGGTAATCATCCCACCACACAGAAGTACCCTTTGCCAAGTATTCTAATATGTCTTCCTTATAGGCACTCCACTAACATTTATGCAAATTTATAAAGGTGGGATTACAGTATTCATGCAAGTTTGCAGTAAATCACTGTCCTCTTTATCAATAAATATAGAGCAGCATCTGCTCCCTAGTATACCATCACTGTGGGATATATTGGACCACAACGTTCAAAAAGCCCCTTAAGTGTATATTTATGCTGCTCCCAATTTTTAATTATTATAAGCTAAAATAAATATACACATACATACATATGTTTACTTATTTGTCAGATTATACCTTTAGGATAAATTTCTAGAAGCAGAATTCTACATCAAAACCTTTGTTTTTACATACTTAAAATTTTGCTAAGTATTGCTAGAGTGTACCCTTAAAAAGCTCAACACTGGTAGATTTTTATAGTTCTTTTAATAAATATTGATTTCTTTCCTCATACTACTATTATTTCTTACCACTGTTGTTTTGCCTAGCTTTAGCAACCCTACATTATTCTAATATGTTGTTTTTCATTATTGTGGACTAAAAAAACAGCCAAGGTTTTAATGCAAAGTTGAAATTCAACAGGCACTCAACAAACACTACCATCATCATAGTTTACAGAATTACATTTATATCTGAAGTCAATGGGTTTCAAAAAGAAATTAGGGGTGTTGTGGGATAGGTCCCACCAGTCATAATCATTTTGCCTAGTTAGAGGGCTTTTTCTCCTTACTGAAAATAATTCACATTTGTACAGCACTTTTTAGTTTACAGAGCCTTTTCGTGTATATTATTTCCTTAAATGAGGTGATTCTAAGAAGGCAAATAAGACACAAAAAAATGCCTTAAGTCAGGGCCAGTAAGTACATGAGAGACGTGGGACTCAAATCCAGGTCTTCGTTTGTTCTCCCTATTAGCCACGCTATCCTACATGAGACTTTGGTTTCTGAGTCAGTAGGAAATTCCTTTTTTCAAAAATAATATTCTACCATGATACATTTTGAAATTTGACACAGATAATCTAGAAACCACAGAGTACCTGCTATATTTTACTAGCTTTGCACACCTGGGATAAAGCCAACTTGATTGTGGCATATAATTCTTTTCACACATTGATCTGATTTGCTAATATTTTGTTGAGAATTTTTGTATCTATGTTTATGAGAGATAGTTTGTAGTTTTCTTTTCCTGTAATGTCTTTGTCTGGTTTTGGTGCTAGGGAAATGCTGGCTCAATAGAATGAGTTAGGAAGTATTATCTCAGCTTGTGTCCTCTGAAAGAGACTGTAGTGAAGTGGTATTATTTCTTACTTGTTTGGCAGAATTAACCCATGAACCCATCTGGGCCCTGGTGCTTTCTGTTCTGGATGACTATTAATTATTGACTCAATTTCTTTAATAGATATAGGCCTTTTTATATTGTCTGTTTCTTCTTGTGTGAGTTTTGGCAGCTTGTCTTCCAAAGGAATTGCTCTATTCATCTATATCATCATATTTGTGGACATAGAGTTTTCATTACTATTACTACTTTATTATCTTTTTTTCTATCCTCACCCGAGGATACATTTCTTAAATTGATTTTTATACAGAGAGAAGGGGTGGGGGAGAAGGAGGGAGGGAGGGAGCGAGGGTGGGAGGGTGGGAGAGAAAGAGAGAGGGAGAGAAGAAGAGAGAGAAATACTGATGAGAGAAACATCCATCAGTTGCCTCCTGTATGTGCCCTGACTGGGAATCGAACCTGCAACTTTTTGGTAAATGGGAGGATGCTCCATCCAATCTAGCCACCTGGCCAGGGCACTTTATTATCCTTTTAATGTCCATGGGAAATTTATCGATACCCCCCTTTCATTTCACATATTGGTAATTTCTCCCTCCCTCTCCTCCCTCCCTCCCTCTCTCTCCCCCCCCCCCCCACCCCATGTGTGTTTGTTCTAATTTTTTATTAGGCTATTACACAGGAGATTTACTTTGTAACAATCCATTTGATTTACAATTTGTGCACATTGTTTTCTGTGTGCTCCACTTTCAACTTAAATAATGCAAATTTTATCATGGCGTTTTCTTGTTCTTATGATAAATTCAAAATACTTTTTTCTCTTCTTTTTCCAGTTTTATTGAGCTATAATTGCCACATAACTTTCGGTAACTTATACAACATGATGATTTAGTAAACTTACTGGGGACTAGCCCAGTAGGGTTAATTAATGCCTCCATCATCTCATGTAATTACCATTTCTTTTTTGTGGTGATAACATTTAAGATCTACTCTCTTAGCAACTTTTAGGTATATAATACAGTACTGTTAACTATTATCACGGTGCTATACATTAGATCATCTCTCTTTTTATTTTTTCTTAGCTTGGCTAGAGGCTTATCAATTTCATTGGTCTTTTCAGAGAACCAGGTATTTTTGTTTCATATATTTTCTCTATTGATTTCCTGTTTCCAATTCATTGATTTCTGCTCTAATTATTATTTATTTTCTTCTGCTTACATTGAATTTCATTTATTCTTCTTTTCTAGTTTCCTGAGGTAGAAACGTAGATTACTGGAGTAGTTGCTATATTTTAAACAAAAATCAGAAGAAAGCAACTGGGCTAGTAACAGGAAAAAAGGTTATACTAGAGTTAAAAGTGAACAGAAATTTTAAAAGCCTTAAAATTTTGAACTGCAAAAAAGCATAAAGACTCACAAAGATCAAACTATACCCCTGGTGACAATACTTTTAGTAGAAAATAAAACTATAAGCCCTTTAAAAGGCCAGGGACCCTCTAACAAGATTGACAAGGTTTAAAAAGAGAGAAGACACAAAGCACCAATATCAGAAAACAGGACTTCACAGCAGATTCCGCAGTCATTAAGAGGACAAGACAATACTGAGAACAATTTTATGCTCATAAATTCGACAACTTAGAATAGAATAATTCCTCAAAAACGACAAACTACCAAATGTCTGCCAAGATAAAAATAGACAAATAAGGAAAATTGAATTTACAACTAAAAAGTTAACAATAAGAAAATCTCCAGGTCCAGATGGTTTTATTGGAGTTTTTACCACTTAAAGAACAATGAACACCAATTTCATATAACCTCTTCCAGAAAATAGAATGGTAGGAAAACACCTCTCAATTCTTTATAACCCTGACAGCAAAACCAGACAAAGAAATATTCTGTACGAAAACAGAAAATTATAGGCTAATATCTCTCATGAACTTAGATACCTTATTCATCACAACTTTCCAATATCTATTAGTAGGCCCTCAAAAATATTGAATGAATGAATGCTTTCAATACCTCGTATTAATCCTATATAATAAAAGCCTAATATGCTAAGTGCTCAACCGTTTCACCAGTCACTATGATGCACACTGACCACCAGGGGGCAGACGCTTCCACCAGTAGGTTAGCTTGCTGCTGGGGTCTGGCAGATCGGGACTGGGTGAGACAAGCCAGACATGCCCTGGAGCCCTCCTGCAGTCTCTCCCCAGCCCCGATCGTGCACCAGTGGGGTCCCTCAGCCTGACCTGCGCCCCCTTGTAATCCAGCACCCCTTAGAGGATGTCAGAGAGCTGGTTTCGGCCCAATCCCCACAAGCCAGCCAAGGGACCCCACCGGTGCATAAATCCGTGTGCACCGGTCCTCTAGTAACCCTATATAACAGATGGTCAGAACTCAGAGAGGAATTAAAAGTTATTAATGAAAATGAGCATATTTTAACCTCATACCTTTCCTCCTGTGAGTAAAACGGCTCCATTCCTAAGTCCAGCCACAAGGGACATTAGCTGCCGAGACAAAGGGCGTCCCAGGAGACTATGAGTGATGTGCTCCATGGAGGATACACCTAAGGAATTCACTCCTCTGCAAAATATGTAAATTGTTGCATGATAAAACACTGAAGCAGAATAAAATCTAGCTATAAAAAATTATAAAACTTTCCTTCCTAGGATAATGATTTTTAAAAGAGGAACATCTTACTCTTCTTTACTTGAAAGTATATGAAATTAATGCCAAATCTGAGGTACAGCTTTAAAACTAGTTTTTTATTTTCAAACATGTGCAAAACTAAGTTTGTCCAAATAGGATTCCTTAAGGAATCTGTCTTAACATATACAAATAACTCCCTTAAAATGATTTTTAGTTTGGTAATCAACATAATCATAAACGGGTGCTTTAGAAATGGTATAGGATACTTGAAGACTTATTTCCTCTTAAAAACTGCCTTTGAAATCCAGCTTTGATCTGTAGATTACAAAACATAAACTTCAACCTACTTCCTGTCTCTGACTGCCAATTTACTTCTGATAATATCAGAAATTCCTAAATTAGAGACTGAACTAAAGAAATTTTACTTTATACATGAATATTATGCTATATTTAAACATTATTACTTTACAGTTTAATTATTTTAATAAAACATTTACAGACTATACTATTAAAGGAAATCAAATCACTACTATTACCTCTACTAAAAGCCTCTGTGAAGAATTCTAAGAGGTAATGTTTATATGTCATTTCATACTGTATAAGTGATTTAAAAGATTAAGAGGTTCTTTCAGATTTGTCTAAAAGTTGAAGAAAACAATTAATCCCAATTAATACATTAATAAGATACTAAAGGAATAACTTAATTTGAAATATTTTTAAACATTCAACTAACGTTTTCAAATTTAACTTTCACAATAAATTTATTAGCTCTAAGAATTATTGTTTTATTCAAGCATAAATAAAACCAGGTCAAATCTAGTTGCTTTCTTCTCACAATCAAATTTCAAAGAAAAATTTCTAATAAGCTTCAGACTTTATCTAAGAAGACAAGGCAAATTACTAAGCTAGGTGTGAAAACAGAAATAATCCTTGAAAAAATACCTACTAATGCATTAGTAAGATTATTCAATGACATTAACATCTACTTTAATACTGACACATAAAAACCCTGCTAGAGATAATGTTGAACATGTCTCTAAACATGCTAGTTTGGCCATAACTTCTTACCCCAAGCAGTTCAGCTTTAAAAAAGGAAGAATAAAGTCAATTTCCTCACTGTTTTCTTCTTTTAGCATAGGATCTAGAAGGACCTATAGTAGCAAGGAAAAATCAGTTTTACATTTCAAAGCTGTATCTTTCGCCTGTTTTTCTTGGGTCCCAGAAAACTGAATTTCTGATTGTTACACCAGAGAGAAAAGATATAGTGTGCATGCAAGATCATTATTTAAAATAGCCTTGACAACAATAATTTACTCATCCAAGGAACACAAATATTTATGATCAACAAGCAGTAAAGAATGTTACTCCTTCATGCATTTTATAGACCTATCTTTATTTGCAAATTTGATTTGTGTCACATTCTTTTCACAATTCTTACATTTATTTGTATTTTCTCTAAATCATATTCCTTCAATTAAATTTTAAAAGTAGAGAAACAGTGTCTACTTCCAAACCACTGAAATTCTAAATGACTTCAGCATCTTCAGTTTTACAATGACAACAGCAAGTATCCTAACTAAAACATAATAGTCTAAAATAACCACTTTAAAAATACTTCTGGAAGTGATAATATTTGTAAAGAGCTGAGAATTTACGAATTGCCATAATAATATGAATTGTTCAGCAAAACTGCAAGTAAAAATCTGAATTTAAAAACTCAAACCACTAAGTTTTCCTTTGTTTCAAATACAGGAAGAATTTTAAATCATGATCCATTTACCAGTTAACACCATCAACTCTACTCCTTAAACTAAACTATGCTGAGGAATTGATTTTAAATTTAGGATAAATCAACAATTTATTAGGTAAGTTAAAGAGAGTATAGAATAAAATATTTTAAATCAAGTTATTCCTTATTTTATCATTTGCGCTTCTAATACACTTTAGCATGCAAGGAGTTACAAGTAAACTCATATCATTTCATTGAATGTTCAATAGGTTGTAATTACTTGTATTGTGATCTTCTGCAGCAGATTAGTACTCAACAGAAAAATATTCTTTTCTTTTTCTTTTTCCCAAGAATGAACTATATTCAGAGAAAACTCCTTCAACCCTATGGAAAAGAAAGTAATAAACGTATAGTACTGAAGCTGAGATGAAACACTATAAGATTTTAAATATCAAATTTATCTAAATATAACTAGAGGCACTCTTTGGGATGTAAAATCTGTTTAATTACCACTGTTATGTTTCCTGTTCACACGTGTCACAAGTTGGAAAAACAATGAAAAAATTTTATGACTTCTTCAATAGGAAAAATATCAAAATAACAAATTTACACACCATCTTTAATTTCCAGCTTAATATAGTCTTCCTCTGATATTATCAAAGGAAGTGTGGTTGTAGTAGACTGCTGTAGCCATGAAGAGAACACAGTTTTTATGTTTTCTTCACTTATATCTTTAGGCTGGAAAAAAAAAAAGAAAAGTAATAAATTATACTAATAGCTGACCTTAACCTTAACATCCTTCTTTTAACACCTTATCTTGCTAATAAAATGTACACCTTACCAAACAAAACCAGGAAGATGTTCACATTCTACAGGCATACACCAGTTTCTAAAGAATTAACAGAGTAGAAAAGTAAAACAGTCTAGCATTCTTTGAGGCTGAAAGATTAATACTAAAACAACATGGGAGAATGTGTTTTAAATTACATAAATGTAGCAAAAATGTCAACTTTTTAAAAGCCAAAACTGATCATATTTGTATTGGCACAACATATATAAGTGTACTGTTTATTAAAGACTCTGTTTCTCAGAAAGTTACTCACAGAATTACACATGATCTAGCAATTCAATTCCTAGATATATACGAAAAGAATTGAAAGCAGGGACTCAAACAGATGCTGTACACCAACATTCATCGCATTATTCAAAATAGCCAAAAAGGTGGAAACAATCTAAGTATCCACCAACAGATCAATGGATAAAACAAAAAACAAAACAAAAAAACCTGATCAATGAATAAACCAAATGTGAGGTATACATATATATATATATAATGTATTATTCAGCAATAAAAAGGGATCAAGTTCGACATATGCTACAACATGGATGAACCTTGAAAACATGTAAGTAAAATAAGCCAGACACAAAGGACAAATATTGTGTGATTCCATTTATATGATCTATCTAAAATAAGCAAATTCACAGAGACTATAGATGAGAGGTACTAGGATCTGGGGGATATGAGGGTAGGGAGTTACTGCTTAATGAGCACAGAGTTTCTGTTTGGGTGATGGAAAAGTTTTTGAAATAGATAGTGATGATGGCTGCACAACATTATGAATGGAATGCCACTGAACTGTACACCTAAAAATGATAAAACAGCATTTTTATGTTACACCTATTTTACTATGATAAAGGGTGGGGGGATTTATTTGCCCTTTTAACAAAAAGGAGTACTGCATTATTATTCTTTAGCTAAAGCAACTATAAAACATTTTTTTAATATATTTTATTGATTTTTTACAGAGAGGAAGGGAGAGGGATAGAGAGTCAGAAACATCAATGAGAGAGAAACATCGATCAGCTGCCTCCTGCACACTCCCTACTGGGGATGTGCCTGCAACCAAGGTACCTGCCCTTGACGGGAATTAAACCTGGGACCCTTGAGTCCACAGGCTGACGCTCTATCCACTGAGCCAAACCGGTTAGGGCAGCAACTAGAAATTTTACAACACAACTAAAACAATTGTGATATACTAGTAACATATAAATTTTAACTTACTAAGTTTTCTCTAGGTTGTAATTTTAGAGATCTTGGGATTTTAGGGATCATTTCCACTGGAGTTATCCTGACTACTGCATGCATTTCTATATTTAGTCTCTTTCTCAGGTCATCTGGAATCTGAAATTATAAAATAAACAAAAATATAATTATATTTAATGCTTGATTAAAAAATATTCCATAGCATAGATACTCATATTAACTTTTATGAATTCAGGTGAAATTATATATTATCATGATTCACAGTATAAACAAATATTCAGGTATTGTTATATCACAAACATTTCAATTTCCTCCTACATTTCTTTCTTTCAACAACCTCTTCAGAACGTGCTCAATGTCGACCTATCAAGTCAAGCCTGTTTGAGTACCTGATGGCAACTATTGGCATCCTTATTGGCCATGGCTCCCAACCTTTAAAATAGGGTGCGAAGTACACACTCTCACTACTCTCTTCTGTGGTCCCCAAGACTTTACCATCATCACTCCTTCACCCCGTTCTCATCACACAATTTCAAGGAAATAAGAGGGTATGCACACTTCATGGCAGAACCATTAATAAAGGTGATAAGTCATAACAAGTTCAGCCTTGGACAATGCAGTGGGGTCTCCTAAACTGAGTTTCGAGCTAACAGAAAATAATGAGGCAATGGTCCAGCGATTTAGAAAATGATGTAGATCAGAGATTAAAATTTTGTAAGTTGCCTGCATAAAGATCATAGGTTCCACTGTGAGAGTAAAAGAAATCCACAAAGGAAGCCCCCACCCCTTCCTACTTTGCTTCACTATCTTAATAATTTCTTCCCTTTTTCACCATAAAGTTTTACTTTACAATAATGGTTCAAAATTAGGTTCAAATAAATGGGGCTTGTGACTCATTTCACAAACGTGCAGCATTCATATTTGAGGCCAGGAAGAGAGGGTGGGACACTAGCTGCTCTGTCTACTTTCTCTCCTGTCACCACAAGTGAAAGAGTCGATACCAACAAAGTAAGCAGCTTCTGGGTACATTCCAATCCAGGTGCTGTCAGAGGCAGCCATGGGCCTCTCCTTACACTGGGCATTTCCCCCAATACATAACAAATCCTTTCTTTGCTTTTAAGAACTTGGAAACAGACGACGGAGGAAAAGGCCACGTGAAGATGGAGAAAGAGATTGGAGTCATTCAACCACAGCTGAAGAACCGTGCCTGGAGCCACCAAGACTGGAAGAGGCAAGGAAGGATTCTCCCCAGAGCCCTTTGGAAGGAGTACAACCCTGTCAACACCTTGAGAGAATAAATTTGTTTCTTATAAAAAAAAAAAAAAAAAAAGAACTTGGAAACAAACATTTGCAGGTATTACAGATGTGAGGCTTTATAGGGTATCCCAATCTAAGCATGAACTCTAGAGTCGCCCTGCCTGGGTTTGACTCCTAGTTCTACTTACTAGCTATTTAATCCCTGGCAAGTAATTTTGACCTCTCTGGGCCTGCGCCTAAGATTTTACTGTCAACGTTTACTTAGGCAAAAAATACACAATCATTACCCAAACAAGGACTTCACCCTACAATCAGAATGTGTCCCTGCAGGGATTTTAGATACTTTTTATTATACTGGCTTTCAATTAACATACAAAACATTATTCTAATTCATAATTTGGGGAAGTTCAAACAACATACAATTATTTCCTCCCTAATTATAAAATTTATACTAACCCAGACTTTCCCAAGATGAAGAGCTTCTACATTTTTGGTGTATTTTATAGCATTCTTCAATTCCTCAAGTCCATTCCAGACTACCTTTAGCACACAGGTCTTACCCGCTACTTGACTATGGTCTGGGCTAACTTGTTTTTGATCTAATGGTTCTGACACCTGCTTCTCTTTTTCAGGTGACAGGACATTTTGCTTTGTTTTACTTTGCTGTTGCTTTGGAGAAAGCAGTTGAACTAGGTTTCCATAGGTCACAGTAAAGCTGGGCTCTGCATCAAAATATTCTTGGTCCCATGGAAATACATGAATGGCAGAGTGTTTGTGAAACATAGATGTTGCTGATGCATTGCATATACTGGGAGGCTGAGATTTGCACACTCTGAAAATATTTCCTAGAGGAACAACATGTGACTGCATATTTTTGAATGCATTGATTTCAGTTACACCCCAGTAGGTCTCTTGTTTCTTCTCAGACCCAAAAGAAAAGATGCTTCCTATCATAGACCATAAGCTTGGGACTGATGGTGAGTCCAGTGTATCCTCGGGATCTGTTTCATTACACCCAGTGACTCTTCTAGTATTTGACTGAAGTCGCTTGGTTTGGAGTTCTTTTGCCAATTCTTTATGATCTCTTCCATAATTGTGAAATGTTTCACGCGTATTATCTGCTTTTGAAAATGTACTCTCTTTGGCTTGGCGGGTCTTTGGCTGAATGAGGAGTCTGGTGTCATTCTCCAACCTTCCGTAAGTAGCAGCTGGTATGAGTGCAACTGCATAGAAAATAAAGCTCATTAGTGCACGTTCACCTCTGCTTTGGACTCAATACTGTGTCGTACAGTATGATGGCACCTACCAATTTGGATAAATATGTAAGTTTGTTGATCAACCCAAACAGGAAAAATGGCTTTTGGAAAAACTATTCGAATTTGATCTAGAAGATGCTGTTCCAGGGAAGCAGCATGCAGTTCCTAGAACCAACAACAAAAAGATCAACTCACTTTACATTTTGTCTACTCCATATCTAGTAGGAAAATCTCAAGTCATTCCTATAACTCAAACCAACTCAGAATATAGGATGAAGCTCAGAGAAATCTAAAAACAGATATTGTGAAGTAGCTTAGTATTAAACTAGAATAGTTCTTATTTTATATTCTTTACCAGTATCTCCCAATCATCTGCTGAGAGAGGTTCCACCTCAACTTGTTGACAAGACACCACATGGGAACATGGCTTGAGAAACACCTGGAAAAGATTAAAAATATAAAACTACTTTTAAAAGACATTTTTGTATCCCTGAAAAATAAGTTCTCCCTTTAGGTATGTAATAGAGAGAGAGTGTGAGTGTGTGAGTGTGTGTGTGTGTAGTCCTTCACTTGACCAATATTAATACTTATTTTTAGCTAGGCCTTGATATACTCAGCATTTTAGGAAAAATTATTTCATAATAAATTATAGCAAAAAGGAAAATACATCCTAGTTCAACACATTTTTTAAAAACTAAAATAAAAAGCACTTTTTAAAAATTAATGTGTTAAAAAAATGCAAGAAGAAACAACAGTGTCATCAAGTCATAACCTGATCCAGTATATAAATACCATTTGCAACTATTCATTTTATAAAGCAAAAATAACTATACAAAAACAAAATTAGGGAACCTGGAAAGTGAGTAAAATAGACAGAATACAAAATCAACTAGAGAGCACAGTAGACTACAAGATAGTGACTTGAAAATAGAGTACACTGTAGATGAGTAACAATGGTAAATGTTGTCAAGTTGAATACTCTGGACTAATTATAGTAGCATACAAGTTGTCATCTCTCCTCCTTAAAAACAAAATCTGAACTTTACATTTTATTTCCATCGCTATATTATGTGATATTAGAAGAAAGTCATTGTCATCACATTTTGTGCTTACCTGTTCCCCATTTGAGAGTCCAAGTTTCTGACCAACTTGTCTGTTAATTTCAGCCACATTTTCACCTTGATCACTAAAATGCCTGCCTTCCACCCAGCTCAAGAATGCAGGCTGGTGACCCCATGCTACTTCGATAGCTTGATTCTATTTATTCAAGAAATTAAAAATGGGGGAGAAGGGTTTTGAAAAATTTTACATGCTTTTCTGGATTCACATAAATGGTAAAACTACAAACAAAAAAAGTTCTACAGATAGTTGATTGCTCTCTGTTATCCACCTCTATCATTGTATCCAAACACTGTAATCATTTTCAACACCCAACACTGGTGATACTATGGGTGAAAGCATACACTTACATTTCTATGATGGCATTATAAATTCAAAATAGCAATAGGTAGCCAATGAACTTATATAGCCTTGAGATATATATTCTGAATTAGTGATTCAAAGAAGAAAAACCTACAGAAGAACATATCTCTGCAGTATTTTCTGTAATAATAACAATTTAGGATTGGCTTAAAAGTGTCTATCAATATGGAGATTATTAAATAAGCTACACATTTACTATTTTAGTGAAGTATGAGTCAGTCACATATCATGATTATTAAAAATATAACTATTTATTTATTAGAAGAGTAAATGCACACGGTAGAAGTACAAAAGCATAACATGTAAGGGCAGATCCCTGTCCCGAGAGGTAATTACTGTTAATAGCTTATGTACACTTCCAGAAATTTTACATTATGCAGCTTCTTAAATGAAATTTTTAAAGTTCTAGAACTATGGAAACATTTATAAATTAAAAAATAACAAAACATTTATTCTCATTAAGAGTATTTACATAAAATATGTAAGTTTGTGACTAAGGATTAAAACAATGTTTTCTATGATTAAAGAATTATAAACCCATCATAGAAACCTTAGAAAATATATAAATGTGGAAGGAGAAACAGTAATTATTGATATTTCCTTCACAAAAAGACAATCACGCTAACAATTCTAATTTGGACTAATCCTCCTTCCTAAGCACATGTATTGTGGTAACATGGGTTAATAAATTATATTAATTTCAGGTGTACAACTTTATCACACATCTTTAATACCCCATCGTGTGCTCACCACCCAAAGTCCAGTCTCCTTTAGTCATCACATATTTGACCCCCTTTGCCCTCTTCATCCTTTCTGACCCTCCTTCCCCTTGGTAACAGTTTTTTACACAGTTGTATATTATAGTCATGATTTAGTATCCTTTCCACCCCCTTAACATTTTATCATAAGCATTTTTACATAGATCATGTTTTAATAAAACGAAAGAATTTCATGCATAGCTACTGACACTTAACATATCAGGAAGTTTTAGTATTATTAAATTCATTTACTTGCATCAAAATAAATCCACTAAATTTATTAAATAATAAATCCATTGATATATATATTTTACTATTTCAAAACTGGTAATAGGCTGCTTATTGTTTCTTTAAACAGAACAAATTTCAAAGGACAAAGTGAGTGAGTTCAAGCAGCTGTTCTCTATTTAAAAAACCATCGTGTATCACTTAGTTGTGTAATTTTTCTCACAATTCTTCACAGGACAGTCCCAGTGTTCTGGCTGACAAAAATCTTTCTACTGAGTACAGTGTGGTCAAATAGAAAGAGCCCTAGATTTGGAGTCAAAAGCCCTAAGTTACTCTATCAGTTGTAACTGTAGAAGCTGAGGTTACAAGAGTGAAGTTGACCAATCCCAGATGCTTTCTATGGGGTTTCTCAGTCAGTGATAAATAGCCCAGGTCAATTCCTGTACTCCTGTACTTAAAAGTAACTTTTAAAGCCAGAGATGCTGCCCTGGCTGGTTTTACTCAGTGGTTAGAGCATCGGCCCACGGACTGAAGGGTCCCGGGTTTGATTCCCAGTCAGGGGCATGTATCTCAGTTTTGGGTTCCACCCCTGCATGGGGTGCAGGAGGCAACCAATCATTGTGTGTGTCTCTCCCACTTCCACTCTGAAAATCAATAGAAAAAATATCCTCAGGTGAGGATTTAAATAAATAAAACCAAAGGTGTTAAATGAGGAAATATAAAACATTCCCTGAGCCCAATCCGATTTGGCTCAGTGGATAGAGCTTCGGCCTTCAGACTGAAAGGTCCCAGGTTCCATTCCGGTCAAGGGTTGTGGGCTTGATCCCCAGTGGGGGGTGTGCAGGAGGCAGCCGATCAACGATTCTCTCTCATCATTGATGTTTCCATCTTTCTCTTCCTCTCCCTTCCTCTCTGAAATCAATAAAAATATATTAAAAAAAAATAAAGTATGCCCTGAAATATCAAAAAGGAGAATTCCATCAACTCACTGGAAAGGGGGAACTCAACTTTATTAAACAGGAAAAATACTTCAATTATTCATTTGGTCAAAATGTAGTAACCAGCCCTATAAAGTCATCCTATATATGTTCAGCTGAATTTGGTAAACTTTGCAGACTAATAATGTTATTTTTATGTCAAAAGTTTTTCACTTGGACTACAGAGCCCCTGGGTACTCAGTAGAGAAAAAAAGGACAAGCTGGAAAGAAAGGAGCCCCTTTTCCAGTTTAATCTAATCAACATACCATCGACTGCCAGCTTTTGGCCAAACCTCCAGGTGAAACCATTGGTTGCAATGCCTTAGGATCAGCCAGGTTATTTCTGGCTAACACAAAAGAAATGACAAATCTGTACCTGGCCGCTTCTGGAAGGTGACTTAGGTTCATTTGTTTGTATTCAGTGTGGATATAAATTCTCTCCCCTATTTCAGGAATCACAGCAAGTATTGAGCCCAGAACACAGAAAACTGAGTTAAAGCAGTTGTTCTCAACTGGGGGTGACTTTGTCCCCCAGGAGACATATGGCAATGTCTGGAGACATTTTTGTTTGCCATCACTGGGAGGAGGAGTACCACCGGCCCCTAATGGATAGAGGCCGGCGATGCTGCTAAGTATCTTCCAATACCCGGGACAGAACCCACAACAAATTATCCAGCATCAAGTGCCAATAGTGCCCATGACATGGCATTCACACTGGGATCAAGTTATCAGTTACTATAAGAGAGCAGTCCTATAATCTCATTAGGTGGAGGGGGCCTGTTATTTTAAACTCGGGTGGGAACTGGAAGGCTGAAAATCGTCAAAGCTGACAGAGCACAGGGCAGGATTTGGCGATAGTGACTAGTCTCCAGCCAGGAATGAAGCTTGTCAGGGACAAAAGATCGCCTGCTTTATGGGAAAAGAAATAACGGAAGGATCTGCCGAATTTGCTATGCTTTGAAGATGGTGGGGGGGGGGGGGGAATAATCTAGAACTGAGATTTTCAGCCTTTTTCATCTCATCGTACACATAAACTAATTACTAAAATTCTGCAGCACACCAAAAAATATAATTTTTGCTGATGTGCCAAAAAAATAGATATGATTTTGATTCATTCACACTGGATGGCTATTGTTGTGTTGGCTGTTGTCATCTTTTAACTTGACAATCTTAAGGGAAAAGAGGTCAGTGCCCCTGCCTTCATAGTCAGGTATTGCATGTTTTAAAAATTCTTGCGGTACATGGGTTGAAAATTGCTATTTTGGAAAAACAGATACCGAGAAGAAGCGCAAGTGGAAATCATTTTTGAAATTATTGCAAAATCTTAACACATTTCCTGCATGGATTAGCCAGTGGCGGCTACCACACAACCAGGGTTCGCAAGGATTTCAAACACAGGTGTATCTCCTTCTATTGGGCTTCGCTTAATTGCGCCTCACAGATGTTGGCAGCTTCTACAAATTAAAAGCCAGACCCTCCACCAGCACAAGAGTACCACTGGCTCCATTGCCAAAGTCGTCTAATTGCCGCACCTTCTGGAACCAGGAAGGCAAGCCTGCCCATCTACCAGCCTTTCGCCCCATAAACACTCCAACTCGTAGGCCAGGTGCCTGTTTTCAGTTAGGAAAGTAGGACGCGGTATCTCTGCCAGTGGTCAGAGCCACGAATCACAACCACAGCCTCTAAAAAGGCAAGTGACAGCCGTGGTTCAAATACTGTTAAGGACACACGTCCCAGGCGGCATAACCCCCGCCGTTCCCGGCCCGCCTCCGAGGGGGTCCGAGCGCGGCGGCCAGGGCCGAGCCTCCCTCGCGCGACCCCCGCCCTCCCGCCCGCCGCTCAACCGCCGGACGCAGCAAACAAACCAAGCGTCCCGCCCTCCCGCCGGGCCCGCACCACAGCCGCGCAGGCACCTGGAAATCTCAGGCGGGAAAAGGTTTTTAAAAAACAAACAACAAAAGAAACGACTTCTCAAGAGCTTTCCAACCTGGAGTAGTATGTGAACGCAGAAACAGAGCATAAAGTAGTGAGCCCAGTTTCACCGACTGAAAGGCGCTGGAATAAGGCCAGTGAACTTAAACCCGGGATGCACCAGACGGGCAACCCCTCCGCTCCGGCCCTGCCCTCGACGGGCCCTCGGTCTGGCCTGCTCAGCGGCGCAGGGAAAGCAGCCCCGGGCCCGCCGCCGGGGGAGGCCCGAAAGCCACCGCGTCCCTGGAAAGCTCGGCCCGCCCGACCCCTGACTACCGACCAGGTGTCCAGCCTCCGGGTGGGAGCCCGGTCCCAGGCCGGCGCGTTACCTGCAGCAGGTGCAGCTGGGACACGAGGCGCCCCGGCAAATGGAGGAAGCAGTCGCGAGCGTTGGTGAAGGCCACAGTCACGGCCGCCCCACCCGCACCCACCAGGCGTTCGCTGCCCCACATCGTCTGCCAAACAGGACACCCCCGCCGCCCACCCACACCGACTCCGGACGAGCCCGCAGGCCCGGGCTTAGGAGCGGGATAACAACGATCGGCCCCGCCCCTCCCCGCGGCCCCGCCCCCTTTTCCCCTTCCCGCGGCCCCGCCCCCTTGTCCATTTCACGCGGCCACGCCCCCTTCCTGCGGCGCGTCTCAACGTGCGTAGGGGCGGGGCAAGCCAGCCTCCTGCCTCCTTCCTGGCCTCTCCGCCGCGCCGCTGGGGGGCGGCACCCAGTCCACAAGTCCTCTTTTGTAGGAAACGACGGCCAACGCTGTCGATTCTCCGGCCAATCCCGGCACGCCTTGACCCATCCCTCTCTCTTATTGGCTAAACGGGAGTGCAGCCGGCGGATATTGTCGTTTCTGTGAGAGCCAAAGCCGGCAAGATGGCGTCGGGCGGCGGGGAGCTGGGTGGCTTGTTCGACCATCATGTCCAAAGGGCTGCTTGCGACACGCGGGCCAAGTACCGGGAGGGGCGACGGCCTCGTGCCGTGCGGGTAAAGTGGTTTTTGTTTCATTTGCTACCCTCAGTAGTTTTATGTGAACTCTAGCCCCACGCGCCCAGCCTGTGTGAGTGAAGGCTTGCGAGGCCTCGGTCGGACCCATCTCCTTGCAGGTGGGTGTGAGGAATCCTGGGCATCCGCTACCAGAGGTTCCCACGACCCCTTTGGTCACTGCGAGGGCGTCCGCTCTGCGGAAACGAGTCTTTGTTTTAATCATTGTATCTTCCGTGTTTACGGCTCTCCTTGGCACATCGGAAGCACTCTGAATATTTAACTCTTTCCAGTAGCTGTACCCAGCCCATTTCTGCAAAATCTACCAATCGAAGGTAGTCTGTGTGAGGCTTTAGTCGGGCGAATTCACGTGGAGTGAGCTCTTCAACAGAGAGAAGGGCAAAGTTTTTGATTTTCTGTTTTCTGCAAACTGGTTGAAAAACATTTCTTGTTTTTAAAGCTTTTGGACATTTTTTAAAAAAGCAGATTTGTCTTAGACTTACTTATGAGATACATTTAACTTGTTTGCGTTTCTTTTAGGTATATACTATTAATTTGGAATCTCGGTACTTATTAATACAAGGAGTTCCTGCAGTGGGAGCGATGAAGGAATTAGTTGAACGATTTGCTCTATATGGTGCAATTGAACAGTATAATGCTCTAGATGAATACCCAGCAGAAGAATTTACAGAAGTTTATCTTATTAAATTTATGAATTTACAAAGTGCAAGGTAATGTGCAAGTTAAGCACTGTCCTACTGCCCCCACAGGCCCCAGGTTTCCCACATTCATACCTGAATTACCCAATAACAACATGGTTGTTCTTGTCTTCCTCCAGTCTTTTTAAACGTTTGCCTTTCTAAAAACACTTTCTATCACATCAGTCTCATGTTTAACACTTTGTCTTGTAGGGTGATAGATTAAAAATTAGGTTTAGAGTAAGTTTTCCAATTCCCTTGCTTACTAACATCATGATCTTGGACAAGTTATTAAACCCTAGTAAGCCTGTTTCGCTTGTTCTATAAAATCCATCTGATAAAAGGACCTGCTTACTGACGTTGTGTGAGGCTGAGATGAGGTAATCCATGTAAAGGGCTTAGCATAACGCCTCCTGTTCAGAATGCAGTAAACATTAGTTATTGAGGTTCTTACTGTTGTGCACCTATGTGAATTAACACCATCTCTTCCAGCTTTCTATGTAACATAAACTCAGTTCCAAAAAGGCTGAAATGTAAAATGCCTTACCTATTTTTGTGTAAACCCTCCCTCCTACTGATTTGTTCCAAGACCCATCCTTCCCTGGTTATTACAATTCATATTTTCTTTTCTGTGCCACAAATAGCACTTGTTGCCATAAAGCACTTATTTTATGGGGTCAGGTGTTATTCTCAGGTAGCTCTTAAATGCAGTCTCACTTTCCTAACCAACTTGCCAGCTCCTCATCATTAGGGAAGCTATTTTCTAGAGTCTTTGCATTTCCCACAGCACCTACCTAGTACAATTGGCCTTGGAGTTCGGCATCTGGATTTGAATCCTAGCTCCTCTCTCCAGAGTAAACATGGCCAAGTTCTAAATCTCCCCAGGCCTTACATTCATCATAGGATTGTTGTGAAATGTTAATTCAAGTGAAGCACTCAAGGACACTGCCTGGCATGTGGTAAAATCTCAATAAGTATTTCTTATTATCCCTGATCACAGAAGTACTTCAATATTTATTATAATGCCTGACCAGTTATAGATATTTAATAAGTATTTGTTGAATGATACCATCCTCTCATTGATTAGTTGTTATATATTTAGTATTTCCTCAATTATTAAAAATTTTACAGTTACAGTATTTTTATTAATTTTTTATATAGGAACACATTGTGCTGAAAATGCTAAATTGGGTATAAGCTAATTCTCAAGGGCCATTTAACTCCACACAGAGAAAAATCTCTATTTTATGGCAATGGATTGTGTGCCTTAGGCTAACCAGCTGGATTCTAAGTTGGTTAAAGGGAGTCTAGATATGTGTGGATGACTTAGCTCAAACCCCATTAACAATGTTGGGAGAGGGGAGGAAAGGCTCTTACTAGTAGAGTATGCACTAGATCAAGAAGGTCAATTCTATCCATAAGCAAATTACTTAATTCCCAAACCATAGGATGTACACACACATAGCAAAAGCTGGACTTTGCTCTTTAGATCTATACATTGTGTACTAGTCAAGGTTTATCCTAAGTAAATCTAGATTAATAAACCATGCTATCATGTATTTTTGTTTAGGATAGCCAAGAGGAAAATGGATGAACAGAGTTTCTTTGGTGGATTGCTTCATGTGTGCTATGCTCCGGAATTTGAGACAGTTGAAGAAACTAGAAAAAAATTACAAGAGAGGAAGGCTTATATAGCAAGAGCTACTAAAAATAAAGGTATGGAAAGCCTGTGACTAAACAGCTATGTGTCAGGCATTCTGCTAAGTATACCTTTATGGAGCTCTCAGTCTAGTGGGAAGAAGGGCAAGTAAATGATCACAGTATTCAACAACTGTAACATGATTCTTTGTAGCACTCAACGTAATCTGGGAGGGGAAGAAAGAGATGTTGATTTGTGGGAGAATTCCTACAGGATGAGAAGGGGGCTGAGTTTTGAAGGATAAGTGGACATTATTCAGAAGTTGAGGAAGAAATGGAAAGGCGAGCCAGATAGCATGTTTAAAGGAACAAAGGAGCATCGTGCATTCTGAGGAACTGTGAATAGTACAGGATAACCACACAGGGGCTTCGTAAAGGGCCTTGTGTCCCATGCGAAGGAATTAAAGCTTTGACTTGAAGTGAGAAACAGGATTCACAGACCAGTTCCCATTGGCTAATCTAAAACTGCTAAAAGTGGGAAAGTTTTACTTTTGACCAACAGTTGGCCAGGTGCCTCATATGCCCAACTGAGTTTCCCTAGACACAAATTCCAGATGCCTGGAATGGAGTCATGAGATCTGGTACGTGGGTTGTAGGACTAGAACAGTCAGAATTAGATTAAGATAGCATGTGTAGTCTGAAATCTGAATGCTACCAGAGGCTTAAATTACAAAATTTTCACCCTTTGGGTAAAAGTCAATGTCCATAAAGCTATTGAATATGGTGAGTTTGTGGCTGATTGGGGAATGGGCATGTGGCAATAGTGAAGAGAGAAATAAGTGGGGAGACTCTTGAAAACCTTACCTGAAAATTTGGGTATACAACTGTTGAGAGTCCCTGTAGACACTGAACTTTAACCTGTAGGATGTATAAATAAATAGCTCCGTACAAACTTATATGTGTGGGGGGCAAAGGAAATTACTAAATATGGGCCCAGCATATTGCTTCCTATAAAAACTAACACAAACTAAGCAGCATATACACTCGTACTGTAAAAAACAAAAAAGCAGCTTTGTATGTAATGACATGGAAAAACTCTCCAAAATCTACAGTTAACTGGAAAACAAAAAGGTGCAGAGAAATGGGTATTACAGGAGGAATACCCATAGGTGGAAGGAAGACATACTGGACAGATTAATAAGAAAGTAAGAATAGTGATTACTTATGGGGGGTGGAAACCAGGCATACAGGGAGCAAAGAAAGTGTAGCGTGACGCTATTATATCTTTATCCTTTTTAGCTTTTAAACCACATGAATGTATTGCCTGCCCAAGAAATAAAATTGTAAGGGTAACATTTGTTATTTTAAAGCAATGTTTGTTTTTAGAATTACACTTTTCTGAATGATGAAAACAGATTAACTATTTCTGTTTCCCTTTCTCTCACCTTTTAAATTGTAATATAAAGATTATTTCATGACAAAGAAGAAACTGGTTACAGAGTATAAAGACACAAAAGATTTTAGACAGGACTTCCACTCAAAGAAATCTGGATTTTGTGAAGCTGCGCTGAACACTTCTGCTGGGAACTCAGATCCTTGTCTTCCTTATTCTTGTGAATTGCCTTTGTGTTATTTCTCCTCAACATGTATGTGTTCATCAGGAGAGTACGAGAACAGAGCATCAAGCTCCTCTCAGTATGGGAGAAACCGTGATGAAACAGTGGGGCATTGTAACCACAGTGACTCTTTGCAGAAAGTGCAGATGAAAACTTTAAAAACTCCAGTGGCCTGCCCTGGTGCTCAGAAGGCTTTTACTCCTTCAGAGGCCGTTGACAGATTTATGCCTAGGACGACACAACTGCAGGAGCGGAAGAGAAGAAGAGAAGATGATCGTAAACTTGGACCTTTTCTTGAAACAAGCACTAGCAGTAATGAGGTGCTGATTGGGCCTCTGTTACCAGACATACCCAAAGTGGATATGCATGATGACTCCTTGAATACAACAGCGAATTTAATTCGGAATAAACTTAAAGAGGTAAGATCATTTAAAGAAGTCTCCTAAGAGATGATTTGGTTCTAGGACTAACCCTAAATGGAGAATTATTTATGAGAACTATAGTATCATTTACTATTTTCATTTTTTAGTTTTTGATGTGTTTACTGAATTTACTGAATTTTACTAACAAATACCATTTGCTTTGATACCATTAATCCTTACCTTAAACAAGAAACAGAATACTAGCCCTGCTGGTGTGGCTCGGTTGGGTGTCATCCTGTGCACTGAAAGGTTGCTGGTTCGATTACCCGTCAGGGTACATTCCTGGGTTGGGGGCTTGATCTCCAGCAGGGGCAGGAGGCAGCCGACCGAAACTCAGTGTTTTTCTCTCTCCCCCTCCCTTTCCTTTCCTCTCTCTAAAAATCAATAAAAAATCTTTAACAAAAGAAACAGAAAGCCATGTTTTATAATGTGATTAAGGAGGGGCAAGGTAGCTTATTTTATGTACATTTTTTACCTGGAAATTATTATCTGATTAAGGATAAGGGGTGTTTTGTAGTAATAAAAATCTATGGACACAGTTTTTATGCTTAAGCCTCTTTTAAATTTTTTAGTTTGTGCTGGCAACCCTTCCTTTCTTCACAGACAGCTGAACTAAGGCATGGATACAGATAGAGCTGTCTCAGCCAGAGCTGACTGTATTTTCAAGAAAAATATGTTAGGTCTGAATCCTAGGTATGGAAACAGTAGAACAATAAGGAGGAGAAATACTAAGTATAATTTACTATGGTTTCAAATAATTTCCCAGTTTAAGTGAAGACTGTCTTACTCTGCTGTAACTTATCGTCTCCTTTTTTCATGATGCATTTGATTTCATTTTCCCTAAACAATTGAGGATTGTAACATTTTCTGATTATTTCTTTAAATTTTTCACCCCTGCCCCAACCGCCATGTCTCTAAGTATATCAGACATTATCAGTGTTTCAAGTTGTATGCAAGCAGGATATCTATCTGTACCCATAAAATAACAAGGGACTTCAGATCTACAAAGGAATGTTAGTAGAGCCTGTTTACTTCTCTCCCTCAAAAATTTCTTCTTGTTAAATGGCTTTAAAAATAAAGGTGGGAGGTGATGGGGTAAGAGATCAACCAAAGGACTTGTATGCATGCATATGAGCATAACCAATGGACACAGACAGTAGGGGAGTGAGGGCATGTGCTGGGAGGGGGGTGGGTGGGAGCAGCCAGGGAGAGGTCAAAGGGGGAAAAAGGAGACTCATGTAATACTTTAAATAATAAAGAATTTAAATTTAAAAAATTGTTTACTCCCATCAGTGTTTGGACAGAAAACTGCTCTGTGCCTAGATTGTAGGCTGTACCTTGAACTTGGCTTAGCTCTGCTTCAAACATGATAGCAAGGATTAAACTATTGAATATATTATGTCTTCTGATAGTTTATTTATTCTTTTACTATAAAAATTAAGTTTTTCTGGTTCTCTTCTCTAAAACTAGGTGATTACAACTGTGCCAAAGCCTCCAGAGGACAAGCTGGAAGATGTGCATACAAGTCATCCATTAAAACAAAGAAGAAGAATATAAGATTACTAGTAGCAAATTAATATGTATTTATTTTTAGCCTGTCGTTTTAATTTTTGAAGAGATTTTACTGCTGCTATTTTTTTGAATGCACTCCTCTTTGTAATTTCTTTCAAGCTACTTGTTTAATTTAGTTTCACCTTTTAAAATTAGTTTATTGTGGACAAAATACTTGCCAGCCAACTGTTTCCCTTAATAAAAACTTTCCTAGAAACGCCATCCAGTGACTTTAGTTACATCTTATTGGCTAGAACTGGGCCCATGACTATTCCTGAGGAGTCTGGAATAGTGAATGCTTTAGGTTTCTATGGTTAAGGAAGCAAGAGAAAAGAGGGTTGGGAATGCCTGACTTGATGCTACAAGATCCAAGGTGGTGGACTAACTTAAATAAATTTGCTTATTATTACCTATTATAGATGTTATTTTGATCCAAACTTACTATTACAGAAACTGTTCTTACAATGTTACCTTTCACATTGCAGTAACTCTGTGTGAATTAACTGAAGGAAATAAAGATAGGCAACCAGGATCTGTTTTTTATTTTAATGCAAGTACTGAGTGATTCACATTAAAAAACTAGACAGAATCCAGGATGTGTTTGAATGCCAGGGCTTCAAAATCAAGACAAATCTGTAAAGTAAAAAAGTTAATAAACTATTAGAACAAAGCTGAAATTAGAAGCTTACATGCTTTAGTTAACGTATCAGATGAATTTATTTGATCTATGGCAGAAGCAAATTAGAATTTGTAAATTAGTGACTTCTACCACTACTTTTATAGCACACTCACTTTTTTTTCCCCTGTTAGTAGACTACATAATGGGAATCCAATTATGTACAGGCTGTTTTCATATTTTTACTGATAAAAATACTGGAGAAGGCCCATACCAAATGGCATCTCTTTTTCGTTCCTCCCTATCCTTAAGGGTCTGGCCCAGCCGTGGGCAAACTATGGCCCGCGGGCCGGATCCGGCCCGTTTGAAATGAATAAAACTTAAAAAAAAAAAAAAGACCGTACCCTTTTATGTAATGATGTTTACTTTGAATTTATATTAGTTCACACAAACACTCCATCCATACTTTTGTTCTGGCCTTATGGATTGAATTTGAACATATCAGTTAAGAAGGCTCATCTTCAGATATGACTTACTGATCCAGACTTGTTAGGAGGGCACTAGGTGGTAGATGGTCCATATATATATATATATATATATATATATATATATATATATTTATTTATTTTTTTTTTTTTATTATTGATTTTAGAGTGGAAGGGAGAAACATCAATGAGAATCATTGATTGGCTGCCTCCTGCACACCCCCTACTGGGGCTCGAGCCCACAACCTGGAGGCATGTGCCCTTGACCAGAATCAAACCTGGGACCCTTGAGTCTGCAAGCTGATGCTCTATACACTGAGCCGAACTGGGTAGGGCTAGATGGTCTTAATAGAAGCTGCAGGCAAGGGGGTTGGCCCTAGTTCCTCGTAAGGCAATTAGATATATTACTTTTGCAGAATTCAGGTAAAAGATGTATTAGAGACCTGACCATAGAATTAGGAAGAATACAGTGCTGTCTAGGACTTGAAGGTGTTATGAACCTCCACTTCAGAGTCTTACTGTAATTCTGATGGTGGTGGTCAGGAGCTGGTGGGGGCAGGAATGGGGAATTGTTTAACGGACACAGAGTTTCAGTTTTGCAAGATGAAAAGAGTTCTGGAGATTGCTTGTACAGCAGCGTGAATGTACTTTACTGAACCTGAATACTTAAAATTGATGTGGATGGTAAAGTTTATGGTAGGTGTATTTTAACACACACACACACACACACACACACACACACACACACACACACACACACACACAGTCTGACAGTCCTAAAGGGAGGAGCTGCTAAGTGGGTTCTTTGTTCTTGAATGGATTCCTGATATGTGTGTGGAGGCCAGCACTCCTCCCCAACCCTGCCAACAATATACTATTTGATCATGAGAGAAAGAAACCTTTCTTGTGTCAGGCACCAAAAGAAGATTCTGATTCAGTTAATTTAGGGTGGAGTCTGAGATTCTGCATTTCTCATAAGTCCCTAGGTGATACTATTGAGCTGGTGCACAGACTACACTGAGTAGCAAGGCTCTAGATAACTGGGCTACAGATGAAGTCTCTGGGAACAACTCCAGAACTGTTGGTATTCCATCAGATATAAGTAGCTACAACCCAGTCCATTATTCTGCACTGTTTCACCCATCAGTTCCTTAAAACGAGAAGTCTGCCTTTCACATATTGCATTTTACCACATATTTCCAGACAAGATGTGGGAATATCCCTGGTCAGGTGGCTCAGTTGGTTGGAGTATTGTCCTGTAGACCTAAAAGGTTGTAGGTTCGATTTCTGGTCAGGGCACATACCTAGGTTTTGGGTTTGATACCCAGATTGATGTTTCTTTCTCTCCTCTCTCTCCCTCCATCCCTCCCTCTACAATCACTAAACATATCCGTAGGTGAGGATTTTTTAAAAAAGGAATAAACTACATTGGGACAAATTAAGAGAGATGAGCTAGGATGGCTAAGGATAGCTTATTCAAGTTCATTCACAAAATCATCTAAATTACCACAGAATAAAAAGTTTCTTCAAAAAAGAAGTGTTTTCTTATGTCATGTTTGCAAAGCAGAGTTGATCAGAGGCAGAATTAAAATGTTAATGAATCAAATAAATTATTAGGCTGGCTCTTCTAGCTCAGAAAACTTTTGTCAAATCCAAACATGAAAATAAACCTTATGACCACAAAATACTATATATGTGTTCAAATTTTTTAAAATTTAATTTATTCTCATTGACAACATTTGGGTTGAAAGACATCAAGTTTTCTCCTAGCAGTTCTTGCTGAACCCATTCTTTATTCACTGTTCTATCCCTTAAGCAAGCCCAATATACCTTGGTTTTCTTTGGGGAAATATTAACATACAAGAAATCAGGACTTGTATACAGTTGAAGCCCAAAAGAAAAGTCTGTTGAATAGAATTACTTAAACAGTCACTACTGTCTTGATTCCCAAAGCACTAGGATGGGCTGAGCCCTTCATGGTTGTCTAGACCAGTGGTCAGCAAACTGCAGCTTGGCAAACTGTGGCTCACGAGCCACATGCGGCTCTTTGGCCCCTTGAGTGTGGCTCTTCCACAAAATACTGACTTCTGCGCATGGGCCACGAAGTTTCAATCGCACTGTACGTGTGTGCCCGCACGTGGTATTTTGTGAGGTGTAGCAGTGAGGTGAAGCCCTAAAGAGGTGAGTGTCCAACCAGTGTTATTTTCAGATCCGTTAAAATGTCCCCTCAACCTTTTTGGGCTGTTGGCACTGTACCTTTGCTTCTGGTAAACATTGTCCAAACACCTCCATCAAAAGTCTCTCTTCTTTCACTGCTTTTTCAAAGTCGGCAAAAGAGATCTTGCCATCGTTGTCATAATCCTAGAGAGGAAGCCCATATTGTACAGCTATTTTTGTGATAAAATAAGGACCACAGGGCAAAAATTCTCAAGCTTAATTTTTAGTACTAGAACTTGTTCCTGAAAGGATCTCTTACTTGGGAGCTCATCATGTAAAAAGGATAAAAGTGGAGTTGCTCAGATAAGGACTGAGGCACTGGGAGTTAGAGCACTCACAGCCCAAGATGGACTAGAGTCATGCAGACCACTGCTAGGCCTTTAGGGATAGTTGGGATCTAGAGAGGTGGGGAAGTGTGTGGAGGAAGTGCAGAATGGCCCAACCTGAATTATGACAGTAAGTCAGGAGAAGAGGGACCTGCCTCAAGTGGAGCATTGGTGACGGGGACTATGGGTGATTAAGTAAATCATGGGGATAGCATGTGTGTGGGTTATGTATGCCTTTAACTGCTTCAGTGAATTTGGATTTGATCTTATGGGTCTTTGGTGTGTGTTTTTTTCTTTCCGCATGTCAGGGTATAACTAAATCAGGGCTGCTGAAAGTCTAATCTAGAGAAAGGTTTGAATAATTGTCTGAAAAGGTCCACTCTGTAACATTTCCTTTCAAAAAAGAAGAGGGTGGTTTTGGTATGAGGGAACATACTGTCTCTCGAGAAGTCTTCCCTGAGCCCTGGCAGGGTCGAGTGAGCACTTCCAGTGGAAGGGGATACTCTGGACCTGTGTTAGCTGAGTCTGAGACGCGGCAGTCCACATCATGTTTCTTTCCTGAACTCCAGAGTCATGGGTTAGCCAAGCCCACAAATCTTAGGGCCACAAATATTCACCGGTATCCGGTGGAGGGTCATAGTAAGAAAAGGAGAGAAATTACTATGTCCATTAGAAATGGATATTATTGGTTTCATTGAATTCTGCACCCAATTTTCTAGTGTGACCTTGAGTAAACCCATCTGTACTTCAGTTTTCTCATCTGCCAAATAGAGATAATTTCTACTTTACAGGATTGTTTTGAGGATAAAATGAATTCATATATTAAAGTTCTGTGAAGGGCCTGGCATATAGCAAGCACTCTGTTTAAAAAACCTTTTATTATTATGTTATTCTATTATATTGAATATTTGGAAGAATTGAAAGGCTAAGGTCATGAAGACAGACTAAAATAGCACCCAATTTAATACACATTAAACCTGCTGTCTTTCCCACAATTAGTAAGGTTTTACTAATATTAAAATATTTCAAAATGAGAAAATTAACATTCATTTGGAATAGTGATTCATTTAATCACCCAGCAATTCCACAAATATTTTCTGAGCACCCACTATCAGCCAGACACTATTCCAGGCAATGGTCAGAGCAGAAAACAAACAAAAACTCCTGCCCTCATAAAGGCTGCATTTATTATGGAGGGAAATAATTTCTTCATCTTAGCTTTATCCAATATCTACTTGCTTGGTTATAATGAATTACAGTATTTCATTCTTACCATTTTCCTCAGCGTCATCTCTACCAATTCTTTTATTCCTTCATCAGTCTCTTCCTCAGATAACTGCTGGTGTAGACTGTTCCTCAACATGTCAAATATTTCCTCTCGAGAAATGTAACCATCATCACCATTCAAATAATACACTTCAAAACAGACTTTTCAAAGCATAAGATGTTTAAAGACTTGGATAAGGACAGTTAAAATGTCACTAATCTTCTCCTTAGTTATTTCATTATATAATAATAAAAACAATTTATACAACCTACAATTATTGGCCTATATGGTAAAGTGATTTTACAATAAAGCACCTTTTATTACATTTCTTTCCACAAGATAAAATACCCCTTGGAACGTATAAAGAAAGACTTGTAACTTCTGGATTTTGAAATTGAGGTTTTAAAAATAGTATGAAGCTGAAATAAAGGGGATACATATTTTTAAATCTCTGATCATACAATACATTTATACGTGTATACATATGTGTGTAAAAATCTCAGCTTTATGATTCTCTTCTTACATAGAGAACAAAAACTAAGTACACACTTTGCCATGTCACCAACACTTTTTGGTGTATTTAGCCAGTGAGTCTGTCATCTCTTTGGGGCCTGCCTGTCTGCACTACTCAGAAAAACTGCTCTCTCCTCAGAGAGTAAGCACTACTACAATCCACTCCTTCATCCACAAGTGACTTACTCAGGTCCTGGGAATACAGCAGTGCAAGAGCTCTTGTGGTGTTTGTAACCCAGTTAAGTGTTTTACAAAAGCAATAGAACCATGTATACAACTCCAGAGTATTAGATTAGCTGTGTGTTTTTGTCAAGTTTCTCCAATCTATTGCACACATGAGTTTGCAACACAAACCTTCTAAAAGTAGTATCTTCCCCCAAATTAACATATCTTGAAATGTATATGAAACATTTTTAGGAAGTGGGGTTAGAGGAGGAAACATTTTTTGATAGTGTGATGCTATTCAATCACCATACAGCTACTTTCAATGTCACAACCATTTTCACCAGGTATTAGTATTACCACAAGAATTTACATCCAAGAAACTTAGCTTTTCACTTTTAGGTGAGACTTTTGTATAGGAATGTTGCAATAAGCTTAATGGCAACTATATTTAAATGTTATCCTGTAAAAAATTAGACTGAAGAAGAAAACACACAAAACTAGAAACAAAAATGTCAGAAAGTTGGCGATTTTCTTTAAAAATGTGTTTCTTTAAAAATGTGCTATCACTTTAAAATGTGTTTAATTTAGGGATCTTTTTTTGAACATTCCAAATCCAAATTCAAGTGGAAGAAGGGATAAAAAAAATTGCTTAACTTCCTCAGTACTATGCTGTCTTCTCTTAAGCAATCTGTTTCTTTGAAAACTACTATTTAAAATTGTTCCTATTATCTTTCCAGGGCTCCTTGCCACAAATCTTGGAACTAGAGGTGTAAAACATAGGAAATACACACAACACCAATGGTACAGGTAAGGTGAGGCCTCAATTATTTCTAGGCAAAATTGTGAACTGGGCTGAAACCGGTTTGGCTCAGTGGATAGAGCGTTGGCCTACGGACTGAAGGGTCCCAGGTTCGATTCCGGTCAAGGGCATGTGCCTGGGTTGCGGGCATATCCCCAGTGGGAGATGTGCAGGAGGCAGCTGATCGATGTTTCTCTCTCATCGATGTTTCTGACTCTCTATCTCTCTCCCTTACTCTCTGTAAAACAATCAATAAAATATATTTTAAAAAAAAATTGTGAACTGGGATAATGTGTTTGGAATTCCTAATGTTCCTTTTCTGTAAGAGGCTCTCTTTATAATCTCCCCCCTTTGGGCTTTCATTGTCCTAGGCTTTCCCCCTTTTCATACATCTACACTAACACTATAGTATTGATGTCTGGTGGTTAACATGCGTTTTACCTTGTCACACACACACACACACACACACACACACACACACACACACAGAGGCAATGGCCCAATGTGACTTGTGCACTACCCGTATCAAGGCCTATTTCCTGCTGAGCTCAGAGGCAGCCTCAGAAATTTCCACCTTACTAGCTGGTAAGAGTTGGCATAAGTCCTAATCCTTAGTTTCTGTTATTAGCCTGGGCCTTAAGCCAAAGACCCATCCTGGTGACATCTGAACATTATAGAACCAGTGAATGAAGTGTTTGGGGATCCTGGGACTAGGGACTCTCCTATGAAATAGCCCACCCATTTCATCTGGCCTGTATTTTTTTAAAACTGTCATGAACTATTTTTGCAAGGTTGCTATAAAGAACATTGATTTTATATTTTTAAAAAATATTTAAACATTCACTAAATACAAAATTAACCATATATATTACTAAGCCAGTAATGCCATATAGAATTCTTACACTTCAGCTTTTCTTCAAAAGTCCCTCGAAGAAACACTGATAATCCTTTAACCCACTCATTTACATTTATGCAGTTATCACTGTCTTTGTCAAATGCAAAAAATACTGAAAAAAAGCACATATAAGTGTATTATTATTATTCACAGCTATTTTATAATTCAAGAATATGTATGTATAGATTTTTAAAAATCTCCTCCCAAACTGAGGGGAGAAAAGGGTTTTGGTACAATCATTCTTGAAAAAGTCAAAATTACTGAAAATGTTTTCCCCAGATTTCTATAGGAAGAAAAGTCATTCTCCTCCATGATCAATGATGATATTGTTTTGGACTGTTACTATGTACAATGATGGAGCCACTCAATGTAGTAATTTTTATTCTAAAAAAGTGGCAAAATTCTGTTCTAAAGAGCTTGTACAATGCCTGAAGATAAACTACTAAAATAATACTATTTTTAAATTACCAATGAAATCTTAATATAGAAAGTAAAATATTATTGACTCTTTTGTGGGTGATGAATGTTAATTATTTTGATTATGGTTATGAGTTCAAGGGTGTACATATATAGATCAAAACTTACCAAATTGAACACTAAAAATCAGTTAGTGAAATTGACTGGCTCATATTAAATAACTTCCTACTTTAAATAAATGACCTTATTTTTTTTTCAGTATAATGAGTACTTTTCATTTTTATGAGGAAAAAGAAATCATTGAAAACTTTACATGTCTACAGCATATGAATTTATAGACATCATGATTAAAAGCCACATGCTTATCTTTGAAAAATAATACTGCTAGCTTATTTAGCCCGTTACTAGATATCTCTAAAGTGGTACAGTTATAAGACATCTTGAGCAAATTTATATTAAAAACCATCCTGACAATAAAATCAACTACTGATTTGTATTGGCAGCACTACCAGAATTGTCTTTCTAGTTTGGCATTAAAAAAATCAAAGTCTTTGATGAAAATTAAATATATAATATTTGTCATATATTAATCTACTTATAAAGATGCCATATATATATGTTTGCCACCTCAGCGTGGCTCATTTCAGTCCCTTATGACTTCTTACCCCTATTCATTAGCTTATCATCAGTCATTCCAAACAAGCCGTGCAGGATCATTCGAAATGTGCTCCGATCTAGTCTAGCGTTATCAAGCCTCACATCAGGTTTTTCCACCAAGCCGTGAAAAAGTATTATGAGGCTCTCAACTTCACTTTTCTTGACTGTAAAATGAAAATATAAATATGACTTAATCATTGAGTTCTCCAATCTAACTTACAATATTTTACTAAAAGCTATTTTTTCCCTTGATTCGAGATGCCATAAAAAGTATGATATGGACTTGTTACTCAAGAGCTTACTTATACAATTAAGACAGTTCTCAGTTGGAAAGAGGAGTTGGGCCACTTTCATGGGAATGAACTTTGAATTGGGCCTTGATGCATAGTATTTTTTTATAGGAAGGAATGAGTTGGGGGTGGTAAAGTAGTGGAGAATTCCAGGGAGAGGTAACAATATGAATAAAGGAAAGAGGTAGAATGGAGGTTGAATATGTCTTCCTAGGAGCAGCATGTTGGGAAGAAGTGAAAAATAAGATAGAGGTGGAGGGCCTTGAATGCCTGGTCAGAGGATTAACATTTATTTTACTGGAACAGTGTCTCTCATGGTATCATCTTTGGCCCATCTGTATGAAAATCAACCCCTTCTCCATTGCTTGTTAAACATGCAAATTGCCAGGCCTTGCCCCAGACCTACCTCAGAATTGCTAACAGCAGGCCCAGGAATTAGCTTCAAAACAAGAGTTCAGTTGCAGTGGTTCTCAACCTTCCTAATGCCGCGACCCTTTAATACAGTTCCTCATGTTGTGGTGACCCCCAATTTCATTGTTACAAATTGAACATAATTAAAGCATAGTGATTAATCACAAAAACAGTATGTAATTATATATGTGTTTTCCGATGGTCTTAGGTGACCCCTGTGAAATGGTCGTGACCCACAGGTTGAGAACCTCTGCAGGGCTAAGTGGTTTAGGAAAAGACAAGTGGCAAGCTGTATTGAAAGGAAAACTGGAAGCACAGAAGCCAGGTCTGGAGTGATGGGGCTAGGGAGATGGAAAAGAGGTCAGAGAGTGGGGAAGGAGCCTGAGATACTGCCAAATAAATACATAAATAAATAAATAAATACATACACACACAAAAAAATTAGTAGGATTTCATGACTGGCTTTAAACTGAAACTTTTTAATACTTATGTACCTAGATCTCACTCCAAACTTAGTGACCTAAGGAGTAGATTTAAGAAGTGCACAGGTGATTCTAATGCACCATCAGGACTGAGAACTAAGGGATTAGACTTAGTGGGTTGGGGGTAGTAGACTTAAGTATTTGGGTTCTACTTCCATTCCTGAGAGACTAAATAGCTGAGAGACAGACAAGTTATATACCATCTTTACGCCTCAGAGTCCTCACCTATGAAAATTGGGTATTATCTGCCCTAAATGATCTCTGAGAGTCCTTAAGTGTCTAAAAGTCTAATTCTATGAATCAAAGGTTGAGAGAACTGAAAGAGAGAAAGCTGGTTACTATTTTTCTTGTTCCCTTCCTTGTCTTCCCTCCCTCCTTTCTTGTTTATTTCTGGGGAAGGTGGGGAGAAAAAAATTGTTAGATGCTGTCTTTGAAATGACCAGGTTACCCAACTGAAATTAATGATAGCACATAGCAAATAGCAGTTTGCCATAATAGGGCTTCCACTGTGGTCAAAATGACTCGGCTCTTCGGATGATTGACAAATCTAAAGAATAAGCAATTACGAAGGTACCCAATAGTATTTTATTAACTGAATTAGATCCTCAGGCTTCCCACTGTAGCTAGTATAAAATATGACTTAAAGGTCTTCGATGAACCAGGCAATGAATACTTCCTGCCTGCCTCAAGGTTGTTACACTTTGGTGGAGATAAAGTGCAGTAAGACCCTGACCGGTTTGACTCAGTGGATAGAGCGTCGGCCTGCGGACTCAAGGGTCCCGGGTTCGATTCCGGTCAAGGGCATGTGCCTTGGTTGCAGGCACATTCCCAGTGGGGGGTGTGCAGGAGGCAGCTGATCGGTGTTTCTCTCTCATCGATGTTTCTATTGATTTTTTACAGAGAGAGGGAGAGGGATAGAGAGTTAGAAACATCGATGAGAGAGAAACATTTATCAGCTGCCTCCTGCACACCCCCTACTGGGGATGTGCCCACAACCAAGGTACATGCCCTTGACTGGAATCGAACCTGGGACCCTTCAGTCTGCAGGCCGAAGTTCTATCCACTGAGCCAAACTGGTTAGGGCTTCATCGATGTTTCTAACTCTCTATCCCTCTCCCTTCCTCTCTGTAAAAAATCAATAAATTAAAAAAAAAAGTGCAGTAAGGTAGTACAAACACTATGATTGATGGTGGTTGTGGGTAACCCAAAGGAAGGAATAATCAATTGGGGGGAAGTGGTAAGAAATTAACAAGGGTCCCAAGGAGACGGTGTCATGAGCTAAGACCTGCCAAAGGAGTAAGCATTTGCCAGAAGAGGATGCTTGAATGCGTGGAGGCCTGTTCTGAGAGCTGCAATGGGGAGCTTACTGAAAAATTGAGGCAAGTTAACAGGATCAGATTTGCACATAAGGAAGATCACTTTGGCAGATTCTTGAAGCTACCTTATGAGTGGCGAATCCAGATGTGACAGGTCGTATTTCCCCAGAGACCACTGGAACAATCTACCCTACCCCACATGCTCTTCTTTCAATGTGACTTGACACTCCAGCCTTAGAAAGATGGGGTCTGTCCCCCTCACTTGAAACTAAGGGGGGGCTTTTGTGCTGGTTTCCTGTCAACCAATACAGTACATGAGTTATGAGGCGATGTGACTTTTCAAGGTTACATAATAGAAAGGGGACAAAAACTTGCGCTGAGGACAAAAACTTGGAAAGACATCTTTTTTGGAATATAAAGAAAAAGGATGCTCAGATGTGGACACTCTTTATGGAGTGCATAGTTATACCAATATGCTTGCCTGAAAGCAGTCCTGTTCAATTCCGATGGAGAATTACTACCTGAGTGGAAATGTTAGCACCAACACTACTGTGAATTAAATGGATCCCTGAAGAAAGTGAGGAGCTGTTTTCAAATATTGCGAGTCATCCAACAAAGCAATCAAGGATTTTAGACAATCTTCAGTGGGTAACTTTTTCTGAGTTTATTGATGGGGCTCACATTTCATTTTTAACTAAAGATCTTATATATGTGATCAAAACAATTGTGATACTTGAGAAATTGTGGATAGTGAGACTCATGTTGCGATGCCAGAGACTGACCTGTGTTAAGTTTTTTAGTGTAATTTTAGATTTACAAGAGAGGTGCAATGGCAGTATAGAGTTCCTATAAGTACTTCACTGTTCCCCCCTGTTGAGATCTTACATGGTACATTTGGCAAAAATAATACAGTAACCTGGCATATTATCAACTGAATTACAGATTTACCAGTTTTCCCACTGTCCTTTTTTAAATTCCAAGATCCATTTGGTTGTCATATCTCCTCCAACTTATGAGTTTTCAGTTTTTCCTTGCTTTTCATGACTGTGAATTAATGTTTCTTGCCCCGCTGGCGTGGCTCAGTGGCTGAGCATCGACCTATGAACCAGGTCACAGTTCCATTCTGGGTCGGGGGTATGGGCTCAATCCTCTTGAGGGGGCCAGCAGGAGGCAGCCAATTGATGATTCTCATCACTGATGTGTCTCTCTCCCTCTCTGAAATCAGTGTGTGTGTGTGTGTGTGTGTGTATAATCCTCTTAATTTAGCTTTGTCTAATGATTTTTTATGATTAGTTTATAGGAAGGAATGAGTTGGGGGTGGTAAAGTTAAGTGCTTTGGGGAAGAATACAAGATAAAGTACTATTCTTGTCATCACACTTCAGGGGCATACATGTACCTTCAATTACTTGCTTAAGTTGGTGGGTGGGTCTCTCCTTATTTAGTTCTGAGTTAAAGATCATGAACATAAACCATTCAGCACAGTGTCTTGCCAACAGAGAACGCAACAAACACCAGCTGTTAGTAATCTGAGTGTAAAGTAGTGATCTGGTTAGTGAATCAGTGTCAAAAACTTTCGAAAAAGAATAGTAACCCATCCCTTTTTTCAAACAATTATAAATATCTTCTTTGCAGAAGACTGTGGGATATGGGTCTGATCAAAGAATTGCTTTCAATAACAAATTATGGTATTTAACACTCATCACAGACATTGCTAAACATAATTTCATTAGGATGGGAGAGGAATTATATATTTTTAAGTATAAAAAATTCCTTTTGAATGTCATAAAACTCAGGCTCTGTTAGGAAAGCAGCAAATGACAGAAGACATTACATTAAACACTGGCTCAATCTGCCAGATACGACTTAAGGGACGTATGGACAGCAGGGTTGGAAACGGGCCCTACAAGTGCTTGAGGAGTTTAGATCACTTAAGATGTATCCGGAATAAGAGAAAACAGAATTAAATCCACAAAGAGAGTTTTAGAAAGGTGGTGCCTGTCCTAATGAGAAAAAGTGGAAGTGCTCAATAATTAGGCTGTCCAAGTGGCTGAAATAAAAGTAACTTCCTCAAATTCTAAAAACAGATTTTCAGTATTATCAGAAAGGCTTGTGGTCATACCGTAGAAAAAACTTTCATGAAGGTTACTTTTTAAGGTCAAGGCAAGGAGTTCCCCCCTCCAAATCTGTTAAGACTAGTTTTCATAAACACTTGCTATGTTCAAGGCACCATGCTACTGCAACATCCAGTTTCCTGTTACATATCTTTACCAGCTCCCTTAAGCAGAGCAATCATCTGCTTCTATGGATTTTGTGCCAGAGAACTCATGGAACTGGTTCAAGTAAACCTTTATACTTATCAGTCCTTGGTTGGCAGATAATCCTTTAGCACTTATGATCTCACGTAAATTCTCAAGCTCTTCTTTTCACATACACAAATATATTTCAGGATAGCTGGTTATTTTCAGTCTAAGTGCAGGGATAGTTGCTCACTTGCGGTCTGTTTTTTTTCAAGTGATCAGAACATTATATAGGAAACAGAGGAACTCTAATTTGGAGCTTACAAAGCACTTGTTAATGTCCAGCTAGTATGTCTACCAACGTTTCTTTTTGAATAAAGATGCTCAGGCAGTGCTGGATGTCTAGTCAGTACTCACAGCTCTTGACGGTTTTACTGATGGATTCCACCAGTTTTCCCAAAGCCTTCGGGTCCATGTTGAATGTGGCTTCAACACACAGCAGACTTCTCAGATAGCGTAGCTCCACGCCTGGGCGTCCTGGACTGCCACTGGTTCCAGTTCACAATGTCATACCCAACACAGAATGTGATGACGGCAACATTCCAGCAACCAAATACAGAAGGTTCTCAAGTAATTGTAAAAATATGCAACAATGGTTGTTACCTCTCAGTACTCATGCCATGATTTCACTAATGTTATTGTGATCTGAAATATCACAGCAATTCTAAGATCTATCTTTTCTTTGGGTCTAAACACCACTGACAGTGATACTTGCTATTATACTGCCATTTATATTTCCTCAGCACAAATTCTACAGTTGAAAATGTTTCCCTCCTATTTGAACAATTAAACTAAATAAGATTACAAAGACCTTAAGCTTTTAAGTTGAAATAAATTCCCAGGCTATAAAAAGCTCCTTCGAAGATTATAACCTCATTTGCAAACTCAAAACCAGTACCTTCTTATGATATCCAAACAGAGGCTTTACTCTGGGAGCTTCTAAAGAAACATTAAACCCCACTTTTACCCCTCTAACTTACATAACTGGTAGGAAAACATGATGCCAAAGGTAGACAAAAACAACTGTCTTAACTCTTGTCTACTGTCAAATCTTAGAGACCAAGCATCTTCTAGTTTGTATCTGATGGTCTTCACTGCAGTAAGAAAAAAAAAAGTACTAAAATAAATTTTAATAAAATAGCAGGGTGTGGGAGGCAGCTGATCAATGTTTCTCTCTCATAGATGTTTCTTTTTTTTATATATTTTATTGATTTTTAAAAAAATATATTTTATTGATTTTCCACAGAGAGGAAGGGAGAGAGAGAGAGAGAGAGTTAGAAACATCGATGAGAGAGAAACATCGATCAGCTGCCTCCCGCACATCTCCTACTGGGGATGTGCCCACAACCCAGGTACATGCCCTTAACCGGAATCGAACCTGGGACCTTTCAGTCCGCAGGCCGACGCTCTATCCACTGAGCCAAACCGGTTATGGCTCATCGATGTTTCTAACGCTCTATCCCTCTCCCTTCCTCTCTGTAAAAAATCAATAAAATATATTGGGGAAAAAACAAACAAACAACAACAACAACAAAAATATATATATAAAAATAAAAGTTTGAAACCTGTCACTTAAGTTTGAATAATTGCTCTCCTCTCAGTTCTTTGAAGTTAGCCATTGTTCTCCATAAAAGGAAAGAAAATTAGGCAATAGGCTTTAGCACATCTTGACTGATAGAATATGAACCCATATTCTAGATAAAATAAATTCAGGACACTCTTGTGGTATTTAAAACACCTTAATATATTAAGGGCAACCAAACGACTCTAAAACAACTAAAAAAGCAGCACTGGTATAAATTCAATTTTTCTGTCCAGACACTCATCAATTTTGTCTCAGTTACCTTGGCATAATTATCTGAGTAACATGCCTTGTGTTGAAAAGGGGTGGTTGGTGGAGGGAAGAAGTAAGAGATGTTGACTTGCACCATAACATTACCAGTCAAATTTTCTCCCCATACCTTATTAGGAGACTGTTAAGGTTATCAAAGAGAAACAATGCAAAAGGTTATCTCCCAGACAGTCAACAGTCTGGAAAGAGTACAATTTTGCCATATCACTTTCTTCCCCAGTCTAATAAAACAGACAGCTGCCTCTAGTGGAACAAAATCATCATATACTGGACCAGTCTGCAAAGGTACACCTTTAAGTTCATAGTAAAACTGATCATCAAACAACTCGATAAACTTATCTTTTAGTATTTTCATAACAATTCTGAGAAACTTCCTTTTGGGTACAAAATATCCCTCAAATTTGCTGTATACTCAAGAGCATATAGATATCTTTTATTAGGTAACAGTATGAAGCTTTACGCCTAAACTTTAAGGAAACTAACCAAGGAACATGTTGTTTTTTCAGCTAAAAACTTGGAGATATGTCTTATCCTCCTACCACTTAACACCTAGCAGTGTTTCTTAATCATTTTAACTTTACTTGTGACTCAAAGGAAGCTGATAGAACAAGGCTATTTTTAAGTAAAATAGCTATTTATTCAGCCTCTTGTCATGCCAAAATGTTTTGTGCATATACCACTGTAATTAGCACACAGGCAAAATTATACATCAAATTATATTTCATATTACCCGATTATATAAAAATGTAAAGTGAAAATGACTTTATCAGTTCCTTTTAACATAACTAGTAAACAATTCAGCAGGAGTTACGAGGCACAAAATCTTAGTAAAATGACACAGAAAGAGCAATAATGTAATTCTCACTTAAGTTTAACTTGTCATATTTTTTATGAATATACAAAGACAAACTTTTAAAACATTATATTTACTAAGATTCTGGCAAGAGCTTTATGTAACAAGACACAGCATTACCAGGCCTGCCACTCAACTTGTATATGGTAAGTCTCAGCTTCAATATGAAGCTGTTACACACAAAACCAACCAAACCAAATCTAAATTCTGCTTTTCACATGCTAATATTTTGGCAAGAATGCCATTAAATGCAGTAAGGAATTAAAGATAGCAAGAATAAAAAGTTGATAAAAGCTAAACTTTACAGCCTAACCAAAATTCATACAAAAAATAGCTATCACTGGTTACATAAAATATTCCTGACTGGTTAAAACTTAACAGTATAAAACATGCATTTTAGAATCTTTAGCTATCAAGTTCAAAAAGTACCAGTGTGTATTGGAAATGACTCCTTCCCAAAGCCAAAGTGTAGTCAAAATTAATCCAAATGTTACAATACATTCTAATAATAAAAATCATTCAGTATTATTGAAGTGGAGGTAAATTCCAGAGCTTCTGGGGCTTTCTCGTGCTGCAAAAGGCTGCTTCTCTGATTCACTCAAAGCAGCATATGACAGACCAAGGATGTTACTAAGCTCAGTAAAGCGCAAGACTGCCATACCCAGCTCTATCCTCCTCATGAAGCATGGCTACTGTGTCCGCAAAAATAGGATGTGTGAGGATAAAAGGCACGCTATTCTGCTAGCTAAAGAAATAGCAAACCACCCCCCACCCTTAAAAGCTCCTTCCCCAAGTAAATAAAAGTATACAAGGGGAAAACATTAAAATACACTTATCTACAGAGTAAGGATTTTAAAATATCAATGTAATCCCTACTTCAAAAACATTAACTAGAGTCATCTGGTCATTTCTGTTTATACCTTAATGATGTATCCAGACTCAATGTCTGTTGATTTATCATTAGATACTTCTAGTCAAAAATATTAACTTTATTCCCAAATATCAACCACTAGTACAACTGCAGTGCATTATCTCCCAGAGTTATTAAGCAATGGAAGAGAACAAAGACAGATGTTCAAGGAGCAGGCAACTCTTATGGCCCTTTCACACAGCGGCATGTGAGTGGCTACCTAACAATCCAGGAATAATTCTAGAAACAACAAAGGTCATGCATTTTAGTAAATATGCCATTATTTTCACAGTTGAGATCTCCTCAGACATTGCACTTTCTTTATAAGGGAATCCTGATTTTGCCTTTCATGGTGAGTCAGGACTTGAACTAGCAGCCTTCTTTTTCTTTTTCTTACTGTGTTTCTTATGCTTCTTTTTCTTCTTTGTCTTTTCCTGTAGAGATAGTTTCATGTTAGACATTTCTACATGAAAATATGCAAATTAAAAACAACTTTACCATGGTACTTCTGAGCTAATGTACATTTATTTCAACAATCCACACAATCAAGTAAGCTACTCAAAACATTTCTTGAAAAGTCTCAATAACCAATATCATGATGAAGAGTGCTTGGCGATTTCCAAAAGGATAAGGAAAAACTTTTAAATCATTAGCACATTAATGTAGATTTAATCAAAATTTCCCATAGAAAATAACATGGTACCAATTGCTTTATTTCATTTATTTACTTTCTAAAGGTAAAGTAATTGTAGTTACTGCAAAGAAATCCCCACACCACAGCAAAATAATGGTTTTTGCAAAATCATAGTTTTCAAAGCACATATCTATTAAATCTTCCATTTTTAAGTAAATAGAAACAAATATTATGTACTGCTTAGACCAGTGATGGAGAACCTATGACACGCTTGTCAGAGGTGACACACGAACTCATTTTTTTGGTTGATTTTTCTTTGTTAAATGGCATTTAAATATATAAAATAAATATCAAAAATATAAATCTTTGTTTTATTATGGTTGCAAATACCAAAAAATTTCTATATGTGACACGGCACCAGAGTCAAGTTAGGGTTTTTCAAAATGCTGACATGTTGAGCTCAAAAGGTTCGCCATCACTGGCTTAGACTGAGAGCACTTGAATTAAGTTAACTAACTGGTACAAAATATATTGATGGATAGTTGAAAAGTCTTTTTTTTAAAAATTCTTTATTGATTCAAGTATTATATGTCTCCTTTTTCCCCCATTGACCTCTCCCTGGCCACTCCCACCCCCCAGCACATGAGTTGAAAAGTCTTATTTAGCTTACTAAGACAGATGCTTGACTGTTTGAGGAAAATGCCACTGAAGCCTTGTAAAAGCAGTCAAATTGTCATTGGATAGAGGGAATTAGAATTTTGCTGAACTCAGATTTTCATGACTGACTGCTTCAGATACAGAAGAGAAAGCGGAACTTTTAGGAACAGATACTGGAAAGATGGCATCAAATGATAGATTATTTGTTTCAGGAGAAGAAAATAAAAAGCAAGAGGAGAGACAAAGAAGCATAGTAAAAGCAAAGCTTCCCACTCATTTCCTTATCTATTAAACTTTCCATAATCCTCCCCTCTCTCTCACAGACCTCTAATACTTTGTGGACCTAAGCTAACTTTCATCATTCTTTTCATTACAAGCCAAGTATACAGGGACAAAGAGTCCAAAATCTTGTGTTTGGGCTTTTAAAAAAGTAAGTTTTGGCCTTGGTCAGGTGGCTCAGTTGGTTGAGACATCAGCCTATACACCAGAATGTTAATTCTGAATCACACATTACCAAATGAACCTTCTTATCAGAGAAGGACCCCAACCTTAAGAGCTAGGGAAATTATGGGAGTTACCCTCAAATCTAAAAATGATGTTGTTCTCATTTTTATTTCACCTCTCCCTAAAAAAATGCCTTTAAAGGCCAAGGTCCACACTTAGTATACTGAGTGCCCCAGATTACTTTGCTGACAGGGTCCACATTTCTCTCTGATATCTGTATTCACTTTCTCTAGGTGGGTCGACTTCTCATTCGATTACTGCTTCTGTTTTCCTTATTCTCCTCCTCCTCCTCCTTTCTCCTTTCCTACTTCTCAATCTGCATAACAGCAGAGCTGGCTTTAGAAATGATCACAAGAATAATCTTTATTACTGAATCATTTATGTTGTCGTATTCCAGCTTATTACTCACTGCAGTTTGTGCTTAGAGGGGCCTTTTCTGTTATTACCAGGGTTGGTTGATCTGGAAGTAACTTCTATTGCAGATAGAGGGAATCACCATACCTTAATATCATATTTCATACCACACCTTCAGAAAGTCAAACAAAAGTTTGAGCTTACATTTATAACAAAATACTAAAACAGAAACAGAACATGCTTGGCATGAGGGTTTTCTTTCCTTTCCCTGAACCAACTTAATTTTCTCCAACCCATTAAGTGAAGCTGCTGAACACCACAATAAATATTTATTTGGTCCTAGTAAATGCAATCATGCTTTACCCATGACTCAATTTATATTAAATAAAAACAGCTATACTGTTGTCAATGTAAAAACGTAAGTGATACTTGCTGTTGTTTTTTCTCTGTCTTCACTGCTTTTCTTCTTTTTTGCCCGTACCTAAAAAGTTTAAGTTTTTGTGTAGAAAAGAAGACAAATATGTAACTTGTACTCATGGCATTTCTTTTTCATTCCCTAATATACCTTGCATCTTTAAAATGTGTATGTCAAAAACATTTGACAACCAAATGATATCTTAAATGCCTTGTTTAACCTCAAACCCATTAGATCACAATGAGGATTAAATAAAAAACATTTTTTAAAGAGGGGGAAATTAAGATCTCAAATCTCTAAAGGGCTTCTTTTATATTCCCTTTCAGCACCTAAAAACAACAGTGAGGTGCAATGGATAAAAAATATGAGCACTGAAATAAATAAAACAGACCAAGCTCTGTATCCTACCTCTGCCATGTATTACCCTCAATGTCATCATCTGTAAAATGGAAATTATATCCACCCTCAGGGGAAGTGCCTATAATAAAGTGGGGATTTCTCTAACTCTATGGTGTTCAATAAATAATAGCTATACACATAATGTATGCAGTATAAACCAATTAATCAAAATCCTTTTAAGTAAGAATTATCACTCCATGAATATTTTATTTTAATCTTTTAAAGTATGGTACACTGAATACAGATAAAATTCCAAGTTGCTAAAGCTTGCATGTATTTAATGTTACATCCAAATGTAATGTATTTTATGTATTAAGGTAAGTGCTCTAGAGAGCACTCAGGAAAATTGTTATCGTTTGTTATCTTGTCATAACAACGACGGGAATGGAGGCAGCTGTGTTGCATCTACATTTAACCAGGCCAACACAGATGATGCTGTCACACAATGTCCAGGACAGCCCTAACAGGACTGCCGAATAGCCTGCTAGACACTCATGTAATGAACCTATTTATAACAGAGAAGTTAAATTTACTGCACTATGAACACAAAGTACTTTGTACAGGGTTTTCAGATACACTCAACCATCTACATATTGAAATGTAATTTAATAAACACTATGGATTATTATTTTCTTGTATTTCTTCTATTTCTGTTAGGGGACAGTAATGTAAAAATGTGTAGGTTTTATATATATAAATATACATTTATGTAAAAGCTACAAATTTCATTTCAGAAAAGCATTACAAAATACTGCTACAAAATGAGAGCAATAGGCCCTATTTTACAAACGAGAAAGCCAATTCTGAGAAATACTTTTAGGAAGATAACTTACAGACCTAAAACTAAAAATGGACTATAATTCTAAGAGAGTACAAAATTTAAGACAGGGATATTAGAGCTGAAAATGACTGTATAGATGACCTCATCCTATTCCTTTAATCTATAGATAGAAAAACTGAGATCAGGTAAACATTTCTGCTCCACCTCATTACCTTTCTACTCCCTAAATAGCAGATCCAACAAAAACAAGGAAATGCCAGGTTTCAATCTGCTTTACACCATACAGCATCTTTCATGTAATTAAAAATATAGCATAATAAAAATAAAATATTAGAAGAATAAAAATAACATACATATCTCAGATTGGAAAGGAATCTGAGAATATGGTTAATTGTAAAAATAATAGTAATATAATTATCTTATGGAAAAATGCAAAACTTATTCTGAAATGGAACAACTTCTTTTTCTTTTTCATGGTACATCAAACTAGAAAAGTAAATTAAATACTTATGAAGTATTTTGTTTTTCAGTTAATATTAAATCAAATCAATAACTAGACATTTTATAGTGAAGAAAATAGATTTGATCATATACTTACCTCCTCAATATAATCTGACTCTGACAAAGACTCAGATGATAAAGGTTTATCTTCAGGATACATCTTTCTCTTTTTGCTGAGTCCCTTAATGTCCTAGTAAACAAAAAAATACATGGACCTTGACTCAAAAAGACATATTATTATTCCATGAAAATTTTATTTCTAAGTTCTAGTAACATTTCTTCCGATTATCATAAAATGATAATCCATTTTCATTTTAGAGATGTCTAAAAGTGACCAGGAATCAGTCTTTAAATCCAATGAAGTAATGCTTTTATTAAAAACCTAAAAAGAAATAACTATATATCCACTTAGATATAACATCCTCCTTATTTTCTTTAACTATATACGACAGAATTTTACAAAGTCATAAGGAACTATATAAACGGTACAAGATTTGGGTCCCTTGTATTCTAATTCCTTTGTTTCTACCCAAAGTTGTATCACACCGGCCTGATCCAGACAGTGCTGTAGAGAAGAAAAATCAATGGGTAATTATTTGCAATGATCTGAAAGAATCTGTACACAGTAATTCCTTTAGTGCATTAAGTATTAAATTCACATTAAAAAAAAATCTTTGTCTCTAAATATTTTTTTTTTAAATATATTTCATTGATTTTTTACAGAGAGGAAGGGAGAGGGATAGAGAGTTAGAAACATCGATGAGCGAGAAACATCGATCAGCTGCCTCCTGCACACTCCCTACTGGGGATGTGCCCGCAGCCAAGGTACATGCCCTTGACCGGAATCGAACCTGGGACCCTTCAGTCCGCAGGCCGACGCTCTATCCACTGAGCCAAACCGGTTAGGGCTCTAAATATTTTTAATGTTGAAAAAATGCATAGCTGGGGAAGGAGAGGGTCTCAGAGTGGAGGAGAACTCAGGACTTAAATATATATTTTAAGAAATGAAAAGTGTTAGGATTTACTAAAGCTTCAAAGTGGACATGCTGGTTACCATTTTATTATTTTTCCATATACTTTTTCTGTATGTCTCAAGTAGTTTCTAACAATAAAAACAACAGAACCACACAATGAAAAATGCTCACCCCTAATCTTAATTAAAAAATTATAAAAATAATATAAAACTTTATGCAGCATGAACCCAATTTTGAAGATATAAACAAAAAATTCATGTAGAAAATAAACTAACAGTGATGATCTTATGTATTAGATTACAGGTGATTAACAGGTTTATTATTTTGGTAGAAATAATAAATGCTCACTGTAAGAAAATTCACCTAAATCCCACTACCTAAACCATTAGGATTTTTGTAAACATCCTCCTATGTGTATATTTACAAGTTTACACAAATACTTGCTGTTTGGAACCCGCTCTTCTCACCCAATAGTATCTTTCCATGCCAACTACATCGTCATTTATGGCAGCCTTTGACATTCACTGAAAGTATATGCCACAATTTACTTAACCAATCTCCTTCTGGAGGGCAGCCATATGGGTTCTTTGCTATTAAAAACAAAGTTGAAATACAGTGAAGGGTACTTAAATGTAAAATCTTGATCTAACAATAATGACTAAGGCAAAGACCAAAGTAGCCTTCACCCAAATGATTTTCTCAATCTCCCACAACCCCACATTGTTTATTTCATTTTTTGAGTCACACTTTACCATAAAGCCTCTTTTATCATATTAATGTCAGATTGTTGGATTACATTTCATATTTACTTTTAGAATTACTAAACATATATTTTACCAATTTTTGTTTGTGAAGTGTTCTTTAATACCGAAGGTCACTAAGTTTCTGAATGATGTATTATTACTTTTTCTTAAGTCTGTTCATTATATTTAAACTTTGTTCATGGTTTATTTTTTTGTGATCTTTTTTGCCACTGAGAATTAGAATTATATGGTCACAAGTTTTTTGAGGCACAGTCTTTCCCTATCCCAATATTATATTCATCATGTCTTTCTCCAATAATATTTTCATAATTTAAAACTGGCTTATCTGAAATTTATTTGGCCTTAATGAGTGCCCAGCTTTATATTTCCCAAATGGCAAGTCATTTTGTCCCAAAAAAAACCCATCTTTATCATATATTAAATTCCACAAACACTTAAAAATTTTAACCTGAACTTTATACTGTTCCATTTTTTCTTTTTCTTTTCTGGTACCATACAACATTGTTTTAATCAAAGCATTTAAAATGTTTTAACATGTAGTAGGAAATGTCACACCCAGGAACATTTATTAAATCTTCATCTGCATCTCAGAACAGATTTATAGTTTTCTTCAAATAAGTCCTGTTCAATTCTTCCATTATGTTTTCTAATTGGACATCATATTGTACGTTCACAACAATTTAAACTAAATATGGGGCTAAAAACAATGATTGATATATATATGATTTATAATTACAACCTATCCCTTACAACAGAAAACCTAAACAAGATTAAGAGACGTAAAAGATGATAATTATGTGTATAAAAGAGTAATATTTAACTCTTATCAATCAGAAAGATCAAAAACAACCCAACAACAACAACAAAAAAATGGGCAAAGACTAAACAGGCAATTCATAACTCACAGAAAATGAAATCTGAATGGCTAATAAGCAAATGAAAAGGCTCAACCTTCCATACCAGTGATTTTCAACCTTTTTCATCTCATGGTACACACAAGCTAATTAATAAAATTCTGCGGCACACAAAAAATATACTTTTTGCCAATCTGACAAAAAGATAGGTACAATTTTTATTCATTCACACTGGACAGCTATTGTTGTGTTGACTGTTGTCATCTTTTCATTCGACAATCTAAGGAAAAAGAGTGCCCCTGACTAAATAGTCAAGTATTGCATTTTAAAAATTCCTGCAGCACACTGGTTGAAAAGTGCTGATTTATACGCATCAAACTAACAAAGAGGAAAGCCTCCCAGTGTTGACAAGTATGTATGGAACAAAAATACTATCATATGCTACTAGCAGGAATGCAAATTAGTAATAAGCACTTTGGTGAGCAAAAGGTAGACAAGTTAAATGTGTGTACATCCTAGCACTGAGAAATCCTAGTCCCAAGTATGTATCAGAATATTAACAATAACTTGTGGAAAAAGAAAAATGGATACAAAAATAGCCACTGAAGCACTGTTTGCATTACTGAAAAATGAAAACAATCTAGATGTCCACAATCAGAATGGAGCAATAAACTGTGGCAAATTAATAGAATGGAATACTTTAAGCAAAAGCAACAAACTTGAGAGTATCAACAAGGATAAATGTCAACAGCAATGTTGAGTGAAAAATACAAGTTTCAGAAGGAAACACAATGATACCATTTTGAAAATAAAAAATACTCTACACTATTTATGAATATATGTAACCAAAGTGTATAAATGTGGAAGGAAGGATGCATACTAATTCAGAAATAGCTGCCTCTAAAGAAGGAGAAAGTGTCTGGTACTTTTTTCCCCTCTGGTAACTATCAGTCTGTTGTCTGTATCTATGGGTTTGTTTCGTTTGTTTGCTGCTTTTTGTTTTATACCCCACATAGGACATATACATTTTTTTAAAACACGAAAGTAATCACTTTTTCTATAATGGTTTTTAAAATGAGAAATCAATGTTGAATCACTATTAACCATATGGTTTCTTTTGGCCAGTTACATTACAAATTATATTAATACACTTCTTATCTTTGAATTCTTATAATTAACCCAACTTGGCCACAAGTTTCTTCTTTTAGTATCTTAGTAAATTTTTATTTGCAAATTGATATGAAAGCACTCCTAGGTATATACCCAAGATCAATGAAAACATTATGGCCACACAGAAACTTGTATACATATGTTCACAGCAGCATTATTCATCTTAGCCAAAAGGTAGAAACAATTCAAGTATCTACTAATAGATGAATGGATAAATATATTGTGGTATATACATACAATGGAATGTTATTAATCCATAAAAAGGAACAAAGTACTGATATACGTGCTACCACTTAGATGAACCTCAAAAATATTACACGAAAGGAAAGAAGTCAGACAGGAAAGGTTACATATTGTATGATTGCTTTTATGATATAACCAGAATATGCAAATCCAAAGACATAGGAAGCAGATTAGAGGTTATGTGGTTATGTTGCTTTTGCTTATAATATTCTACTTTATAGGTTCTTTTCAAAGGGGTGATGAAAAAGTTTTAAAACTAGATTGAGGTAGATGTTGCACAGCATTGTACATACACTAAGCACCATCAAACTGTAATTTTAAGATGAGTAATAGAAAATTATGTGAATTTCACCTCAATTTTTAAAAATTATATAAAAACACAGTAAAATACAGTGGCACTCGTTCACAGTTTTCTTTCATTTAGTAATTGCTTTCCTTAGGCTTTATCCTATCTAATAAAAGAGAAACATGCAAATTGACCATACCCCTGAATGCTTCCCACTGGCTAATCAGCAGGATATGCAAATTAACTGCCAACCATGATGGTGGCCGGCAGCCAGGCAGCTGAAGTGAACAGGAGGCTTACTTGCTCCAGTGATGGAGGAAGCCAAGGTTCCCGGCCTGCAGCAGCCCAGTTCTGAGCTCCGGATGCAACAATGTTGCAATTATAGAAGCTAAACAAGCTCCAGATAGCTGCTTTCAGCCAGCAGTGGGCTCAGAGCTTAGAGCGGCAGTGATGGCAACAGAGTTTCAATTATAGAAGCTAAACAAAGCCCAGATATCTGCTTTCAGCAGCCGAGGCCTCAAGCTGGAGCCGGCCTCAGCGCTAAAGCCGCCTCTCAGCTCCAGTGACAGCCATAAAAAGCAAATAAATCCCAGAATAAAAAAAAAAAAGAAAAAGAAAAAAAGGAGAGGCTGGGAGCTTCAGTCACCCGCCACCCTGAAAACGGCCCGCAGCCCCTCATCCAGACTGGCCAGGCACCCCAGTGGGGACCCCCACCCTAAAGGGGGTGCGGGCAGCCTAAAAACAGCCATCAGCCCATCATCCAGGCTGGCCAGGTACCCAAGCGGGACCCCCACCTGTGCACCAGGCCTCTATCCTATACTACAGGCAGGTCGGGACAGCGCGAGCTGCCATCTGGGCCCCATGTGCAGCCCTGGGCAGCAGGGCATAAGCCCCCGCCCTCAACCGGGACCCCTATGTGCCACCTGAGCCCCCAGCTGGGAGCCCCGTGCCGCCTAAGCCCCACACTGCTAAGCCCTGCCCCCAGCTGGGACCCTATGACTACTGGAGAGCAGGAAAGTGCCGCTGGGCCCTGGGTCGCTGTGGTGATCCGGCCATCGGTAAGTAGAAAAGTGCAGCCTGTAGGCAGCCCCCAGCTGCGCCTGATCAGGGAGCGGGAAAGCCCGGCCTGCGGGCAGCCCCCAGCTGGGCCTGCTCCCCGGTCGCCATGGAGACCTAGAAGTGGGAAAGTCCGGCCTGTGGGCAGCCCCCAGCTGGGCCTGCTCCCCCGTCACCATGGCGATCCTGGAGCAGGAAAGCCCGGCTTGCAAGCAGCACCCCCATCCTGGCCATAGCTCAAGGGAGAGTACAACATGCAGTGGAGGCCAGGAGCCTGAGAGATTAACACAGAGGGGCTCCTGCTCCAAGCCCCCATGATGTGGCTGGGGGCAGGCCCCCAGCACACACACACACACACACACACACATACACACACAATGCCTGCTCTGAGCCTCCAATGTGGCTGGGGGCAGACCCCCAGTGGGGACACACACACACACACACACACACACACACACACACACACGGCAGCTGCTTCGACCCTACGTGGCGTGGCTGGGGGCAGGCCCCAGCAGACACACACACACACAGAATGCCTGCTCCGAGCCTCTGCTGCCAGACTGTGGCCATCAGTAGGACATCCACTGACGGCTCCCAGACTGTGAGAGGGGCAGGCTGGGCTGAAGGAACCCCCACCCCCCAGTGCACGAATTTCGTGCACCGGGCCTCTAGTCCTATATAATAAAAGCCTAATATGCTAAGTGTCTGGTCGACCGGTCGGCCATTCAACCAATCAAAGCGTAATATGCTAATGATATGCTAAGGCTTCTCAACTGCTTGCTATGACATGCAATGACCACCAGGGGGCAGGCAGTCAACCGGTTGACCAGTCACTATGATATGTACTGACCACCAGGGGGCTAACACTCCAACCAGTAGGTTAGCTTGCTGCTGGGGTCCAGCTGATCAAGACTGAGCAAGATGAGCTGGACATGCCCTGGAGCCCTCCCGCATCTCTCCCCAGCCCCAATTGTGCACCGTGGGGTCCCTCGGCCTGGCCTGAGCCCTCTCGCAATCCAAGACCCCTTGGGGGAGCCAGTTTCAGCCCAATCCCACAGGGGGAGCACCACTCAGCCAGGAGCCAGGCTCACGGCTGGCAAGCGCAGTGGCGATGGCAAGAGCCTCTTCCGCCTCCGCAGCAGTGCTAAGGATGTCCGAGGGGAAGTGGGCCTAAACCGTCAGTCGGACATCCCCCAAGGGCTCTAAGACTGCAAGAGGGCACAGGCTGGGCTGAGGGGACCCCCACTACCCTGCTGAGTGCACAAATTTCATGCACCGGGCCTCTAGTTTTTAATAATCAGAACAAGATTTTAAAATGTAAATCAGAAACATGCATAGGGATAAATTCATAATTAATTATAGTTAAATCACAAGTGAAGATAAAATATCTGCTTACAGTAGTAAAATTCTTTTTCAAAACTTATCTATGGTATACTCAATTTGAAACAGAAGTCCATGTTCTTTAATTAAAGGGGCCTCTTTTAAAATGACTTGAAGGAACAAAGGAAATGTTTAATCTCCATTACTTAAAATTTGTAATCTGAGATAATCCATTAATCTACACAAATTCAAGCTTTCTTCAGGAATACTCTTCTATCTTCTAATCAATAATGAAACCAATAAATAATTTCCTTAAATCAGTATGAAATGCCATAAAAGCCAAAAAAAAAAATCTCAAGTTAAAAAGGGGAACACATTATTGTTTATTCCTTTAAATGAAGTATTGTATGATAGATTACTTAAGGCAATGTAAAATTATAATTACCTTTTCTTTCTCACTTGCATCCTTTGACTTCTTTTTCTTTTTTAAACTATCCTAAACAAACAAATATTTTATCAATTTTAAATGTAAAAGATACAGCATAATAGCATAAAGATAAAAATACCAAAAAGGTGATTGGTTCTATAACTGAAAAAAGTTTACTTCAATACCAGAATTTTATTTTAAAAATATAGAAGAAATGTGTTGTGTATATATGTGATTGTAAAGAAATAGGCTTCTTCATGTATCTGTCCGTGTATCAAATCTATGTACACCAAAAATGACATACTGTCTGTGCAAACCACATGGTGTATTTTACTATAAGACTTTACGTCATTGCCTAATTTTGCCTGAGGTGGTCTTATGCACAGGTGTTCTAATTCACTGTGTGCTCAGACATTTCCCAATTTGATTTCCCTACTCTCCTTATAAGGAGGGGAGGTAAGAATTTTTGCTTTTGAATCCCTCAGTTCCAGTTATTAATAATCTCCCTGAGCCTTTCTTATCCATAAAGCGGGATAACAAATATCTACTTCATAGAGTTGTTGAGAGAATTGAGTTAACATGTCAAGAGCTTAGAACTATGAATAACATGTAATAGGCATTTAATACATGTTAGCTATCAATATCATTAGTCTGGCTCTTTTGCTTTAGAAGACAGAGGAAAAAAACCCAACATTTGCTGAATACTTATTAGACACCAGGCATTTGTCAGAAGAAATATCACTAGGGAAGTAGCTATCTGCCACAAAACAAAACAGTTGCTGCTTCTCCTGGGAGCCTGGGACACTGTCCAATGTGGTCCATGGATACCCCTGTATCAGCATCACAGAGGACATCTGTCAAAATGTAGACTTTTAAGACTAATCAGATTTACTCAGACTCTGAAAATGAGGCCCAGGAAACTACATTTTTATTGCAATGGGCACGTTTTTCTTATGACCACTAATGTTTGAGAGCATATTTGTTAGACAATTCTGGTTAGTACAGAGCAGACTTAGGTTCAGTAGAAAAGACACTAGACCAGATAATAGAACACATATTCAAGTTCTAATACTACCTGTATAAATTTAAGCAAGACATTTTTTTCTCTGAACAATGACTTTTTTTTAAAGCTTTTCTCATTGATTTTTTTTTTTGAGAGAGAGGGAAAGGGAGAGGAAGAGATAAAACATCGATGATAGACCAGCTGCCTCCCACACGCCGCCTTACTGGGGATCGAGCCCGAAACACAGGCATGTGACCTGAGTGGGAATCAACTCAGCAACCTCTTGGTGCCTGGGATGATGCTCAACCAATTGAGCCACGTCAGCTGGGCTCAACTTTGACTTTTCATGAAAACTAGAGGCCCGATGCATGAAATTTATGCAAGAGTAGGTCTTCTTTCCCCTGGCTGCCAGTACCGGCTTTCCTCTGGCAACCGGGACCCAGGCTTCCCTCTGGCCATTGGCAGGCACCCAGGACCCGGGCTTCCCTTGCAGTCTCTGCTTCATCAGGTCTAATTAGCATATTACCTTTTATTATTATAGATGGGAAAAATAATGCCTGCCAGGCTTATCATAAAGCTATCATGGATGTGTTGAGAGAGAAACATATGTATGAAGATATTTACAGAACAATTAAATGCCATATGTAAGGTATTAAGTGGCACAGAACATCTCAATTTTAAACTGAGAGCAATTTAAGATAGGAAGAACTAAAAGAAAAACCTAATTACATGTCTTCACTGTCCAATATGGTACTAATTTAAGTAATTTTACCTTACTGTCTGATTCAGTCTCTGACATGGAGCTTTCAGAAGATTTATGTGAACGGTTCTTCTTTTTCTTTTTCCTTTTTCCTTGTTTCTTATCCTATATAAAACATTTTTAGAAATATTTGCTTTCTGTTTTAAAAATATAATAGATGTATTTTAGTAATATTAAATCTTTATCAATATACAAAAGTTAATGAAAGGATCGGCTTTAAAGATATGCTTTACTTAATATTTAAAATGTAACATATCATTTCCTTGTTTTATAAAAAGTCAAGTGATTTGAGTCACACATAATTCCTAGCATCTAGTCAAATACCATTTTACATTTTTCAAATCCATTTCTTCTACTCATATTTTTAAATGAACAAGACAAATTCAAAATCTATAAAACATATACATCAATATTTACATCAGTGCTCTCAGAGATAATAAAACCTGTAAGTAAACATTTTTAACTGACATTTCATAATGTGTTTCCTTTGTCATTAAATAAATTACAGATATTTCATGGATCATCATAGGCAAACCTTACCTCATCTTCAGAATCTGAAGAACTGCTGGAAGAATCAGAGCTTGATGAAGAAGAAGATGAATACTTGACCAAGCACAAAACAATTAAAGCTTGTGAGATGCAGGAATCTTTTTCTTTTACTAAGTCTCTCAAATACTTAACTAAATCAACCTAGTGTCAGAAAAACAGATGCCATCTTCATAAGACTTAAGTATTAAAATGTCAAATTTCCTCACAGAAAAGGCTCAACAAAGTAACACATATAGCAATGGTGGTCAATTTCCCCTCTTTAATAGCAATACAGGAGTTACTAGGTTATAAGGAGGTTGGCACCTGTCTTTTATATCAGAAATAGAACAAAACCACCCATAACAATCAAAAGACCTCCAGGCTCTTTGACTCATCTAGAGTTAGCATACAGCCTATATAAATTATTCTTACTTTTTTCGTAGGCTTTTAATTATAGTATTTAGAAAAATGGAAAAGTTTTGCTCACCCTACCAGATTTCTTCTTTTCTTTTTTCTTTCTCTATAAGAAAACAAAAGTACAAGCCTAAATAAGCTAATGTGAACTTTCAAATGTATCTATAAATATAAAAGCCTAATATGCTAAGTGTCCAACGGGGTCAACCGTTCAGTCGACCACTCACTATGATGTGCACTGACCACCAGGGGGCAGACGCTCCAACCGGTAGGTTAGCTTACTGCTGGGGTCCAGCCGATTGGGACTGGGTAAGATGGGCAGGATACACTCTGGAGACCTCCCGCAATCCCTTCCTGGTCTCTAAAATATTTCTTCTAATGAATTTCCTTTCAATGTGCACGAATTTGTGCACTGGGCCTCTAGTCCAGTGATGGCGAACCTTTTGAGCTCGGAGTGTCAGCATCTTGAAAAACCCTAACTTAACTCTGGTGCCGTGTCACATATAGAAATTTTTTGATATTTGCAACCATAGTAAAACAAAGATTTATATTTTTGATATTTATTTTATATATTTAAATGCCATTTAACAAAGAAAAATCAACCAAAAAAATGAGTTCGCGTGTCACCTCTGACACGCGTTTCATAGGTTCGCCATCACTGCTCTAGTCTATTAATAATGGTATATAGCAGTATTATGGAAACCCAACTGTGAAATTAAGGATAGCAGTAAACATGGTCTTACCTGTCTTTTTTTGGATGAGCTCTCACTTCCACTTAATAATTTCTCCCTGTGTTTTTCTAGTTCTTTCTTCCAGTTCTGCAAAAAGGTTATAAACACCATCAGAGGGCATCTATCCCCTTACAATACATCTAATATGTAAGACAGCCACTGTTTCCTTTCTCAATCCTCTCACCCATCCAGCCTCTAATTACAAAAGATACTCCAGGTGCCAGAATCCTCTATTCTAACACCAAACAAGCCTTTGCCAGTTGTTTTTAAAGAGGACATTAAGAGATGGGAATTCTCCACTGTATATTGAGACTAGGTATTACTGAGGCTAGGATTTTTTTTTTCTAACAAAGATGGTTAGATTTTTTTCCAAACAGTAAAAATTAAATTAATCTATACTGTGGCTGAAATGCTGATACGTGTTTGTAATCAAAGCAAGCAAATATCACCATGGAAATCTCAGGATAAGATGTGGATAAGGGAGAGAAGGGGCAGAACCTAACATTTAGAAAACTTCAAGATTTAAATCACTGTAAGATGATTTTCCTCTCTTTCTTAACGCAGTCATACATTTATACACAAACCTGTACTCAATAAAACAAAAACACCTATGAAATACAGAGCCCCCTTAACCTAAAGAGGTAGGCCAAAACCCTTCATTTATTAAAAAGTTATTTCATTCTTCTTACATTAGCCTGTTTTTTTTTTAAAGGTACAAACCTCATTCATTTTTTCTTCAAATTCAGCCAATGCCTTGGAGCCTTTCTTTTTCTTTTCTAGTTGTTCTTTCACTTCTTCCCTTAAAAAATAGAATATAAAAATGTTTTTAAGCAATTCAAATTAGGGATGGATGCTTATAAATAAAACAAAATTTCATAAAGTTACCTTAGTATCCTAACTTATAAACCTCCATTCCAGTGTTGATGCACTTCGAATTTGTGTTCACATCCTTGTGAATCAATTATCATAATAAAGCCTAACAGATAACACTAATCACTCCTTTTCTAAACATGGATTATAAAAGTTTAATACAGAAGAGATTTGAGTACTACATGTTACAGGCACTGTTTTAAATATATTTTCCTTCAATCCTCACAACAATCCTGTGAGAAAAAGTATTCTTTTACTTCAAGATGAATTAAATTATTGTAGCTGCAATCTGGGGCAGCTTAGAAATCTGCCTAGTGTCACAAAGCTATTGTAGTTTCAGCATTAGAGTGAGCTAAGGTCTATTTGACTGAAACATTACCTTCTATTAGTAAATCATCCATCTTATAATGTACCTCAACATGTGCAGAAAAGAGAGCACAGCACACCTGACTGCTTATTTGTAGAAAGGCCTGCTTATACAACTGGCTCTGGCTGGTGTCTAGGAACTTGGATTTTAGGTGGGTCCTTACCATTCCCTGGTAAGAGTGGTTTACTGTGCCCGTTTGTACAAACTTTATAGTTTAGGCTGAACACCTGCATTCCTTCTGGGAGTCTGGAGTTTTGGCACCTGATAGGCAGAGGCTGCCAGTTCTCAACTAAAACCCTGGGCACACAGACTCCCCATGACCTCCCTTGGTTGGCAACATCTCACATGTGTTATCACAACTCTTGCTACGGTAATTCACACACGTCCTGTGAACTGCACAAGAGAGGAAGCCTTGGAAGCCTGCACCGTCTCCCTCAGACTTCACCCCCGTGCCTTTTCCCTCTGCTGACTGTGGCTGGTATCCTCACTGCAATAAATCTTACCCACAAGGACAACTATCTGTGAGTCCTAGCGAATTACTCGACCTTGGAGTTTTCTTGGGGACCTCTGACACACGTTATACTTGATGGAGCACAATCCTCTTTAAATTCATTCTTTCCCCCCAGTTTTAAAGACAAAATATATTTTGTTTTGGGATCATTTATTTTCCAGTATGCTGCAATTAGTCAATAATAGCACTCATGAATTCTGTAAGAGATGGACATGCTTACTTCCTGTTTAAGTCAAAGGAAGGATTCCCTTATATATGTAAGCACAACTTTCAACTACAGTTGCCCAGCTTCCAGAGGCACTTAGGAGTCTAAACTGATAACTCTCAAGCTTGTCATGTGTCACCTCAAGAATATGATATTTAATAATAAGGAAGACACTAAAAATAGTAAGGCCAGTGCTATGAATGTTATTTACAAAAGATTAGTGCCACTCAACCAGGGCAAAAAACATCAATTTAAAGCAAAAATCTTACAATGGGAAAAGCCAGCAGATAAAACTAGAAACAAGGCCTAACATTATCCTAACGCCTAGTTACACATCAATGAAGGATGAGATTACTCAAATTTATCATTTTAAAAAGAACACTGCAAGGTTTAAGTTCATTTTTCGGGAATAGAGAAGAGATTGGTGTGAAAAGATTATCTGGTAGTGTGTTAGCTATTTTGGGTGGTGGGTTCTCAAATGTTTGCTTTACACTCATGCATGTGTTTCATACATTTAAAAAACACATATCAAATATTACTTCAAAATTACATATCTGGCAGTTGCTTGGCAATCAATAAAAGTTATAACAATAACTGCTTAAACATATATGAACATTTCGTAAATAGGTAAATTATTTCACAAATACCATGTAGGCCTTGGTCGATTCAGATAATCTTGGATTGTTGGCCCTGAAGACTGGACTGGACCCCTTGATCTGGCCATTGCTATTGGGTTCATATAGGCCTTGAGGAAAGAACAAAAATTTACTTCATTAAAATAACCATTAAAAATACAAAAGCTCACTTAATTTTTAAAAAAATGTTTTTATTGATTTTAGAGGGAGAGGGAGAGGGAGAGGGAGAAGGAGAGGGAGAGGGAGAGGGAGAGAGGAAAACAATTATGTGAGAAATTGGCAGTCTCGTACATTCCCCCTACTGGGGATTGAGCCTGCAACTCAGGTATGTGCCCTGATGGGGAATCCATCAAGCAACCTTTCAGTTGATGGGACGACACTCAACCACCTGAGCCACAACAGCAGGGCTAGTATTCTGTTTCTTGTTTAAGGCAAGGATTAATGGTATCAAAGCAAATGGTATTTGTTAGTATATAGGTTCTTTGGTTTATCTCTTCTCGTTTCCCCAACTCCACATCGAGGTATGTCAGTCTGTTCCATGCCTCCATGCTTCAGGTCATATTTGTTGGTCAATTCATTTGTTCATTAGATTCTACAAATAAGTGAGATCATGTGATATTTGTCTTTCTCAGTTTGTGCTCTTAATCTTTAAACAATACTTTTACTAGGCACGAGAAAGACTTTTAAAACAAAAAAAGGTAACTGTTTTACAAAGGTAAAGCTTTTTCACTTGTTATACTTCAGTGTGAAAAAGAATACTAACATGAAGGGGGTGGGTGGTTAGGCATTAGTTAAAATAAAGAAATTGTGTGATTTCTTGAAACATCTCACTATCACTCAATTGCTTTAAATGCTTTTACTAATATACTAGAGGCCCGGTGCACAAAAATTTGTGCACTCGGGGGGGCGGGAGGGGGGTCCCTCAGCCCAGCCTGTGCCCTCTCGCAGTCTGGGACCCCTCGGGAGATAACAACCTGCTGGCTTAGGCCTGCTCCTGGGTGGCAGAGGGCAGGCCCAATCCCTAGGTGCAGTCCCTGGTCGGGCTCAGAGCAGGGCTGATTGGGGAGCTGGGGCGCCGGCCCCTGTCATGCACAGAGCAGGGCGGATTGGGAGGTTGTGATGCCACCCTCAGTCACGCTCAGGGTAGGGCCGATTGGGGGGTTGGGGCACCGCCCCCTGTCACATTCAAGGCAGGGTCAATGGGGAGGTTGCGGCGCCACCCCGTCACGCACAGAGCAGGGCCAATCAGGGGGTTGGGGCACTGCCCCCTGTCACTCACAGAGCAGGGCCCATCAGGGGGTTGGGGCTCTGTACCCTGTCACGTACAGAGCAGGGCGGATCAGGGGATTGGGGCGCCGCCACTGTCACACTCAGGGCAGGGCCGATGGGGAGGTTATGGCTCTACCCGGTCACACACAGAGCAGGGCCCGTTGGGGCACCACACCCTGTCACACACAGAGCCGCAGGGCGATCTGGGGGTTGGCAAGCTCCCCCCATCAGGCACAGAGCAGGGCTGATCAGGGGGTTGGGGCACCTTCCCCTGTCACGAACAGAGCAGAGCGGATAGGGAGGTGGTGGCCCCGCCCCCTGTCACACACAGAGCCGCAGGGCGATCAGGGAGTTTGGGCACTGCCCCTGTCATGCTGATCCCGGTGCCAGGAGGCCTCGCAGCTCTGCTGATCCTGGTGCTAGGAGGCATATTACCCTTTTACTATATAGGATAGAGGCCTGGTGCACAGGTGGGGGCCGGTTGGTTTGCCCCGAAGGGTGTCCTGGATCAGGGTGGGGGTCCCCACTGGGGTGCATGGCCAGCCTGGGTGAGGGGATGATGGCTGTTTGCAGCCGGTCAGGGGGTCCTCACTGGGGTGCCTGGCCAGTCTGGGTGAGGGGCTGAGGGCTGTTTTCAGGCTGGCAGGTGATTGAAGCTCCCAACTGCTCCTTTTTTCCTTTTTTTTTTTATTCTGGGCCAGCTTTAGCTCTGGCTCCAGCTCTTAGGCCTCCGCTGCTGAAAGCAGGTATCTGGTTTGTTTGGGTTCTATAATTGAAACACTGTATCAACTCCAGCTCTGAGATCCCGGCTGGCTGAAAGCAGGTTTCTGGGGTTTTGTTTAGCTTCTATATTTGTAACAATGTTTCAAACTGCAAGCTCAGAGGCCGGCAAGGCAGGCGGGGAATGTTGGTTTCCTCCGTCACTGAAGCAAGCAAGACTCATGTTAGCTTCAAGCTGCCTGGCTGCCGGCCGCCATCTTGGCTGGCAGTTAATTTGCATATCACCCTGATTAGCCAATGGGAAGGGTAGCGTATGTACGGCTAATTACCATGTTTCTCTTTTATTAGATAGGATAAGAACTAGAGGCTCACCGAAACCGGTTTGGCTCAGTGGATAGAGCGTCGGCCTGCGGACTGAGGGGTCCCGGGTTCGATTCCAGTCAAGGGCATGTGCCTGGGTTGCGGGCACATCCCCGGTGGGGGATGTGCAGGAGGCGGCTGATCGATGTTTCTCTCTCATCGATGTTTCTGACTATCTCTCTCCCTTTCTCTCTGTAAAAAATCAATAAAATATAAAAAATAAAAAAAAGAAAAGAACTAGAGGCTCAATGCACAAAATTCATACAAGGGGCTCTGCCCTCGCAGCCCTGGCTTCGTTTGGAAGGTCGTTCAGCTGTCTGGTCTAATTTGCATATTACTTTTTTTATTATTATAGACTAGAGGCCCGGTGCACAAAATTCGTGTGTGTGTGTGTGTGTGGGGGGGGGGTCCTCTCAGCCCAGCCATCACCCCTTGGGGGATGTCTGACTGCCAGTTTAGGCTCAATCCCAGGGATCGGGCCTAAACCAGCAGTTGGACATCCCTTTCACAATCCTGGACCACTGGCTCCTAACAGCTCACCTGCCTGCCTGCCTGCCTGATTGCCCCTAACTGCCCCTCATGCTGGCCTGGTCACCCCTTACTGCCCTCCCATGCCAACCTGGTCACCCCTAACTGCACCCCATGCTGGCATGATCGCCCCCAATTGCCCCCCGCCCCCCGCCGGTCTGGTCGCCCCATGCAGCCTTCTGTTCAGTCGTTTGGTTGTCCCTCACTAACCCCCCAGCCGATCTGGCTGCCCCACGCAGCCTGCTGTTTGGTCGTCTGTCCAGTTGTTTCAGTCCTGACGGCCCGTGGCTTTTTATATATTAGGGTTGTGGCTCCAAACTGCTGCATGAGTTTGGGTAAAAGAAAAAAAATCTGTTTTTGAAACTCAGGATGGCAAACTGGGCTCATAGGAATTTAAGTGGGCAGGTTGGAAAGAGCATGTAGTAAAACTAAGGACAAAATGTGCAGAACTGCATTTGTTACTTTAGTTACCTATTTTTATCTAGAGGAGACATCTACTTAGAACAAAGTAACAGAAAAAACACACAAAAACCCATGAAGGAAACTTCTGGAAAACAATGGGCACAAAGAGTGACTGACCATCATGAATTTAAGGGCCATTTATAAATCTCGAGAATTAAAATGTTCAATTAAAACACATACATACACACTCTGTTCAAGAATGCTCAATATCGCCCTAACCGGTTTGGCTCAGTGGATAGAGCGTCGGCCTGTGGACTGAAAGGTCTCAGATTGGATTCCGGTCAAGGGCATGTACTTTGGTTGCAGGCACAGTGCCAGTGGGGGGTGTGCAGGAGGCAGTTGGTCGATGTTTCTCTCTCATCGATGTTTCTAACTCTCTATCCCCTCTCCCTTCCTCTCTGTAAAAAAATCAATAAAATATATTAAAAAATAAAAGAATGCTCAATATCAAAGTCAACCCTGATGTAGCTATGGACTTTGGGTAAAAATGGCGTGTCAATGTCGGTTCATCAATTGTAACAAATATACCTGGAGCAGGATGTTGATAATGGGGGAGGCTGTGTACATGTTGGCACAGGGAGTATATGGAACTCTACTTTCTGCTCCATCTTGCTGTGAACCTAAAACTGCTGTAAAATATAATCCATTAAAATTTTTTTTCCACTGAAATTTAATGGTTTTTTAAAAAGCAATTGTGTCATCTTTAAAACTATAATTTTATCAATGTAAGAAGAAAAATGCCAATATTTTCATTTTGTTTTTTCTTCTTTTTTTCCACTTTATTAAGGTATTACATATGTGTCCTTATTCCCCCATGGCCCCCCCCCCCCCCCCACTCATGCCCTCACCCCCCTGGTGTCTGTGTCCATTGGTTAGGCTTATATGCCTGCATATAAGTCCTTTGGTTGATCTCTCCCCCTTACCCCCACCCTCCCCTACCTCCCCTCTGAGGTTTGATGGTCTGATCAATGCTTCTCTGTCTCTGGATCTGTTTTTGTTCATCAGTTTATATTGTTCATTATATCCCACAAATGAGTGAGATCATGTGATATTTATCTTTCTCTGACTGGCTTATTTCGCTTAGCATAATGCTCTCCAGGTCCATCCATGCTGTTGCAAATGGTTAAGAGTTGCTTCTCATTTTGTTATTTAAATTCAAGAATTATTACTACTGGGCTAAGTATCAGATGATCCAAGCTTTGTTCCCAATTTAAACAGTTCCACCGCCTCCTCCATTACAATGGAACACTGAATTTGACAACCCGCGTCTTTCATGTTTTCACATACCAACAACCTTTGAAGTGCAAACCAAATGTCACCAGAACACTCTGCGCCAAGACACCATGCAGAGAAACAAGCAGAGCCCAGAGTTATCAAAATGCCCTGCGGTAAGTGAAGCTCGCTTGTGAACACGTTCCAAATGCTTTAAAGGAATGCTTCGTACCAACCAACACATATCCCGAGTAAAACAAAACATCCCAGGCCTCCGTATGAACCCGGACCCAAGGCCTGATACATTCTAAACATTCAAGGCCCACGCACATCACAGAGCCCAAACACTCAACACCCCAAGCCTGAAGGATGGTCCAGCAGACACCACTTCCACTCCTGGAGATCCTGGGAAGCGGGAGAAAAGAGCACGCTTCAACCTTGTACTCAACGTTCACTAGGGTTGTTTCTAAGACACCTTGACTTTATGAAGACTACATAAAATTAAACGTTTTGAAGATGGAAAATGTCATCATTTCACAAAAGCAAAGATCATTCAGCACCCCCCGCCCCCCCAAAAACAACCGTGCAAAGGAAATAATCGTTGAGAAAAAGCGAGTTCATTCAATTTAGTACATTCGCTTTCATTTGCATCTATCTTTTTATTTTGGTGCTCAGTGGTCAAAACCCCGGCGTAGGCAAGCCTAGGAACTGTAAGGCTGCCACCCACGTTTACTGCTCATCTGTGTTCACGGCCCATCCGATCGGCGGCATAACCTGGGTTTTCCAAGCCAAGCAACCCAGCAGCCATCTAGAATGCCTTCTTCCCATCCCCACCTGCCAAGAGCACCTACCCTTTTGAATGCCCTCGGAGCCTCAAGCCTCCACCAGATGTCATTTCCTACCCTACTATTTATGCACTTCTTTTTATCTCACCTCCTAGAATAACAACTTCCATGCCAAGCACTTGCCTGGCCGTCCTCCCTTCCGTGGTCTCAACGATAGGTTGAGGGTTATCACTGATGTGTTACAGAAGAGGAAACTGAGGCTCAGAGAGAGGCAGCTGATATTGCGTCACCCAGCTCCCGAGGGACCAAAACCGATATCCCAAAATGTCAACACTCCCAGCCGACTCCAAAGCCAGCTATTTTCACGCCATTCAGTCCTTCCCGGGGCCTCCAGCGCTGGGCGAGGCGGACCCCCAGCCACATGCCTCGACCCCGGGTTTGCAAACGGGAGCGCGCCTGCGCCAGAACCGGGGCGCAGGGACCGCGTAGGAGGCCCCCGCGCCTCCATCCCACCTGGGTGCGCACGAGAGGGGCGCAGAGGTGGGGCGCGAGCCCCCGCGCCTCCACGAACCTCGGACTTATCGGAGAGAACCGGTCTCCCTGAGCTCTTGCAGCTCTAAAAATAAGGGGGGGGAGGGGCACTGCTGGCCCCAGTACTTCAGACAGGGAGCCTGGGAGCACTGGAAAGGCTGCGGCGTGGCTGAGGGTAGTGGAGCAAAGTGGGGGGCGAGAGGGGAGAGGGAAGAGGGAGGGGGCCCCCCGAAGGCGCCAACAGTGAGCTCGGCGCACGCGCGTCCCGAACCAGCGTGGGGGCTGCGGGTGGGGGAGGCTGGGTCTCCAGGCTCCAGGTCCCAGCGCCACAACCGACCCTCAGGCCCGGCCGGGAAGGCTGAGGGATCCCGCTCTTCGGCCGCGGGCCCCACGTCGCCCCATTGTTCTTCCCGCCAGATACTCACCACCCGGTTGTCCCGCTTCCCCATGGTGCTGGGCTGAGCGGACCGTGAGACGCCGAGAGAGACCAGGCCAGCGGAGCGGCCGAAGCGGGCGCTCACGGGACCTTCTGTCGATGCCCCACCCCGCCCAGAGAGCGGCGCCGCGCGGACCGTACGGCCGCGTCTGGCCACAGCGCCACCTGTCGGCGCGGAGGAGAGGCCAGCGCCGGCGGTCACCCATTCCAGTTCTTCACCACCCACCGCGGACAGAGAGTGCAGCAGCCTTCACCAAGACAACTCACCTCCGTTTGGCATTGCATTGTCCAATGCAGGTGTGAGACACTTGAAAGCATGTGCTTTCCTTATAAACTCACACTGGCTTTGGAGGGGTGAAGGAGAGTTGAGAAGTGGCATTACAGGTAACATGAAGGTGGGCAGAATTCCTACGGAGGATCTGATTGGGAAGGACATTCCAAACAGAGGGAACGGCCTGAGTGAAAGGAAAGGTGATGTGGCAGCACAGACCACGTCTGGTAGAGGGGAAACAAGGTTGGAAAGGTACATTGGAGCTAGAGGCCGAGGGCCTTGATTGAAGACATTTTAATTTATTCTGCAGGCAACGCTTTTGAACAAGGGAGTAACATGAGCATTGATGAAGGGCAAAGTTTTAAATAGTGACAATAATACTAATTGACTGGGGGAGGGATTTTCACCCTGAAGAGCATTCAAAGATTTTAACTCAAATGGCATCTTTAACATTAAAGTGGAACTGGGGGTCTTTATCCAAATTTAATAATATAGTTGACTGGTTTTCACATACTTTTCATTGTTGTGTGAGTATCAAAAAATTTTAACAATAGCTAGAGACACAGAAACCCAATCCATAAAGCCAAGTGTCTGTCCTTTGGGTGGGCACATCCCTAGACTGGAGATGGAAGCAGAGCACTTTAATGTTTGAAGACAACAGCTATTTTCATCACCCACTATATTAACCAAGGGAGCAAAAGACAGGAAACAAGTTAAATTCCCATCACAAAGGAACTGGTTAAATAAAGTATGGTACAACCATACAATGACAAACTAGGCATTTAGAAAGTGATGTACAGCTGCATGTGTTGATATGGAAGAATGGCCACTTTACATATTAAGAGAAAGAAGCGCAGAACTCTATATAGAATATGAGCGCATGTGCATTAACAATAGAATATAAATATTGGTTGAACTATATGAAATTGTTGATATTCAGCAATCTCTAACCGATAAGGATGGCAATTTCATATGGTTCAAATTATTACATATATATGCTTGAATATGTCCAGAAATTTTTCTGAAATGTTTACCCAATAAACCTTTAGTGTTGGTTGCTTCATAGTAGTACTAGTGGGTTGAGGGGGACAGGGCATGGGGATTTTTATTTTTCACCATATCTCCTTCTTTTCTGATTTATTTTATTTTATGGAAGATTGTTCAGCTAATCAACTCCCCTTTCTCTGATTCCATACTCACCATGTAACTTCTGGATGCAATTTTACCTACATTGAGAAAAAACATTGACCAGTAAACATGATTATTTTGTGCTCTTGACAGGTATGTTTCTCAGTGTACAAGACATAAAGAGGATTTTTTAAAACCAGGATTTTGAATTATGAAATGCAAGTAATAAACTCCTAGTTCAGTACTATTAATGGAAAAAGGTAGTGGAAGTTACCAAGTAAAATGACTCAGAAGGGAAAATTCCTGATACTCATGAGAGCTTTAAGTGAATCAATGTGCAATAATTTCACTATAATTCTCCCCTTGTTCTATCCCTACTGAGGTGACTCACAAACTATAAAAGTTTTTGGCCTCTTATTTCAGGTTGGCTTTTGTTAGTGTTGAAAGAGAACGCCTTTAATTAAAAAACACATAGCTCTACTGAAGTGTAGTTTACATATAATAAAATTTACCAGTTTAAAATGTACAGTTTGATGAGTTTTGACAAATGTATACAGTCATGTAATCACCACTACAATCAAGATATAGAGCCCTAACCGGTTTGGCTCAGTGGATAGAGCATCGGCCTGCAGACTGAAGGGTCCTAGGTTCGATTCCGGTCAAGGGCATGTACCTTGGTTGCAGGCACATCCCCAGTAGAGGGTGTGCAGGAGGCAGCTGATCTATGTTTCTCTCTCATTGATATTTCTAACTCTCTATCCCTCTCCCTTCCTCTCTGTAAAAAATCAATAAAATATATAAAAAAAATAGTTTGTTCATTTAATAGTAACCAAAACCTTTAAAAAAAAGAGATTTAGAACATTTTCATTTTTTATAAAAAATTACCTTGTATTTCTTTTTAATTAATTCCTTTCCCTGTCTTCTAGCCCCTGGAAACTACTGATTTGTTTTTTGTTTTTTCTAGAGTTTCATATAAGAGGAATCAAATAGGAGGTAGCCTTTTGTGTCTGACCTCTTTCACTTACAATACTTTTGAGATTCACTCATGTTGTTTATATCAACAGCTGTTCCCTTTTATTGCTAAGTAGTAGCCGCTGTATTTATAAATAACATTTTGCATATTCATTGACTTTTTGATGGACATTTGGATTTTTTTTGCCTATTATGAATAAAGCTGCTATGAACATTCCTATATAGGTGTTCCTGTGTATGTTACCATTTCTTTCAAGTTAAATACCTAGAATATATTTACATTGAATTGTAAATACATTAAGCTGTAGAATATTGAATTGAATTATAAGTATATGTTTAACTTTAACCCCCAGCAAAATGGCTATGTCATTTTGCATTACTGAGATCAATGGTGAGATTTTTAGTTGTTTCACATATTTATTAATACTTGGTGTTCCCTAATCTAAACATTTTAGCCATTCTAGTAGGTGTGTAGGGATACCTCATTGTGGTTTTAATTTATATTTCCCTAATGATTAATGCAGTTGTTCATCTTTTAGGTTCTTATTATTTTTTTTTTTTAATAATCTTCTTTGGTAAAGTGTCATTTCAAATCTTTTTCCCATTTAAAAAAGTAGGTTATTTTTCTGAATACTAATCCTTTGCCAGAATGTTTTGCAATCTTTTTCTCCCAATTGGTGGTTTGCCTTTTTATTTTCTTAAGAATGTCTTTCAAAGAGCCTAAGTTTTAAATTTGATGAAGTGCCATTTATCAATATTTCCCATTTGTGTCTTCTCTAAAAAATTATTGCTTAACCCAAAGTCACAAGATTTCCTTTTATGTTTTCTTCTTATGAGGTAAGGATCAAGGTTCAATTTCCCCCCAAATAGATATCCAATTTCTCCAGAACCATTTGTTGAAAAGATTGTCCTTTCCCCCATTGAATTACTGTATTATTTTGCTAGAGCTGCCACAACAATGTACCACACACTGGGTGGCTTAAGCAACAGAAATTTATTTTCTCACAGTTCTGGAGCCTTGAAGTCCAAGATCAAGGTGTCCACAGGGCCGCGATCCCAGTGAAGGCTCTCCCTGTTTCTTTTGACTTCCGTGGCCCCAGGCATTCTTTGACTTGTGGTTGAAAGAACGAGTAAACAAGTTTCCAGTGACTAGATGGCTTAAATCAAACTGCCGACACATACAAACAGATGCATGCACAGTACTGCTCATGGAAGCATTGTTTCACACAGTGAAAAGTGGGAATAGTGTGGGGAGAAATACCTACGAATAGAGGATTGGCTATGTAAATTATAGCACATTTATACAATGGGATACTATACAGCCATAACAGATGGTGATACAGATTTGTAGTCATTGAAATGACACGTTATCCAGGATATGATGTAAAGTAACAAATAATCCCCAGAGCACAATTTACAAGTATTGAGTGGGTTGGACAGCTTGTCTCCAAGAGTAAAATTATAGTTCCATAACTTGTATGTATCTATGTAAAGCTTGGTATCCAAAACTTGTCAAAATGTTAGAAATGATTTTACCTACAAGGTGGCATTTTAAGAAATACTCTTTTTCTTTGTAGTGTTTGTGTTCTTTAAGTACTTTATGGTGAGCATGTAATCATTTTATATTGACAGTTACATATAAATTGGTCACTGGAAACTCATTCACTTATTCATTCAACACAAATTGAACTTCTACTCTGTTCCAAGCACCTCTAGAGCCTAAAGTATGCAATTGTATTTCTTTCTTAAATGTGATATGCAATCTTCTTCCAGAACTGACCACACCATTTACTTCTCACTTGGAGTTGATAAGAATGACTTGATGAAATAAGATAGCTTGTATGGAATGTTCCAGAATGCCTGGCCCTTGGGTTTACTGAACCCCCTTCTCCTCTACAGAGTGCCATTTTTGCTGCACCCACAGTTGACTAACTGTATCACAATGAAATCCAACAAGGGTCTATTACAGCCGTGGGCAAACTATGGCCCGCGGGCCGGATCTGGCCCGTTTGAAATGAATAAAACTAAAAAAAAAACAACAAAAAACCCTACCCTTTTATGTAATGATGTTTACTTTGAACTTATATTAGTTCACACAAACACTCCATCCATGCTTTTGTTCCGGCCCTCTGGTCCAGTTTAAGAACCCATTGTGGCCCCTGAGTCAAAAAGTTTGCCCACCCCTGGTCTATTATCATTAACCATCACCATTGAACCAATGCTTCTCTTGACACTTCTGCCTATCAGATGCTCTTTGAGAGTGGAGGCCAGTGGTAGATGCTCAGTGAATATAAGTAAATTGACTTTGCTTAGCAGGTTTCTGCATACACTGTCCAAACAGATGTCATTTTTCCAATGAGGAATCCTAGAGACCACAGGAGGCATAGCATTCAGAACAATGGGCCCCATTCCAAGTGCTGCCTCCTCCTGGCTGATTCAGTACTTCTCAAAATTTTCCACAGGAGAGTGAATTGTGTCAAGGGGATCTGGTGGCATAGTCCTGTGTAGTTATTAAAATCATAAAATGTCTTTGAAGTTGGCTATATTATTTTAAAAATTTGAATGTTGCATTCTATTCTACACCTTTTTAAAAATGTATTTTATAAAGAGCATCTTTAATAAGAAACATTTTTCTTTTAAGTAAAATTGAGTATTGAGGAAGGTAGACCTTGTTTATCTAGCTTTGTATCCTCCCTTGTATATCCCAGGTTTCTGGGAACCCCAATTTGAAAAGTGCAGGCTCTACTATTTTTTTGTTCTTATCTACACTGAAATAAGTACACAATTTTTCGACTTAGCTTTTCACTAGCTTTAAGTTACAGTGCAGAGCAGGGGCCCCATGCTGCCGTGCAGATAGAGTGGAGGAGGAAGCTGTAATAGGATGTTTGCTGCAATTAACAGAAATTTACTTGGGCTACAGACATTGAAAGAAAAAATGAAATCTGGAGCAGACTTTATTCTAAGGATATGGGGCGTTTCTGAGCCCAGGGAACAGGCACCAGAAGGTTGGCTGGATTCAGTCTCTATACTTCCTTCTCTCCACAGACTGGCACCTCACGATCCTCTGCATGCCACAGGGAGAAATGTGGTCACCCTGACTTGAACTTCCAGATGTGTAAGAGGCTGACATGGTCCAGGAAAAGTGGCATTTGCAGAACAAGGATGGCCTCCTGGGGCCCATCCACTAGTTCTTCCTAGAGAACAAGGAAGTATACGTTGGACTGACACCACTACGGGCAGAATCAGTGACAAAGGCTGTCAATGAAATGAGGTTCTATGTGAGTAGAGCATGGATAACCAGAGATGACTGACTGGAGGATCTTTCTGTACACTGCTTTGAAAACAATGGTCCAGTCTAATCTGGTTGTACATACCTATGGTTTGTAAACATGTATAACTACGACTGACCTCTTAAATTACAAACTGAATTTTTGTAATAAAGATCAAATTCTTGACTCCTTTTATTATCCCTCCTGAATAGTTCATGTAGTTTTAAAAATCTAGACACAACTTAGGGCCTGTTAAAAATAACTGAGGCAAGTCCTAACGAGAGAATTCCCAGGGAACGCTGATGGACTAATTTACAAATACCTGGTATTGCACACACAGAGGGGAACATGTAAGAGGCAGCAGCTATGACCCCATGTTGGCTTTGTTGTGTGTATCGAGGTACTGCTTGGTCTGTCACTCTGCATCTCGTATATAAGGGGTGGAACAAAAATGGGCCAACATTAACAAATATTATCCCCCTCCCAAATCCTTCGGTGGTTCCAAACTCCTTTATATGGTATATTGAGCCCTTCATGACATCACTTCCTGACTCCTTCATACAGCTCCCCTACACCCCTTGACTAACTGTTTTCTAATATTAAGTCATGGCCTCTTAGTGGGGTTATGAAATCAGTTTGGTGGGTTGCCACCAGTGTTTTCAGAGTGGAGGATAATAAAACAGAACGTGTGTGGGACACATCGCATCATTTTGTGAAATACAAGTTTCTGATAATGTCCGTGTGTGTATATGTACCAGATCATGCGGTTAGATTCTATTTTTTCTATAGGCTATGACCCAGGTGTCTGAAAGCCACTGCTCCAGGTGTGACCTCTGCAGTCTTGCTGCCCGCTCTTTCAGAACTGCATGCCTCTGCACACGGGAAGTATTTTTCCTTGTCGGGATGGCAAACATGGACTTGTTTCGAGTCCACTCAAACGTCACTTCTGATGCAAACTTTTGGTTCATCTCCAGGTCATCAGCAATTGGTCACACAGACCTTTCCACAGATTTCCCCTGTAAGCGTCAGAAAGGCCTGCCCATGCCTCACTCATTTTCAGTTCTTCAGTGCTTAGCACGGTCAGCTCATAAGAGCTTATTAAATAGCTGTGACTGAACCTCTAAGCACAAGGAACTGCTATTTACTTTTTAAAAACATTTGAAGCCTGAAAAGGAGTCTCTTTGAAGTTTAAAACATACTCTGCTAAAACTTATTAAATGTTACTTTACTGACTGCGATTATATTCATTTTACATTATAATAAAAAATAGGATAGTAACGCATCTCCAAGAAAGCTGTTTAAATCGCTGTTTTTATTATTTTTATTTGCTACCAATCTTCTTGTAAGAAATACAGAAAGCATGACAAGTATACAAAGCATTTTTTTGCTTCCATGGAGCTTGTGTATAAGAGAAAACAATGACATTTCAACACCAATTCTTAACGAACAATAAATTTTCCATTATCTGAAAATAAATACCCAAAATTGCATTCTAGCACCCAGTAAGACATCCAGTTTCCAAAGGGTTATTGATCTGCAACCCCCTGAATTTTCTGACATGTTACCTTCTCCACTGCAGTGTTCACTACTGGCAGTTCTCTCTCCAAGTAATTCTTAAGAGTAAGGCGCATGCTAGAATGGCTACCTCTGACCTCAGAAACCCGGGGTCATAAAACATTCTTTACTTGAGCTTTTAAAAACAGATGGCTGGTGATGGGGTATTTAATGTAAGTTTTGGTGGCCATTGGCTTGCATATTTCATCTATACAAACACCTACTTTTTTATTTTCTTCTTCAGGTCTAGATCAACTGACTTGCATTTTCATTTACCTATAGGAAGGAAGCAAGATTATTCAGCTCAGGGTACTATGAAGAGGATAACTTTACAGATAGGCTTTCTTACTTTCTTTTTTTTTTTTCCTCCTCAGGGGGGTTTTCTTTATAGAAAGGAGGGATGGTCACTAGAGTGAGACAGTCCTCCCCATTCTGTTCCTGTCTCCACCGGAGGCCGTTTTTCTTTAAGGGTAAATGATCCTGATATGTAGGGAGATTCCCTGCTTTCAGAGAGCTGCACACACCCCTCCCCCACTTTTGGAGAGCACAGGGTTTATGCAGCCTGTGAGGAAGGGTACCCAGCTGAACCTGCCAGGCCAGTGTGGTAACTCTCAACCTTGTGTACAGAGAAAAGAGCAGAGCCTTATCTAACATCAAGCCATCTGCCAACATTCTTGTAAGACTATGTTCCAGACAGTAAATTTCCACACTGCTTCTCTGACCTGCTGAACCCAAAGCACCAAACCAGAGCATTCTGTAGCAACACGAGCAAACGGAATGAGAGTAATTTTGCACCTTTAAGAAACATGCACCCTTATGAGTCTGTACCCTGATATTAAAATAGCGGAATGAGTTTCAAGTATGAAGAAATACAGTAAAAGGATAGCCTGTAAATGGACAGAAAACAGCAGCCTGAAATGTGGTTTGTATTCTTGGTTAGTTTTTCTCCTTGTATCACAGCCCAAACTGAATGCTCTGTAGAATGACTTGGCTTAAAAATCAAGGTATATACAAAGATGCTAGAGGGCATTTGGGATTGGTTTTGTGAGCACACTCTGTGCCCAGCACCAGGAGCCTTCTCTTGATGACTGTGGCCAGCTGAGCGTCCGGTAAGGACGGCGGCCAAACCTGAGCACACCCGTGATGCTGAAAGGATCTTTCATCATGTCCCTGATGCCCAAAGAACAGCAGAGGCGGATGGAGAGCACCACATGGACTGGCCAGGATGAGGGCAGGGAGCACCTCAGAGGGAGGGAGGAAGAGATGCAGGGATGGGCGAGCATTAGCTCTCCTGGGCTGGCTCACACAGCCCAGATTAGTATCTGACATGCACATGCACAGTCTCCGCACCTCCAGAACCGTGATTTCAAACACAGAAACCAACAAAGCAAATGTCTAAATTAAGATTTTTTCTACTCTTAGAACCTTTCCTAGTCTAAGTAAAAAAAACAAAAGCAAAAAAAAAAAAAGCCCACTGGGTGTGACATCCGTGCTGAAACCTAGAAGAACGTTTTCTTATGTTAAGGCCCTATGGGAATGCAGAAACACGACTACAGTTCACACATCTCAGAAATGATAATCCTGCAAGACCCTCTAGTTCTAACCTGCCATCTACGGGCACCGATACTGTGCTCTCCTTAACACACCCTGCTCTGCTAGACCAAACACTTGCCATTTAGCCTTCAGATCAAAACCTAAAACACCAGAAATGCAACAAGCTTTTGAGGTTGTTGGGAATTATTGGTTATTAAGATCCCACTGTTGACTATTGTACACGCAGTCCTTGTTTTTACTACCAGACTGGATTGCTTCTGCACAAAACCAAGTCATGTGAAGCACGGAAACTTGGACTTCTCCATCTAGCACATTCTGGAAGCTTCAAGGCACAAGCTGACAGTTCTGCTTCTACAGAAAACTCTCACAATGCTCTCCTTGCACCAAAACTACCTGTTCCCACTACTGCACACAATGCCTACGAGGGCTCTAGATCGCACGTGGAGGCTCTTCTCTAGGCCAGACAAGAGGCTCTGCACTGGCACCCATAGTCTCGGCCTGGCATCAACTCCAGTGGCCATCTGGCAGAGTCCCTAAATTAAGGCAGTATCGGATGATTTTCTGTCTGTAGTTTTTATTGTTGCTATATTTTCACACTATATTATTATATGCATATTTGACAAAAGAACAACTACAAATTCCTTTGCTTTAATTCCTTACATAATGATAATTAAGACATCTAGACATAAAAACACTATAGCTATAGACTTAAATCCTACTATCATGTTAAAATGCATGCAGCTTACTTGGGGGCTGAGTCTAATCTTTACTTTCTTAGCTCTGTCAAGACCATGATCATGAAGGTTAAATGCATACCCTAATGCAGTCTGCCTTCAGTTGAACTTTCACAGGACTAGTGTGATGCAGCAATAAATAATATAAATGAATAATAATAGAAATAATTTATGCAAAAGTAGAAAAACTTGAAATAGATATTCCCCATCTTGTTAAGTGCTGATCCTAGGGGTAGTTGATGCTATTCACTCCATGTACTAATGTATTTATTATTTGTCATAGCAAAATAAATGAATACAAATAAGTGAGGAACTATAACAGTCATGTATACATTGTTGCCAACACAGGACCAAAATGAGAAGATATATAATGCACTTGGGGGGTGTTCAGTAAATGTATTATTGCTGAAATCTATTTTCATTATTCAGAGACTTCAAGGTCAAGTTCAGAGTTGCTGGTGAGCATAGAACTATTGTTAGCTAATACATGTTATAGCATTTCATAAAACTTAACATCAGAAACTTTCAAGTGAGGGTATACAGGCTATCTGCCAGACTGTAACCTAAGCACATAAACGGAATTTGGCTAGAAACCACAGAGGGCTAGAACTTAACTGTGTGGCTCTACCAATATGCTTGCTGATTAGTGCTACAGTCATAGTTCTTGGTAGTAATATGTACAGTTATGTGCCCCCTTTAAGAAAAACCTACATTTGACAATCCAAACACCTAAAATAAAGGATTATTTGCTTAACAAAACAATTCACACAAAAGTTCCTCTAACCAGGAAATTCCCCTACTACATGAGATACTTTGCTAACATTTCTTTAATTACTTGACAAAAAAAAAGAAAAAAAAAAGAAAAAAAAATCGGAACAAAAGAGTTAGGAGCTTTTGGCAACTGAAGATGAAGCAGAAAATAAACAATTTACACAACAAAACCCTTCCAGGCATATCTTTTGCCATCATATATGTAGAATGATAGAAAATTGAAAAAAAAACAACTTTCCTGTAATTATACATATCCTCTTTAAAAAAAAAAAAAGCAACTGAGCTTAGAGCTTGAGAGATGCCTGATAGACAGCTTCATACAGAGCAGCATCTCTTTATTACCTGAACTCCGGAGAATTGTGTTGTACTTATGTATGCACAGAAGACACCCGTTTACTTCTCGGGACATTTTACGCCCGAAGGTTGCAGAACAGATGCCTCTGAGACAGCAGCAGGCACGTGGACCACGGCGTTTCCAGCCGGGTCTGCACGTCATTTCAGCACTAACAGGTGAGCGGCGGGCGGGTCCCAGCCAGCTCCGCCCACTGCCGCTCTACTGCCAAAGGGGCGGGGCCCGAGCAGCGCGCCCCGAAGGTGTTCGGCCAGAATTAACACTGGCCCAACTGATACCAAATTCGTGGTTCGAATTCGGCCTTGACTTGTAACCTGCTTCAGTGGGACTTGAAGCAGAGGGACGAGGCCGATGATTTATGAGCTTTTGGACAGCCTCTGGTGTGTGCGTTATTTTGATTCAGTGTGAATTACTGAGACTTGCCTGCCCGCTACCCTTTAGGAAAGCTAAGCAGGCACTATGGAACTTCCCTCACTCCTTAGGAATAAACTTGCCTTCTGTTATGCTGTGTTAAGGAAACTCTGAAAAATACTGTGATTTCCTTCCTCCTAAATTTCAGTGACGCTAACTGGGGAAAGTGACTTCTAAAATGAACTAAAACTTGGGGGCTTAATGGGTTTTGGGGCAGACCTGTGAATTAAAACATGAGTATATGGATATCTATATTTATATCTATAATAAAATTGCCGAGAACTACACAAATGGAGAAATTAAAGACTAGTGTAGATATATTCCTAAATTAGCATACTCATGTCTAGACAAAAAAATTTTTAATTTGTAATTTCTTGTGAATTTACACTTGTGATTATACAAATGTAAAAATTAGCAGGTCTTTTAGTATTTCAGGGCTATTTCAGCATAGCCAATTCTTTAGGAAAAAATAGTTTTGCTATTTAGTAACTGATGTGCTACTTACTTTGTTCATCCGTTTTTTAAATTAGAGTTAAGACATTGAATTGTCTAAAGGCCACGATGGTAGGGGATGTGGGGATGTGAAAGCAGCAAACATGGGTTTGGTACGTGGGCTGGGGCACTGGTGGAGTTTTACACTCCTAACAAGACCTAGTGCTGCCTTTTTAGTAGTAAGTCTGTCCATCTTGGAAACTTTTGCACCTAGAAAAGTGAGGTATTTAGCTACCTCAAAATGTTTCTTAAATGAATGCCTAAGCTTTCTTTATCCACTTAAATGATCAAAATGAGAGTATTACTCATCCTCCAGAAAAATTTAATAGCAATCCTTCAGAACTTAGCTAACAACTAAAATGTCTAAGTTACAGAATAGTATGAAGACTATTTGCCTCCTAAAAAACAAGTGCTAGACAAGAGTTAAGTATGTGCACAAAAATACAATTAGAATGAAGTGTTCAGAAATAGCTCTTTAGCCTCAGATTCCCCCCCTCCAACCCCCTTCCCAGCCTCCATGAAAAGTGCCACCTTGTGGAATATACTGGAATAAAACAAGAAAGCTCATCTCAGGAGAGCGTGGATTTTAAAAGACCTTGTATCTCTTTTCCCTACAATATTAACTTCCAATTGCTGTAACAGAACTTAAGTTGCTGCCTGAAAAAAGCCATTATTTCTTTTCAGGTGGCTCTTGTTTTCTTCTTGAAGGCCAGAGCACCAGTATCAAGGAAACCAGTATGTTGATGGAAGTCTATTCATTTATCTAAATGAACTCCCTGGATTGCTGAGAAATAGCCCATTCATACGTCATTAAAAAACACACACAAACGAAAACAACTAACTGAGAAAATCAGAACCCTCCTCTTTTTGTTTTTTTCCAAAGGTCAGATGATAGAAAAGGCCAAAAGAATATTTTTGGTTTATTTTCTGAAAAAGCAGATGTTAGAAATGCTTGAGATATAGGTATGTAACAAAACTAGGTTGAAAACTGCATTGATAAGAAATGGAAATGCCATTTTCTTATGCTTTTGAGGAAAACACCATTACTAATCTTCTGAGGACTCACATTGCTTGACAGCTTTTTGGTCACCTCAAGAAGTTTCTCCACTGCGGAGAAGAAATATGGAACTATCTTCCTACTCATATATCTGCATGCATTAAATGCATATGCACATGGTAAATGGTTTGGGTTTCACAATTATTCAAAAGTCCTGGTGGCATAGGAAGCACATGTCTTTTTAAAATTTACTTTTTTTTTTTAAAAGAACAAACTTAGACTTGCCTAACAAGTGTAGCTTCATATGGCTGCTTTTTTCCACGAAATGAGAAAGGAATACAGATGGTTTAGTTTGCTTGGCTCAATTTTTGAAATGGTAGTTGTTTGAAATGGCTTTTCCAAGTTCATAGTTGTGAGATGACTTCAATATCAATTCTTACAATATGTTTGTTAAAATATATGTCCCTCAAAATACATTCCACTTTGAAATATTCTTCTTTAAATACCTTCATTTTCTCTAGAATTTCCTCTATTTATAGCTTGCTCTTTTTTTGATTTTTAAAGAATCAGAAATCATTTAATATCTTTATTTTTATATCAATGTAAAACATGCATTCTTATGAATTCTAACAATATCTATGAATTGATAACATTTCAGTATTTTCTTGCCAAAGTAAATATTCTATAGTCTCTATATCAACATAATTAAGTAATTCTCGGGGCTTATTAAGCTTTTAACATTATTCTTTCTTAGAGCCAAGTATGCAACACAGCCTGCTTTTGGAAAATGTGTGATAACTCTCATATGCTTATCATAAAAATAGTCAAGTTGTCACTTAAAAGAAAAGCAATTCTTTGGAGAGAAGAAATTTAATATGTTTATATTAGGAAGTTTACATGATTAAATTTCCATAACGGGTAGAAATTGCCGTTACTGACTCTTACTGGCACTACTTTTAAGAGAAGGCGCTATAGTTGGTTAAAAGCTCATTTTGAATACATAATTTAAGATTCAAAATGTTTGGTACAATTTAAGTGTTTTTCTCATCATTATGGATAGGACCACATCATGGAGTCAAACTATAAATTTCTCTATTAAAAAGTACATGTTTTCTTTAAAATATTAACATCCTGTGCATTCTGAAATATTCATTTTTACTTCAAACTAAAAGGCTGAGATTCTATTCTTAGGTGAATATTTTGAACTATTTTTAGTAAGTCACCTGGGGCTAAACGAAAAGCCTGCCATTCACAGTGCGTGTTTCCTGAGAGAAAATCATGAGAATGAAAGAATCTGAAGTGGCCCAGAGCTTTCTTCCAAAACTGGTTCTTTGCTCCTTGAGTTCCCACCCACTTCAAAGGAGAGATGAAGTGGGAGGCTCCAATGCACCTGATGCTTACAAGCTCTTACAAACTGTGTTGTTAAGGCGATAGGGTCAGGGCTTTATTAACCTTTGCCATGCAACAGCTAACTATTATGACTAAAGGGGCAAGTTTCTCCTTTACTCGTTGTAAATGTACGTTTTAACAAGTCTACCCTGCACAACAGCTCCCACAATGCCTGGGCTGCCAGGGCAGAATATGATATAGAAACTATCATGTACATTCTTGGACCAGTCCTAGAGAGAAATTCAAATGTGATTTCAAATCTCTCACCATTATTTCTACTGCTATAAGCTGCTTCCAGGTAACTCTGGGGCAGTCTGACCTTTGCAGCTGACCACTGCCTAGCTTCTGGCAAAGATGTCTGAAAACATATGTCACAGAAGAATGAGCTGCATTCAGTAAGTTTGCACTCTGCTATATGCTTCCAAGAACCTAACGGCAAGGGCGTTTGTGTGGGACCTGGATTTCAGACGTGGTGAGCCCGATGGAAATAACAGAAAACAAGAGAGAATCACTCAAGTGTCACAGCCACAATCATGGTAGAGCTTGAGCAGTCTCTTAACAAGTTCAGAGAGGCTGAGATGCCCTCTCATTCTGCCTCGCAGAGGATAATCTGCCAAGGATCTAATACCTTAAAGTTTGTGCTTTAAGTTTTCTTTATACACACTACTGAGAAATGACCCCAAAGCATATGTAGAAATAAAAGTTGAGCTCTTATTTGTTTAAAATTCTAAAGAATGCTGAAAAAATTCCAGTTTAGAACAGCTGCATTTTTCTAGAGCAAACTTGTGAAAACTTTTGCAAAAGCAAAAACTCAAGTTATGTTCACTCTAGCCATGAATACTAACAGAAAAGCTCATAACCAATCAGTGCAGTGAGTTTTAAAATTCAATTTCTAGGCCCCAGGAAAAACATCTTTGTATATTGCTCCCAACCAAAAGAAAAGGCAGAACTCCCATTTCCATGGGAGAATGCTAGTCTACTTAGTCCTAAATGCTCTGGATTCATTATATCTCAAGCATTTACAGTGGTGACAAAACATAATGCTGTCACAATGAAGAAAGTGTAAAACATTTCTTATGGCCCATCTTCTCATCCGTGCCTTTATTTTATTTATTTTTAAAAAATATATTTTTATTGATTTCAGAGAGGAAGGGACAGGGAGAGATAGAAACATCAATGAAGACAATCATTGATTGGCTGCCTCCTGCACGCCCCCTACTGGGGATCAAGCCTGCAACCTAGGTATGTGCCCTGACCAGTAACTGAACTGTGATCTCCTGGTTCATAGGGCAACACCATATCTTACTTTAGAATAATTTTCCTCCTCTTCAAGTTATTGAATCAGAACACTATTAAAAAATGGATTAAAAAAAGAATGGTCCTGATCCGAAAAACTGTCAAGGAGAAAACTCCCAATTTTTCTCTTGTTCAAGATAGTCACATACAATATTAAACTGTGAGGAATTCGGTAAGGCTTGACTACACACAAACATCACCTGGGATATTTTCTACTCAGCGAAGCAATGTCCATTCATTGAAAGCTCTAACCCTAAAACATGGTCTAATGGTTGCATGAACTCAAAACATGAGTCAGAAGGCAAAGTAGCTAAAATTCCTCAAACATACTTACTCGGTGTCTTCTGCTTATTAGAGCCAAATGAGCACTCACCACAAATAAGGCAGAGATGGCATGAACTATAAAGTATCTACAGAGAAAATGGCAAGAGGAAGAGTAAAGCTATTCACAATGCCCGAGTCAGGCTGGCTCTGCAGAGAGCAGGAGTGTGCAAGAGGCACTGGAAGTGAGCACAGCCTGAAGGAAGGAGGAAAGATTAGAGTAAATATTTCTTTCTAAAAAAAAATAGTTAAAAGATATTCCCTCAGATACTACACTGACAATATACTCCATAAAAACGTAAAACACGAAGTAACAGTTTAAAGCCATCTATGTGCTGGTGATAGAGAAGAACCAGTCTTCCACTCATTGTCTAGGTAACAACGGGGACTGACAGGTAGGAAGATTGCATTAGAGTGAGAGCACAGGGACCCTGTAAGGGATCGTGGAATTAGAGCCATAAACCATAATCTGAATCTATTTATGAAAGGTTCATTGAAAGAAAGAAGAAAGTGCATGCAAACAGCTTTAAGTAATCTGTCATCGGTAATGTAAGGGTAGTAATATTTATCAGAGGCGCTGGGGGATAGAGAAGATGGATACTTCGCAAATAAGGCAGTGCATTGTAGAAAAAGTACAGTGTCACAGGTGGGAAAGCTCAAATGGCATTCCTGTCTCTAGTCAGAGAACTACTCTCTAAACCAAACGAGGAAACAGTTTCGGACAAATTCCTAAAATCCACAACAACAACAACGAAAGAACCAAAAAGGAAATACATTTCAAACCAGGAAATAAAGGCTTTCTCTATGTTGTGGACCTATTTGAGGTGCATTCCCTAAAACCAAAGCAAGTAAGAAAAAAGCTTACAGGGCATCTAAAAAAAAGAAACCATAAAGCATTTTATACAGGTTAAAATGTACTCAGAATGAGTAATTCAGCTTTTGGAGGAGTAAATGAAATGTGTGCTTTAAAAAATAGGTCTCTTAAAGATACTAGAATTTTTTTTCCTCTTGGATGTGTGTCTAAAACTTCATCTAGATAGTGAACATTTCACTACTAACAAATTTACTACTTGTGGCCAGAAGAGAAATTCTGAGGACATAGGCTCAACTCTCTAATTTCAGGAGCCCATCCTGGTGAACCACCTTTGGTCCACAGATGCCTGTTACGTACTGGTCACTTTGAATCCCCAGAATTCAATTATTCTCGTCGTTTACAGAGAGTAACACTTTAAGAGATCAAAAATCACACACACACTCACTCAACATGTTCACTCAAAAGTACCAAATCAGGCCCGGCAGCTGCAGGGAGATCCGTCACAATCAGCTGTGCCTGGATTGCTCATTTTACTCTGGCAGCACTCAAGGTTAGAAAAATGAAATGGCAGCATGATTGGTCAGCAGCTTCTCTTCTGGAATTTTTCCATGTTTTTGACACAGACAGACAGACAAACACACAACGAACGAACATAAAGCTGCAATCACTCTTGCATTGATTTCAAATAGTAAACTAAGCCGTTTCCTCGGAGAAGCAGAGTCCACCCAGAAGACGGCAGCTAGAAGGTCCCCAGCCGGTGATCTCCCGCAGCTCTGCAGGGGCTGACGCAGGGGGACCCATCAGACACCAAAGGTGTTCTCCAGGAGATCCGCTGGAGGCAGCGGCTGGGAGCTCAGGCTATATTCATCTCCGAGTTGTTCTGGCTGGGCGGCAGGTGGGAATCCAGGCTCTCCTTGCGCCTCTCCAGGTCGTGGAAGTATGGGTGAGACAGGGCACCGTAGGCAGATATTCTTTTGGCTGGATTAAATGTCAAGCACTTCTGTGATAAAGAAAAAAAAAAATCGATTTACATGAAAACATGTCCCTTTTAAAAAATGTGCTCGGGTAGCTACATCTTCACTACCATGAATTATGTGCGTCTCTAATGAGAATGAGTATCTATTTCAAGGGACACTAAGTAAATTGTAGACCAAGCATGTCAAACTCAAAGACTAACACGGGCCAAATAAACAAGGTTTACGTTTATGTGGGCCGCAAAAAAACAAAAGCTTCAATTTTCATAGAAACGTAGGTTTATTTCGATAGAGACATGCTGAATACAAAGGGCTGAAATGAGTAATCGTTAACATAAAATAATAGAACATTTTAATAAAAATTAGTATTTTTTTCTTGAACATTAACTTACCACAAAATAACTGCACAAATTAATAAGCATAATGCAAATAAACCTATGTTTCTTTTCTCCGAAAGTGAAATACTTTCTGTTGCGCACACCAAACAAGTCAGTACAGACTAATGACGTGGCAATCGGCTGCTAAAATATTTGCTGCTAGTATTAGTGGAGAGAAATGGTGCACCTGCGCGTAAGGGAAATAAATGAATGCAAAACGATTATAGTAATCAGTCATTAGTGAACATTGTAGTTTGTTATTAATAATTAAGTATAACACGATATTGTAAAAATTAAGTTATGAAATTTTTATTAAAACGTTCCTTACATGCCATTATATTGGCTGGGCCGCAAAAGTATTCGTTGTGGGCTGTATGCGGCCTGTGGGCCGCGAGTTTGACATGCTTGCTGTAGACAGCTCTCATTTTATATATAACCTTAATGTATAAACTGCCCCTCAGAAAAAGGCAACACCTTTTGGGTTGCCTGTGGATTGTCACTACCCAGAATTTCTCTACAACCCACCCAGGTCCTTTAAAATATATTATTATTATTATTATTGTAGTAGGCATGTCATTTTCTTTAGGTAGTGATTTTTCTAATGCTAGCAAACTTTGTGCCATAGTTAGAGACTCCACCCTATCTCTGAAGTCTTCCTACAAGGTTTGTCAATGAGCAGAGAATGGCAAGGTGTTGTTCAAGTGTAAAGGATAATTACTCAACTGCTCTCCAAACCAAAACAGTTTCTGACAAATTCCTAAAATAAAATAGAAAATAACAACAAAAAACAAACACATGTCAAGCCAGGAAATAAAGGCTTTCTCTATTAAGGAGGAGGCATGTCAGGCTAAAATCTAGATGCTAATTATCCTAATCTACTAGCCAGCCATGCACCCTGCCCGAGGGCTACACCAGCAGAGGGATGCCTTCCTTCTAATTCACATCAAAGTGCCATATGGGCTAGCAGCATCCCCAGAAGGAATCCGTTAGATTCAATTCAAGTCTCTAAACTCTATTCCAGGCTGTGAACTCAAAGTGCAGGTAGAAGGTGATAGGAGGAAAAGGTGTGCCGTGGAGCAGAGATCTCCATCCCCAAACTGTTAATTCCTAATCAATTAGCCAGAAAAGTTTCCTAATCTCTGTCCATTTCCAATCCAACCCCAAGCAATCTTGTTCTTCAAGTCCACACTTTTCCTCCCACCAACACTGCAGGAGTACCCAGCAGGTGGCAAGCATTGCCCTGGGAGGTCACAAGTCGCAGGGAAGCTATAACAGCTTTTCCATCTTTGTGAGGCAAGATGCCCTGCAGTGAGCTGGGTATCTGACATGTCTATGTATTTGAGTCTTCTATGTACTCTAAAGACTTAACGTTATTACGGCTATAAAGACCACTTCCGTTTAATCTGAGTTTCTGCTCTTCAGGAGCTCTGTTAAACGTGACTGACATAGGAAAACATGTACACACAGAAAATACTACATATAACTTCAGGTGAATTTTTGAGTCCCCAGAAATCTTGCTTATCCTGAGCTCCCTGCCAGTCCATGGGTACTAGCCTCCTCACAGTGTCTTCCTTCTGAAAACCAAGAGCAAAAAGACAAGCAGGGGAAGGAGCTCGTTCACGAACGGTTCTACGGTCTCTAATAGCAACAAGCATTCTGAGAAAAGCTTTACAAGGAAGGGACGAATTCCCAAAGGACAGGAGAGTAGGGGCAAAATTCTTGAGACAGTTCTCTCTTTCCAGAGTCTAAGAAGAAGAAAGTTAGGTAGTGGCATTAGAAAAAGAAGCAGCCAGTTTAATCCCCAGAACATAGAAAAGAAGAAATAAAAAATTGTGGAGCCCAGCCAGTGTGGCTCAATGGTTGAGCATCAACCTATGAATCAAGAGGTCACCATGCGAGTCTCGGTCAGGGCACATGCCAGGGTTGTGGGCTCGATCTCCAGTGTGGGTTGTGCAGGAGGCAGCCAATCAGTGATGTTTCTATCTCTCCCCCCTCTCCCTTCCTCTCTGAAATCAATAAAAATATATTTTAAAAAAAGTTGTGGGAATGTGTTCAAGATACAGAGATGTCCCTAGAGGCTTCTCTGGGAGGAAGCCCTGTTCCCACAGTTATACTGATGGCTTAGAGCTGGAAAGAGGGGAGAGAGGAGAATTCCTTAGCCTCATGTGGGGGTGTGTGAGAATCTCAAGTCTTAATACATTATGTCCTATAGAAATAGTGTTGGGAAAGATGGCTAAGATCTATTATTGCTCTACCCCAAATGGCACAACTGGCTGGCTTGAGTATTAAAAAAAATCTCATCTCATAATATTGTTTCTGCAAGAGCATTTAATTTACTTCCTCAAAACACCCACTTATAAAATGAGTGCTTGAAATTACAACTTACTTAAGAGGATCTGCACTTTTCCAGCATATATTCCCTTTCTTCCCTTCCCTCCCTCCACGGTGAGCGCATTCTTTCCTCTCCCAAGGTTGGCCTTGGCCATGGACCTTGCTCTGGCCAGTGGGATGAGGACAGAAGTAGCAGGGAGGCTTTCCAAGCCTAGGCCTTCAGGGCCTTCTCATGCTTCTGCTTGCCCTTTTGGGAGCATCTGCCTTCTCCCAGGAGAAAAACATGCTCCAAGGAGCTGAAGCCTCTCTGGCCTGGGCCCCAGAATAAGGCTCATGGAAGGGCCTGTACTTGACCTGAAGGCAGGAGGAGAGCTGCCTTTGCCAATCTGCAAGGAAGAAATGCTCACTGTTATATGCTAGTATTTTTTTGTTTTGTTATTTGTTATGCAGCAAAAGCAGACTAAATACAATGACAGAAAGAAAAAAAAAGTGCCTCAGGCTCTGAAAACAGTTAGATAGCAGAAACTTTAACATTTATTTTTCAGCAAAAGCATCATATTTGGAATAAGTATTTAGCCTCCCAAGTTAACCATAACCAAGGGGACAAAACTCGAAAAGATGTTTCGATTTGAGTTGTTAAAAATAATTTCCCTTGCCCTGACTGGTTTGGCTCACTGGATAGAGTGTCGGCCTGCGGACTGAAGGGTCCCAGGTTCAATTCCGGTCAAGGGCATGTACCTTAGTTGCAGGCACATCCCCGGTGGGGGGTGTGCAGGAGGCAGCTGATGGATGCTTCTCTCTCATCGAATTTTCTGACTATCCCTCTCCCTTCCTCTCTGTAAAAAATCAATAAAATATATATTTTAAAAAAAAAATTTCCCCCTGCATTGTCTTATATACAGGGGTGGGCAAAAGTAGGTCTACAGTTGCTCATATGGAAAAAGACATGCAGGTTATGATGACAATAGCTTTACTAACTCAAAAGAATGTCACTCACTACTCAAACGTGTTTTTGCCCACCCTTGTATGTATATAAGAGCATTTATAAATGTTGTTGTATACATGTCCATACATTATGACTGAGGCATGATATAAAGTCAACCTTTTTTTTCCAGATGAAAATGAAGAATAATTTAACATGCTAAACTTCCAGATGTTAACCGTTTCTTAAATAACACCAACTTTCTAACACAGTCTTCACTTTTCCTTAGTAAATGATTTCCAATAGAGGCAACGGGTGTTGCTGGGGGCACGGCTGCCTATCTTGCACCAAGTGGCCCATCTTCTGCTTTCTAGTTCGAGCCTGAGTGCCCCCAGCAGCCTCAGCCAGTTCTGAGCTGTGTGGTTTCGGGCTGTCCTTTCCCTGAAAGCCTGTGGATATTATGCTTTCTGCCTAAGTTTCTCCTAGTCCCGATGTCACTGGTTCTGCTTCTTATTCCTCAACTTGCTTCTTCCTTCTCTCTTTGGTACGTGTCTTTGTTCATTTTTCTTCTTTGTCTCCTGCTACTTTCCCAGTCTAGCACTAGCGTGTTGTCTGACTTTGAAAGCCACCACTGCTAGGGGGGCACCCTAAATGAGCAGGTGACACTGTCTGCCACTCAAAGTTCCTGCTGAAAAGAAAAGCCTATGGTGGCCATATTTTATACACCACAATCCCTACCCCTTCCCAGCACAGCTAACGGGACCAGCAGCCTGGCAAAAAGGTAAGGTATGTCAGTAAGATTCTTTCTTCCTTTTCGGAATCTGATGTAGGAAATACTGATAGGGCAAATGCTAGCAGTGAGGGTTAGAGGTGGAAGAATCCATGAGTTATTTGAAGTTCTGATAGTCAAAGGACCAGACAGTGCAACTGAAAAGTATCAATGAGGTGGAGAAAAGGCATTTGGGGCAGAGAAAAGCAGAGGTGCCAAGAGCAGGTGATGCACAGGACAGAGACAGAGCACTTATACTCTGAATGGCTTCCCATTTCCAGGCCACATGAAACAGCCCATCAAACCCCCTTTTCTTAAGGTAATGTCAGTACTTGCCTGTGTTCTTGAAATCAAGCAAAAATTTTCCTAAATAGCAGATGAGTCACAAGTCTGTATATATTGTGAGACTTTGTCTAGGCAAATATTCTGACTTCTAATTAATTTATTTCAAAGGATACAGGCCGTAGGAATAAACAGTGGGGAGGAAGTTTAGCTGTCCTTATTCGTAACTTGGCATTGGAGGGAACCATTGCCTAAGCATCAGAAAATGAGCCACCATCAGGGAAAGATGGAGTGAGTTCCTACTGGGAAAATCAATGGCTCTGCAGACATGCCAACCACTGGCTGTGCCCACACAGAGCTGAAGCACAACATTTCTACTAAGACCTATAGACTCTTACGTCTATATTTGAAGTTCAGAGAATGGGAGCACTGACTCCTCCTGGTCTAGGTGTGAGAAGGAGAGCTGCAGAGAGATTGCGGCTCATGCCTTGTGAGGTGGTGGCACGTGATGCTGAACTGATGCTGTTCCCACCACCTAGAGAGGACAGGGAAAGTCTCTCATCAGCACAGTGCAGATCAACTCTGCATCGCCCGAACTTACCAGAAGTAGGTCTTTGCCTTGTTCATCAATGTCGCTTACAAAATTCTCAATAGGTTGAGGAGATTTTGAGTGAAAAGCCTGCCTGGGAAGGGCCACATCTCTAGGCCAGTCCTCTTCGCCTGGGAGTCCAATTACGCTACAAAAGAAAACCACATGTGAACATCAGCATTAGCTGCTACGCAGAAGCTATTTTCATACCAAATTCTAGACGAAGGTAAAGTCTAAAGGGCAGGCACAGGGGGCACAGAGCCCCGGAGCCCCTCACTTGTATGACTGGCAGGATGCTCATTTCTCTCTGTTCAGCTGCAATACGGTGATCATGGGTAGAGGGTAATCTCACAGGAGAATTGTAAAATTCGCTGGGAAGAGATAAGAGATTCCTCTGGAAGCAGACAGTAAACAGAAGAGATAATGAAGAAATGGAAAATATTCTATTACCAATAAGCCCTGACATACTGACAGGGCAGGGTCTGTGTATTAAAAGTAGACCCACATGGCCACAGAACATTTTCCTTTATGCCTAAGATTGCTTTTTGTGTTCTGATCAAGCACTTTGGTATTGACCTGCTTTTATGATGCTCATGTAACATCATTTCTTAACACATAATCTTTGTTAAAGATTAATTCCCCAACTACATCCATTAGAATCAGACAAAAAGAAGAGGCTGGAAGGTATGTTTTTCCTGTGTTATGCAAACACTATTTTATAATTTAATATCAAAATTAAGTTATATGTTTTTATTGCATAACTATTTCAAGGTATTCCAAAGTGAGCAAATAAATAAAAACAGTATTCATTTATGTTTTCCCTGAAAATGATTCTGAGTCCAGAAATGTGGACAGAGCATCAAATAATGTAAAAACAACACAGGCTTTAGAAACAGGCAGATCTAGGTTCAAATTCTACACCTGCCACTTATGGATAGGTAAGAAGAAATTGCTTAACTTCTATGAATTTCAGTGTCTTTTTTATACAATGAGTACTTGTCAACATCAATACATTACCCATTATTATTATCTATAAGAGGGAACATTAACCTAAAATGTGTTGGCACTACCACCTTAACATATGAACTGCTTGAGTTCTAGCAACGCATAATTTAAGGTTCTTCAGAAATATTGTAGATCAGTGGCTTTAAACAACATAATATACATTATGTAGATCTTATTTATAGCGTTTGTATAGGCAGTTAAGTAGATTTGAACAAAGGAAATCAGGGGATGCAAAAACTTATGTCTCACATAGACTGATTAATTCTAAACTAAAAAATTATAATTTAGTGAACAGAATCTATGACTATTCAAATACTGACAAATGATTTAAACTACAGTTAGAAATGCTGCTGGCCTGCCTGCATTAGGGTCTTCTTGGCCTGCCCTCGCTGGGACTAAGGCCCAGAGGGGTGAGTTCTCCTGAATGGATTTCCAAGTTTCAGGAAGATGTGGCGCTAAATGTCATAGGATCTCTATAGGGCTTTGTTCCCCTTCTCTCACCTAAACAAAGCCCAGGTTCTAGACCTCCCCTGGGGAGAGCAGACAGTGTGTCCTAACTGTACCCACCGGCGGGCGTCTGGGCAAAGACAATACTGCCTCTGTAGGATATGCTGGGAGAGCCATGTTATCGAGGCAGATAAAGACAGAGTCAGGGACATAGTTACTGGAACAAATGAATGGAAATGGCAACTGTACAAAATTTGCTTAATAGCAAGATCTAGAATAAGCGTGCAAAGAAGAAAAAAACCTCACTACAAATTATTAAAGAAAATAAAAATGTATGAGAATGGGAGAGGAAGAAAAGAAGAATGCTTATTAAAGAACTTCAAAATTTTTCTTTCATTCATTTTTATTTTTTAGCCATTTTTTATATTAATATATTTGCATACCATCACCAGTTAGTTACCTAGAAACTGGTTAGAACAACTATTAGTAATAATTTAAAATCTTTTTATTTGCAGCTTTCAATATATTTATATTGAGTTAAATCTGGCAATATGGGCAGCTGAATGCCAAAAGCCCTCCGAAAAATAGGGACTCTGTATGTATACGTGGTATATAATTAAATACATGTTTACATAAATAACTTTTAAAAGTGTTTGTAAGTCTATCACTTCCCCTGATCCCTCTAACAACCTCCCATGACACGTATTACCACTACTATTCAGGTATTACTATTTCTGTTTAATAGATGGGGAAACTGAGTTACAGGAATGAAATAGACTGCTAAAGCCATACATAGTGAGTTTAGCCACAGAGCCTGGAGTGAACCCAATTCTCCTCATTCCAAACCCAATATTTTGGTTCTAGTTAACGATGACTCTGGTCTTAAAAATGCTCCAAAATGCCACAGGCGAAAAGCATTCAGTTTCACTTTCAAAGTACTTGCTGTTCTTTGAAAGTATAAATCTTTCTAAACACCAACATTTTTCCCCCCTTAAAGAGAATGTGAATATAACTTTCTTTAAACATAATTCAGTTTCATACAGTATGAGCTTTTATGGCCCATATGTGAGCGTGGTGAAATTCTGATAGGCCCATTAAAAAGTGCCTGCATCAAATTTCAGTATTTGGACAGCTGAATATAAGCCTTAAAAGTTGACATTTGTACCAGAAAGAATGACAGAGCACAAAACCTATAACTGGCAGTGAAGGTGGGGACAGAAATCATTTTTCAAGTACTTGAAAAGTGGCACTAGGGTGCAGTATTGTCCCTTTTCTCTACGTCAAAGTAGTAACTGCAGTTAGAGGAAACAACCAAGAAGTAAAATCTAAGAGCATAGAACATGTAGGACTTCATGGCTTCTTTCCGCTTGCAACCTAGGATCTCAGGCCTTTGCCAAAGGTGGAACCGGCTTTCCCTTGGAAGCAAGTCAAACAGGCTGAGCAAAGGTTGCTCCTGGTCCATCTCACTGGCCACGTTATACTCAGGGGCACCAACAATGTTAACAAGATCGCAGACACCAGTGCTGGCGGTAGCCCAGGTGTCCAGGTGGTGTCAGTAGGGAAAGCAGGTGAAGGGCTTCACTGCCTGGCAAGCCGCTTTCCTTCCCACAGAGGGTGTGACTTTCCCACGTCCCTCTTAAAAATCACATACACACCAACGATATTCAACAGTGATGGGAAGAGTAGATGGAGTTCATCACTCAGTGACAAAGAACTGGACATTCAGAAGCCAGTTCTGTCCTGAACCACCCATCGTACGAAGTGTTCAGAAGCAGCAGTAGGAGCAGCAGCTGTGGCAGTTGCCTTGGACCCAGGCAGCCACCGACAATAAAACGAGCAAATGTTTTTCAGACCTCAAAGCCACCGGGTCCTGACTCAGCAGTGGCACTGGTGCTAACAGATGTCTGCGGGAGCTGTTTCCAGTTACCCAAAGAACAAAGTCAGGTTCCGGTTGTGTTCCAACTGTTTTAAGCAGTCATGCTTGGATAGATGGGGTTAAAATAGAACCCTTTTCTCCAGGGGTACTTCTCCCCAGTTTTACAGGCTACAAATATCATAAAAATCACCAGGATTCTTAGAAAATGTCCAAGACCGATGATCAGGGCTTTTTTATGTGTTCTATAACTCCCACTTTCTTCCTACTCCACCCCAGTTTTGATGGGACTTGGCAAATGCACAAATCCCCAAAGGATGCCATACTGCATGCTTTGTGAGAAGAAAAGCCCCCCCCCCTTTTACATTCTAGATACATGAAAGCATCCATACCCTCACATGCACACATGCAGACATGAATGGAAATCTGCAAATCAGCGAGGAGCTATGGAACAGACAACTGGAACCGAGGAACTGAAGCACAAGAAGGGAACGTAAAGAAAATTTAAGCCCAAAGTTTCATTTCTCAGGTAAAGAAGTTGAGGAACAAAATGGCTAAACAATTAATAACGAATGATAAAAACAGCTAACATTTAAAAAGCACTGACTACGGAGCGGGCACCGTGGAAGCTCTTTTTAGGGGATGTTAAATGACTTACTCAAGATTACAGTTATTTAGCCACAGACAGAGGATTAGAACCTAGGATTCTCATTTCCTATCGCAGTGCTCCGAAGAAAAACGGATTGTGTCGCACACCATTCTTCGTCCGGGAAAACAATGTCAAACCAACCTGGATAACTAAAGGATACTCAATGGGGACAGGAAGCCCAGTGGGCAGGGATGGGTTACCAGGCCACCAAGCAACCCACTTCTGATGGTGGATGCATCCGAAATGACCCCAGGCAGGCAACGCACCTGAACTAAAGAACGGGAGGTCAGCCAAGCAACGAAAGAGGAGCAGCGCAACAATCCACACGAGCAACATACAGGCCTCCAGAGCAGAGCGGTCAGGCCACCCGTCACGACGGGCTCTGCATAGAACAGCAGGCCTACCGTGTCCCCACTCACCACACAAATAGTAACACTGTCTGCGGCAGCAGCTTGGGGCAGGAAAGACAAGAGGTAAACGCATTATGTGAACGTCAGAGGAAAGTCACCGCGAATGTTCTAAGGCTACGGGCACTGGTGTAAAATTACAGTTATTACTTACTCCAAGATTTTTCCTAGTTGATCCACATCTGAACTTCCACGAAAAAGAGGCCTACAAGAATAAAGATACATATTAAACATGTTGAATTTTCTCAGGTTCATGTCAATCATAGTTGTCATTAGCATTGTTTAACAAGAAACAAAATATTCTCTAAGGGTGGGGAAGTAAGGAATCGAGACATTTCTTGAATGTCACTTACGGCAAGAACCTCTCATGAATAACTGCTGGTGCCCGGTGGCCATGTTTCATAATCACGACAATCCTACTCAGGGTCACTGGAATAGCAGTGCCACCATCACACACAGGCCTTGGCTGCAAAGTTCCACTTAACTCTGTGAGAGGTGGAGCAGGTCACTGTCCTAGTCTCAAACCAGGGGTATATGGTGTTCTTTCCAACTGATTTTGGTCAGAGCCTCCTCAGAGCACCCTTTCCTCACCACTAGGCAGGCAATTATAATACTTCCTCGTGAGTCTCTCTCCTTCCACTTGTCCCAAATGCTGTGGTGAGCTACCTCTGGGTTGCTGACTGTACCACTTTCCTTTCTCCCAATATTATGGCAGATAAGCATTACAAGTTCAAAACTCTAACTCTGGACTTCAGAAGTGTTTGTGAACACACAGCCCCCATTGCCTACACTGAGCATTTCACTGGCTGTGCCTGGTTAGCAAGCCCAGAGAGAACAGAGAGCACCAGTTTAATCTGATGAGCTCGTAGAGCAGCTTTGTCACCATGCCAGCCCCCCCCACACCCTCCCTGAAGAGTATCCACAGAGGCATGGGTGAAACTACCTTTGAGCATCATGGAGGAATCTAAAGTACATACTATATTCGCCATGGCTCTTGGGAAGCACACCAGGCAGACCAGTCTGAATGGATGTCATTCCTGGGCAAAGGCATTAGACCTTCTCTTTCCTGGGTGGACATGGAAACCCAAGCCTGAAGCTCAGCAGCAGCCCTGGCTCACACCCTCACTCTTTTAGTTTCCAGCTCCCTTTTGTTTTTGCCCCTTGACAATATTTCTAATATTTTTTGCTGGTTCCATTATGCATTTAAGCAAATGCTTGCTACATTTTTTTTTTTTTTACTTCTGCCTAGAGGTTTTAGCAGAGAACTTTCAAGTCATGTAGTCCCCCATCCTGCCAGGGCCGGAGGTGCTTGCCATCCAGGAATGAGAGCTGGCCCACCAGCATGGCCTCCTTTAATACAGAGAGCGGCAAGTAAAAGTCTGACTCAGAACCACTCTTTTGTGAATACTTAGCAAAACCTGCTATGGGAATACAAGAAGCGTGGAGGCAGCAATTCAGTGTACAGATCAGACGACTTTTGCCACCTGAGGAAGACCTGGCATGTTACTGTGAGGTCTGATAGCTTGGCTTTGTAGCACATGGGGGTTGGCTTGACTTATATAAAACCACCGAACTCTGGCTAAAATTAACCCCTAAAGAATGGATCTTTGCATGTAAATACACAGTCACAAGACAATGGAAATGGGGCAGAGGCCAAACTGGAACCAGGATTCTCACCTGACCCAGTAGTTGGACACAAATGTGATCAAACTCCAAGAACTACCTATTGACTTCCTGGATGAGAATTCTGAGTATTTTGTATGAGCCAGTTTTATGAAAGAGGGTCAGGAACATGGAATGGTATAATGGATTCAGAGGAAGGCTGAAACCTTCCAACAGGATGTGCTAGGGTGGAGTATGAAGAAGTGAGAGTAGGACTGCTCCAGGGGCTGCGTGTGACACATTCTGTTTTGAAATAGGGCTTTGAGGGAAAAAGTCTGGCTGCATCAGGTCTCTGAGCTGTGTGCAGCATGTAATGAAGAAACAAGGGCTGTACTTTCATTGATATTATTTTGAATATTTCCTCCTTCCTCAGGTTAGCTGAGTTAAATATCCTTTAATTCATATAATTTATGGTATACTTCAGGTGGACAAATATGAACATGATGTTTGATTATATTCTTTTTTTATATATATTTTTATTGATTTCAGAGAGAAAGGAAGAGGGAGACATAGAAACATCAATGATGAGAGAGAATCATTGATTGGCTGCCTCCTGCACGTCCCCTATTGGGGATCGAGACTGCAACCTGGGCATGTGCCCTTGACCAGAATCGAACCCGGGACCCTTTAGTCCGAAGGCCGATGCTCTATACTCTGAGCCAAACCGGCCAGGGCTGACTATATTCTTTGGGTAGTGGTGAGGAACAGTTTGATTCTACTGCCTTGAATAATTTTATAATTGTGAGAATGATTCAGCTAAAGCACACACATGCATGAGTTGGTCTTGGCTGGTAATTACCATGACATAGAGCTGAGCTGGAAGGAAGTAGAGGGTTGAAGGAGCCAAGATGGGAGGCGGGGGATAAAAGACAGTGAAAGACTGAGACTGAGAGAGAGATGGCCAGATAGAGAGACAAGCTGAGGAGGTCCAAAATAACTCTGAACTGTTTCTTCCCCCTGTCTAAAAATGTGCCCCTGCTGGAAACCTTTCTAGAGGCCCTGCATGAAGACTGAAGACGGGAGAGGAATGTTCAATTACATACCACGAGACAGAGGCTCATAAAAGATAAAAAGCCATGCATTTTTTCCAAATCATTGCAGGGAAAGAATCCACTAAGCTATCCCATCTTGTCTGGTTTTAGACATAAACCTCCTCACAGGTGACACACTTACTAATTCTTTTTAACTAATTATATAAAGATAAAATTAGCAATAGAGATATTCTACCCAGAGTAGTAAATTTGAAGCCTATTTTTACTGTTTTAAAAAATATTTCTTCCTTATATACACACTTTCTTTTAGGGGGTGAGGGGTTCAATAATGAAATGGAAAGATTACACCTACCAAAAAACCATTCCCAAATAAAGACTGTGCAATTGCTTTGACTGGAGAAACACATTAAAAATCCTTTTATTATACAGGACAAGACTTAAAAGTCAGGAACTTTTGTGCATTTTGCTATCTCAAAAACTACAATTACTTATTATAAATGACTTTGCAGTAGTTTAACCAAATGCTTGGGTAATGGTACACAAACATTATCTGCTAAAGACCTTTGTTGAATCTAAATGTCATGAATCTCACTTCTAATTTTATACCTCCATTTCTTTTCTCTTCACCTCACTATGGTCGTCCTTTTTCTATGGAAGATTTTCTCCACACTCTTTGAGGCTGTTCCGTTCTATTGCATTAACCCCACCTCCACCCCCCCTTTCTGTCTTTCACGGCCCTGAGCCTCTTTCTATTTCTATTTGGAATTCTCACATAAACTACAGAGGAGCCTACTGGAAGGTCTTTACCATCTTACCCTTTGAAAGTAATTTATTTGACAAGATAAACAATATTTGGGGGGAAATACCTGAAATTGAACATTGCTATAAGTTTTTATGAAAGAGAATTTTAGGTTATTTCCAAGCATTTTCCTCAAGTATTTTCCTTCACCATTATACTTGATACTAGTTAATGCTGATAAGATAAATTCTATGAAAGAAATACATTTTTCATTTATACATATAAGCATTTTTTCTTAACTAAAAGGGGATTATTGCAAAATATAATAGCAAGATTGCATTCATTTCAAACTATAGCAAAGTCAATTCTCTTCTCAGATCACCTTAGGCATAGTCATGCCAAAACAAGTATGGTGACTGGGGGTTTTTAGCAAGGATTTCCCCCATGGCTTTTTTGAATTTGTGAGAGTTTATAAGCCTTAATGTTTTCATGCCTTTAATATGTTGATTTTGTTTAGGATATTTGTTGACTTGGGGAAGGGCATAAACTTTGGTGATGGACATCCTGTGTGTGAACCCCTTCCAGCCAATTCTCCCTGAAGGATGTTAGGAAAGTCTCGTAGCCTCTTTGAACATACCTGCTTCCCCTGTAAAATGTCCAGTTTACAGTAGACCTACTAGCAAGTGGCAACCAAATACCCACACACTTTTTCACACTCATACATGGTAGCTATCTCCTTTGTTCCTGGCCACCGTTATACACAGATGATAACGTAAAGTTTTCATGTGGTGAACAAGAAAGGAAGGGGACATTAGGCACCATATGGTGGGTGTCCAAGTCATATTTAAGACTTCCTCTGAGCTCACTATATATTCTCTGCACCTGTTACAAGTCCTACACCTTTATCACCAAGAAAAGAAAAGAATAAATGTCAAAATTTCCAAGAAGGATTAATTAATTAATTTTGAATTGGTAATCTAACATCTTCTTCTGCATGCTATTTATCTAAAAACTATTTTATCAGTGAAGAGAATTTTCTTGGGTCAAATTACAAAGGAACTAAGTTTCAGATGACATGGCTTTCTAAACAAACAACAAAAAGAACATATAACTATCCCTCACAATCTCAATCAACAGTGGAAAACAACATTCAGAAGCAGGGTATGTTTTCTAGCAGATGAGAAGTGTATGCTGATGTGTCTGTTATAGAAAGGAAATGATTCATGCAGAATGGAAGATGACAGATTCCGTATAGTTATAATACTTTCATTGTACTGAGAAGAAGAGGAAGTCACAGATCACCCTATAGAACACCTCTGTAACCTGCACTTGACCTGCAGCTATAGTTTTAGCTGTTATGTTTCTTGATTAGAAGAGGAATTTTCCATATTCATAAAATGACCTTTTGAAAAATATGACCTAGGGCAATGGTCGCCAAACTCATTAGTCAACAGAGCCAAATATCAACAGTACAACGATTGAAATTTCTTTTGAGAGCCAAATTTTTTAAACTTAAACTATATAGGTAGGCACATTGTTATTAACTTAATTAGGGTACTCCTAAGCTGGCCTTGGCTAAAAACGTCCTCAATCTGAGGGGTCGACCTCAGCGAACGTACCCCCACTTCTTCTAACGCCACTTCTTCAAAATAGACTCGCCCAGGCCGAAAACTGACTTCTGTGCATCGGCCACTAAGTTTCAATCGCATTGTATGTGTGCACCCGCAAGTGGTATTTTGTGGAAGAGCCATACTCAAGGGGCCAAAGAGCCGCATGTGGCTCGCGAGCCGCGGTTTGCCGACCACTGACCTAGGGAATGTCTACTCTTTTATACTTGCTCCCATGTTCAGTTCTAGAGCTGATATCTGTTAAAAGTAATTAATTGATTTATTTTGTAAACACTAACCCAGTGATCACTCATTAAGCACATAGGGCTGCTTTAGATGCTGGGAGAAAGCCACTCTCCAAAAATATGTATTAAATAACATGTGGCCTTAATATATACTATACAGATATTTAAATTATGTTATACATTTTAATACAAATATATTAAAATATAAATATCTATAAATAAATATACATCTATATAGTACATACTACCATAATAATCCTTGTCCCCATGGGAGACAAGATATATAAACACAGGACCACGAAACAGAGTTCATCTCATTTTGCTAGTGGGAGATGGAAGCCCAGGTAAATCATTTAATTTTTACTGGCATGATGGGAGGCAGTCTGATTAACCTTTTTTTAAAAAAAATTTTTAATTGATTTCAGAGAGGAAGAGAAAGGGAGAGAGAGAGATAGAACCATCAATGATGACAGAGAATCATTGATTGGCTGCCTCCTGCACGCACCCCCACTGGGGATTGAGCCTGCAACCCGGGCATGTGCCCTAATCGGGAACGAACCGTGACCTCCTGGTTCATAGGTCAGTGCTCAACCATTGATCTGAATTTCCCAAACACCTGATTTATCAGATTAGGATGAAATAGTAAACAACAAAAATGTCTGTACAAAAGGGCATTCTTATACAACTACTATTTTATGCTTTCCTCTGGAAGGTTAGATTATGTAGAATTTGTTTGTTTTCTGCATTTTTCTATTATTCTGTACTTAGCATATTATGAGACTAATTACTTTGAAAATCAGAAAATCTGAACACCAATTCTTGCCATATTGCATGCATGCAGTCTGTTCACCTCTCCTCTTCCCTACTCCTATGCTAACCCACTTCTATTACTCGTTTACTTGTTGGTCTCTATAGACAAACTGGAAGGTCCCTGAGGACAAGGCCAACCCCTACTTGCTTCTGTAGCCAGAGCACAGGATTTACTGCCCACTCTGCCCATAACTGGCACTCATTTAATACATAAGAATGGTTACTGGTCCTCCTACCAAGAAAGCTTTCTCTCTCTCCTTCCCATCACCTTTATCCCTCCATCTCAAAATTCGCCTGTTTGCTTAATTTCAGGGTAATTCAAGTGCAAGCACAGATACGTATATATGAATAGATATACACACACTTAGAGCCAAACTGGATTTGATTTATATTGTTGTATCCATTTATGCTTTAACTGGTCTGTGGCACTTGACAAGATTTGCCTGCAAATAATGGGTATTTAAAACCAGGGCTGGCTGACAATTAGTCCCCTATATCTAAACTCTTGCCAAAACCATCAGAGAAGCAACAAGAGGTACAAAGGATGGGAGCTTTGCCCTTAGGTGCTGACTTCGCCCACATATGACAGGGATGGGCTCCTTGGAAGACAAAGAAAGACAAGTGTTGAGAAAAACTGTAGCAAAGGCAAAACAGAGTGAGGGATTAAAGAGGGTGTGGAGGGGAAAGAGGCACTTGAAGAAAACCTGTCCAGAAAGGAAGAGGGCTATTGGGGAAGAGCACGGGAGGAAAAACGTAAAAGCCCAAGTAACACAAGGGAAGGACTGGGGCAAAGGAAGAATCTGAGATGAAGTTCTGTCACTGAGACAGAGACCAACAGGAAAAAATACCTCTGTGAGGGAAGGGAGGGGCCGCTCACAGTGAAGACCTGATGAACATATTAGGGAGTGTGCTGCCATATCTGTCCAGTGCAGGGGATGCTGAGTCTGGTAATTCCCTTCAAAATAAATAGCTGAATTAACTTGTCCTTGGTACCAGATGTGAATAATTTATTTCTCCTCAGAGGGCTCATATTTACTGGATTATGAGTAACTTCCGAGAGACAGAGAGAAAGAGACAGACAGAGAGACACATGTCGCCATTTTTCAATCCGAGACTGAGAATTAAAATTAAACCAGAACTCAATCCGAGACTGAGAATTAAAATTAAACCAGAACTCATCAAACCACGTGACATTTCTGAAACATTACAAAACTTACAAATTAATATATTCACTGACTTAGTCAATTTTATCTATGACTAAAGAAGCTTAATTGATCATTAAATTAAGACAAAAAACATTTTTATCACTTCCACAATTACTGAGTACCATTTGCCAGAAATAATCATTTCTCTTAAATACTTAAAGAATTGCCTTTTCTTTCAGTGGCATCTCTTCCTGTCTTTGTCAGCATGAGCTGCCCTAACAAAATACCATAGGCTAGAACAACAGAGATCTATGTCCCACAGCTCTGGAAGCTGGGAAGTCCTACATAAAGGTGTCTGGTGAGGACTCTCTTTCTGGCTTGCAGACGACCACCTGCTTGCTATGTACTCACATGGCTAAAAAAGAAAGCTCCCTGGTGCCTCTTATAAGGGCCTTAATCCCATCTTGTGGGACCCATCCTCTTGACCTTATTTAAAACCCCATCTCCAAATACTATCAAATTGGGGTAAGGGCTTCAACATCTGAAATTTTGGGAGGTACACAAACATTCAGTCCACAACACTTCCTTCCTCATATTACTATAACAGTACCTTACATAACCTTTAAAATTAGAAAGCTGGGCTGGCATATTCTTGCCCAATAGGAGCAATAAACATGATTTGTCTCATTCTGCCTCTGGGATCCAAGCATTTGTAGTATATACTTTCTGGTAAGTTTTCTTGCCAAATTACATGTTCATTACTCCCTAGTGCCTCCCTTATCTCTTGCTCTCCAATCATACTGCTCAGGGGAGTTCTTAAGGCAGGAAATAAATTATGTAAATTATGTATTAAGCACTTTCTAAAGACTGGGTTCCTAAATATATTATTGCATTTTCATTCTCATTCTCACCCCAAAGTCAGCCCACTAGCAAGCACTAAGTATTAACTCTCCATTTGAAAGAAAGTTCTAAAACCAGGAAAAGAAATCTGAGTCAAACCTAAGAAGCAATCTTGCAAGGGTGAAGCATTTATATTAGTATTACTAATTACTAGGAAACTAGAGGCAAGTCCAGGGTCTGTGACCCCCATGGAATCACCCATCTTACTACAGGCAATAAGCCTGCTTAAAAGACATCTCAGGCTTAATACCCTGGGGAATGCTGTCTTCTGTCTCTACATATAACCACCGAGTTTGGATGACGGTCCTTCTCCCTTATGGAAATTCCAGTTGTAAAGCTGACTGCATTTTAAGTTGGGCTTGGTATCGAAAAACTTTAATGACAACATGCTGGAAGATCATCTGGGGCAAGGGTGATGGTGTGTGAAGACAGAATAGATTATCAGAGATTACCAGGGACACCTGGCAAAATCATTGCTGTAGATTAATTAGTCAGGCTTTAAGTAGTCACCTTCACTCTACAGAAGAAATGTGAAATAAAGACATCACTCAACTAAACTGGAACCTCACCATACCCCATAACTGTCTCACAACTCCTAGCCTTTCTTCATAGTGTGCCTTCCAGGGATAGACAGAAAAGCTGTAACAAGGAGTGGTCCATAAGTGAGAATCTCAGAACTCACGCTTCTCAAGATCTGGTCATTTGCGGGTACGGCACCCAGGAATAAGGTCACCAATAAGTCCAGATGGTTCCAGTTTTAACCCTGAAAATCCTATATGCTAGGAAGCCTCTCTGTCCCAGGCAAACTAGGATGGCTACTCAACCTATCCACAGTATCCAGGACGAGAGGTTATCGAAAATAAAATTTAAGAAAAGAACAATATTTTAAAAGAATCCTTGTCATTTCAAACGGCTGTTTTGAAAAAAATCAGACTAGCATCTCTCAAAACAGTAAGAACAAAAGGTGGTCCAATAGACAGGTGTCATTTTCTTTTTTCCCTAATAACTCACTGCTACTCTGTAATAAGGGTCTGTTCGATCATTGGTAGCTCCCTCCTCATACCGTCATTCAAGATGTTATTACTCTCGTTCAGCAAAAGGCCTGGTAAAACTATACACATCTTGCTCAGGGAAAGAGCACTGCCTATGACAGTCCTCCTGGTTAAAGTAACGGTCTGAAGGAAGTACATGATCAAAAGAGGTGGCCATCCACAGAGATTGGGGTAAAGCTACCTACTTATCTGGAATTACAAGAATTCATTTTGTCCAATCTGATTGACTGGTAGCAGGTAATAAGCGGTGAGCTGGGATGAGAATGATTCTGAACTGCTCTCTAGGTATAGCAGGAAAGTGCTGAGATTAATCAGCTTCATATGCCACAGTAAACAAACCAGCTATGCGAATCAAGGTGAATTGACTCAAGTTTTCTCTCTTTGCCAGACTGACATCAAAAGCAATACATAAAGAAGTTAGAAAATGTAAAACCTACTTAATGGCGACATACTCCTAAGAGCTAATATTACATAACATCAATTATTTTCTGTTTTCCAAAAAAAGAGGATAAGACGTTATCTCTAAAGATCTCTTTCAAACAAACTAAGGAAGGCACTATACCCCAGAGCAGGATCTGAATTCTGATTGTATATGGTAGTCAGTCCTCGGTTGAACAAGAGCAAAGAAACAAGAAAGGGGTTAGCGGTCATAATGAAGCTGCGACTGAATGTGACTCAAACCTCTATAAAGAAAAGAATCAAGGACATAGAGGGTGGGGTAAAAGTAGGCTTAAAGTTGTGAGTACGTGAAATAGAGTTTATTCTTGTATTATTATTAATTATTGTATTATTTTTGTATTATTTTCTATATAAACAACTGTAAACCTACTTTTGTTCCACCCTGGATTTTAAAGAATTATTTGTAGCCACACATTTCCACCTACCCTCTTAGCGTTTTTATCTTATGACAAGGAGCGGTAGAAAGCTTTTCCTTTTCCCCACCTTTCTAAATGGTAAAGGCACCTGGTATCCTGTATGAATATAATATTCCTATCCAGCACATTTTGGGTGAAATCCAATAAAGTGTGATAACTCAACAATTTAGCACAGGAAGCAAAGCCCACAACATTCCTTAGAAATTTCACAGACTATCTAGACAGAACAGACCCATTTGAATGGGATTTTTTTTTTTCTGTGATATTTGAAGAATGCAGTTTTCATGGCGGACACATTGGATTTGTGACAGATGCAAATCTAGATACGAAAACACACACACAATTAAATGATTCAGACTCCTGCAGTTTGCTTCCACAGACCTTTTTTCTGCACGGGTCAAACAAAGGAAAGTTGGTGTTTGACAACTATGGGTGACTCATCAGAGGAAGTTCTTACCATATGGATGTTTGCTGAAATAAAGCTGGTTAACAAAGCCAGCCTTTTTTCTCTCTGTGGGCCAATGAGGGTTTCATTTTAGGAAATGGAAGTGTCAATGTGGACAAACTGTCCTGAAGTATTTATAGCATAATGTGTACTTTCCTAAAACCGCCTTTGAACAAAGAATATGTGAATGGAAAATGAGATCTGAATTTATTTCACTCTCATGTCATCTGAACTGTGTTCTCTTCCTAAAACCCCTTCAGCACAGTGACATATACATAACATGACAGGGAAGTGGTAATACTATACTGGGTTGTGCCAGTGGTATCTCAATTAATTTTAAGAGCTCTTCATCCATTAAGGACATTACATCTTTTTCAAGTTCATTGCAAACATTTTTCTCCAGAAGTACCACATGTTTTTAAACTTTGCAGCATTTTTATTTTTTGATGAACAAAAGTTTTCAATTTTTATATAGTCCAATATATTAATATTTTTGTGTGTGACTTTTTCATGCTTTGAGAGTCTATCTCCATTCTTGGGTCATCAATATTTCCCACAGTTTCTTTATCCTTTTATGGTTTCATTTTTAGTATTTATTTGCTCTGTGGTAAGAAATATAGAGAATCTAACCAGATTACCATCCCCCCCCCCAATAAGTTGACCAGTTACCCTATCTCATTTGTGGAACAAGCCATTCTGTCCTCCAGGATTTGTGATTTATGATAAATTACATCACTTCCTAAACTGGGGACTTTTTTCTGGCTCTCTATTCTGTTTCATTAATGTCTGTCATTTCTTCTGCTGGAACCAATTTGTTTTTATTATTGTAGCTGCATAATGCATTTTAGTGCTTGGTGGTGGGAGTTTCCCTTTATAACTTCTTTTTTAAACAAAAAAATTCTTGGCTATTTTCACCAATGTAACTCTTCCCAAATGCATTTTAGAAAATCCCACTGGAATTCTGATTGGAGTTGCATGACCTATAAATTAATTTGCAAAGACCTTGTCTCAATATTCAATTTCCTCTAATATCTGTCTAGTATTCAAAAATTCTATACATCTATGTAAGTCTTTTATATCTCTCAATCAAGTGGTATAGTTTTCCTAATAGTATAGATCCCACACATTTGTTTATATTACTCTGCGTTTGGTTTTTACTGGGAATGAGATGGAGCTGCTACCAGCTGCAGAAACTGTCACTCTTGTCTGAGGTCATAATCCAGACTGTTCTCTTAAATCATGGGTTATGCTAGATTTGAAAAGTAGAAGTAGAAGAAAAACAAGGGACACGTAGGGGATGGTTTATATTCATAGCGTGAACGCTGTGAACCTCCTAGAAAAGCTTTAAAGGTTAAATAAAAAACATGCACCCAAAAGCACCGGGGGTTAGTGAAAAAGAGAAATAATGTGCTAATAAGCACTTAGAGCGATGACTCATTGCATTGGATCATCCTTGGGAAACTACCTACTAAGCAGAATTTAGCTGCTCAGGCGTTATTTTTGGTACACAATTTATTGCTACTTCCTCTTGGGAAAAAAATGATTAAACTCTGGCTTCCTAAAAAACATGAAAATGGTCATCCGGGCAGACCAGCCTGTCAGGTAACGACACTATTTCTAGAACTGGGGAGTGCTGTGTCCCCTGTAAAAAGACTCCTTTAAAACAAGGCAGAAGCACTTAGCCACGTGGAATGGAAAGAGGGATAAACCAGGAGACAGAAGATCCAGCTCCTAATGTGGGCTCTGTAACTGATTAACAAATTACTGGGTGCAGGCAGGCAGGCCACAAAACCTCTGCTCATCTGTTAAAGAACAGATATCACACTCCTGACCCACTCTAAACCACCCACGTCACGTAACCTCTGCTCGTCTGTTAAAGATCAGATACCACAGCTGCTGTCCCACAGACATGCTACAAAAATAATAAACCATACGGATGAAGCAGAACTGAGAAGTAAAATTAGCTGCTCAGTAGAGGTAATGCCATCAACCAGGAGCAAATATAATGAACTCTCACTCATTCTAAAATTATTCATTTTCATCAATACTGTATTACCTTTTATCCTTCCCCGCCTCCCTTGATTTCCTTTCCCTGGTTCCCAATAGCTAACTATGCAAAAAAAAAAAAATAAAAAAATAAAAAATCCAATGCTGTTGTTTTGGCCCTATGACTGGACCAAATCTCTGAATTTAATTTATCCATGATATTCTGCTGTGCTATCTTCAAAGACTGCTGGCTCAACAAACTTTACAAGTGATGTATGTAGTCAGGCCCTGGCTGGGTAGCTCGGTTGGTTATCGTCCTGATACGCCAAGGTTGCAGGTTTGATCTCTGCTCAGGGCACATGTAAGCAACAACCAATGAATGCATAAGTAAGTGGAACAAAAAATCAATGTCTCTCTCTCCTCCCTTCCTTCCCTCTCTCTAAAAAATAAATAAAAATGGCGTAGTCAGGAAAATGACACATACAGGTTAGTGCAAAATTAGGTTCACAGTTGTTTGTCTGGAAAAATAATACAATAATTAATAAATAATAAGAATTAACTCTGCTTCATGTACTCACAACTGTAATCCTACTTGTGCCCTACCCTGTATGGGGGAAAATGCGTTTCCTTATTCAGTACCTATAATAAATAGTAAAGCCAATAAGAGCAACTCTCCTCCTTTAAATGAGCTTGACTGTAGCCTTTTCTTATATTGATGAGGAAACTGAGGTCATGGGAGGTTAAGTGACTTTCTCAAGGCTTGATGTGTATTCTGTTCTTTCCTTCCTTCTTTCAGAGAATATTTACTGTGTCAGATGCTGTTCTGGAGGCCAAAAATATCGTAGTAAATGAAATGTACTTCTGAATGCATCAAGAAATTGTTGTTAGAATGTGTTTTTGCCTGATTAAGTGGTGAGTTTGAACACTTTTATTCCTATGCTTATTTACTGTTGGTAATACTTCTGTGAATTTCTACTTCTCAATTTCCAACACAGCCAGATAACTATGCTTAATGCAATGGGATAAGAACTAAAGGTAAGAGATATTTTTCTATTGTTACAAACAACCTGAAACATAGGCAAAACTCTCCTCATTTAATAAACGAGGAAGCTGGAGCTTAGGAGAGTTGTGTAACTTAAACAGACATAATCATATATGTGGTAAGTGTAGGAGCTGGAATCAATATTGTTAATTATGATTTCTTAATGATACTATTTTAACATATATCTAAATGCAAGCCACCATAATAAGTTTAAATGCAATCTATTATATATTTAAGTGCAAATGACCAGAGCACATTAAAAAATACGTTAAAAAATAAATATTAAGGTCAACCTTTGGCCTCAGTACAAAATACTTAATTTGTTTACAAAACAAATCAATTCATAAGAATGAGGTCATATGCAAGTATCACATGATCTCACTCATATGTGGAATCTAAGTAACAAAATAACTGATGAACGGAGTGGATCCAGACACATGGAATCATGGAACAGAGTATGGAATCTTGGAGGGAAGGTGGGTGGAAGGTAATCAATCAGCCAAGGTCCTTGTATGCATATATGCATGGTCCACGGGCACAGACAACGGGGCCGTGAGGGCCTGAGGTGGGGGGCGGGGGCAGGGTGGAGGGGGTTATGGGGGAAAAACGGGGACATATGTAATACTTTCAACAATAAAGAATTATTAAAAAATAAAAATAATCTAAAAAAAAACAAGAATGATGCCCTAGCCGGTTTGGCTCACTGAGTAGAGCGTCGGCCTGGGGACTGAAGAGTCCCAGGTTCGATTCTGGTCAAGGGCATGTGCCTTGGTTGCAGGCACATCTCCAGTAGTGGGTGTGCAGGAGGCAGCTGATCGATGCTTCTCTCTCATCGATGTTTCTAGCTCTCTATCCCTCTCCCTTTCTCTCTGTGAAAAATCAATAAAATATATTTTTAAAAAAACAAAAAAACACACAACAAGAATGAGGTCATATGAGTCTATTATGATCTGTTTGGATTACACATGCTCTAGAGCGGAACAACTCTATCTACCATGCATTTGGTTTCATAGTTGTTAGAGAAGGACATCAAGGGCAAAAATGTCAGTCATACTAGCAAAACATTTGGTGAAAAAAAAAGTACAGCAATAATTACATTTGGTAAATCATATATTAAAAAGATTAGAAATATAAATATATTAAATGTATGTTTATATAATATAAAATATTGATATTATATAAAAATATTTATCAAAAAGACTAGAAAAAAGGATATAAAGAAAATGGTAAGATGTGTGTTATCTATCTACAGGTTATAGGTAATTTTCATCCCCCCCTTTCTGCTTCTCTGAAGTTTTCCAAATCAAACTTTCTAAAAGTTTGCTATCATATTACTTTTAATATGAAAAATGCAATAAAACTTGTTAAATGAAAACAACAATCCAGATATATGCTGCCATCTCTAGAAATTTATGGTCTTAGAAAAAAGATGAATATAGAGACATTAAAACAGTTTTTTGGGGTATTTCTTCTATACTTAAGACTATGTGGCTGCAGGGAGCCGTCAGGTTACATGAGATTTCACACACTTAACTAAATTGAAGATTTAAATGGAAACTGAACATTTTACTCAAAAACTGCTTCTGGATACAGAAAATACTCTGGTCATATTTTAGATATTGAGCAAATAAATGTTTACTTTCTAATATAAAGGTTAATTACTTCCTGACCATCTATACCGCATGATGATCACTGGCGGGCCAGGCATGGTAACCAAGGGACACATTTTCTTGAAAATGGAACACAGATCCTTTTAACCTGGCACCAGAAAGGAGGAAAGCCTTGATACCAGGGAAGAGTCTGCAGGCTGAGCCTGGAGCAGCTGAGTAACTCGGCCACACCAATCCCACGGCCCATCACGGAACAACGTTTCACTGTCCCATGTTTAACTGGTCCACTCACTTGAGGCTGAACTTTCCTGGTGCCTTTCCCCACTTGTGTGGGAGTTCTGCCAAAGCCCAGATAGAAGGACGCTTCAGAGCAACTGTGGGGTTTGCCTCACTGAGTCCTGCTTTGTAAGGCTTGGGCTCTAACGGAGGCAGGACAACACACCCTGTGTGGACCCTCCTGGCTGGGCACGGACCCCGGCCTGCTCTGCCATCGATCAGTTGTGACCCGAGAGGGCTTTGCTAACTCTGAGCCTCCGTTTCTTTAGTCTATTCCTTGCATGCCCCAAGGAGCACGACTTACGTACTAAGTTATACTAAAATTGTCCACAAATTAAATAGGCTTCCTCTTCCAGTGCTTGAAAATGTCTTATGACCCCTAGACTTAACCAGCTATTGGAAACCAATGATACACAGAAAATGACTAACGTTTGCTTTTTAAGCAGACTACTGTATTTCGTCCAATCTAGGATGCTACCACAATCGATTGCAATTTACATTCCTGATTCTAGAACTAACCAGCTATGAAGTAAGGTACATCTCAGAAACACTGAAATATGGTAGGACAGCTGGTTAAAAACAGCCACTTTCTGTTGAGAGGTAGTAAAATGCTTCAGGTGTACTGTGCTCAGACTCTCCTGGATGTTACTCTGGAGCTTATATCTTTTGTTCCTTTATAGGTACATTCAAATTTTCAGTTCACTGAATACAGATTTACTTAAATATTTTTTTTCTTTCAAAAGTATCAAACACACACCTTGGGGCTTTGCTGAACACATGTGGAAAGCGGCCAGTCTCAAGTTCTTGAAATAAAAACAGCAAATTGGAGGCCTTGATAGCTAAGCACTTCTCAGTTACAACTTGTATTTCTTGGTAAGTGATGAATGGTGGCAACATTATTGAACATTTGTTCTGTAAGGAGGATTATGGAGTAACCTCTTTTGACATAATTTGGTGACCAGTCCCCCAGCCTCCTGTGTGTAGTAATGATCTGAGACGCTGACAATAAATAGCTTCAGTTCAACTCTAGTCACTCTCTTCCCTCAAGAACAGCTTTCTTGCTCAGCAGTATTACTGGAGAGCTGGGGTTTGGGTACTTAAAGCCTTCCTGTTCTCACTGGAAAATTGGAGTCAATGCCCGAGGCACCACCACGCTAGCCTCAGCCCTCACGATGGCATCAGACTGCAGGCTGAAACCGCTGTGAACAATTTCCTTTGTCCCCCCTTCTTTTCTTTAATTTTTTTGTTGTTGTTGTCTGGTTGTTATGGGTAGTGACAGTTTCTGGTTTCTTTCGTTTATCAACGGTTTCCTTTACCACAGCCTCTATTCCTCCCGCTGGAAGCCTGGCACGATTGGAAGCTGGAAGAGAAACCACAACCGAATAGCCTGGCACTTACTTTAACAGTCATTTCCAACCACAGATTAATACTATTACTGGATTTGACTAACGGCCCTCAATCAGCCCAACTGTCATCACTCGAGAACATACGAGCCAGTGAAAGCCAAAGGGGAAAATATAAGCACATTCAAATCATGGTACACTTTTCTCATTTCTCATCTTTTGAATCCAAAGGTACCTCTCTGATTATTATTCTCTTCTTGGTTTTCCTTAATAATCTGTATAAGGTATTGAGCAGGAGATAATATTCCCCTGCTTTTAGCTAGCTGGAGGCTTAAATCGGCTGGTAAGGGTTTGCCCGGGAACCAGCAGCATAAGAGGGCAAACTGTTCGGCTGCCCATGGGGCATGTATGTATCCTGCACCTTGGCCTGTGCCCCTTTGGAAACGGCACTGGATGCTGGTGTTGAAGAATGTTAAGAATCCAGCACCGAAGTCCAAATGAAGGAGGCCCTCTTGGAGATTGTGTTGATTACAGAGGTGCTCCAGGCCAGCCTATCTCATATGGGAACCAGGTTTTCCTCTCCATCATTCCCTTGACATAGCAGACTCCAGGCCTAGGGCAGGTGACAGGGTTTTCCAACAGATACTAAAAGAGTATGTATGGTATATGATATGATATATGACTGGCTCAACTACAATCAGATTCTATTCCAACTTGGAGCTTTCGGCATTGGCAAATACTCCATTACATGAGACTGAAGGCTCTGGAAAACTGTTAGTGATCTCCATTTCTTGGTCCTGACAGAAGCTAACCTACTCACAGAGAGAAGAGGACTCGAATGGCTATTATTTTTCTGACTGCTGACTGTGAGGTCCTACACTGGGTAATTCACAGACAGGAATCTCAATCTTCCTCCTTAAAACTGTAGTGAAAGGCACATGTGAGAAAATAAAGTAAAAAAATCTTTGTAGAGGGCGATTTAGTTCCATCTATCAAAGGCCCATTTTCCTACTTCCAGGAATTAGTTGTGGGAAAGTAGAATTTTAGTTACAAGAACATGCATCACAATATTGCTTTAAATTTCATTCATTCAATAAATATTTATCATGACTACTATGTGCCAGGGAATATTTAAATACAAATATATAAGATCATGATATATTTTTATATGAGAAAAGCAGGTTACCAAAAAAGCCTGAGCTGATTTTTATAAGAAAATAAAAACTTTATAATGAATAGACAATACAGCTGAAAGACACCAGTTAAATCATTAATAGTCATCTCTTGGTCACTGGCTTATGGCTTACTCTCCTTTCTTCTTTTTCTTACTCTTTTTAAAAAAGTATCTTATAGAGATCTATTTTGAGATTATATAAATCTTCTGATCTGAATCAAATGTTCACTCAAAGTTTCTGCATCATTCATTGATGATTCTCTAACACTATCCTTCCTTCTATATTTATTAGTTGGCTATCTACTGTAAGAAAGAGATTTCTCTTCTCTCCTATTTATCTGTTTATATCAGTGTGGACTCATGGATTTTTATTTTACCCAATAGGCTATAATCCATTGCTATAATCATGTATTTTGATGCTCAAATGGTCTCTGGTCTCAGCTTTGTCCAGTGGCCCCTTCAAGCTAAATTCTGTGCCCTTTTGATTGTTCCCATTATTATCCTATATAATAAAAGCCTAATATGCAAATTGACCAAATGGCAGAACAAACGGTCGCTATGATGCACACTGACCACCAGGGGGGCAGATGCTCAATGCAGGAGCTGCCCCCAGCCTGCAGGCCCCAGGCCAGTGCCAGCGGGAACCCCCTGATCACCCCACCGGTCGCCCCACAGATCAGCCCTGATTGCCAGCCAGGCTTAGGGACCCTACCCATGCACCGGGCCTCTAGTATATATATATATTTAAACATTTTCTTACTTGCTCTAGGCTTGTCTTATAGTCATTACTCATATATATTTAAAAATGTTCTACAATTACCATGGATTTCTTTTAAGTGAAGGAACATTAATACCTACTGCTTTTAAGTACATCTTATATAAAGTGTAAGATTTATTTAAAAAATTCCAGCCATGCCCACCCTGCATGGCTCAGAAATATTAAAACAAATGGAGCTCCCCTTTGAGTTCCAACCGAGATGGGAGAGGGGAGCATCTGCCTTACAAACCTGTATGAAAGGCAGTTATGTCCAGTAAGATCATTAAATGCATAAGTCATTGCTCTCTCCTTGATTGAAACCAGTGAGCCAGCCACACAACCTCAGATATGAAAGGGAACAGTTGAAGTACATTCTGTTCAATTACTGTCTCATAGCCAAATGTCTTCTATTCCCCCCCCCCCCCGCTCCTCACTCAGAAAACTGCATAGACGAATGGTGAGACAAAATCATTTTCATCTGTGATTGAGTTTCTTCCTGCTGACTGTTTGGAGTTTCCCTATGAGCTGGTATGAGACACTTCTTCCTGTGGCTCAGAACAAGATTGTGAGAGTCAACACTGGGGACTGTATGCCCGATTCTGTAAGGTACTAAGGAAAGCAAAACAGAAGCCTGTAATTCGCCCCTGTCAAAGCGTTAGTAGTCCCCCTCACCCCATCGTGCCTGGCTGGTTTCTCTAATCTTATTAGATGACTTGACTGAAACTGACTGTGTGCTCAGCCTCTGACTAGACTCTAGGATCAGTCCTAGCCTTTGTGGCGACTGTGGTGGGGTGGAGGGGAAGAGACAGGAGCCCTGCGACGATTAGTCACTGCTTAAGGACTGAGTCATTTGGCCATACCAGTCGACTATGACCTAAGTTCGTAATTTGTGCTCTAGGCATATAAGTCTGCCTAGAATCCCAGTACTCCAGGTCATGGGCTTTTTGATTCTGAATTCTCCTCATGTCCAATGTTGCCTCTGACAAGAAGCCACCCCTTATCCCAGGGGTCCTCAAACTTTTCAAACAGGGGGCCAGTTCACTGTCCCTCAGACCGTTGGAGGGCCGGACTATAGTTTAAAAAAAAAACTATGAACAAATTCCTATGCACACTGCACATATCTTATTTTGAAGTAAAAAAACAAAACGGGAACAAATACAATATTTGTATTTGCATGTGGCCCGCGGGCCGTAGTTTGAGGACCCCTGCCTTATCCTGTTCTAGAAAAATGATACACTGAGGTACTTTAACAATCTGGCCGAGAACAGTGGCTAAGTTTTACTAAGCATACGCAATGCAAATCCAGAGAGCATAAGCTGTTTTATTTAACCTCAGATAAACACAAGGTGGGAGATCTATATTAGTGCCCTCATTTTACAGTTCAGCAACCTGCAGCTGAGAGAGGGTTAATAATGAGTCACCATTACCAGCTAAGATGTGAGAGAGTCAGAACCAGATGCCCCAAAGCCAGTTCTTGCAACCACTTCACTATGTTACGTCTTTCAGATTGACTATGAACTGTTAATCCACTGTTGAGACGCTGACTGAACAAAAACTCCTTTTTTTTAAAAAAAAGAAAAATGAATGAATGGAAGCCACCCTGGTGAGCTAATGTCGAGACCAAATCACATTCTTTAGCTGAATCTAAGAAAAGAAAGAGGTGATCCCAAGGAACTAAGAGTCTACTAGAAACAGAAGAAGTTTGCCACATAGCACCTCCGTAGTTCACTCATCCCTTCTGCACACTTGGCATCAGTGACACACTCTTCGCTGTGCAGAGTGCAGGGAATACAGAAATGATGGGACGGATGTGTCCCTGACCTTGTAGGGCGTACAGGTTAGGTAAGGAGAAAGAAGAACAATCGTTAGAGAAGAAGGCTATGCAGGAAATAAGAGGCTCTGGTGGAGAGTAACAATGGAGTGGTCAGAAAAGGCCTCTCTCTCTAAGGAGGTGACTTTTAATCTAAAGGATGACATAGGAGAGGCAGAGCTCGTGTGTTCTATTCACTTCCTTTTCATTTTCGGTAAGAGCTGGAATTTGAGCATTTTTCAAGGGTGCTTTACAACTTGGGTTCTGTTAAGCAGGTCAACCACCACTTCATAACCCATGATGGGCTTCATCCACCCAAGGCAACATCACAAATATGGTATGAATGAGATTTCCAATAAAAATAAATACAGAAAATCACTTCAGAATCAGGGATAAGAGGAAAAAGCTCCTTTTGTTTTGCAGAGGTCATCCAAGTGTACTATTTGTTTCCTCCCTGCAGAACTGTCATATCAGCTTCAGTAAAGATGATGAAAGAAGAAAAGAAATGGGCCCAGAGGATCCTATGGAAACAAGGCCAAACTAGCTATTCGCATGGGCCCTTAGGGGAGAGTGAAAGGCAAAAGCTATGAACGAGGTCCAATTATTTTTTTCTATGAATGCCGTCTGTGTATTGGTCAGTTGTGGCACTCGAACACCAAAAGGCTTTCTGAACCAGCATTGGTGAGCCCTGACCTACCGTCTCTATATTTCTGAAAACAGTAAATTCATTTCCTCACAACCAGAGATTTTGGAGTCTGCTGAAGGCAACAGCACAGAAGACCTAGGGGCCTTCTTTACTGTACCTCAACTGCATTTTCTCTAGGAGAAGGCAAGCTCCCTAGGAATAAGTGGGGTTGGGATCGGAGACCATTTATAGCTAAGAAGAGCATGTTTTTGATGTGTAGAGAATTCAAATCATGATTATTTCCTTGTATCCAAAGACTGTAATAAAATGGTCGGGTACTCTCTTCACAGAGTAAATTCATGTTCTGAGACCCTCTACTCCCTGGCTTCCAGGAGTCTAATTTTTCTCCATCATAATATTTCCTCTAACTACTGAATAATTAACCCTAATGACTAGCCTAGTCTCACAGGAAAAAAAGGCTTGTGAAATCTGCTCCTGATGCATATAATACGTGCAGAAGGACACGTTAAGTAATGTGTGCAGTCTGAGAAGGCCAACATTCCTTTCCCAAGGCCTGGTCCACCCTGAAAATAGGGAGGAAGCCAGTGCGCTAATGATCGGAGCAGCCATTTTATTGTTTCACAACCACCCGGACCTAGAGGTTTCTTCTTTGCACACAGCAGCGACAGGGAACAGCACACTCCCCTGCTCCCCTTTGTCTGCCAGTACAACTCCACACCAACTGGCCAGAGCTGTCACCACCTGGGGCTGCCAATGTGGGCCTCCAGATTGCAAGGCCACAGGGTCAGATATGTGGCCTGGCACTGGGCCGACACAGTGCTGCGTATCCAAAGGGGCCAGCAGCCAGGCAGAGCCCTCTCTGTAATAGCTTGGCCACCTGTCTGAGAGGGAAGACAAATCCCATTTCATGAGGTTTGGCATGGTAAGCAAACCATATCCAACCCTGTATCCAAAAGCACTCAAGTGGCAAAAGGAAAAGAGGAGAAAAGTGCAGACCCCAAGTGTGGATGTGAAAGTGGGTTTCTTTGGGGATGAACCTTCTGGTTAATTTGGTTTGCATTCTATGGTGTCTTCACCCAGCTTCCATCAGTTGTAACCTGTATTTCTCAGGCTTTTAAGATAATTCTCCCAATCAAGTAACGCGATGCCAAAGCAATGGCATCACAGGGCTTTGCCCTTTCCTGCTTTTTAAAGGCCATCAAAACCATCATCCGTAACATACTCATACAGGAAAAAAATTGAGGCTTATCTTGTTTTTAAGCTATTGTGTTACCGGCATTTCAATGGCACAAGAAAGATAAAGTACATGTTTGCAAAACAAGGCCTGACCCAGGGCTCACCTGATACGCAGTTTGTATCCTGCTAAGTGCATATGACAGTAAGATTTCAAACGCATTAGAAACCGTGGTTCAATCAGAAGTGTGCTTCGACAACACAGGGAGGGCTCCTGATTACTTTGCAGTGAAGCCACCGTCACAAACAGGATTTCCTAAAGAGGTCTCGGGGCGAGGAAGCTTCGTTCTAACTTTGGCTCTGCCATCTGGGCAGCCCTGCCGCTCCTCCCCTACTGTAAACAGGCAGTTGGAGGCGACTGTGGAACACTCCTTCCTATTGTTCCTCAGGCTTCTCGCTTCCCTTTCATCTCTGGTCATAGCTGGAATTTATGGGGACACTGGATGACCTTCCAGGTCTTTGCTTCGGAGTTTATTTATTTCGTGCATACTCCTCAGAAGGGCTCCATCTTGCAGTCTCCCTCATTTGCCCAAAGGTGTGGCATCATCATTCTACACTGATAAAAAGTCCTAAAGACTTGTGTCCAGTTTGCATTATCCAACAGTGATTGTACATAAGAGACTACCCAATTTACACCTCCCACTCCAGCTAGGTATTGCTTTTCCAAGAATACACTGCTATTTCTATGGCTTGCTTAAGGAAGTCCTTGTTAAAGATCCCATCAGATATCTCCGAAACCCAGCTCAGAACTAACTTCATGATTTTTCTGTTATTCTAGTCCTGTTCGGAGTAATATTTAATTTTGTTAAGTTCTTGTAATATTTCTATATCACGTAGCTTAGCACTTCCATATGCAAAGAGTCTAATACCACTTGCTACTTACTTCCTGCTAACATATCCAGTTAGTTTTCTTATTTGCTCCTGTAGGTCCGGCCACAGACCTTGCTGAAAAGTGAAAAGTGGTCTTTCATTTCTTTGCTATCTTCCCCAGTATCCAGAATAATGTTAACCAACTAGCAAGGTTTTCAAAGAATATCTGAAAAACCATTGGCGTTCCTGGTTTCAGTAAGTTTTATTTCCTATGATGTGTGTTAAATATATATGTGTAAACATTAGAGTACTCTAAAGGAGTAATGCCAGGATCAGTATCTATTTAATATTGTTTACATCATTTCGGTTAGTAGAAGGATGTAACATCTCTAAATTTAAAATTAAGTGCTTTCTGGGAGTATCAAATAAAAAACAAACTTCTGAGATTGTATCAACAGAGAGAAATATGGCAATACTGTTGTTATGAGGAAGGCAAGGGTCAAATAATGCATCTGGCCCATTTTATGCCAAAGCAACTCAGAGTGACAGGCTCTGAGCTACAGGTTGCACCACATTCATTCATTCATTACTTATTTACTCAGTGCCCACTTATGCTATGCTCTGTTAGATATTAGCCATACAGTGGTGAGCGAAATAGAGATGGTTCTTGCCCTGGCCAGTGTTCCCAGTAGTTAGAGCGTAGGCCTACACACCGAAGGGTCATGGGTTTGATTCCTGGTCTAGGGCACATACCTGGGTTGCAGGTTCGATCCCTGGCCCCTGTAGGGCATGTGTGGGGCACAACCAATCGAAGTGTCTCTCTCACAATGATGTTTCTCTCTTTCTCCCCCGCTTCCACTCTCTTTAAAAATCAATGGAAAAAATATCCTCTGGTTAGGATTAACAACAGCAAAAATAGAGAGGGTCTATAGCTTCATAAGTAACAGGGCAGACAGGTTTTAAAATAGAAAACACTACAGTAATAAATAGGTAATTGCAAACTGTGGTATGTGCCATGAAGAAAAAGAATAAGGTGCAATTGCAGTGAACATGAGCGTTCTGATTTTAGTTTAGGTAGAGAAGGCCTCTTTGAGGAAATTCATTGAAGATGATATTTGAAGGATAAGGTGGATCAGCCAGGGAGGTGAATTGGGGGGCTAGGGAATATTTTAGGACTCCAGGAACCACTGGGTCTTGAAGGCACTGATCTAATTGTGGCGCCTGTATGGCAAAGCCAATACACTTATGAATCCCAATAAAAAGGACATAAGAAATTCATTTGCTCATTCAACAAGTATTTGTTGAATGCAGACCATGTGCCAAATACAGTCTAGGCCCTTGGGATATCCAAATAAACAAAGCAAATGTCTTTGCTACTGTAGAGTTTGTGTTCTGTGACAAACATAAAGGCCTTAAGTTATATTCACCCAAATATTACAGGTCTGGCCCCAGACCTTGGTATGTACAGGGTGTCCCAAAAAATGTATATACACTTTAACAGCTGATTCTATTATATTTGAAAATAAAATGTATTTAAGTCTGGTCGGTGTGGATCAGTGGTTGAGCGTTGACCTATAACCAAGAGGTCATGGTTCGATTCCTGTTCTCAGCACATGTCTGGGTTGCTGGCTCATGCAGGAGGCAGCCGATCAACGATTCTCTCTTATCACTGATGTTTCTACCTGTCCCTTCCTCTCTGAAATCAATAAAAATATATTAAAAATGTATTTTAATAAACACTGCCTTTATAATTATTCAAAGTATATGATGAACATAGAGAAAGTAATAGGGATGTAAAGGATACAGCGGACAGCTGTTACAATTTTGCACGGGTACCTTGTGTTTTTGCACATGTTGTGGGTAGAGGCACTGACTGCTTTTGTACTAGACTACTCTCGAGTGAACAGCATTGGATAATAGAGATGGTGTCTCCCTCTAGAGTACCAGCATGTTTGTTTACTCTTCAGCATAACAATGACTCCTGCCAGGGCAAAGGTCAGGTGGACATACTGCTCATTATAAAAGTCAGGCTCCCTAAGCTTGGAATTTGTTTTCTGTAACACACCTGTTGTGTGTATAGGTGTCACTTGGCCCTCTTCTCATTTCCCTATGGCAACTGAGGATCAGGGAACTGGAAAAAATACTGACACTCTAGCTATTACTATTGCTGTGAGTCATATGATCTTGTGTCTCTAACCCAGGAGGCTTGTGTCTTCTGCCTGTATCCATGAAACTGTGGCGGGCTAATTTGTTAGCTTGCAAATAGGGTCAAATCTCAGATCCTTCACAGTTCTTGGTATCAGTCAACTGACACGGAAGAATGGGCATTTTTTGGTTTAGAAAAACAAAACCCAAGAAGGGGATAAGGCTGAAGTCTATAAAATCAGTAAGAGGAAACTTGGCTGTGTTCACCAATCCTGAATATCATCAAGGGGTCAAATCCCTCACATTTGGGAGAGGTAAGTTTAAGACTAAAGAGAGGAATTTCTTTACAAGGAGGACACTAACTGTATCCATCTCAATAAATGGTTGCTGACTGTAAATACAAATTGTTTTTTAAAAGGTCTCACTAAGTTTATGGATGACCGACCTAGAATGCCCAACTTCAAAGTACTTAATGACTCAGTCTTTGCCAAGTAGGTCCTCTGCAACACGATCCTCATTGGACTATTGGGAAAGGCCACTAATCTGACCAGGTCAGGACAATTTTTTTTTAATCTTCACCGGAGGATATTTTTTCCATTGATTTTTATACAGAGAGGAAGGAAGACAGGGAGGGAGGGAGAGGGACAGAAATAATGATAGGTTGTCTCCTGCATGCACCCCAACCAGGGCTGGGGATCAAACCACAACCAAGGTATGTGCCCTTGACAGGGATTCGAACCTCTGACCCTTCAAGTCTGCAGGCTGATGCTCTAACCACTGTGCAACTGGCCAGGGTGTCAGGACCCCTTTTAATCTACAGAATAAGAATTAGACTCCTCACTGCTTTTTCTAAATCTAATTTGGATACACATACATAGACACATATATTTGAGATCTATAACTATAAGATTTCCTTTAGAACAAGCTATAATTCATAAAAATCTTAATTCATAAGTGTGAAATAATCCTGGTAAAATACGCTCATATTTTAGGGCAGTTGTTTCCCAAACTGGATGTGCAGAACACTTCCAGGAAATTGTAATAGGCACATCCTGAAAAAAGTGTTCTGTGGTTAAATATATTTGGGGAACAATGCACTATATATCCTTGGAATTTCAAAAGTTATACCAATAATAAGGGCTCTTATAGCTCCTGAGTAAGGAAACCTTTGTTTAACTCAGCATTTCCCAAAATACTTTAGTGTTTTCCTACCATTTCATAGCATGCCAACTTTATAAAGACGCACACATTTGAAGTGAAAAACAACAGCAGAAAGGGATAGAAAGGATTTCCTGATTTGCCTAGCTAGTAGCAGATAGGTAGATCATTTCCACTTGGGGAATCCTTGGTATCAATTGTTTCCTGGGTCCAAGAATTCAGAAAGGCCTGATTTCAGGAATATTTCCATTTAGTCGGGAAAGCATAACAATCATAGCTAACATTTATTGCTGCCAATTGATGTACTAGGTGCTACATTGCATACTTTACATTAAATTCTCACAATAAAACTGAAGAGGTACTCATTATCTGTTTTCACAGAGAAGGAAGCTGAGGCACAAGGAGGTTAAGTAACTAGTCCAAGGCTACATAGCTGGCAAGTGAAAAAGCTGGGATTTAAACCCAGGCAGTCTGGCTGCAGTCTCAATCCTTATGCCCTACCCCTGGTGGAACTACAGCATATATTAGCAAACTTCCACATTACCAGAGTTATTCATATCATAGTCACTGTAGCTTCGAGCTGGGTCAATGCCTTTTGTAAGTAGCGTTCAGGACTTAGGGACATAAAATAACACCCAGAGCTTGTACCAACACATCTTGAAAAACTGTCAAAGTTTTACAGTTGTACCAAAAGAAATAAAATAGACATGGGACAGCATGTACCCACTTGTCAAAACAATTTCCCCTTTGCATAATTCCTTCTTTTCACCAATTTGTTACTGTACACAACATTACCCTTTAAGTAAACAAACAAGCCACTTAGTTAAAATGGTTCATCTCCAAAATATTTTTCTTACAAAAAACGAATATAATGTCCGTACAGATTTGTGTCCTGTCCCCTTCCCCCCCCCCCCCCCCAAACACCCAATATTTTGTAAACTCTTAGTTGAGCACTGAGGGCAGGATCACACTGGGTGCTTCTGGCCTTTGGAACTGGTGCTACTCACGGTACCGGCATTCCTAGCAAGAGCACTTCAACAGCCATTCTGAGTTGTGTGTTCTGCAATGTTTACTGTTAATTCCACTGTGTCCTCTTGTTGTTGTTGTTTTTTTTGTCATGTTGCCATTATTTGATATGTTGGTGTTTTAATTTTATATTGCCGCTCTAACAAACTTGCAGGTTTAGAGCAACACCCATGATTCATTGCACAGATCTGTGGGTCAAAAGTCCAGGTATGGCTTGGCTCGGCTGGTTCTCCGCTTAAGAGTCTTACAAAGCTGAAATCAAGGTGTTGGTAGGGCTGCGATTCATTCTGGAGGTTCTGGGGATGACTAAATTCCCACCTCATTCAGTTGGCCAAATTCAGTCCAATGTGGTTGTTATGCTGAGGTCCCTGTTTGCTTGCTGGCTGTAAGCTGGGGTGGCCCTTAGCTCTTAGAGGACTCTCTTCAGTTCTTACGGCAGCAACAGAAGGCCAAATCCTCACATTTGGAATCTCTCTGACTTCCCCTCCTGCCCCATCTTCCTGCCTCTAGCCTGAGAAAGAGGTGTGTGATTAATCCAGCAATCATCAACCGGTGATCCGTGGACCACTGGTGGTCTGTGAGGTCCGAAAGGCTGGCGACCGCTGGTTTAAGGAAACCTTATTATCAGACCCACCCAGATAATTCAGAATAATCTCTTTATTTTAAGGTTCAAAACCTTAATTACATGTACAAAATCCCTTTTACCATTATAATGAAACAAATTCACAGGGGTTTGGGTATAGATATATTTAGGGTCCATTCTAGGTACAACTTTTGGTGAATGTTTCTGTGCCAAGATGGCTAACAGTGGTGAATATTAATGCTAACCCTGCCTCAAAACAACAATAACAACAACACAAAAACAAACGAAACAAAGAAAGAATTTCATAGCTTAACGTTAAATGCCAAGTTCCACCCTGTTTCCAGAGACATTTAGGTCCAGGAAACATTGTAGAAGGCCTTTGATATAAAAAGCATAAAGGATTGCTAGGTCAGCAATGGTGGCTGGAAGAAACTGACAGTCAGAAGCATAGGATGACTTCAGGGGACTAAAGGAATTACTACAAATCTATATTTCTAGGAATGCATCTTCATAGCCTGAGGTAACATTCAAAAAAGTTTTTTCTAACATGTAAGGGCAGGAGCAGAATTTTTTTAAATTCTTTTTTGTTTAAAGTATTACATAAGTCTACTTTTCCCCCCATTGACCTCTCCCAGGCAGCCCCCACCCCCCAGCATGTGCTATCACCCCCCTACCCCCCTGTCTGTGTCCAATGGTTATGCTCATATGCATGCATACAAGTCCTTTGGTTGATCTCTTACCCCCTCAACCCCCGCTTTCCCTCATAGGTTCGGCAGTCTATTCGATGCTTCTATGACTCTGGTTCTATTTTTGTTCATCAGTTTATGTTGTTCGTTATATCCCACAAATGAGTGAGATCATGTGATATTTATCTTTCTCTGACTGGCTTATTTTGCTTAACATAACGAGGAGCAGAATTCTTGGTATACTGGCTCTAACCCTTTAGTTGGATCCCAAGGAGACCCTGGAGATCTTGGGAGAGAGGCAGGGGCATCTAGGGAGCAGTGGCTATTTTACCAATGGGATGAAAGTATGTCAATATCCTAACAATGAGTAAGGGGCGCAGTAAGATATCCAAAAGCCTGAATAACATGAGAATTAGCACTCCCTTCTAGGGGAGGGATTCTATACAGCACACACATGTTCGTATTTCAATCCTCCTCATAAATTTATCAATTCATTGTTATTAAGCAATTCGACTAATGTTGAATATTTTAATTTCATTTTGGTGTTAATATAACCTTTAAATAGAGAAATACAGTGTTAAAGCAAAATGGGAAAATGCCAGAAATTATACTATCTGAAGGAGCAAATCACCCACCTGAACATTTAACCCAATTTGCGTTCGCATCACTTCCTTAGCTCTCCCACGTGTCAGTTCTGCTCTTTGTGCCTCTGAAGGACTGTAATTTGGCTGCTCCACTTTATGTCTTTATAATTGTTTCTTATCCCATTCATCTCTTTTTCCATTTCATCTTTTGTTTTGTTTTTCACTTTCACCTACTCTTCTCTATTTTTTTAGAGACCATTTCTTTCTAGACCATTTCTTTTTAGCCATAGGTGGGCTAAAACATGATTTTAGTCATATGTAATTAGACTTTCAAATCTGATGGTACATTCTGCCTGAAGCTTTTTCAGGGGTATTTCTGAAGTCCAATTATAGGGCTATTCTCATAATAAGGACTATTAATTCATAATGAAATTATTTGCTTTAAGCTTCATCCAGATGCTGTGGTAAAAAATATACTAACCCAACCACATTCCTATAGGGTTATTAGTACAGCCAGTACTAACAAGTGAGGTCTGCTGAAGTCACGGGTCTCTCCAGAATTTGGTGAAGCGTTGGGTGTTGGATCTGTAGACAATCCCTCAGAGAATCCTACCAGTCCTTCCATCCTTATGTGCTAATTTTGATAACCATCTTAGCTCAAGTACATACAAATCAGTTAGTGTTTAACAAACAAACGAACAAAACAATAACAGAATCCTTGCCTATCGGAGCCTTTCTGTTGTCTGTGCACATTTAGGACAACTTGCTTGGGAACAAAGTTCTTGGGTCACAGGTGTTCCCTCACAAAGCTACAGATATTTCTCTATTTCCCTCTGGCTTTAGGTAAATAAGAGAAGTCTGAGGCCAGCGTGATTTTCCTTCCTTTTTGTATAGCTTTCACATAAATTTATTTGGCCCTTTTAGGATTTTTTCTTTCTCCATGCAATTCAAGCATGTGCCAGCCCGTGCTTTGTTTCAGCCTCTGCGGTGGATTTCATGGGTTGCCTCCCCGTTATCCATTTTCCCCTTTCACCTTGTAGCAGAACCTGGTATTTCCAGATTACCATCTATCTGATCACCAGATTCCATTTCTCTGGTCTCAGTCCCTGCTTCAAGGGAGGGCGTATGTCACAAACAGTCCTAAGGAGGAATTCAGCACTCCTGTTTGGACCCCAGGCACAGAGGAATGCATTCTTTGTCTGAGTGTCCTGGTGTGTGTCTTCAGTGTCCTTGTCTGAGAAACTGGAACTACCATAATCACTTTGCCATGAGATAAGACAGTCTTTGAAGATGCCAAGACACAGAAAATGGAATCTTAAAGAAATGGAGCTGTAGCTTCTGGATTAAGGCAAACCTGAAGCTCACCTATCTCTGGAATCACTGTTTATGTGAGCCAACCAATTTATTTATTCTTTAGTCGATCCAAACTGAGTTTGCTATACTCACTGCCCTGAGTGTCTCAAATACCAGTGCCTTTTTTTCAATGGTTTCTCCCCAAATATTGTGAGACCTTTTAATTCACATACTCGAGTTTTATCTCAGTTTAGAACATGTTTCTTTCATTATGTTTTTGATTACTGCATTTTAAGACCATCAATTAATTTCGTAGGCCAGATTTCTATTGTCTACCCTTCATATTTGTCATTTTCTCACAGTTTTATTCTTTTCCTCAATGTTCTGATTCTACTTCCTATAGTATCAATTCTAATTTCTACTCCCTCCTCACATTTTAATTGTTCCACTGCACTGGATTTTCTTACAATGCCACAGCGCATTCATCTCCCTTCCCATCTCACTTGCTGTTTTTACATTTCAGAATGTTTAATTCTTGTGGCCTTCTGTTTCTGTTTTAGAGAGTATGTCTTGTAGCATTCATTTGAGTTAGTCTACTGATTTTAAAATTTTTTTCTTCTGACTTTGATAGTTAATCATTTTCAGAGTTTTGTATCTATTTTTTAGGCTTCTGGATAATGTTACTTGCCTTGTGCAGTCATTTTTTTCAAAGGCACAAGGCTTTTATTTTTTTAGTTTGCATTCTTACTTCTAAGAGGGGCAATCTACCTAGACAACTAGTAGTCAACACAATGTAGGCATTATTCTGAACTTATTTTGAAATCACTTAATGTTCTCTGAGTAGCTCTTAGATCGATTTTAATATCTCATGTCTCATCTAATATTGCTTTGACGTCTCTGTCTCTACCTATTAGCTATCCCATTCTTCTCACCTCCTGAACTCCTGATCCCATTTTGCACATTTTCCTGATATTTGTATTCCTATCTGAGAGAGAAAGAGATATAATTCTGATGGCAGAGGGGAGTCAACAACACTGTGGAGACATTGATAAGAAAAGTGTTGGGAACAGCTGCCCATTTTTTTAACTGAAATCAACCTTGTGTTTCTGAAACAAAGGAATGAGGGAGGGGAAAGGCCAATTTAACTATTGCCATGTACACCTAACAAACCTGAGCCATCAAATGGGTTTTTAATCTTGTTCTGGAAAAATGGGAATTCTTCCAAATAATTTTGCCATTTTTTTTTATTGGGGCTAAGTACTACTTAACTGCGTGCCTTTGAAATTAACTTTATTGCATGCTGATACCTGGAGAACGCAATATGACTCTGACAAGCGAAACCGACAAAGGGATTGACTTCCAAATTACTTCTGAATATGTATTAGTATGTCAAATTATTACCAATTAAATGATTGGGTAACATGGTACAAACACACTTGGCAGGCTCCTGATGCCTGACTTCCAAAGTTTTGGATCTTCTCCCAGGTTTTGGACCGAGAATGTCCAGCAAACTCTAACTGTGCCAGTGATAAGAGAAGAGCTGGTAGTATCCAATTCAGCTTATAGTAAAATCCAATTTCCAATGGAAAACTGCCATTTTGAATATTTCAATTTGCAAGTAAATACAGCCCACATGTCTGTAGTTGCCTATCAGACCTTTCTTTCTCATATTAAGACTTCACAAAATGTTTATAAGAAAATAAGAATAAGATTCAGAAATACATTTACCATATTCCTGGTTTTATAAAAGTGCTTTTGTGTGTGCACATGCACACACACACACACACACCCCTAAGCACCCAACAGGTCTTAAGCCTATCTCTGAGTAAATTCTAATACCTGTACATTGAATATAGCCAGTAAAACTGGAACAGTAAATCAGAAATGCTATACTATATGCAGAAGGTCATGTGGAATGCTCAGTACTTCCTATGGTTAAACTGGCAGGAAGTAAAGGAATAGAATGACAGAGTCAGAAAAGAGAGAAAGGGCAAGAGGGACAAAAGAGAATAGGAGAAGTTTGGAGAAAGGGAAGAGGAGAAAAAGAGAGAAAAGGAGGGAAAGAAAGAAAACTGGGTAGTATCTTTTATTTCTATAAGAAAAATGCCCTATTATTCTCAGTTAAGCCAAGTACTGGGTCTTATCAGACACCAGCTCCTCTAGCCACCATGGGAGGCCAGATGGGAGGCAGGAATTTGGTGCAAAACAATGGAGCATGGGTATCAGAAAGATACAGACCAACCCACAGCAGTGGGTTACATGGAGTTTCCAACAGCTTGTCACTACAGTCTACCATTTGAGGACAAGATCAAGCATAATCTTTTGTCACATTTTACCATTTGTTATAATTTAGCGCCTTAGGACTGTGCTGTGGAAAATTACTTAGGTTTACAACAAAATCTCACACATTTACATTTATTCGAAATACCTTGCACTGTTCACTCTATTTATTGTCTTGTCTAGTAAATTTGCATGAATGTTATAAAACGACAAATGTAATGTAATGGCATGCTTTGAAGAAGTTACCAAGGTCAGACTCTCCTCAGGTCAGATGTCCCAGCTCTAGCTAAAATTATTTTATTAGGGCCTGGCACTTCTTATTTTGTAGGGATGGGAAGCACCTCTAGCACATGAGAGCCAGGAGACCATGGTGAGAAGTTTGCCACCCACTGAGGATTAGACTGGTAAGAGATGGCTTTCAGTGTACAAAACAGCGACTTTCTCTGCCAGTGCTTTATAGTAAGAAATGGTGGCTTCTTGCCTCAAACTAATTTTTTTTTATACAAATTAATAGTTGACAAATGGGACCAGAAAGACCGGAGACTTGATGACCCAGGTAGAACGTAGACTGTTCATCTGATTCTTTTCTTATTTAGAGGGAGGGACTAATGTAAGGGTTTCCAGGGTTAGTCCAATGAGTAGACCCAGAAGAAAAAATCTGAGGTAAAGATGCATGAGGTTTGGCGATGAAGAAGACTTAGAAGGGCCTTGGCCAGTTAGCTCAGTTGGTTAGAGCTTCATCCCAATATGCCAAGGTTGCAGGTTCAAGTCCTGGTCAGGACACATACAAGAATCAACCAATGAATGCATAAATAAATGAAATAACAAATCTATGTTGTCTCCTCTCTCTCTCTAAAAATCAATGAAAAAGAAAAAGACTTAGAAGGAAGAGAGGGCCCAGGCTCCAGGTCCTGCCTAGAAGAAGATCAGACAGAACTCAGTGCACATTATTCTCCAAGCCGAGGCACTCTGGAACTCTGCAGAAGTGTCTTCCTGATGTCTGTGCACTGGAAAAACTAGTTTGAAAAACTGCTTGGAACTTTATCTTAAGACAATTTTCTTAACTGATAAAATGAGGTTGACTCGGTCGCTATTGCTACACAACTGATAAAAAGGAAACCCACAGTGAATTTTTCAGTTGAAAGATGCTTCAAGTAAAACTTAACAACAGCTTTTTATAAAATTACCATATTCATTTACATTTTCCTCTTGATACTATTTTTAAATAGGGGTAGAGGGGTAGCCAAGGCTTACATAAGAGTCTTTCTCTTTTTTTACTCTTGACAACCTTTCCTTTTTTACAAAAAATATTTTCATTGATTTCAGAGAGGAAGAAGAAGAGAGAGATAGAAACATCAATGATGAGAGACAATCATTGATAGGCTGCCCCCTGCATGACCCCACTGGGGATCGAGCCCACAACCCGGGCATATGCCCTGACTGAACTGTGATCTCCTGGTTCATAGGTCGACGCTCAACCACTGAGCCACGCCGGCTGGGTGACAACCTTTCTTAATCTTTGAGAATCTCAATCCCATCTCCCATCTTAAGCTAAAAACAGTTTACTTGAAGCTTTTTGGAGGGCAGTTTGGACCCTGTAATTTCGCTTCTGGAATTCACCATACAGAAATACTTGGGCAAATATTCCACAAATAAGCACAAGGATTTTACGGCAACATTGTTTGTAATGAGACCACAAACAAACAACCTCTAAGTGCCCATCAACGAGAAATTAAATTCTGAAATAAATGAATGAAAAATTATTTAGCATTTTAAGAATAAGTTAGATTTCTATGAACTGACACAATATATTACAATAAAATAAAATGAATAAGGCACTGTACAGAAGAGAATGGTGTATAGTATAAGTCCATCTCTGTGAGGGAAATTTACACATGTGCACGTGTGCATATGTAAACATGTACTTATAAAAACATATACCTTTGAATTTGCAATTAAGATGATCTGAAAGTATATCGGGGGGTGATCTTTGGGAAGTGGATTTTGGATGGGAGTAAAGACAATATTCACTTTTTATACTTCAGTACTATCTGACATTTTTGCAACCAAACCATTTTACTTTGTGGTAATTTTCAAAAAATAAAGCTAACTGGCATCTAGGTCTCCTAATTTGTTCCTTCCCTCAGGAATTCTTGTTTCTGAAAGTGGCATGTGGAGTGATGGATCACAGACACTGTGAGGCTCCCAGGTGCAAGCATTTTTTAAAGAGCACAGACTGGGGAAGATCTGCCAGTGCTGATGAACACACTCGAAGGTTGGCACTCAAGTGCCACTACTTCAGGGGACAAAGGCCGAGCAGCTGCCTCAACCTCAGCTCATTTGTTTTTACAGACAAGGACCCTACCCGAACTAGAAAAGATGACAACATTCGAGGCAGAAGCTTGAGAAACCAATGAGCCTAGAGTAGAAGGGCAATGACTCGTTTTCTCTTCCTTTCCCGATAAATGCAAGTTGACTGTTTCTTCTTTAATGTATCCTTTTATTTGGATGGTGTAGACCTGTGCTGTCCAACACAGTACATGTGGCTACTGAGCACCTGAAATGTGGCTAGTTCGCATTTGTTCAAATTTTTGTACCTACTGCATGTTGAAATAAGAATATTTTAGACATATTATGTTAAATAAAATATACTATTAAAACTAATTTTACCTGTTTCTTTTTACCATTAAAAAATGTGGCTCCTTGCCCTAACTGATTTGGCTCAGTGGATAGAGCGTCGGCCTGCGGACTGAAAGGTCCCAGGTTCGATTCTGGTCAAGGGCATGTACCTGGGTTGCGGGCACATCCCCAGCAGGAGGTGTGCAGGAGGCAGCTGATCGATGTTTCTCTCTCGTCGATGTTTCTAACTCTCTATCCCTTTCCCTTCCTCTCTGTAAAAAATCAATAAAATATACTTAAAAAAATGTGGCTCCTAGAACATTTAAAATTACATGGTGGCTCACATTATATTTTAAGGCACCGAATACAGTGCTTAGCTCATAGCAAGTGCCCAGTGAATATTATGCATTATTTGTACCAATGACTTGGATGATTTAAGTGATGAACAAGTGGTGAAGAAGTAGAAGCTGCATGTAGAGACACTATTCTTTTAAGAAGTTTGCCCATGAAGGAAGGAGGAAAAGACTGTGGACACTGAAGGAGGAGTGAGGTCTCTTCCAGGATGGAGGGATGAGAGCTACTACTACATGGGGAGATGCTGAAGAGGCAAATCAGAAGTAGATGATGGATGGGGGGAGGGTCTAGAAGCAGAATAGGATCAAGATCACAGGTTGAGGGATTTGCCTGGGAAGGAGGGAGAAGGCGTCCTTCTCAGAAACAGGACAGGATGAAGATGAACAGAGATTTTTGAGTTGATAGAAGGAACATTGAGGAACTCACTTGGGATAGCCTCACTCATCTCAATTAACTAGAGATGAGGCTAAATGCTGGCTTGGGAGTGTGGGAATAGATTGGGGCTTAAGGACTGTGGGGGATGGACAGGGAGGGAATTGTAGCACGGGAATGGGTCTGAGACTAAGGGAGGGGAGCCGGGGGAGAGGAGACGTGCTCACCAAAGGCCCAGATGGCAATGCTGAACCAACATGTGTGTTCCAGTTGCCCTTACTTCTGTCTGAAAGCAGAGCTTTCTTTTAAACGTGGAGCATTTGGATGATAATGACCTCTGAGATGCAGTGCCTCTGAGAAGGGAGCAGTGGACGTGAGTTCATCAGAAGGTTACTGAATGCTTAAGTACAAGCTGGGGGACCGGGAGCATTCAAGCGGAGTCACTCAGGGCCCTCAAACTGCAGTGTCCTCCTAGGTGCAAAGCACTTCCATCAGGAACACTGCTTCTAACCCTATGTGTAGTTCTACACTTTAAAAAAATCACAGGTTCTGAATGTGACAGGTTCTGAGGTGATGAAATTAATTAAGACTGGGGAGAGGGAGTAGGAGAGGATGGCAAAAAGTTGAGAGGCTCTGGCAGTATAGTGCTCCCAAGCAGCAGACAGGTTGATAGATTAGAATATCCCAATTCCCTTCTGAGGGAAAACGCCTGGATTTAGTTACCTTGAAGAAGGCGACTGTGAGGAAAAGTTCAGGAAGGAGGACAACCTGTGCCCCAGGACAGGGACTCCAAGAGGCACAGTGGAAGGGATTCAAGTTGAGAGCCAGAGGAGGGAGAAGAGGGTTGCTCAGAACAGAAATAAGACCTTGGGAAGTAGGCATGGACAGTAATTGTCAGTAAAAGGGAAGCAATGACTTGGGAAATTGGAGGGAAGGACATGATGGAGGAATGGCAGGAAGAGGACTACCAGAGAAAATCTAGTTTAAGGAGAAGACCACAAAACAGGCAGACCCAGGGTGTCAGACTGGAGAGGCGTGAGGTTGGGGAGCTGAAGGGCAGCACACCTGCCCCCATAGGGAGATGCCAGGCCTAATGATGGCTTCTCAGTGTAAGTCATGAGAACAAGCGTATTCTTCAAATCCATGTTAAAGTAAGATACACATTAAGAAGAACAGAAATCAATGTTGATTACATTAAAAAGCACTAATTTATTCTTTTCCCTGCATGCATTATTCACTCAAGATCAGTTCTTTTCCTGGATTCTATCTTGGGCATATCCTTACTCAAGAAAATGCTTCTTTGGAGTTTTCCCCATTTGGTTGGAGGGAGGGAAGGTGGAGGGGGGAGGGGAAAGAGAGAGAGAGAGAGAGAGAGAGAGAGAGAAACAATGGTACAGGAAATATCCAAGAAGACATAAGAAATCTCGAGGTCCAGCTGAGTGCCTTGGTTTCCACACACATGTGCTGACCCAACCTGAGGTGAGGAGTTTCCTCTCACAGACCAGGGCTTGCTTTCTGGTCAGCCAGAAAGGTCCTCATTTAGTCTAGGCCTTTAAGGAGACCACTCAAATATGGGGAAACAGCAGCACCGTAACCAATGGGAAAATTGGCAAGCCGCTCAGTGACATTTTAAAGACATTTGCTCACAGACCACTCAGCCACAAAGGACAGTTTTACTGTTAGTTTCTCAACTACTGGGTGTTTAATTCATAGAGCCCAATGACGGCAAGCCTAGACAGGCCACCATACATTGGGTAATATAACCATGAAGCCTTGTTTCTTTCTTTCTAACAGTGACTGTATTTAATATATTCTTCCTGGCGGCATTTGGCATTTCTTAGCTAGGGATCGGTAGTGTTGGCAACTCAGAACTTCTAAGAATTACTATCTGTTTACCACAATCTCCACATTCAACGAATTAGTAGCATGTTTTATTTTTTAAATGTGTATTTTCTTTTTAAGACTTTGCTATAACCTGGAAAACCTCACAGCTTTCAAACCACAGACAACAGATCTGACCAGGATCACAAGGTAACCGATAGATATCTGTAGAGTTAACAACTGTGAAATTAACTTGCCATGAAGTTAAAAAAAACCAATCAATCCCACCCATCCATCCATCTGTCCTATCCATCCAATCCCATCCTTCAAGCTGGCTAATTGTCTACTAACCACAGTTGTAGCAATGTTTTGTTTTTGTTTTTAGCATTAAAACATAGCTCCATGTGGAGTAAAGTTGGATTATCCATGAATGAACAACTAAAAGAGGAAGATAAAAAAAATCCAGCTCTTCTCTATTTTGTAGAATGCTACTGTGGGTCAGTGTGGGCAATTATTAAACCCAGATAATAGTGACAGATGGTATTTAAACTCTCTGGCTCTTTGGCAACCATCTGTCCTAAGATTTCTTTTTTTTTTACTGAGTTCACTTCTCCTAGGTATTTCATTGTAGAATAGAAGGCACGCACCCCTTAATATCACAGAGAACTGGTCAACCTTTGCAATATAGAAGAGACTAGAAATCAAAGCTATTAAATGTGTGGTTTGCTTCTTGACCTCTCTAAAATATCATTGCTGCTACATTGTAATAACATACAGAACATTCCAGAAAAAAATATGGCCTAATAGGTAAAACAACAGCAAGGGCAGAAACATGGCAGAGTGGAAAAATCAGTTAGAGTCAGGCAGACCTGGATTCAAACGTGGTTCAGCCACTTGAGAGCTGTGTGCCATGGGCACGTTCTTTATCCTCCTGAGGGAAGGCTCTAGTTCGCCATCTGGAAACTGGGTAATAGTCCTCAGAATGAATGTGGGTTTAAAGAGATAATGCAAGGGAAGGGCCCAGCCCTGGGTCTGCCACATGACAGATCCATGTTACGCCCTGAGCTTCTTTTCTCTCTCTCTTTTATGGAGGATGGTGAGCCTTGTATGACCTTGAAGGAAGGTTAATCATGACTTCTAGCCTTCCACTGAGAAATGTCTTTCCTCCCTCTAGTCTTCTCATTATCCCCATTTCTAGAACCCTACACGTATTCAGAGCTTTTACCTCAGCTCTGGCCTCTCTTCCCCACCAGGATTTAAGTTAATCCTCTAGAGAAGTGTCTTGCATATAGTAACCACTCAATAAATTATTTGTAGACTAGATGAAAAATACCTGTTACAGGGTTTCCAACATGTGACATGTACCACTGATGGTATGAAATGATTTCAGGGGGTGGACCTGGACTAGATTTCTTAATAATTTTAATGGTTATACTATACACACACACACACACACACACACACACACACACACACACACACTTTAGTGAATATTAGATAAATAAATAACTGGCTCATCAGATCTGTGATTTTATGTACTTTCCTTTAGATGAGGTTAAATATAAAAATAATGATTTAGGGTAAAAATTAAGTATGTATAGTTGTCATAAGAATATGTCATAAACCATGAAGAGATGACAAAATTATGGAAGTCTGCTTTTAGAATCTATGGCTTATGACTTTTCAGCTAGACACTCCACATTTGGGTCAATACTAAATCAAAAGTCAGGTCAGAACCAGGTCAAGCTGAAAGATGGACTCCAGAACACATCTGGCATAAGTAAGAAGCATGCACATTCTGATATCTGAGTGTTATCACAGGAAATGCCAAACGTGAACTGAGCAGGAACAAGGGTCAGATCCCATGGCTGTATGCAAGGTCACAGCCAAACTGACAGGAACTATCTAGGAGACAAGGTGTCCTCCCCAGGAAGGGTGTGTGGCAGGCCCTGCTTCATTCCCCCTCAGCTTTAAAGGCGAATGGGCCTGGAATCTGATACTGTTTTCCCCTAGAGGCAATTATTTCTCAGTTTACTATTTCTGTGTAAGGTTTTCTTTTGTGCACATCTGAAGGGCCAATGGGTCTCTACCCAATATCTCAATTTCCTGGCAAACTGAAGAGACTGTTGCTGCTATTATCAAAGGAGCCTTTCTCTGACTCCCTCTTCCCAGGCCCAATGTTAGGATGAGAACACAATCCTGTCATTTTGGAGTGGAATATACAATGAATTTTCCCCTATGAAAAAATGTAATAAATAGAAAATAGATTTTGATGAAGTAGTACAAATAATGTTTCATGTATGTTGCAGGTTATATAGGGTTCTGCAAGCTAGACTGGGAACCAGATTGCCAATCTATACTACCAACTCACTGGGGAAATGTATTAACATTATGAAATAAAAAATTTCCATAGGGGGTGACTACCTATACTTATAAATACAGCAAATTCCTTACTAGTGAATGTTTAACACTATATAGCTTAAATTTTATATTTATTTTCACATTTTTCAGAAGAAAATTGGTTTCGTCATCAATTATGAGTGGTGTTCACGTCTTGTACTATTGAAAAATAACTAATCACACTCCTGCCATAACAAAAGGACTCAATCTTTACATTTGAGGACAATTCTTGACAAATAAATGCAATTCCAATAAACATTTCTCTAATCAATTCCCAGCTACACCAAGTTATTCCTGGGATTAACTGGAATGACAGTCCTAACTCACACTCTGCAATATTGACAGAAATTGTTCTGACCATAAGCCTTTAACCCAATGTTTTCCACACGTGTCTGATGAAAAGAATTACATGAGGCGCTTTAAAAAACAAGAATGCCTGGCCTCAGCCCAGTAAAGCATCAGACTTTCAAGGGAGAACCTGAGAGCTGAACATTTAAAGCAGGGGTGGGGAACGTCTGGCCCATGGGCCGTATAAGGCCCTCAAAATCATTTGGTTTGGCCCTGCCAAGGCATTAGAAGTGAGTCAATTAATTATTTGACCAAATATAGCAGGCTAATTTTTAAGTCGATAATTTTGAATGATGTTATAAATAGCCAAACGACCCTTGGCAGAGAAAAGGTTCCTCACCCCGGATTTAAAGAATGCCCATCCCTGGTGATCCCGTCATCCAGCACAGTGGTTCTTACCATGGAGGGTGAATGAGGATCATCCGGAGGGCTTGTTAGCACACAGGCTGCTGGACCCTAGCCCTAGAGCTTCTAATCCAGTCGTTCTGGGGTGGGGCCTCAGACCCTGTGTTTCCCACCAGGTCCCTAATGATGCTGCTGCTGCTGGTCCAAGGACCACGCTTCCAAAACCACTTCAGACAAACCTCAGGGATATTGCGGTTCGGTTCCAGACCACTGCAATAAACCGAGTATTGCCAGTAAATAGAGTCATAATCTTCTTGCTGGTGGGAAGGTCTCGCCTTCAATTTGTAAACAAAAAGCAACATCTGACTTGTATGTATGTATGTATGTATGTATGTATGCATAACCCATGGACACAGACAATAGGGTGGTAGAGGCCTGGGGTAGGGGGTGGGGGAGGGCTATAAGGGGTCAATGGGAGAAAAAAAGGGGACATATGTAATACTTTCAACAATAAAGATGAAAAAACAACATCTGTGAGCTCAATAAAAGGAGGTATGCCTGTATGCAGCCTGCCTGGCAAAACACTGCAATTCAATATTATGTTTTATCTTCCCTCTTTGGTAGAAAAACAACATTGGATTAGAGCTCACAGAGTTCCTTTGGAATCATACCCCTGCTACTTTTTTTTTTTTTTTAAAAGCTGCTTGACATTAGACAAATAAATTTACCACAATACCTCACTTGTCTCTTATTGTGCGGAATCAGAAGATAACATAATGGAAGAGGTTTGGTCCTGAACTTGGCACACAGTAGGCCTGCATTACACATCTGTGTACTTTGATTTCCTTGCCATGATCCCCTCTTGTGAGCTACAGAAAAATCTGCTGAGTTCTAGAAATAGGTCTCAAAATGTATTATATGCACAAAACTCCATTTGGTTCAAACAAACAAACAAGCAAGCAAACAAGCAATGGCTGACCACTCGTGAGAGATCATGTAGCTTCATTTTGAACATTACATGTCCAATGGGAATATATACTCAGCTTTTCAACTCACATTTTCCCATGGAAGTAAAAATAGAAAACAAGGAGAGATTAGATTACAATTATGTTCTCTGTTTAATTTTGACCAGGCTGAATTTAGTACCTAGGTAAGAATTATTTTCCTGGCAGATCTTCATTATATTGTTTGGTTATTTCTTATATCCTTAAAATCAAACAAATCACAGACTCTTGGAGTCAGAGGAGCCCTGAGGTCATCCCACCCACTCACCCTGTGAATTCCACTGAAAACACCTCCGGGTGGTGGTCCAGCCTCTTCTTGGACACCTAATGAGAATGCACTATTTTCACGAACCCCAACCTCTTCTTCATTAGATTCCGTCCCCCTTTCGAGCAAAAATCTTTATTTCTGTAATTTTAATATCTTTGGTCCTTGTCCTGCTCACTCTCCTGCCCGAATATGCCTAATCTCTCCTCCACATGACAGCATGTTCTCAACCTGTGGGTCGCGACCCCTTTCGCGGTCGAACGACCCTTTCACAGGGGTCACCTAAGACCATCCTGCATATCAGATATTTACATTACGATTCATAACAGAAGCAACATTACAGTTATGAAGTAGCAATGAAAATAATTTGATGGTTGGGTCACAACATGAGGAACTGTATTTAAAGGGCCAGAAGATTGAGAACCACGGATTAAAGCATTCTGAAATAGTGTTGACATCTTCCTTGCCTGTTCCTCTTCAGCCTAAACATTGTGTGTTTTTTTCTCACCATCAAAATTTCCACATACTTAGCCCAGGTCCTCTTCCTGTGGACACAGTCCACTTTGAAGCTATTTCCTCACTGAAAAATACCATCAACATGCTTCATGTTCACTATGTCCTATTATCACCAACAAAACAAAACAAATTGTAGTGTAGCGTGTTTTTCTAGAGTTCCTAGAGCTGGAAGGCACAGTCAGACAACAGGATGCCATAAGGACTAGAGGGGGGTTTAGGGCTGGCCTGGTCACGGCAGCCTGAAGCAGGTGGATCTGGGAACTGTGACCCTACGTGAAACAGAAGGGCTGTGCTGCTTCTTAAATGACCCAAGACCCAGCCAGTTTCTTTCCAAGGAAGAGAGAGGGAAACAAAGGCATTTCTTACTTTCTACGAAACATTTCTGCGAATATGCAGCCGACACTCCAGAGGTCCACGGGGGTGGCGTAGCTGGACTGCAGCAGGACTTCTGGGGCCCGGTACCACAGCGTGACGACCTGCAACGGCAAACGGGCTGAGCGTTACTGAGGGAGACGACTGTTTGCTTTGATTCCTCATCCCGGGTGGCTTAATGCCAAGATTCGATTCCGAAAGATCAGATGAGGACACTGCGATAGAAGCTACGGGTAATGAGGACTCATCGCTGACAGGCCAGGAAATGAAATCACCACCACAACCTGGGTTCCTACCTCAGACTCTGCATGTCTTACTACGAGGGTACAATATGTGCATTTCAGAAAGCAAAGCAAAGACTTAAAAAAAAAAAACTGCCTTAAAGGGATTACCTTTTTCTTAAGGGGCTTACAAAAACAATACATGGGAAACATGTATTGGCAATGACTGCAGCTCAATTCCCAGGTCAGCATTACTGGGAAGTTAGAAGATGATTCCAGTGGCTGCTGGATGTGACTCTGCAGTCTAGAGAGCACCCTGGATAAGTCAAAACTTCTCTGATCACGAGACTTTGGGGAATTAAAATAAAGCCTCCTTCAATGCTGATCTTTTCAGAAAACAAATTTAAAAAAGTAAGAACTTAAGAGACATGTGTAACCCAATTGTTTATACCAGGTGCAAAAAATTCATCCAGAGGAAGGGATTCCCAAATGGGAAGAACCCCGCTTGATACAGAGCCCTGTATAATAATAGATGAAACACAACTGTAATTATTTCTACTAGGTTGAGAGATGAGGAAAGCATATCATTAAGGCTTCAGATTTATAAGAGCACGTAAGGGTTCAAGGCTTCTTTCTGGGGTGAGCAGACATTTTATGGATGCCTGGAATGAAGGTGTGTTCTTTACTGTCAGATAAGAAATGCAACACACATATCTATTACATAAGCCTTTTATATTATTCACATTCCTTTTATCCTTACTTATTGTTTTGTCTAATTGTATTTTTGCTGATGTCTCAATTTCCTGATATTCTGCTTTATGTATTTTGATGGTAGAGGACTTGGCACAGTAAGATTACAGTAATAAGTCTCCAAACTGGCTGCCATCAACTTCCTTCTCTCCTTGTACGCACACATTGCTTCTTTCATCAGAGGATGGAGTCTAATCCACTTTCCACTGAATCTGAGCTGGCCTTGGGTGGTGGAAATGGCATCTGAGACTACCACAATGAGGTAGGTCACAGGAATTCTGGCAGCCTGAACCTGGCTGAATATGCTTGCTCTTGAGATGCTTCCTCTGAGAACCCAGCTGCCTTGCAGTGAGAAGCCCACAAGATGTTCCGGTTGACAGCTTCAACTGAGATCTCAACCAACAGCCATAGGAGTGGACCATCTTGATGTTCACGCCCACTTGATCCTCTAGAAGCTAGGGTCTAGATGACTGTGTCCCCTGCCCTATCACTTGGAGGAGGAGAACTACCCAGCTGAGTCCAGTCAACCCACAGAATTGTGAGTGATAATAAAATGGTGGTTGTTTTAAGTTTTGGGGTAATAATATAGCAATTAGCTAATGAGATTCTTGACTGGTTCCTCTTCTTCATCTCATTTAGCATGTTTTGCTTTGAATTCATGCAAGGAGTCAAGTTTTATTTAAGGCAGGGGTGGGGAATGTCCGGCCCCGGGGCTGTATAAGGCCCAAGAAATCATTTGGTCGGGCCCTGCCAAGGCCGTAGGGGCGAGTTAATGAAACGTTTGACTAAATATAGCAGACTCATTTTTAAGCTGATAATTCTATATGGCCCACAAATGATGTTATAAATAGCCAAATGGCCCTTGGGCAGAAAAACAGTTCGCCACTATGGTTTAAGGAATAGCTGGCTGATATCTAAGGGAGAGATGGTGGTGATGTAATAGAAATTAAAAAAGAAAACAAATGGATCCACAATACCTAAACAATGTGACACAGTTATCATTTGGCTCCAACATCTTTCCAGCGTCATTTCCCACAGTATGTCCATATTCCCTACAGTTGTGTCACATATGAGACCACACTACAGGCTCTCAACCCTAACTGCACACCAGAGTCATTCATGGGGCTTTTAGGAAAACATAGGTGTGTGGGCCTTTTCTCACCTTCACTGAATTAAGGTCTCCATGGGTGGGGCCCCTGGAGTTTTTCTTTTAAATAAAAAATTCTTCAGGAAACCCTAACCCTTGACTAGGTTTGAGCACCTTTCAATGACACACACACATCCTCCAGCTTATGCCTCCATCCTCTTATTGACACTCTTCTCCTAGGCTGGAAAGCTCTTCTTTCTCCTCTTCAAACGTGGAAATTCTACTTAGTCCAGAAAGCCCAGCTTTGATGCCATTACCTCCCTGAAACCACTGCCACCTGAAAATCATACCTTGTAACACGGTTCATAAAAACTATGGTTCATTCTAGAGGGTGTGGACCCAACATTATCCATTGTTATGTCTACCACAATACTGTGCAAGTTGTAATTGGAGTTTAACAAAAATAAAATTAACGACTTCAAGGCAATCATTTCTAGAAGATAATTGGGCAAAATTCAATTACCAGTCATTCCCAAAAAAGAAGGTACTTACTACTTTTGGTGAGTAGAATGTGCAATTCTGAGCGCTAGTTTTTAGTTATAATTAATTTCTGCTTTACTAATATTTTTAGCTGGAGGAACACTTCCTTCCCTACTTCTCTGATGCACTGTCAACAGAAATGCAGGTGCAAACTGTCCATAAAGTTCCACTTGAGTGGTTTTGAGACATACACAGACACTGTGAGGTCACACACTTATCTTCTCACCTCAATATGAAATAAAGCCTAGCATCATATAAGATGAAAAGTTCAATCTGAATATAGCATTGTTTTAGGCTGTTCTAAAGAAGCTGTGATTTCTGATTGATTATGCATCCCAAATCATTTTAGTGATACTAATTACAATTCTCAAATAATTGTTTAAACAGCTTAAAATAAGAACAATATTGATATGGTTAAGAAGTTCCCTTCCATTTCTTTTTATTTTTTCTGAAAGAGAGGAGGGGGGAGAGAAACATCAATCAGTTGTCTCTCATGTGCCCCCATCATGGATCAAATCCACACAACCTGGGTATACGACCTGACTGGGAATCGAACCAGCGACTCTTCGGTGCATGGGATGATGCTCCAACTAACTGAGCCACAGGGTGCTTCCATGCCTGTTAAAATTTAGGTACTATTCAAAATGGATAATGAATCCAATGTCTTAAAAATGTTTATTAATAATGACCATTCTGTTTTATTCTATTATAGTATATTGGTTACATTAATAAATTTCCTAATATGTACCATCCTTGCTTTCTTAGAATAAATCATTCCTAATCATGGTTTATTATCCTTTTAATAGTCTCTTGAATTCCATTTCCTACTTTTTATTTAACATATTAACATATATATCTAAATGAGACTGATTCATAGTTTTGTTTTTTGTGTTAAGTTTTCATGTTTTGATATTAGGGACATGCAAGCTTTCCATCTTTTTCTATATTCTGAAATGTTACAAACAACGTAATAATCAGTCCCTTCAAGGGATTTACTTGTAAAACCATCTGGGTCTGGATCTTTCTTAGTAGCGTGTCTTTAACAACCTTGTAAATGTCTTCTTAGTAATTAGTTTCAACCTCTTTTGAATCAAATTTGCTAATGATAACAAATTTCCCTATGAAAATATTTAATTTAGATTTTAAAATGTATTGGCTTAAATTCTGTACAGAGTATTTCCGAATATCATCAGTTTTCTTGGTTTTCTGAGAAAAATATGACTTTTCTCTTAATGTTGTGTATATATATATTTTTTTATTATTAGTTAAGGTATTACAAATGTGTCCTCATCCCCCCCATTAACCCCCAACCTCCCCCCCACACACACTCATGCTCCCATCCCCCTGTTGTCCATGTAATGTTGTATATTTTTGTTTTTGCTTTATATCAGTCAGTCTGTTTGTCAATTTAGCCATATAATTTATTAAAAAAAAACTGACATGGAGTTTTATTTCTATTTTGGGAGGATTATTGTTTTATTTTATAATTAGTTGACTTCTTTTTTTCTTTTTTGTTAATCTTTAAATAAAATCTCATTTTGTTAATCTTTGAATAATATGTAATTTAAAGATTTAAAATCTTTAAATAATCTATAATTATTTTCTTAAAAAAGTAAATTAATTTGAAGGACAAATTATTTAGAAAAGTGTCTTAAAATTTCCATATGGTCATAAAATTTCCATAAAATTAATCATTATTTATGGTTATCCTTTAATTGCTGGATTTCTAATTTTATTGCATCATAGTCAAAGAATGTAACCTTTTCAATTTCCACTTGGTAGAATTTATTATTGTTTTCTTAATACTACCCACACACTTGGTTTTTGTTCCATAAGGTATAAGGGGAACTTTTAAGTATAAAGTTCTTTATTAACAAGATCCTTACTTATATTTTGTTCCATAAGGTATAAGGGGAACTTTTAAGTATAAAGTTCTTTATTAACAAGATCCTTACTTATATTTTTCTACATTTTATTTGTCAAACTCTAAAAGAGAATTTGCGTTTTTGTTTTCCTTCCCCCAGAATCTCCTGGTGTTTCTAAGAGTTTCTGCCTTATACACATTGGACTATGTTTTTAGTAAATAAAATTTATGACAAGAAAAATACTATGATGATAAGAAGAATTTAGATGATGGTAGACATAAAATATAAAATAAATACACAAATCCTAATAAGTCAGTTATAAAATATAATGAGAAAAAGACCCCATCCATAATAGTAACAAAAATGTAAAATACCGAGGAATTAAGAAAAGTGCTATTTATATAAGTAATATGATATATTATTGTTAAAGAACATAAAAAAACAAAATGGGAAGACAGACCATGACTAAGATGGGGAAAAGTCATATTATAAAGATAATAGTCACTCATATATTAACACATAAAAAATATATAAGACAAACCAATGATTTTGTTTAGAAATTTAATTTAGAAAATAATGCACCTCTGGCTGAATAATGCTTCATAGTTTGAGAAATGAGGATGAAGGGCATTTGCTCTCTGTTACCAAAATATACTCTAAGGTACCACAAATAAAATGGTGGTCCTAACAGATTAAAAAAAAAGTAAATTCCAGAAAGAGACTGATATGTTAATGGGGTTTAAAGTTCTTATAGCTGCTTATTTCCTCTGAGTGAGAGAGAAAACATACTTCAATAAGGGAAAGCAAGACCACTGGTCATCCATTTGGAAGAAAATAAGTTTGATCCCTACGTTACACCATCTACAAGAATCTATTAAGAAGAAAGTGGATACAGAGTGAAAGAACTAAGAAGTAGAGCTAGAAAAATGTATTGGGAGAGAACAGACGCGGACCTTGGGGTGTGGGAGTCCATGTTAGCATGATGGGAAATCTACAAGCCTGAGGTGAAAAGCCTTGTAGAGCCAGCTCTTTAAACTGAAAGCCTCCTCAGCAAACACTATAAAGAAAGGCAAACGACAAATGACAAACTGGGACCAAACATCTAAAACTAATTACGTCAATAAAACAATACAACAGAAAAATAGATGACAAATATGAAAGATAATTTACAAGAAGGAAAAACTATCAAAGCGACCCAATCTCATTAAAAGGAAGGAAGGAAAGAAGGAAGGAAGGAAGGAAGGAAGGAAGGAAGGAAGGAAGGAAGGAAGGAAGGAAGGAAGGAAGGGAGGAATCACAATAAAAGGCCTGGTTGGCAGAAATGGAGAGAATGACACCACTCAGCGTTGGCCATGGTATGGGAACACTTTTCAATCGTGAATTGGCACCATCTTTTTGGAGGACAATCTGACATTATGCATAAACTTAACAGTGTCCGTGTCCCTGACCCAGAGTTCCACTTGTGGAAACTTATCCTACAGAAATAGTCATGCTAGTCTACAAAGAGGTACTCACAAGGTTGCTTACTCCACAATAATTTCCAACAGAGGAATATTATTCAGCTATATAAAAAAATAATGAGCTAGTTTTTCATCCTGCTCATTCCTGCTCACATACAAAAATGTTATGTGATATACTGTTATGCGAATAAATAACTTTGTGAAATACATTCTAACTTTTATGAACAGCTCATGTGGGTGTAAATGTAGTAATCGTGTAGGCAAACAGAAATGTCTGCCAGGGCACACAGGCATCATGCTTTAAAAGCACAGCAGACACAAAAACATGGTGGTAGAAAGCTGGAAGGAAAAGAGGGGCTGCATGACAACTGCGGAGGTGCAAGACCAGTCAGGTGCTGTCGTCAGCAGGCACATTTTTTAGCTGAGAAAACAGAATGCCAGAGAGGTTGAGTAATATGACTGGAGCCACGGAGCCGAGATAGGAAAGGGCTGATTCTCATCGGGACCGTCTGACTTCAGCCTTGTGCTCTTCCCTCAACATCCCGCACAGCACCTTGAATTCAGCATGCCAAACACCCACAAATCAATAGGCCAATATACAGGTTAGGTTGCAATCACATAACTAACAGGAAAATATTTTAAATTTACCTTGAAATATTAAATGTGAACTTTAAAAAGAGTTTGCAAATTTCAAAAACTTCAGCTATACTTTGAGGTTAACAAGATTTGCTTTTTAAAAAAAGGGTTTAAGCCCTAACCGGTTTGGCTCAGTGGATAGAGGGTCGGCCTGCGGACTGAAAGGTCCCAGGTTCGATTCCGGTCAAGGGCATGTACCTGGGTTGTGGGCACATCCCCAGTAGGAGGTGTGCAGGAGGCAGCTGATCGATGTTTCTCTCTCGTCGATGTTTCTAACTCTCTATTCCTCTCCCTTCCTCTCTGTAAAAAATCAATAAAATATATTTTAAAAAAAGGGTTTAAGAAAAAGGTGACTATTATCCAGTTCTGATTCATAACAGTGCTCTGTATGGCATGACATTTATTCATCAAATTCCCATTTAATAATTGTAATGAAACCTAAGATTGAAAAATCTCTTGGGCATTCCCAAGATTTTTGCTTGGTCTCTGTGTATGTAAATCATTGTAACAAAATGAGAGAAATTAGATTCATTAATTAGGTTTATATTTATGGTCTATTTGAACTATCAGTATTTGTCTAATGAGACATCATTTTGGTTTAATCTTTGTGGAATTTGACATGCTTAAATTCCAAAACAAAGTATGACCTGTACAAGACTTACATTTCTGGTTAATTCGCTAAGAAGATAACTTCAACAACACTGAAGGCCTACATTTAAAAATAAGAAATTACTACCTTTTGTAATAGATATAAATCTATTAGTTGTTCCCTAGTTTATGTAATATTATCTCATAAATCAAGAGAGCTTTCCCAGTTTTAATTTCCTAATTTATGTGTCTGCTCTACATTCTCTAACCCTGTGTCCTTTAAATCCTCACTTTAAGCCACTGTAATTTAAAATATCTCAAATGATGACAATTTTTGTAATTTCTTGGAATTTAAAATGCATAAATTCCAAGTTTTTGAGGACAAATTGTAACGATTTTCCCTGACAGTACAAAATAAATTCTGTTTGCTTAAGAATCATTATACTTCTGTGCCTCTAAAATGCAAGACTGCTTAACATCAAACTAGTTTAAGTCACACATATGCGAATGTATTCATTTTTGTCTTTAAGCTTTATAAAGAACGGACAAGCCGAAACCGGTTTGGCTCGGTGGATAGAGCGACGGCTTGCGGACTGAAGGGTCCCAGGTTCGATTCCGGTCAAGGGCATGTGCCTGGGTTGTGGGCACATCCCCAGTAGGAAATGTGCAGGAGGCAGCTGATTGATGTTTCTCTCTCATCAATGTTTCTAACTCTCTATCCCTCTCCCTTCCTCTCTGTAAAAAATCAATAAAATATATAAAGAAAAAAAAAAAAAAAAAAAAAGAACGGACAAAACTGATAGAAATACTTCGAAACTTTAGTGCATGAAATAAGTTCTCGACAATGTAATTAACTTCCACCTAAAAGTTCTCTATGTTTTATAATTCTACACATCCTTAAAAACAAAATATAAGGATAGATTTAAAAACATGTTGAGGGAAACAATGATTGCAATGTATAAAGATCAACATTTAGAAATCTATGACAAAGGTGGCTTCTAACGATAACAATGCAATTATCTAATAAGCAAAGATAACAATAGGAACTATGGACAGAGTTTGGGGGTTGGAGCCAGCTGGAACCAAAGCAAATTCAAAGTTTACTACAACCATTACATGTATTAACAGCCTCCAGAGGCGGTGAATGGATTTGGCAACCCCAGGGGGAGCGGAAGCTGGGCGGGGGGGTATTCAAGGATATTTACACAAGTGGATATATCTGTTTAAAGTGCTTTGATCTCTATTCACAATTTTTTGAACCAAATCAATAACAGTATAAGATAAAGTAGAGCCAAGGCCAACTCTGACTCAAAATACATGTCAGAGGAAACCACTCCTACTTAATATTCAATTTAACAGTTGTTTTTTTTAAATTCATGTACCCTTTCAACCAAGAACCTGAACAAACTTTGTAGATATTATCTGAATCATCCTTATTTTATGGCTACATCCTTTTGCCTCTCCGAATGGTCTCTACCCTGGGAGGTGGGCCTGTATCTATCTTGTTGGGTATGGCCAATGGGAAGACGAGGCAGGAGTTCAGAGAGAGGGAGAGGGAGAAGGGTGAGGCAGCGTCTTTAACTCCTTGATTTCCTCCCAGCAAGGCAGTCTAGCGTTGGCTGTGCTGCCATCGCAAAGTCACTGTCCATTCTGGGCAGCCCATTCTGATTCCCTTCAAGTCTAGGAATGGTAATAGCCTGGCTACAACTAGGACTAACTTGACAGCATCATTCCCTGCACTTCCCCTAAACCCACTTCTCTGTAAACCTTCTCTGTAAACAAGCCTTCCCTGAGTTATCTTATTTTGAGCGTGCCATCTATTTGCTCTTGGGACTCCAACTAATACATTCAGTCCACAGATGGAAGTAGCATGGGTGGCAAGTTCTCTAAGCCTCAGTCTTTTCACCTGTCCAAGAGGATGTTTAGACTGGATGGTCTGTAAGGTGACCTCTGATGGCATTCTGAGAGTCCTTAAATGATTGGGCAATGGAAATAAAGATTTAAAAAAATGCATATACTGTACAGACCTAGACCCAAGAACTCTATCTTTGGACATCCTTGCCTTATACCTTGGGTTAGTACTTATTCATTGAGTATACCAGTGTGGGGATATTCTTCTGGGGGTGGGGGGTGGGGTGGGGAGGCCCTTCAACAAGTCTCAAATGAAAACTTAGATGATGATTTCTGAGGAATATGGATGTAATCCTTGGAATAACTCAAAATCTTTATATTGCCCAAGTGAAGACTTTCCAAGGTGTCCTGAAACCAACCCTCTGTGGATACCAATGGATGACTATAATTATGTACAGTATCTTTAAAAAAGGAACTGGACCTGTGGAGGGAAGGTGGGGCTGAACCAATTTGATTCAGAGGCTGTGTAAGAAGACTCAAAGGGCAATGACACAGGAAAAATGAGCTGAAATGGGTGTTCCCTCCAAGTGCTGGTGAAGGGACCCTTGGGCAAGAGTCACTCAGGAGACAGGGCCTGTGTATGTGTCTGTGGGGAGCGGGAGGGGAATGATAATGACCTGCTGAAGGATGAATGGAAGTGGAGTTCAGGGCCAGTGGCACTAACCATCTCTTTCTGAGCCTTATACCTCGGTCATTTGGTTAGTAGCTGTAGATCTACCTAAAAAAGGTTTTAACCCAGACATCAATCAAGCCTTAAATGGGCTTCAGTTCATTCATCAAGTGAGTGCCCACACAATGAGTGGTACCGTAAGTCCTGGGAAGGAAAGCAGCAAGTCAAAGGAGTTGGCGGAAGGACTACTGGGAGCAGGGCAGGATCAGGGGGGAGGATGTGTGTGTGACTTAAGTGCAGAACGATAGGGTCCTGTCTGTGCTAGTGTTCCTGCTACTTTTCCAGTAACTCCTTGGAGGTCTCTTCGTCCACCAGCCCCTTAAATAATTGTTTTCTCTAAGGCTGGATCCTCAGGCAGTTACTTTCCTTATGTGATGAACAATCCCTGGGGAGCATCCTAGGTGGGTGCCCCCAAATCCATACTCTGCAGAGTGTCTGACCCACATTTCTAACTGCCTCCTCACATCAGCACTTACTACTCCCTTAGGTACTTGAATTTCAAAATGGGAAACTGTCTTTCCTTTGACACTTGCTTTTCTTAGATTCTCTCTCTGCAAGCAAAATCACCACCTACCCAGGCTCCCCACTCATTCCCACTATCAAAGCGGTCCCCAGTTCCTGCTAACCTCTTCCTCCCTGACTGGCACAACAGCTTCCTCTGGGGTGTGTTTCTACAGTCTGTCTCCTTCCTCTCTGTCCTCTCTACTGAATCTGAAGCTGTGCTCACCACACTCCTGCTTAAAATCCTTCACCCACTCTCCAAAGCTTTTAAGGTCAAGTTCAAGTCCAATTTATTCACAATGCCCCCATATCTAGCTCCCATCTCTCTCTCTCTGGTTTTATCACCTGCTCCTCCTTCCCAGGAAAGCGCTCAGAGGCTTTATGGTTGTTCAAATATGCGTGCTGTGTCATGTCTCACGGCCTTCCCACATGCTGAGATCTTTCTCTGGAATGTTCTCTCGCAACACCATTCTTAATTCTTGTGAACCCTGCCCTGCCTAGTCCTCTCCAATTACATGTATCCAGCACTTACCACACGGCATCCCATTCATCGTGTACTTACTGCCTACTAAACCCAAAGCCAGACCTTTGAGGATGGAGGCCATTCCTAAATGAACTTTCCATCCCCAGCACCTCACAGAGCAGGTGTATAGCAGGCATAAAATAAATGTACATTTTAGTATATGTATGGGTACCCAGAAGACAGCAGAATGGAGGACTATAGGATTAGAATGGATAACTTTGGGCATGTCACAGGGGTTTCTATCTATACTAATAAAAGGGTAATATGCTAATAAGACCAGGAGACCTTCCAGGAGACCGGCCAGGGAGGGCAGTTGGGGGCCATGAGGCTGGCAGGGGAGAGCAGTTGGGGGCCATGAGGCTGGCAAGGGGGGGCAGATGGGGGCAAGCAGGCCGGCAGGCAGGTGAGTGGTTAGGAGCCAGCAGTCCCGGATTGTGAGAGGGATGTCCGACTGTCGGTTTAGGCTTAATCCCACACCAGTAGTTGGACATCCCCTGAGGGGTCCCAGATTGGAGAGGGTGCAGGCCGGGCTAAGGGATAACCCCCCCCCACACACACGAATTTCGTGCACTGGGCTACTAGTTATAGTATAAATTTATGGACTACGATCATGTTCTCATCCCCATACCATGCATTCTGAGAGTTCACTTACATTATCTTTAGTGAACAGATGACTTTTTAATAAAGTGTGATGACCATTTTATTTTTGTAACATGAAGTTTTAAAATGCCTGAAAGGCCCATGTTTTTCTTCAGGCTGTATTGTTTAAATTTCACGTTGAACTTGTAAAACTTAAAATAGTTACCACTTGCTATTATGTTTCAAGTAACAAACTCATTCTCTTTTTAGAAGTACAGTATAGTTTTGATTTTGACACTAAACAATCACACACTTGATCTCTCTCTGCCTTCACCATAGAAACCAAGCAAATATTTGTAGACATTCCTTCAACCTTCACAGATAAGTAGAAATGAAAATTATTCTGAATACAGGATATGGCAGGCTACAGAAATCATTTCCTTTTAAATGCTGTAACTTTGCAGAAAATCTATATACTTTGGGAGGCCACATAATCGCTCAGATTTGCAAGAGAATTTAAACATCGACTTTTTATTATTATTAAAATAGTCAAATGTCTCTAAAGTCCATGACTTCTTACTCCTTGGTTACTATGTTCATTTTTACACAGGCTGCATGGAAACCTACTAAATGAGCCCTTGCAAGATATAGTATGGTTAGTGCAAGTGATGAGTGTATTGAAAGCATGGCTTTAAAGTCTAAGTTCAGGCTCAAACATTCGCCATCTTAAAATTCTGCCTTCCTTAAACGGGAAGGATTTGGAGACCCTCAGCTGGAAGGAACTACCAAGGTATAGTTCACTCTACAATACCTACTCTCCCCGCTATAGCTTCTGCTCTACATCTCCATCTAGACAGGTTCACAGAGATCCATGCAAGAAAGGGAAGCCAAGTGGGCAATTTCAAACTAATCTGGGCTCCCAGAGATGAATGTAAAGTCTCCAGAGCGTCTTGGAGCTCCCACCATATACCGTGCCTTCAGCTTTAAAGGCAAACACCGAGAAAAAATGCTTCTGAAGATCAGGATGTTTCCTGCCATTCATTTAACAAGATTAAAACTGCAAACAAAAAAGGACACGACTGAGAAAAGAACTTAGATGACAGCATCAGGGAGTTGGGTTAGGTAGAAGGAAGTACTTTCCGACAAGAACTGTTAATGTCAAGTGGATTCTTGTGGGATTTTGGTGATCTTTTCTCAAAAACATTGCATTTTTATCCTCTCTGGGGCAAAGAGATGGGCGAGGGAACAGTACAGTTCTATGCTGGGTTGACTTCTTTATAATCTTCAGGTTAATGGTATGAGGTACTAATGATGCTATTTTTAAAGGTAAGGAAGCTGACATTCACAGATGTTAAGTAACTTGCCCAGGACCAATCATCTAGTAAATGGCAGAGCCAGGCTTTGAACCAGGGATTATCTGAATCAGGTTCATTCTCCTCACTGTGGAGACTGAATGACCTCAGGTCATCATCTTCTTCTTCTTTTTTCTCCCTGAAAACCTAATTACAAGTTTTAAAAAAGTCTGTATTTCCCAAACAGTCATTTCCATAGCAATGTAGGTTTAACAGGAAAGCTGATAAGAACAAAAATAAATTATTTTTCTAGGATAATGGTATCCCAAAGGATTTCACCAAGATGGCCACCAGTTGAGGGATCAGGGCTGTGGATGTGCCAATGGCTGGGTCCTGGGTGGAGGTAGGGGAAACCCCCCTACCCACAATGCTCTGCACGGGACCTGGAGTCTGGTAGTCTGTGCACAGCATGTCTCTGCTGACAAATGTTTCATGCTGTCTTTCCAGAACACTCCTTCCTTCCCAAACATGTTCTCCTTTTGTATTCCCCATCTCTGAAAACAAAATCACCACCCTACCAGTTCTCCAAGTCAGACTTCTTCACACGCACCCCACACCCCACCCCCTCCAATCCAGTTATGCAGACAAAGAAGGTGCCTTCTTATCTTTACAAAAAGATCAAAATGCACAGAGGACTGAAGTTGTGGAAGCAGAAGGATGGAAAACACAGTTTGGAGACCCTGACTACTCTCACCCACCGTTTTATAACATCGTTCCAGAGTAAAAGAAACTTCACATCACTGGACAGAAGAAACGCTCAGGTTTGCAGACTCAGTGCAGATGTGATGATATCACTCTGGATTTTACTATCTGGTTTTAAAGTTACTAAAACAAAGAAGTCTGATATGAAACATGTATCCTAGGCCTTTATTTCCCCTTTCTTTTATAATTTTTGTTCTCTTATTTTAATTCTTTCCTTTCTTCTTCTTTTAAAAATCTTTTTTATTGAAAGTATTACAAATGTTCTCCCTTTTTACTCATTGACCCCCCTCCTCCCCAGGCCTTCCCCACACTATTGTCTGTGCCCATGGATTATGCATATATGCATAGAAGTTCTTTGGTTGAATTCGTCCCCCGCAGCCCCCCGAGAATCCTCAGTCTGTTGCATGCTTCCATGACTCTGGATCTATTTTGTTTGTCAGTTTATTTTGTTCATTAGAGTCCACATATAACTGAGATCATGTGATACTTGTCTTTCTGACTGGCCCTTTCACTTAGCATAATACTTTCCAGGTCCTTCCATGCTGTCTCAAAGAGTAAAAGATCCCCCCTTTTCATAGTGGATACTATTCCATCGTGTAAATGTACCACAGCTTTTTTATACACTCATCTACTGATGGGCACCTGGGCTGTTTCCAGATCTTAGCTATTGTAAATAATGCTGCTATGAACAGAGGGGTGCATATATTCTTTCTGATTGGTGTTTCAGGTTTCTTAGGACATATTCCTAGAAGCGAGATCACTGGATCAAATGGCAGTTCCATATTTAATTTTTTGAGGAAACTCCCAAGCATGTCAAACTTGTGGCCAGTGGGCCGCATGTAAATGAGGCATGTGGCCCACCGGCCACGAGTTTGACATGCTTGCTTCACACTGTTTTCCACAGTGGCTATACCAGTCTGCATTCCCACCAGCAGTGTACTAGGGTTCCTTTTTCTCCTCATCCTTACCAGCACTTGCTATTTGTTGATATATTGATGTTAGCCATTCTGGTAGGTGTGAGGTGGTACCTCATTATCATTTTAATTTGCATCTCTGATAATTAGTGATGTTGAGTATTTTTTCATATGTCTATTGGCTATTTGTATGTTCTCTTTGAAGAAGTGTCTACTTAGGTCCTCTGCCAATTTTTTATTAGATTGTTTGTCTTCCTTTTGTTGAGTTAAATGAGTACTTTATATATTTTGGAAATTAACCCGTTATCATATGCATCATTGGCATATAGTGGGTTCCCGTTTCATTTTGATGCTGGTTTCTTTTGCTGTGCGGAAGTTTTTTGGTTTGATCTAGACCCATTTGTGTGTGTTTTTTTTCTTTGATTCTCCTGCCCTAGGTGTTGTATCAGTGAAAATTTTGCTCTGTGAGATGTCTGACATTTTGCTGCCTACAGTTTCTTTGAGGATTTTTATGGTTTCACACCTTACATTTAAGTCTTTTACCCATTTTTGAGACCTTTCTTTCTCTTTTAATTTCCCCCATCTTTCCTTTCTAAAATACATTTCTATACTTACAGAATTTTTAATATCTTTATATCTTCTCTGAGTGAAAGGGGAGGAAAGGCTCACTACAGGGACTATAGTGCTATTAATTAAATAGATAATTATAAAGTATATACATTCATTTGCTCTTGATGAGCTGCAATGCTTCTCATAAAATTATCTCCGCTTCTAAGAAGAACCACACTACTACTGAGGACTTTGCAGAGTATTTCTAGGTACATCCGCTACCAGGAGGGATACATGTGTGAACATCAAACCAGCGGAAGGCTTCTCACCGAAGCTCAGGCGCTCACGCTGCACATGTGCTCGGGCCGGTGTGGTTGCTGCATGCAAACATGACTTAAAAGGAAAACTAACCTTCCAGTTTGGGTAAAACTTGGCTTTTACCTCAGAACTAATTCAAAGAAATATTACTTTTCCATTTATAAACACTTCAAAGAATGCTGCTGCTTTCTAGAAATCTGTGGCAGGTAGCTTCTTTCATCCTTGAAATTGCGAGGGCTTTGAGAAATGGTCTAAGACGTGATTACAATGATATCAAAGAAAACACTTAGATGACACAAAGTATTTAAGATACTCTTTAGGTGCTGAGGGGTCATCTTAAATAACCACTGTAGATGTTTAATATAAAGAGGACCCTGATAGGTGGCGAAAATAGAAGCAGGACCTAGTGATGCCATCTGTGAAAGCCTTCCAGAACATTCTGAGGGGGAGTGGCTCCTTGGCCTTTACAGCCCATGCCTCGTACAGCCCCTGCTTTTGTGTGGTGTGACCATAAGCATCTGCTGCCATCTCTCCCCCACACAAGACCAAATAGCAGGGACTGGGTCTTAATGATCTTTGGTTCTCCAAAGCCTGGCACACTGTCTGACACACACCAGGCACTCAAAAACTATTTGTTTAATGTATGACCAAGAGGTTCTCGCAAATGTGCTCCCAAACTATAGAAACCAAACCAAACCAAACCAGGGAGGGAAGAGCCCCATCTGCCTTTGCATTATGCTGAATGTACAAAGGAGTTCCAGATTCATAAATATGGCAACAGAAGCAAATTTATACCTTGGAGGAAATTTCGTGTAGAGAACAAATAAGTGTTTGCTGCCTACTGGCACCTACTGATGATAGACAGGTAGGTAGGCAGACAGTTTAAGGCATTCATTTATCTGTTTATATTACAGTATACAGAGATCTTAAAATGTAATGCATTTTTACATAAGTACGTCCCTACATAACCACCCCTCAGACCAAGATATAGAATATTTACATCACCACAGACAGCCCTCTTGTGCCTTTCCTAGTCAATATCATTGCTGCACCACCACTGTGACTTTTATCACTCTGATTAATGTTGCTAGTTCTTATCTTTATAGAAAAGAAAGTATGGAGAGAGAGAGAGAGAGAGAGAGAGAGAAAGAAAGACATATGCTTAGTAGATACTGCAAAATAGTTTTCCCAAGTAGCTGAAGAATTTTATATTCCCACTAGGAATGTATGAGAGTTTCCAGTTTGTCCATATCTTTGCTCCCACTTGATATTCTCAACCATGCAAGTTAGTGTATCGTGCTATTGCCTATACTTTTGACTACCTAATTTATAAGAATATATGATTCTAGCCGGAACCGGTTTGGCTCAGTGGATGGAGCGTCGGCCTGCGGACTGAAGGGTCCCAGGTTCGGTTCCGGTCAAGGGCATGTGCCTGGGTTGTGGGCACATCCCCAGTGGGAGATGTGCAGGGGGCAGCTGAACGATGTTTCTCTCTCATCGATGTTTCTAACTCTCTGTCTCTCTCCCTTCCTCTCTGTAAAAAATCAATAGAATATATTTAAAAAAAAATGATTCTAAAAATGACAATATAACTTGGATTTATTAAAGGACTAATTAAACTCTCTGCAAAGATATAATAATGATATTTAACATTTATGCATAGATGTGTGACTCAATAGCTTAAGACAATTTTTAAAATGTTAGGCTTCTCTTCTTACTTTTGCCCCTGCTACATCTGACTCAGAAAATTCCCCATTCGTTTAAGCAACTGTCATTCCCTGGAGGTATATAAACTATATATTGACATGAAGTTCTTAAGCAACTTGGGCATTAAGTAGGGAAACTAAGCTAGAAAATATTTTGAAATATTTGTACCAAGATTCTGTTAAAATATTAATAATGTAAAAGTCTTAGAAGTTGTTGGATGATGATTTTTTAATAGCTTTCCTGTATGAAAATAATTCTGAAACATTATAAACTAACGTACAGGGCTATACCTGTCAGTCTAGGACTTGAGCTTAGTTAAGAGGCAAACCCAATGTTGCCACCTTTCCTTCAGGAAATCCTATTGTCAGGTTCCCAGGCATGAAATGTAAACATGGGACCCATGGCAACTATTTTGGGGGTGGGCTACAGGACAATCATCAGTGTACATGTGGTAGCATTTTCCCTTGTGTAGAAACTCTGAAAAACCGTATAAATAATTTCTTTATTTCGTGGACATGCATTTGCAGAGTGCCGCTTGGTGGCTGGTGCTCAGTGCTGGTGAATGAAGCACAGTTCCTACTCTTAACAGGGCTTACAGTCTGACCGACTGCAAACATGTCTTGGGGAAGACGTGGAAGGAACTCATGTGGCTATACTGTTAAATCTTGGCCACATTTTTACCCTGTTTACCATATTAAAGGCTCTGAGAAGCTCTACAGTTTAAAAAGAAACCTATTCAATTCAACATTTACAAAGTATTGTCCATGGAATGACACCCCCACCCCCCCGCCCTTAGCCTCATATAACACCTACTGTCATCCTATGAAATTAGGTTCCTTGGAAAATGACTTGAAAAGCAATAGTGCGTAACAATGCACAAGGTTAGGAGCACAAGTAATCCAAAATAAGATCTGAAATGTATGCAACTTCATATCTTAACTAGTGTCATCCTGAAAAAATGAGAGTTGAAATAACTTGCTTTGAGCAACAAATATCAAAATGGGGTTTTGCATTGAAAATGAAAGTACAAAATGGAAACTAAAGTTGCAAAAGTACCCTTCAGGGCTTAGGCACAACCATTATAGCATCGAGGGAAATTAGACAGAGTTAGATGGTGAGGAAGTCTTGATATGTCTTTATTCACTACCCTAGCTGTGTTAGCACAGATATGCTCACATTTAGGAAGTAACTGTTCTGAATACATAATTTATTTTCAATGACCTCTTTTTAAAAAATATATATTTTATTGATTTTTTTACAGAGAGGAAGGGAGAGGGATAGAGTGTTAGAAACATCGATGAGAGAGAAACATCGATCAGCTGCCTCCTGCACATCCCCCAACTGGGGATGTGCCCGCAACCAAGGTACATGCTCTTGACTGGAATCGAACCTGGGACCCTTGAGTCTGCAGGCCGACGCTCTATCCACTGAGCCAAATCGGTCAGGGCTTCAATGACCTCTTTATGGTAAAAGTAGAAGGCTGAAAAAATTCCGATTACTTAAACTTTCTGGCTATTTGTACACCGTGTGGGAAGAAGTTTATTGTGGTGTAAGGTTGAATTTCCCCAACATTGGACTGGACAACCTAACACAGTGATGGCGAACCTATGACACGTGTGTCAGAGGTGACACGTGAACTCATTGTTTTGGTTGATTTTTCTTTGTTAAATGGCATTTAAATATATAAAATAAATATCAAAAATATATGTCTTTGTTTTACTATGGTTGCAAATATCAAAAAATTTCTATATGTGACACGGCACCAGAGTTAAGTTAGGGTTTTTCAAAATGCTGACATGCCGAGTTCAAAAGGCTCGCCATCACTGACCTAACATGGTAAGGATCGAGACTCTACAGACAGATACCAGATGATGCCAGTTCTGGAGGAGTTTGTAGTCTAGTGAGGCAAATATAAAAAGAAATAACAGTAATACAGTGTGGTTGGAATTAGAATAAGGAATGGAGAAAGTGCTATGGAAACACAGATGATTTCATTAAAGAGAACAGGTAATTTATTGCTCCCACAATAAAGTACACACACTCTTTAAACAATAAAAATATGACTGCAATCCAGAAATTAATAAATATTTATTGAGCACCTATTTTATACTGTAAATCTGCATGCCAGACTTTCTTAAATGTCAAATTACTACTAGTCTCATAGAACTTCACATTGTTCTCAAAAGGAATGTAAAATATCTCAGATCCCTGGGTGATTTTATATCCCGAATTAGAGCCAAACTAAAAGTTAACTTTACACTTTGGAAAAAAGTCTAAAGGAAAGATCATGTGCAAGCAATCCCCAGTATTTGTAACCAGAAATACAGCAGGTCCTCGACTAACACCATTTCCTTACAATATTGACGAGGATTAAAAAAAACAACAACAAAAAAGGGTTCCTGCCTGGGGCCCTGCATAGAATTTGCTGTTCTCCCCATGTTGTGTGGGTTTCCTCCGGGTGCTCCGGTACCCTCCAACAGATGTGCACGCGAGGTGAACTGGCGTGTCTACACTGCCCCAGTCTGAGTGAGTGTGGGTGAGTGGCCCCGCCATGGAAGGGCGTCCTGTCCAGGGTGGGTGCCTGCCTAGCTCCCTGAGCTGCTGGGACATGCTCTAGCCACCCATGACCTTGAACTGGAATAAGCGGGTTGGAAAATAATTATCTTATTTGTTTGAATTCATCTTTCTTAAATGTATGTATAGCTCACATTTATTTCGATATTTAATACTAGAAGTGTTTTGGGTCTTGACTTAGAAGTTTGGTGACACTTTTGGGACTGCAATATGCCATAGGGACTTAACTCTTGTTTATACCAATTAGCCTATGGCAAAACTGGTTTTGTTTGTACATAGTTTCACTTAAAGTCACAACTTTAAAATACCTATCGATGACGTTAATGGAGGACTTATACATGTGTACTTACTGCATGCTTTCATTCCATAGAGCCAGCAGAGGGAGTAAACCTCTTTAAAAAGGCTTCAGTATAGATGGAGAAATGTAGGACTTCAGATGTAAAGAAAATCATTGATATAAAAGAAAACCTGGATGCAGAGACACATATTTCAAATACAGGGAAGTAACGGAACTATATATTTTAAAGTCCTGAAATACTGTGTAAGACAAGAGAGTAACACGCAATCACTGCGTACCCTGAGTGATTGCATCTTCCTGCCCCCTGAGCCAGACTGAAAGCATGAAGTCTCCCATCGGAAAGCCATGCAACAAAAGTTTCTGTAAAATACATCCTGCAGCAAAATCTAACTAATTGGCATTAATAGGAAGGGACTTCAATAGTGCATTTGCTGATTAGCAACAGCTACTGTCTGCCCAGTGCCAGTTCCACTCCCAAGGTTAAGTCCATATACACCAGTCACAGCACATTCCTGCCTCAACGTCCAAGACTAAGAAGCTGTTACTATAAAGAATGGAAGCTTCTTTCTTGGGATTCCCAAGTCCTTTGTGACTGTTATGATGAATTCACTTCTTAACAAAGCTACACAGGACTAAGTCTTCCTTTGCTTTCCTCATGGGAACTATTGTGAGAAATATTTTATTAATGCAACCAGGCATTTTATCCATTTTTATTTCTGGTACATTCATACACTTACTCACGTCTCCAGGTTTACACAGGCATTTTTTGATTAAGTTATCATTATAGACAATGTTTCTATTTTTCATAATGAGTATATATAATTTTTGTCTTTAAAAAACAATAAATTCAATAGGTGCTTGCTGAAACGGATTTATTTTCTTTTACAGTTCTTGGATCGAAGGCTTTTATCTTTATATTCAACCTTTCCTATCTAGTCATAAAATCATTTAGTGCTCTCAATTAGCCCCTGTGCATAGCTTTGGTTATACTGTCAGCCTTTACGTAGAATTCACTGTTGTAGTGTGAAGTTACTCTCACTGGATGAGACGAGATAAAAGAGGTTTCTATAGAAATTGTGGGAAACTCATCAGACTGAAATTGAGGCCTGACACATTGATAAGGTGAATGCCAGTCCCCAGGTGCCTCTGGGGACAAAAGAAGACCAAGATTTCACGTTACCTCCCGCTCAGTGTACAAAATATCTGCTCATAATCACTTATGTGGACTTCTATATGCTGAGGTACACATACCCACGATGCAAATACCAGCCATCAGTAAACTCATCATACAGTACATGGGGCACAAGACTGGATGGAGTAAGGGAAAGAGTCCTGGATTGAGATTTGGACACATGGATTTTCAGTCTCAGATAAGTCACTAAATAACCTGGCCAAAAAAAAAAAAAAAGGGTAATTTTACCACCCAACTATAAAATCAAGGGGTCACATTAGATAATTTCTTAAGTCCTTTCAACCCTAGAATTCTATAATCAAGAATGAATACATTCTACATGTAGGTCTACATCCAGGTGTGGGACGTTGTCCATAGAAACTTCACATGTAAAGAATGGAACTTTGATCAGAAGGAAAATTTAAAGGATGTTAATTAGTATCCAATAGAATTTGTGATTCTATAAAGCAAAACTGGAATTCCAGAGGAGACTGTGAAGAACCTTAGACAGTCGTTTAGACAGAGAAACAAAAGGCAAAGCCACATATCTCTTATCAAGGCAGTAACAGGCTAGAGAGCAGCCCTGTCTGCATGTCTGTGTGACAGGGTAGGGACTGTTGTCGGTCTTGTATTCTTTTCATAATCATAATAAGTATCATTATTCAAACAAGAATGTACAGTGACTGATTGTACTTTCTGTAGGCAAGCATCCAAATTTATTACAAAATATGCTCATAATAGCCATTTCAGAAGAAAGGGGTAAGATTTTATATGTCTGTTCAAGAAATACAGTTCCTTCTAAGAAAGGGCCATAGCAAAGAGGAAGAACACAGGTTATAATCTTTTTGCCCCCACCTAATGTAACATATGGAGCCATCAAGATGAATTCTGCGTTCACATCTTTAGACACAACCGAAGAGAAAAATTGTTATATCACATGACTGAAATTACATGAAATTACTGATAGACGGAATATTAACCCCTGTCCAACACACTGAAAAGTTCAGGAGGGAGAAATTAAGGCTATATGGAATATCTCTGGGAATTCCATTCTGTTTTCCTGCAACGGATTCAATGAAGGTTATTATGGTAAGTTATATGGTGAAATTATAGACTTTTCAAGAATCAGGTATAAAAGGCAACATAAACATATGCATCATCTTGATTTCTTTGAAACAACTACGATCCTAGGAGTAGAACAACTTTATTTAAATGAAAGAAAACCCCACAACTTCTTTGTTGGTGATAAAAGAAATGTGCGTTTTAAAAAAGAAAAGCAAGAAGCAAGGCTCAAGGTAATAAGTGCTTTCATGTTACCATTCTCCTATCGGAGGGCATTGGATGGAGCTAAAGGACAAAGAGATAAGGGCAATATTGCCAGTTACTAACAAACGGCAGATAAAAGAACTCTTCTGGATTCTGATTAAGTGACAGCATTCTACACATTCTTTCGACCTGAGAAAGTCAGACAAGAGCAGCAGCTAAGTTACATGTGAAGCCCCGCTAACTAAGCGTGTCTGCATGCTTTCACATTCCAGCAGGGCAGGGTAGGGTTCCTCCCCTCTCATTGAACAGAAACATGTTCTCTGTGCTCACAGCAATAATGCGCCTTTGCTTCAGCTTCCATAAAAAAAGCATAAATGTATATATGCTGAAAGCACAGAGCAGTTCTGTGCAGTGGGACGTGATGGCCGGGAGCCAATGTTTACAATCCCCTGGGTGGGAAAGGCAGGGTGAAAGGCTCAGGACGGCAGGCTTTAAAAGTCTTTGCTGTTGCCGACAGTGACCTTCGCCTCTGTTTTCAAAGCAGCTCTCAGGTTAACCCCTTGGATTCTGTGCGCGCTGGTGCTGCACAAAGGAAATACCTTTCTTTGGAGGACACCTCTCTCATGCACATCGGTTTCTGATTTCAGTCGCAGCAGCTCAGAAACACTGAGATTAAGAAGCGTGGATTCAAACCGCTGTCGGACCCACGGGCATTCCAGGGGCATTGAATCTGGATTTCCATGTGTGTGTGTTCTACAAAGTGAAAGTTTCCAGCTTCAGGCAATGGGCTCAAGCTTAGAAACCAGGGGATTGTGAAACATGAGCATATTTGGTCTCCAGGGGAGAAGGAAGCATCCAATTTATGCAGAAATGCTCTTTTCCCAGCTAGCCAATGAGAGGCCAGGCTCCCAGAGTGGGGCTTCCTATAGGGCTCTCCGGACTGGAAGAATGGTGCTTAAAATTAAAGACAGGCTAAATTGCTAACAGCCCAACTTAAAAAGCAGCTGAAGAGAAAACGCCAATTGTAGAAATGAAAAGGGAGTTTTCCAGTTTTAAGTTAAAGCTGACCACATTCAGCTTATTATTATAGTTGTTGGTGTTTCGGTGGGGGGTGGGGGGGGGGTGGAGAATTAACCATCTTTTATTCCTCATGAAAAGAAGTAAAGATCCCATAAAAACACTTCCCACATGTGTATGTTTTATTAGTCTTCACTCAATGATTCAAAGGATGTTATTCAGCAGTAACGTTATTTAAGACCTCAAAATGTTTACAGGGCGGAAGATTTACTTTGAGAACAAAACTGGTCTGATTAGGACTTGCGTGTATTTTAGGAAATGCTTTGGCCTCTGAGAAATTGTGTGGCTTTAAACACGTTTGGGATCTACACATTGATCATCATCAATACTGTTTTCCCTTTATTGTATGAAGATCATATGGAATTGCTGGGGTGTTGAAATGAATTGTGTAATTCTAATATTCAGCGTGTATGAACCCTTGACACATGTTTAAGGTTAAGGGTTCAGACTTCTGGAGACGAAAATGAAGACCAACAAACACCAGAAAATGTAATTAATATGTACAAAACTCATGAACATACATCTTATGAATATCATCCAATCAAATAGGAGACAGTAATGGCCTTTGTGTTACCAGGCAGTTGTCTATAACATCATAAAGTATGCATATCCTGTAGCTGGAAGTTCATTTCTAGGAGGAGAATGCTATTTGAGAATACTGTTTTACAGTTGTTCTTAAATAATAATGGGGTTTTAGTAAGTGCTTCTGAAAAAACAGTTATGAAAATTTCAGCTTCCCAAAGAATGTTTAAGAGTAATCAAAACCACAGTCCCAGCTCTCATGCAGACCAAACAACCTGTTCCTCGCTATCTATTGCAGAAGTCAATGGCGACTAAGTAAATATCTTCAACTCTAATGCAGACACCGACCAGAAATAATATTTTGAAAAGCTGAAAGACACCCCAGAGCTTCACAACAGAGAAGATGTAGCATCAGCCAATGTTTATTGTGGGTTTTCCATATGCTTGGTACTTTACTAAGGGCTTTACGAATTTTATGTCATTTAAATCCTGTAATAGTTTGTGAAGTAGGCACTTTTTCTATCTTCTAAGTAAGAGACTGAAGTTTGGAATATGGTAATAACTACAGTAAAGTCCCACAGCCAGCCATGTGTGAGAGCTGGCGTTCAAACCCAGTGTAACCCAGACTGCAGGTGTAACCTCTCGGTCTGAGAGCCATCCATGCAGACGGATCCCTAGCATTGCACAAGAAGCCCCTGGCAAACATATTTCACAGCTCTAACGGTTTGGTATACATTATAATTATTATTACGGGGGACCCCAAGGCTTATCAATCTTTCAAGAAGCGAGCTGCGTTCAATTGGAGGTTTTTCATTTTATTGCTGAATTAAAGCAGTAACATATGACTTCTAACTGAGGTCATGAAACTGCAATACTTTGTTCCTGCAATAGACTTACTAATATTTGTATGTTACTCTTGCATTTTAAATGGAATCTAAAAGTAGCCAAGGGGATTATCCCTATCACAGATTTTCATGTTTCACAAACCAGTTGGGGAATATTCTATTTGCAGACTCCAAGATCTAGTCACTTCCAGTCTGGACAACCCACCCCAGGTTTTTAAGACCTTGTTTCTTGTGTCTCCATAAATGAAGACTGTCTTTAAAAAACTGTTGTGAAATCAATGAAAATAATTGTTGCCATCTTTTATACAGTAATGACATGTCCCTTAAAAAAAGTTTTCAGCTTAGACTTGGTGTCTGAAACAGCTTCTAAATAACTAAGAACACCACAGCTATCCAGGAACGTTAACGATTGCAATATAATTATTAGGAACAACCAGTCACAACTGAGCTTCCCCCCACACAGTATAAAGTTAAAACTGTACAAATGAAGCCAAACTATGCACAGCTAGAAGGAATGTTACAGGGGGGCCCCTCTCAGTGAACAAAGCAAGCTCAGTTTGGCTCTTTTCCCCTCGCGCTACCACATCCGCACATCGTTAGTTGGAAAATTCCTGATATATGCTGTAATTTTTTGTGCTTTTCTTCCCCCCCAGTGCACTTAAGGCTTTAATGTCCAGATGCCATTTTCCCCCTTATCTGTCCCCGTTTGGTGCCCTGCCAGCTATGGTCAACAATTAATACAGCTGAAGAAGGAATACAGTACACTCCCTGGCAACGGGTACAGCCTGGCAGGAAATACCAAATAAAAACTTGATTATGTATTGTTTAACCATTTTGTTTGCCTGTAGGCCACCCTGTCGTCGGTGTAATTCAGACGAGCAGGCTTCATCTGGACGGTCTGTGTGCCGCACCATTGTTCCCAGAGCCTGTCACGCACAATCACTGGCTTCAGCCTGTGGCCCTCTAAATGAAAGGAGCAGATTCGTGGCAGCTTTCCAACCCGCATTCCTTTTAATTAGTCAACTTGTGGCCCCATGTTATAATAGATAAGTAACCTCTTAATATTCATGTAATTAATTAATTTTTTTCTCATTCAGTTATAAATGAGAAAAAAAGAAAGCTTTGCATGGGGAGGGGGGAGAAAGCTCCCTTCCCCCCATATGGGTCTGGTTTATGAAATAAGCATGTACTATTACAAAGACCACGGGAGACCATGTTGCCATGATTCTCCATAAGGACAGTTCCAGAAACCACAGGCCACCCATACCTATATTGAAGGCATATTATTTTTACATGGAAAAGAGTAACTGAAATCTTTGTTATGCATAAGTCTGACAGAGGCAGATGAGTAATCTTGCCAACTCAACTGGGCTGGGAAGCCTCCCTTCCATTTTAACTGATAAGCTACTATGCCCCCGGAAGATGGAAAGCTTACCCTTGTTTAAGATCCCCTGCAAAGCAAGGCTGATGTGACAATTGGCCAGCAGTTCTCAAAGTACTAGGAACACTGCTCTAGATCTTGATGATGTCAATAATTTTTTTTAATATATTTTTTATTGATTAAGATATTACATATGTGTCCTTGTCCCCACGTTACCCTCTACCCCCCCACCCCGCTCATGCCCTCACCCCCCCGTTGTCCATGTCCATTGATTAGGCCTATATGCTTGCATATAAGTCCTTTGGTTGATCTTTCCCCCTTACCCCCACCCTCCCCTACCTTCCCTCCAAGTCCCGACAGTCCAATCAATGCCTCTCCGTCTCTGGATCAGTCCTTGTTCATCAGCTTATGTTGTTCATTATATTCCACAAATGAGTGAGATCATGTGGTATTTATCCGCTCTCCAGTTCCATCCATGCTGTGGCAAATGGTAAGAGTTCCTTTTTCTTCTTCCTCTTCTTAAAGAATACCTTTCAGCATTTCAGATAATGCTGGTTTGGTGGTGATGAACTCCTTTAGCTGACCTTCTATTCTGAATGATAGCTTTGCTGGATAAAGTAATCTTGGTTGCAGGTTCTTGCTATTCATCACTTTGAATATTTCTTGCCACTCTCTTCTGGCCTGCATGGTTTCTGTTGAGAAATCAGTTGACAGTTGTATGGGTACTCCCTTGTAGGTAACTGACTGTCTTTCTCTTGCTGCTTTTAAGATTCTCTCTTTATCTTTTGCTCTTGGCATTTTAATTATGATGTGTCTTGGTGTGGTCCTCTTTGGATTCCTTTTGTTTGGGGTTCTCTGCGCTTCCTGGACTTGTAAGTCCATTTCTTTCACCAGGTAGGGGAAGTTTTCTGTCATTATTTCTTCAAAAAGGTTTTCAATATCTTGCCCTCTCTCTCCTTCTGGTACCCCTATAATTCTGATGTTGGTACGCTTGAAGTTGTCCCAGAGGTTCCTTACACTATCTTCATATTTTTGGAATCTCTTTTCTTTTTTCTTTTTCGGTTGGGTATTTTTTGTTTCTTTGTATTTCAAATCTTTGACTTGATTCTTGGGATCCTCTTGTCTGCTGCTGGATCTCTGTAAATTATTCTTTATTTCAGTCAGTGTATGCTTAATTTCTAGTTGGTTCTTTTTCATGTCCTCCATGGTCTCACTATACTTATTGAGGGATTCATTAAATTTATCGGCGGTTTCCATAAAATTCTTGAAAAACCTTATAAACGTGGCCTTGAACTCTATATCCAATCGTTTGCTTTCCTCCATTTCTGCCATTTGTGACCTGTTTCTTTGTCTCCGCATTTTGGCAGCTTCCCTGTGTTCATAGAGTGGCCCTGCGCGCCAGGTGTCCTGTAGGGCCCAGTAGCTCAGCCTCCCCAGTTACCTGGGGTGGACACTCTTGGTGCACTCTTGGTGCCTTGGTTGTTGTAGAATCACTGGGAGGAATTGACCTCCAGGCCAATTGGCTGTGAGAATCAGCTGTGTCTAAAGTGGGAGAACTTCTGTGCTGAAGACACCCTTCTGGGGCAAGACTTGCTTCAGTGGGGCTTTGGTGCTCACTGAGTCTGCTCCCTGAGTGTGTCCCTTATGGATCTGAGGAGTTGCAGTATGGATGGTCCCCCTCTGACCACTGGGTACAGTGGCTCCTGGATCTAAGGAGGTGCTAATTCAGCCTCTGCCTGAGGCCACACAGCAGGAGCCACGAAGAGGCTCAGCTGTGAAGCAATGCAAGCCGCTGCGGGGCCTTGGGCCTTCTCTTGGAAGTTCTGGGTCTGCCTGGCTCGGCTGCAGTTAGGTACATTCACATGCAAAAGCCTCTGCCGCAGCCTGGGTGGGGCGGGGTCTCAGGGAATCAAAGGGCGGATCAAGGAGCTATGGCTGATTCTCCGCCCGGAGTCGCGGGTCTCAGTGACCCCCTAATTGCTGCAAGCACCTCTGAGGGAAAGCCGCCTTCAATTTCGCCCGCTGCCGGACAGACCAGCTTCTCCCCGTATGAGTCCTGGGTCCCCAGAGACTTCCCGGAACCGGAGTTCAGAGCAGTCGGGAGCCTGTGATTCAAAAAGACAGCCGCGTCCTCAGGTGCCACCCCCTTTCCTCGCGCGCGCGCGAGCCGCCGTACCTCTGCACTTCACCTCCGCAGCGCCTCTGGCTCTCAGCGTGCTTTTCTTTCCTTCTAGTTGTAGAATTTACACTCAGCCAGCCTTTCTGTTGTTCTGGATGATGTTTGCTCAGTCCTTTGCGGTAATTTTCAATTGTTGTGTGAGGCGACAATTTCCCGGTGTTTACCTATGCCGCCATCTTAGTTTCTCCCAGATGATGTCAATAATTAAACAGTTATTGCTGTTAGCTATTAGCACATAATGAACCCTTTGAAATAAATATTAATAATGTCCATTGGGAATAAGAATAACATTTAAACTCAATATTTAAGTTCTTTAAATTATTTAAGTTTTTCATTTAAACCAAATTCTTCTCAAAGGCAGTAACAACATTTTATTTGTGGTAGGTCTTCACGGGCAAAATACATAGTGAGTGAAACACAGCTATGTCTGTACTGTTCCCGCACACTCTGTTATCAGTTCTCATGCGGTTCATGAGACATTTACAACATCACTTCAATGATTCACTCATCCATACCTATACTAATGTGCCTACTATGTGACAAGCGCTGGATACCAGTTACTTAGATGACATGAAGCTGACTGAGGACATGGCATCTGCACTCAAAAGCTCACATTTGAGTAGGAGAGGCAGACTACCAACTGTATAAGCTTTTGTGTCATAATTGAAGAGCTCGGGTTCAAATCCTGACTCCTGGTTTATGAGCTGTATCACCTTGGTGGAATATGTTAGCTTCTCCATGCCTTTGTGTCCTCATCTGCAAAATGGGGACAATTGAGAATCACGTGATGTGAGCTCCATATAGCATTTTGCAGATTCCTGGCTTTATAAATTTTTGCTATCAGCAATTATTATATACACATCAACTCCGCAAGGGTAGGGCAGGGTGAGGAACAGGGAAATAAAGTGTGGGAGGCTTCACAGAGGAGACATAAAGGCACAATTGGCAGAGGGAGGAGCTTGAGTAGGAAGGCTGAGGAGCATGACGCTACATGGACCACATGACAAAGGCCCTCGAGTGCCAGGTTGTAGAGCCTAGACCAGGGGTGGGCAAACTTTTTGACTCGAGGGCCACAATGGGTTCTTAAACTGGACCGGAGGGCCGGAACAAAAGCATGGATGGAGTGTTTGTGTGAACTAATATAAATTCAAAGTAAACATCATTACATAAAAGGGTACGGTCTTTTTTTTCAATAGTTTTATTCATTTCAAACGGGCCGTAGTTTGCCCATGGCTGGCCTAGACTTTATCCTGAGGGGAAGGGGACGCACTGAAGAGTTTTATGTGGGGGTTGCATGTCAGATTTGCATTTCAGAACGAATATTCTGGTAACTGTGGAGGGTGAAACTGGAGATGATCTTTGAGGCTGGGAGTGCAATCCAGGTGCGCCGGCAGGAGGACTTACAGTCCTACAGGAGAGGAGATGTAGGAGGAACAATTTTAAATGAGGCAGAAGGAGAGAGAAAAATCTAGGACAAGTCTCAGGCCTGGGTGACAGGGTGGATGATTGATCCATTGACCTCAAGGGGGACCCAGAAGGGGAATGACAGGAAGCCTTGCTGCTGTGATGATGTCCAGTTGGATACGTGGATCTGGGGCTTAAAGCAGTAGACCGAGCTGGACAGAAGATGAGTTCTCCTCCTTCAGGGCCATCTCCAGGAAGCAGAGGAGACTGCTGAGGGAGAAAGCACACACAGGGCAGATCTGGGGGAAGACAGAGGAGGGCAGTCAGCACAAAGGAGGAGACTGGGAGGATGAAGGGTAGGAAACTATGGCATCACAAAAGCCAAGGCAGAGGGAGGAGTAAGCATGTACCAGAAGATGCTAAGCAAGAAGAGGGCGTTAGAAAAGCCATGAGAGTAGCATGGTGGGAGCAGAAGGCTGTCTGCATAAAACTGAAGGGTTAATAGCACCCAGAGTAGAGGTCCCTCCAGTGACACCTGACACGAGGGAAAGTGTGATGGGGTGAAGGCATGGAGCTTTAGCTAACTGCCTTGAAAGCAGCTTAGTTCTGCAATTAAAAAAAAAAAGATCACATGACACAATGCTGGGCCCTTTCCATGGCTGTGGTGTGTGGGGGCTGCAAGTGAAGGGTTCTGACACTTTAAATCCATTAGGCATAGTAAACCCACTTTTACTCATAAATGATCCCAGCTGAACTTAATTTTATAGTGAGCATTGACAGATTTAAAAAAAATCCTCTTTTTATACTGCATCATAATTGTGAATCTCAGGATGGGCAAACCATATTTCAAATGACCTCATTAATCATTACAATATCACTTACAGTTAAGCAACTACAGCACAAAGTAAGTATTCTCAATACTCTGAACAGAAATGGAATATTTTTATGACATGAACGTGTCATGAAAAGAATATGTTGTGTGTGTATATGCAAGTAACTGATATTTTCATATCTCATTTATCTGTGGTTTATGACTTATTTGGACATATTCATCAACTTATATACTCTCCATTCCTTCTTGCATCACAGACATTCCTTTTAGGTTTATTTTCCTTTTCTTAGAAGTTTCTTTAGTGAGAAGCTGGTGGCAGTTTATCGTTTATTTGAAAATGTCTCTGTCTTGTGAATTATGTACTTAGAATTCTACATGTTCTGTACTTAGAATTCTACATGTACCTAGTCATAGTAATAAAGTATCTGTACTAGTAGAGCAGTGGTATTGCCACTGCAATGTCCTATAGGCACCAAGATAAGAAGAGCATAACAACTAGTAATCCACCAAGCATCACCCATCTCCGAGGCTTCTGGTCCACCCGGAGGATGCTAGGCATGCTTACCAAACACAAGCCATTGCTTCTAATCTCAAAGAGCTATGAGCAGCATGAAAAAGAAATGAAGTCACATTAAACTGAAGGAGAGAATAAAAGGCTTCCTGTAAAGGCAGTATTGTGAGGCTTAAGGAGTCTGTGGGAGTTCAGAGCAGGAAGTGTCTAAAGAGAGCTGGATCCTAGTCAGGTCATGTTGCAGAAGCGCTCGACTTGCATTTCCACACAACACTGCTTATGTGGCCAAACCACACCTTTCCCTTGAATCTAAGAGAAGCCAGGGTATGTTTTCTTCAGAGACAGAATCATGGTTTAATCTGAACCCTGAATCAGGCACGAGGTCAAGAAGAGAAATACTAAGACAATTGCTCTTAAAAACGAAATGAGAGAGTAAGCAAATGCATAAAAATGCCACACACACATTCCCTGAATGGCAGACCGAACATGCCATTGAGTTATTAGTTTAGGTACCAACCCCTTTTGTGAATGGGGGACATTCCGGCATGGCTTTGTAAAACAAAACAAGACAGTGCAGGTTATACAAGGGCTGGGCTGAAAGCCTCAGGAATTTCTTTCAACTAATTTCTTTGAAAGGTTAATAGCTGGAAGAGTTATGTGACACATCTTAAGCAGTCTATGGGAAAGAAATGTATGCTATTTGTGACATTAATTCCTAATCCATGGTACAATGAGTCACTTATTGACCAGGGAGGAATCTAATCTATTTGGGAAATGAAACTTTCTGAATATTAACTACTGAGCACCTATCCCCAAGAGAAAGTGATAACTGTAATACAAAGTGGTTTGGTCTAGAAATAAGATTAAAAGATCCATTTGACTACAGTGAGAAAAGGAATTTACTTTCATAAATTAGGGAATGTTACTTTTAAGTCATCTTCCCTCCTCTCTACAGAGATTAAATGCAGAACATGTCTATCCTGAAAAAAGCTTTTCTTTTCTTTCTAGAGTTTGTCTTATAGGTGGCAAAGACAAAAAGTACAATCACGAAGGGTTGTGTTGTGGGGTCAAAACTCAGTTTCTCCTCTCCCGCCCTGAACTACTTGCCTGGCATGTGAACATAAGCAGAGAGCAAGGACTGAAAAAAACCCAGCACCGGATTTCTGGGACTCAGAGACCTCACACTGAGAGATGGTGCCTGAAAGCGAGGCAGTTTGTACGATCTGTACAGTTAGTTCATTGACAGTTACATGCTCACCCATTCTCAGTCGCTTAATGAAAATTCTGCAACTTTTTGGATTTGCATATTCAACTTCCTGTATTCAAAGATCAGGTATATGTATAACCTTGGAAAGAATATTCCAAACTTTGGTACTATTGAAAAAACAGTGATAATGGTAAGATTTCCTCAAGTATTCATTTTAGGACTATTAGACACATGTTCCCTTTTGAAAAACACTTAAATAATAATGAAAAAGGAGAGAATGGTCTCCCTGAGAAGTCACTAACCTAAACTCTAATCTGAGCAGTCCTTCGGTAACTGGTTAATAGTAGGAACATGGTTGAAGTTGGGTATACTCATCTCTGTACCTGTCTTCATGCTCAGGTGCAAAGATGAATATTACTACTATGCAATTCAGTTAGAGGACTTTATTGATTACTTACTCTTTTTATGTATTAAGTCAATTCCCACAACAATTCTATAAGGGAGATATTATTGTTTTCTCCATTTTAACAAGTAAGAAACCCAGAACACAAGCTAAAGAATTTGTTTAATTTCACACAGCTTGTTAAATAGCAAGATAAACTCTAAACAAAAGGTCTGGGTCCAGCATGTGTCCCCCTAGCCAATGTGCTGTGCTACAGTACCTCTTGAAAAAAGATTATTGGGGGGGAAATCTCTTTGCCTTTACTTGGAAATGATAGAAGAGAAAAAGGAATATTCCAGGAACACTTGAATCAATTTAAGACTTCAAAAACAATGCTGCCAAGAAGGAAGAGAGAACCAAGGGAAGAAATTTTAAAACAATCAATGGAGTCACTGTTTCAAGAAAATAAAGGACGTATTCTCTTGGGAGGGTGTGAACTATTTATTCACCAATACCTGATGAGATAGAAACAACACACACACACACACACACACACACACACACACACACACACACACGCACACGCGCATACACGCACTCACGATAAACAAACTCAATATTAGAAAGAACACCGGTCACATACTGTCTTAAAGTCTATCTTTCCAAATGCTTTCAATTTAACCTCATCTGGCCTTAAGAAAGTAGGTGTTCTTTTAAGAGAAATGGCCATTATCTAGTGTATGATACTTGGGGGTTGGGGAAGCACGTGGTGGTGCTGGTGAAATTTTTAATTAGTTTTTTTAAAAAATCCTTCAACTCGAGACTCTTATTGCAATTGCATCCAACACCTAATTGCAATACCTGTTATTCCTTAGGAGGGGTGAGGGAAGAGAGGTGAAGGCGAGCGGCCCCAGGAAGAGAGCAATCTAACGAAGGGCAGAAAACATGTTCCACACCTTTACTTATTTACATCTTCCTTTCAAGCCCCACTGTGCCTTTCCGACTTTGGAAATTGAAAAACAAATCCATGATGCTATAGGAAAAAAAGAGTGGACAAGGTGAACCAAGAGAATGGAGAAGAGAGATAAACTGAGACCACACAAAATTTGCCTATAATGAGTATATATTAGTTTTATAATGGACATAAACATCTTAAAATACATCATCACGACCAATTGCTATTTTTAGTGAGCTTAAAATATGTGATGCCCAGTTTCTTCCCTGAAGGTGCTTGTTGTCTAATGAAAAGAGTAAATTATGGTATTTTGTGGCTGTTGACATTACATAACCCTCATTAGGGTTTAGTCATATAATGACCACATGCAAGGTATATAATTTGCCAACTTTAGCAAAAGCTGGGTTATGGGGATGGAAAAGGAGAAACAGAAAGACAGGTGGCTAATTAGATAGAACACAGCCATGTTGCTGGGTTTTTAGGCCCAATAAGCTAAAGATCTGTCATGTGAGTCCTGATAAAAAGACATTACTTTTAGAAAAAGACTGTCTATAAGTGAAAAAGCCATTTTATGATAGGTGCATTTTAATTACAAAAAGATAAACATTAAGCCATTAGAAAATTTCTGATTCACACAATTACTAGTAAGATGTCTTATGCAGATTCTACATTATAGGAGCTGTTCCATTTTTAATGGAATTGTATTAAAAGAAATTATACAATATTTATACAACTGGCAATAAAAATAGCAATAATTACACCAACAGTGACTACTATGCCCTGATCATGGATTTACATTGTTAATAACAACAGTGTAATACAAGGAGATGTATGACCAAAGACACTTATTTGACTAAAGGAATATTATCTTTTTTTTCATAAGGTAAATTTCATATCAGATGTGGTTTTCCTACTTTCCTCTGGATCTACATTTAACTACCTCCAGTTTCTATCCCCTCACTTTCCTGCCTTCATTCAGTGTCTCATTATATATTATACTAGGAGCCCAATGCACAAAATTTGTGCAAGAGTAGTCCTTCCCCTGGCTGCCGGCACCGGCTTCCCTCCAGCACACGGGACCCGGGCTTCCCTCTGGCTGCTGGCAGGCACCCAGAACCCAGGCTTCTCTCTGGCCATCGGCAGGCAACCAGGACCCGGGCTTTCCACGCAGCCCCAGCTTCGACCAGAAGGTCGCCCGGAAGGGCATCCAGTCTAATTAGCATATTTATTATTATAGATAATAGCTACTACATCAGAGGCAAATCAAAAGCACACGGAAGAGAAAGTGCCAAACTTTAAGCTATTGAGTCAGGTCCACTCCAGGGAGGAGGTGGCATTTGCACCGAGTCTTGAATAATGAGTTGGAATTTGTTAGGCTGAGAAGGGGAAAGGCAATCTAAGCAGAGGGACCACTGACCAATGGCGTGGAGGCACAACATCTAATGGCATGTTGTTTCACACAGAAGGAAACAGTCTGAAGTGGCAAGATCACAGGAGTGTGGAGATGGGTTTAGGGTGGGTGGGAAAGAAAAGGGGGGAGAAAGGTTAAGAACAGACTGTTGCACTCCAAAGCTCAGCATATACAGACCTGTGGGCACTGGGCAATTTTTACTCCTACGTCTCCCAAAGCCCGCTGGTTTCCCACGGTTGGTCCAGGCTCTGTAACTCCTCCCTCTGCTCCTTTCTATAAGCCAGCCTTGCCTTTCCAGGAAAAATAAAAATCTGCTTTTCTAACTGTCCTTCTGATCTTTCATCCAGTCTGGAGGAGGGAGATTTTATAGTCAAGCAAAGAAATGTTCCTGTATATACGTGAAGATCATCATTTTTGGAGTTCGTTTCATATTCTTGATAGCAACTTTCCCCATTAATTATAAAGTTGTAGTTATAATTTCTCGAATCTGCTTTTTTTTTTTTTTTTTTTTAAACTAGTAGAAGCTAGTTTTCTGGAACTAGGTTACAGACAGACTTTGGCCCATTTAACAAGGTCAGACTGTTTATTCTTGACAGAATTCTTTCCCACTGTAAAAAGGTACTTTTAAATGCCACATTCCAAGAGCAGTGCCAGTAAGCCACTGAAGCATATTTTCCCACAAGAACTGATACCATGTGCAGTCCCCACCTCGCTGAAATCAGCCAGTTACATAAGGTGCAGATAGCATTCAATATCGCCGTGAAATATATGAACCGAAGTATGCCAGCAAGAATTCAGAAAACTTCCATACAGTTCAAAACACCATAAAATTTAAAAACGAATTAACCAAAATATAAGTAGGGAAAAAGAAAGATGAGGATAGTTTTAGGAAAAAAAAAAGGAAGCATTTAAGACAGTGGAAGAATAGAAATCTTGTAACTTTATATTAGTACCCAAACCTAGAAGTAGTAGCGACCTTTCTCCCTTATTTTGGGGTTTTTATGGTTGAGTTGTTAAGTTTACAACCCCACTTTTAGATTCTGCCAGCCTTCAAAATAAATATAGGAGCAGTGCTAAAGTAAATTCTCCCTACACGTTCCTCGTCATTCTTTTGGATGTTTCCCTGAGACTTGAAGGTAGATGACTCCTCCAGAGCCAACTGTAAAGTTTAACATAGAAATTTATGAGGATTTAAAAATCACCAACATCCGTACAGATGCCGGGCACAATGATGCCACTCACCTTGGGTTTCGATCCCTAGAGAAAAGGAAAACAGAACACAGGAACAACAAGAGGAATAGCTCAGAGGCCCAAAGAGTATCATTTAGAGGCAAACTGGGAATATTAGCAATAAAATAGGAAAGAAAACCCAGTGTTACAAAGCAATCATAAAAAGTCTGAGCATAGATTAACAAAGACATGTACCTAATCCTCTCACGGACCCAAACGGACTAAATAGAACGAATAAAAGGAATTATAACACAGACATTTTCAACCTTTTCCTGTGAGACTATGGTTCCTCCAAATATCTTCATTAGAAAACACACCAAAAAACCAAAAAACACACCCTACAGAAAATGTTAAGTGCGCAAGTTGGGGAGGAGCAGGAAGGTTTGTGACCTTGGATAAGGAGGGAGGGATGAAGCACAATACTGAACTGAAGGTTAGGCCTGGCTGTCCAGGCAGACAGTCGAAGTGTAGATGTTACTCCCTCAAAGCTCAAGTTACTATCAGGGAGTGACGCAGGTAATTGGGAAGGCTGAGCTAAAAGTTGCGTCTAAACCAAATAATACACACACACACACACACACACACACACACACCTTTAGATGCTTATAACTGATGATGCAATGGCCCCAGCAGCAACATGGGAAATGCAGAGTTGGAAATTTATTCATTGATTCATATATGAAAGCCGGGAGCTGGCAATGCACTTAATTAAGTTCAAAGAGTAGTGAGAAATTTGATGGTGTTACATGATAAGGAATGTATGTTTATGTGTATGGGGGTGGTCATTGGGTGGGAATGGGAGCGCAGAGGGATAGGTTGGGGCTACACTGCACAAAAGATTCTCCATGCCTAGCTATGGAGCTAGCAACTCATTCTTTAGGCACCGGAGAATCAAGAGGATTCACTTCATTCATTCCACCTGGTATTTATCAAGTGCCTAGCAGGTGCCAGGAAGGCACTATGGGAACCAGTAAAATAGTATAAGATTTGGTTTGAGCAATTAAAAATGGATATGTCCAATGTAACAGAATTCAGTAACCTATTTTGACCTAGGAACTTACACTATGATACTATCAAAGCCTAAGCAAAACGAAGATATTGCCAACTCTCCTTCCTTACAAGGAAGTAAGTAGTGATATCTGCAAAACTGAGAAGCTCAGATATCCAAAGAATTAAAGAGGACATCAAGATCCAAGTCACAGAAACATTGCTTTTACGTACAATTCCAAGGACCTCATACTCTTTTGAATGAACATAAACAACATACTTGAGGTAAGCAATTTAGAGGATCTAGAAATATCTCATTAAATACAATTTGTTAGACTAGCCCCTGACCAAACATGGAAGGCATGTTCCCATAAGAATGTTAAATGTAAGAGGAAACAATTTATCCTCTCTACCCCCCACATCTTCTGAATCTCTGAGAAACCCGTTGCTTGCAAATCTTCTCTAAAGCATTTGGCATTGTCAACCGCAAGACGATGCCTGGTCTTTACACTCAAACTTGGCCTCAAGCTTCTGAGATTTGAATGGCATCATACAAGGTGTGTCTATAATGGGATATAAAAACCAGGCAGTGAGCGACCCTGTCTATATCACTCCCTGATGGGACATGCTGGCCGAACGTACATATGGAGGAAGCAAAGAACAACCCTGTCCTTTCTCTGAGTAAAAATATCCTCCAGGCAGTGGCTTTACAGGGAAACTCTTTTCGTCCAGAACTAACTCGCTACACTGACCACTGATGAAGGAGCTAGAATTAGGTGAGTCAAACGAGTAACTATCTTTTACAAACAAGGGAAGCAGTCATTTGATTAACTTCACAAGTATACTTGGTGCAATTAAATACCCACCCGCACGCACCCTCCCCCCAACAGCAGCCTTCTGTACAGTATGGCACACATTATCTTCCCACACGGGAGACATTCATTCTCGCAGTGGTCATCAATGTTTGCTTTCACTTGCGGAGGCAGAGTTAACCTATCAGATGGTAACTGAAAATGTGTTTTATTACCACTGAGAATGCGTAACGGAGGATCTGGATGCGTTTCCATGTTTGTTTTGGCTCTGGCATTTTCCACGTACCCAGCCTTGGGAATCCTGAAGAAAACGTGTCCTGTTCCCAGCTCTGTGCACTGCCCCATTGTGTTCCACTTCCCTCACTGGTGAAAGTGAAAACGAAACCGGCACAAACACCCCATTGTTAGCTATGAAATATGTACTGGCAACTGGAAGTTTTCACAAAACAGACCTGGTTGTGTCATGGCAAGGAGATGTTGAGCAGGGAGGGAGTTATAGGAGCCTTTCCGGCTTCAGAGGTGTGTCCTGCCCTTCCCCTGAGGTGCGGAGGCGACAGGGCTTTGGGTTTTTTCCATTATACTCATGTAATGCTCTAGGTTTGATTTACTCAGTATGCACTGGCAGCGTCTGCAGGCTTCTGTGGGAGCAACTCGGCTGCCCAAACTGAGGCACAAACCCTGCCAGGTCTCCATAGTAAATACAACAGGCACGGAGAGGAAACAAGCATAAACAATTTATTTTCTCCTGTAAAAGATGACATTGTTCTCCGATCTCTGGTCCTGTTTCACTCCGTCAACTTGGTGGTGCCAACGGGGTGCCGTACAATGAGTGATTCCAATCACAGGCACAGAAAATAAGCAGGGATTGTATGATGCACACGTCCACGGGGCCTGTGTCCAGGTGGGTTCGGAGAGGAGGGTGCTGGAGACCTCCTGAGCATCCCCCAGGCTGGCACGGGTGAGCAGGGAGGGCTTCCTTGACCCCCAGCCAATGAGGGTTCCTGGGTCACATGGGCCCACAGAAGTGTGTCCTTTATAGTTATCTGTTTCTGACTACACATCTCTTTGTGTGACTATTTGATTAAGATCTCTCTCCCTTTTGATGCTAAGTGCTATAAGAGCAAAGACCTTATTCATTTGTCTCACTATTGTTTCTTAGGTTACTTGACACATGGAAAGCGATTAATACTTATTTGTGGACTGAATGACACAGCTCCATCTCATTCAATTTCCTCCCTTAGGTTTATAAAAAAGTTTCTGAGCCCTGACCGGTGTGCTCAGTGGTTGGAGCATCCAAAGGGTTGCAGGCTCAATCCTCAGCCCCGGTTGGGGTGCGTATGGAAGGCAACCAATCAATGTGTCTCTCTCTCTCTCCCCCCACCTCCCTCCCCTTCCACTCTAAATAAAATAAAAAAAATTAGCCTTAACCAGTTTGGCTCAGTGGATAGAGCGTCGGCCTGTGGACTGAAAGGTCCCAGGTTTGATTCCGGTCAAGGGCATGTACCTTGGTTGTGGGCACATCCCCAGTAGGAGGTGTGCAGGAGGCAGCTGATCGATGTTTCTTTCTCATCGATATTTCTAACTCTCTATCCCTCTCCCTTCCTCTCTGTAAAAAAAATCAATAAAATATATTTTAGCCAGAACCGGTTTGGCTCAGTGGATAGAGCATCGGCCTGCGGACTCAAGGGTCCCAGGTTCGATTCCGGTCAAGGGCATGTACCTTGGTTGCAGGCACATCCCCAGTCGGGGGTGTGCAGGAGGCAGCTGATCGGTGTTTCTCTCTCATCAATGTTTCTAACTTCCTATTCCTCTCCCTTCCTCTCTGTAGAAAATCAATAAAACATATTAAAAAAAAATATATATATATTTTAAAAAATAATAAAATAAAAAAATTAATGGAAAAAATATGGAACGCTTGATTTCTCCTAAGCAATTGATTAGCCATTCAGCTGTATGCAAGGATGGCAGAAGTTTCATTCTGAAGTCTACATAAACCATCAGTCAACAAGAGGCACAAATTCATGCCTCCGTGGCTCACCACTGTGTCAAAATGTGGCATAAACTAGTTGTTTGTTTTTTTAAAAATTATAATTTCAGCAAGACTTACAATTTATTTTTAAAAATAGACTGTTGGACATTTGTGGAACTGCTGGACACCCTTTGTACAACCAGAGAGTTCCAAAGAACGTAGCTGGATATGCTGCGAAGTACTGGAGCCTACGGAGAAGAGGGAAGAAGTGGGGGTGGCGGGTTCTCCAAGCCATTTACAATATGGTAAATTCAGACTTAACCTGGTCACAAAATGCCTGTTGGAGTCTCAGTTTCCCCACCTGCACCGTGAGGTGGTTCATAAGGAGTTCCCAAAACACCAAATCTAGTGGCAATAGTATGGCCCTGCCTGTTAGGATTCAGTTTGGGGGAAAAGTAATAATGACCTTGCATCACTAGCAGAGTCATCCTGGGATGGCTGGTGATGTCCAGGCTCTGCTCTGAGACGCTCCCTGCCAGGTATGACTAAAACTCTGGCTGAGTCGTTGGTCTCTATTTCCCTTTTGTCTATACAGATATAAGTAAGTGGCACCATACACCACACTTGACATAGGAAGTACTTAGAAATGTTGACATTAGAATGACTCTACCTAGACTTTTAGCTCGTCTCATAGACATTCTATTGGATAAGCATATATTCCTGAAACATTTCTGCCACTGAGATTATATAACCGCACCAGTTGTGACGTTTACGTATCACTCATATGCAATGGAAAGGCCTTCCCTGTAACCTGTTCTCCTTGGTTTTCCACAAAGGAACCATTTCAATCAGGCCAAAACATTGATTTTCATGGTTTCAGAGAAGCTTTTCTGAAAAAAGTAACCCATGCTAAGTGAAAAGGTCCCCACTTCTCTTCACATCCCCAGCTCCTCGTCTCACAAGGGGCCTCTGATGCTCACAGACACTCTGCCCCTACGCCTGCGAACTGCTGAGGTGAGCACACAGGGGGGCAGACTGCTGTTGGGAGGAAGAGCCTGAGGATTGCTCATGCAGTTCCCATTTAGCCAGGGAATTCCCATGCCCTGAGCATGGCAGGGTGTGTCTTGGGCTCCAGGTGGCATATCTCTTTGGTATCCTGGGTTTTATGCCCCATGAGGGGAGCCATGGCTGAAGCAGGGCCAGTGCAGCCTCCTCTGAAGCATGAGACCCAGGCCAGGGGGCCCTCTTGTCATGTCTAAGGTATACATTGTAGCTACCCACATCTTCATTCCACAACCTTTTAAGCAATAGGTATAAACAGCACTCTGTATGGGTATACATGGTGCATGCCTGATTGTATATGAGCAGTCACAACCCAAGACGCCCTACCCACCTAAGTGCCATGCTAGAGGCAGCCCAGGACAGTGAGGTGTCTACAGGCACTTACACTCCTTTACCAAGTGGAGGCAAGTTAAATCATGTGGACGTACGTAATTACACACTCACAGCAACAACTACAGTCCAGGCTTAGTGACTGTCCTCAATTAATAACTACCCAAAAGGCTAACTCCTTCAAGGAGCTCACAGCCCGATAACTAAACCCTCCCCCCCACCCGCAAATAATTACAACAAGACAGAAAGCAGTATCGAGAAAGACATTAATAAGACGTCACTCTGAAATCACTGAGGGCGAAAAGGAGGGATTAAGTTCTGCAGGAGGTACCAGGAGGGAACATCTGAGTCAGGCTTTGGAAGGTCGGTAATACATCAGCATTCCTCATGCTGTAAAACGTCAGTTTCGAATCAGTTAACTTGCAATGCCTTTAACATTCCACAGATTAAGTCAATTCCCAGTTCCTGTATGACATAACCCACGAAAAAATGTGTATTTTCAGGAAGTGGAAAAATAAATACCAGTTTGGTCTGGAAAATTGCGATTCCAAGTCTTTATATGTCACCCTGTGTATGTGAACCAATATATCACTATGCTAAATGGGACTTTTTCCCTTTAAATAAGTAAATAAAAAAAAGCAACAGGGAAAATTTGAAATGCAGTACCCTATAAGAATCATACCTTTTATTCTTACCATTAAATTCCAACCCTCACTTTCAAGGAAAGTCTGCATTTGTTCCAGTGTCTTTTTTTTTTTTTACTTTATACAGCGTAAGCAGCACAAATCACAAATCAGATACTGAAAAATCAGGTTATTTATGATTGCCTTTCCGCTTTTCTCTATGAAATAATTGGCCTGCATTTTCCTGTCTGGACCTATCAACTTTCGGCAAGCATGGAATGTTAATTGAAGTTACGCACAAGCTGGGCTACCATTCCTCAAATTTAATAAGAAAAAAAAAATCAAAACCAATTGAGTTTCCTGTTTTTATTTATGGGTTTCAGTACCCACTTAGGGGAATCAAAATAAAGTGTCTCAGTGATGGCTCATTCTTCCCTCAATTAATGTCCTCAAGGAGACCAGTTCCTCCCATCTGCTCCTGGGATGACTGTCCGGATCATCAAGCCTATTCAAGCTTCTCCCCAGGGTCCTGCTACAACATGCGCAAGTACTTCCTGGGGAAGCCTGCAGCCTACCTCACCCTTCCCACTTGGAAACACAGAGACTCGGCCCTTTCTGGTGTGATTATATAAGAATACAAGGCTTGCCGGACCCAGCCCAAAACTGAGGCGTGTCCTTTAAACACCATCCTGTGCCTGGTCTTCTCAGAAACGATGGTGCATGCTGGACAAAGAGGAGACAAGTACTATGTATCTTTCAGTAATAATGGGGACACATTTCCAAGGAATCCCCTTTCAAAATTCAGATGCTCTAGTCTAGGTAAAGTATGTCAAACTCGCAGCGGGTGGGCTGCATGCCTCGTTTAAACGTGAGTTGGACATGCTTGCTAAAGTATGTAATGTTGGGGAAAGTATGTAACCTCACATGTGCAGGTTGTAGTATCCCCGTTTCAGGGGCGGGGAAGCAGAAGACTTTTGTAAACTGAACGTCTTTCTAAGGCAAGTTACCTCTCTCAGAGAATTTCTAACTCCCCTCCCAATTTTCTACTTCTCAGCTGAGGCGTTGATGGAATGTGGGGAAACAATTTTTGTTGTGCAGAACATCAGCTTCCTCGTAGCCGCTTCCATCCCCTGGGTCACTGTGATCACGAGGCACGGTCATCTCCACCCCCGGGGGGGGGTGCTGCCCCTGATGGAGAACCACTTCGAGGCTAAAGATGCTAAACATAAAGGGCACTGTATGCTCCCTGTGCTGCACTTTACATCCTGAGGCTGTTTTTACAACTAGCAACTTGTATGTATGAATCCCTTCCCCCTTTCCACCCATCCCCCCAGTCTCCCTCCCATATGTACGGTGTCAAGTGGGTACTAGACATAAGGGGGGCGGGGGTGGGGATAACTTCATAAGTTATAGAAATGTCTAATCACTATGCTGCACACCAGAAACTAATATAATATTGTTTGTCAACTGTACTTGAAGCATGTTAAGGCAGAACTCAATGAAAATAAAACATAAAAAAGCTGGGTTATGTGTGAAAAATGACATATTTACCCGAGAGGATTCTTTGTCTTAAGGCTTAATCTCATGCTTTGAGGACCATTTCTATAGTCATCATAGAATCAAAGGGATCCTCCACATCAACTCGATGCCCCAGATCAGTAGCACAGCAAAGGGCATTCCTTGCTTATTTTTTAAACCTATGCATGAATTCACTGTATGTAAAAAGCAGGCTTTTCAAAGAGCAGGGTTATCAGTGCCTACATCCAGGCTCCTCTTTTTATCTTTTGGGTGCAGAAGTTTATAAAAATTCATCTCAGAAACAATGAACTAGAAGGAGAAATAGAAGCTACACCAAAGTCAATAGCTATTTTGTTTTTTTGGGTCTGAATGAGACATAGAACAGGATATCATAACTGTAATGCTTTAGCAAAACACAGCCCTTTCTCTTTTGGCCTGGCTGAGCCTGTGCCCGGCAGGGTGGTGCTACTGGTTTATGGGCCATCCAAGTTCAATGCACATTGAAATTTTTTTTTTTTTTTGCACAGTTGACACCAGAGCTTCATAGGAGTGCTTTCACACCCTTGTGCAGGCACCCTGGCTGCTCCTCCCACCAGGATGCTGCAGACAGGTCAAGGTTCCTGGTGCTCTCTTTTCCCCGACCTTGGGCTGCGCTTCCCCCTGACATTATATATACGCAGCTCTGAAGAGAGCGTTACGACAAACGGCATTTGGAAATTTGTAACTGATTCCTTCTAGTGGCTAAGATGCAACGAGCTATTTCTGCAAAGGGCCCTGTCCACAACAACCCCAGCCCGGATGTGTCTGTAGCTGTGAGCAGAATGCCTTCCTCCTCCCCACGGCTACAGAAAACAGTGCAGAGGTCCTGCCCTCCAGCTGACCACCAGTAATAACAACATTAGGGGCAGGGAATGAGGGAAGTTTATCACTGAAAAGAGGAAAAACGAGTTTAAGGAAAGAACAGCACTTTCTCACTCACCACTGAGGTCAGAGCCATCTGAAAACTGTAGATGCGGGCAAGGCCGAAGTCAGCCAGTTTTATTTGTCCGCTGCTGGTCACCAGAATGTTCTGTGGTTTTAGATCACGATGCACTACTCGGTGAGAATGAAGAAAGTCCAGACCTCGGAGAAGCTGAAACATCATATCCTAAATAAGACCAAAAGAGAAAATCAATACACAGTCAAAACAGAAGTGCAACCTGCCAAGCCCTCGGCGCTCAGGGGAGTGCCTGGCACACAGAAAGCATTTGAGAAACATTTGCTGAATGAATGAATCCGTCTCCCTTCCTACCTCTCGACTCTCCCATTCTCAAGATCACTACAAAAATGTTTACTCTGGAGCTGTACTTTATTAATGAAAGGACAATTTAAAAATAGTTTCAGACGGCATAGGAAATATTCTGGAAGAACATATACCGAACTGGTGTCAGTGGTTAATGCTGGGGAGAGGAACTGGGAGAGGTGGTGGAGAGAGGGGAATATTTTTTACTTCGTATACTTCTATATGGTTTAGTATTTGATCTCAATAGTTAAAGTCTAGTGAATAATAATAATATTCATAGTAATTATTATTTTATAGCACCACATATTCAGCTGACACTGTGTCAAGCACTGTTATAAGTACCTTCTATTTAGTAGCTCACTCAATCCATACCACAACATTAAGGTAAATAATATCATCACCCCATTTTACAAGTCAAGAAAGTGATACACAGCATGTAATTAGCCCAAAGTCACACCACTAGCAAGAGACAGTTTTGATTCAGAAAGTCCAGAAAAAGTGAATTCAAATTCCCAATGCACTCCTTTATCAGATCAATGATGGGAGGAGTAGTGGGTAAAACCAGATAAGCCATTTAACCTTGCTGAGCCTCAGTTTTCCCATCTGTAAAATGGCAAAGTACCAAAACCTATTTTGTAGGATCATTGTTTGTAAAGCACTAAGCACAGTAGCAAGCATTCAATACATGGTAGCTGTTATTGCCATACTTAACCAGCATAAAGCAGGGGGCATTCAGAAAATAAACCAATAAAATCACATCTCTTTCTAATTTTAGAACTGATAAAATTAGAACATTTAAAACTCAGAAACAGTGTCTGAAAGTAGGAATTCAAAATTTGACCGTGATACGATACTCTGAAATCTGGGGTTAATAAGATTGATCTACCTCTCAAAATATTGTGAGAATGGTGTATACAAGGGAGGACAGACGTTATCTTGTTCATATAAAGGTTAGAAAAATGATTAGGCAGCATCATGGGCTTCACGGCTGTGGGGTGATGTGGTGTGAGGACACACACTACTCAGCAGCTGGACCACTAAGCCCCTCGCTGAGAACAGCAGATTTGGTTATTGGTTTAAGGTACTAGTTCTTCCTTTAGAGATGGGAGTTCTGTTTTCACATCCCAGCTTGTTTACAATTGAAGCCTTAGCTTTTCCATTTACATAATGGAGAAAATAGTGCTTCCTTTTCACACCATTATGAGATTTAAATGAAGTACTGTATGCAAAGGGGTTATGAAGTTTCTGGCACATGGTATCATTTAACTGTGATAATTGTTAAAATGTACTGTTTCCTGGGGGAGACAGAGTCACAAACAACCACAGGAAAATGTGATCAGTGCCATCAGGTCAGGGCACAAAGGGCTAAGGGTGGGTATGCAATGACACCGTGACTGGGATCTTCCTGAGATCCACCTAGATGGGCACAGTCCTCCCCGCTTCCCCAGTTTCACTCTCCCTGTTTCAATGACCCACAGTTAACTATGGTCCTAAAAAACTAAACGGGAAATTTCAGAAATAAACAATTCATGCATTTTAAATGCTCTTCTGAGTCGTGGGATGAAATTTGTGCTGCCCCACTCTGTCCCACCTGGGACATGGGTTATCCCTTTGTCCAGTGTGTCCACATTGAATACACTAACTGGCTGTTAGTCACCTGGTAGCCCTCTCAGTCATTAGACTGGTTAACAGATACTTTGAGAGAGAGAGAAAGAGAGAGAGAGAGAGAGAGAGAGAGAGAGAGAGAGAGAGGGGGAGATGGGTTGGGGGTGCGAGAGGAAGGAGAGGAGGGAGAGAGTGAGCACATTCTCATAACTTTTACTACAGCATATAATGTTATAACTGTTCTACTTTATTAGTTATTGTTAATCTTTTACAGTGCCTAAGTGATAGGTTAAACTTTATCATAGGTATGTAAGTATAGGAAAAAACATAGTATATATAGGGTTTGGTACTATTGTGGTTTCAGGCATCCACTGTGGATAAGGGGGGACCTACTATCTTCTGAATCTCCAAAGGTGAAAACTTTGGAGAAGACTGTACTGTCCACCGATAGTCAGTCCTTTGAGACTTAAGAACCACTATAGGCCAAACAACGAGTAAACATGAGCGTGAAAATGAAGCACAAAACGTTAAGGAGTCTTCCGCTGTGGCAAATAAGTCTTTATTGAAAACATATGCACACACTTGTAAGCACTAAATTTTAAATAGCATGACTAACCTAAAGTAATGTTATGCTGGTTCATCATTTTTAGCTTCTTGGATACCGAGTACCAACAATTTAAAATGGTACAAAGAATAAATCTGCTTGGCTCAGTTGTCACTGTCCAAACAATAAGCAGCAAATTAGCAGAACAAAGATTTAAAAATCTGAACTAATTAATTAATAATAAGGCCCATCTAACTTTATAAAAATCCTGGACTAGAGAGTAAATAAATGTGCACTGCTTTTATTTGTGCATTTACTTATAGCACATATGATACAGTTTTTAAAATTATAAAATTGGTGTATGCTTAATGCAATAAATTATAAAATTTTAAAAAATTCCATAGGAAGGACAAAAGTCACTCAAAATCCTACCCCTTAGAGAACAGAGAAATCTTCACTCTTAAATAATTTTTGTGTCTTTCTTGTCTGTGTTTCAAAAATCAGATGTAGGTATAAAAAGAATATATGGTTATATTGTTATAATTTACATAAGTACTATAATCATACTATAATTTATATAAATATTATACGTTTGTGCCATAGTATATTAAATGTTTATAAATAAAAATGGTTATTATTCTATACATGTTATTTTGTGGTTCTTTTAAAAAATGTAATAATTCATTGTAAATATTTTGCCACTACAACAAAACTTCTACAAAAAAGTTTTTTATACAACATGATTTTTAATGGCTGCATGGTTTTCCACCTTATCATTATACCATAATCATTATTTGTTTTTACTTGTGTTATTTTGGAACTTGTACTAAGAGTCTACTTTTCCTTTGTTTAAAGGGGAACATAGATGAAAATGACTTAATATTGCATCTAAGCACGGGTTCAGCGGTGTGAATCCTCATACTTGCACTAGAAATTGATTCCATGTAAGTGATGCCTATAAATATAGGAAAAGTTAGTTCTACACAAGAATTACCATTCTTCAGATTTTGGGGTTTTTTTTTGGTTAGCAAACAGGGTTTTCTTTTAAACCTAGAATATCTAGCCACAAGAAGAGTTTTGAACTAGTGAGCTTTGAATTAATTAACAATTTTAAGAAAATCTTGCCAAAAATCTCATTCCCTTCAGTAATTTAATTGTGAGGTAAGTTGATGAACATAATGGACCTGTAGTAAGTATGATTTGGGGACCCCCCTCAGCTTTAACCATCAGTCATTGGAACACCTAGTCTCAGAAGAAACACGCACTCAATTACCTCAGGAACTCTGGTCACAAGACATGGTCCCAGTTTTTGAGGATGATATGAACGAATAAGTCGTAACACTACACAAGGTATGAAAAAACACCTTTCCTTCAGAATCACAAGTAGTGCTCCGATCAAAGACATTTCACAGGATTCTCTACTTAACATTTATTATCTGTTCTATCTCAACTTACAGTATCATGAGACACACTTTTAAATGAGCTCCTCAAGATGTTAATCTAAATTAATCTGTTATATACAAGGCTCAAATATTTCACAGTAATCTTAGTGACACAATGTATAGATACTGCCAATGAAGGCTCTTTAAGTTAAACGTAGGTTAAGCCTTTTTATGTTACAGCGCACAGTCCTGGGAAGAAAAGGTTTGAATACCTAGCCTTCCTAATGATAAACAGTCACCTGGGGCCTCCTCACTCTGTATCTTTCTGAAATGCATGACGGGAAAGCATGTTTCAACAGGACTGCATCATGGAATGAAGTCTGACTTCCAGTGACTTTAGGTGGTGTTTTTGTCCTTGGCAACTCCCCTAAAAGACTCTGGACTTCAGTCTGAAATCTTTAAAGCCTTGTAATTTTTTTTAAGTGTTCTAGAACTTTAACCCTCTTATTTCTTTAAAATCAAAACAAACTAAAAACTTTTCTAAAAGGAAAAAGTTTTATTGCTGGGTCTTTTTCCAACTACAAAATAGTATAAATAGGTCCAAAATATACTAAAAACACTCAATTTATCTCACACAGTAAATCACAGAAATGACAGCTCTCAATAGATAATTTTTGGATATATCTACTTAATTGAAGTGCCATATTCACATCCTTACAGTTTTAGCCACAAAAATATACATGCGTAGTTTTCTCTATTAAACAATTCAAAATAAGACATATACAACTTTTAGACAAAGATAATCATTTTCCCCCTCCTTATAATGTGTAAACCACAGTCTTTTCAAATTTGTCTCCATGTTTCGACAGAATTCTCTTTACAATGATTTACTGTTTACTGGGTATCAGAGGAGGCTACAGTTTAAAACAGATCACACATAACGAAGGTTTTTTTATACTGAACCGATAACATGTTGACTTCTGGTAAGGGTTATGATTACAGGAAGAGAAGTGAAAGATCACAGGAGCCTATACATAACAGGTGATGATGAAGTCATAGAGAAAGTAGAGGACTACTGACAATAATGAGGGCCAGTCCCAGGATCTTTTCATTTTTTATAATTTTGCTGATAACAAATATTATTTTTATTTGCAAAATCAAATACACATAAAATTTACCATTTTAAACCACTTTAAGTGCACAGTTTAGTACTAAGTATATTCACACTGTTGTGCAACCAATCTTTAGAACTTTTCCATCTATCAGAACTGAAATTCTATACCCATTAAATATCTCCGCATTTCTCTCTCCCTGCCCAGACTCTGGCAACCACCCTTCTGCTTTCAGTCCTTATGAATCTGACTACTCTAGATACCTCATATCCTAGTAAGTGCAATCATCCTGTATTTTTGTGACTGGCTTATTACACTTAGCATAACGTCTTCAAGGTTCATCCCAGTGTAGCATACGTCAGCTTCCTTTCTAAGGTTGAGTAATACTCACTTGTATGAATATACCACATTTTTCTTATCCATTCATCTGTTGATGAATACCTGTGTTGCTTCTGCCTTTTGGCGATTCTAAATAATGCTACTATGAACATGGGCATACAAGTATGTCTTTGAGACCCTGCTTTCAATTCTTTTGGATATATGTACCCACAAGTGGAACTGGTGGGTCTAATCTCAGGATCTTTTAAGAATCCCAGTTCTCCCATAAAATGTGGAACAGTATTACTACATAAGCCATGAAGTAGAGAATAACAAAGCCATGGTTAGGTCCTGGACAGCCAGTGAGGCAGGCTCTGACGCTCACTCCCTCCACTTGTGCACTCAGGGAGATGCTGCTGTAAGTCGCAGCAGCAAGGTGACTGCATCATGCACACCTTTTACTCTATGTCAGAACTTGGCAGGGGCTCCTTATGCTTACACTGGTCAATTCACCAATGACAACAACAGGTTGCAGAAACTGCTGCATAAGCAGTTTCCCTCTTTCTTTCTCATTTCAGTCCTCAGGAGTACCCAAAGAATGCCTTCTCCAAAATCACGAAGGGCAAAACAAACCCTGACAAGGCCAAAGGAGGGTTAAAGCAAGTTCTTTAAAACTTCAGATCACTTGGGAAGTTGTAATTTTTGGTGAATTCAAAGCAAGCAATAAATGGAAGAACCAGGAGACAAGCTACAAGAGATACTTGTGAGCTCTTTCCAAAAAAGAGCAGTCAAGCTGTGCCCTATAACCAGTGACTTCAGCACAGCGTGTGTGGGGGGTGCACTGGGAGGAGTGGCAGAGGCAGGGGAAGCAGATAACTGAGCAAGGTGAAACATCGCCTTGGGGCTCTTCAGCAGAAACAAAAATGCAAGGCCTCTAATTGCAAGTGCTGGCTTTCTATTTTTACTGCTCCTAGGCAACGAGATAAAAGCATAATAAAAGTGGCTTTGTATATAGATTTTATTAATAAAATATGAATCCTGAAAAGAGAATGAAAATAATTCACTCCTGAAAGTAATGATAATGCTGAGTAAGTAAAGAACCAATCTTAACTAACTAGAAAAAAGAACAACAGATTTTTACCAATCCTGGAAACGGTGTTGGTGTTTGAGGAACAATGTCATGACTAAATGGACAGTTTGGAAGAAGAAAGCATTACCTCATCATGATGGCTATTACTAACCCACAGTGGAAAGTGATCAGGAACTGAAACTACAAATATGCAATGCTAATTATAACTTCTTGGGAGAAGGTTATAACAACCAGCATTGTATAATTAAGAATATACAAAGTATAAGGTGCCTAGGTTGTTGGCTAAGGACTCAAATAGTTTTTGTTCTATAAACATCTATCTATATAATAGAAGAATATGCATATTAGCTGGGATGCCATAATGTCATGACCAAACAGCAGGGACCTGAGGCTGCATGGCGCCTGGCCAGGGTGAGGGACCTCAGGCCACACCCCCCACCCTGCGGGACTTTACAGGGTACCTAAGGCCGTGCCCCCTGCCCCGGCACCGGGCTCAGGGATCTGAGTTTGCATCCCCCACCCAGTGAGGCTTGACAGGGGTGGGGCCAGCCAGATCTGGGTCTCACCCAATGGGGTTGGGGCCTGCAGGGTCTGGGTCTCCTGCGTTTTCAAAGCACGTGCAGACAGTGGGCTGAGACTTGACTCTAGGTCCTGCGGCGTGCCCCAGACTCTGACAGGAGGGAGATTTTCATACACATTTTACTAATTTTCTTTCATCTCTGACACTTCTATTATAGAGAAAGGGCAAACAGCAATATTAAAATATTTCCTCTAATTAATTCCCTTTTAATGTGCATGAATTTCGTGCATCAGGCCACTAGCTGTTTTATAATCCTTTAAAAATCATTTAACAATATACTGTGGATATTTCTCCATTTCAACACATATTCTTTATAATATAAAATTTTAAAAATACCAGGACAGCATGGATGAACCTGGAAAGCCCACCTAACTCTGGCCTCACCTCCTGGAACTCCTGTGGACTAGTGCCATCTTTACTCACTCACTGCTCTATGGCCTGGCCCCGTCTTCTTTCATACCGGATGAAAGAAGCCAGTCGGAAAAAGACAAATATCACATGACCCCACTTAGAAGTGAAATCTAATGAATATAATAACTGACGAATAGAATAGGTCCAGAGGCATGGAACAGACTGACAACTCTCAGAGTGGGTGGGGGAGACGAGCAGAGATTAACCAAAGACCTCATATACATACATACATGCATAACCAATGAACACAGACAATAGTGTGAAGTCCTCGGGTGCGGCAGAGGCTAGGAGGTGGGTAAAGGAGGGGGACCTAGGGGACATCTGTAGTACTGCCAACAGTAAAAAACAATGAACAAAAACAAAATATTATGCTTTATAATGGCTATATTTGGTAGAAATATCTTCTCATCTTTCCCCGTTCTCCCTCTCAATTCCCTCTTTTGAGAATGTTCCCCTCATGACATACTTCCCTTCTCTCCAAATGAGGTAATGTATTAGAGAAGTTGGTTTTCCATAGCATGGAACATATTATCATTTTCCTACTATAGCAGACATTATTGGTTGTCAGCTGTGAAGGACTGGTCCAAGGCAATCACATTCCCATTTGCTAGGAATTGATGTAGGGATGGACATGAGACCCAGTCCTGGCCAATGAGATGTATGGGCAGGATGTACGTCTGCTATAGAGTTCTGATAAGTAATTTTTTCTTTTATAATAGGATCATAGTATAAAACTCTCTGGTGAACTTCCTCCTCTCCTCCGCAAATCTTATACTAAATGCTACTGCTTGAGGGCATGAACTTGCAGTAGAACCATCTTGAAATAGAAAGGAAGACAGCTGTGCACATATAAAATGCCAGAGAGTAATGAGAAAAAGAGTCTGGATCTTTGATGACATAGCTAAATCAACTTTGGGGCTGCCCACCTCTGGCCTTGGCGTTACATCAACGATAATGCCCTTACTTAAAGCCATTTTGTTTTTCACTGAGTGTTCTGTAACTTGCAGTTGAAATTTATTTTAACAAATCTAACTTAAATAAAATTATATACTTTTACAATACTGTCTTTCCTTTCTACACATGCTGTGGTTCTCTATTCAAGTCTTCTGCCTCCTGCAGTAAAGTTTTGTCATTTCCCCCCCCACACACTTCCTATACTTGTGAAGCGCCCACTATAGTGGGTCTGGTCCTCACCTTTCCTTACATATATTCCTTACTGTTTCCCACTGATCTTGTCCCTCAAATCCATCCTTAACACTCTAGCTAGTATGATCTTTTTAACATGCAAACTTGATCCTACCAGATCATCCTCATGCCTGATCACCCTCAGACAAAGCCCACCTAACTCTGGCCTCACCTCCTGGAACTCCTGTGGACTAGTGCCATCTTTACTCACTCACTGCTCTATGGCTTGGCCCCGTCTTCTAAGAGTAGGGTCTGCTCTCATCCCTCCTACTCCAGATACACTAGAATCTTAGCACACTGTATCAACAGGTGTCAATAAACGTCCAATGGCCTTTCATAATGAAGCAAGTACCAACCTAATTGGAAAATGACCATGAAATCTATAAAAGCCGCGAGCTTAAAAAAAAAACACTGACTCCTCCCAGGAAGGAAAACTTCAGCAGGTGATAAAATGACAGGGGAATCAGAAAAAGCAGATTTGGATTAGGGAATAAGGACCCCAAGAGGTATGGCATATAAGTCAGTATTCCTACCTATTAGCCATTAAAACATCTTCAGATGTGTATTAAAACTTTTGGTTCATTATTTTAGAAGTATAACATTCTAGGCCTAAAATGAACATGGCAGTATGGAATAAAAATGGTGAAGGAGGTTTCCTTTCTACTTTTCCACTCCTATTCAGAATTCTTTTAGCATCTTGCCCATCAAAAGACATGGGTTTTAGCACTTTCTCAGCTGGGGTTATGACTCTAAGCAAATCACTTAGCCTCTCTCATCCCTAAGAGAAGCATTCTGTGGATCAAATCACTTTGCCTGAGTCATTTCTTGGATAGAAAATTGGACAACTCTTCTAATAGTTTAATTTCATATTGTCACATTGGTATTTCTCAAAGTGTGGTCTCTAAATCCAGTGCTATTTCCATTTCCATTTCATTCCAGCGACTAAGTTCCATTTCACCTTAACCACTAGCTAACTGACTAACCAAGTCCCAACTTTTCTGAACCTCGGTTTTTTCATTTATAAAAATTAGGATAAATCCTGCCCTGCCTCCATCGTAAGACTACACAGAGAAATCTGATGGTTCTATATTATATATTTAATCTGTTTTTTTTTTGAAACTGTCCAGTGCTGTTAAGCTAGACTGTGAATTCCCTGAGGAACAGGAATGGGGTGCGCCATTTGTATATTCTCCAAAGAATCCAATAAGGCACCTTACACAGACTTATCTGTTGATTTTACTTGATTTGACAAATCACTCAATAGTTTGCAGAAAGGCACGAAGATGACGTATAATGACTTCTGCTCTTGGCTCTGTGCACAGGAGTTATATGAACAGCCTCACTAATTAAACTGATTCCTGTTGTTAGTGAAAAAGGCCATAATCCTTCATTGTAGTTTATTGGTTATTCACTAAGAATATATCACATGCTTGCCAAGTGGAGGCACAAAACAAGTACAAAAGAAATTCCTCTTGCCCATGTATGTAACCTGAGAGATCTGCTCTGGAGATGTAAATTTCCGTTTTTGAGAGCAGTACGCTTTAAAAGAAAGAGCACTGAATTTACAGCTAAAAGCATGGATCTGACTTTCTGCTTACTAGTTATATACTCTAAGGCAGGTTACTTATAACTTTCTTGGGCCTTTATTTTCACAGGTACAAAAAAGGAAACAACCTCAAAAAGGAGATATTTAATAGTTAGTATATATTTTAATAATATATATTAAGTAGAACATTAAATATTTAAATACTTTAAAAAATGTATCTTTATTATTGAAAGTATTACAGATGGCCCCTGTTTTTCCCCCCTATTAACCCTCTCTACCCTGCACTCGCCCCTCCCAAGCCTTCACCACACTATTGTCTGTGTCCATGGGCTGTGCATATCTATATATATATAAAAGGCAAACATGCTAAGTGTCCCTCCTACTGTCCGACCGGCAGACCGGTTGCTATGACACGCACTAACCACCAGGGGGCGGATGCTCAACGCAGAAGCTGCTGAGCTGCAGTGACTTGGCAGCAGCAGTTCTCAGGTGACGCACCCCGAGACCAGAGAGGAGGGAGCCTGATTCCTCGTGGGGCCACGCGATTCCACCTTCGGCCGTGGGTTATGTAGTTTGCTGGGGCACTGTCTGCCCTGAATCTGGTTTACTGCACACTGGCATTTGCATACCACACTCTGTATGACAGCAACTTTGCAGAGTGCCCTCTCACACTCTGGGACCCCTTGGGGGATATCAGAGAGGCGGTTTCAGCCTGATCCCCGTAGGACAGACCGAGGGACCACACCTGCTGGAGGGACCCCGCTCACTCTGCAGAAGCCGGGTAGGGACTGAGGGAGGTTGGCTCCAAGGCATGTCCAGCCCTTCTTGACCAGTCCCACCCCGCTGGCCACCTTCTACTTAATTTCCTTTCAATGTGCACAAATCTGTGCACTGGGTCACTAGTATGCATATAAGTTCCCCGGTTAATCTCATCACCCTTAACCCCCACCACCACCTTCCCTCTGAAATTTGTCAGTCTGTCCCATGCTTCTAAGTACTTTATATAGTGTAAAGTACATGCTCATAATGAAGTGCTACCATTCATACAAAAGAAATATGAAGCCCCTACTATGTGTAAGGCATTGTACTCGGTGATGTTATACACAAGCACTGAAGACAGGAACCTGGGGAGCTCCTATTTTCCTGGGGAGAGAAGACATAAATATGCACCTAGACCCTTCAAGTCAGTATGTGGCAAGGACCACAAATGACACAGCACTGAGTAAGCATGGAGGAGGAAGCCAGTTTGGAGGGGGGCTGCTATTAGATTTGGTTGGGGAAGCATCTGCCTGGACGACCATACGAGCAGGGGCTTAGAGGAGAGCAAGTGATTAGGTATTGGAGACCAGAAACAGCCCTTGGAGGGCGCACTACTAACTGGGACCACAGTGCAAAGGGCTTTCTTGCTGGGCTGGTGTAGGCAGTTTATAGTGTCTTACCTTGTAGTCAATGGGAAACTAGTGAAAATGTGTGAAAGAATGCCATGCTATTATGGGTATATAGGATGGATGGGAGGTGCTATCAGGAGGCATTTATTCTACTCTGGACGTAAGACAGTAAGGGTCTGAACTAGAAATGTTAGAAAGGGAAAGCAAGGGGAAAGACAATTCAAGAGACAAATGTAGAATGTTAATGTTTATTTTCACAGGTCAACTTTAATTGAACATCTTTTGAGGGCTCTCCTACCTCTCTAGGTTACACACTGGGTAACTTTGGGCCTGTTATATAACATCCCCTCCCCTAGCATCAGGCCTTAGTTTCCTCATCTGTAAAATGGGTCAGACAACATTCTCTTGCAGGCTGCTAATAAGGACTAAAAACAGTGAACTTCCCAGTTTGCGTAACAGGTTTGGAACTGGTGCCATTAAATAAGAAGAGGACCCACCCATTATCAATGGCATCTGGCCACACTCCAGTAAGTTCAGATCTATCTAGTTTTCTCCAGTTAGTATGTGGACAGCTTCCCATCTTCCCAATCATTATTAAAATAAAAAAAATGCAATTAAATTGTGTGCCTATTAAAGGATATAATCTGTAAATATTTATTACTTTGATTAAATCAAGTATGAAGTCACCTGTTCTTAATTTTGGAAGTCTACAGATTGCTAGGTATGGAAGGTCCTTAGAAATCATCTGGCATGGCTGATGTGGATCTGTAGTTGAGCATGGACATACGAACCAGGAAGTCACGGTTCGATTCCCGATTGGGGCACATGCCCGGGTTATGGGCTCAGTCCCCAGTGTGGGGCATGCAGGAGGCAGCTGATCGATGATTCTCTCTCATCATTGATGTTTCTATCTCTCTCTCCCTCTCCCTTCCTCTCTGAAATCAATACAAACATATTCTTAAAAAAAAAAAAATCTGTTATTATTCGCTGAATGTATTGTCTCTTTCTGTAAATAACTAAACTTCCTAGGGTGGCTTTAAGTTACTTTCTACCCATTCTTGAACTGATTTCTCTGTGGGGCCTCCAACTGTTGAGGTTCCCTCACACTGTCCCATGGGTGCTTTCATGGGATAATAACCATGCACTATAAAAATGCAATATACATTTTTACTTAATGAACATACATATTCAGAAGCTACTGCTGAGCAGGAAAAAACATTACTAATGAACTTTCTTACATAAGTTTGGTTGCTTTCCCAGCTTAACAAATAGGAACTAGAATTTGTGATATTATTTCCTCATGTGATCCATTAATGCTGAACTGTGTGCATTCCAATACAGCGAGGGGGAGAGGCACAGGCGAGGACTCTGAAAAGAACACTTAGCTTCATTTGGTCAAAAAACGGTCTTTACAAGGGTTTTTATTACAGGTCATAAAACACTGCTTACCACAACGTACCTCTTCCTTGAAGGAGAAAAGAAATCCTTGCAGTGGTGAGAAGCCGAAAACAACACAGAGAATATTCGTGCCTCCTTCCCATAAACACATCTGTGCATATTATCTATTCTGGGTACAGCTGCATGCACAGCTGTTTATGGGGGCCTCAGAAGAGGCGGCACTTCAACATTTTTGCTTTTGTGTTGTTGCAAGGACTGAAATTTTAAGCTGCAGCCTGTTAGGAGAGAGGCAGCAAATGTATCTCTAGGGGGGAGGAGGCCCATATGCTCCTCACGAATAACTTCTTCCATCTACAGGAAGAGGCTCTGGGTGGTCATAGCTAGTCAGGAAAAAGCATGGAGGCCAAGAGGAAAAGGGATCTGTAGGCCAAGTGGGACTGAAGAGCTGCTCACCAAGGCAAAAATGAGCAGGAGGTGAAGAATCTAATGACTCTCTTACAAGGAACAATCCAGCAAGGTAATTAAAATAGGCATTACAATATGAATTGTCCAGGGAAACAGGGGCAACGCTGTGGCTAGGAAACTCTTAGTCTTAAGAGTATCCAGTCACTCCTTGGACTGCCTGTTGTCACAAACATGCCCCTCTTGTCTTCAAATCTTTTCCTGGCTCACCTAAAACTCCCAGTTAGCTTTTTTCTGCGGGGGCGGGAGGTGGGGGTGGGATCATTCTCTTTCCAGGTACCATAAAATCATCCTCCATTTCGCCTTACGTGCATCTTCTAAGGTCTCATTTAGTAGCTACCTGCCCATCCCTACTCCCATAATTAAAACCGCTGAGGGAAAACCATCACACAAAAGAGTGGTTACAAATCATAGTCGCTGATTTCATCTGGGCTTTCAGTATTACTTTCTGTGGGTCCCTGCTAAGCTCCCTTTTCTGTTGTCCGCAATGGTTACTGCAAACATTCACCATTTGTTTGTGTTCCCAATCATGTGTCTCATAAATATCTTAAATTCTAAATTGTCTTCACCTCCTCATCTCATTCATTCATGGCTCCAACTATGAATTAGTCATAATCTGAGGCATTCCAAGTCACAATGGCAGCTGGGAGAGCTCTCTTGAGTTTCAAACATGCAAACTTCAATGCTTCCTGCTCATGCTTTCTAGAATATTCCATAACAACTACAAATTCAATATGCTCCCAAATAACAGCACAGTTTCTTCACCTCCATCAAATCTGTTCCTCAACCTGAATTTCTTAACTTGTATAACGGTACCACCGTGCACACAAATGATTGCTCCAGAAATCTGACAGACATTCTAGATTCCTTCTCTCTTCTCAACCACATAATCAGTTTCTAAATTGCCTTTCAAACCAGCCCTTCTCTCTCATCTCCACAGTCCTTGTCAAGTCGCCAGTATCCCTTCCTGGATGACTGTAATAGTGCTCCAATACAGGTAGCTCCTGTCTTTAGATTAACATCTGTAAGCTTTTTCCCCCACAGTGTTGGCTAAATGATATTCCTAAAATGTCAACCTGAACCACACAGAAGTCCCCTCCTGTTCTCTATGACAGAGGTAGAACCTAGCTGGCTACCTAAAGAACTTAAATATCTGATTACCTAAGTAGGCCTGATTTCATTTCCGGCTGTGTCCATGCTCTAAAGGTGACATGCTGTGTTACAGCTTTGTTCCTTTGCAATGCTATTCCCATGCTGAGAATGTTCCCTCAATTGCTCTACCCCCACATATATACTTGCCTATCAGGCTCTTTCCAATTTGTGTTTCTAGATTTACTTTAAATAGACCTTGGCCAAGTCCCGGGCAATTCTCACACCCACAGGCTAAGCGAAGTGCTCCCCTTCTTTAAAAAAACAACAACATTTGTATTGATTTCAGAGAGGAAGGGAGAGGGAGAGATAGAAACATCAATGGTAAGAGAGAATCACTGATTGGCTGCCTCCTGCATGCCCCACACTGGGGCTCAAGCCCGCAACCCAGACATGTGCCCTGACGGGGAATCCAACCATGACCTCCTGGTTCATAGGTCTACGCTTAACCACTGAGCCACTCCGGCTGGGTGGTGCCCCCTTCTCTATCCCGCAGCACTCTTAGCAATAGTGTGTTACACAGCTTATTCTACTTTACTGTAACCATGTTTCCCCCTTACCAGCTTAGAGGCCCTTCACCCTGAAGAAGAAACTGGAAGTGGGGGTGGGGTGAGAAAAATAAAGGAGCATCCCAGGCATTTTACAGACATTGTTTTTCCCCAGGCACTTCGCATACATTATTTCATTTCTCACAGCCCCCCTGAGTAAATTCATATTCATTCATTCTGAATCTGTCTCACGGGCCAACTCTGTGACAGGCGCTGTGCTAGGCTGAAAAATAAGCACGCCTGGTCTCAAGGAGCTGACAACGAGGGGGAGATTCTGTGAGGTCAAGCAAGGTGCCTACCAGCTTCCCCTGGCCGGGAGCTTCAGCTGCTCAAGCGTTGGGCCCCAGTGAATAGGTATAAAGGAAATGCACAAGCAATGTTTTAAAAATATGCTATAGCCTGGCAATTCCACTTCTAGGAATGCATCCTACAGAGCCAACAGCACAAATTTACAAGTCAATACGAAGAGGATCCATGCTATTTGGTCTGAAACAGAAAAAAACACACACACCTAAAATGTCTACCAATAGGGGAATAGTTAAATTATGATGAGTCTACAATGTAATATCAGGTAACCATTAGGAACATATAACTGAGATAATCAACAGTGAAAGGGTAAGCCTTAGAGGGATACACACAGCTCGATAAATGTATACGTGTTCATATACTACGGGTGGATATGTCTGCATCAGGGTGGCCAGGTAAAATATAGGACATTCAGTTAAATGTGAATTTCAGATAAACAACAAATAATTTTTACATGTAAATGTATCCCACATATTACATCGGACATATTTAAACTAAAAAAAAGTATCTGTTGTTTACCTGAAATTCAAATTTAACAGAATGTCTTTATTTTATCTGCTAAATCTGGCAAACCCGTCTAAACACATATAAAAATGTTTGGAAGGTGATTAGCTACAGTTACAGGTTGTTGCCTCTGGATGTGGGGGTAGGAAGGAGGATATTAAAAGAAGATATTTCTGCTTTTGTAATATTGAGTGTTTTAAGTGGTAGCATGTGGATGAATTTCACTTTTTTGTGTTCCCTTGGAGTAGCCAGTTAAAATCACACACACACACACACACACACACACACACACACACACCTTTTACCAACCACAGTTTTAAGTTAGTAGCCAGCAATCTTTGGAAAATATAAAATTCGGTAAGTCTTTGATAAAGTTTGTGAAATGAGAAAAATCCTATAAGGATCATTTAAAAAATACTTCATAGAAACAGAAAGAACAAAGCATCAGAATCTTCTAAGAAATGATATATCCTTTTCTAAATTATATTAACAGTATTATGTCCTCAGTAAATTACTGCTGCTTAAAAATTGTAAGTACAACTTTTTCAGGTTTTGTTTTTAACCTCCACGTCCTGACACAGATCCTACAGAAGAATAAGTGACTCAATAAATTGTATACTTTTAATATTTAAAGTAAAAGCTAGAGAGCTGGTTCTGAAAGACAATGAAACAATCCATTTTAGGGAAGGGGCAATGATATAAATAACTTTGGGTTGTTTTTAGACTCATATTTAGCTTAACTGTTGAAATATTTTAGAATGAAAGCTAAGTCAACAATGACCTCTCAGGATAATCCCAAACTTCCTTTAGGCTGAGAGTTAAAAGCATTAAGTTTGCAGGCAGACTAACCAATGTAAAAACCCGAGTTGCACCCATCAAAACAAAACACTATCTTGTCTCACTATTTCCAATCCCTGCTTCTTTCCTCCTGCTTGTTGGAATCAGCATACACAGTCTTTCAAAATGGTTTCTGAAACGTTTCATTTGGCTGTGTGCAGGCAACTTCTTAGCACAGATTTTAGGGTCATCTCACTTTGTCAAACATGATACTTGTTGGTTTGCCAAGAGATACCAGGCTTGCCAGTGCTGGTGTTTCCTTAACAGCTTATACTTGAATGTACTGTAGTTTGCTTTTTAAAAATATACTTTTATAGTACATCTAAGAGGAATGTGGTATTTATACCCCCCACAAACACATAAGACTCTATGTATTTATGAAGCTAAAAGATAGCTAAAAGTTTTTCTTCCTTCTAGTTTATAAAACTTCTTTTCTCTTCTGGCATTGTATTTTATGCATTTTTTATAGACAAAATGCACAATAGAAATGGAAAGTTTTCAACATTTAAAAGCCTAGCTATGAGATTTCACTATCTGTCACATATATTTCATTTATAGTTAAAAATATTTTACTGGAGACTTAAAAAGTACCAGTATAAAATGTTAGAATTCCCTATTTCAAGTTGTCAAAATAGGCTAAAAACGCATGAGGGAAACATTTTGCTTCTGGGTATTTCTATATCTATCTATCATCTATCTATCTATCTATCTATCTATCTATCTATCTATATATATACAAAAGCCTAAGCAACCGAACAACCGAACGACCAAATAACCAAATGCCCCAAAGACCAGTTGGCCAGTTGCTATGATACGCACTGATTACGAGGGGGCAGACGCTCAATGCAGGAGCTGTGGTGGTCAGTGCGCTCTCACAGCCTACCTCCCGAGGCAGGCCAACCTCCCGCTGTCCCTCCCCCTGGCTGGCCAGTTCCTTCCCACCCCCCATCAGCCCCGATCGCCGGCCAGACCGAGGGACCCCACCTGTGCACGAATTCATGCACCGGACCTCTAGTTTTTATGTAAGAGAGGTCCAAATGATGGTAAAATCATGTTTGATGCAGAGGGGCAGGATCCCATTCACATTACTACACACTGGGATAAGATCTGAACACTATACATATCTGACAAATGACATGCCCACAATATCTAAATCAATTAGAAAAAGATACCTAACTAACATTTAAAAATGGTGAAAGGTATAAACAGGCACTTATCAAGGTGCATACTGTTATTAGTCAAAACAAACTTGATAATTAAAAGTATAACAACAAAAAAAGTATAACAAGATACTACTACAATGGTTCAAGTTGATAACATCAAGTGTTGACAAAGATATGGTGCAACTGACCCTCCCATAGCACTGATGGAGTAAAAGAAACTACACACAACAGTACACACTTTTATCTATAAACATAAAAGCCTAATATGCAAAGTGTCCCCTCGGGAGTTCGACCAACCGGGAGCTTGATCGCTTGCTATGATATGATGTGCGCTGACCACCAGGGGGCGGCGTGGAACAAAGGAAGGCCCTGCCCAGCAGCTAGGGAAGGGAGGCCCCAGCTGGCAGCTGGCAGCTGCTAGGGACCCTACCCATGCACGAATTTTGTGCACAGGACCTCTAGTATGAAATAAGCTAGTACAGTGATTACCTCTAGGCAGGAGTAATTAGACTGGGAGGGGGCATGGAGAAGCTTTGGAAAAGGCTTCCTGATCTGGGTGGTGGTTACATCACCAAAAACATCTTCAGATTAGTGCACTTTGTTTATTATGTCTTTTACACCTCCATTAGAAAAAAATCTGTCTTTTCAATATTCATCCAAATCTGGGAAGGTATTCCAGTTCAGGCATGCTTTTCAGGTCTGCCCTGGCAGGCTCATCATTAAAGGCTTCATAGATCAAGAGAGAGATCTCAGTTTCCCTTTGGGATCTGCTTCTTTTTACTTCTAAGTGGTATAATCACTCTGTCCAATATCCACCTGTATTAGTTTCTTCATTGGTATATAGGAGGATGACATGTGTCATATCCTAGTATAATATTAGGTAATATGCATGTAAGTGCTTTGGAAATATTGTGTTATATGGATGTACATATTATCATTATTCAGCCAGCATTTGAAAGAATCAAAGTTTCTTGAAACACAAAATGTGAAAAGTTAATTATGAGTAAGATTAAAATTGTCCAATCCAGTTCCTTTCATCCTATAGTTCATTGCAGTGACTCAGGGTACCTTTCTTGCTGGGTGATTTTGGGTATTTTTATATATCTCACCACATCTAAAACATCATCTATTTTAAGATTTATTATCACTTTAATGTACCACCAAGAAACAAAATCAATTGCCAATTAATCTATGACAACTTTTTCTTGTCACACAGAAGCTTTAAGTTACACATATTAAGAGGGCTCTTTAGACTTCTTCAGGTTTGGATTTTTATCATGTACTAGAGGTCTGGTGCACAAGATTCGTGCACTCGGGGGTCCCTCAACCCGGCCTGCACCCTTTTGCAGTAGGGGAGTCCTGGGGGCCTAAACCAGCAGTTGGACATCCTTAGCGCTATCCCGGAGGTGGGAGAGGCTCCTGCCGCCATCACTGCGCTTGCCAGCCTTGAGCCCCGCTCGGGCCTTCTGGCTGAGCCACGCTCCCCTATGGGAGCGCACTGACCAGCAGGGGGCAGCTCCTGCATTGAGCATTTGACCCCTGGTGGTCAGTGTGTGTCATAGTGACCAGTCTTCTGCCCTTGGGTCAATTTGCATATTAGTCTTTTTTTTTTTTTAAATTATAGGATCATACTTGAACATATATCAAAATTAAAATTGAAGTGAAATAATTTGATTAGGGTATTCCAAGAATTTCTTCACACTCAGTTCTCTTTCACATCACTTTTCTACTCAGAGTCCTCCATGTCTGTGTTTTCCAACACAATATTGTCCTCTGCATGATCAAGAGTATTAACAGTTGGGCAACAGAGCTCCACTGTCATCTCTAGGATTTTCATCGCGCCATTGACTAATCCTGCAAGTTCTCCAGCTCATGTGCAGTCAACAACAACGCAATCATGCCTGAAGCCTGACAGGGACTGGAAAATGCATTCCAACACGGGTATCTTAGAACAGATGAAATATAGTACTTACTCTCTTTGAACCCAGTTTCCTCTTTTTAAAAAAATATTTTTTATCATTGATGGTATTACAAATATCTCCCATCTCCCCTTCAGTTTCCTCTTTAATAGAACAGTATTTATCCTCACAGGAATGTTATAAAGATTAAATTAGGTAATGTTCTGAGGTAGCATATTATTGTTTGAAAATCATTTTCCATGAGAAAGTTTAAAATGTGGCTTCATTATCTCTAGGAACCCATGTTGCTTTTTCACTTTGGGCTGAAAATGCTTCATACTACAATTTATCCATTCAGCTATCCAATAAACATTCACTGAATAGGACATAGCAAAAGAATAAAGTGGGCACTGAGCTAAATGTTGGGGGTACTAAATTAGAGTCTTTCTCAATAAAAATCTTGCATAGCTATAATATTCTTTAACATTCTAACATCACTGGTGGTCAGTGATGTCCAAAAGGTTGTTTAGCAATCTGATCTGACATAAATAAGACCAGATTGCAGGATAATTTCTTATGAAACTAGGCTAATTCTTAGTGAATATTTTTTCTTTATATACATTTAAATCTTATTTTTTCACACAAAGAATATATGAATATGTTTGTGTTATGAAAAGATGCAAGACAAACAAACATAGAGTTGAAGTTCTACTTGACCACCTACTAGTACTGCCAGATAAAATAGAGGGTATTCAGTTAAACTTGAATTTCAGATAAACAATGAGTAATATTTTAGCATTTGCATGCCCCAAATACTGTATGAAACATACTAAACTTATTTGTTGCTTATTTGAAATGGAAATTTAACTAAACATCCTATATTTTAATTTGCTAAATCTGGAAAACTTGCCACCTAATTTAACCTTAGGGTGTCTTCTAAAGAGGTAGCCACTTAAATTACTTTGTTGTATAAAACTTCCAGGCTTGGTCTGTGAATTATATGTCCTTGTGCTTCAGATAAATGGAACCACACTGCCCTCACAGTTCTAAAATTGCCCCTTTTCCCTATTCCTCACTCAACACTCTGCTTATCTACATCATTCCTTTTAATTAATTGTCACACAGAATTCCATATCACAGCCTATTCAGCTATACCCCACTGATGAGCTGTTAGGTTATTCCCAACCCCCCCTTTATAACTAATGTTACAGCAAACTCTCTCATTCATACCTCTTTTTGCACTAGTACCAGGGTCCCTCTGAGGTAAAAATGCTTGGCTCCCGAATATACGCAGTTTTAGTTTCAATAGATACTATCAGATTGCCTCCAAAATGCTGTTCCAATTTATATTCTCATCAGCAGTACATGAGACTCTCCATTTCTTAACAGTCTCACTAATACCTGGCATTATCAAACTTTTTTTTTTGCTTGCCCCAATTTGATGGGAGAAATAATTCACTGTTGTTTTTTAATTTTTATTTCTCTGATTACACTGAAGTTTGGGTAGCTTTTGTATTTATTAACCAGTTATTTTTCTATATACTCACAACTCATCCAGTATCAATATTGCTGGAATGTATTTCATAGAGTCCACCTTTTTTTCCCATCTTAAAAAAAGGAACCAGTTTCCATTTCCAATATTTTGGAACTTCTAGATGCCACAAATCCTCAAAGGCTACCTGGGGCTCAGCTGTTGCAGCCACAAGTTCTTGCAGTGTGCTCAGTTATCATCTCCCTTTCCAGGACAAATTCAACAAGGCTCAAGCAAATAATCACCTTCTTTTCCAAACTAACAATTACTCTCTACTTATCTATCTCTGCTTCTTCCTTACTCGGGATGATGAGTAATCAAGTGCCGCCAAGCCTTGCTTCACAATTTCCCATTTCTTTCTGTTTAACACCCCTGCTACCCTTGTAGCTGAGCAACCCAATTAGCTCATTCCCAAACCACTGGAGCAACCTCTGACTGATCGCCTGTTGTAAACTCTTCTATCAGATTAATGTCTTAAAACACTACAACGATCATGTCAGCCACCCACCCCAAACTGTCAATATTCCCAGTACTTACATGATCAAATTCGTTTCTCTTCTGTTTAACTAACTTCTTGTCCTCATCCCTCTAATGCGCCCAAGTTGTTTAACTCAGTGGCTTGAACATTATGCTACACAAGGACTTAGAGGACAAATTAGATACAAAAGTAGAATGTATTTCCTTGCTAGGTAGGCTGTCTTTCCAGGAGGTAGAAACTGACAACTCTTAAGCAACACTTCCAAATCTGGTTTGTGTCGCTCATGTCTCAGAGTAACATCTTCAAGGTACTACAACAACTGCCACTTTCTCTATAAAACCAGTCCTTACTTTTCCCTCCTCTGAATTTTTGTAACACTCCCATTTTACCACTCACGTGGCATTTGTCATGTTCTGCCTTATGTGATGGCTATTTCTCTGTATTTTAGTTTCCCTTTCCAGATTTTAAAATATGTAGAAACTATGTTCACATAATATGTTCAACTTATTTAGCACATTGGCTTGATCATTGTGTTGCACAAGGAATTACAGGATAAATTAGATACAAAAGTAGAATGTATTTCTTTGCTAGGTAGCCTTTCTTGTTTCCATTTCAAGCATGCCAATACAAGTGGGTGCACTGAAGTACATCTAATATTAGGATATTTTAAAACTTAGCATTTCAATTTGATCAGCTGCCACCAGGAAAATATGACTAAAAAAAATCAAGGGAAAATGCACAGATGTTAAATATATTATTCTCAATGCTTTCACTTTTTAGGTGCTCCAGCACACAATGGAAAATTCTTAAAATCAATTACCTAAACTTATGATGGCATATTGTGTGTTCTATACTTAAAAAAATTTCAAAGGTAAAAAGTTATACGATTTGACTTCCCTAAGAATCTCAAGATTTTTTACAGTAATCCAGGAGGTAATTCATCACAAAAAAAGAGGCGAAAGGAAATGCAAATAGGCTTTTTATAGTCAATGAAGGCCCAAACCAGAAAGAAGAAAGGCCTCTGGGAATATCAACTAGATCAAGTGACTTCGGTGGGTCATGAAGGCCTCCCCACGCATTACCTACTTGGTATCACTGTAGACAATGTGGATAAGCCACTGTCATCACCTGCCACACCCTGGCATACTACTGTGACCAGTTTGGGTCTGCATATTTGAAAAGTGCATGAGAGTAACTAGAAAGTACACAGGAGAACAATCATCATCCTTTATATCATTCGGATGCCGACTGTTTATAAAATACTTTATACATTTTAACTCATTTGATTTGCACATTTTAATCCTTGTTTTACAGCTAAGGAAACTGAGGCTCAGGTAAATTCAGTGACTTGCTCAGGTCACATGGCTAATAACCAGGTGTCTAGTTGCCATGAACTTTCTTTCTTCACATCAAATAAATAAAATGAAGTAAGTAGATCCGAAGACCTTTAAGTAGTACTAGTGCTTCCCCAAATCTAGTCGATGTGTTGCTTCCTGAGGCTCCATAGAAGGCAAATGTGTAACTATTCATATTCTCCGCCCCCACTTCCCCATCCTCACCCGTGGAATTCATGAATATTAATGCAAAGTGTGCAAGGTGATTTTGTAACTTAATGTTAACCGAGAAAATAAAATATACTAGTATGCCGGCGTCCAAAACCAAACCTCAAATTCTTCTGGGTGGGTGTGCTAAAATTTTTATTTCTTTAATCACTTGTGCATTTTTTATCCTAAGCCTCTACTGTGCCTCCTTCCCACCGCTCACAGGGAATGCCTGACAGCTTTGCAGCACTTGCCCTATGCGTCCTCTAAGTGTTTGAAGGCATTCAAAACTGCAAAACAAAATTTGTTTATTTTAGCGATCCCTAGTCCTGCAATAGCACTCTGCTTCGATTTTAAAGATACAAGGTAATGTTTATTGAGTTGAACAAAAGCCCTGTATTTATTCTGCATATATCCCTATTTGACAAATATGCAAGTAACTGCGCCAGGAGCTACCGGGGAAATAGAAGGGGAATAAGAACTTTGATAGTGCCTATGCATTACGGAATGAATAGGAAGATAGAAATCATTATAACTCAACTCTTCATGGAATCAGGCTCTAACTGAAGAGAATGAAATGTTAAGAATGAAAGTTATAGCAAAGAAAGCAATATGGATTCTGGGTTAGGTCAGTAAAAATGAGGGTAAAGTTCAAACTAACATTATTTTTTAGAGGAGTGTGCAAATAACTCATTCAAACCAATAACAAAATGTTTTAAGTATAAGTCTATAGTACAGGAACTCATTCTATACAAATGAAGACAAAGCCACATTTAGATGCCTTTTGGAAAGTCTATTGGACTGGAATACTAGGACCTAGTTACAGTTCTAGCACTCGTCCTAACTTCACGATTTTGGGCAACTCACCTGATTTCTTTGTGATTCACTTTCTTAAATGTAACGTGGTAAGGCTGGACTATATGGATTCCAAGATATTTTTCAGTTTTTAAGATTTTATAACTTCATTGGTTTGTATATAAGTGATGCCTTCAAGCTTTTAAAAATGCCCTACTGCATAGGTTAAAAATGATCCTTTATTTACACTTTTAATTTGTAGGTACTTCTATAGAAACCTTGTCAACTTCTCAAGATTTCAAGTTGAGTTGGCACCATACAAACATATTTAGGAAAGGACAAGAGTAAAATGGAAATGGGATATATGTATATGGAGGAGGAATAATAATACTGAGTCTCAATAATAAAATCTTACTGCAAGAAGCCATTTCTAAAGAAAAGTAAAACAAAGAAGTGGACTTGGGTCACACTGTGGAAGGTGAGCCTTTTTCAACATCCCAGTCATCTTTTGGGACCGGATGGAAAAACTGGAGCACTGGCTTTGGAAATCTGTCCTGTTACATTCGCAATGTGAATTTCAAGTGTATTGCAATATGTTTTTACAAGCCCTGCTTGCTTTGCTTTAATGCAGCTCTCACAATATAAAAATGTACCTGGCATAACTGAGGTTTTAAAAAAGGATTTAATGATATTTAATGATAGAGTTTATAATGGCTTATTAAAACTATCCCCAGGTTTGGAGGCAGAGTGTGGATTACTAGCTAAACAACTATAAGGTATATTTTCTACAAAGATGTCATATTTGACAATTATAGCCTGGAAAGCTCCCTATTTTTTTTTTTTTTTTTTACAAAGGAAGTAGACACAGATTCTAATATCTATAAAGCACTAAATAAAGAAAGAAATCCCAGAAGTGGTTTCTAAACTGCTTAGAGGAAAATGTAATACAATAATTCCTTCAAAATGCTAAAATTCTATTTCCAGTGCTCTCTCACAATCTTCATTTGTTCTCAAATACAAGCATAAAATACTAAGTCACAGAAGAAAAACTGCGAAGAAGTTTTAAGGTGGTGATAAATCTCTTATTTTGGCTGCCAGGTAAGTACTGATATTTTAAGGAGAAAGGGATGCTTGTCTTGAACTAAGTTAGACTTCAACTCACAATTGCATTGAAGTTCAAGCGTCATTCTCCCAAAATTTAAAAAGCAAAAAGGGCAGGATCTTTTCATCAGGAAGAAGAGAATTTAACTACAGATTATCCTAGTGTGGGCTCTTTTCTCAATGACAAGATGGCAACAGCAGGCATAAACAGGTGACAATTCACAGATCTATGAGGAAATATAAAACTTGTGATCACATAGGCAATTCTGCCAACTTTTTATAGGACTGCTATGCTAAAGAAAGAGGCTGTATCTTTGAAAACACACTATGTATTCCTTAATGGTTTAAAAGTAAATCTGCAGAAGTAAGGGTATATTCTCCTCAACTCTGAATATAATTTTAGAGGCGTTTAAACAAAACACAATGTATGCAACAAATAGCCAATATCTAGTGAAAAGCTTTTCTTTCTGAATCCTATCGCTGACACTATGGGGTTTAATCATCATAAAATTAAACAGATCTGTCTTCATTTTGTTTCTGAATTTATTTTACACTGAGAGTCTTATAATAATTAAAATTATAAAAATAAATTGCTTTAATGGCCCAGAGGGCACGGAAATACGAAAGCATTTATGTAAATAGGACTTACCATTAAATAGGACTGACAAAGGTAAATAAATTATATTTAATCCTACTATGGTGACTGAGATGAAAACAGTCTAAAGAATTGTGCAAGAGTCACAAATCTAGCTCCTGGCTTTCTACTTGTATGAACTTGGGCAAGTCATTAATTAAGCTGGTTATGCTAGCTGCCTCCATCTGCAAAATGAGGACAGGGCTACTTCCCAACTGCAGGAAAATGTCCCAGGTCAACTTTAAAAAGTTTCCCCCAGAATTTAATCTTAAAAAAGATTAAAGCCAAATCTAATCCAGATACAAATGTATAGGAAATGTTCATTTTTCTTAAACATTCGGACTAGACAAGGTTTTCCAGTGACGTTACAGAAGTTGAACTATTCAACTGTTCATTAAAATAGTCATGCCTATTGATTCACTAGGCTTGTGTCTACATGAGAGAGAACTCTGAGGGTAAACAGGGGATAAGTTCTGGGGAAAAGAATGCAGTGAGTCATTAGAACTAGAAGTGAAAGGAAATGCTATACCAAATCCTATTGAAACTTCGGGACTTAAAATGAGAAACTACTTTTTTCCCACGAGAACTCAGCAATTATAATTTTAATGAATGCTAGGACATATTTTCAAGCTCTTAGTTGACATGTTTAAACGCAAGTGTTTCCAATGAAATGTGCCATTTTAAAAAATATAGTTACTATTGATGCCAAAACCAAGAGAATTTTTATGGAATTACATATTATGGACACATGACTCCCAAAGCAGTTCATCACGATTGATGTTATGATTCTGAATACCACAGGAGTTAGTAATGATTCGGTGCCGTCCCATGAAGTTCAAGCCAATGTTTTTTCATCTAATTGGCTCATCATTGTTCACTAAATTGGTATTTTCTCTGCTATCCTGTTTCCCATCATCTGGTATTCCTCTGGAGCCCACACAATGTTCAGGTATGTGCTTCAATGGAAACCTGATGCTGTATGACAGATTCTGAAATCAGGCCTAAGAAACAATTCTGAGAAAACAACGGAGAAGTATAATTTAAACATGAAGAAGTATAATTTAGTTTCTATATGTTTTCATTTGTATTGAAATAAGAATCTATTTTCTGATGAATAAATCCACTTCTGAACATCAAACTGACATTTAACTTATTAAATTATATGCTTCCATATGTGCCCGAGCTCAAACAGAAGTCAATGACCAATTATCCCCTAAAATCAGAGCTCCGTAACATGAGTAATAGAAAAACTCATATAGAGTCAACCCACAGTTAGGGATTGAGTACATATTTTTGTGAACTCCCATTTATGTATATTTTACTGCTTCTTCTTTGTGATCCAACATGGGGTATCCCCCCGAAAATATATACACACTTTCTAATAGCTCAATTGATGATTCTGTCTTTTCAGATTTAACCCACTGGAATTAATTATTCAAAATGTGTATACATTTTGGGGGGACATCCTGTATTTAAAAGATTATAAATACCTAAAGAGGTAAATTTCTCTAAACTATATATTATTTTGACATTAAAATTAAGAAATACTTTTTTTTTTTTAAATATATTTTATTGATTCTTTACAGAGAGGAAGGGAGAGAGATAGAGAGTTAGAAACATCGATGAGAGAGAAACATCAATCAGCTGCCTCCTGCACATCTCCCACTAGGGATGTGCCCGCAACCAAGGCACATGCCCCCGACCGGAATCGAACCTGGGACCCTTCAGTCCGCAGGCCAAAGCTCTATCCAATGAGCCAAACCGGTTTCGGCAAGAAATACTTTTATGTATTACTAAATATACTTAAAATTGGACAAGAAGACAATTTTTTAAAATTGGCATTTCTTGCTCTTATAGGGTCAACTAAAACTGGTGCATACAATTTATAGCCTAACATCAGGTAGAAGTTGACTATGTCCCTTACTGAAGAAAGTCACCTCTACCCTAGACTTGCGTTCCTTTCTACTCTCTTCTGTTAACAGGGCAGGGGGATGCCTTTGTTGCTGCTGTACTAAGTCAGCCCATGGAATAATATAAACAGCTCACCTGGGAAGGAAAGACTGAGTTCTGCCCCTGCTTCACTGTGAGATCTTACATGGAACCCCCCTGAGCTTCTGATTCCTAATCTATTAAATGATGGTCTCAGACTAGATAAAGCCATTAGAGGACTGCAACAGCTCTAACATCCATCACTGACTCTCTCTCCAAGCTCTCCTCAGTGATCATGTCACCTCTTTCTTCCACAGAGGAAGAGATGCAATCTAGATAATATGACTTAGTGTTATTTCTACTCAATTATCCTAACGGTTGGTCTTAGCCCTCACTTTATTTTAAATGGCGCTAGAATTTTCCTTAGTAACATTAAGTAAGAACACAGTGAAATCCAAGTAAAGTCCTTCCAATGTTTTGTTCTTGGTGCAATCATACAGATGAACATTAGCTCATGTCTCATACAGTCATCATTACTGGTCATTTTTAGAAAACCTGTCTGATAGAGACACTCATGCCCCAAGCAAGATGGCGTCTTTTCAGAAAAGAGAGTTTCAAGTTCACAAATGGGAACCCCATAGCCATTGGGGTTAAAACACTGTAATATACCATTCTCTGTTTTGCTCTACACACTTTTCAGGATTCGTTCATACAAGTAATTTCAATAAATGTAAGTTCACTTGGGACTGTCTCCTTCATTTGTCCCCTCCATGCTGGCCATCAGATTTTCACGAGACAAATCTACCCCAAAACAAAGTATGTGCTTACCAAGGTTGGTGAAGATGCTACTTGGATAACAACAGCTTAATCATTTCAGTCTTTAAAGAATAAAACAGTGTTTGGAAGCCTCTAACTTATTTTGAGTTTATTTGCTCATCTTGGATGGCCCTCCTCCTCTAGAACTGGTTCTCATTTCCCAAAGCTCTTGTTTGTGCTCTACAAACCACCCCAGCTCTTGGGGAAGCCGGCTCGACAAAAGTCCGTCAGCAAGATCGATCTCTCTGGAAATGGAAGCCGTCTGGAGCCCACCAATTTTAATGACTTCAGTTTGAACTGAAGAGGAGTTTATTGCCTCTCTAGTTCCCCTCCTCGTGGCAGTAAATTACCAACGATTAAAGAGCCCATTTTCCCTCACCCTCGTTGCCCCCACCACCCTTGTCTGCTCTCAGCAAAGACAGGAAAACACACACACACACAAAAAAACCCCACGCTCCCCAAAGTACAAAAACCCGCCACCAGGGCAGCAGCACTGTGGTCATTTCCCAAGGCATTATGATTGATAATGATCAGCAGAGCGTGGGATAATAGCTCCCCTTAATTTACCGGGCCCTTTGAAGGGTTAAAATATGGCAGATGTTGATAGCTGACACTCCTTGCGAACAGGAAAGACACATTGCTGTGGGGCCCACTTCTAGGCTTTCCCTTCCCCGCAGCTGTCTGTGTGGAGAGCTAATTGTATCCACTTGTTTAACCTCGGGGAACGTCTGGAGGGGACCCACTGCCACAAGGGTACCTTTTTTTTTTTAACGGTCATTTCCTCTCTGGTGTAACTTGCATGACAGTATGTGACAAGCAGAAATTAATGGGGACACGCTGTGCCAATTCCTCCTGAATTGCTGACACTGGCTACAGGCTGCCTGCTTGCCACCCAGCCAAGACCTCACATGAAACATGGCGAGGGGCCCACGGCTCTATTCACCAACAAGCCAGCTGGTCAGTGATGAGAGGATCCCAGACAATGCGGGGCGCACAAACCAGGAAGAAAAGGCTTTACAAACCGCGTCAAACCAAGGAGGTAGCATTTGCTGGGAGTTAATATGCTGGTTTATTTTCCTGAGTGGCAAACTGCAGGACTCCAATCTCCAAAGTACTTCAGATAGAAGGAGTATTCCTCTTCCAAGGCCCTCTAAGGTGTGAGTTAGGATAGCACCATCCCTCAGGCAGAAGGAAGCCACTTGAGATTCATCTCCAAGAAGAGTTTCCTAGCAGGCAGCTTCCAGGAAGGCCTAGGAGCCAACAGGGGATCTCTTGCCTCTAGCTAACTACCACAGTGGTGCCCAGTTTAAAAATTCTATGCGCGGGCTATCTCTTTCACTCTTTCTCCTACATACAAGCACACACACAAATGAATCTTGAGTTCAAGCCCATTAATTGCCTGCAACATTTTGCAAGATTGGGGAACCTGTCCCAATTTGGGCAAGATCCACTTTCTCCTCTTAATATAATCAGAAATCAAACTGCCAGTGGTGGATAAACATGGTGGCTCTGCAATGGATTAGGCCTTGCTGATTTCAGCTCCGACGAACAAATGATGAAGACACTTAATTAAAAAAAAAAAAAATGCACAGCAGAGGATCACCGAACCACAATCGTGTGCACCATCTTGTGAATCACTCAAAAGTCATATTTAAGGAGGAAAAAAAATGGAAAGTTGTGATGGAAAATCACACTGTTGAGCATTTTATTAAAAATCTGTGAAGCTCTAAGGCCCTTTTACAAAGATACAACAAAGAGGCTCCTCAATTTTGTCTGTTCATGGCATGGAGTAAAACTTTGGTGGCTCTGAAGTAGTGGATAGTCTCATAAAACCAAGAAACTATTCAATTCACTTTTTCTTCCCTCCAAAGTTTTAAAGTACTAGTACTCGTTGATGTGAAAATGTACCTGGTTTCTAAGAAAACAAGAAATACAGCAACCAGGGAATTCAGCTAATGAACCATGTGAAAGTTTTGGTCTAAGTTAGAAAGTCTTTCGTTTTTTGGGGGAATAATAGAGGGAGAGAATGCAATAACCTACAGCGTTACCAGGTTGACCCCGGGGAGAAAAAGGACTTGTGTTTCTGCTTCCAAGAGGGCTTTCAAAGCCAACATCAGAGTGGTGGCCTCAGAATGGCCATTCTTTGGCCACAAAGAGTTAGTTACAGGGACAGGCAGTCTATCTTTCCACCAACAAATGGAATTAACAAAATTCTCCAATTTGCTCTGGCAAGAAGCACAAGGCCAGAGAGAGAATAAAATGGTATGCATGACCACTTCCACCAGATAAAGGCTCTGGAAATAACTTTAGTGGATGGGCTGTTATTTCTGTAAATACAATCTGTGAGAGACCTACTGACTTTAGGAAAGATTTAAAAATGTTCCTAACTCAGAACTGGAATGTAGGCCTGGAAAAGACACAAAACAAGAAATCATGGAAGTGGAAACGCTAATTTCTTAAACACATTTCCCAAATATACTAGTATATAATGTGACTTGAGCCTTTTTATAAAGTTCAGCGCCAACAGTGTCTTTGAGAATTCCTGCTTTTGGATCACAAAGTAATATTTTAATGAAAACTTAAATACTCCAAATCTATATAGGGTGCTAAGAACATACTATGTAAGTAATAGGTCCTTTTTGCCGAGACCAATGTAGAAACATTAATAAACAGGAATCCTATTCAACTTCACAGATATTCCCACTTACGTGACAACTAGATGGGGTGAACTGGAATCTCTCAAAATTGATGCTTCACATATTACCACAGACGTGTGCATGTGCAATCCAGAGCTGGAAGAGTGATACCTACAGCTGCCCCAGCAAGATGTGCTGTGGGGGTGCTTCTTACGTCGTATCTCATTAGTTAAAATTTTTGCATTTATGAATTTAGCTCCAGCTCACACTTCTGAGGCCCCAAGTTTTTCCAGACTATAAATATCCGATTTAACAATGCCAGTAGGAGTACGAGAATTCTACACGTGGAATTTCATTTCATAGATACATTTTAGAAATGCATGTTTTTAGGTTACCTAGCGGATACCTGTCCTTATTAAAATAGCCTTTCTCAGCCTGCATACCACATGGTCATGGTCAAAAGCTGCATGGCTTGTCAAAGACTATCCAACAGCACACATGTTCGACAGGAGAGTTAGGGAACGATGAGTCGTATTTTAAAAGGCAATCCAGCAAGCAGCTGGATTTAACACATTTACAGGCTTCCCAGCCCTCCCCGATGCTTCCATAGGCCTCTTATCAGAACAAGAAGAATAGAGATCTCTGTTATGGCTTTCCTGTGGCAAGTAAAAGACAAGTCGATGATTTTCCAGTCCATTTCCCCCGGCAACATGCTCATCAATCACCAGAGGCTGGGACTTTGTTCTTCTGACTGGAGGAAAGAAAGCTCAGTGGTTTCTTGCTGAGTGAGACGGGACTCTCTCCCACCCAGTGCTGCCTCCACCTTTGACAGCTTAGGGCTCACAGGGCTAGGCGGGAACTCAGCAGTTCTACCCGGTGCGCAGATGGTTCGGTCTGGGATAAAAGCTACTCTGAATGTGTGTGGTGACGCCTATTTTCTAAATCCAACTCGGGGACTACCAAAGCTGCGGGCACTTAACTTTTTGTAAACAGCGTATCCGCAACAGTTTTCATTTACTGTCATCCACGCTGTTTTCACCTCCATACGTTCAAAGGGCCTCAATGGGAAGGGACAACAGACTTTAAAGGAAGACAGGAGAAAAAGCTTGAAAAATAATAAACATACAAATTTCCTTTGTACGGCATCAAACCCTCCCACCAGGCTCTCCGTCCTTTAATTTAGAAGAAATGTAGCTGTCTTTGGGTGGATGGTGGAGTTATTTGTGTTATTGTAAGGTGAATGTATGTTGGGAAGATCACTGTTAGCATTTCGAGTCTCAAATATTTTATTACTTCAGGAAACACTGGTAAGACATTTGACACTCCATTAAACTAATTTGGCATTCACAATATCTTATCTATTTGTGGGCAATCTGCCTATGTAGGCCAATACAGGTTTGAAAAGAAAGGTTCCTTTTTAGACTCAGAATAATGCGTATGTTCTAAAAAGCCTTTGCTTACCTATATTATGTGATTGTTATGAGCTCATTCTTAACAAGAGAACTGAAAGCTGATTTCAAGTAAAAAATATTGGAAAGCGAAAGATTATTAAAGAAACCCACACCACGTGGCTGCCACTATAGTAAAAACAGGCTCGTAACTTTTTTCCATATGCAGACATTAATTTAAAAGTTCACTACTCACCAGCAATTCCTTCTATTTATAATCTAATGAAATTTCTCCACAGCCTAGTTATACTAAATGGTCAAATGCCAATAAGATTACAGATAATCTTTATTTCAGATAAAAACAATGGTATCAGTCAGTCTTAACTACATTATTTTTTCCCTAGTCTTTCAATGTTTGCCATTTTATTAATATCAGCATCAATAAAAATATACTATATATTTTAAATGTATACACATTACTTTACAAAATATGTTCTAATGTGTTGCCTAGCAGCAAAGAAAATGGTATTATGTTGCTCATTCTTATGTTGGGCTATGCAGAAAATAGATATGTAAGATGTAAGAACTTTAACTTCCATGTATTGGAATGCATTCTCCATAAAAACAAATGTTAAAACACCCTTGTCAGATTATAAAAATATTAGATTAGTCTTATGAAAATGCCATTTTTGTAGGGCAAAAGCAGTCGATTACTGGCAATTCATATGGCTTAACGTAGTCATAGTACACGCTCATTTTAAACCATAAATATAAACAGAGATAGTACAGTTAGTATTTTAGTGTATGTCCTTTTAGTTTTCCATGCATGTATGTAAAATGTATTTCAAAATTGGGATCACGGAACATATACAGTTTGGATCTCATTCTTTTGGCAATTATTCTTCAAAACTGAGTTTTTTGAAAAATCATTCTGTCAAATGAATTTTTATAATTTATTTATCCTCTCCTATCATGGTACATTCTGATTTTTTAATGTACAATTCTCTATTGGTGAGGTTGAACATTTGCCTCATCTATCAGCTGTTGGGTATACATGTATTTGTTTGTGAATTTGTCTGTTTATGTTCCTTACCCATATCTAAAACTGGTTAATTTTTTTTCTTATTAGTTTGTAAGAGCTTTTTATATGTTAAGGCTATTAAACTTCTGGCATAATTTTTGCCTTTTAGTTCTATTTGAGTATTTTAAGTTTAAAATTTTATAGTATAATTTATGAATTATTTCTTTTATGATAGTATCTATAATTTTTTTGCTTAGAAAATTCATGTCTAATCCCACATCTAATATTTCTTTATATATTATTCTAGTCGTTAAATGTTAGTAGCAGCCCTACTCATACACACATACTTTCTGAAACTGTAAAGTGTTTAGACCATACAAGAGAGCACTTGCTTGGTATCCAAAGCTGAAAAGTGCTGTCTTCAGCCTCCTAACCAGCACTAAATGTTACTAAATCAGGCCTGTTTCTAGCAAAATTTACAAGCAAACTCAGCTGTCTCTTTTCTAAGGAAAATTTCCTGCTGTACAAAGGGTTACCTCTGAACAGTATCTCCATTATTTCACCCATGACTCCATTCCTAATTTTCTGTTTTCTGGCAGCTGCTCTCTAACTTACAAATAATGCGTGTCTTTGTTTAGAGCTCCTTAAAAAAAGTGTATATTCTAAATGTGGAAGAAAGCTCAATTTATTTTACTTTGAAACCTGAGAAATCAATAACATGAACCATATGTTAATTATGGAACTTGGTGATAAATAAAGTAAGAAGTCCTGTGAAACTGTGGTGGTGAAAGTGATGGTGAAGTTGAAACAGAAAAGGAAAGAAGTCCTTTCTCTTGGTGAGTGATGCTTTCATAAATCTCTCTGCTTGGGAGGATACCAAAATTCAGCTCTTTTCCTAATTCATTCTAATGCAATTTATATTTTACTTTCTTCCCCATCCCTAAGTGTTTTTATCAAGATCTTACAGCAGTGATGAGATGCATATCAAGGGATGTAAGTATAGTAGCAACATTTAGAAGAGGTGATGTCAAAGATAAGACGTGACCAATAGTTTTGACCTTGTATGTCATTTATTTGCATTAATATAGTTTTGCACTGGAGATATACCATAAATCAGCCCATATTTAATATCTGATTTAAATATTAAAGAACTTGATGATTATATTAAACTAGAGGCCCGATGCACGAAAATTTTGCAAGGGGCTCAGCCCCTGCCCGCCGCCTCAGCCCCTACTGCCATGGCATCCTCTAGAAAGACAACCAGTCTAATTAGCATATTATGCTTTTATTATTATAGATTGCTATGATTAGAATAATCATCATAATGTTTCTGATACCTACACTCAACATTGTGTGCATTTACAAAAGCTACTTTTGGGGTTTATTGCAGATTCATAAAACTCTTATTTTTTTCTTGGGACCCATTCAATCAATTCTCTTGTTACCACAAACCTATTTCTTCCTTCTTTTTGTATCCCATCTCTCTGACCCGGAATCTATTTTCATAGAAGGAGATAGCAGAGGAAAGCAGTGCCCTCACCTACAGCTTTTAAACCTTCTAGTGACCAGTGGTTCTGAACCTTCCTAATTCCTCGACCCTTTAATACAGTTCCTCATGTTGTGGTGACCCCCGACCGTAAAATTATTTTCGTTGCTACTTCATAACTGTAATTTTGCTACTGTTATGAATCATAATGTAAATATCTGATATGCAGGATGTATTTAGGCGACCCCTGTGAAAGGGTCGTCCGACCCCCAAAGGGGTTGCGACCTACAGGTTGAGAACCGCTCTAGTCTCAATGGACACTTCAGGTCTTCAGCTATGGGTGTTGATGAATTTCTCAATTCCAGATTTGAACATTAAAATATGATACATCAGTGAAATTAAAATGCCAACAGGGAGCAATCAAGTGTTCACTCCATGCTAACCCTACCATCCGAACATCGTCAACCGAGGATCACTGTTTCCAGATAAATCAGTATCTGCTTGCTGAATGTAGACTTAATCAACCTTTAATGTTGAAGTTCCTCAACTTAATTCACGATGAAATCTTCCTATGCCCCGTGGTCCCCAGTTCCCTGTTATGTTCTATTTTAGCTGTCCCATCTAAAAGTGGTGTGACTATACTAGAATAGAATGATAAATATTTCTTTGGTTTTGCCCAAGAAAGGAAAAATGAACAAGTATGGTCAGGGACAACAGAAAGCAATGGTACATACAAAAATCAACAAAGCTACTATTTATATTTGTTAAAGGCTTAGAACCACAACTGAAAGAATTCTGAGCAATCAAAGCTTCTAATACACAAGCCCCAAGGGGAGTACCTGAACACTATGTTTGGCCACACTGGTGTCAATGAAAAAAAATCTATGCCTATCATCCACTTAGGATTCATATGGCTTGGGTTCCTCATCTATAAAACAGGCTTAGGAATTCTGACTAGTTACACTTGCAAGTCTGGTAATGGCTTACTAATTTAAGATCACAGAGAACTATGAAAACATAAGTAAAATGAAACAAAAAACATCTTTCAAAGGTTAAATTATGAACACGTTTTTTTAAAGAATAGATTTCTGTATGGCCTAAGAATTTCTAGTTAGAATTCTCATATTCCTAAGTGTCTTCTCTTCATTAATGAGTTAACATTTTCCAATAAAAAAAAAACAACTTAAAAGTTAAAACTTTTAAACTAGTGTCATAGTGTGGGCGACTTTAGTTAAAATGCCACACCTGACTTCACCTGGACTTAGGTTAGAACTTCTGAATGGCTAAGGTTACCGATGCACAGGCAAGCAAATATTCCACAGGTTAGAGTCATCTTAGAATGTAAGGGAGATATTTTCCATTTCCCAGTCATGTCATATGAACTTCTTAGAAACTCCCTCCTGAGTTTATGTTTGGGACTGATGAATGGCTTAGGGCAGGGCTATGTAAAATGAGCACCCCAGGCTGTGGTTATGTAGGTGATTCACTGACCACACTGGGAGAAACAGAGCATCATGCTTACCTAACTAACTTCATTAACCTTTTATTAGGTGGTAGCTCATTTTTTCAAAATTTATTGGGTTTAGTCTATTTTCCAGACATCTAAATTAAGCTTACCAATGTATGGTAGAAGCCAGAGTTTTTAGAGGTTAGATTTATTCTTGATTATTTCTAATATTCAAGGAATTCTCTTTTACTTCCTAAGACTTCAAGTGTCACAGGCAACAAGGCTATGATACATGAGTCCAAAATCAGGTCAAACACTCCTTGTTTGATTTTCCTCTGTAGTCAATCTTTTAGGAGAATTTTGCTCTTTGAGAGTGATGACAAGGAAGAGGAAGAGCAGAATGATAGTAATCTCAACAATATTTCACATGCTGGTGATATTTTATTCTCATGACTGCCATTATGGGGTTACCAAATGTTTGTGAAAGCACTTGTTCATTCAACAAATATTTACTAGAAAGAAATCACTATTTTCTTAACTGCAATAAAAGGACCAATTAATTCTTCCAATTTTCTTAGGAATAATGAATAAGATGCTATTAGATAACTGATGGATACCTTCTCTACAGGCCTTTAACTAATTAAAATTTAGTGATTGCAAATTGTTAGCAATTCCTCTAGTAGAATGGTGCTTTTTTTTTTTTCTTTAATCATCACCTGAGGATATGTTTATTATTTTGACAAAGAGTAAGAGAGAAAGAGAAACATCGATAGATTGCCTCTTGTATGCACCCTGACCAGGGAACGAACCAGCAACCTAGGTATGTGCCCTGACTGGGAACCGAACCTGCAACCTTTCGGTGTACGGGAGGACGCTCAACCAACTGAGCCACAATGGCCAGAGCAGAATGGTGCTTTCTTAACTTCCAAACTTCAAAATATATATGAGTACCTGAAAGTTCCAGATAAGAATAATAAAAACCCAAATGCATAGATATAAGGAGAGTATTTTCAATTAGATTTTAAAAAGTAACTTAACTCTTTGAAGCTGCTTTTCTGATAGTGGGGACTGGGAAGAACTCTGCACACAAAGGTGAATTATTGGAATCTTGTTTAAATTTTTAAAAATGTGTAACTAACCAAATTATCTTTTAATTTTTAAAAAATATATTTTATTGATTTTTTACAGAGAGGCAGGGAGAGGGATAGAGAGTTAGAAACACCGATGAGAGAGAAACATCGATCAGCCGCCTCCTGCACATGCCCTGCTGGGGATGTGCCCACAACCAAGGTACATGCCCTTGACCGGAATCGAACCTGGGACCCTTCAGTCCGCAGGCCGACGCTCTCTCCACTGAGCCAAACCAGTCAGAGCCCAAATTATCTTTTAGATATATACCCCTGTGAGATGAGATGGGATCTATGATTAAGAGCATCAATCAAATTCTTGGTTTCCCATCTTTAATATAAAACATATTTAACACAGTCCAACAATGAAAGAGAACACTTTCTGGAATTTTGTTAAGTCAGTGCTGTATTACAGGAGAAAATGTTTTTTGTTCAGTGAAGATCAGTTGCTGGTTTTAGACAACATCTAAACCAAACCACCAAAGCAAACCCTTAATTACAATATGGATAATCCCACAGAGTCCCTGCCCAGCATAAAAACTAAAGTAAAAGAGCCAAGTGGATGTGCTGAGATATGACATGCCCTCCACTTACTTTTCGTGTGTGTGTGTGTGTGTGTGTGTGTGTGTACATAAAATCTACCCTTGAAATAGCAGTTTACTCACTTATATAATGGGAATATTGATGCCTACATTTCAGAGGGTTGAAGTTAAGATGTAGGCTGGTTACCAACACTTGTTTATAGGGTCCCTTATATAAGCTACTACCTGGGGATACTATAATAAACTAGAGGTCTGACTTTAAAACTCTGACCTTCCAGTTGGGAAAAATAAACAACACATAAAATTAATGAGATAATGTCAGCCTTATGAAGAAGACAACAGGACAAGGTGGTGTAATGTGGTAAATCATCACTAAATGCGAAGCTTTCGCTGAGGTGGTAAGAGAAGGAATCACGAAAATGTGAGTTGGGACTAGAATGATAAGATGTAGAAATCCTACTTGTGGGCCTTAGGAAATAGAAATGTGGAACTTTCCAAACAGGATGAACAGGAAGTACACACTGAGCTGGAAGGATATTGGAAGCAGAGGAAGAAGGCAGGTGTGGCAGGGAACAGTGAACCAGGAGAAGGATGGAGGCAGATGAGAGTTTGGAGGGTGTAGGAAGAAAGAGCTGCAGATCATGTAGGACTTTTGATTTTATTCTATAGGTCATAGGCAACCCTGGAGGCAAGTTTTCAGTAGGGAAGTAACACTTTTATCATGTTTTAACAAGGCTGTTATACAGAGGGTGATCTATAAAGGGGCAGAAGTGGAAGCAGCATGTTGAGTTAGGAAGCTGGTTTGACGAGTTGGACTACAGCTTTAGCGATGAAGACACTGAGAAGTAGTGAAATTGGGGATATCTTTGGAGGATAAAACCAAAAGTGGTCTTTAATGGATTGGATAAAGATAGTTAAGGAAAACAAAAAACCAAAATTGATGCCTAGGTTTGAGGCTCAAATAACTGGGCAGATGGGGAAGACTTGAGTTTGGGAGATAATTCTTGGACAATGTTTTGATGAAAAGATATCAAATGCCTGGATGACTATAATGCATTTAGAGCGTGGGGGAGAGGTCAGGCTGGAGAATAAATGATCTATGAAAATTTGGGGTTAAATGACATCACCTGCCAGAAAGTGTAGGCAGAGAAGAGAAGAGGGCAAAGGGTGAAGCCTTGAATGTTCCAACATTTAGAGCAGTGGTTCTCAACCTTCCTAATGCCGCCACCCTTTAATACAGTTCCTCATGTTGTGGTGACCTCCAATTTCATTGTTACAAATTGAACATAATTAAAGCATAGTGAGTAATTACAAAAACAATATGTAATTATTTATGTGTTTTCCGATGGTCTTAGGTGACCCCTGTGAAAGGGTCGTTCGACCCCCAAAGGGTCGCGACCCACGGGTTGAGAACCGCTGATTTAGAGGAAAGAGCCCAGAAAGAAGACTGTAACCAGGAAGGTTAGGCACATGCTAAACTTGGATGAGAATTATCCCTCTTCTATACTGAGCATCACTCTGCTATCTGTCGCTATGGTGATGTAGACTGGGTATATACTGCTGGTAACTTTTTAATGGACTCTACAAACAGATCCAATGCCTAAGGTGAGAGAGTATTTTCTAAAGAGATTCCAACTGAGCTTGATCAAAGTTTCATTTGCTTGTTTTAGTTAGTCATTATTTATTTTAGTGAGTCAGTCTAGCAGTACCTTTAGAATGACACTAGCTTTTACTTTTTAACCCATATTTCCTTTTAGAAAAAAAAATCCAAACCACTAAATAACTGTTATACTTTTTTATTACATATTTTAGATAAGTATATTTGCATAATTCTGTCCTCTTTCTCCAGATATGAATTTGGCTACTACAAGGGCCCAGGAAACTGCTTCAAGATTTATTTCTGGAAGAAACCTCAAAGTCAGATGATCTAAAAATATTATTCTCTGAAGAAGCTTCTTGAATTATTGAAAGGTACCACAGTTGTAGCTCACTCGTCCTACATTTCCCCCTAAATCTGGGGTAAACTCAGTATTGACTCACTTCTGGTCATCTATCTCTCCTACTGGAGTCAAGGGCCAATTGCTGGTGCGACTTTGATTTAACCTTCTCAGACTGGCTGCTTAACTTTTGCTTAGCAATATATCTGAGGTTCCTCTTTTAAAAAATCCCCCCAAATTCTGTGTGTGGGGGTTGGGGGAGGTCATACACAAGGGTGTGCATGAGGGTCTGGTTTGTGTGGAGAAAATGTTTCCTTTGAGTCAAAAGACTATATTTGAAGCTAACTTTCTTCAAAGAAAAACTATAATATAGGTTACATTCCTGATAACAGTTCAGATACCCGTTTTTTAAAAAACCAGAATGCCTCTAAGCACAATAGGTAACACACTATGAGTAATGTGTTTTTATAGGGCATAATAAGGGTAGAGAATGTGCAAAACTTGGTTGGGTAGAATATTACAATAATCAATCTTTTAAAATGCTACCCTGATGTGAAAGGGGAGTGCAATTACATGAAAGACTCTTAGGACTCAGGTTGTAAAAAGTGAAGAGGAAACTGCAGCCCAGCTACACAGAGGCTAGGAAAGCATGGTGTGTGTGTGTGTGTGTGTGTGTGTGTGTGTGAGAGAGAGAGAGAGAGAGAGAGAGAGAGAGAGAGAGAGAGAGAGAGAGAAGGTATGGGGTACATAGGATCTTGAGGACCAATAAAAAAACAGACTTTCAGGGAAACCATGCTGGCCAGCTATGAGTCTTAAGAGATCCAACTGTGCTACAGGAGTGAACTATAGGAAGTCAAACTGCTCTAAGTTGAGGCCCATCTTAGAGTAAAAGGCTGACCTCTGAGGTCTTTTGCACCAGAACTACTATTACAACATCCCACTTTGCTTATTAAAATGAAACTCATTAAACAGTCTTCTCGGGCATCTTTCACATGTGTACTTTCTTTTCAATTTATTCCATGTTACTACTAAAAGCAATTTGCATTAAATATAAGGAGAGATGTGCATTAAATATAAGGAGAGATGTGTGCGTGTGCGTTTAAAAAACATGGTCTCTTCGATTACTCCAGTCATGACATTAGATTGAAAAGAATTTCCCTCCAGGATCCTTATCGTTATTGTGAAGTATCTGTTCTTTGAATCTCTTGCCTTGTTTTTAAGATCACCTTATTATGCAACATCTGCTCTGAATTTCAAATGTGATAAACAGAGTATGAGTGCTGGTGGCAGATGGCTAATGACCAGCAGCGACAGGGCATTCAAGCCTGCCTTGTTTTCTGAGAAGCGATATTTTCATGTTAATTTGTTCTGTGTCCTGCAAAGATGAGACAAATCACCTGCTCATAATTCAGGCAAAGTGGAGACCACCAGGAACAGAGAGGGGCCATGGCTCGATTCCTTTGGGGTGAGAGGAGGGAAGCTCTGGGAGACTTTCCTCATCTGCAGTACAGGGGACCGGTCAGTCACGTCCCATTATGTCAGCTCTAAAAAGATGAACCAGCCCCCGGCATACCATATTGACACCAGAGCCACTGTTTACTGCAGGCAGATATTATTCATTAAAACAGATATTGCCCAGAGGCAGAAAACAGGTGCTATTAGGAGTGTGTGTCAGCCTCTGAAGTCTGGGTTTTGTTAAACAAACCTAATAGTACATGTAATCTCTGACTGAAACTATTACAACCAACAGAAATCTCTAAGAAACATTCAACTGAAGATAAAATGAAATGTAATTCACAGAGAAAATGACCCATACAGACACACAAACCTTTTCGGCTTTCTCAAGCCCTAGAGAATTCATTTGTCAAAGATGCATAAATAAAATATAATTTCTATTCCAGGACTGAGTCATCCAAAGAGGCCATATGGTCTTGCACTAAAAGAGCCCTGTCCTATTCTGGAGAGGAGGCTGATCTTTTGTGCCCTTTCAGGGTCTTCGAATTCCTACTCGTGAAATTATATTGCCAACTTCATCAAGCATTTTACATTCACAGAACGTCCAAAGAATATTAGGCTCTCAAAGACTTGATTAGATAGTCGATAAGCCAGGTCTTATACAAGGAAAGATAATGTACTATTAAAGGGAGGCCCAAGTACCAAATGACAGTTCAGAAAAAGAGGGCATTACTTTTTGAAAGCATTATGATTTTACACAGGAGCCTCTCCCCATATACATCCTGTCATATAGTGGTTCTTTTTCTGGGAGGCAGTTAACAAATGACTAAGGAACAAGGGGAAGGAATTTGTCTACAGTTCTTTCTGATCCTTTCTCATAGGGCGGCAGATAAAGGCATGAAAGAGAAAAAACAACAATCTGAAAGCCCCCTCTTTTTTTTCTCATGAAGTCCCCATAAATGGAAGGTGCTATATAAGCAAAGACACTGAAAATTTATCATGAACCCTAAAAGTGTTCCTGCCTATAAGTTTAATTAAACATGAAAGTCCAAGAAGACAATATCAAATCTCAAATGATCAAATAAAAATTAAACAAAGATAGCAATGAAGTCCTCCATAGTTAAGTAGATAAAAAAATAACTTCTGAATTAGAAAGAGGAAAGCAAGATATGGCAATTATAAACCTATGAGACAAAATTTGGTATTTGTTGAGTTTGTAGTACAGTAGGCATGAAGCTTTTTTAAGCAAAGGTCACCATCAACATGAATGGCTATATCTTGGGACATCAAGAAAAGAGATTAAAGAATGTGATGAAAATCTCAAGATGAAGTATGAATAAGCTGTCTATATGTGTTTATTAATTTTTTTTAGAATTAAGGTGCAACTTAAAATGTTGGAAAGAAACACCTATGGTTTTATTTTATTCTCACGATCTTCTCAATGACAATGATCAGTTCAGGATTATACCCTTAAATTACTTTATCAAAGACTGACATGAGCATTATGCAATAATTACAAGATTTCCCCAATGAGTTCACCCAACTATCAACCATCACAAATACTTAGGGTGTTTTTCTGCCTTAAAAAAACCCCAAAAGGTATTTAAAAGAACTTGAAACATTGTTATGTGATATATGTAAATGGGGAAAATAAGCCTATCATGGGCTCTCTTCTAGCAAACAGGTATTGAGCACAAAGACAAACTCAAAAAGAAGAAAACTAAAGTCAATGGAACAGAATTTGAGAGGAAAGATGGGTATAGAGCTAGAAGAGGAGCAAGAACAGGTAGTTAGGAATACCTACATTTAAAGAGATCTAATGTCCTTAAAACTGCTCAGAAAGAAATGGGATAATTTTTGAGCACCATATTCTTTTATGAAAGGCAGATAGGAGAAAGTAAATTCTATATTAGTCTAAAACCAAAGGAATAAATCAAGTTCTACATGTCAGTATCTGGGAATACCACTTGCTATCATTAAAAGACATTTCTTAACTCTGTTTAAAAGATAAACTATTTTTTCCCGGGCTGGCGTGGCTCAGTGGTTGAGCATGAACCAGGAAGTCAAGGTTCAGTTCCCGGTCAAGGCACATGCCTGGGTTGTGGGCTCAATTCCCAATGGGGGCTGTGTAGGAGGCAGCTGATCAATAATTCTCTCTCATCGTTGATGTTTCTATCTCTCTCTCCCTTTCCCTTCCTCTCTGAAATCAATATAAATATATATTTTTAAAAAATAATACAGACGATTTGTCTTTAAAAAAAAATAAACTATTTTCATCTGTTTATTCCTATAAATATGATTTAACTCATTTATAAACAACGAATAAGATAAGGAGTCACCTAATTCACAAAAACAAAGGGTCTTCATGAAAATCTGCACATGATGTGCATAGATCTAAAAGACCTACTGGGAAGTTCAGTTAAGTAGAACGAAGACACCAACTAAACTTTATAAGCAACTTTTTCCATTAGACTTAAAGGAAGAAAGGATTTCTAGTCAGTACACTGCATTTAGCTTGCTGACTTCTAAAAAACCTAAGTCATCTTTAAATCCCAAGAGTTTGGGATGGTCCTTAGCACTAGCTTCCTATAAATGTTTTTATTAATGAGAAAAATTGAAGAAAGAAGGGCCTGAGACCAGTATTTCCAATTTGTATAGCATGGTATATCCTGGAGTCAATATACAAGTAAAATATCTAATGTGCTCACATATGATGTTTCAGATTATATCTCTCAGAGTACATGAATTATCAGAAAAACACTGAGCTATATTTACTGCATTATACTTTCCAAAGTTAGGGCCACATAATTAACAAATAGATATTTTTCAATAAAGGTATTAAGAACTAAAGGATTTTCCACTGAGCCCTAACATTAATGAACTACAATATATCCCACTTAGCTATATTAAATATATTTATCTATACACTGAGTTCCAAAAGCTCCAATTCTGGCAATTTTCATAAAGGAAAGAATGCCATTGCTTAATAGACTATAATAGTGTGACTGTTTGACCAGGCAAAAAGACGATTCTTGGTACCTTTATGGTTTCAGTGGGCACTCCGGGCTCTGGAACTTTATTCAAATAAGTGGTCAAGTCTTGATCAACATGTTCAAACACTAATGTTAGTTTAGTTTCTCTGTCTGTTCGTGACACCGTGCACACATCAAATAACCTAAAAGGAAAAAGAGAGAGAGTGTAAGTAGGTGGCAGTAAGCAAAGAAATAACCTGTACGTCTTATATATGTCCCTCATTTTGATCAAACAGGAATAAAAACAGGGCCAGTGTTGACCATTCCTGTGATAATTTGTAAGGATACCCAATAGGACTTGACACACAGTAGCAAAGAGAAAGGAAGGCAAGTGGAGCCTGAGAATATCTTTGTGGAGTGTTTCCTTATTTAAGACCTTAGGTGGGCCTTGCTGCTGCTGATAGTTTTAAACACTGCAGCCTAGGAAAAACATGGTTCAGCCTAGGAAAAACATAGGTTAGCTCACAGTTCGAGAATTATTAAAAAGACTGACTGAGCATTCTTTGGAGATGCTGGACTTTGCAATGAAGTTTTCCCTGGAATTTAAGGTGTGAACAATCATGTCTGTGAAAATAAGTAGGATGGAATATGGAGAAATTTGGTTTATTTCTAAGAGAGCCTTCTCATTCTGGTCAATCAAATGATTTCCCTAGAAAGGGTATATATACATTCCTAGCTTTAAAATTCCAAATATCATGCTCATTAAAACTGTAAAATTCGAACTTTTTTTTTCAAGGGAAGAAACTGCATTGGTAAACTATGTCACCTTGAATGATAAAGACAGACTAACCAACTTCATGATCAAGTACGGCTGGGCGAATTCAATTTCTTTCATAAAATCCTACACCAATTCAAAATTTAAGTTTTGAAAACAAAGTTTTTAGCAGCAAAACAATAGAGTCAAAGACACATTTTCCTTTGATTTCAGTCATAAAAGTACACTCTCTAGTACATGAGATGTTCAGCAATTGTTTGAAGAATTAAGCCACTCATAAACAAGATGTCAGTAAATTTCTTGACAAGGATGTAATATAAACACTCAGAAAAGGCTAATAAAATGTTATTCATATTATTTTCTTTCATTTTAAAAACTTAATAACACTCTTTAAAGGGACTAACTATAAATGTGCACATAACCCAATTACTAAAATGCAGGGTTGACTCTCAATTATCCACTTTGTATATTACCTCTGTTAAATTTTTAATGCCTACCTGGCTACCATACCACCCGACTGTATGTCTCTAGGCTATATGGGACCCACAACATTCTCTGTGAATCTAAACTCAATGTTAAACTAAAGAACACTGTAAGTTAAATTTAGTGGGGTGAACAATACCAAAACCAACCACACACACTTCACAGCCAGATTCAAACTACTTTTTAATTATGGGCAGTTTGAGGTGAGTTCTACCACTCCATTCAAATCCACTAAGATCAACTGAATTTCTTCCTTACATTTATCTACTTCCAAGTACTCTGATTGTTAAAGTTTTAATCATCTACTTCCAAAGTTATTTTTTCTAAATTCTAAACTCTTCCAAAGTCACCAATGTGACTTATTCTGGAACACTCTTCTGATAAAGTAAAAACTCCTAGTTATTAAATGTATTAAAGAAAGTATCATAAGACATCTGAGTGCCACACTATGAAAAAACATGATTGCTATCGTGCATGGATCTGACACTCGAGACGTCTATCAAAAGAACTCTATAAATTGGGTAATTCCGAGTAACCTATCATGTATTCATAGGCTCCTGAGAACCATCTTCTTCCCATTAGACCCATAGACTTTGATGGCTTCACTTTTTATTTCCTTTGGAAGAAAAAGGAGTTCCAAATAACCAAGCTTCTTCCTATCTGCTGGGTCTATTTTTGTAATAAAATAAAATAGCAATGAACCAAAGATGGACTATACCAAACTCAAGGTCAAACATGGGGCTTCACCACTGCTCCTGTGCTTCATAAACGTTCCTTTAAACATGCTTCCCATCACATTTCCTCAAGGAAGACACAGCGTCTGCCACTGCTTCTGGCGGCAATGATTTCAGTAACTCTAGTTCTTATTGCACTTAGAGTTTTTAATATGTAAGACAGTTAAGTACTTTCCAAAAGGAAAAGAAACGTCTGACTGGGACATAACTGGAGAATGAAGTGATCGTAACACACGGCTGAGCCAAAGTCACCTGCTCTCAAACCGTTAAGTTACCAAACAGCCGTGGCCTATAATGTTGCTTCAGCTCGTGAAACCGTTTGCAAGCACTCTTTGTATGACACAATAGAAGAATAACATCTAACCCACCCAAGTACTTTTCCTCAAAGTTATATCACTCTATTCAAAATATTAAGACTCACCATTTTGAGAAAAAGCCCTATTTTTATTTTATTTATTTTTAAATTTTTATTTTTCAATTACAATTTACATTCAGTATTATTCTGCATTAGTTTCAGGCATACGCCATAGTGGTCAATCAGATACTTTACAAAATGTTCCCCCTGATATTTCCACTATCCACCTGTCCCCATATACTAGTATACTTACTACAACATTATCGCCTCTATTCCCTATGCTGAAATTTACATCCCCATGACTATTCTGTAATTGCCAATTTGAAAGGCCTTAATTTTAACTGGCAATTTTTAAAAAGTGGAATTTTTAAAGAGATGTGTCATAGTATACAGTGTGGAATCTTCTTATATGAATTTTAATGTATATACATATTCCAGGCTACAAAAAGAATGGTGTGAGGTAGGAGCAGCTCATGCTGTTCAAGGAGATAATCCTCTTTAAAGGTGGCATTATTAATTTCATGTGGGAAACCGAGCGTATCACATTCTCTTCCAAAATTCACAAGTGACATCGAGGGAAGTAAAAGTCCTAGGAGGACCTGCAGGATATCCCCTTTTTGGTTCTAATGTTGGGTACCAACATCCTATAGCCCAGTGTTCCACCGAAGTTCTGGGAAATACTGCTTTTCACTTAAATAAGAAATTTAGTTTGACTTAATTGTTCAGTAAACATTATCAGAGTAAAAAAGTTATATTAGTAATAATGGGTAGGAAAATGTCTTGTGACTCAACAGTTATAAATATTAATCTTAAGCATTTTAGAATATAATATATATGATGCTTTTTCATCTACAAAGACTCCCCCTGGAATTACCACAAATCAAAATAATAGGCACTTTGGTGGGAAATAAAGAGAAAATAGATGCAAATCTCACATAAATAACTACGCTAAGGAACTGAAATCCCTGATATTTGGCAAGAGGGCAATAATCTGTAATATATTTATACAAACCAATGAGGATGTGGCCAGGCTGCCTAGAACCTCTACACTTGTAAACCCAAAGAACCAGACAGGTCTGAACATTTGAACAAACACTGGAAAATAACTTCAACTGTATGATTCCTTGTGTTGACTACCATCTCAAGACTTTTTAAACTTTTTTTTTTTTTTTGCTGGTCAGTAAACTGACAAAAATACCATTTCAATGACTGCAGTTCCATAAGAGAAATATAACCACACTGTATTGAATATGAGCAATATCTCAGATTACTTTGAGAGGAAATGAAAACTACCATTCAATATTTATCCATTAGAGCTTCGCTTAATGTGACCCAAGTGAATGTTCAAAAAGTAGAAGTGGCCTGGCCAGTGGTTTAGCGTTGATCCATAAATCAGGAGGTCAGGATTCGATTCCTGGGCAGGGCACTGCCTGGGTTGAGGGCTCCATCCCCAGCAGGGGGCATGAAGGAAGCAACCAATATATGACTGACTCCCTTTCATCACTGATGTTCCTATCTCCCTCTCCCTTCTGCTATGAAATCAATAAAAATATATCTTCAAAAATTATTTTTAAAAAAGTAGAAGTGAAAAGGGGTTCTCAGCACTTACTGAGTCCATGAATCCAGTTTAGCTGTGAAAACACAATCCAGAAGAGGCACAATTAAGTCAGCCAAGCCCCCCACTATCTCATAAAGTAATTCTCTCACTGTCTCTATTGTCTTGACCCCCAGCTGCAGGGCTGGAGCAAGCACTGTGGTCCAGCACAGCACGCAGCTTTCCAGCTGTCCCGATGATGTAATTATCTCATAACAAAACATCTCCGTGAATTAACTCTGCATCCTACCCATTGTAATTCTTAATGATTGCTTCCTGTCCGTATTCTCTAACTTGCTATTCTGGATCTATTGCATAGGCAAGTTGTCTTCATCTAATGGATGGGATTACATCCAATAAATTTGGGATTTCCAAAGATTATCATTTACAAAGGTCTCCCAAACAACATGCTTTGGAGACACAAGCCCTGCCTTTCTATTGTGCTTATAATAGAAGGGAAACCTGCATTATTTGCTGTGATTAAACTTTGACCTGTCACAGGAAGTCCTATGAGGATTTTTTCCTGTCACTTTTCCCCCCATAATCTTGCTTGAATCTTTGGACATCAAATATAAGACGTCGGGCACAGCTGACTAAGAGCCCTAAACAAAATTTTACTTGAACTACAGCCTGTCTTTGGAATTGAGAAGACTTTTAAAAAATCTCTAATCTCTTCCTTTATAGCCCAAAAGCACATTCTGTGGCTAGAGCTTGCATGCAACAAATTTATGTTCACACATTCTATCAGGCCTACACTACTGAACACTGGCCAGGGTGTTCACATTTTGCTCAATAAATATGGACTGGGTGTGCATTTATTCTCAACTGACACTGGATAGTGTAAGAAGTATTTGCCACCAACAATAATGAGCATCCTGGATGCCAGAAGGAAATCGCCATTTTAGGGGCATTGATAAAATATCAGTACCTACTGTGTGCAGCCACTGTGTTTGGTTTGAGAGATTCCAATATATCTAAAGGCAGGTATTGCCCTTGAGAGCTTTACTATCTAGATGTGGGAGAAAAGGCTGATACATAAAACTAAAAGTAATGATGCATGGGTATGTAGCAATTCCAAATAAATTCTATAAACAGTGTATGAAACTTTATATATCATATTGGAGTAAATTCATTCTACATAGCCTGCCATCAGGGCCATGTCCGCCGCCCTGTGACACCTCCCACGCTCCGCAGATGCTGCCGGCAACCCACCCTACCCGCCCCGAGAGCCACAAGCCTTTTATGATATAGATTATAGTGCACATCGGTGGTGTCTGCCTTTCTACATCAATCACCGCTTCTGGAAACCATATTCTCATTTTCTGTTGAGGAACGACTCTATCCCATACTCAGGTAATATGGTATTGGGGGCATGGGCGCTGGATAGCATGTAATCTACCCTGGACAAAAAGAGTGACAATGATTAATTCAGGGATGGACAGGACCATGAGAATCAGTCCCAGGAATTTTAAACTAAAACTTCTGGGACAGTAGAGCTCTCTGTATTCTGGGATTACTAAACTTGCAACAGATCAGCCTGCAGCTGCTGACGGCCATCTCTGCCACCACTTCAGTGAGCCTTTCCCGGTGAACACTCAGCCAACACCAAACAGAGGAAGAGCAGAGAGATGACAGGCAAGAGATTCCGGGTGATACTGGTTAAGCACCGGGACCTGCTTGTGCCGACCTCCCCTGGATTTATTAGTTATGGGAGCCAGTAATGTCACTTTCATGCTTCCCCAGTTTGAGTTGGGTTTCTGTTGCAACAAAAAATAGTTCTAAGGCATGCATCAATATTTTGAAATGATCAAATGACTTTGAAACATTACTATCTGACTTCAAGTACGTCTTATACATCAGACAAAATGAATTAAGCTCAAGCACATAAGCAGTGGTAACTATACCCATTCTCTGACTTGCTGGGAGACTATTCGCCTGAAATGGTTTCTCCATGAGCTTGTCCACTGGGCAAAAGTAATTGACAGCCGCAGATCAGACTAATTCATCTTTCCCAAGAAGCCATGAGGCTTCTTCCCAGAATTCCTATTTGAGGTTCCTGGTTTAAGGAACACTTATGGCAAAAGTAGAGAAAGGAAGAAGAGAGACAAGCTCATCACAAAACAGAAATATGGCACCTAGAATAGAAAATAAAGTGAGGTGGCAAGAAATACTTTAAAACAATACAAAGTTATAGAATTTAATTAATTTAAAGGTTGAGTCCAAGGCTAGAACATATGTTCTCCTGAAACCCTCCACTAAACAACCCCTCTCCAACCTCACTGTTGCTCAGAAGGGGAAACAGACAGGAACGTGTATCAATAGTAACTCTAAAGCAGGGAAACCCTTTTGTTTTGTACTGTTACACTTAAGGCTACCCATAACCTGACAAGCAAATACAGTCAACATTTTTTACTTACTGAATCATTACATTCCTTACAGCCTTAAAGAGAGTGTTACAAGAAAGTTTCATGATTCATTTTCTCCCAGTTCATCTTTAAAGATTCTATTAATCTAGTTTTAGCTTCTATTTGCATACACCTGGCAGTGTGGATCTATGAGTTAATATCTTTGTATCCATTAGCCAAAAAATGTTTTACAAATTAAATGGGAATCCCCAAAACTGGACAAGTTTACAAGATGTGACTTGCACTACAGTAAATATTTAAAACTGAGCAAACGCTAAAACTTGTGTATATAGAAACACACTGGAACTGATTAGCACAAAACTGGTGTGCGATTAGCTCGGCCCCAGAGGAGCTATTTGGGATGTCTTCTACCTGCATTCTACCTGCACAGACCCTCATCTCTAGGGCTTCCTGGAGAACCACTTCCTGGATGAGCAGGTGAAACTCATCAAGTACACAGGTGACCACCCGACTCACCTCCAAAGGCTGGGGGTCCCCAAGCTGGGCTGGGCAAGTATCTCTGAAAGGCTCACCCTCAAGCACAACCCTTTGAGAGGCCCTCTGCATACCCCTGGTGTCTGGCTTTTGCCTGAGCCTCTGTCCCTGAAACCACTAGCCATTCTTTTAACCACCCTGGAGCCCTCTCCCATGCACTGGACCAAATAGAAACAGCTTTTTGCAGCAAAAAATACAAATAAATACAAACTTTAACTTTGCTTATTATATTCTTTTAATTCTCCCCAACACACACTAGGTACTCAATGTTTATTGAATGAATCAAATTTTTCAAAATTATATCGCAGGGAAAAGTCAGGAGCAAAGTAAAAGAACGAACCTTTAGGTCATTAGGAGAGCGCGGTACTCTAGGTCAAATCTTAAAACTGATGTTAAATGAGGAATCACACACTAATATGTGGCATTTATTAACGAACACTTGTTAGTTTGCTCCCTGTCTGCTAGCTACTTCTCCATATTTGGCATTTTGAGTCCTCACAACAACTCTATGGGGTGTTACTTATTTTATAGAAGAAGAAACACATGTATGTAAACAAATGCTCACTGCAGCATCATCCATAAGACCCAAAAGTAGAAACGACCTAAGTGTCCATCAGCTGATGAACAGATAAACAGACTGTGGCATATTCATATAATGGAATACTTTTGGTAACAAAAAGGAATGAAGTACAGGTACATGCTATGATGCAGATAAATCCTGAGAAATTATGCTAAGTAAAAGGAACCAGTCACAAAGGCCACACATTTATTGCATGATTTTTTTTTTTATAGGAAATGTCCAGAATAGGCAGATGCACAGAGGCAGTGCTTGCCTAGAGCTGGGGGGAGTGGGGAAGGAGAGGTGGGGGAGGAATGAAGAATGATTGCTAATGGGTTCTGGGTTTCTTTGTAGGGTGATAAAATATTCTAAAATTAGGCCATGTTGATGATTACACAATGAACATACTAAAACCACTGAACTGTATATTTATACAGGTGAATCTGATGTTATGTAAAGTCTCCTATATAATAAAAGGGTAATCTGCAAATTGACCAAACAGCTGAATGACCAGTCGCTATGCTGGGGGGGGGGGGGAGTTGGGGTATGAGGGGGTGGGAGTATAGGGGGGGCAGACACTCAATGCAGGCGCTGCCCCCTGGTGGTCAGTGCACTCCCACAGGGGGAGCACTGCTCAGTCAGAAGCCAGGCTCACAGCTGGTGAGTGCAGCAGTGGTGGCGGGAGCCTCTCCTGCCTCCAAGGCAGCGCTAAGGATGTCAGGCTACCAACAGTCGGACATCCCCCGAGGGCTCCCGGACTGTGAAAGGGTGAAGGCCAGGCTGAGGGACACCCCTCTCCCCGAGTGCACTAATGTCATGTACTGGGCTTCTAGTATCTCAATAAAGTCCTTCAAAAACAAAAAGAGAAAAGAAATAGCCATAGAAAGGTTTAGTTTTTTGCATGAGGCTCAAGGACAGTAAGTGGTGGAGATGTGAAGTCAGTCTATCTAGTTCCATAACCTAATTTCCTGACCCCTCTGTATGTAGCACAGCATTTGGGGGCAGATACCTCTCTGTGACAAATGAGACACCCTGCTGACACTCTTTGCAGGAATGCCAATTCCCAAATGTCTTCACTAAGCTTGGATATCCCATGTATGCTCTACATGCTGGGCTGAGAAAAACAGGTCTTCAGAAAATTCACAGGAAAAATTATAAAAGCTTATTTTCTCATTCAACTTTTCTTCCTTTCATCACTCATATACTTTTCTTCAATCTGTTCCTCCACGTTACTGAGAAAATCCTGATCAACAATCCTGAAAAGGTGGTTTTTAAAATTAAATATATTAACAACTTAAGTTTAACTTTGTTTGAGGGAAAAAAATAATATGCAGGCATTTACTGTCTTGCTAAAGGTATCTGATTTTTTAAAAATATATTTTTATTAATTTCAGAAAGAGAAGGAGAGGGAGAAAGAGAAACAACGATGAAAGATATTCATTGATTGGCTGCCTCCTGCACACCCCCCAATGGGGCCTGAGCCCACAAACGGGGCAAGTGCCCCTACTGGGAAGAGAATAGTGACCTCCTGGTTCACAGATCCACACCAGCTGGGCAAGGTATGTGAATTGTGATCCTCCCCCAATAAGGGATAACTCCATAAAAAAGAATGTGGGAAAAATAAAATTATTTCTCTGATATCTGCCTAATTGTCAGGTTGAAAGCGACAGAATTACTATGGAACACAAAAGAAACAACAACAGCTCACAAAGTCTTCAAATTACCCTAATGGTCACCATATACAAGCCAAAGAAAAGTACTGCATGGTATAATTATGGAATTTTATAAGTATGGAGAAAGTTTTAGGGATTACTTGGTGCTGTACAGCTGTTTTAATAATGAGGAAACACAGGTCGAGAGAGTGTACAATGGCAAAGCTAGCTAAACAAAGGAGTACGACACCTATGTCTCCTGACTAAAAATTCTGTGCCCTTTCTAATAGAACGAGGTAAAAGCAACCAAAACAACGAAAGCATGTTTTTTTAAAAAGTCACTATAAAAATTAACTTCTAACATCTTACATTTAAAAATGAGATTTATTCTAGCAAAATTTCCAGGAGCTATTGTGTTAAGAACACCCTCAGGAAACTATTAAAAGATAAGAAAACAAAACACAGTTGGAAAAGAGAAAAGAAGTGGTAGCTCTATCAACTACTAAACTGAAGGATCTGAAATGAGGTGTTTTGTTCAGATGCAAGAATGTATAAATACTAAGTTATGATTTTTAATATGTCCACATAATTTTATAATAGAGTTTGATCTTTGGTCGAAAAACATTTCAGGCAGGTAAATATTTCATGGTATTAAGAATGATTAAAAACTAAAGCAGATAAGAATTTGTAAATGTAGCTGTAACTATAACTCCTCCAAGGCAGAATTTTTCTTTTGAAAACACACACACAACAACAACAACAACAACAACAACAACATCACCACATTGGAACAACTCATACTGGGAATCTGTTAGGCAAATAGGTATTTCACAAAAGTAAATATTTTAGATACCTTATTCTTACCCATCTTAAGCCCTCCAACTTTTTAAAAATTAAAGTTTTCAGACAAAAACAAACTCATAGATATAGACAATAGATTGGTCATTACCAGTGGGGAAGAAGGTGGAGGGAGGGTGAAGTAGGTAAAGAGAGTCAAATATAAGGTAAAAGGAAACTAGACTTTTGGGAGGGGGGCATGCAATAATTAAAAGTACACAGATGTCAAATCAGAATCTTGTATACCTGAAAATTATATAGTGTTATTAATCAATGTTACTCCAATACATTTAATTAAAAAATAAGTTTTTAATGGAATTCTTTGTAGCATGCATTTAACATTTTCTTGACTTTTAAGCACAATATACTGATTATGTTCTACTGGTGGATAATTCATGATCATTATTATTATCATTAAATTATAATAGTTTAATTCATCACTGTCATTGTGATCCTTTATTTGAGCACTTTCTAGATGCACGAATATGAGGCAAGGAGATCCACACTGATACAGATTACAAATCAGTCAAAAAGCAAAAATCCAAAAAGAACAACACACAAAAAAAACTGGCAAAGGTAATAAAAGCCAATATTAGTGTATTTTAGTTTCAAACTCTTTTTATCCTGATATGATTAAAAAGACAAATTCAGCCTGGCTGGTGTGGCTCAGTGGTTGAGCATTGACCTATGAACCTAGGAGGTCATGGCTCGATTCCCAGTCAGGGCACATGCCTGGGTTGTGGGCTAGATCTGCAGTGCGGGGCCTGCGGGAGGCAGCTGATCAATGATTCTTTCTCATCATTGATATTTCTCTCTCTCTCTCCCTCTCTCTTCTTCTCTGAAAGAAATAAAAATATTTTAAGAAGACAAATGCATACGACAGTAATAAATCTATGTTAATGGCCACACAATGAATAAAGATGTAATTTGTGACAATAACAGCCTAAGGGGGAGGGACAGAATTGTATACGAAAAGTATTTTTTATTATTGTTATTTATTTATTGTTTTGAGAGAGAGAGATAGAAACATCGATCTGTTGCTCCATCCATCCATGCATTCATGGGTTGACTTCTGCATTTGCCCCAACCTGGGATTGAACCCAAAATCTTGGCATATAGGATGACACTCCAACCAACTGAGCCATCTGACAAAGGTTGAAAAAGTTTTTATATACTATAAAACTACTCTTTCAAACTAGATTGGTTATAAGTTCCTTTTAAAATATATTTTATTGATTTTTTCAGAGAAGAAAGGAGAGGGATAGAGAATTAGAAACATCGATGAGAAAGATCGATCAGCTGCCTCCTGCACGCCTCCCAGTGGGGATGTGCCCGCAACCAAGGTACATGCCCTTGACCGGAATTGAACCTGGGACCCTTCAGTCTGCAGGCCGAGGCTCCATCCACTGAGCCAAACCGGCTTGGCGAAGTTTTAAGATGTTAATTGTCATCTCCAGTGTAATAAAAAAATTCTTTGTTTTGAAACTATCTTCATGTCCTCAGAAATATTTTCTTGAATCTCCTCTCTAATCTATCATTATGAGCATTAGAATGAACCTGGAACTGTACCAGGAACTTTACATATGCAAACTCATTAAATTCTTTCAATATCTTTATTTAGTAGGTAGGTACTAATGTTCTCATTTTACAGATGAAGTCAAGATGAGATTCGGAGGGAAATTTGTCCAGAGTGACAGAGCTCATAAGATGCAGAACCAGGATTTCAATTAGAAGCCTTCACAGGCTTCTCCATCTCCGCCATCTGGACCTTCTACATTCATGGTCCTATTCTCTTATCAACTATTCTCTTCTCACCACCACCACCACATAACAAACAACAAATGATAATTATCTCCTTCATGGCCATGGCTTCAAATATGCCTAAATGTGGTGAATCCTTAACCTGTCTCTCAAAAACAGTTCTCTCCCCACACCCAGTTACCTTTTGGACAGCCCCAACCAATATTTTAAACACCAATATTTTAAACCCAACCAAAATTTCAAATGTCTAGAACAGAGCTCATCTCCTTGGTGAATCACACCAACATCCAACCAATTTTCTACCAGTAAGTCCAGAAACCTTCAAGTAATTTTAGATTCTTCCATTTCCCCATACCTCCAACCATTCACCAATCCATCACCAAAGTGTTTCTTTCTCCATTCACTTCCATTTCCTGAGTTCAGGTATTCATCACTCTTGCCTAGACTGCTACAGAGGGCCTTTATTCTGTCTCCTACCTCATGGAGACTCCCTGTCCTCACCTCTCACTCTGGTCAGTGAACATTCTACAGTGTACCTCTATTTATAACACTGAACAAATGCATTTAGCCAACAAATTACTTATTAAATATGTTATTCCCTCGTATTGTATTAAGTACCAGGAATAGAAAGATCAAAGGATAGAATACATTGTCTTAAGTTGTTCAGTCTTCTGGGAAGGCAGGCATAAAAACAATAATATTAACTAATCTGGAATTGCTGAGGTGGAGATATATACAGAATATTTTAAGAGAAATAGAGAGGGGCTCCTAACCCAAAACTACGAAAAAGGTTTGTAGAGGAAATGACAACTGAGCTGTCTTAGACCATTAGGAGTTACCCAAGCAAGTGGCAAAGAAAGTCACTCAAGACCAAGAGAAAGTGTGAACAAGGGACAGCAAAAAACCCTACTGGAGATAAACCTGATATGCCATCAGAAACTTTTATTTTGTGGGCAATGAGCACGCACTTTTGATTTTTAAATAGCTCACTCTGATGGGCATGGATAAGAGGGGAATAGTGGCAAGAAGACCAGTAAGGAGACTGTTACTGCAAGAAAATAAAGAGGGCCTGTCCTAAGGAATTGGCAGCAAGGACGGAGAGGAGAGTGCAGATTCCAGAAATATTTAGGAGGTTGAGTTGGCAGGACTTGCTAAGTGTCTGAATGTGGCGGGGGTGGCGGGATGAGGATGGAGGAAAAGCCAAGGATGACTCATAGGCTTTTGACTTTGGGGACTTGGTGCCACCCCATGAGATACAGCAGTGTTCCCAGACCTGTGGTTTGCAGAGACCTGTAAAATTTCCAACAAACATAGGTTTCTGACAGAACATTGCCAACTAAGACATAAATACACCCTACCATCTACTATCAGGTATTTCATAAAGAGAGCACATTTTAACACCCAAAATGTACACAGATTTAGCTTTCTGCAAAATTCAGCACAGGCCCTTATTTTTCTAATTTCATCCTAGATGATGAAAAATTGGTACCAGGCTTCACACCAACACTGGGAAGTTCTGAGGTGGAGATATAGGAGAAGAAATCCATTTGCTGTAGATGAAGAGTTGAAGACAGAATATGCAGTCCCCGCCCTCGCTAACTCTCTAGCCCCATGGTCGGCAAACTGTGGCTCGTCAGCCACACGTGGCTCTTTGGCCCCTTGAGTGTGGCTCTTCCTAAGCCTTAGGAGTACCCCAATTAAGTTAATAACAATGTACCTACCTATATACTTTAAGTTTAAAAAATTTGGCTCTCAAAAGACATTTCAATCGTTGTACTGTTGATATTTGGCTCTGTTGACTAATGAGTTTGCCAACCGCTGCGAGTCTAGCCCAATAGAGTTATCCCATGTACATTAAGGGTTGTAAAAGAGTTCAAGAGGTTATAGAAGCCCTGAATAAGAGGCACTCAAATGTGCCTAGAGCAAGAGTGGCCCAGGAGATGCATCACAAAGATGATCTGGAATTTGCCAGATAAGTAAAGGAAGTTTAGTACAGGCCAGGTAGAAGGAACAACGTATCCAAAGGTATGTAGGTATGCAGGAAATTCATATTTAGGGAACTGTGGATAGTTTGGCATGACTTGGTGATTATCTTGGAAAATGGCAAGAGAAGAGCTGGAAAAGTACACAGAAGCGAAATTGAGAAGAGTTTGGTAATCCAGGCTAAGAAGCCTGGAAGTTATCTTATGGGCATTGGGGAATAATCAAAGGACTTTGCAATGAGTAATACTATGGTCAGTTTTAACACTTGGAAATACCACTCTGACTGCAGACTAGAAGCTGGACTGTAGGGGAATAAAATTGGAGGTGAGGAAAATGGATAAAAAGTGTCTACAAGAGCCCTGGTAAGAAATACAAATACATTAGAGAAATAGAAGCAGCAGAGAAAGACCAATGCAACCAAGTATTTACTGAGCTCCTACATTCTTTAGGGGTTATTAAGGCCAATGAACCAAGATCCCTGCTGTCTTAGAGCTTCTTTTCTATTTTTGTTAAACAAAAAGAAGATAATCATACTTTCCATAATGTTTTGCAATTTAGAAAAATTAACAATGCCTCAACTGCTTTCATAAGTCCTTCTCTCTCTATCTGTATATGTGTGTATATATAACCTTTTTAAATTGCAAAAGGTTAAAGAACTGAGGCATTGAAGGTAAGTAGAACACCCACCATCTGAAAGCTTGTACATAAGGAGCCAGGATTGAGCTCAGATAATCAGGCATTAGAACCCTCACTCTTAACTGCTGTAGTCAGTTCTCCATTCCACAGCTTACTAGGACCCTCCGGATCTTGACCATAATTACCACTCAATTCTTTTTATTTAACTAGATTCTACCCATCCTGAAATATCTGCAGTTCCTGAAATGTGCGTAATTCCTTAACACAAGCTGCCACCACCTGTGCCTAGAAAGCTCCCCTTTTTTCTATCTGGTGACCTCCTCTACTCATCCACAAAGTCTGCTCAGGGGTGAACATCGTCCATTATCCTCACTTATCTCCCTTCTACCCTCCCACTTCCAGAGCCAAGACTCCTATTTTTATCACAACATACCTGACTCACTGGAGGCACCCAGCCATGATCGCTGAGTCAATAAATAAATCAATCAAAATATTAAATTGTCCTATAAGAGAGTACACTATATTTTTAGAAATAGCCGGAGCTAAGTCTGATAAATTAAGTGGAGGATTAGGCTGAGTAATATTCTTTTGGGTCCAAAAAAGAGGTGTGATAATAAAGTAAAGATGTTGATTTTGGGGTTTGACTCATAAAACAGTTCTGAAGAAAATTCCAAGAGTCTGAATATGTTTTGCTCAATGAAAGCAGAGCTAGAAAAACTGGACTGCCTCCCGTGGGACAAGATTTATTTGTTCCTATAAGTTCTCCTATGGCGGTGTTCATTTTGTTTTTGTCTCATTATTTTCAAGTCACGCAGTGTAATAAGGCAATTGCACTTTTATTAAACATACTCATTTCCTAAAGAGCAAGCCGCTAAGGAAGTGATCCCCATTTCCCCCCTCATGTTCTTTCCTCAGTAAGTGTCTTGACATGTTAAAGAAATATTTCATTATCAGAGGGTGATTTTGCTTATTTCCAAAGAGGGAAGCAATTTGCGACTCTTTAATTTAAACCTACCCCTAAATCCAAGGAATGCTTGGCTCATGGAAGGACAAACAAAGTATAGAATCTATTAACTTGTGATGCAGCATAGCTTTCAAAGCAATTTACATTTAGTATACATTTGAGTTAATTTAGCTGTTAGAGCAAATTCTAATCTCCCATGTATCTCGCCGGTACAAAAGTATACCTAGCTCCAAACTAGGTCACTAAATATTTTAACACAACAACATGTCCCACTTTCCCACCATTTTGAGAAATTTCCAAAGAACTACAAAAAGCAAGCTCCATGAAAGAAACAACCTCATACTCTAAATCACATGCTAGGTAAGCCCTGCACCAATTTGGGTTCAGGGCACTATCAAAATAGAAGAGATCTAATCTGTGTCATGGCACACATTCAATCACACTATTTCGCTCAGGTCTAAATCTTGACACATCAATAAGTCAATTGTGTTGAACTGGTCCTCAAAGATTTTGTCCAATTCTCTACATAAAACTATCCATCTATTTCAATTTAACCAGTCTTTAAGTTAGAACTTTATGGATCTTTACATTATGCATTTTGAATTAGTACCTACAAAAGTTAGATCTAAGCATTAGCTTAATAAGCACATCTCTGCTAACATCAGTTACTAGTGTTTCTTAGCTGTTAACAGGATTTCACTCTACTTAAAGCCACTCCCTTATTATCTGGCATCAGTTACTTGAGTATAAGACCACTATCTACAGAATACCCTCTGGAACTAAGATGGGAAATAGTAAACACAGAACAATGGTATCAAATACAGAATAAGGGCCACATCACCAGCAATTGAAATTAACTGGAAAACGAAATCCTATCCTAAAAAAAAAAAAAAAAAAAAAAAAAAAGAATTTCAATGTTGTTAGGTAATGAATAATACTTTAGAAAAATATAACCCTAGGAATGAACATATTTATACAACTTTTATAGTTATAGCCATGTGGATATTTAATCACTGCCTTCTTGGGTTATATTTCTTTGTTAGAAGTAAAACCAAAAAGCGAAATTAGCTACATATTACCCTTTAACAGAGAAATGAGCAGACAGTAAGTAGTTGTATGAGTTCACAGTTTTTACTGACTTGTTTTGAGATGCTAAAATGATGTTAAATCCAATAAGTTAGTCTCTTTTTAGTCTTTTTAATCGTTCTCATAGAATAATTTGAGGGAAAATTGTATTTCACAGGTTACTAAATGTATAAATATTGTTTATTTATTATAAATATATTATATTGTTTTTGACCCCCTCCTTGGATATTTACTTCTCTTTTCTTTGTTTTTAGGTATACAGTGTATTTATAATTAGGATAGCAGTTTCTTAAAGGAAAAAAATGAGTTGATTAGAGTAGGACAATTCCCCCCTTAAAGATATACTATTATTTGTTTAGAATTAAAAAAATTCGTTTATAAAAAAATGTAAAACCTCAAAGTATATAATTTAGTGCTTATTAATGACACAGGTAAGTAAAATAATAGGGAACTCTAAAACACTCTACTTAATACCAGTGAAAACTTTTTCAAATACCAGTATAACTTATATGTCAAAAAGTTATCTCTAGGAGGTTAATTTTAGGCAAGTTATTTCAGTGAACAGACACAGAAGTATCCATAAGTAGGACATGAAACAGAATATGTGGTAGTCCCTGAACCAAACTAAAGGGGAAAACTCAATGACTGAAGTAGGGGAAATAAAAATATAGGTGATGAGTTACTAGGAGAAAAGGCCCAAGAGACTATGACCATCCCAAACCTAAGAGACGAGGCTGTGATGGCTACTAACAGAGAGCAATATAATCAATTGAATTTACTTTTGCAAAAAGCCTATGTTTTTATCTATATAAAAGCTGTCTGGAAAAGACATAATTTGACAGGGTGGCCTGGACCCTGTCATAGGTGAGGGAGGAGTTTGTGTGACAAATAGAACTGCCTTCTCTACAGTCAAGATGGATATTACTGGCACAGGGATTGAGACCATCAGACAATGAGATCATCAGCCAATTCCCTTCATGGATTCAACACTCACTAATCAACTGTCTCACTACAGTGTGGCTTTCCCATAGATGAGTACGCCAGGGAGGCAATGCCTTAGTTGGCAAATCCCAGGACACTTGAAAAGTACAGCTTTTAGTGGAAAAGAGTTAACGAACAGTTTGGTTCAAACTTCAGTTCCTTGTGAGGTTGGCATGTGTCCACCATCTCTGGACTCTCAATCCCTCTAGGTATACTAATAAAATCGGGCTTCCAGCTTTAATACCAGGCAGATCCTGGAACATGGCAGCCACACCACAGAACTGTGTGGGCAGCCAGCCATCATTCTGACTGCCTCCTGAAAAGGCAACAGTGATTACCTTGACCTTGAGACATACCTTTTCTTCACACGGCAATAGGATGTTTCTGCATTTTGACTTTTAATTCATGAAACTTTTAAACTGTAAAAATAAAAGCACAATCTGAGGATGTATTTACCCAGGTTTGCTAGAAGAACTTCTAAACAAACCATCTCTTTGGGCAGCACAGATGAACGCTTCTGAAAAGGCCAATTCTTAGACTTAATTTATACAATACTGAATTGTTTTCATTGTGAATTGTCTCATGGGTTGGGAAACACTGGAGGGTGAGGAACTGATAATATAAAATCCCTCTAGGGCCTTGTCAAACACCTCTTCCTTACCCTCCACTGAAAATCAGCCACTTACTCAACAGTGGGTTCTTGTATACCTTGGATGTGCTAACACTGGAGATATGGCCAGTTAGCTGGATTGTCCCCTTAGGAAGCTACTGGAGTCACTGTCATGGGGACCCACTATAGCTGATGAGTCTACTTCCTATTTCGGGTATGCTGGGGAAGAAATACACTGAAAATTATGCACCCTGAGTAAGATTAGACTTTTCAAGTGAATTCTGTCAACATGTTACAAGAGAATTTTGTTCCTGGCTTTAGCTATTCAAAACACAAATTTGTCCTATTCATCTGATGTAAGACTAAACAAAAGCATTCATTAATAAAAAGCAGGGAAAACATAGTGCCAAAATCTTTGTATATTCTAGTGCACAATAAATTTATCTTCTTCCAGGCAAATGCATGCAACTTGTTTCAAATTCAAAGAAAGATAATGAAAAAAACTGTTTATAGTAGGAAATCTTCAATAATTCATAGTTTGATGATCTAATAAAATTACTTTAAAATGTCAAATGTCAAAATGCTGTATCAAATCTCTTCTTTTGCATTTCAACTCCAAGTTAACGTTTTGATGAAACATGAACTCAACAAATAGTAACTGTGTTTTATGGGAGGCTCTCCCAAGTTTTATTACTAAGCTCAGTTAAGCACAATACTTTCGACAGATTGGCTAAATAAAAGAGTTCTTACTTTTTATAAAATGTCACCCTAATGATTTTTAAGTGTCTATACATAAATTAATTAATCCACTCTTTGCATATACCAAAAATTCTGTGTCTATATCTAGAGCTTTTAAACAATGAGCAAATACTGAAAAACAAGGAAATTACTTCAAGGTAAACTCATCTATACAGTAGGGTTGCTGTGAAGATAAAACCATTTATTATAGGCATACTAGAGCTTGGGACATGTTACATGCTCCAATTAAAGATTGGTTGTGAGATGATGATGACAATGACAACTTATTCTTAAGTATTTTAGTTTTTATTTCATTTATTAGAGCTATTTTTTAAAGCATGAGGCTTCTCTTGGTGCATACCTTAAGCACGTTACAAAGCCCTCGTTTATCAATGAGGGACAGTCTCTCTGTGGCTAAGGGACTCCAAGGGTGTTGACCACTTTAGATTCTTCTACTCACTCAAGTCCCTCTTAGGACAGCCAACTCACTTCCTGGTCTTCAACCTGTGGCTCTTCATTCTTCCACCATCTCTGCCTCATTCTAGACACTTCCTTCAGCCCACATGTAAGGTTCCCAATGCCTCACCTCTCTTTTAATAGAAGAAAATCAAAGCTGTTCACCTCATCTATGGATCTTCTGTCCCTTATGTTTCATAGGGAAGTATCCTCTCTCCAAGGAGAGGTGTCTCCCCATCCATTGTGCCCTCCACCCTCTGATAAGCCCTCCTTTCATCAATGTTTACTCCCTATCATTCCTCCTCAATTTCTCCTCCACCGGCTCCTTCTTATACATCTATAAACATACTCATATTTCCTTTGTATAACAACAAAAATATTATACTAGTACTACTCTTACTTCAATCTGGTTGTCATTCAACCAACAACATTCCATTCCCCCGTTTATATGATAGTCTACACTTTGTGCTACACTTTCTCACTCCTTTGCTATCTGTTAACTGGCTTCTGTTCTCTCTCTTCCAGCAAAATCTGTCTTCATATGGGTACTGATTAACTGCCCACTACTAAGTGCAGTCTTCAATCTCTTGGCAGCACCTGAGATACCTGAATGAAATGCCTCCTTTTCCTTAAAACACTCCCCTCCCTTGGTTTCTCTGAGTTTTCTCCTATTTTGCCCTTCACTTCTCTGGCTTCTGCCTTCGTCTCTGTCTTTATTTTCCTCCTTCAATCCTAAATGCTGGTAATCTTCAAGTTTCCGTTTTCAGTCTTATTTCCCCCTTAAAATGTGGGCGTTCTAGCCCAGTCACTGATGCAACATTAGGACCCTATTTGCCAGTGACCTTGAGGATGGCAATTGTGTCTGAGGCACTATCTGAACCACCTGTGCTGTGAAGGCTGGTGTGAGTGAACACGTCACGTAGCTGGTGACACAGGCTTAGTCACTTGCTCAGTTTTCACATGGGGCATGTGTGGGTTGCTCCTGTGGGACATACAATGCCAGGAGTGGCATTCCAAGTGTGGGACTCTGCCGGGAGCCGGTCCATGCTTGCTGTTTCAAGGGACCTGGCATATATGGCATACTGTTCTTAATATGTTTGCTCACCTTCTTGGCACTATGTGTTTTAACCAAGGTCTCTGAGAAAGGTTGTTTCCCCAGGTAGGGATTTTCCCCTGAAGTTAGGGAGGGAATAAAACCTCTTAACTAAGTGCCAGGTGGGTAATTAATCACTTTAACTACGAACAATCATGCTTAAGCTACATAATCTTTACTCCCTGGAATGGAGATAAGAAATGCCCTAACCTTTGAAATAGAGATTGATAGGATTGGAATCAACTGGTATAAATACAGATGTAAGAAGACAGAACCAGGAGAGACAGAACCTAGGCACAGAACCTACACAGAACGTTCTCTAGAGACAGAAGAACTTCGCTGGAGAGAACATGGCAAAATTTCCTGGACAGAAACTGGCCTCAGAAACTAGAGACAGAACCTAATGAGAGAACATGGCAAAAGATCCTGGACTGAACCTGACTACAGAAATTGGCAAGAGAACCTGACTAGAACCTGGTGACTGAACCTGGCTGGAGAACCTAGCAAGAGAACATGGACACAGAACCTGGCTGGAGATCCTAAGCAGAACCTCTCTGGAGATCCAGACCAGAACTTGGCTGGAGATCCTGGCTAGGCTGCTGATCAACTGAACACTGTCTCCGTGTCCTTCCTTCTTCGCCGACTCCGTCCACACCTTTGGGGACCCCTGGACCTGCTGGGGTTGGACCCCAGCAGGACTCAACAGATCTATGTCTCCTTTAAGAATGCTATAGGTTTTCTGGACTCGAGCTCTTTCTTATACTTTAAGTATAACTCTGCCTTGGTTATTTCCTGAAAGCACATATAACTCAACATGTTCAAAATAGAACTCATCAATGTTCCCTCAAACCCGTTCCCCCTCCTGTGAATCCTACTTCTAACAGTGGTACCACCATCCCCTCACTCAAGATTAACACCACAATTCATTTTGTTAACTCTATAACCGGTTCAGCCACATACCCAGTCTGTTACCTAGACTATTTCTCATATTTAACTTCTACCCTCATTCTCAGGGAACTACCCCCACTTTAGGCCATCATTTTTCCCTCTCCCTAGGAAATGGCCCATCTCCTAAATAGTTTGTCTCTAGATTCTATTTCAACCAGGTTTACCATCTGCTGACCACACCACTTGAGCATATCTCTTCTACTCCCCTTCTCTTCACACACTGGTCAACTTGGCACCTCAGACTCCTCCATCATGCATCATGTCATTCATCTCCATGTTTGTGATTCTGCTCATATCCTTAACCTCTTACTTGAAGCCTAAAATTCCTGCTCCACAAGTTAAACAATTTCTTCTTCTTAAGAATTGTATTTGTACCTCTGAATGGTCCTTATACTTTGCTAGAGGCCTGGTGCATGGATTCGTGTACTGGTGAAGTCCCTTGGCCTAGCCTGCGCCCTCTCGCAATCTGGGACCCCTTGGGGGATGTCAGAGAGCCTACATCCCGATCTCTGCAGGCCAGGCTGAGGGGAACCCCCCCCATCCCCCGTGCATGAATCCATGCACCGGGACTCTAGTATGCATGTAAGATCTTTGGTTAATTTCTTCCCGCCCTCCCCACTCCCCACTTCCCTCTAAGATTCATCAGTCTGATCCATGTTTCCATGCCTGTGGTTTCCGCTCCTGCATTGAAGGTCTGCCCTCTGGTGGTCAGTGTGTGTCATTGCTACCGGCCAGTTGGCCGGTTGCTTAGGCTTTTATATATATACTAGAGGCCCGGTGCACAAAAATTTGTGCACTCGGGTGGAAGGGGGTCCCTCAGCCTGGCCTGTGCCCTCTCGCAGTCTGGGACCCCTCGGGAGATAAGGACCTGCTGGCTTAGGCCTGCTCCTGGGTGGCAGAGGGCAGGCCCAATCCCTAGGTGCAGCCCCTGGTCAGGCTCAGAGCAGGGCCGATTGGGGAGTTGGGGCACCGCCCTCTGTCATGCACAGAGCAGGGCGATCAGGAGGTTGTGATGCCACCCTCAGTCACGCTCAGGGTAGGGCCGATTGGGGGGTTGGGGCACCGTCCCCTGTCACACTCAAGGCAGGGTCGATGGGGAGGTTGTGGCGCCACCCCCTGTCACGCACAGAGCAGGGCCAATCAGGGGGTTGGGGCACTGCCCCCTGTCACTCACAGAGCAGGGCCAATCAGGGGGGTTGGGGCACTGCCCCCTGTTACGCACAGAGCAGGGCCCATCAGGGGGTTGGGGCGCTGCCCCCTGTCACGCACAGAGCAGGGCCCATCAGGGGGTTGGGGCACCGCCACTCTCACACTCAGGGCAGGGCTGATGGGGAGGTTATGGCTCTACCCCATCACACACAGAGCAGGGCCCGTGGTGGGGGAGGGTTGGGGCGCCGCACCCTGTCACACACAGAGCAGGGCCGATCAGGGGGTTGGGGGGCTGCACTCTGTCACACACAGAGCCGCAGGGCGAGCAGGGGGTTGGGGAGCTCCCCCCTATCAGGCACAGAGCAGGGCTGATCAGGGGGTTGGGGCACCTTCCCCTGTCACGAACAGAGCAGGGCGGATAGGGAGGCTGTGGCCCCGCCCCCTGTCACACACAGAGCCGCAGGGCGATCAGGGGGTTTGGGCCCTGCCCCCTATCACGCTGATCCCGGTGACGGGAGGCCTCGCAGCTCCGCTGAGCCTGGTGCTGGGAAGCATATTACCCTTTTACTATATAGGATAGAGGCCTGGTGCATGGGTGGGGGCCGGCTGGTTTGCCCTGAAGGGTGTCCTGGATCAGGGTGGGGGTCCCCACTGGGGTGCCTGGCCAGCCTGGGTGAGGGGATGATGACTGTTTGCAGCTGGTCACACACCCTTCAGGGTGGGGGTCCCCACTGGGGTGCCTGGCCAGTCTGGGTGAGGGTCTGAGGGCTGTTTTCAGGCTGGGGGTGACTGAAGCTCCCAACCGCTCCTTTTTTTCTTTTTTTTTTTTCTTTTTTATTGTGAGCCAGCTTTAGCTTTTAGGCTTGGCTCCAGCTCTTAGGTCTCCACTGCTGAAAGTAGGTTGCTGGCCTTTGCTTACAATGTTGCGATCCTGCTGGCTGAAGCCCGACGGACTAAAGCAGGTTTCTGGGGTTTTGTTTAGCTTCTATATTTGTTACATAGTTGCTTAGAGTTGCAGCTCAGAGGCCTGCAGCAGCAGGCGGGGAACGTTGGATTCCTCCGTCACTGAAGCAAGCAAGCCTCATGTTAGTTTCAAGCTGCCTGGCTGCTGGCCGCCATCTTGGTTGGCAGTTAATTTGCATATCGCCCTGATTAGCCAATGGGAAGGGTAGCAGTCGTACGCCAATTACCATGTTTCTCTTTTATTAGATAGGACTAGAGGCCCACTGCATGTTGATTCACACAATAGGCCTTCCTTCCCCTGGCTGCTGGCACCAGTTTTCCTCTGGCAGCCGGGACCCAGGCCTTTGGTCCAGCCGCAGCGAGGCTAGGCTTCTCTGCTCCGGCTGCAGCAGAGAAGCCAAGCCTCTTCAGTCTTCAGTCATCTTTAGCCTTCGCTTCGCGCCTGCATATGCAAATTAACCCGCCATCTCTGTTGGGTTAATTTGCATGCCCAACCTGATTGTCTGGTGGGTGTAGCGGAATGATGACCAATTTACATATTTCTCTTTTATTAGTGTAGATAGATTCTTTGCATTATAGTAGTTTGCACTGGTCCTCTAAGTTATAAGCGCACTTATAATTACCCCACTTAGATAAGGCAGGGACTGAACCATACACATTTTGATTCTTCAGGTGCATATTATATTGCCTGTAGTAGGTGCCTTGCACTCAGGAGGTGCTCAGTTAACCTCTGATGAATGGAAAGTCACCTAAGGCACTATTTTATGAGTGTATACCATGTCATATGCTACTATTCCCTGTAAGCAAAATACACTTTGGGAGTGAGATCCAAACTGTAGCTAAATGTTTTTAGCATCTTTGGGTCCATCCTAAAAGCATCTTCAATTCAAGCAATCCCATCAGCCAGTCCTAGAATAGGGCCCAGGGAAATTAGAATATACAAGAACTAATCCCCCAGTCTCATCAGAACAGAGACACCACAGAAACAAGCTTTATTTCCTGTGATACTATACACTGAGTGGCCAGATTATGATGACTGGCCAGATTATTATGACTACCCCATCAGTACAATGAAGTGAATTAGTTATGCAAATAATAATAATAATAAGACCTTGAGAGTATTTTCTTAGGAATTTTTCAATATTCAGTATTTTTGGAAGTGTCAATGAAGTACTGATGGGGTGGTCATAATAATCTGTCCAGTCATAATAATCTGGCCACTCAGTATAATATCGCATCGAATCTGAACTGCAAACTTTAGGAATAAAAAAAGGAGAAAATTATCAAAGTTCCATTTAATTTTCCATCCAGTAAACTGGAAATCTTTTATCATTTCATTCAGAGCCCAATAACTTACTAAATGGTAAACTGAAAACCTTAATAAAGCTTCCAAATTCATTTCACCTTTGCAAACAGGAAATTTCTTAAGAGCTGAAACAGCTACCTTAACATAAATTGGGTGAAAATGCTGTAATACTGGTACTATTAAATTATCTTCTTTATACTTAAGTGCACACAAATGGAAAAACTTCAAAATTAGCTAACAATTATATTTTAGAATCAGTTATAAATTTCATTTGACTCTTTATTTTGTTTGGAGGTGGGGGACAACTTCTATTTATCACAGGAATTCCTTTCTTTCCTTACACATGGACGTAAGCCTTTGTAGGAAGGGGTACTTCTGAAGTTTCAAAGAATCAAAGTGGAATAATTAACACCTTCAAAGTTTCTCTCATAAAAGGCTTTGCATAAACAATCTCTTTTTTATTACTTGAAACTAAAATTACAGCAATGTAGAATTTTAAAACTAGAGGTCATCAAGCCTTAGTCCTGCCTTTTGAAAATGAGGAAACTGAGGGAGGGAATGGTTAAGACCTGCCCAGGTTCTCCCTGGGAACAATCCTTTCCACCATACCATTCTGCCACTGAATATAGCAAAAGTACCTCTAAAATTAATTTCAGGAGGGAAAGCAAAGTATTCTTATACCTTCAAATGATCAAGTATTCTTCAGGGAAGCTTTCAAAATATATGGACAAAAAAGAATGTTTGCTACAATATTCTAGTATAACTATCCATCCTTTTGGAGGAATTCTAGCTTATTAAAAATGTGACTTAATATTCGGATACATCCTTCTGGGTTAGCAAATGCCTGTCATTTCCTAAAGTCGTGGGATATGCACAGTCACTCTACTTAACTGTCCTCTCCTCCCATAGGCACAAAGACATAAAGTGCCCGTTTATTACACAAGCACTATCACATATCTTTTCAACAGTCAGACTATTCTGGTTTGTGTACATAGCCACAGTCCCCACTGCTCAGGAGTTAATAATGTGTGATCATTAAAAAAATGCACTACTTTTTCATGTTCTCATTCCTTTAGGTGGTGAAGAATGCTGATGGTGGTGTCCACACAATGCTGTAGCTTAGGGTTTTCTCAACTTTGTAACTGTTCACATTTGAGGCCAGATAACTGTTATGGAGGCTGCCCTGTGCATTTTCGGTGTTTAGCAGCATCATTAGCCTCTACCCACTAGAAACCAGCATATATAGTCTGTCAACCAAAAAATATCTGCAGACATTGCCAAATGTCCCCTCAGGACAAATTTGCCCTCAGCTGAGAACTACTGCTATTGAGGGAGAGAGTTCACTCTCCATATATTCTTTATATTTTTAAAATATATTTTATTGATTTCAGAGAGGAAGGGAGAGGGAGAGAGAAACAGAAATATCAATGATGAGAGAGAACCATTGATTGGCTGCCTCCAGCAGCTGGGGATTAAACCCGCAACCCGGGCATGTACCTTGACTGGGAATCAAACCATGACATCCTGGTTCATAGGTCAACGCTCAACCACTGAGCCATGCCGGCCGGGCATCAGTTCAACTTTTAACATAACAGGACCCAATTTCCTCTATAACCTTATACAACTGAAACTAACAATATGGTACGTCAACTATAATTGAAAAGTAAATCTACAAAAGAATTTCTCTGTAACCAGAAAATGAGCACAGGATATACCATGTATAATAAAGCCAACAATAAAAACCAACAGGAATTTTACAACCTGTGGAATAGACCAAAAATATCTTGTTTGCTTGTTAAGTAGAACAACTCTTTTATCTGTATTTTTCTACTATAAAACCAAAAGCTGGGTGAATGCAAGATGGATTTACCTTATGTTTCCCATAAGAGACAGACTATGAAGAGAACAAAACAAATGTGTGTTTGTTTAGGTTTTGGGCAACAGTTCAACAATTTAAGATAAAGCATCATGAAGTTGTAGCTTCTACCAATTTTAAAGCCAAACTAATTTTAATTTACATTACTCCTTTGTACTTTGAGGCATGTTTTTTCCTTCCCTTTTCCCCTTTAACTTCATTTCTTCTTTCTGTTTATTCTATAGATACTCTTGCAGAAACAGAAGTTTTTTTGCCCTGCTAATTTTGACCTTTTAATTAAATTTCAAAACTAAGAAATAATTTATTTACTTTGATCTCTTCTAATATTTTTGATTCTATTTATCCATACAGAATTTTCTTCTTCCTATATATTTTTTCTTTTCCATTATTATTATTTTTTTTAAAATATATTTTATTGATTTTTTACAGAGAGGAAGGGAGAGAGATAGAGAGTTAGAAACATCGATGAGAGAGAAACATCGATCAGCTGTCTCCTGCACATCTCCTACTGGGGATGTGCCCGCAACCCAGGTACATGCCCTTGACCGGAATCGAACCTGGGACCTTTCAGTCCACAGGCCGACGCTCTCTCCACTGAGCCAAACCGGTTTTGGCTCTTTTCCATTATTTTGCTCCTCATCAAAACTTCTGCTTGCCCTTCACTATTACTATCTAAACCTCTCAACCTTTCCCTCCATAATCTGAAAGTTTAAGAGTGAAATTTGTATCTAACCAAAACATAATACAAGTGATTTTGTTTAAATAGACATGACAAAATGCCTTCCCTCACCTATCACAAATAACCAACCAATATAAGAAAGTAAACATTTTATTAACTAGAATTCTCTAACAGCAGGCATAGTCAGTGTTCGTAAGTGGCCATAAGGATTACAATAAACAATGAATCTTGAAATATTTTGTCAAACGACAAAGTATTAAATTATGAGTTTTAGTGTTAAATATATTTTGTCATAGGCTAATTCTTTGAAAAGGGGACTTATGCACAGAAGAGATGCCAACTTTCTACTAACTAGCCTTCTTTCACAGAACTGCTCAATTCCTTAATTATGAAAGTTAACAAAAAGACTTCCCTACAAATGTCAAAAATGTTTAAATTAGAAATTTCATTTGGTATTTCTTTTTAGTCATAATTAAATAGAATTCCTTGCCACAGCTCAAGATGCAGAGTGCTCACTAAGTCAGCAGATGAGAAAAAGCAAAAAAGGAATCAAAATGTCTGTTATTATATTGTGGGCAGCACCAGAAACATGGAGTCTTGAGCACATGCTACACATTCTCAGATTTCTATAGCAGTATCTCAGAGAACACATAAGACAAGAAGGGGTTTTGTGTGCTTTCTCCTATATTGATCATTATTCTTTGTTCTGTATGTCGAGTTGGTCCATAGTTTGGTGGAAATGCTGACAGGCATGTCTGAAAAAAATGATTCACACATTAACCACCTTCTAGAAAGGAAATGCTGTTTCAAGTAATTTACTGTTGATTGGACAGATGTTCTGCCTGGCAAAAAGTGGGCTTGCAAATTCTGTTTATCTTCTCCTATTATTTGCTTTTTATTTTAATAATCAATGGTGTGAAATCCAACATTCAATTTTCCAATAGCCTGAACCTTTCTGAAAATCTTATGCTTTGGAATGAAGCTCCTTGTGTAATTTCTCAAGTATTTTGAGACCAGGAGATTATATGAATATCCAGAACATAATCTATTTTCAGCTGGTAGGATAGTCACATAAGCAAAATGTTTCCAAATGAAAGATACTCAAAGGAATCCATATCATTGCATTTTTCAGTATGATTATGTAACAAGACGCCACTTCAAAGCTAACTTTTTATTTGGATTACATGTGCAAAAAGGTCAGGGCTATGTTTTCTGTAGGAATTTTCACTTTTGCTTATTTGGAAGCAGTTAAAGGCCCAGAAATTCTTCCTATTTAGAGACCTCTGTAAAGATGAAAAACACATCAAGAAACATTCAATAATAAATATGTTTTAAATATAGCAGTATTCTTGCTATAATATAGGTATGCATTTCTTCACTGTAAACTACTGCTTTAAAATGGACTTCAATAATAAAAATATATTTCTAAAGAAACTTCATGTCTAGATAATCTATAAGATGGTTTTTAAATTATTTAATAAGTTTTAAAACAAGTTGGTTGTCAACATGGATAAACTCTCAACCATGTCCTGTAACTAATGATAAATAAATAGCCCAGGAAAAGAGGTAAAGAGGTTTCCAGATTTTCTAAAATTTTCTAGGTTTTCTGAAATATTTAACCTCCAGATGGCTCAATATTAATACTGTAGAGTCTAACAATGTGGGTTAGTTCTAGATATACAACTAACTAATGAAAACATTCTGCTTTTAGTCACAAAGAGGCTATATTCTGGCCTATTCAGAAAGGGATGAGGGTCCACTGAACAGATCCACTATTTCCCTGTTTGGTCACTAAGCCTGTCCTAAAATTAAATAGCAAATACACTGCAACTGTAGTTTGAACTTCATTTCCTTCCATCCTGCCCCGGCTGACCGCACAGAAACAATACAAAGACCAAATGAATTATAATAGGACTGCTTTAAATTGAGGTAAGGATATATTTATTTATAGTTCAAGGCCAACGCTACTTCCTTAGATTGTGAACATCTTAAGAACAAAAATATGCTCAATGTCACTAATTATGAGAGATGCAAATTAAAACCACGAGATATTACTTCACACCTGTCAGAATGGCTATCAATAAACCAACAAACAGCAAGTACTGGCGAGGAAGTGGCCAAAGGGAACCCTCTTGCACTACTGGTAGGAATGCAGACTGGTGCAGCCACTGTGGAAAGCATTATGGAACTGTCTTATGACCCAGCGATTCCATTTCCGGGACTACATCTGAAGAAACCTGAAACACTGATCTGAAAGAATATATACACCCCTATGTTCATTGCAGCATTATTCACAATAGCCAAGATTTGGAAGCAGCCCACATGCCCATCAGTAGATGACTGGGAAAAAAAGCTGTGCCACATTTACACAATAGAATACTACTTGGCCATAAAAATGAAGGAAATCTTACCCTTTGCTTCAGCATAGATGGACCTGGAGAGCAGGTCCTTATTTTACCTACAAAAATAAGCCAGTCAGAGAAAGACAAGTAACTTATGATTTCAGTCATATGTGGAATCTCATGAACAAAATAAACAAACAAAACAGAAACAGACTTACAGACACAGAGAACAGACTGACAGCTGGCAGAGGGGAGAAATTTGGGGGACTGGGTGAAAAAGGTGAAGAAATTAAGAAAAAAATAAACTCATAGACACAGACAACAATATGGTGATTAACAAAGGGAAAGGGGGGTGGAGGAAGGTAGTGGAGGGTAAAGGACACGTGACTTGGGTCAGTGAACACACAATACAATATACAGATGATGTATTATAGAATTGTACATCTGAAACCTATATAATTTTATTAACCAATGTCCCCCAATAAATTCAATAAAATATAAAAAACATAAAAGACCCCCCCCAAAAAAACAACCACCTAATCCAGCATGGAGTTTAATGGTTTATACTTAATACCATTAATTAATTAAAAACCAAAAGGAAAGAATGATTTCTGATTTTGAATTTTTGATGATGAGGAAACCCAAGGTTCCCTGCAACCCCCAATGTGGACCAAGGTCACTGAATATTATTAGCCTGAGCAGGGCTGCAAAGAGAAACCAGGAAGTGCTGAGTCATCGTGAGCCCAAGTGACACTGCTGTCAGCACTTCAGGTGCCAGATTCAGAGGAGAGCGTACTTCCTTTGACCTGTCACTCTTCCTTCCTTTTCTCACTGGGCTAGGGTAGGTAACGAAGAGCTGAATGCCACCAAGTTGAGGAGCAACATGAATAACAAATAACATCATGTAACAGTTCTCATTCCATGTGTATCTGTCTCTACTTATGGCTATTACAGCAAACCATTTTAAAAATAAAATTAACAAAAGAAATAAATAAAATTAACACACACATATGGAATTTAATATCTGTCAGAATTAAGGGATTATATCTCTTGTTTCTGATAACAGAAGAGTTTCCTCCTCAAATAATCGGCATGCCTTTTTCAGCATTCAGTTTATGTGTATTTAATTACCAAACAGGACTTAACGAAACAGTCATATTCAAATGATCTTTGCATCACTAAAACACTTGTAATACTAGATAGAAAACTCTAAAATAGGAGAAATAAAACCAGGAGTCAGGTGACCTTTGACAGGTCATTTAAATTCTATGTCAATTTCTTTATCTACAAAATGGGAAAAACAATCTTCCTCCTCACTTCCATTACTCCTGCTGTGAGAGTAACTATGTTACTAAGAAGTAAGTGTGCTTCAGTCATGCAAAAAGGTTATGACAATTTCATTATCTATAATAAAAGCATAATATGCTAATTAGACCGAACAGCCAAACAACCTTCAGGACGTCATTCCAGACATCTTTCTGGACAAAGCCGCAGTGGCGGGGGCTGAGGCAGAGGCAGTTATGGGCGATCAGGCAGGCAGGTGAGCAGTTAGGGGTGATCAGACAGGCAGGCAGGCAGAGAGGTTAGGGATGATCAGGCAGGCAGGCAGGCAGGCAAGTGAGCAGTTAATAACCAGCGGTCCCGGATTGAGAGAGGGATCCCTGCAGGATCCAGCCTAAACCGGCAGTCAGACATCCCCTGAGGGGTCCGGGATTGAGAGAGGGTGCAGGCCAGGCTGAGGGGCTGGGCCTCTAGTTTATAAATAAAATAAAACAAACCCTGGGTCTTAGTCTAGCTTCTAAGTATTTCATTAAAAATGTTCAATAATTTCATTGAATTTGAATGTGTACATTGCACCCAGGTTAGAGTCCACACAAGACAATAAGCCTGGGAACACTAACAGGATTCAACAGTACTGGGCTATCTAAAAGTAAACTTTTATAAAAAACAATTATATATGAGAAATATCACAATGATACTTTATCGAGAAAAAAGGAAGTTTAAAGTGACACACCAAAAAATCAGCATTTAACATTTTTCTGCAGAATCCCCACAGGTCTCCAAACACCTATTCAAATAAAATCAACTTTTCCTCAAACACTAGCAATCAATTTTCTAAATCCTACTTAGTGTTATAATTGTGGTAAAGAAACAAAACAAAAACAGCAAATATTACTTTTTGCAATATTTTATTGCATTGCAGTAAATTATTCAGTTATATTATAGGACAAATAAGCATTGTGAGCTAGCAAGGGATTTAATAACATTTACCAAGTTTTATCTACTAGAAAAACCTTGAGTTCCCAGATCCAGAGGCCTTTGGGCAATCATCTTTGTAGTTCCTTTACCATTTTGTACACTTAGATGACATTAAAGTGACTGAAAAGATTTATATTTTTCTACTATATATAAAAACAAAACAGAAAGACTGCTCTTGGCTCTCAAAAAAGCAGACTAGAGTGACTTCAAGTGCATTAAGTCTTATGATGAAATGTGGAAATGATTCTAGCATCTAAAGATGGCAGAAGATGGAAAAGAATTCAAGATGACAACATAAGTCTATCCAACAAACATTACTGAACAGTTCCCATGTTCACAATGCCCAGGTCTTGCAACTGTGGTTTGTTATCTACAGGAATACTAGGCAGTCCTGACAGATTCCTGCTGGACTTAATAATTTCATTTCAAGGTTATAAAAGACGCACGTAACATTAGAATTTGAAGAGGACTTTATTGAGTTCAGAAGAAAATCACTCTTCTTCAAAACATTCCGAGTAGCTGAGTGGTTGTACCAAGGAGGAGAGAACGAGGCAGTGAGGTAACTAAATATTTGCCAAGTGTCGAGCACATAACAGGAATCTAAACACATTTAATATGTGTCCTAATTTTACAAAATAAGAAACTGAAGCTTAGCGGTAAGAAGCATAATATGGCCAAGTCATAGAGTCACATTGTAGAAAGAGAATGTGAACCCACATTTGAACTCCACTCTTAGGTTATCAATAATATCCAAGGGTCAATAAATAATAATGTGGTTTTGTTTCCAAGACCCCACGTGTGCTCTCAAACTTTTTAAAATTTCATGCTCAAATTTTAAAATCTGAGATGCCAGGATAGTACTTTTCCCAAAACACCATATATTAAATTATGGAATTATGGTTCGTGAATTTGTTCATGGTCTAACCTAAAGATATTAAGCCCGTGTTCAAGCATTTGCAGTAACATATGCATAAAGTTGATGCCACGCTACAATCAGCAGAATAAATTTTCAACTGTCATACACAACCGAGCGATTAGAACTTCTATCTCAGAAGCAAATGCACGTTATGTGAGATAAATGCCCAGCACTAGGGCTACAGGCGTCTAACGGGGAGCAATTTTCTTCTACACAAGCTACATACAACTAAATTTCCAACCCTTTGGTCTACGAACCCATGGCCTTTCAGTCCATTCCTAACAGTAGCCAAGAAAGCACATGCGATGCATAGTCATTTATGATTTGGGGTTCCGTTTCTATATAAACATGGGATAATTTTTAAGAACCTCAAAGTCCTTCAAATCCTATTAAGCTGGCAATCTACCCCTGCCAAAGTAGGTTTATTGGAATTACTGAGAAAATAACCGTGAAAAGAAGATGGAGGTGAAAATCAGGGCTCCAGAAAATTTGCAAGGGAAAGAGAAAGAGAATCAATCCCATATAACACTGCTTGCCTCAAAAAGAAAAAATTGCACCAAAGCTTTCTTCATTCAAGCTGTTGGTTTTGTCCCCTGTCTGCTCCCCCACATATCAGTGGGGGAGTGCAGTGAGTACATTCCCAACTCCTACTGCCAAGTTAAAATGAAAACGTTCTCAGTTTAGAAATGATTGAGGTGGTTTTCTTTAATCAAATTAGAGCAGCCAAATGTTCCTTTCAAAGGTAACTGTCTACTCTGCAGCTGTATGCAAACTACCACATCAAATGTGAGGGAAAAATAGCGATAGAACTGTGTCCTTACAGTACAGTGCTGGCTGCAGAGATGGAGAAACAAAAGCATCAGTGCGGCTAAGAACTACATTCACAATGCGCTTCCAAGAAATATGCTGACTTCACAAACTGAGAACAATGTACTGAAACTTCTAGTATATAATTAGCTATTTGGGGAGGGGAGGAACGTGGGGGTAAATTTCCCTTACAAACAGCTAACAAGCAATAGATACCTTGATGAGCTTCAGTGAGAAACATTAAATGACTGGCTGAGTCTTCACACACACACACACACACACACACACAAATCTTACAGACCTTGCTTTTTACTTCCTATCTCCATCAAAAACATACCACACTGAGTAATCTTGAATATCCAACCAGCTTCAATTAAGCTTGCAATGATTCATTTACATGCAGAACTTATTGTTTTAAATCACCAGACATGGGAAATTCCTGCAAAGAATTAATAGTGGGCTTACTTTTTTTCCCACTTTGTCTCTCCTAAGAAAAATCAATTGGTTCATATTCCCAATAGGTCATATTAGTTACTGCATGGTATAGGTTTATGCCAGCTGTTGGCTTTAGGGATGGTACACTAACAGTATGAAAACCTAGAATAACAATGACTTTAGATAGCCAGGCATAACAAGCAGTTGAAGAATGAGATAGTATTCTTTCTTTATTTGTAGCTCCCCAAATTAAGGAATGTAACATAAATAGGGGAGAAGTCTATCTCACATGATTCCCATATTTTTCCAAAGCAGCTGGTTCTGAATTTTTACATTCCTAGTGAAATATACAGACTACTTATTACTTTGGGTCACAGGCCCTTTGGCATATCCAAATTTAAAGACTGCTGCATTAAAAACAACAAAAACAAAAACCTCCTGCAGGTTATAAGCAATTCTGAGGCCGCTCCACCCTCTACTTCATTCAGGAAAGCAAATTGAACTACAAGAAATGATGACATTTTAATTATTCAAAAATTTATTTTAAGAAAGATATCAGATGGACTTCCAGTTCATAATGGCAGAGGTATCACAAATATTTGCCTGTAGTCTTTCTCAGATACTGCTGAAGTAAAAGGAGTAAATCCATAAGTACAGACAGTTATCCTTCCCCCCACCCCGCTCTCCCCCCCCCCACCCCCGTCATAAAAAAGAGGAGAGCTTAGTGATTTTTCTGGATGACCAAAAATAAATAGAAGTCAGTTGGTGGAAGAAATTGATGGAGAAAGTCACCAAAGTTACAGTGGTTTCCAAAGTGCAGAACATATAATCCAGGAGACACATTAAGAAAATACTTTTTATTATAGGCATTTTTAATCTCATTTCAAAATCGTTAGTTTTGTGCATTTTAATATCTATCTGTATATGTATTATCACTTTTATGTTCATGAATATCAGTGGCATGCTCAAATATTTGTAATGGAACGGAAGCCACTGCCCTAGGAAAAGCTATGAAGTCCTACTTCACAGTCATACCTACTCAGTTTTTATAAAAACTAACGGACACACAAGGCAGTAGGAGAGCAAGAGGGTTCAGACTTCCCTGCTGCTACAAACAACTCGGAACTGGACAAACATACGAAACACCTGTTTTCAGACACCGGACTACAGGTAGTATAGAACTGTGATCCCTGAGAAAAGGGAAACAAATGGGGAAATAAGGTGCCCCGGCTCTCTGCTTGGAGGCAATTTCCAGACCACAGGCACAGGGAGAAGGAACGCCCTGTGAGGCCTACAGTTTCGGTGAGTTGAGCAGGTAGAGCTGAGAAGACAAGGAAGCTGAGGTAACTAAAATGTGTGAGACAGGACTGAAGAAAGAGCCACCCAGGAGAAGTGCGTCAGAAATCACACGGGGAACCGCACAAGGCCCGCCAAAGGCTGCTTCTGAGGAACGTTGTAAACGGAATGATTCCTAGAGCTCACACAGGGCAAGAAATCTTTCTAGTTCTCAGCAGCCAAAGAAGAGAAACCATAAAAGATTAATTAATGCCTTAGCAGTGGACCTAAACTAGCCCTGCAGTAAAGCCTATACTATAGCCCTCCCCATAAAAAAATAAATAAAAAGAAGCCTTGGAAGGATCAAACTGAACCACAAGTAACTTCACTGCCCATCAGAACAAAGTCCAACATCTTTAAAGAAATAGAAGAAAAGCCAGCAGTGAACAATATAATATTCTCAATGTTCAGCATCCAATAAAAAAGCACTAGCCATGCAGACATACAGAAAAAATATAGCCCATAAGCAGGAGAAAAATCAGTCAATAGAAACAGACCCAGAAATAACACAGATTATGGAACAGCAGACAAAGACAGCAAAGCAGCTACTATAAATACTATGAATATGCTCAAAGACTTAAAGGAAGACATGAACATAATGAGGGGGAAATTAAGAAATATTAAAAATGAATCAAATGAAGCCTGTACCAAGGTAGATTATATGGACCAAAACAAGACTTATGAAATTTTAAAAGGATTAAAATAAAATAGAATTGTTCTTGGGTCACAATAGAATTCAATTAGACAGAAAAGTATTTGAAAAATCCTGTACATGTTTGGATATTTAAAAACACAAATCTAAATAATTCACAGGTCAAAGAAGAAATCACCAAAATAAGGTTAAAATGTTTTGAATGCAATGAAAATGGAACTACAATATATCAAAATCTGTGGGAAGCAAACAAAGCAATATAACTGCTTTATATCAGAAGAGAAGAAGATTGCAGAATCGAGCTAAGCTTCTATCTTAAGAAACTAAAAACTTAAACACAAAGTAGGAAAAGGAAATAAAAACAATAGTAAATAACAATGGAATAGACAAATGATAGAGGAAACTAATGAAAACAAAACTGGTTTACCATCAATAAAATTGATAAGACTGTTACCTGTATTGTCAAGAAAAACAAAGGCAGAACATACAAATTACCAATATCAGAAACAAAAAAGGAGACATTATTACAGATTCCGTTGACATTAAAAAAACCTAAGAGAATAAAGATAAACACTTTATATTAATAAATAAAAAACCTAGATGAAACATACAAATTCCTTGAAAAACATAAATCACAAAAAGCGATTCAACCTACATGGCTTCATGTCCTTTAAGTAAATACAATTTGTAATTTAAAACTTTCCCATAAAGAAAATGCTAAGTCCAGATGACTACATTGGTAAATTCTATTAATGTTCAAGAAGGAAATAATACTAATGCTACACAAAATCTTTCAGAAAATCCTTCAGGAGCTAGAAACTTGTATCAACTCATTTTATGAGGTCAACATTATCCCCAAATCAACACCTGAGGCATTATGAAAAAAGAAAATTACATAACAATATTCTTCATAAACATAAATGGAAAAATTCTTTAGCAAAATTTCAAAAACAATTTTGGAAAAGAACAAAGTTGGAAAACTTACACTACCTGACTTCAAGCCATACTATAAATCTATAGTAATCAAAATATCGTGGCATTGGAAAAAAGACAGATATATAAACCAATGGAACAGAACAGAGTCCAGAAATAGACCCACATTTACTAGTATATGGTCAATTGATTTTTGGCAAAGATGCCAAGGAAATAAAGAAGCATAGTCTTTTCAACAAATGGGGCTAGAACAGCTGGATACCCATACAGGAAAATAATTGAATGTTGACTCTTACCTCAAGCCACATGCAAAGATTTAACTTGAATGTATTATGGACTTAACATAAAAGCAAAAACTGTAAAATTCTAGAATATAACATATAAAGGAATCTATATGCCTTTGGGGAAAGTAAAGATTTCTTAAATAGGATACCAAAAAAAGCACAAGCCATCAAAGAAATAATGCTAAATTAGATTTTAGAAAAATTAAAAACTTTTCTTTGAGAGACACTTAAGAAAATAAAAGGCAATATAAAAGACATTCCAGAATATAGAAATGCAACAGAATAACCCAGTTTTTAATATGTTTTTATTTATTTTAGAGAGAGGAGAGAGAGATAGAAACATAGATAAGAGAGAAACATCGATCAGCTGTCTCCTGCATGCCCCTTCTGGGGACTGAACTCACAACCCGGGTATGTGCCCTGACCAGGAATGGAACCAATGACCTTTTGGTGCACCCTGTTTTTAAACACTTAACTTCCCAAAGAAGGTAAGAGAATGAACAATAAGCAAAGGAAAATCTGGTCAACATTAGTCATTAGGTAAATGCAAATTAAAACCACAATGTGATATCAGTTCACACCTAAAATACAATGGTTAAAATTTAAAAGGCTGACAATACCCTAAGTATTGCCTAGGATGCAAATCAAATAAAACCTGCATATATTGCTGGTGGAGATATAAAATGGTAGACCAGTTTGGAAAAGACTGGCAGTTTTTTTTTAAATTAAACATACAACTGCCATATTAGTCAACAAACCACTTCTAAGTATTTACCCAGATGAAATGAAAGCACATCATACCAACACAAAGATCTGTACATGAATGAATGTTCATAGCCATTTTATTTACAATAACCCCAAACTGGGAGCATCACAAGTAACATCAATAGGTGAATAGATAAACATATTGTGGCAAATGTATATAATGGAAAAGAAGGAATTACTGAAACAGTCAACAACATGAATGAACCTCAGAAATATTTGTGAAAGTCAAGTACAAAAGAACACAATACTCTTCAACCCCATGTACATGAAACTCTAGAAAGGACAGATATCTAATAATAGAAAGAACATTAGTGGTTGTTAGGGGTACAGGTGAGGAAGAGGATAGGGGCCTGAGGGAACTTTTGGGGTAAGAGAAGTGTTTTACATCTTAATCATGATGGTGGTTATATGGGTGTATAAATTTGTTAGAACTCATAAAAAAACAGTCTTTAAATGGATGTCTTTACTGTATAGAAATTATATCTCAATAAACTTAATTTTTTTAAAAAGCAAAAGGCTATCTAAAACATCATCAGGCATTTCAGGAATCTAGCAATAAGAAAAACAATAGTTAAAAACTAAACACTGACTAAACCAGAGATAATTTGGAGAACTTCATAAAAATGTAGAGTAATTCAAGGATATGTTACACCCATGTAAATAGGATAGGATGCTTTAAAAAAACAAAACAAGGGAACAAAAAAGAAGGGTGTTTTGAGGTTGAAATAACCATCAAAAGGGTGAATTTATTAGATGTTTGGAAAGTAATATAAAAGATTTCTATAGCATATGGAGTAAAACAAAACCAAATAAAATAGTTAGAAAATAGAGGAAAAGAAGGTCAGACACATAGAGGTCCAATCTGTGAGATTGAACTCTGACACTCAGAAGTCCCAAACTGAAAGATGGAAAATCTACCTAACAGGAGAACCTCAGAAAGAAAGAAGAGAATAGAGAGGAAGAAGCAATTTTTAAAAATAAAATAATCTGCAGAGAGAGAGCTTCCACGAAATGCCCAGCAAATGGAATTTTAAAAAGCATAATACCTAGATACATATTTCTGAAGAACATAGCAGGCTCCCAGACAAAAAAGTGATGAAAAATTAATTAGAAAATCATACTGGCAGATGATTACTCAACGACACACTCTATACAGAGAGAACAACAGTGTTTAGGTTCTGTGGTAAATTTTTTCATCCTGGACTTCTAAAAACAGTCAAACCATAATCAAATGTGAAGGACAATAAAGATGTTTCCAAATAAGTAAGGGTTCAAAAAGTTTATCTCCTATACACAATTCCTTAGAAAAATCACTCACAAATGTACACTAGCAAAACAAGGGTGTGAACCACTGAAAAGGACGAGCCATGATGCATGAATGAGTGGCTCCAACCCAGAGGAGCAGACCAAAAAGTCCCAGGAAGACAACTGGTCATCAGGCCCAGTAAATAAACAGCCCAGAGTACACCAAAACATCAAAGAAACTTCAGGAAATGAGACAAGTCAATAGAAATAGATGGTATGATGAAGAATTCGGAAAAAAAGTTTAGGCTGTGATAATGGCAAACTGTGCAAGAAAAAAATACAAAGGCAATTATAGACTCCAGGAAAAAGAAAACTACAAGAAAGCCATGGTCTGAATAAGACCATGTAAAATAGGTTATAATTTTTTTATTATTTTTATTTTTTTCATTATTATTATTTTAAATATATTTTATTGATTTTTTACAGAGAGGAAGGGAGAGGGATAGAGAGTTAGAAACATCGATGAGAGAGAAATATCGACCAGCTGCCTCCTGCACACCACCTATTGGGGATGTGCCCACAACCAAGGTTCATGCCCTTGACCAGAATCTAACCTGGGACCCTTCAGTCCGCAGACCGACACTCTATCCACTGAGCCAAACTAGTTAGGGCATAGGTTTATAATTTTCAAAAAGTGACGCAGAATAACAAAAACAGAATCTAGATGTCTGTATTTAAGAAAGTGCTTCTTATGACCTCATAGCATTGTACGATTGGGCCTGCAATTGTGGTTGTAGAACAGAGGCAACTGTTTAACAACTTTTAACAACTTCAGTAAAGTACCTGATAGATGTTCTGATGTTAAAGGGAGTATAGAGCTGGAAGAAAGATTAGGGAGATAAAATATTCTTCCTCTTACTAAATGGAAAATAAAGAGATCTGCCAAAAGTGCAAGAACAAAAATATGATGTTTAAATATAAAATTGTATTTATATTGTTACATTTAAAATTATTATATGAAATAAAAATATCCCTATCTAACAAACGTTGAAGGAGATGAATAGGGAGTAGTATTGATGAGCTAAATATCCATCTTTCAGAGTAGGAAATCAATAGATATTATCTGAAGTTTAAATATCAAGAAATAGAGCATAGCACATTATCTAGACTTATGGAGCAAACTACCAGAAACACCAAAAACAGTTAAAACATGTTGTATCTGAGTACTGGGAATAGGAATAGTTGGATAGGAATCTTGCTTTTTAATTATAAAACCCTTGGTACTAATCACTAAATACTAATGTCATGATTACAAGTTCTTTTAACACTCTTTCCAACAAGAGATACTGTATGTGCCCTCCCCTGAATCTTTGAACTCACTTCTAACCAACAGAATGTGGCAAAAATGACATCACCTGTTCCTGGGAACACTGCCTGGCTTTTGGAGCCAGGAGGCAGCATGTAAGTCCAACTACTTTGAAGCCTTGATGCTGAGAGGAAGTCTGGGCCACATGGAGAGGCAAGGTACAGGTGCTTTGGTCCACAGCCCCAGCCCAGGTCCCAGCCCAGGTCCCAGCCTTTATCAAGCTATGCGCGTGAAACCCAGTCTTTTTTTTTCTTTTTCTTTTATAGACAGGTGTATCACCTCAGCACGAATATCAATTAAATGTACAAAGTGTATAGGCAACAGTGTGCAGTGGGTTTCCATGTTGTCTTCTCTTCTGGTTAACATGCAATATGTGGATGTCTTGTGGCTGAGGGGTTTTTGTGGGGGCTGCTGGACGGTATATACAATATGGCTAATGACCTCGTCCTTTCCTCTAACCAAGCACACTGTCCTTTCCTCTTTAGTATGATGGTTTAGTGATGAAAATTCTACATCTGGGTAACATACTTGTGGCTCGTCAGATGTTCGGCAGATATTATGGGTATCTGGTTGGCTGTGGCTGTTGGAGCGAAGGGAACACTTGTGGCAGATGTTGTTGCGGACACAGTGGCTGGCGTAGCACCGTGCACCATGGGAACAACACTTGTAGTGGGTGTCATGCACAATATTGAGCCTGGTGGGAGAAATGCTACATGCTGTTGTAACTGCATGTTGGCTAGAGCCTGTTGGTATTGGAAAATGCCAGTGTTAAAGACTGCGGTGGCACCGTTGGTTTTTTCAAGAACAGGCCTCTTTGGTAATGGGGGAAGTACAGCTTGAGGAATTCCCAGGTCAAAGGTTGCCTTGAGGAGTCCCTTCAGTGATTTGACAGCTGCCTGAGTCATGGCAGCTGCAGTGGCTGCAGCCTGTGCTGCTGCAGCCTGGCTGACCTGGCATTGGGCAGCCTTGATCTTGGCTTGCAGATGTGCGGGAGGATGAATGTATTTGCACTTTTCCCGAGAGCATCTCCCTTTGATGTAATCCATACACACGGTGACAGTATTGTCATTGGTGTTAATCACTGTGCTGTCAGCAGGATGAGCAAACCGACAATTGTTTTCTCTTCGGTTGCAATTGCCACGCTGGTGTTCTTCACATACCTCAAGTCTGTCCGCATTAATTTCTGTGCTGCAGCTGCAGCAGCTGCAGGGATAGGGACCCCAGGGTTACCTGTAACCAACATGGGTGCAATCGGCAAGATCTCTGCTGGAATAAGGCTTGGGGAGACAGGTCCCAGGCAGGGATTAAAGGCTGCTGATGCATTGGTGGCTAAGCTGGGTGCAACTGAAAACATTGGCACAGGTTGTAATGGGGCACCGGGCATCATGGCATTGGCTAGTTGCATTTGTTGGGCCAACATGGTCATGTTCTGCTGCTGAATCAAGTTATTGCGCCCATTTATCTCAAACTGTGTTTTTAAGTGTGGGGGTGGGTGCAGATCTTTGCAGTTCTCCCTGGAGCAACGACCTTTCAATGAATCAAAGCAGGCGATTACTCGTCCATTTTCAACTTGGCAGCTTTTCGAAGGATGTGCAAATTTACATTCCGTGTCTGGCCGTGAGCAAGTCCCCCTTTGGAACTCTCTACATACTTACAGTGTTAGCCATTTTGTGTCCCGAATTGGTGTGACACTAACAGCCATGTTTAGATTTTACAGGTAAATTTTTCCGTGAAACCAACAAACCCAGCCCCCCCTCAAAAAAACAAAACAAAAACTACTACCAAAAAAAATGCTGAACTGATAAAACTTTAAAATGATGATGAAAATGTCCCCTCCAAAATACATTTCCCCCACTCCCTGCCTTAAAAGTACATGGAAAAATGTGTTGTCAATATCAAGGAAAAGATCTCCCACTAGAAATTCACAGCATGAAACTGTTAATTCAAAGAGGTTTTGGTGTTTGTTTTAGAGAAATCCTAGGATCTTAAGTAGATGAACGTTTAAAAGGAGGGCCTGGAATCAGCCTTGTGCTCTCAGTAACCCCTTCCCAGTGCCAATTTTGAGCCCAAAATGCAAGCATGAAAACATGGCAGACCCCTGGACACCGATTTTCCAAGCTGCTCTCAGCAAAGTTGTCTGAATGGGAATCTCCTCACAGCTGAATTTGCAATGGAGTTTGGTGGTGCAATCAGTATTGATTAGTTTGGCATAGACAGATGCAGCAGTTTAGAGCAAAATCGAGAAAATGATTTTGTTTTGTTTTGTTTTCCTCCTTGATTTCCTGGCAGAAGATATCTTACTTTTTTCAGCAAACTTTTCATTCAAAAACTAAAGCAGCCTAGGGCAATGCCAGATACTTAGAGCTTTTCTCTTGATTCTAAGTAGAAATGGGGGTGTCTGGGCTAGAGGTGGAGGGTGGATGTGCTGTCGTCACAGTCTAGCTGGCAGCAAGCAAGGCAAAAGCAGAGACTGCTCTAGAAGTGGTTCCAAGCAGCAGAGACATCAGGAAAGGCACTTCTTAGTACCAACCTCTCACATGTTTTTTTCACCAGCAGCCCGACTGCCTATCCGAGTGCCCAGGGCATTGTGGGAGTCCAGATTCCGAGAGGCCCACGATGGCAAATTGAACTTGTCAGTGCCCGGTCATGGGAGCATGGTGAGCGCCACAACTCATTCAGCTGCAGTCGAAACCCAGTTTTGATAGTGAGAACATCTCAGGATGAGTCAACCCCTCAGCTGCTGTGTCATTTCCAGTTGAATGGGGCAGAGATACACCATTCTCACTGTGCTTTGTCTGAATTCCCTACCCAGGGAAACCTTGAGCATAAGAAAATGCTCGTCTTAAGCCCCTAAATTTTGGGATAATTTACTACACAGCAACATTAACCAAGAACAAGTACTTTAACAGAAAAACGCGATTATTTTAAATTTTTTAAAAATGCAAACAAATCCCTTGGTCCTCTAGTAACTCCTTGTAATATATCTGACAATTGGCTGGGAACACCACACATTTTCATTCGGTTCCGTTCCGTTCCGTTCCATTCTGTTCTGTTCTGTTCTATTCCTCCCTTCTTTTTCTTTTTTTCCTTTTCTTTCTTTCCTTCCTTCTTTATTAATATTGCTCTTTATAACTGGTCATGACTAAGTAATATCAGACTCCTTAGAAGATTACAATCAACCAATCTAAGCAGAGAATGAAGGTGATTGGAATGGCAGCACCAAATAGTAGTATTGGGGCAAGGTTCATGATGGGACTGGCCATGTGGGCCTCATGACTTATAAGGGCAAATGTAGCTGTTTATACAGGGCTTTACACCTCGTGTCAAATTCTTGAGGACAGTTATTTTCCACCGGTGTGCTGCAATAATTTTTTAAACATGCAATACCTGACTATTTAATCAGAGGCATTGACCTCTTTTCCCTTAGGTTGTCAAATAAAAAAAATGACAACAGCCAACACAACAGCTGTCTGTGTGTATGAATCAAAATTATACCTGTTTTGGTTTTTTTTTTGGTCAGATCAGCAAAAAATATAATACATTTTTTTGATGTGCCACTGAATTTTAATAATTGGTTTATGTGTGTCATGATAAAAAAAAAAAAAGGTTGAAAATTTCTGCTTTAGGAAATGTATGTTAGTCAATCTTCCTTACAGAACTTCACCACCCAGAGAATTTGAAACTGTCTTAAAATTTCCACCAAAATATCTAAATCAATTCTGCCACAAATGATATGACCATCTAAAATATCACTTACTATTGTTTGTTTGAAATTATATTCAGAATTTAATGAAACATCAGTGGATGAATTAGCTTAGAAAGGATATACTTAGTGTCCAATCTACTCACTAATCATTAAATTATTAAATAGCTGCTAAATCCAATTTCAGAATCCAATTTACTATCATAGTAGAGACCTACATAATCTTCTAAAGAGTTTTAAATGCAATAATAGCAAGGAGTGAATAAAAAATAACATTTTTACTGTCAAGAAAATTATTGTAATAGAGTAATCTTTAGTTATAGTTTAACTATTCTCTCACTCAACAGATATTTATTGAACTGTATGTCAGGCACTGTTCTAGATTTTAAGGATAAAGCAGTGAACAAAACAAAAATCCCTTCCCTTGTGGAGCTTATGTTCTAATGGGTAGCCTACATGCTATATTAATTTATGCCATTACTTCATATTGACATGGTAGGCAAAATGGACAATGTAAAGATGTGCTACTGTAAAGTTCTCAAGAATAAGAAATCAGACAACCTGACCATTTTATTATTATGGAACTAAAAGAATAGCACTGAGGACTTTCTATCTATGCCAGCATTTTCATCTATATCACCAGTTCTCAGATTTTGAAGTGTAAGAAATTTCAGATATACAAGGTGGGGCAAAAGTAGGTTTCCAGTTGTTCACATGGAAAATAATATATTAATAAATAATAATACAAGAATAAACTGTTTTGTATACTTACAGCTGTAAACTACTTTTGCCACCCTGTCCATAGCAATTCCAGGTTCTGAAGCCATGTTTCATCTTCACCAAGTTGCATTTCTCACCTCTACCTCAACTTAGCTCATCTTCTGCTACCTTCTTCTCTCCTTTTAATGAGTATATGTGGTCCCTTCATGTCACAAAATACATCTCTAGACCATTCTTTATTTGCCTAATGATAGAATTATTTCTTAATTTTATTTCATCAACTAAAGCGGGGGAAAACTAATTTTTCATGAACAAAGATGCTACTCTTGACTAATCTCAAAAGTCCTGTTTCTCTAGGATTAGGAATTGGTACCAGTAGTCAACCATGCTCTTACATAGTTCTCTTTGAGATCAATGCCATCTCTCTAAACAGCCAACTTTTAAGGAGTAAAGAGTAATGCCTCCAAAATAGCGTTTTTTAAAAATATATATTTTTGTTGATTTCAGAGAGGAAGGGAGAGAGAAAGGGAGATAGAAACATCAATGATGAGAGAGAATAATCAATCGGCTGCCTCCCGTAGGCCCCTACCCAGGCAAGTGTCCCTGACCAGAACCGAACCCGGGACCCTTCAGTCCCCAGGCCAATGCTCTATCCACTGAGCCAAAGCAGCCAGGGCACAGCCTTTTATCTCTTTGCAAAAACTAACTGGTTTAGTAGAGAACCCAACTGGTATTACCAATGTCAAGTTCTAGACTAATGATTAATAGTTAGCTAAAAAACCACTGATTAAATCTCATGAACTTAAATTTGTAATGACTAGCAGGATATCAAAACTTTTGTGTCTTAATGTGTAAAAAAGGTGTTATTTCAAAGAAGGGATTCTTTACCTGTTCTTTAAGAAAATTTCCATATTTTAATACACTTCATTCATGATTAGCTCTGGGAGGCTGTCCTAGCCCAATCTCTAATCAGTCTCTTGGTTTCTCATGGCACAAAAACAAAACATACCATTTTTACCCAAGGCTATTTAATAACTTCTTTAAGTGATTCTACAGGGTTGGAATGTAGACGACATCATCTAAATCTCCCAACTTACCATTCTGTTTCTTGTATTCCACTAATAAGTTTTAAATGTATTGGTCAGAACCAATAACCTAAAGTATGAAAGTCTGCCCTTGAAATGCAAAGATGTTGGTGTTTATCATGTTCTGTTGCAGAATAGGTGTTAACTGTTAACCCAACTTTATGCTTTATATCTTCTAAAAAGAAAGCATTTTAGGTAAAGTAAATGTTTCCTACTAACCATTAGGAATATCTAAAAGAAATTATGACATTGCTTAGCAATAAAAAGCAGCAAAGAAAAAAGATGCAGTAGTCCTCCACCCTTATCCATAGGGGATAGATTCCAAGACCCCCAGTGGATGTCTGCAACCATGGATAGTATCGAACCCTATATATACTATATTTTTGTTAAATATTCATCCCTAAAGTTTAACTTACATATTAGGCAGAGCAAGAGATTAACAACAATATTAAACAGAACAATTATTACAATACACTAAATAAAAATTATGTGAATATGGTCTCTCTCTCTCTCTCTCTCTCAAAATATGTTACTGTACTATACTCACCCCTCTTCCTCTTGTGACGATGTAAGATCATAAAATGCCTACATGAAGAGATGAAGTGAAATGAATGATGTAGCAGCCTCATATACAATTTTTTTCCTCTCATTACCTTGAGAACGTTTACTTTTTCACTTAAAGGAAACATTTTATGACTTCTCTTTGGCATATCTGAATTGTCAGCAACACTATTCTTGTGCTTTGGGGCCATTAGTAAATAAAATAAGGGTGACCTGAACATAAACACTGCAATACCGTAACAGTCTACCTGATAATCAAGACAGCTACTAGGTGACTAAAGGTTGGGGAGCACATACAGCGTGGAGACACTGGACAAAGGGATGATTCACATCCCAGGTCGGAGGACGCGAGATTTCATCACGCTACTCAGAACTGCGCAGGATTTAAAAGTTCTGAATTGTTTATTCTTGGAATTTTCCATTCTGTATTTTCAGATGGTGGTTGACCGCTGGTAACTGAAACCACTAAAGACAAAACTGCGGATAAGGGGGGGACTACTGTATCTCACTACATATTAGTGGCCCTGAAAGAAAACTTTTTTCTTTGTGGACAGAAGTTCTTGCTGACTTCAATACAGAGTACATGGAATAAAATTTCAAGTCACGTGGCAGTTATGCCATAAGAAGAGCCTCAGAAAATTAATAAGCAGAAATTCCAATGTGTGGCATAAAAAGGAATAATTCTGTTTGAGATTTTAAAATTTAAAAAAGAGGAGAAAGAACAAGCAAGGAATTCGACTCTCCTTTGAGTTAATCTGAATAGTGAAACACAAAAGAAATCCTTAAGCTCCCACCCATCCTGACAATGTTCTCAGGGACACTGTGTCCTCAGACCCTCCTACAATAAATCTGTTAATGAATAGCATACAGACTGGGTAAACGGGACGCTAACTACCAAGATTAAAGACTGTATTTTACTATTATTAATATAAATCCAATACACATCTTTTCAGAAACACCTAGCTCCATTCATACTTTAACACTGTGTAGGGGAGGAGTGCTTCCAATCAGCAATACAGATATCTGTATACATGTCAGTTTCCTCCACAAAATTATAAACTACTTGAGGAGAGGAATACCTGTTGTTAATAATACCTTATATCTGTATAATAGTTGATCTTTATATACATAATTTTATTTGATCACTGCCATGCTCTAAGGTCAAAAGAGTAGTAGTAATCCCTATTATGGAGAAAACCACAGTTAAGAGACATAAAGGAATTTATCTAGATCACTCAGTTAATAGATGGAAGAATGAGGATAGAATCAAAGCATTCTAACTCCTTTACAAACATCCACAAGGAACTTCCACAGCTTCAGCAATGATCAGCTTGTTTCATCTATACCTCATTTTGAAATAAACTCTAGACAAGGGGTCCTCAAACTACGGCCCGCGGGCCACATGCAAATACAAATATTGTATTTGTTCCCGTTTTGTTTTTTCACTTCAAAATAAGATATGTGCATACTTACCTGGCAGGGGAGATACCATGATCACAAAATAAGATATGTGCAGTGTGCATAGGAATTTGTTCATAGTTTTTTTTTAAACTATAGTCCGGCCCTCCAACGGTCTGAGGGACAGTGAACTGGCCCCCTGTTTAAAAAGTTTGAGGACCCCTGCTCTAGACCTAATACCATTTTTTTGGTAAACATTTCAAGATGTAGGTACTTTCTGTGATCACTGTTAGTTACCTTTAATAAAATATTGAGTATAGCAGATAATCAATAAATACTTATTGCCCTAACCGGTTTGGCTCAGTGGATAGAGCATCGGCCTGTGGACTCAAGGGTCCCGGGTTCGATTCCGGTCAAGGGCATGTACCTTGGTTGCTGGCACATCCCCAGTGGGGAGTGTGCAGGAGGCAGCTGATCGATGTTTCTCTCTCATCGATGTTTCTAACTTTCTATCCCTCTCCCTTCCTCTCTGTAAAAAAATCAATAAAATATATATTTTTTAAAATTAAAAAAATAAAATACTTATTGAATATTATAGAACTTAAATGTGCTTTCAAACATTGTTACTCAATTCTGACCAAAAAAAAGAAATCAATTCTGAATTCCTAGATGGCACATACTCATTCATTCATTCACTCATTCACAAATATTTATTGTGAGCTATAAGATGCCAGCCACCATACTAAGTGCTTGGGGACAAGAAACAAGAAAACTCCCATACAAGCATAAGCTGAGGGAATTCACTACCAAATCAGTATTATAAGATATGTTAAAGGTACTTCTTGAAAAAAAAAGAAGAAAAAAATATAATAAAATCGCAATAATTACATAAAGTAATCAATAATTACTTTAAATGTAAATCAATTAAAGGCTCCAATCAAAAGATCCAGGGTGGCCAAATGAATAAGAAAACAAGATCCACATATATGTGTCTACAAGAGACCCACTTCAGGCCGAAAGACACACACAGACTGAAAGTAAAGGTATGGAAAAAGATACTTCATGCAAACGTGGGGAAAAAGCTAGGATAGCAATAGTTATATCAGACAAAACAGACTTTAAAACAAATACTGTAACAAGAGAAAAGGAAGAACCCAGCCATTCCACTTCTGGGTATTTATCGGAAGAAACCCAAAACATTAATTCAAAAAGATGTATGTATCCTCATGTTCATTGCAACATTATTTACAATGGCCAAGACATGGCAGCAACCTAAGTGTCCATCAATAGATGAATGGATAAAGAAGTGGTACATATGTACAAAGGAATATGCCTCAGCCATAAAAAAGGATGAAATCTTGCCATCTGCAACATCAAGGGACCTAGAGGGCATTATGCTAAGAAAAGTGTCAGACAGAGAAAGACAAGTACCACATGATTTCACTTATGTGTGGAATCTAAAAAATAAAATAAACAAAACAAAAACAAAAATCGTAAACACAAAGAACACTTTAATGGTTGCCAGACAAGAGGGAAATGGAGATTGGCTTTCGGGGAGGGGGGTGTGAAAAAGAGGAAGGGATTAAGATGTGCAAATTGCCAGTTATGAAAACAGTCAGGGAGATGTAAAGTATAGCATAGGGAATATAGTCAATAATATTATAATTACTACATATGGTGTCAGATGGGTTGTAATAACTATGTATGGTGTCAGATGGGTACTAGACTTATCAGAGTGATCATTCGTAAGCTATATAAATGTCTAATCACCATGTTGTACACCTGAAACTACTATAATATTGTATGTCAACTATAATCAAAAAATTTAAAAAAATTTTAAACATAAGGAAACAGTCCTTTCTTTTAGGGACCCTGCATTCAACTGTTCTAAGTGCGCACTGCGTGCACATACATACATGTACACACACACACACACACACACACACACACACAACTACCACATATGTGTTGAGACTAGAATTAGTTCAGGCTGGAAGAATACTTCTGAACTAAACCTACCAGTTTGTCAAGATGGAATTCAAATTCTCCATACACAAATTATGAAAAGACGTAGAAGACAAAGTTTAATGGGATTTAGTATCTTGACATTCTTTTAGAAATTATTAGGAAAGTTTTACTTAATTCTGCTCCTCCTAAGAGTTTTTCCAGTATAGAAAGCCAATGATACTAAAATTAGTGGGGAAAAATAAAAGTAAAAGAATTCAAGCAATTGATTAAAATGTATTCCTTACATTCTTACATTTAAAAATATTCAAATCATTTTCAACTTTTACTAAATGTGTGCATGTTTCCTAATGTTAATGTTGTCTTTACAGTATATGGAATTAAGTGCAAGACTGTACAGTTCATTAACTATGGGAATGACTTAAACTTAAAACTTTCTTTGATATAAACTATATTGGAGTAAAACAAAATGAAATGTTCTCTGTTCAGTACTCTTTATTCTTCCCAGGAACCAAATAAGTGTAATCCAATATACAGATCCATTTCCCCCCCTTTATCTGACACTCCTTAGTATTAACATTCATGTGATGGAAACACTCCATATAGTTCCCACCTTAATAACTGGACCTCCTTCCATTATTCATGCATTCTTATTTTCATTTTATTTCCAATGGATGCAGAATGTAAACAGCCATGACCACAAGATACATCCTGTCTCAAGGGCTTACAATTGGGGTATGGAAGGGTAGAGGATCAGAAGAGGGTGGCTAGAAGGAAGATTAACATTTTATCTTTTATAATAGACATAATAATATATGGGGGCAGAGATATACTCAGTGTCATAAAGCAGAAGTTTTATCAAAAGGAGGTATAAGGAATATACCACCAAAGGAAAATGAAAGTGGCATCAGAGCTTGGCCATGAAGGATGGGTAGCATTTCAACAGCGGTGTATTTGAAGATGGCGGTGCAGGTACTCACCACCTCCCACAATCACATCAAAATTACAAGTAAAATACAGAACAACCATTATCCAGAACTGCTGGAAAGCTGGCTGAATGGAAATCCTACAACCAGGGAAGTAAAGAAGAAAACACACTGAGACTGGTAGGAGGTGTGGAGGCATTGATCGAGCTGGTCTGGCACCCACATGTGCAGCTTTTTTAACTGGGAGGGAGATCTCTGCGGAGTCTGCCCGGAGGAGCCAGCCCCACACCAGCCCCCTAGCCCAGGGTCCCAGAGCTAGGAAAAGAAGTCCCTACTGTCCGTAAGAACTATGGGCTATAAAAACCAGTGTGGATTGGGGCTCAGTGACACAGAGGCTGCTGGAGACCCAGCTGTTCCTCTTAAAAGGCCGGCACCACAAACTGAACTTACAAGGTCCTGCTTCCTCTGAGCTCCACCACCAGATCGAGGTTCAGACACATACGAGGAGGAACTGGATTGTCTGGCATCAGAGCAGGAACTTGGGGACAGCTTTCTCCAGATGGAGGTACTTGCAGGGATCATTGTTTCTATGCTGGGACCTCCCTGGTCACAGGGCTGACTGGCAGCCATCTCTATTGGCTCCACCCTTGTGAGTCCCTAAGACCCTGCCTCATCCAATTTATAACCCCACCCACACTGTGAGCAGCAGCTTTTGCATATGAATGGCCTCTCCTTGCTTAGGCTAAAATCTCTCCAACAAGCGGCAGCTGGGTTAGGGAGTTCCAAACCTATCAATAAAAGGCCCGAGACCTGGCACCAGCAGCAGCCTGCCTTGCTTGACAGCTGGGCCTCATCTAGGCACTTCCAAACCCGATACAAAGAGGAGGAATCTGCAGTTCTCTCTGTAGCTCCTGCTGAGTGGCCCTAAGCAGTGGCTGACTTTGCACCTCCCTGGAGACCCAAGAGCCAATGTACCCAGTGGTTAGTGTCAGACAATACTAAATTACAACTCTACACATCCATAAGCAACACACTCAAGGGGCAGACTCAATGAACACCAAAGTCCCACTGAAGCAAGTCCTGCTCCATAGGGGTATCTCCTGAACAGCAGCTTTCCCTGTAGTTGCAGCTGGTCCTCACAGCCAATTGGCCTGGAGGTCAATTGCTCCCAGTAACACCGACAGCAATCAAGTCTCAACTACAACAAGGCTGTGCTCACAACTCACAAAGGGGTGCACCTAGAGCTCCCAGCTCAGGTGACTGAGGAGGCTGAGCCACTGGGCCCTGTAGAACACCTACTATACAAGGCCACTCTACCAACTCAAGGAGACATAGCAGCTCTACCCAGTACATAGAAATAAACACAGGGAAGCAGCCAAAATGCGGAGACAAAGAAACATGTCACAAATGAAAGATATGGAAAAAAGCAAAATACTGGATACAGAGTTCAAAACCACGGTTATAAGGTTACTCAAGAATCTTCTAGAAACCTCTCCAAAAAATGGAAAAGGACCAGTCAGAAATTAAGCATACACTGACTGAAATAAAGAATAATATACAGGGAGTCAACAGTAAAGGATTCTGAGAATCAAATCAATGATTTGAAATGTGAGGAAGCAAAAACACTCAACCAGAAGAGCAAAAAGAAAAAAAGAATCCAAAAATATGAAGTTTGTGTAAGGAGCCCAACATATTTGCCAATGTTATATCTGAAAAGGGTTTAATCTCCAAAATTTATAGGGAACTCATACAACGTAACGAAAGGAAGATAAACAATCCAATCAAAAAATGGGCAAAGGACCTAAATAGACACTTTTCAAAAGTGGACATACAGAAGGCCCAGAGACATATGAAAACATGCTCAAAGTCACTAATCATCCAAGAGATGCAAATCAAAACAACAATGAGGTACCATCTCACACCTGACAGAATGCCTATCATCAACAAATCAACAAACTACAAGTGCTGGCAAGGATGCAGAGAAAAAGGAACCCTCCTGCACTGCTGGTGGGAATGCAGACTGATGCAGCCGCTATGGAGTTTTCTCAAAAAATTAAAAATGGAACTTCCATTTGACCTGATAATCCCATTTCTAGGAATATATCCCAAGAAATCAGAAACACCAAGCACAAAGGATATATATACCCTATGTTCATAGCAGCACAATTTACAAAGCTAAAATTTGGAAACAGCCTAAGTGCCCATCAGGAGATGAGTGGATTAAAAAGCCGTGGTACATCTACACAATGGAATACTACGCTGCTATAAAAAAGAAGGAATTCTTACCATTCGAAACAGCATGGATGGACCGGGAGAGCATTATGCTAAGTGAAATAAGCCAGTCAGAGAAAATAAATACCACTTGATCTCATTCATTCTTGGAATATAATGAACAACATAAACTGTTGCACAAAAGTAAATCCAGAGACATAGAAGCATCGAAGAGACCATCAAACTTCAGAGGGAAAGTAGGGGAAAAAGGGGGTGGGGTGGGAATAAGAGATCAAAAAGGACTTGTATGCATGCATATAAGCATAACCAATGGACGCAGACAGTGAGGGCATGTGCTGGGGGATGGGAGTGGTTGGGGAGAGGTCAATGGGGGAAAAAGGAGACATATGTAATACTTTAAACAATAAAGCATTTTTAAAAACTCACAGAGGTGGATGGCAAGGAGCACATTTAGGGGAAATAGAGTAAACTGCCTGTAAGATACATGTAGCAAACCACACAATGAAAACAAGAAAATCCTATTATAGCAGAAGCCAGTATTAAAGACAAAAAATGGAGTCACAGGAAAAGTTTAAACATCAATTAGTATTTGAAGGCTCTTTCTAAATAGTCTTGGTGTGCAGATGCATTACAGTTAATACCCACTGATCTCCCTCTTTCTCAGTGTTTAGCCTGAGATACTTGCTAATGCTGTAGGCAACTCCAGAAAGATGAAAAGTTCTCACTGGAAGGGTTTATAATTTAACTTATTTTACTTCGTTCATTCAGGAAACATACTGGGCAGCTAAGAGTTATGAGCACTGTATTATTCATGAATATAAAAGATCCAGTCCTTGTCCTCACATCAGGGGAAACATAAAATCATTAAACTGAAAATACTTTTACATCCCAAAGGAGTTTTTTCAGATATGTAATGAACATTAGTCATCCTGTCCTGTTGACATTGGATATAAACCTGTATTTGAACTTTAGCTCTCCTCAGTTTGTAGCTACAATGTATATAAATGTGGAATAAAACAGCTGACTAAAAATAAGACAATTCTTTTATGCATTTACAAAACAATTCCCACACAGACCAAAGGGGGTTGGACTAAGTTAAATCTAAAACCCCTTCCAATTCCAAAATTCTTATACTTCGATTCTAATTCTATTGAACTAAAATCCTTTAGGAAGGCCAGGTAATAAGAATCAATAATTAAAATGGCTACATAAATGACAAAGCCAGCAGTTGCCCAAATTTAGGTAAACTTCTAAATGTTTAGTAATTATCCTATCCCAAATGGACTTCCAGTTACTCCTGTACACTCACACAGATTCCTGTCACTTGCCTTAAGGTGACTTTACTTCACCTCTCAGTGGAGAGCAGCTAAGTGCGCAGCTGGTAAAACAAAATCAACTATGACAGCAACTGGTGATATTCAAAACAACTGCCCGGGGAGTCTTATAAAACACCTCCCTCTGACTGCTGACCTGCCTGCCCCAGCAGACTTACGATCTATAGATCATTACTCAAATGGTGACCTTTATGTAGGCATGCCTCTTACCAACCACCAGTGCCCATGTTCAGTGCTGCCTCCTGGCCCTTCAACAAAGCCCAACACTACACACACTACCTGCTCCTATCACCAAGCCTCCTGCACCCAGATTTCATCTCCGCTATGATCGATCACTCCAGAAAGCTCTTAGCTTCCTTCCTAAAACGACAGAAACGCTAATCTGAATGTCATGAGAACAGCAATAATGGTGCAATTACTTCCAGACGCATGGGTAACATATTTGTTTACATGTCTGGAGGTTGCTTTGCTTCTTAATTTTTAAGTATTATGGTGTTTATTTCATTAAATGACTAGTAGATGCCAGAGTGACATTATGGCATCTTAGTTCACTCGTCAGACAAATACCAAGCACTTAGATTCTTCCTATTGTTCTTTGTCTAAAATGAACTCAATATTATTACTTAATTATTTAACTACATTATTTACTTGTATTAGTATTTAACTATAGCTATTTAAAGTATCAGTTATTACCAAATTCTTTTTAAAAAATATTTATTGATTTGAGAGAAACATTGATTTGTTGTTCCACTTATTTATGCATTCATGGATTGATTCTCCTCTGTGCTTAGACCAGGTATCAAACCTGCAACGTTGGCATATTGGGATGACACTCTAACCAATGAGTTACCTGGCCAGGGCTTACCCAACTTCTTTAAAAGCAGAATATAATGGATAATCATCATACTTTTTCCAGATCTACTTCAATAGGGCATACTGCAGAATTCAGGAATTTCCTGAATTGGTATGTCATTTATTCCTGGCAAACCATCACCTTTGTCTTTATACAGTTCATTTTTTCCAAACTAGAAATGTACTCATTTAACTTCGTCCATCACACACAATTAAAAAGAATTTTTTTTAAGTTTTTAATACGAGTCAACTACTTCATCATGGCATGATAGATAAGTTGCTTGACCTCTGGGCTTTAGTTTCTTTATGACAGAAAAGGGCTGAAAGACTTCCAGAATGTCTTCCAACCTTAATATCCTTGCGTTTACAATGACATAGTACAAGTACTGAATGTCTCATTCTTAAGAAAACATTCCTAGGGAATCATTAACAGCGAGGCATATTGTTTTTTCGTTTTGTTTTTGCAGTTTTATAACTTTATTTGGCAATCAGTGATTAGTTCTGATGCACATTAACTGTTTGTAGATTTTTGAAAGTGGGGACAGGTACAAAGGTGACCAACCTATAGAGCTTGGTTGGCGACTCTTCATCCTCATGATGTTTTCTGGACAACCATACGCAGATATGGTATCGGACATTCCTTATTCCTTTGACCCAGACAGCTTTGTTCAGCCTGGAGTCAATGCCTACATCTGGAGTTCCCATCTCCTTCAGGGCAAATTTCTGGATCTCCTTGAGTGCCTGAGGGGCACGCTTGTTGAAACCCACTCCATGGATGCGCTTGTGAATGTTGATTGTGTATTCTCTGGTCACTACCTCATTGATGGCAGAATGGTCCTCCTTCTTCTCACCACCCTTCTTTGCGGGAGCCATTATGCCTGGCCCAAGTTGGAAAAAAAGAGCGCGAGGTATTGTGGGAGAGGGAAGGTAGGTTTGCAAGTATAACTTCCAGGTCACCTGGACGAGGCATATTGTTTTTTAAAGATAACTTACTTTTAACAAGGAGTCTGTTTTCAATAGATATTCACTTACCATGTCTTAAAAATAGGAAAATACACCACTAGACATTCAAGTTTATACAAGTTTCCATCTTGTATACCATTTTCTTCTTGACAGAAAAATTCTAATAATGCCATGGTGATAATAGTTACGTAAAAATAATACAAGTGCAATGTCAACAATTCAGCATTACCAAGTTTTTCTGCAGGAACAAGGAATGGGCAGAATATCATTGTGAAAATGTTTATTTACTAAATAACCTTGATAAATTGGATACTTTTCAAGGAACTCCTAGAGAACGAGAGACCAAACACACTTTTAACATGCTGAAACTTAAAAAGAGAAAAACGTCTGCTTTTCCTTTCACTGAAACAAGTTCTAATAAATGTACTATTCAGCCACAAAATAACACTTTTATTTGGAATTCCCAGATGACTCAGCTTTATGCTGCATCAAATAATATGCCATATTTCTTCGACCCTGTTAATGATTAGGTTTTCCTTGAGAATATCACATTTTTAATGCTTTTTTTAATGCTATATATTATTGAGATCTTAAAAAGAGAAAGTATGAACTGCTGTAAAAAAAAAAAAAGAAGGAATTCTTACCATTTGCAACAGCATGGATGAGACTAGAGAACATTATGCTAAGCGAAATAAGCCAGTCAGAGAAAGATAAATATCACATGATCTCACTCATTTGTGGAATATAATGAACAACATAAACTGATGAAAAAAATAGAACCAGAGACATAGAAGCATAGAACAGACTGTACAACCTTTGAGGGAAGGTGGGGGGAGGGGTAAGAGATCAACCAAAGGACTTGTATGCATGCATATGAGCATAACCAACGGACACAGACAGTAGGAGGGATGAGGGCTTGTGCTTGAGGGAGGGGGTGTCAGGAGAGAGGTCAATGGGGGGAAAAAGGAGACTCATGTAATACTTCAAACAATAAAGAATTTAAAAAAAAGAAAGTTAGAAAACTCTTCTTGAATAATAATTACTGAGCTGCATGGATTTTTCTGTTGGCTTTATAACTTATTTATTTATTTTTAACAAGAGAAAATGATCAAATTTAATACATACATCATGTATGGGAACACCAGATACATGAGAGAGTCAGAGACCCACATGCAAGAGAAGTTCCTCTGTTGGCTTTTTATTTAAGCACTGATTAAATATGCTGACAAAAATAATTGAACATATTTAGATGCCACAAGTTTATTCACTGAAATGCCATGAGTTTTCGTTTCTGGAACCAGTACTTCAATTTGAATTACTTTCACTGCTATACTAACAACTTTGATCCCTAAGGACAACACTGGTAGCACTTACCGGTCTCTGTACTGACACAATACTATCATGTATCAGGGTTATGGTGATCATCTTATTCCTTCAACCATGGGGAATTACTGGAGGAGAGGAGCAGCTGTGACTTACTCAAGTATATTTCCCAGCACTGAGCCCATGGTGTTTAAACAGTAGGTTCTTCCTAAATCCTCACTGAATAAATAGAGCTCAAATGTTCATGATATATATATTGTTTATATGTCAATGTCTTCTTATATAGATCTATTTGTATGTCTCTAAGATGAAATTTAATTTTCAAAAAGCATTTGATTCTGATTAGTGTTTTGGTTATCTTACCTATTCAATCAGCAAACTCCTGGTAACCAAATTATCACAAAAAAATTAGTTGCTCTATAAAATTGGTTAGGTTAAATATAGTAAAGCAAGCCAATGGAAATAAAGTGGATTTTTAAAAAGAAAAAGAACTTCTCATCCCATTACAAGGTAAGTTCTAGAAGTGTAGACTTGGCCTGACTTGTTTGCTGCTGTATCCCCAGCTTCTAGCAGTGTCTGGCGCATAGTAGGCCCTCAATAAATATTTGGTGAATGAATAGACTGCTGATAAACCATATTATCCTACCTGCTTGTATATATTTAGTTCAGAACGTCAACAGAATTCATTTGTAGAGTGCAACGCTCCAATATAGGTTTATAATGAAGTCTGACTGTGGCAAAGGCTCTAGGGATTTGGGGTTACCAACCGTAAAGTAAGAGTAACTTTACATCCCAGGCTGATCAAGCCTTGGCTACGTCACATGCAGGTAAGCAAGAATTTCAAGTCATTATCCCCACACATGTAGACAGTGCCAGTGCCAACAACAACAAGTCAGCTTTTCTGGCAAATCCATCAAAATTAAACCTTAAACTTTTGGAAAAAAAGCTAATATGTTTATTATGCTCCTTCAAGCTTAGAGGCTTAACTATCTGTGGGAAGGGCCTATAATTATGGTAAATTACTTATGACTGGAAGGCAACTTATAAAGGCATCTGCCCTTTTAAGAAACCTTTAAAGAACCAGCAACAATCCTGTGGGGCAACAATAAATCACTGGTTTGGGAGCTCAACTTTGACAACTCTACCTGGGAAGGAAAAGAATTATTGTCCTGTCCTCGATTTCCTGACCCTGCAAATATCAGCAACCTCTGAAGTCCAGAATCCTAGTCTAGCCACACAAGTCATGGGGGCCAATGATTGCCCCAAGACAGAGGCGGAAGAGAAGAACCGTGAAGGAAACGAACTGAAATGGAGATTTGCAGCTTGTGAGGATGACATCATCAATAATTTCCTCAAGTGTCACTGACCCTCATGGCATATGACTGATGGGCGTTTCTGACAAACTACAGGCTCATTATATTCAAGTAGCTCCTTGGTTTCAGAGCTAATAATGTCTGGGCTTAAGTATGATTTGTCCTATCGTACAAGTCAGGCGAACTGATGCCTTCCTTACTGGGAACTGGCTCTGAGGCAAGGGGCCCACGAATCTGCCTGAACACAAATAATACTTGGACATCTGAAACACTTTTAAATGGACAAAGTGCTCTCACAGACACTATCTCAGTTTCTCCTTATGACTTGTACGAAGAAACTTAACATATAAAGATAATTTTAGAAAACGACCCCTTGTCTTCAATTCATAAGTATAGCTTTCAAGAATAGCCTGTGCTTTGTAAAATGCAGTGTTGCACAGGGGTGCCTCCATAACACCTCTACGTCAGGACAGCATCTTGTTTACACACATGAAGATCATCCTTGATTGGACACTCTCCAGAGGTAACAAACAAAATAAAACACAAATTTTAGTCCTAAAATTCTAGTGGTGGAATTCATCCTTTGGGAAACACCTAGGTGATTCTTCTAGGACGATAACTAAGTTACATGGGACAAAATGTACCCTCGTTTTTCCCTTCATTATCGCAAAGACTCCCCAAAAGCGTTTTTGTAGTTTTTCAAGGAAGAAAACACACACACAAAAGGTTAACGTATTGCTTTTATATGTGATCCCATCTTCCTAAAACACAATTCTCCCAATCTCATTATCTTCTGTCCCTCTCGGGCTTTACTGGTTAAGTGGAGGTATAATGGGGTCCTTATCTTTATAGCCATTTACTGCCTTATTTATGTATTTATGATTCTTTGCTGCCTTCTAGCCTGAGTCTCCCTGTGTCAGGAACAAAGTGCCACACAAATCACCAGCCTGGAATAAGAGGAGACAAGTTAAAACCTCCCAGGATGATTCTGTAGACACTTGGACTCCCTGAGTCTGTAGAGAGCTTGGTATTTCAAAGGTCAGTCTTGGGTCTCTCCACTTTGATGACTAATGTTAAATTGTTTGACTTGTTACAAAAATATTTAGCTGTCCTTATTTACATATTTTCATCCACAGTGCACACAGTAGGCACATATTTGTTGAACAGAATCCCTAGATGGATAAGAAGTCAGGAAGAAGAACCCAAGGCCCTTTTCCAACACATTCTCTCTCGAGAGTTGAAGAAAGGTAAAAGCACACCCTAATTTGTAGATGTTTCTGTGCATTCCTTTCTGACTTGAAACTATTCATCTGTTTAGAAAATAAAGAGAGAACACACCACACAGTGTCAACCACACAATGGGGAAATTCCAGGATCACCAAGAAAACACCATTATCCTAAGGCACACACACACACTTTACTACTGGTTTCCACACAGGAGACTTCAAGAACTTTTGTCTCCCCACCCACTGCATAACCCTCCAGAAAAGGCAAAGGCAGAATTTAGAATTTAGAATTTAAGGTTCCGTGTCTTGGACTCATATCTGCCCTGTTGGAGAAGTAGTCCAAAGACTATGTTGGCCCAGAGACATAACATAATAGGCAATATTTTTAGAATATTTAAAAGAACACTGTTGGAAAATGGGCATCAGCACTTTAGTCCTTAGACCATCAAGACTACTATTTATCATTATCTCTTTAATAAAGAGAAACCCTGGGTGTGATTGGCAAAAACATTGTTCTGCATTTTTTAACCTTATTTATACCAGTAAAGTTCTCTTCCTTCAAATGATCACTGCGTCCTGCTACCTCTCACTTATACTCAGTCTCTCAAAAATTCCCCAATGGCCAGGGAACTATGGGGGGGGGGGGGGGGGTGTAGGGGGTAGGGCTAGCAGGGCGTGTCTCAGGTCGGCTTGTTCTGTGCCTAAAGGGCACCCAACTTCCCAGACCCCTTTCAGGGCCGGCAGGGAGGGAAGCCTGCGTAGGTCACATTTTCTGATTTGTCTTTCTGCTCGCTGTCTGGCAAGGTCACCGGTTCTGGCTCGTGGCTCTGTCAACAAAACTTATTCTCTCCGTAAGGTCAACGGGTCGCACCGTGCCCCAGCCCCCTCCTCCCTGGCACTTTTGGATCCTCCTGGCCCAGCACTTTCCGGGCGCTCGGCCCCCGACGGCGCGGGCACCGTTCCCCGGCTCACCTGACCACGTTGGGGTGCTCGAAGGTCTCCAGGTGCCTCAGCACCGCCACCTCGCGGATGGTGGAGAGCGGCATGCCCTCTTCGCCGGTCTGCACCCGCACGCGCTTCAGCGCCACGAAACGGCCTCCGTTCTTCAGGTCCCGGGCCTTGAACACCTTCCCATAGGCGCCCTCCCCGATCTCCGCCACGCACTCGTACTGCTGGTCCGCGCGGCTCAGCCCGTCCTTCTCCATGCCGCCTGGACGCCGCACCGCTGGAGCGAGCTGGGGGCGCGCTCCGCTGGTTTGCGACCGCCGCTCGCCTTCCTCGGGACTCCCCGGCCCGCTCCCTGGCGCCCCGGAGCTGGGTCTGGCTCTCCCTCACCCCAGCCGACTACCGCGCTCCGGCGCTCGGGCTCTCGCGGCCGGCGGGGCTGGATGGAGCGACCTCCCCGCGGGCGGGCGGGCGCGACACTGGTGCCGCTGCGAAACTCCGCCTGCCGAGTCGCAAAGAAGCGAACCGATCCCTCCTCTTCCCTCCCCGAAGCGCAGTCCGCTGTACAGTCACCGAGCCGATTACATAGTCTCTGCCGGAGCGCGTCTCAGCCCACAATTATTCCACCTAAAAGGAGAGATGGAAGGACAAGAAGAAAGTGCAATCAGACATCCCAAACGCCTTCCTCCGGGTTCCTGCAGACTCCCCTCCTCCTCCTTCACGAAGCCCCCGTCGCTACCCTCCGCGCGCTCCTGCCTTCTCCCTGGCCGATTAATCTTCCTGGTTCTTCCGAGAAAAGCGAAGTTACTTTTCCGTCCCCGTAGGGCTGGAACCGTCTGCGCGCGGAGAGGTTGCAGGGGCCCCTCGGGGATGAGCGCGCCGCGCAGTGCCGCGCGGGACGCAGTGGAACGGGAGGGGGCGTGCCGAGCAGCCCAGAGTGTGCCGGGAGCGCGGGGGAGGGGAGGCGCCGGGCACGTCAATGTCACGGCTTAATATTTATTCCTCTATCATTGTGTTGTGTTGCTCCCCTCCCTCCCTCCCTTCCCCGGCCTGGACGCGCAGGGAGAGGGGCTCCGGGGTGCCGTGGGACGGTCAGGGGTCGCGCGCAAGCTGCTATGGAGGGACTGAGTCCACCCGTGTGGGGCCGTAGAGTGTGGGTGGGGGCCCCCAGGACCCTGTAACTCGATGCTTGGGAGTGTGCGAGAAGGGGTGGTCAGACATCTGCTCGAAAATTGCTTCCTTTCTTTCTACTTTCAGTTTTTCTACCAGGAAACATTTAAAAACGACTTGCATCACAAATAGTCTTTTGGGGGGTAAAGGAGTCTGGTTTGGAAATGGCACTCTTCCTTCGCCAACGCGTAGGACCTCCCTGGTGGAAACCCATCAGGACGGGAGAGGTGGGGTTCCCGCTATTGGGGAGTGGGTGGGTGGGCGGTGGGGTCCTGGATTGAGGGAGTCGCCCACGGGACTCCAAATGTGGGAGAAAGGGTGCTCGCCACATTTTAGCTCGTCTCTTTAAAGAATAACTTAAGGAGAAAGGTAACCACTGTAACCCGCCCTGAAATTTCTAACCGATTCCAACCCAAGTAAAACTCAATTTCCCCAGGAAAAAGGGTGGCGGTGACGTGGGGTGGGGTGAGGGGAGGAAATGCTAAGCCTCCGGGGGTGAGAGAGAAGAGGCTCCACTCCCGCGGCGGGGGCTCTTCCCCGACTCCCAGGATCATCTCCGATGTACGTAGCAGACAGAGGTTTCCATTCCCCTTTCGGCTTCAGGCCTGATGCCTTCGGCAGCCAGTCGCCCCCCCTCCCCCAGCCCTCCGCAACAAAGTGTAGGGTGGTGTGTGTGTTGGGGGGGGGGGGGGGGAATCACCTCCCCTCCCCATTCATTTTGCAATGCAGTTCCCAGGAAACCTCCAACCCGCGGCTACCGCAGCCCCGGCAGGATGTTCGCTACGCCGGCCGCGTGTCCGGAATTCCCGGGCCACCTAGGAATTACCTGCCCCGCACAGCTGGCCAGCTCGCCTTCTTCCAGGAATTAAAGAAACAAATGGCGCGACCCCCACTGCGTTCGGGCAGAGGAGACTTCAGCGAGGATGGAGCCTCTCACACGGACTCCACTCAAACTCTTCTTAAAGCGGGTAGGCGAGTCCTGGGGGAGCCGAGGAACGAGCCCCCGCCGTCTGCCCGAGGACCTGAGCCAGGCCGAGGGCCACACAGGTAGCGGAGGAGCCGCCGCCGGCTGCGCCGCCCGCCCTCCCGTGTCCCCACCCCCCCCATCCCATCCCCGCCCCTCCAGCCCCTGGCTTTGCAGCGAAGGAAGCGTCGCGGACGTCCCACCCCCGCAGGGAACTGCGCCCACTGCGCCTGCTGCCCCCGCCCGGCCCCGCACCACCCGCCCTAGCGGCCCCTCCTCGCTCCCCAGACCATCGGCTCCGGCGGAGAGAAACGGGAGCAACAGTGCCTTTACCCCCCCACCCCCCCTCCACTTTTTTTTGTTGTTGTTGTTGCTTTCCCACGCTGGCTGAATGTGACTTGACCCCATTTCAAAAAGTTTGACATAGTGCTTCAACATTTCCGCATTCCTCCGCGACTACAAAGGCTGCAGCCGCCTCCTTCTGCTTTCTGTCTCTGCTCTCTGTCTTCACACTCAATGAAATCCTTCATGTGCCTCTCTCGAAGCCTGCCAAGCACCGCAAGGGTCGCCACCAGCGCCGCGACCAGAGGCCGCACCGGGGACCACGGCTCCCGCGTGCGCGCACACACGGATGCGCCCACGTGCACACTGACCGGCGGGCTGCGGGGCCGAAGCTGCTCCCCGCGGGGTGTGCGTTAGAACTCCGATATTGGAAATTCGAAAAGTAAACTGGGAAGCTAAAGCGAACCTGCCTTGAGTCCATGCGGGGCTCCAAGCCTGGGCACTGGGCAGCCTGCGTGCACTCCTCCAAGTGTGCAAAACTCCGCCGCGGGGGTTGCCAGCGAGAAGCCTGCGTTCACGTTCACCTCGTGGTGGGAAGGTGGAGCCCACACCCACACCTCGGCGAGCGGGAGCGGGAGCTTTCGTGGGAAATCAACATGGGGCACGGGAACACATTCTCCCGCACAGAGTCCCCAGGGGCAGTGCATTTTCACCCCTAAATGTGGATTATTGTAGGACCGTCCGAGTGGAGTTTAAATTCCGTTTCAAAATCTGCATAAGGAGTGATTGTGCTTTTGCGCACGGCTATGTGGGAGCGGGCACAGGACCTGTGTTGGGCGTCCCTAGTGTGTGATGTCCTCAGTCTCTAGTCAGATTAGGAGAGACGCCTTGAGCGCCCCCAAACTGGACCCCGTAACTAGCCCGCCTTGGTTCGCAAAGGGTTAATCAAAGTGGATTCCGAGGACATACCCTCCACCCCATCAGTCACCCCCACCCACACTCTCGCTTCCGACCCCAGCCGAGGGCCCCACTCTCCCCCGGGGACCCCCTCCCCCCACCCCGCAGCCCACCCACCCGAGCGCCCAGATCCTCACCTGAGCGACCGGGCCACATCCGGCCTCGCGAGGGGGCTGCGAGTGTCAGTCCGACCTCCGCACGTGTCCGCGGCGGCGGGGAGCAGGTAACCCGGCTCGGAGGAAGGAGTCACCAGCTCGCTCTCGGCGAGGGGGTGGGCACAGCGGCGGAGGGCGGAGGGACGGCGGAGGGCGCCGCCCGCGCGGCTCGCAGGGGGTGGACGGGAGCCGTGGGGCTCCGGCCGGAGCTCGGGGCCCGAGCTGGGGAGGTAGCGGGGGCGGGGGCGGGGCGGAGGCCCGGGAGGCCGACTCTGCCCGAGACCCACCGGGCGGCAGGGTGGGGGGCTCGCGGCGCAGGGGCGAGCAAGTGTGCAAATTAAAGCCTTCCGGAGAGAGCGGAGGCGGCCGGAGCGGCGGTACTCGGAGCCTCCCAGCTCCCCAGCTCTCGGCTCCAAGTGGGGGGCGAGGCGGGGGGAGGGGGGGGGCTTAAATGAAAATTTCCGGCTTTCCCTGCAACTGGAGTGGGAGAAGCTTGCGACTAAAATCAGAAGCGTGAGGGGGATGTGTCGCCGGGAGTCGGCGGAGTTTCCACACCCAGGGTCGCCCGGAGTTGGGGTTTTGACAGAGTGAGGAGGGGGTATCAGCAGTTTGAGATGTAGACGGATGGGAAAAACACAAAACGATCGACAATAATTATGAGGGGCCCATGGGGATGGTAAATACCCACACTTTCCAAGAAACTGAAAAATCAGACCGAAAAATAATTCTTCTCTATTAAAAAAAAAAAAGTTTGGCAGGACGCCTTGCAGAAAAGAAAATACTAATCTGTCCAAGCACTTTTCACTTTCAGCATGAGCTACATTGGTTTTGTTTTCCTTCGCTTCCTTTCGGCCTCACAAAGCCCTATCTTTTCCTTTTGGACAGAGGGTATGATTTGGAAATTGTCAGGCACTCTTGTGGTTAACGATCACTTGAAGGGACTGGCCGGTTCACAATTATTAAGTGGTTAGCAAATGCTGAGGGTTCACTAAGGTATTTCTGAGGAGATAAAAAAAAAAACAAACAACAACAACACTAAAATTCAGTGTAAATAATAAAACCTCAAGATAACACACACACACACACACACACACACACACACACACACACACGAACGTGATTCAGTAGGTGCTCAGTTTGAATGCATTGTTGGAATTCTGAAATTTGAAACCTTGTAAGCATGTATCTTTACCTGCTGAGAAAACCTGAATACAATTATTTCAGGTGAAAATGCGATTTTGGCAGAAAAAAAGGAGTTTTCAATACTTTCTACCATGGAGTAAAACAAAACTTAAAATAACTTTTTTTTTTAAAAGAATTCAGTGTTGTCCAAAATTTTTATCTGTAAAATACTTGAAACCTTTAAAACAAAGCTTAAAAATTTATTTATTTCAGTGCTCTGTGGAAAATTAAAACCTAGCAAAATTCTGTTTGAATTAGGAATATTACCTCTATAAACCTTCTGATTTTTTTGAATTAAACCATATTGTTAGATTAAAATTTTACCTTTATAAAATTGATTCTAACAACAGTGTGAAGTAACAGGTTAGGTAAATAAAAATTGTTGCATTTCCACTAGCAAATATTTCTCAATGCATTATAATTTTTTTTTCTTAAAAATAAAAGTGAGTAATTGTTTCTTTATGCTTAAGATAATTCATAAAATACATTTTGTGTTTAGGAATATTTCTCCTAAAATAAAATACAATTTCTGAACAAAAAATATATTTGTAAAGATATTTATAATCTCATATAACTTTTAGACTTAAGAAAACAAATTACTGAATTTTGTATTTATATAAAATATTTATATAAAATATTGGATCACTACAAATCACTAGACTTTAAACCAGAGACATGAATGTGAATCCTCCATTTTGATCATTGTTCCAACTTATCAATGTTTTTAAAAACAAGATTTACTTGCCTAGTAATCAACACATTTATGTAATTCAGAAATAACTGTTAATAGTTAGTCATAGGAACCAACAAGTAATTGTAAGAATTTATTTGAGTAAATAATTTGTTTTAAAAATATTAAGGTGTAAATATCTTTAAAATTAACAAAAAAATGTGTTTTCTACAGTGCATTGCATTTTTAATTACTGAATTTGACAACAACCTTAGGTGGATTAGAAATGCCATAATTTAGGTTACTAGATTACTTGGTCACTGTAAAAAAATGAAATTTTATTTAATTACATATGTTAATATTGAGTGTTAACTCTTTTTTATGTCACCTGATTTCTCTGATATTGTTAGCTTGCCATTGTTCACTTTCCCTGGTTATGGTTCACATTAACATCTGGTTGCTTAAAGATTCAGACCAGGAAGTTTTACAATGGATTTTATAAAATTAGCAAATGCCAGATTGTTTTTGTTTATGGATAACTTCCTCTCTGGGTAACAGGTTATCATAACAAAATTTGTGCAAAGTTTATAAACTGTGAACCAAATTCCGACTCTTTTGTTTAGGAATCTTCGATGAATGAAAACATTACCACTCAAGAATAAATCATTATTTGCACCAATATTTTCACTCTGCATATCAGATTAGTGTAAAGTTACACATCATTTTATAAGTTTTTAAAAATCAGAACTCATGAATCTGTCTCCAAAATGATGTTGTAACTTACACTGAAAATTTTCTTAGTGTCACAGAAGAGATGTATTCCATTTGTGAATATTTCATATCAGATATTTGTAAATTTTTGTTTTCACCAAAATAAAAAATTTAAATTCTGGTCTATATTTTATAACCTTGGTTATAAAGAAATGAATACTTTATTTAAAATTAGTAGTTATATAATATATATTTAATTCTAAATGATCTCTGAATTATATTAGCTATTTGAATTTTCAAAATACATTTTCCAGAAACTCAGAAATGAGCTTTTGCTATAATCTGCACAATAATTTTAATTGGAGGTCCTTGTAAATGTATACTTTTTGTCTGTAAACCTTTTTTTCTGTATTGATTTGATAACTGTGAAATCAGTTACACTTATTTTAAACTGGGTTTATATGTGTATGTAAATGTTATCTTTGTTGAGTAATTACCATGAAAAACTTAACAGAAATAGCATAATAAAATTCAGTGCCTTTTAATGCATTCTTCCCCTATTTCCAAGGTGTTTTCTTGGGTCTTCCCTTAAAATATAATATTGAAAATTTTCTAAATATCCTAGGAAAACTCATTTGTACTACCAACATTTTTTGTTGTAAAAGTATGAACTTTAAATGATTTTTTAAAAGTTCAATCTTCTCAATAAATTATTTCCCATCAATTTGGAAATGACCTAGGTTTTTCTTTTTGGTTTTGCATGTGAACAGTGCATTGCATTTGAGCAGTGAAACTTGAAAAGATTTTGGTATTTGAGGTGAGAGGAAAAAATATATGGGGCAGCACCTTATAAATTTAATGAGAAAAAACAGACATTATTATCTATTGGAACATTCCGTTTTCATGGATTCTACTGCTCTATAATTATTGCTGGGCAACATGTCAGTACTATGTTCATATTTGTATAATTGTCATCATCTTTCCTATTTTCCCCCCGTTTGATAGACACTCATATCTTCTTTCTTCCTGTGTGTGTGTGTGTGTGTGTGTGTGTGTGTGTATCTGTATGTTCTTGGCATATTGTGACATGTTCGAAACATGTTCTAAATATCCTTTCACCAACTATATTAGAATTCTGAGTAATCAGAAAAATAACTGGAAATACACTTATAAAAGTTGGTGCTAATTACATGGAAATACCTACATTTCTTCTCCATTTATAGTATCCTGTAATTTTCACTGCCTTCTAACATTTCTTTTTTAAAGAATAAATACTTGTGCATTTCAACTACACAGATGGCCTAACAATGTTGCCATAGCTGCCTTTGGTTGAGCTAAAAGGTGTGTACAAACTTTAGGTAGACCTTGCAGATGAAGCAGTAAAAGTACAACACGGGGGTGAATGATGATAAAGTGGGATCTGGGAGGTAGAAGGAAGGTCAAAGAAAGGTACCTGGGAAAAACTTATTTTTTCTTACATAAGTTTTTATTAATTTTTAGAGAGAGAGGAAGGGAGAGGGATAGAGATATAGAAACATTGATGAGAGGGGCCACCTTCTACATGCCCCCCTCTAGGGCTAGAGCCCCAAACCCCAGCATGTGCCCTGACTGGGGAATCAAACCATGACCTCTTGGTTCCTGGGTCGATGCTCAACCACTGAGCCCCACTAGCTGGTGGGAAAGACTTCTATGAATGGCCTGGCAGCAGGTACAGGTGAAGAAAGCACATGTTGAGTCCTGGGGCCAAGAGAGTTCCTCAGTAATCTAGGTATGGCATATCCAGACAACCTGATTCTTCCAGAACGAATAGCATTCTGTGTCTATGCTATTGTGCAATAATAACCTGTCTTACTGAATGAGATAGTATAATGTATGTGTCCATATACATGTAACTATTTTATGTATCATTATGGATTTTTCCTGAAAATAATATACAATGGAATTCTTCACAGAATTCTTTGAATGCCTAGAACAAAGTATACAATACAGCTCTGCGGATCAAACATTTTACCATAAGTTGAAGAGAGGGTCCATTTTTAAAACTGTACTATAAATTTGTTCAAAGTTACCCATAGCTTCTTATACCCAGTATCTAGCACAGTAACTGGCAAGTATTTTATGTCCAATAAATGTTTGTCAATGGGAAAATTGGTTTTATGTCTTTTAGTCTGTCTTCTTTGGGGCTATTTCTTTCAATTTCCTTAAGGAAGATATGTTAGAATAATTTTTTAAATGTGATCCCAGCAAAGTGTTATGGATCAGTGTGCTGATTTCAGGACCTCGGAAATGTTTCATCTCTTCCTGCAGTTCCTTTTCTTTCAGCCCTCTTCTCTAAATTCTATCATCCTTCCAAGGCCCTGTTCCTTCCTAAAACCTAGAAGATTCCCTCAGCTGCACAGCATCCCTCTTCGCTCTAACTCCTGAGGATATCTGCTTTCTACCTTCCTAAAAGCTTGATGCTCTGCTATGTACTACCGTGAACTCCCCAAGAGTTATCTACCATGCCTTGCTCCCTGGGGCAATGCTCCAGTCCCCCCCACCCCCACCCCACCCGGCTGTGCCCTCTGGCTATAGTAGGTGGTAAACCAATGCAGCAATGGTTCTTGTCTCTCTCCATGAGTGTGACTGAGTCAAGCAAGCACAGAACAGACCAGAATAGTGTGACATAACTAGAATAACATTTAAAAAGCTGAGGATGATGTTCCACTTTGCTTAAACAGATCACCTGCTATTTGTGTGGATTTATGTTTTCTCTTGTGTTTCATATATTAGCTATTTAAAACATTTTTGTCTAAAAGAAAATGTGTTTAGATGAATTTCCGAATTTGTTGGAAAGACATATTCTCAAATCTTATCTGAAAGAAAATGTGTGTAGATAATTTTCTCCATTCCCTATCACTGAAAACGTCAATTAAACGATTTTTCTTTAAAAAGAGCAAATACTAAACTCTGAAGTAAATTAGATACTATATAGACGAGACCCTGGAAAGACTGATACTTTCATCTGTCAATATCCTCAATAACTATGTGAATATATCCTAAAGGACTGAATCCTTGATTTCTAAGTCTGGAGATGTTTTGTTCCTAGTTCTTCCTCTCTCAATGATGCTCATGGTACACTCGGGGACTAGTCACTTAACCGTTCTGACCTTTAGTGTCTATGTCTCTTAAATGGGTTTGCTAATCATTCAGAAAGATGTTATGAAAATAGCGTAGGGAGAGGCAATAAGAGTTTTACTTTCGCAAGATTGGCAGGTATAATGAAAGCTTCTGGTCAGAGGACCTGAAATTTAACCCTGAATTTGGCACAAACCACCTGTGTGACCTGGGGCAACACACCTAAACCCCTGGCCTTACAGTCCTTGTCAGTAAAAGAGATGATTCACCTGGATGATTTGTATAGCTGCTGCAGCTTAAAAATACTACTATCCAATCCAGAATTCTCTGCCTGGCGCCGTCATTAGAAAGCTGTTGTTATAAATACCCTGAATGAGAGTAGTGCTAGAGGATGCGACTCTGATGTCAGCAACCCAGACAGGGGTCTGGATTTCAAGTGTAATTGCTATTGGGGTCTCTTTAAGTTAACCCCTCTGGGTTTTCAAGACTGAACATAAATGAGGAGTTCTAGGAAAATACTGGGGAAAGTCACCAGTGCTTTTATTAGAAATAGGGAGAGAGGAGCCAGATTTTAATTTTTTGGCTGAAACTATGATGAATTAAGTTAATCAACCCTCATTAATAAAACGTGATAAGTAAATTACAATAGTATGCATAGAACTAGGATACTCGAGATTAGAAACTTTGGGTGATCACAGAAACTTTGGGAGATGTGACAGGACTCGAAGCCATTGAAAACATCAGTGGCAGCCAGTCCTCCACGAGTCAGGGAGAAATGGAGGGTCAAAGGCAATAGGCTGTGAATCTGAGGGACTCCAGCAATATTTGAACCCACAAGAGCTGCTGAGCCAAAGCCATTATTAAAATGTATGTGGAGGAACAGATTGTTGCCTCTGTATTCCTATTTTCCTATTCCTATTCACCACATTGGTCCAAATGCATGATTTTAAGGTCCTTTCTAGATGTGTAAAGGACATTTAGGCAGTTGGAACCAGGTAGTCCTGGATGGTAAACTTGACTAAACCTACCATGCGACCTTGAACTAGGTTGTTAAACTTTTAGATCCCTAGTTTCCCTCACCCCTGAAGTAGGGATACTATTATTCGCCACAATAATTTGGTGTGAGAATGATATAAACACTTACTGTGCATTTTGCACTTAGCAGACACTTAATAAGTATTAGTACACAATCAATATCCCTTTCATGAAATCACATTTCCTACTCTTTCTCTTTTTAGGAGCAGCTAACCCTTTGACTGACATGTCCTTTTTAGCTGCATACAATATATCCACCCATTACAGGAGGACTAACACTTAAACAGACCACACCTAAAATTATCTTGGGGCTTGCCAAAACCACAACTCTCTCTGGGTATGTGAAGAATGGACTGGTGGGTGGGCTATCTCACCTGAGCCCTCTCTTTCCTGTCCAGATCTTATCCCAGAACTGTTCAATCTCCTTAGTCTGTCCTTCACTGTCTTTCTCACTTTCTTCCCTCCAAGGCTCTGTTCTTCCTTTCGCCACTGCTTTGGTGTGACTCTAGGGACACTGCATTCTGCTCCTTAAATCTATACCCATAATTATTGACATGTTTCTTTAAAGTTCTGGGCTTTCTTGTATCTCTTCTTATAAGGTCACTAATCTCTTCATGAAGCCTCCGGTGGCATGGAGGATGGGCCGAGTCCCGCCCCTGTGCCCACCGCAGCCTCTCGGCTCACAGTTCCTTTCAAGGTGCACGAATTCATGCACTGGGCACCTAATATATAATAAAAGCCTAAATGACCATTATGGCAGAAAGACCAGAATGATGGGTTGTTATGATGCGCACTGACCACCAGGGTGCAGATGCTCAATGCAGGAGCTGCCCCCTGGTGATCAGTGCACTCCCACAGGGGGGGACACCGCTCAGCCAGAGGCTGGGCTCACAGCTAGTGAGTGCAGCAGCAGTGGCAGGAGCCTCTCCCGCCTCCGTGGCAGTGCTAAGGAGCAGTGAGCCAAGCAGTAAGGAGCAGTGAGCAGGCGGGCAGTAAGGAGTGAGGGGTCCCGGACTGCGAGAGGGCACAGGCTGGGCTGAGGGACCCACCTCCAGTGCATGAATTTCATGCACCGGGTCTCTAGTATTTCTATAATAATAAAAGCATAATATGCTAATTAGACTGAATAGCCAAACAACCTTCCAGACATTATTCCAGACATCCTTCTGGATGAAGCCGCTGCAGCAGGGACCAAGGCAGAGGTGGTTAGGGGTGATCAGGCAGGCAGGCAAGCAGCCAGGAGGATGAGGCAGGCAGACAGAGTGGGTAGGGGCAATCAGGCAGGCAGGTGAGTGGTTAGGATGATCAGGCAGTCAGACGAGTGGTTAGGAGCCAGCAGTCCCGGATTACGAGAGGGTGCAGGCCAGGTTGAGGGACCTCCTCCTCCCTCCTGTGCACGAATTTCATACACTGGGCCTCTAAAATATCTATCTATCTATATAGATATAGATATAGATATAGATATAGATATAGATATAGATATAGATATATAGATATAGATATAGATATAGATATAGCACTGCTTACATGATATTTCTGCATAATGTCCAATAGACATCTCAAATTTAACACATAAAACTGAAGTTTTTATTTTCTTCCCCAAACTGCTTTTCCTACACTTTTCTCCATCTTAGTACAAACAAATAAACAAAAACCCCCCCACTTTCATCTGATTGCTTAGTCCAAAATCTAGCAACCAAGTTTGACTCCTGTCTTTTTTTCACACCCTATATGCACTCCCATCAACAAATCCTGCCAGCCTTCCAGTCACACCTCGACCACTAGTGTAGCTACTTTCATCTGTTTCCTGGTCTATTGCAATAGCCTCTTACCTTACCTCCGTGCTTTTATCCTTGCTCTTCTGCCTTCTCCACACAGCAATCAAAGTGATCCTTTTACAATTGAAGTTAGATCATATCACGATTCTCCAGAGTCAAGACTCTCCAATGTCATCCCATTTCTCGCAGAGGAAAATCAAATGGTTTACAAGGCCTTACATAAACTTGCCCTACTTGACCATTACTCTGATTCTTCTTATCACTCTCCTTGCTTCTTCTGCTGCAGCCACACTGATCTCCTCGCTGTTCCTCAAACCAACCAAGCACGTCTCACACCTCTGAGCCTTCGCACTTGCTGCTTCCTCTGGCTAAAATGCTTTTCGCTCATTCATCTGCATGGCTGCCTTCCTCACTTTTTTCAGGTCTCACTCAAAAGTCCTTAGAGGAGTGTTCTCTAACCGCCCTACATGATGCATCCACTTCAGTCTCTATCCATCTTACTTCACTTTATTTTTCTTAGCACTCATCACCATCTGACACATTATAGGTTTATTTGTTTGTTTAGTGTCAGTTTCCACCCCACCTCCTGAATATAATTTACAGAAGATCAGGACCTTTGATTTATATTCTCTTGTATTACTAAAATAATCACTTGGGTACATTATGGAGACTGAATAAATATTTTAATGAATGAATGAATGAGCTCTCCTTCTATTACCTGTTAGCCTTACCACTAGCCAGTCTTTGGCTGGGTGATAGTTTATTAATGAATAACTATCTATAGCATGCACCTTTGTGCAATCCTTCTGATCCTTCTATTTTACATCCAACCCATATTCTGCTAGAGGCTTCAGCTGGGATTGTTCAGAATGGTGTTACTTAAGGATAACTAGATTTACACACATAGATAAAGTTATATCTAACATGACTATAAGTCAGTATATTCAATTAATTGAAATTGTCTCTTACACTTGAGTGTGTATGTAACAAATGTGAGTTTTAAAATATTTCTTTCTCCTCATATTAAGAGTGGGAAGCAGTTTAGAAGCCAGAGGTGGCCGGATTCATGTGTTAATCCATCCTGCTTCTTTCCTACCGTCTTATTACTCCAGGTTCTTGTGTGGCTGATGATAGCCAGTGAGGGGTAGCAGAGAGCCTCAGAGTAGGGGTTATGGAGCCAGGTTATGTTGGTTCAAATCCAGGCCCTGCCACATGTTAGCTTGTGTTCTTGGGTAAGTTACTTAGCTTCTGCAAGTCTCCGTTTCCCTATCTGGGATGACATTCTCGGTCTCTGAGGTTGTCCTGAAGATTTAATAAGTTAATCCATGAAAGCACAGGATTGGCACAGGAGAGTACATGCTAGCTATGATTACGAATATTCCTCCTGATAAGACAGCTGTCACTTCTTAGAGTTTTACTGTCCTTGTTCCTGGGCACCTGGCCCAGGATTTACTGCACGATATTCTGCGTTTAATCAGTATAAACACCACACCCTTGGAGCCCTTGTTACTAGTGTTATATGCTCAGTCTTCTTCTTTCTCTCTCCCCACTCCTTCCTTTTCTCCTTTTCAGAAGTTCCACCTTTCCGTACTTTCTTCTATATTTCCTCTCTCATACACTACACAGTCTGTTCTGGGTAGTTCTCTGTCCTCTCTTCCATTCGTCTGTTTCTTTCTGCTCTCACTCACAGAGCAAGATTTCTGGAGGAAGACCTGTCATGTCTCCAGGAAGAGTCCCCTGAAGCAAACCTTTCAGAGCTCTCACTTCCTGGGTAGAATTTTGCTCCTTCAAGCAGCCTCTGCTCAAGTTGATCAGAAATGCCATCTCAGCACTTTTAGCCCCTGTGTGGCTTAAACCAGCAGCATCCAGTGCTTTAGAAAACATAGACTTGTCTTATCAACAATCGTGGGCTAACAAAAAGCGATTGACCAGAACTTATTGTATTGCTCCTTGCTCTTAGGGGGCACCAATGAAACAATGTGGTTGCTTTGCTGCCTAGTAAAATTCGGTTCCAGTAATGATGAAAATAAAGGAAGGAAGGAAGATATGTTCAGCGGAAACTTTTTTTTTTCTCTCTTCCATTAGATTAGGAACTCCTTGAGCGAAGGGACCATTTCTGCTGTATTCATTTTTAGTGTAACGACCAGTGTCTAGCTTAGTGCCTTACTCACGATACGTGATCAGTAAATAAACATCCCCTGAATATTTGCTTTCCAAGAATTAGATAAATGTAGTAAAAAAAAAAAAAACAAACCTGAAGTTTTTTGAGTACACAAAGACTAAAGAAATGAAACCATGAATAAGGGCAGTGCTTTACGTGATTGTCATTTAGGTAGCTTTGTAAAACATAAAATCCTAAGCACTAAACTGTCACACTGATTTTAAAAAAAAGAACACAAATCTCTACAGTCCTATGAATTTTTATAGCATCTCCTCTGTGGCAATTATTACTATGAATTATAGTGATATGGAAATATATCTTAATTCTATTACTTGCAAAACTCCTTGGGGAACTAGGTTTTAACTATTGTTCCATATACATCATATTCAATACCAGTCTGCTGACTAAATTAATGAATGATTATTAAATGGTTGACATACTTCCATTCACTCAGAATGTTTGAAAAGATTTTTATATAATTGAATGGTCTTAGTAAGTAAAAGTTACTATTTATCTGATCTACCTGGATTGACATTAGAATATAAAATTAAATAAGTCAAAATTAAATTAAACCTAATGTTATTTTTATGAGTTCCAGTCAAGATGGTGGAGTAGTTTTATTGAGGTATAATTGACAAATAAAAATTGCATATTTTATGGAAAAACAAAAGGCACTTCAAGATCTTTAAGTTACCAAATTAGGAGAAACCAACTGGCCTCCTAAAATATATATATAACTTAATCTTTTGTTTTTGTCTACCAGTCTTTTACCATGCCTTTAAAAGAAACATGCTTTTTCAAGTTATCTAGTTGTATGGATTATGAATAAAAGGCAATTTTATATTTTGGTTAGAAAGATTTAAGAAGGCTAAAGTCCCTCAAAAAGTCAATATAACACTGAACCAGAGTGATTAAAATTATTGTATTTAAATTTTTCTTTAATACATTTGCATCTTGACATATTACATTTTTAGATCAATATGGTTTGTACATCTCTGCTGCTTGAGCAGGAGGAAATTATCATAATGAAAAGAGTTATTGAAAATGGTCCATGTTGTGTAATTCCCAGGATAAATGGGCTGAGTAGCAAATATTTCTGTTGTGAACTGTTTTATACCGAAATGTGCATTATTAAACCCATTTGTTGAACACATTGAAGATCGAATATCTTCCCAACCCGAAACTGGAAAATGTTTATTTGCCATTCCTCTCTTTACTCTGCTCAGATCTGGTTAGATATTGTTTCTGGGTTTTCTGGAATCCATTCCCACTAGACGGAAAAAATCATAGATGAAGAAAACAGAATTTACAATTTATAAACACATTTTAAACAAGATCGTAAGAAATTTAAAATAGTATACATAATAGAAACAGCATGTGGGAAAGCATATAGAAAGGCATGGTGGATGACTATTTTTTACACTATCATAAAGATCCTATGCATTTGAAGAACACAAAAAAAGCACATTAGTCATTAGGCTATAATAACTTGAGTGTAGCTAAAAGAATGCTCATGGTCAGGATGGTTTGGGGATGATGTTATGTGCCTTTGATTTTACAAGTATGTTACTTTATGTATACTGTGTGTTTTTATACACTTAACGGTTGTCCTTTAAAATATTATAGATGCAGTCAAATTGTTTTCTTTCATTTGGAATAATCATATGTGAGCCTGATTGCATGTTCCAATCACCACTAAAAGGAAATAAATAGTTAAAGCCTTTGCCAAAACATCAGTGGAACACCAAAACTCTAGAGTTGAAGGTAATATCAACAGCTGGAGTGGAGGGAGCAGAAAGCAGTCCCCCTCTTTGAGGATCCGTTTATTTCTTCTCCGGTAGCATTATTGATCTAGACAGAGTGTAACTGGAAGTAGGACACCTAGGTATAGATTCATTCATTTACTCATTCATTCAACAAATATCTATTGAGTGCCCACCAGCTTGGTACTAAGCATGGGGACATTTTATAAGAAGTGGGTAATGTGGTATTGTGACTTCTGGAGAGATCTCAAAATTTAAAATGTAGAATTGAAAGTCATAAATGGCGGTAAAAGTGCCATTGAAGCAGATGGAAATTGAGGGAAGTTAAGTGAAGAGACAGGTGTTATGTTGAGATGTGAAGGGGATATGAGACCAGTTATATTCCATTGCTTCAGGCAGTCTTTGCTGTGAATGATGCAGGAAAGATTTGAGGTACACTGGTGAGAATTACACGTGTCGAGCGGTTGGGGAGAATGTTCTTGCATGAATGTTGTTGGCAGTCCCAGCACAGTGGGAATGAGCATGAGTATGTTAGAGTGAGCCAGAGCACTCCAGGGTTTTCTCCAGCAGCGCTCTCGGGCATAAACAGAAAAATGGGACAGCGGGTATATTGTGGGTTTGCCCACTGACATGGTGGATTGCAAGAATGCGATGGGAACCTCAGTGTCTGAGAGGGCAATAATGGATGAGAAGAGTTCATGAATAGATGAAACTATGAAAGATTTAGTGTTTATTGAACTTGGTGAGCAGAAAGCACGGATGGGCATGGGAAGGGAAGGGGTGCCCTGGTGGATATTGGGGTTGTGTATTAAAAAAAACACACACTCAAAATGCCTGCAATGGTTAAATTCAGAGAGTGATCTTGTTGGTGCATGGAGTTGGAGGACTGCAGTTAACAAGATCATGGGACCCTACAGTTGAGATAATTGATGAGTCCCTAGCATGAATTTTGAAATTGTCAGAAGTGCTGATGAGGAATGAGGATGTGGAAGAAAATTATAAGCCAGGTGTTATATTTATTTAGAAAGGTGGAAGTGGGTCTCATAGGAGTTTAGTAAACAACACCTGTGGTGTCTTTAAGATAGTGGAACAGAGAACTGGTGTCAAATTTAAATAAGCAGAAAGAAATGGTCAGCTGAGTACTCCACAAATTTAAAGTCTGAACTTGTAGGTTGCTGGGGCAAAAATTCCCAGAGAACGAGAATTTACTTTTAAGATATTCATTTACTATATATAAACAAACAACTACATTTTTTCTAGATTCATTCAAATAAATGTTAATTTGTTGTTGATTATTTATGATTGTGAATACTGTTTTCCTATAAGAAAAATATTTTATATTTTGCCTCAAGTCCTTTCCTCAAATCTTTTTTTTTGTAGTGTGTCTTTATAGTTTCCCAGCTTTCAAGATGTCAAATAGTGGCCCTGGCCAGGTCAGTTGGTAAGAGTGTCATCCTGATATGCCAAGGTTGCAGGTTTGATCCCTGGTCAGGGCACATACAAGAATCAACCAATGAATGTGTAACTAAGTGGAACAACAAATCTTTCTCTCTCTCTCCCTTAAACCAATAAAAAAATTTTAAAAAAGTTAAATAGTGGAAGAATACACTTTCCCAAATACCAGGTACCCTAGGCTTTTTTTTTTTACATACAATAAGAATTAGATCCAATGGGTAGAACCACTGAATGAGGGAGCATGTTATTTTTCAAAGTAATCCTTTGTATCTAAAAAGAAGACAGTGTATTATTCCTCATTTTTTCTAACTAATACCAAAATTTATTTAACCTTACTTATATAATCATAGTCTTGAACTAGTTTTTGAAACCACCATTATATTGTATATATAAAATACAACTGATAGGATTATTGAAATGTGTGCCTTTTGCATTAGAATAGAGAACACAAATTTTTATGAGTTTTCTGACATGTGAATAATGGTCTGATTTATAAGCATGCTTATATATTTATAGATAATCTGATTTTTGCAAAGCCAGTTTCTTGCATGAATAGCTATCTAATTTATTTACAAAGCATAGTGAATGCTACTTAAATCATAATATAATGAATCTCTTCCAAGAAAATTCTTTAGTAGGGGCAGTATATTGTAGCAGTAAAGGTTGACACTGAAAACACCTGTCCTTTACAGTTACATGCTAAAAGGCAGGTATTCTTACATTTATTATGCTTACATTTATTATCACTACTATAATACTTTCCTGATAACTTGAAAGATTTCATAACAGCAATATTGTTTGTACTTTATCACTAACAGCAAATAAACTCTATTCATTCATTGGGGTGACTTTATTACTCTTCAATCCTTATTTAATGATACCAAGTGCATGGAATTCCAAAGTAAGATATTACCACTTTCGTACTTTCCCTCTTGCAGTGTTAATTCTTCTATGGAAGATGGTCATCTTGTCTGTTAGATCCTTCTCTAAGTCTGACTTTGTTTGATATGAGATCAAAGGGCTTTGATTTCCTATATCAATTAGGCTGGCTGTCTTGTCTCAATGACATTAAGTAGCCTCTGGAGACTAGTGACACCAGAGCAGGCGTCCTTGAGCTGATGGTTAGCATACAGTATGGCTGTCTTAATTCTTTCTAAATAACTAGAGGCCCGGTGCATGGATTTGTGCACATTGAAATTAGGGTCCCTTGCTCTGGCCTGTAGGGATCGGGCCAAAACTGGCAGTCTAACATTCCCCGAGAGGTCCCAGAGTGCAAGAGGGCACTCTGCAAAGTTGCTGTTGCTCAGCAGCTCCTGTGTTGAGCATCTGTCCCCTGGTGGTCAATGTGCATCATACCTACTGGCTGGTTGGCTGGTCTTCTAGCCTTTTATATATATAGACTAGTAGCCTGGTGCACGAAATTCGTGCACTGGGGTAGTTGGGGGGAAAAGGGCCCCTCAGTCTGGCCTTCACCCTCTCCAATCTGGGACCCCTCAGGGAATGTCCAAATACCTGTTTGTGCCCACACTTTTTTTTAAGAGATAAAAGCTCCATTGTTGTTTCTTTCTTATGCTTAAAACCATTGGAATTAGTAGGTATTCAAAGTGTGTATACATTTTGGGGGGACACCCTGTATATCTCTAGTCAGTGGTGAAAGAAACCAACAGCAGATTTGGAACCCCCAGACAGGGAACCTCGCTCACTCCCCACTTGTCTCCCCACTTCACTTTACACCTTCATGGGCAGCAGGAGAATCAACGTTTTCTCTCATTAATTTGGAAAAGCACGTCCTGTCACCCACTGCCTGGCAGGAGTGCGCTAGGTCCCAAGCAAGCGAGGCTCAGTCAGGGCAGCCTTTGCTCATGGGTGCTGGCACCCAAAGTGCACATTCCTATTCTACAGTCGCCCCGACTATCCCACTGTTTCACTGAGAGGATGGAATTCCTCTCCATCTTTGGGTTCTTGACCTTGAACGCTGACCGAAGGCACCTCAATGAGGGCCTCCCGCGCCCACCAGGTGTGTCTGTCTGCATCTGCTCCCACCTCAGCACCTGCATTAACCCCCTAGAGGTGATCTCATAGCTGCACTGGCCTCCGTGGGAACAGGGCATCACTACTCCGCCCTCTCACTGTCATCTCACAGGTGCCCACCCTCAGCACCCAGAACACCCAGACACTCTCCAAAGGACGTGAGCGCATCAGAGGGGATGTGTGCACATCCTGTGGGGGTGGTAGGCATGCTGGGTGGATGGAAGTGCGGTGAAGAAGCGGGGGGAACGTGTGCACGCCTTGTTTTGCAACTGTTGCAGGCGCGGGAGGGTGACAGTGTGCTGGGGGATGTTTGCACGCCAGGGGGGGATGTGCACACTAGAGGCCTCTGGCTTTGCAGATCTACAAACCCCCGTGGTGCGGCCAGGAGGACGTCAGTCTGGCCCACCACGGTGGCTGTCCCTGCGATCCTGCACCTTCTGGGCCAGGAAGCGGATCTTGCACAGCCACTCCTGGGCGCTGATGGCCTGCAGGTGCTACTTCAGCTCAGCCTGCAGGCTCCGCTTGGCGCACTCACAGCTGTCACCACCGCCATGTGGGGAGTACAGGTCGCCCTCCACCGGCCTGCCTCCCCTGTCCAGAGGCTCTCTGTGCTGCTCACCTGCCCAGAGTGACTAGGGCTGGGTGGAAGCCAGGCGTCCTGCCCTGCCCAACCCTGGCTGATCCGCCCCTGTACGAGCTGCCGCCCCGCCGGGAAGGGTCATGGATCTGGGTCCCAGACCGCGGACAGCTTCAAGCACTGCCCCCGCCCACCAGGTCATGGATCCGGGTTCCAGACCGTGGACAGCCTCAAGTGCTGCCCCCCTCCCGGCAGGGTCACAGATCCGGGTCCTGGGACAGCGGACAGCCTCAAGCGCTGCCCCCCACCCGGTAGGATCACAGGTCTGGTCCCGGACCACGGACAGCCTTGCCCGCTGCCACCTGCCTTCAGTATGCAAATTAGCGGCCATCTTGTTGCTTCAGGGTGAGGGTCCCCACTGGGGTGCCTGGCCAGTCTGGGTGAGGGGCTGAGGGACGTTTTCAGGCTGGCGGGCGACTGGAGCTCCCAACTTCTCCTTTTCTTTTCTTTTCTTTTTTTTTATTCTGGGATTTATTTACCTTCTATGGGTGTCACTGGAGCTGAGAGCCAGCTTTAGCTCTGAGGCCCGGCTGCAGCTCAGACCTCGGCTGCTGAAAGCAGGGATCTGGGTTTGTTTGGATTCTATAATTGAAACAATGTTGCGGTCCTGCTGGCTGAAGCCCGGCTGGCCAAAAGCAGGTTTCTGGGTTTTGTTTAACTTCTATATTTGCAACATTGTTTCTTAGAGTGCAAGCTCAGAGGCTGGCAGCGGCAGGCGGGGAACCTTGGCTTCCTCCATTACTGGAGCAAGCAAGCCTCCTGTTCGCTTCAGCTGCCTGGCTGCTGGCCGCCATCTTGGTTGGCAGTTAATTTGCATATCGCCCTGATTAGTCGATGGGAAGCGTGTCGGAGCTACGGTTAATTACCATGTTTGTCTATTATTATATAGGATAGTTTGTCTAGTCTGATGTCTTTCTCTTACGACTGTGTCCCTGTCTTATTTGTTCAGAGCAACCATGCAGCTCATGCCAGAACTGATAATCAGTGGTTTGAGTTTCTAAAAAGTCTGTAGAGACACATGGATTCTCTCCTAGAGTCAACATGTTTCCCATACTAAGGAAAGGTCCAGCTTTTTTGTTGTTTCTTTGACCTTTTGTAGAATATGAAGTACCAGAATATTTTACTCCAAATAAAGTCTAAATCCTATATCCAGAATTTACCCCAAAGTTTCTTAAAGGAAGCATTATCAAAAACATTTGTTGAGCCCTGGCTGGTGTTACTCAGTTGGTTGGGCGTCATCCCGTGCACTGGAAGGTTGCTGGTTCGATTCCTGGTCAGGGTACATGCCTGAGTTGCAGACTCTATCCCCAGTGGGGGGCATGCAGGAGGCAGCAGACCAATGTTCTGATCTCATATCAATGTTTCTCTCCCTCTCTCTTCCTTTCTCTCTAAAAATGAATAAAAAAATAAAGGATTTGGTGAGCCCCAAGCAAAGCTATGTAAACTCTACTACAATGTAGATTCTTCTGTATCTAGAAGTTTATAGTCTGAATTTTCCAGAGTCATATTTGATCATGTTTTTTGAGATAAGGCTTTCATTATCTCGCTAGAGAAAATTAAGCAATGTTTTTTAAAGAGTAAACAAGGCACTGGCATTTACTAACAACATTCTTTCTTCAGCATATTCAATCTCACTTCACTTTAAGAGAGTTCTTAGCCAGCTGCTTCAAGAAAAAAGCGGTTGTCAGGCATAAATTCACTGAGTTTGCCTTCCTCATCATCTTCAGACTCCTCTAGGCTTCAACCTATTCTTCCCTTCTTCCCCTTTATCCCAGAAGAAAAATCTCTACCCCTTTCTAAGACTCAGGCTTCCTTCCACCTGTGCCTCAAAGATCTGGCTTCCTCTGTGTCTCCCCTGATACTCCTGTTTTTGACCCATCCTTTCTCTTCTTGGTACACATATGTGCTCAAGACTCCACCAGACGTTAAAGAAATACAACACAGTGACAAAAACAACCTCTCTTTTTCTAGCTCAACTTCCCCTTTTTCTGGGCTAATGCCTTACGTTTTACTTTTTCTTCATCATTAAATTCTTTTTAAAAAATTTAAATTCTTTATTGTTTAAAGTATTACATAAGTCTCCTTTTCCCCCATTGATCTTTCCCCAGCCACTCCCACCCCCTAGCACATGCCCTCACCCCCCTACTGTCTGTGTCCATTGGTTATACTCATATGCATGCATACAAGTCCTTTGGTTGATTTCTCCCCCCCCCCCCCCACCACCACCTCTCCTGCTTTCCCTCTTAGGTTGGATGGTCTGTTCAATGCTTCTATGCCTCTGGCTCTATTTTTGTTCATTAGCTTATGTTGTTCATTATATTCCACAAATGAGTGAGATCATTATGATATTTATCATTCTCTGACTGGCTTATTTTGCTTAGCATAATGCCATCATTAAATTCTTAAGAAAGAAGACTATGGGACTTATTTTGTTAATTAACACTATTCTCTTTTTAACCCACTACCATCTGATTTCTGTCCCTATCCCACTGCTCTCACCAAGGTGGATAAGAACACTCAGTTACCAATCAATAGACACTATTCAGTTCTCCTACTTTCATATCTTTTCCATTTACTACTAACTATTGGTTTCTCTAATGGAAAGTATCTTCCCTTCTGAGTTCAGTCTCACTTGCATCTCTTGGTCCCCTTCATATATCCTTCTAGGGATGTGCCTCTTCCCTTACTTTCTGTCCCTCTCTCTATCCCTTTGAAGTTGTCATTCCCTAGGGTTTCTTTTTCATCCTTCTTTCCTCCTCCCTCTCACTTTTCCCCTACTCCTAGGCAATCTCATGATTTGGCTTGACTTCTCCTCCAGCCATAGATCTGCATGTCCAACTACTTATAGGAATTCTCATTGAGGCATCTCAACATTCAGCACAAGTACAGGATTGACATGGCACGCTCCCTATGGATTGTTCACACCAATTTCTATTCCCATTCTTCCTGGCTCAGTAGGACCCCATTATCCTCCAGGTGTCCAAGAGTGAATCATGACCCTCTATCTTACCTCTTTACTTCCTCTCAGTTCTACATCCTGAGAAGCTTTCTTCTGCACCTTCATTCTTCATTTCACTGCTTCAGTCTAGATCACAGCTCATCACCTCACACCTGGAAGGTTGCATCCAGGCTTTTCCTTAGTCATATATCTATATGTCACTACCAAGAGTAAGGACTTTCTTCAATTTCCAGCTGCCTTCAGGATGTACTTTAGTCCAAACTCCTTAGGGTGGCATATGATTCCCTTCAGAATATCTTTAAGTCTAGTTTTCTAATTAATTTCTGGTCTCCCACCCTCATATGCCTTCACACACACCAGACTGTTCCCCATCTATGCCTTCAGAATAGGAGCAAGGTGCTCCTTTCTCATGGTATGCTAACTTTTCTTCTCTCCTCTTCTCTGTCTGGCACATCTTGATTTCTCTTTTTATATAGAGCTCCAATATCATCTCCTTTCTACTGCACGAGTCCTCATGGACCACAGCCCTCACTCCATTCCCAAAACTTCTACAATATTAAGTGTTCTGCCTTTGGTGTTCCCAAAGCATTTTGTGCATACTTCCATTTGAAGTCCTTGTCTCATTGTCTTATAGGTACTTGTCTACTCATCTGTCTCTCCCAGCAGACTACCAGCTCCTCTAAAGCCATGCTCACCTTTTCCCCTATGCCAAAGATGCTTCCCAAGCCCGGACTGTGACTTCAAGATGAAATGGAGAGCCTTGGCTGACCGCCTCGGGCAGCATTAATAGTCTTCTATCCTCCTACAACTTTCTATTCATGTTCTCGATTAAAGCAATTATTATATTGAAGTTACATGTTTACTTTTCCATCTCTTCTCGCTAGACTGAGAGTATCTCTAGAGCAGGGACCTCATTTTTTTTTTTAGTACTTAAAACTACAAAAATTTATTTTTCATTCATAACACAGTGTGAACTGCCAAGGGCTCTTGTTCAGTGCAGTTACTCAGGACTTATCCTAACAGAGATACCCCTCAACACATGCTTTCACAATTGCTGTGGTGAAGGAGGAGCGGGGCTGGAGAGTTGGTCTGCAGCTCACCAGTGACACATGGCACGGACCTCATCTTATTCATCATTGCCATCCAGATGGTCAGCACAGTGTCCAAAACACAATAGCCAGCCAATAAAAGTGTTAAATAAACTGTCAACCCCCTAAGCCAGTGATGGCAAACCTATGACACGCGTGTCAGAGGTGACTCGCAAATTCATTTTTTGGTTGATTTTTCTTTGTTAAATGGCATTTAAATATATAAAATAAATATAAAAAATATGTCTTTGTTTTACTATGGTTGCAAATATCAAAAAATTTCTATATGTGACACGGCACCAGAGTTAAGTTAGGGTTTTTCAAAATGCTGACACGCCGAGCTCAAAACATTCGCCATCACTGCCCTAAGCCTTTATTATTTGCATTTGAGGTTTTTTTTCTATGTCATATGGTGCTTCTGTGTTTTGTTTTTATTGAGGTTTTGGTGCTTTTGTTTTGAACAGCTAGAAAGGATACAGTTTATTAAGTGCTTATTAATTTACTATGAACACTTTACATATATGACCACCACCTGCATAGATAACTGGAAAAATCTCAATTGCCAGAGAAGGATCATATTAAACGTTAGAAAACAATCTTGATTTGTGAAAACTGAGCCCTGAGAGAGTCCTGAATTAAAAGGAAAGGAGTGAACATATAAAGTGATATATAGTGCTTACTCATGGCACTGGAATGCCAATACATGTGTAACATCCCACACCCTGGAGTTGTTCTTTTTAAAAATAATTATTCATGCCATCTATTAGAAAAGTGAGAATCAAAACTAAGGTAACTGAAGCTACTTAACAAATTTGTGTTAAAAACCAAGGTAAAACTGCACAAAAAATCCTGTTAGTTCCAAGAACCATAGTGTTTTATAATATGTCTTCCTACTGGTATTTTCCTCATAACCACCAAGTTATGGGCCAGAAGAGAACATAACCACATTTTGATCCCCTGAAGTGGGCTTAAGGGTGAACTGGGGAAAAGTTATGGGGAAGCAAAGATCAGGAGACCCAGCTCTTTTCTCCTCCCCCACATTTCTCTACCATTTTAGGTTTACACAGATAATGCACGTTCACTGTATAAAAATCAGTCAACATGGATAAGCCCCCTGGGCTATAAATTGGAAGATTGATCTGAGTGAGCCTAGTTTCAGAGTCCCCATCTTCTATGTACTAACAAACTGTGAGTTATTTTTTGAACTCTCCCTTACCTATTAACTTTAGGTGATTTAAATCACTAGTAATATGAATTTAGTAATTATGTTAAATAACTCCATATTTTCTTTTACATGGTGAATCCCCTAAAAATAGGGCTGTTCGTGCAAACCCTGTGCTACAGACATCACTGTATTCTTCCCTTTACTTTTTCTTTTTTTCCCCTTGAGTCATGTTGTGCTGTGTGATGGGTATTTCCAACCCATGTACATACATTTTCACTTAGCCCATATCCTGTTTCCTACACTCCTCTAATCTTTACATATGAATCATTCAAAATTTTACCAATTCCAGAAATTACACTTACTTTTCCTCCCTTATTTGAAATATTTTTAGCATTCCTCCTAAATGAACTCACCATTGCTCATCCTAATTTGCATAATTATAGTTGGCTCTTGAGTAATTATCAATACTTTTTGTTTTTTTTCCCCTTGCTCATCTTCTCTACTTTTTGTAGAGGGTGGGGAAGTAGGGGGTAGTTCTCTCTCTGAGAGAAGGCATATGGCTGTGAAGGCACTTCTATTTAACATTAATTATCTATTGGGCATTGGCTCATTTTAAAGAGTGTTAGGCAGGTTGGGATCTGAGAAGGGAGGAACCAGGGTGGAAAGCAATTTGTCTGCATTAGAAAAGAATTGAGATGGACAGGAGGTACTGTTACTGTTACATGAACCACACATTTGGAGGTTCCAGTTCTCTGTGTGCCTCATTGTCATTCATAAATGGGGGGAAAACACAGGAGTTCCCTGAGAGGGCCACTTTCTGTTGTTCCCCTATTACAGTGATGGCGAACCTTTTGAGCTCGGCATGTCAGCATTTTGAAAAACCCTAAGTTAACTCTGGTGCCGTGTCTCATATAGAAATTTTTTGATATTTGCAACCATAGTAAAACAAAGACTTATATTTTTGATATTTATTTTATATATTTAAATGCCATTTAACAAAGAAAAATCAACCAAAAAAAATGAGTTCGTGTGTCACCTCTGACATGCGTGTCATAGGTTCACCATCACTGCTAGGTTAGGCATTTCTATGATGTGGAGTCATTATGTAAAGTATCCCAAGCCCTAGATGGCAGTGGGGGTACATGTTAGGAATGTACTTGAGTTGCTTGAGGAGAGAACTACAATGTTGTGGAAAGAGCATTGGGTTGGGGTCACAGAACTTGGTTCACACTTCAGCTCTGCCATTTACTGGTGTGATCACTGGAAGCCATTTAAGCTTTTCTGAGCCTTATTTTCTTCTTATGTAAAATGGGAATAATAGTACCAAACTCATATTTCGAGGATTTAATGAGATGATGCTTATGAAATGATTATGTAAGCTGGTGGTTCTCAAACTTTAGAGTTTTTGATTCTAAAGTTCTGGAATGGAGTTCAAGATTTTACATTATATTTCCAATAAATTCACATGGGAAGCCTGCTGCTGCTGGTCTGAGGGCCAGAATTTGGAATAATCCATAACGCACTGACAGGTGTTATTTTTTGATGTTATAGTTATTCTCCAAGAAAGAACACTACCTTTTACATATACCCTCAGAGAAATGAGAGAGGCAATGGTGATCACCTGTGAATTAAAGAAAAACTTTGGCCGGCTGATCGACTACATTACAAAAATGTCTAAAACTATTGAATTTGTTGGGGGAGGGGTATTAAACACATAATTAGGCACACTTTGAGTTTATTTAAATGTTCATGCACCTCTGAATTCACTGGTTAACAGTACTTGACAGGAAGTGGAAGTACAAAAATAAACAAGAAAGGCTCATCTCGTGGCATTGCTGCCTTAACTGAACACAGGAAGTCCTGGAAATCTTGCAAGACTGTCTGTTCCTTCATGATGTCTAGTCTGATTTCAAGGCCCCAGTGTACTTTATGTTTGTACTCAGGGTTCTCCAGAGAAACAGAACCAATTGGAATCTCTCTCTCTCTCTCTCTCTCTCTCTCTCTCTCTCTCTCTCTCTCTCTCTATCTCTATCTCTCTCCCTTTTTCCCTCTCTCCCTCTCTCATCTATCCATCTCCAAGGAGATATATTATGGAGGCTGAGAAGTCTAGACCCAGGAGAGCCTATGCTATATTAGTAGCTCCGGTCAGGGTCTGAGAAACAGGAAAGCCAATGGTGTACATTTCATTCCAAGTCTGAATTCAAAGGCAGTGAAAGACCCATGTTTCAGCTCAAAGACAGTCAGGCAGAAAGGGAGAGAATTCTTTTTTATTCGTATTTTATTCTATTCAGATCTTCAATGGATTGGACCAGGCCCACCCACACTGGGGAGGACAATCTGTTTTACTCAGTCTACTGCTTCAAATGTTAATCTCATCCAGAAACACTTTCACAGACATACTCGGAAATAATGTTTAACCTAATATCTGGGTACCCCATGGTCCCATCAAGTTGACACATGACATTAACTGTCACAATGTTGTTAATGAATATCTGAAAGGAGCTACTTTCAGTTTGATTATCATTAGCTTTCCAGTCTATAATGCTGCTTCAAAACATGTGATATACAAACTTTAACTGTGGCTATGTGTACAGCCAGTCCCATATTCTAGTTGTCACACATTTTACAGTAAAATATTTTAATGGACTACTTACAACTAAACATCCAAGATCTGGAAACAACCCAAGTGCCCATTAGTAGATGAGTGGAGAAAAAGGCTGTGATACATTACACAATGGAATACTACTCGGCCATAAAAAAAAAAAAATGGAAATCTTACCTTTTGGGACAGCATAGATGGAGTTGGAGATTATTATGCTAAGTGAAATAAGCCAGTCAGAGAAAGACAAATACCATATGATCTCACTTATGTGTGGAATCTAATGAACAAAATAAACTGACAAACAGGAGGGGGATTGGCGGACTGGATGAAAAAAGGTGGAGGGATTAACCAAAAAACATACACGTATAACACACAGACACAAACAACAGTGTGGTGATGGCCAGAGGGAAAAGTGGTGGTGGGGGGTTAGTGAGGTGGGAAAAAGGGGGTGGGGGGAAATATGGGTAGAAAAAGTTTCTGCTTGGGGTGATGGGTGCACGATGCAGTATGAAGACAATATTGTATTGAGTTGTACACTTGAAACCTATATGGTTTTGAGAACCAATATCACCCCAATAAATTCAATTAAAAAACACAGAAAATTTGTGTAATAATAGCCAGGGGCTGTTATCAACTATCACCATTATTATATTTATTACAAGAAAGGTGATGCTAACAGATCTGACAGAATATAAATAATGTTCAATATTTAAATACAGGGGTGGGCAAAAGGAGGTTTACAGTTGTAATACAGAGAAATAATCCAACAATTAATCAATAATAATACAAGAATAAACTGTTTTACATACCACTGTAAACCTACTTTTGCCCACCCCTGTATGTTAAGAATAATTCAGAATCACTTACTTATTTGTTGTCACAAATGTGTCAGAGTCTAGACATTCAGCCTTTAGCACTGAAGTACCATCTTCTGAAAATTGCTGTAGACATCCCCCCGACCCCCATCCCAGCTAATAAATGCAGCCGTGGAATGACAGACACAACATAATATGTTCCTGGAATCCCAGGAGGTATTTTAAAATGCAAATATTAAAATAGCCACAAAAGTTTCATGTTCATTTATAAGAGTGATGAAGAAAAATTTCCTACCACAGCACAGTAAGAAGAAAATGTTGAGTTTATTTGTGCATAGAGCTTTTTTGAATATGGCATCTTATTGTGGTAGGCTTCCTTGCTTTCCATCTCACCGATTCCCTCCTTGACAATGGACAGCTATTTCCTTTGTAACACAGAAACGCTCCCTTACAGAATCTTTTCCCACAGCTGGCTTTCATCACTTCTTGATAGGTACCTAAATATTTCAGTTTCTTCCACTTTATTTTCCCTTAACAATAACTGCTGCCCAATCAAATCATGTCGTCTCCTGCATGAGTATTTGCGATATTGAATGAGTGTTTATCAAGCACCATTTAGAATTCCCTATTTTCTCTTGTTTGGCATTTTCATAGACTCTTGGTCTCAATTATGCTTGGAGGTTCAAGTTTCTCTAACCATTTTAAAAGTTAGAGTTCAAAATTCATTGTGGACTTTTCTTTTGTCTTGCCCTATAGAGATTTTTGTGTGTAAATAAAAGACCTCAAAATCTAAGGCTTACTGCAGGACAGAGCTCCAACTGACCCAAGGTGGTGTGCCCCAGACCCCCATGTCCCCATTCGCCCCTTTCAGCTTCTCACCCCGAAGACCAGTGGCCAGATTTGACCATGAGCTACTCACATTACTCCCAACCTGCAAGTGGCTCCCCCGCTAGTTGTACTAGGTCTTGGCCCCTGGAGAGATGCTGGCTACCCTTTGGCCCAACATGCCCCCTATTGGGCTGGATAACTGGCTAACTACATACACAGGGCAGTTCAACCAGGACTGCCTCTCTGGAATAGCAGCCAACAAGTCCAGCATGATACCCAACGTGCCAAACCTGCACCTTGGGGCCCCAGGGATGGTTACCCTCCTATCCCCCTGGGAGTTTTGGGCAGCCCCCTTCCACTCAGCAGCCAGTTGCTCCATATGGAATGTACCAGCCCCCTGGAGGAAACCTGCCATCTGGGATGCCTTCAGACCTGCCATACCCAGGGACCCCTGTACCAGGCCAGCCTATGCCACTTCCTGGACAGCAGCCCTCAGAGGCCTACCCTGGGCATCAGCCAATGACATGCCCTGGGCAGCCACCAACGCCACCTCCTAGGCAGCAGCAACCGCAGCAACAGCTGGTGCTAAGCTTCCCAGGACACTAAGGGTCTGGGACCATCACCCTTGCTGTGCCCTCAGCCCACCTGGAAAGCAAGGCACCATCTCAGATGCTTTGACACCTTGCAAGAGGCCGGGGTCCTGCAAAGGGTTATGAAAGGCTTTGGGACTAAGGAGCAGGTCATCATGGACTGCCTGGGAGTCGCTCCCCAAGCAGCGACAGCAGATCCTCCTGTCCTTCAAAACAGTTTAAGCAAGGGAAGGATTTGATCAAAGATCTGAAGCCTGAACTGTCAGGAAACTTTGAGAAAACCATCTTGGCCATGATGAAGACCCCAGTCTTTTTTGATGTTCATGAGATAAAGGAAGCCACCAAGGGGCTGGCTTTGATGAAGCCTTCCTGATGGAGAGCCTTGCCTCCCACAGCAAGCACAGCCGGGAATTGAGCAGAACTTACCAAAGAGAATTAAAAAGACCCCGGAGGAGGCCATTCACAGCGACATGTCGGGGCACTTCCCGCACGCCTCATCTCTCTCTCAGGAAAACGAGGATGAAAGCACACATATGGACATGTTGCTTGCTCTACAGATATGTCCTCCTGGGAACAGATGGGTCCAAGTTCAATGCAGTCCTGTGCTCCCAGAGCTTGGCCTACCTGATGGCAGTTTCAATGAGTATCAGTGACTGATAGGTCAAGACATTGAGAAGAGCATCTGCTGGTATATGTCCAGGGACCTGAAGCAAGGCATGCCGACTGTGGTGAAATGTCTCAAGGATATTCCTGCCTTCTTTGGGCCATGCGCGGAGTAGGAACAAAGGGCCAGACCCTGATGAATATCATGGTATCTCACAGCGAGATGGACCTTCTAGACATCAATCGCTGTACCGTGACATCATGGGAGACACCTCGGGGGATTACTGGAAGATTCTGCTGAATATCTGTGGTGGCAAGGACAGAGTGATGACTGGTGACTCACTTCTGTCCACCTGCCAGCAACAGTGGTGCCAGGAAAAGGCCAAAAGAATGTCTGTTTCCATCAAACCCACAAAATAACCTCCCAGGTATCCCAGTGCTGACAGTCCTTGGAGCCTTGGCCCTGACCTCCACTCACCTCTCCTGATCTTATGTTGTGCTCCTGCTGAAGGGCCTGGGAACTCTCTCAGGATGCTTTTTCCTCCCCACCCCTTAGTCTCTTGCTGCTAAAGTAGATGTTTTGTTTCCTGACTCATTCCCCTTTGCTTGTAGCTGAGACACTGGGCTTCATTTTAGTCATGTAATTTTAATATTATTTATAGGTATTTTTTGTAGTCATTGCCAGACAGGTGCATACAAGTCCCTCTGTTGCCACACACATTTCAGGTGAGAGAGGTCAGGTGAGGCAGCGTCATGTCCTCACTGAGGGGAGATCTGTAAGGATAATCTGGATCTGGTGAGAATGTGTCATGAGCTTTGTTATTGCCAAACTCACTGCTTTTTAGAAAAGAAAAGACAAGACCAGAAAGTCATCTGTTCCTTCTTCCATGTAAAACACGAAAACAAAACCAGCTCCCTGCTAGTGGCAGGGGTTCTTGTAGTTGAGAATGTGCCTTAAACCTGAATGGTGGTAGCCAAAAGCTGTTTCTAAATTAAAGTCAGTCAGCTCTGGAAAAAACAACAACACACCTGAGACTGACTTTGTAACTTGTATAATAGATTGTGCAATTTATAAATAGTATTCAAACATGTGGTACAGAAACAAATATTATGTTTTAAAATGGCCACCAATGATAATAACAACTAATGCTTATTTTCTATTTACTACGAAGTAGGTGCTTGACTAAATAATTTTAATGTGTATTAATTTATTTCATCTTTCCAACAACCCTAGAAGTTATTAAGTGCTCTACTGCCCTTGATGTTCATGGGCAATCTCAGTATGATTACAATAGTTTGAGTTGAATTTCAGGTATTTGTAACCCAAGGAGTATTATCTATGTCAGCATGATACATGTTATCATGTTTGCATGTGTCTTTGTAGGTGTGCCAAGCAGGGAGATTAGGCAGAAAAGGCATGTGCCCTGTCTGTCCTATACCCATTTACATTGACTGAATTTACAAATCTCCAGAGAAAACTCCTGGGCATGGGGAAAACTCCATGGGGCCAGGAAGCTAACTTGCAAGGATTTCACTTGCATGGCCCCATGGGAAGAACTTGACCTTAAGAGAAGAAAATCTGAAGATCTTAATAGATATAACATAAATATGATTTTAAAACCAAATAATATAAAATGTTATTTGATAAAAAGTCTCCCTACCATCCTTGTCCTCCATCTGACCAATTCTCACCCAGCCCCTCCCACTGAGAGCCACTGTCCTTCATTTCTTTTGTAAATTTCCAGTTTCTTCATATACAAGCAAAAACAAATATAGATTCTTATTTAACAAATATAGATTCTTATTTACCTTCATTTGTTTACAAAGGTAGCATATTTTGCATACCTTCTACACCTTGCTTTTTTTGTGTGTGAGGTATTTTTTTTTTTTATCTTGGGCTTCTTTCTCTATTGGTATAAGAAAGCTTCCTCATTCTTTTCCACAGCTGTCTAATGATGGCATATCATCATTTATTTAAGCAGTTTCTTTTAATGGACATTCGGGATGTTTCTAATTTTGGGCTATTAACAAACAATGCTATAATGAAAAAAAAACTTTGCTTAAAAATCATTTCTCTCCTGTGCCTGAATAGCCGCATGATAAATTTCTCCATAGGTAATTCTGAGTCATTAGTGGCTTTTGTTATTTGAAAGTGAACACCTAGCTATCTTCTCTATGGAAATGGTAGGAGAAAGGATGTAAATGTATAGAGCTAAAAAGAGCTATAACCCCTTAGCACCCAAGCCCCTGTGGTGGGAACTGTCTTAGAGAGCCCAACCCAGGAAGAAAGATCATGTTTGTTTGTTTTTTATCACTTTCAGAGGATGGATGAGTATGGGTTTTAAAAGTTGCTGAAGAGGTAATACTGGAGTAGAGAGAGTGGCCCAAGGGAAGCATGGGCTAGGGTTCCAATGTGAAGGCAGGACTGTGTTCTTGGGCTGCTGAGGTTTGAGTAAAACGTTGCAAAGATTAGTGACCCCAGGTGGCCCTGGGGCAAGGGGTGGCACAAGGGCATCTCTTTCTCACATTGTCACATTTTTCTCACCTGGTACGAACAAGCTAGCAAAAGCCATAGGACTATGAAGCCTGGTGATATTTGGGTAATATATGCTTAGAAAGGGCTTGAAGAATAGAAATATATTAGTGAAGGAGTTCAGGGTAAAAGTTAATGCCCCACTTTGCCCAGCTCTTAATGTTAACAAATGTTAATCAACTCTGTTGAGAGTTGATGTGTATCTTCTCTGATTTTTTCATATAGGTACATATATTTACCAACAGCAATGATTTTTTATTGTATAAATAGGATAATTCTATATATACATGTTATTTTGTAATTATCAGGTTTTATTTTAAATACATATTTTGCAGATCTTTCCAAGTTAATATATGAAAGTCTGCTTCAATTCCTGATTTGGGGCTACTACAGAAAATGCTATGGTAAATACCTTTGTACTTGTCTCTGGGCATATATGTGGGTGCTTCTCAAGGACTAACTAGTTGTAGAAGTCCTGGACTGAAAGGTATGCACATCTAAAATGTTGATGGGTAATCCTTATTGTCTTCTAAACAAGGCTTTATTAGTTTGCTGTCTTGCCAACATTATAGAAAAGAGACTGCTTACATTCTTATGAATATTGCATCTTATAAAATCTTTAAAATTTTGCTGATTATATTTTAAAATTATATCACATTGTTGTTTTAGCTTACATTTCCTAGGTTATGCCTATGAAAGAGATGTTGAAGGCGTATTTCTTCTATAAACTGCCTGCTTATTTCCTTTGCCTGTTTTTCTAATAGGTAGTTGTCTTAATTAATTTGAAAAAGTCCTTTAATGTTCTTATGTCTGTTACAGATGTAGCAAGTATTTTCTCTTTGTCCTTTAACTTTGAACCTGGTTGTATCTATTAACACTCTTAGTTGTATCTTAGCTCGTTCAATTAATACAGACTGGGTAGCTTATAAGCAACAGAAATTGATTTCTCACAGTTCTGAAAACTGGAAAGTACAAGATCAAGGTGCCAGCATGGTCTGGTCAGGGCCCTCTTCCTGGTTCATACCTGGCACCTTGGTGCTGCTATGCCTCCATGTGAAGGAGTCTCTTTTGTGAGGGCATTAACCATGTTCATGAGGGCTCTGACTTCATGACCTAATCGCTTCCTCAAAGGCCCAAACTCCTAATACTATCATTTTTGGGGTTAGGATTTCCATATATGAATTGGGGGGAGCAAACATTCAGACCACAGAATTTCAACCCTGCACCTCTGCCCGCCCTGTGGCTCCCCACCAAATAAAATTCAGGTCCTTCTCACATGCAGAATATATTTGTTCCATCCCAACAATCCCAAAAGTCTTAATTTTGTTCCAGCATCAACTCAAAAGTCTAAGTCCAAAGTCTCATCTAAATCAGATGTGGGTGAGGCATTCATATTTTCCAAGCAAGTCCAAAACCTTAAGGACCACTGGGGCAGAGGTACCACCCGCTGGACATACTAGGGTGTGAGTTAGGTCCCCAAGGCTCTGGGTGACCCCACCCTCACAGCTTTACAGGATGCAGCCCAGGCGGCAAGCTCTCACAGGTTGGAGTCCCATGCCTGCCCCTCTCTGGGGCTGGGGTCTCAGGTGGCCCTGCCCCCACAGCTTCTCTGGTCATCGCCTTAGTGGGAATTCTGGCAGTGGCTCCTCTCCCTCCCGAACCTGCTGCTCTGGAGGCTCCATCTTTCCAAATGTAAATGGCAATATGCATTCCCTCAGGGCTCAGCCACTCGGTTCTGCAGGGATTCCACCAAGGTTTACTGCCCACCTGACCATCTTTCTCAGCACCTAAGGAGTGCATCAGGGGCATTTGGGAGCAAAGCCTACAATGTGAAGCAGCCAAAAGCCCCTCTTTTGAGATCAGTCTGCTTCCCAGGTCCTTATACTCTGAACCTGGATGGTAGGGCCAGTAGGAAATGCCTTTGAGGTTATTTTGCCATTGTTTTGAACAATAGATCCTGGCTTCTTGTATAGATGGCCAACCAATTTCTCCATTACCTTGAGAATAGCTCCTTTCTTCCGCTGAGATAGTCAGTCCACATTAATCTCCATAACAAATTCGGCCACACTCACTGCTCTCTCCCAAACAAGCTTTCTTATTTCCTTCAGAATGGAAAGGCTGGGAATTTTCTTAAAATTCTGCTTTCTTTTTGTTTAACAATTCCACATTTAGATCATTCCTCTCTTTTTGAATTTTATGATAAGCATTTTGGAGAAACCAGACCTCTCTTCCAATACTTAGCTTAGAAATTTCTTCAAAGCCAAATACCCACTTTTCATCACTCACGTTCTACCTTCCATGACACACCAGGACAGGAACACAATTCAGCTAAACCCTTTGCCACTTTATAACAAGAATGGTCTTTCCTGCAGGAAAGATGTTTTTCATTTCCGTCTGAGACCTCAACAGAATGAACTTGATCATCCATATTTCTATCAACATTCTGTTAACAAACACTTGGGTATTCTCAAAGCCAACTGGGGCTTTCACTACAGCTCTTCTCAGCTGAGCTCTCCCCAGAGCTGCCCTTTCTGATCCTATCACAGTAAGGTAGGCTTTTTCTAGCATGCACCTTAAAACCCGTCCAGCCTCTACCCATTATCCAGTTCCAAATACATTTTTAGGTATTTGTTACAGCAGCAACTCCACTCTTGGTACCAATTTTCAGTCTTGGTCTATTGGGGCTGCTATAACAAAATACCATAGACTGAGCAGCTTATAAGCAACAGCAATCCATGTCTCACAATTCTGGAGGCTGACGTCTGAGATCAGGGTGCCAGCATAGCCAGGCGGGGACTCTTTTCCGGGTAGCAAACTTCTTCTTATATCCTGTGAGGATACACCATGTGAGTTGAAGGAGCTAGGACAGTGGTTCTCAACCTTCCTAATGCCGCGACCCTTTAATACAGTTTCTCATGTTGTGGTGACCCCCAACTATAAAATTATTTTCGTTGCTACTTCATAACTGTAATTTTGCTACTGTTATGAATCGTAATGTAAATATCTGATATGCAGGATGTATTTTCATTGTTACAAATTGAACATAATTGAAGCATAGTGATTAATCACAAAAACAATATGTAATTATATATGTGTTTTCCGATGGTCTTAGGCGACCCCTGTGAAAGGGTCGTTCGACCCCCAAAGGGGTTGTGACCCACAGGTTGAGAACCGCTGGGCTAGAAGTTCTGTGGAATGTCTTTTAATTAATTAATTAGCTAATTAATAACTTTAAAATAATTAATCAATTAATTATTTTATTAATAACCTCAGATTACACACAGTTGAAGTAAATAATAAAGAACAAGAAGATAGGTAGGGGGGAAAATCCAAAATGTAACAGATTTTTAAAAATGGAATATAAAAACAATGGAATAAGAAAGGTAGGAGGCAGAGTGAAAATGTCTTAATTTCTGGAAAGAGACTAGAAAGAGAATGGGGTGAAGCAATAAGTAAGAAAAAATAGCTGAAAATGTTCAAAACCAATGAAAGTTATTCAAGAAGCTCTCAGAATGACAGAAGAATAAATGCTTGGAAAATTATAACTTACGGACACTTTAGTAAAATGGCTGAAAATAAAAAGCAATGACATTTTTAGCTGTCAGAGGTGGGGAAAGTGTGTATTACCTTAAAGGAAAAAAATTAAAATTCTCAACAGAAAGAGTGCACTACAGAAGAAATGTGGAATGATATCTTCAAAGTGTTGGGGAGAAAATACTAATCTAGAATTCTATGCTAGTGAAAATATGCTTTAAAAATAAAAGTGAAATAAACCATGTTCAGACAAATAAAAATTGAGAGAACTTGCCACTAGCTGCCCTACACTAAAAAAGAAAAAAAATAATAGCAAATGGAGGAGATGCAGGAAAAACAAAAAACGAACAATAGGAAGAGTAAGCACAAGGGGAAATAAAAATTAATATTGCTATATAAAACAGCAAAGATCAATGGGATCTTTTTTATAAAAGCCCTAATCCCATTCCCAAGGGCTCCACCTTCCTCACAGAATCACCTCCCCAACACCACACTTATCTAGCACCTTTGGGTGTCAGGTGTTTAACATATGCATTTTAGGGAAACACAAACATACACAACATAGCAAGTTGCAAATGACAGAAAAGTCTATTCAAACTGGTTTAAATAAAAATGGAAATGTATTGGTTTATATTTAGCTAAAAAGCCCAGGGATGGACCAGTGGTAAATACAACTGGATTCAGGATTTAAATTATGTGTCATCTAAGACTTAGCTTCTTTTTCTTTCAGTTCATTCATTCAACAAATATTTGAGTGCCTACTATATGCCAAGCAATGTCATAGGAAATAATTCATCAGTGAGTGAACCAGTGGAAGAAGGAAAACGTACTCCAACAAGTCAAGCACAGCCAGCAATTGAATTTGACTTTGATTATTTCTGACTTGAATTTTCTGCCCAATTCTGAAACAATCACTGTCAGGTAGTGTGTTGCTTTTGTTACCTGAGCAGCGATCATCAGACCTTCCTGGAACCAGAGGTGGAATCAACTTCCCTGGAACCACACTGAGAGTAGGGGAGGAGTGGATGGGCAAATAAGAATCAGCTCTTGCTTAAAGGAGGGTAATTAGATTCTGGGCAGCCTAAGCCACACAGTGTCCACTGATTGGTGTGTTTTGTTAGAGTTTGAATTTGTTCTGTAGTTAAATGTGTCTATCCTTTCCTTTATTGTTTCTGCAGTTTATTCCTTCTTTACTATTAAATTTGCAAATATATTTTCTTGTATTATCTTCCAGGTTGTATATATATTTAAAATATTTAGCTCTTAATTCATCTTTATTTTATTTTTGAGAATGTAAGGATTGAATCTTTAAAAAAATGTATGCTTATCTGATACTCTGATTTTTTATATTGAAAAAGGATAGATTTGCGTGATCAAAAAGTGTTCTAAATGATTGCCATTACAATCATTTATGTGCTAGGAGAGGGGAAATAGAGAGGTCATTCAGAGCACATGCACTGGAGGCAGGTGGGCCAGGGATTGAACTCGGCCACTGGTTCACTATGCATGGAGCAAGTCTCCAAGCCTCAGTTCTCTTCCCTGCAAAATGGTGACAACATCACTTCCTCATTGGATTGTTGTGATAAATAATTAGGCAATATTTGTAAAAAGATATAAGCTAGCTCTTGGCATGTAATAAACATGAATAAATAATAGCTAGTATATTTACCAGTGAAAAAGAGGAACACTGTTCAATAATCAGAAATTGTTTAAGTGGTTTATGATAAATCAATAAAATGGAATATTATGTAGGCACTAAAAATCACATTTTAGAAGATTTTTTAATGATATGAAAAAAATGTACACTATAATTTTTTAAAAATATATAATTTTTTATTATACCATCAGGAAAAAAAGACTAGAAGGAAAGCTTCCAAAATGTTAAAGGAGGATCTCTGGGTTCTAAATTGATAAATTTTTACATTTATCTTTGTACTTTTTTTTTTTACTTAAACCCTTTTCTCTAGCAAGAATTACCTTTATAACTAGAAAAGCATTATAAAATGAAATGTAATTTATGCTACAACATAGTACCTACACGTATGTGCAAAGGGAGAAGACAGATGTGAAAGCTACAAGAGGAGGTTGAAGGAGCCGACTTTTGAAGTGTCGGGAGAGGGGTCAATTGAAAACACCTATCTATCCTATGGACTTTGGGACCAAGTGAGAGAAACAAATGGAGAGCAAACCAACCACTTCTATCTATCTCTCTATGTATAAAAATAGAGAAATATGCTAATTAACTGGGATGCTGCAACGGGGTCGGACAGGAGGTTGTGTGGATGTCGGTGGCGGGGTGGCAGGGGGAGGGCCTGATCAGCAGAAGCCGAAGCTGCTTCAAGGGCCAGAGAGCAAGGCAGGGCTCTCTGGGTGAGCCCTGAGGGTGGGCCCACCAGACCCGAGGGTGGGCTTCTAGTTATTAATAAAAGTGAGAGGATGTGCCTTTAGATCTGTTAGCTAAGCAGGTTTGCTAACGGAACTGTAGGGTCTAACAGGGTCAGTCAGTGACAGCCTCCAAACTACTTTAGGGCAGGCAAGGACAGCAAGGAAGAATGTGTGTTCCCATGCAAGGAAGAGGCTGAGGAAGCACTATTCTACCATGTGCATCGATCATAATTCATTTAAACCATTCCCCATTATTGAGGAAGCGAAGTCTGCTCCTTCTCCCAAACTCATAAAACAGAACATTCACTCCTTCCCTGTGCAGGGTAAAGAAAGTGTTACCCTAGTGGCCTTTGCTTCACATAAAAACATGAAGCCCAAAGGATGGAGGCACCCTCCCAACACTAGGGAGTGTTCAACCAGGTCAAATACCATAGGCAGATTAATGAGGAAGAGGGCCAAAATCATTTTGCAGAATGGTGAGGAAGACATCAAACTGGAAGAATTCATTGGAAGTAGGGCAGTAATGATCAGCTGTAGAGATTACCATTTTAAGGAGTGAGCCAGTTAAAAACTGAGAGGATTATAAATTGAGAGAGAGAACATAAAAGAAAGGTTTACTTTTTGTTTTTTTAAATACATTTTATTGATTTTTTACAGAGAGGGATAGAGAGTCAGAAACATCGATCAGCTGCCTCCTGCACACTCCCCACTGGGGATGTGCCCACAACCAAGGTACAGGCCCTTGACCGGGGTCAAACCTGGGACCCTTGAGTCCGCAGGCCGACGCTCTATCCACTGAGCCAAATCGGTTAGGGCTACTTTTTGTTTTATTTTGATGTATTTATTTTAAAAGTTTGAGAATCAGAGAAACGTAAGCCTTTTTATAGCCTGAAAGGAGAGAATAAAGAGGGAGAATTTGAAGAGAGAAAGGAGAGAATGACAGGATGGAGTCTAGACTGGATTGGAGACAGGGTAAAATATTTTTTCCATCATTCGTTCAGGCTGAGAAGCCATGGAGCTGACTAAAGACAGCAGAATCACTTTGGGTAAGTGTGAAGTCCTCAACAAATTTTTAATTGAACCCATTAATACAGTTATTTTATTTTGTTTTTCTAGGGGTATAGAAGCAAAGGAAATAAATATTTTGGTACATTTGGTTTCATGAGTCAGCAAGACAGAAATGGCTTTTAAGAACTGAACAAAACAATAAAAACCCCAAACCAATAAAATTTAACAGATTAAGCATTTTTCCCCTCTTTTTTCTGAAAAGAAACTTGTTCTAGAGAGTAAGAGTCAAAACGAATTTTCAGAAGCATAAAGTTTAGGGTATAGTAAGCTTGAAAAAGAAAGGTTTATTTTATTGAGCCACCCTCTGAATTATACTTTATGTTATTATCAACTCCAGTTCCATGGAAAACAAGTGCATCTAATAAAAAGAGTTAACATGTAAAATCTATTAGAAAACTTTGAGTGATGTAAATGTCATAAATGATCTATGGAACTGAGAATGTATGCCTATAGCAGTCCCCAATTGGATTACATATGCAGATTTGGACATGTTCAATGAAACAAAGCAGGCAAACATACATAAGCTTTAGTTTTATCTTGTTACTATGATCGTTAAATCCTTTGCTCTCATGGAACTTCAAAACTGGCAAAAGAACAAAGCTAGAACTTAAAGTGGTGCTATTTTTAATCAGTCATGTGTTTCAAATACATTAATTGCATACCAACTCTTTAAAATAAGTGTGCTTGGCTAAGAGACAGGACATTTTGTTTTAGAAAGAAAGCATTTCCCCAATGCCTACTTTCCATACATGTAATCCATGTGAAGATTTTATTGCAGATTGATCACGAATGCGATGCTACTACAATACAAAGTGAGGAAATACAATACTCAGTACTTGACCTCCACATCTGATCCTTTTGGCACTCATGGGCTCTTTTCATTGGAAGACTTTGATGTATGTGGAGGGGCTCATCCCTCTCTCCTAAATCAAGTAACAGAGAAAGTAACAGAGATTCAGGGTCCAGTTACCAGGTTTGAATACAAATATGAAGGGGAGAATCTAGGAAAGATGGAGAGCAGAAGCAGGTGGCCATGTTTAAATCAGGACTTAGAAAACAAAGCCAGGTTTGCCAAGTGAAGGTCAGAGCAAGTAGTGTTTAGGAAAGTAAGAAAAGGTAGGGGAAACACTGCAACAAGGATAGGCGAATTGCTGCTAGAGAGGCTTTTCAGAAGAAGAATTCTTCTTCTATGTCCCATCTGACTCACCTATCAGATAAGCCCCAATTCTGGCAGCCCATGTGTTTCTCTGAAGAGACATAATAGCACGTTCCATGAAAACAAGTCGTCTATGAAGGTAAACAGGATGTTTCTGAACCGAGGGCTGAAGTGCCCTGGGCATAGCTTTGTGATCACCTGCATGCCTTGGTGAAAGAGCTGACTGCAATTAGCTCTTTGTCTGTATTCAAGGTCATTGTACAGAACAAAATGTCAGCAACCAGTTAAGGGTCAAAGTCTTTTACTCTGGCTTCAGTAGCACCCTTCTCTAACCTACTGGTCTAACTTGATCAAAGTTGTGCACACAAAACTAAGTGAAAGGGATTTTTCTGGCTCTTCATCTTTAAAATTCATATTTGAAATGTTATGTTAAGTCTTCTCTTTTTAGTCCTGGCAAAAATGAAAAAGGTGGGATATGGATAAAGGAGAACGTGTTTTACACTTGTTTCTCAATAGTGAGTAATGAGTGATAAGATTTCCTTTGGAATAATCAAGTTTTATACCTTATAATAGGGTATCTATTCTTATAAATATAGTTCCATTTAACCTCTTTTAAGTTATCACTTTTATTTTCTAAATTAGGGGTCTTTCTCTATAAAGGTCCAGAGTAAATATTTTAGTTTTTGTGACTCATTACCATCTCTGTGACCACTATTCAACTCTGCAGACTGAATGTAGCCATAGACAATATGTCAAAGAACGGGTATGGCTGTGTTCCAATAAAACTTTATTTATAAAAACAGGTGGCAGAATAGATTTGGCTTTGTTTGCTGACCCCTGCTCTAAATTTATAGAAAATTCTTAAAGTTTACTGTATTTAGAAAATTGAGACCATCAATTTGCTTTGAATGGTAATAATAATGGTTAGCTTTCATTGGACACTATGTGCCAGGAACTGCTTTGAAACCTTTATTAATTCACTTAATCTCCATACTGATTTTCTTTCAATAGGTTAATTAACCTGTCTAAAAGCTCTGCAAATGGTGAAGCAGGGATTTGAACCTTAGAAGTTTAATTTCAGAGTCTGAGCTTTTAACCATGAAAAGTAAATATCACCCAGGAGACAGTTTACCCATTTGCACTTGGAAAAGACTGGCAGGTGGGTTTCCCTCGAAGTACCTGAGGTGTCCACCTGCCACTTTCCTCTGACTTCAGGACGGGCTGGCCCGCATTCACCAGGCTGCAGCTTCTCCATGGGGGTGGCCACAGGAAAGAGGATGTGGGTCAGGCCTCATTCCTTCAGAGCAGCCTGGCTCTTTATTCTTCACAATTCACCACACAAGCCTGTAGAGGTGCATCCTCAATACTCCATTCTGGGTTGAAACATCTGGGAAAACTTTCTGAAGGAAGAGTTATCCAAGCTAAGACTTAAGGTAAGAGAAAAAAATATGCCAGACAAACAGAGATGTGGGGTAGATGGTGTATGTGTGTGATGGGGAGAAGTGTTTCAGAAAAGGGAGTGGCACATGCAAGGTCTAGATTCTGAAGAGAGTGTGGCTTCTTTAAGACCCTGAGAATTGTTGGGTATAGAAAGGAGACAGCAAGGCTGCAGAAGCAAGCGGGGGCCAGATCAGGAGGACTTTGCCATCGTGTTAAGAGTTTGGGTAGGGGAAGCCATTAAAGGTTTTCAGACCTGGGGGTGTTGTAATCAGATTTGAGTTTTAGAAAGATCACTCTGCAGAATGGAAAAAACACTGAAGGGCAGGTTCCAGTTATACAGGCAAGAGATGATGGTGACTTGCATGAGACTAGGGCAAGTCTAGAAAAAGAGAAACTGGTAGATTTCTAGAAATGTTTGGAAAGTAAATTTGACTGATCTCAAGGAAAAATGGGATTTTAGCTTTGGCTGGATGGAAAATGGTGCAGTGTCTGAGATAGCAAACACAGGGTTGGGAAGGAAAAATAAAAGAGCTGAATTTGAGGAAGCTGTGGGATATGCAGAGGAGGACAAGGAGTAGGATATATACAGGTCTGAAGCCCAGAAAAGAGTTTCAGACAAAAAAATTAAAATCTGAGATTCATTAGTAAATAGATGGTAACTGATACATTGGACTTGGATGAGATATTTGAGGGAGAATATCCAGTGAGAAGGAGCAGGGACTGAGACCAGACCAAGGAATGCCACACTGGAAGTGATAGTGAAGAAGCCTGAAAAGCAGGAGAAGTAGGAGAGAAACCCGGGGAGGGGTGCCTCTCGAGTATGAAAGAGAGTGCCTACGCAGTAAATATCTGGAAACTGTACCAGGGAATGAAGAAGACATTGGCCCCTCCTTCTAACCCAGATGGTTAAGAGTTGTAGGTCTCAAGGGGGAACCATATCCTAATTTAAGGCAAAGTGAGATACATTCAGAGAAGAGTCCGGGAAAGAGAGGGCATTCCTTTATTAATTTCCAGAGAATATACCTGTAAGTTTGAAGAAAATGCCCAGAAAGGCATGAATATGTATTTACAGGGCAGTGGTATATGTCCCTCCCTCCTTCTCCCGCCAGTGTTCCTAACATACCAACAAGATAAAAGCACCATCTCTCTGCAGGATAAGAATATCCAGACATAGACACGGGTGGGCAAAGGTAAGTTGACAGTTGTGAGTACACAAAACAGTTTATTCTTATACTATTATTTCTATGAAGGCTGGCAATTTGAGCACTTATGAGATTGTACCTAAGTGCACTGTGTCATTGTGACATTCTTTTGAGTTAGTAAAGCTATTGTAATAATCATAACCTGTATGTCTTTTTCCATATGAACAATTGTAAACCCACTTTTTTCCACTCCTGTATGTTAATCATTCAGGTAAGTACGACCCTATAACAGTAACCAATGGGACCAATGAAAAAGGAAGAAGCAATTTTTTGCAAAATAAAACATATCTGAAATATGCAGGGTTAGTTTGATGAGCTCCGTGTGCTGTTGTATACATCAGTATTTCCCAAATGACAGACTAAGAAGTTTTTCTCTCATTTGTTTATTTTCTCTTTAGTTTCCATTGCCCTAGACAGGGGTGGGCAAACTTTTTGACTTGAGGGCCACAATGGGTTCTTAAACTGGACCGGAGGGCCGGAACAAAAGCATGGATGGAGTGTTTGTGTGAACTAATGTAAATTCAAAGTAAACATCATTACATAAAAGTGTATGTTCTTTTTTTTTTTTTTTTTAGTTTTATTCATTTCAAACAGGCTGAATCCGGCCCGCAGGCCATAGTTTGCCCACGACTGCCCTAGGAGCTGTATCGGTGAAGATAGTGCTTCGGCATAGGTCTGAGATTTTGCTGCCTGTGGATTCCTCTAAGCCAGTGATGGCGAACCTATGACACGCGTGTCAGAGGTGACACACAAACTCATTTTTTTGGTTGATTTTTCTTTGTTAAATGGCATTTAAATATATAAAATAAATATCAAAAATATGTCTTTGTTTTACTTACTATGGTTGCAAAGATCAAAAAATTTCTATATGTGACACGGCACCAGAGTTAAGTTAGGGTTTTTCAAAATGCTGACACGCCAAGCTCAAAAGGTTCGCCATCACTGCTCTAAGCTTTTTATGGTTTCCTGTCTTACATTTAAGTCCTTTATCCATTTTGAGTTTATTTTTGTGTATGGTGTAAGTTGGTGGTCTAGTATCATTTTTCTTGTATGTAACTGTCCAATTTCCCAACACCATTTATTGAAGAAACTGTCTTGACTCCATTGTATGCTCTTGCCTCCTTTGTCAAATATTAATTGAGCATATTGGTTTGGGTCGATTTCTGGCTTCTCTATTCTATCCCATTGGTTTATATGTCTGTTCTTGTGCCACTACCAGGCAGTTTTGAGAACAGTGGCTTTGTAATATAGCTTGATATCTGGCATTGAGATCCCTCCTACTTTGTTCTTCTTTCTCAGGATTGCTGTAGCTATTCGGGGTCTTTTTTTATTCCAGATGAATTTTTGGAGAGTTTGGTCTAGGTCTGTGAAATATGCCGTTGGTATTTTAATAGGGAGTACACTGAATTTATGGATTGCTTTGGGTAGTCTGGACATCTTAATGATGTTAATTCTACCAATCCATGAACACGGTATGTTCTTTCATCTGTTTATGTCTTCCTCTATGTCTTTTTTCAGTATCCTCTAGTTTTCCGACTACAGGTCTTTTACCTCCTTAGGTAAGTTTATTCCTAGGTGTCTTAATTTTTTTGGTGCAATGGTAAATGGGATTGTTTTTTTAAATCTCTCTTTCTGTAAGTTCACTATTGGTGTATTAAAAAGCCATAGATTTCTGGGTGTTAATTTTGTATCCTGCTACATTGCCGAATTCATTTATTAAGTCTAATAATTTTTTGATGGAGTCTTTAGGTTTTCTATATACAGTATCATGTCATCTGTGAATAATGACAGTTTTGCGTCTTCTTTTCCAATCTGGATACCTCTTATTTCTTCTTCTTATCTCATGCAAGGCAAAATTACAAAAATGCAAATAATATAGTAAACTTTATACATTGAAATACTATTATTTTCAATCTCAATAACTGCCCTTTACTTTTAAATTATATTATTTCTTCACTTTTTTGGTTGTTAAATGTTTCTCTTTTATGAAACAATGGTAATAATAAATGATGATTTATTTTAATAATCTTTCTTAGCAAGATAAAATAGTGGCAACCTATTGATTTTACTGGTCTTTGAAATCTTTATGCTTGTGAATATTTTTTTTCAGTGTGATATAATTTGTTCATGCCAATTAGGAATTAAGAAGGCATGACTTAAATATTAGTTTATGTAACAATCTTTCTGTCAGTTTCCAGGTAACATGCACTAGCATCCCCTTTGGAACACAGAACTCTAAGTACAAAGGGTTCTGCATTTAATTACACTTGACCTTGCATACCAAAGGCACATATCATGCACACATATCCAATGAAAGACTGAGAAGTCCTAGAATTAAGATATCAATCAAATTTTGTTTAATGGATAAATAAATTTGTTTGCTGCAGAAAAATAATTCTGGTACACTTAATTAACATCTCCTAGAATTATCTTCTGTTAAGACCAGTTTGAGAAGTGTTTGAATAGTTGTTCTTGAACAGTAAGCAAATATGTGCCCCAATACTATAATATTATAGCCAGATATCTAAGGAAATCCAATAAAAGATGAAGCCTAGTTAAACGCAATTTCATTTTTTTTAAAAAGAGTAGTTTTCATTGCTTTTTTAGAAAGGGAGGAAGGGAGAAGAGAGAAACATCAATGTGAGAGTACATTGATCTGCTGCCTCCTGTATGACCTCTATTGGGGGTCGAGCCCCCAACTTGGGCTGGGAAACAAACCAGCAATCTATTGGTGCATGAGACCACAACCAGCCAACTGAGCTATGCTGGCCAATGTGCCAAGCACTTTTAGATGTACTAACTCATTCATTCCTCAAAATCAGCTACGAGGTAAGTACTATTATCCCATTTTATAGATAAAGGCATTGAAGCACAGAGAGGTTATGTAGCTTACCCAAGATCATACCATTGGGTCCAGACCTCTAGCCATTGGCCACTCTGCTGTGCAGCTCTCTGATGGGCTCTTTACAGCCAGGAGTTTCCCACTGCACAGTGGGACTGGCCACCTGTAAGCTTGCTGAAAAGTGAGTGATGGATCGAGGGACTCTGAAATTATTCAGGAAGCATACACCTGATCTGGACTGACTGTTTCTCAGATATGGTCTCACTATAAGACTTTATGAAGTTTCCACAGACTTTGGAATCAGTAGCAGCTGGGATAAACCCTATTTGAAAATAGTCACCAAGGAGCCATGGACTCAGAGGAAGAGTCTATATCTCCAGTCTCTCTGGAAGGATTTGGCCAGGATGGACAAACTTCTTAATCTGTATTTACTCTGGGAGAGGTTCAGGTTTCAAAGGCTCCTGAACCTCTGGGAAATGGTTAGTCTAGAGCTGGCTAGTGTCTGAGGCTGGTGGGAACAGAACTAGGAGGAGGGGGAACGGACAGAGGCTTGCTAATCCCTAATTGGGCCTCCACCCCAATTCTCTGTTCAATTCTTAGGCTGTCATATACAATTGACCTTTCATTTGAGAAGAAATAACATTCTGCTTTTATGCTTGCTAGGAAAAAACCAATGACTCAGTTGGCCTCCAATGAAGAAATTACTATATGTCACTAGTAGAAGGCCTGTAAACTTTCAGTACTAATTTAAGTCCAAGACTGTTCTACTCCAATTTTGTTGGAAAATTATATTGGGAAAAACACTTCCAAGAACCTCTGGATACCTTCAAAGTTCCTCCTGCATTTCAACAATCAATATGTAAAGTTTTTTTGTTGTTGTTGTTGGTTTTTGTGTGTGTTTTTTTCAGCTTACCAAAGCCAAATTCTCCTGGATAGTAAGGTGGGGTAAGATCATTGAAACATTTAATTTAAAAGAAATAGGAAATCTATTTTGCTAATTTGAAGTGTAACCAGGCATAGGAGGTGAGAAAGACTGCTTGTTTGTCCTTAGGACATTAGTAATAAAGTCCAAAGGTAGAAGGGAAGAAACTGTCTTCTGTGATGGGGTAATTTTTTTTTTTTCTAAAATAAAATTTTTCTTCCTGTTATCATGGTTTTGACTTTTCCCCACTAAACTGACAAGAGAAATTTCAATTTTGTCACAAAGGAGATGATCAGTCTGGAAGTCAAATGGTAGGGTGTCATCGTAATTGCTTGACAAATCATACTGAGATAAAAGCAATTGCTCATTCAGAGATAGAGTAAAATATTTGGGGGCCAAAATTGGTTTATAGGCCATTTGCTGATGAGCTTCTGTTTCAAAGGAATTCAACCTTTTGAGAAATCCCATCCTAGTATACTTTTGGGCTGCCAGTTTGTTTTGCTGAGTAATTGCACATTAAAACTATACTTTGTTTAATTGAAGACCATAAATGACAAAAGTCAGATTATCAAGAGAAGTTGTGGAAAATCCTTCTAACCTATTTTAAGAAAAATATATTAAACCAGAATAATTAAACCCATCCAGGCCTAAAGTTGAGATGCACAGAGCACATACTGGAGTTGCTTCTATCCCTATAATTAAATCATTTTGTGCTTCAGCTCAGTCTTTCATATAGACACTAGTGGCCCGGTGCACAAATTTGTGCACATTGAAAGAAAATTAATTAGAAGAAATATTTCAATATTGCTATTCACCCTTTCTCTATAATAGAAGTGTAAACCAAAATTCATGACTGACAATGACAGATTGAAATGCATGCATGCGATTGGTGCCAGTGAGAGCTTTATATGTATTGCGCATGCATGAGTCAACTTAGCCTTTTATGTATAGAGAATAAAATTGCTTAATTAGACCTGCTTTCTGATGTAGCTAAACTTTTTACAGCCCAGGGAAGCACCCCAACTTCTCTTTCAGGTAACTGTCAGCAACACAGCAGTAAATATCAACACGAAGCAGATTATTATTGTAGATCATGCAGGGAGAACAAAGGGCAAAATATTTAACTGCAGCAGTGTTTGACTATATTCTGTGCAGTGAGAAAACCTGAAGTCATTTTCAAGGTCCACCATTTCTTACTTCTTTTCAATTGGGTCAAGTTTCTAAGCTTTCTAAATCTCCGTTTTCTGGCTAATAAAAAAAAAAATAGGATTCTACGGGGTCTCCTATCTACCTACTCCAGGACTTCTGTGAAGATCAAATGAGATGAGGCATGGGAAAACGCTTCACAGATGTTTGCACCTGGCTATAAAGCAAGTCATTTTCCTGGGCTGAAGAAACTGCATGGAGGCTACTCACTAGGGAGAGGAAGCCAGGCGTTACTCTGTGACGTCATTACCTGGGGCCCACCAGGCTGGGCTGGACTGTGGGCCTCATTTTGCGCCATGGGATCTTGGTAGCATCGGCTGCAATTTGGCGGGGTGTCACTCCGGGGTGGTGGTGGGGCCTGTGTCCCACTTGGGGGAAGCCCAGTGTTGCTTTGTCAGAGCCAGGTCCATGCTGCCATTTCTCTGTATATGGCAAGTCCACATCAAGGCAGCTCCTGTGTTGAGCGTCTGCCTCCTGGTAGTCAGTGTATGTCACAGCGACCAGTTGGACAGTGGGAGGGACACTTAGCATATTAGCCCTTTATATATATAGATGAGTCTGTTGTTTGATAGAACAAAATAAAACAAAACTATTAGAAGATAATTTAGGGTCTACAAAATATTATTTTCTTGATTATCTGTGTTTTTATAAAAACGCAGGATAAAGAATTCCTGGCTGTAAATGTCACAAGCCACATACTCATGTCTATTATCCTCTGAATAGCTTTATAGCATATTCAGTGTCTTTTGGGTATTTATTTAATTCTGTTTGGTTTTTAGATAAGGGTAGAATATAAATACTGGCTTAATAGGATAATAAGAATTTTATATGCATGCCAAAAATGCCTAGAGGGCATTGCAAGCATTTTTCTGTTCATTCTCCAAGACCCAGCTGGAAGGTCACCTTCACAGGAAGCTGTCTCAGCTTTACTCATGCAAAGGCAGTTGCTCCCTCCTCTCTGCTCCTTCAGCACTTAGTCCAGTTATGGCATTTACCTATTACTTTACTGTGACTATTCGCTTCCCTTCAAGTTGGGATCCTCTCAGAAGCAGAGAACCTTCCTTTCTCATTGTTATGTCTCCAGCCCCTATCACAGAGTGTGGCATGCAGTAGGCACACAATCATTACTGCTGACTAACAATCTTTTCAGTGGGTAGTGAATACAGAAACTATGCTTGGCTTGTAGATACAGCTGCAATTCAGAGGCTGAAATGGTTTGAGAGTTCTCTCCCCCAGTCCCTTTAGTTTTTCTACTACCTCTGTCCAAAAGGTCAGCCTATCCCTGACTTTAATACATCATCTTGTTTAGTCTTCTAGTCTGCCAAAACTCCCAGAGAATGGTCCAAAGCTCTGGGTATACTGAATTGTATTATATTTAATTCAATTAGAGGTTATGATGCTGTAGGAGAAAAATTCATAAGTCTTTGGGTTTTATATAAAAGTTTGATGTAAGAGTTAACCAGTTTTTATATACCCAACAATAGTGTACCTTTATAGCAGGGGTCCTCAAACTTTTTAAACAGGGGGCCAGGCACTGTCCCTCAGACCGTTGGGGGGCCGGACTATAGTTTAAAAAAAACTATGAACAAACTCCTATGCACACTGCACATATCTTATTTTGAAGTAAAAAAACAAAATGGGAACAAATACAATATTTGTATTTGCATGTGGCCCGCGGGCCATAGTTTGAGGACTCCTGCTTTATAGTTACCCCATTCCACTCACTGTAAGGCTAAGGCTGGGCAGTCTTTCTGCCAGCTAATATTCAATTTAACTTAATTTTATTGTGTGTGTTTTTTAATATCACCTTTATTGAGATATAATTCATATTCACACACTTCATAGAGGTGTGCAACCAACACTACTAATTCCAGAAGTTTTTCATCACTCCCCCAAAACTTTGTACCCATTTCTAATTATGCCCTATTTCTCCCAACCCTACCCCCACCCAGCCCTAGGCAATCCCTTTCTGCTTCTATAAATTTGCCTATTTTGGACATTTTATATAAATGTAATCATACAATATTATGGTCTTCAGTGAGAGACTTCTTTCATTTAGAATGTTTTCAAAGGTCATTCATGTTGTACATGAATCAGTACTTTATTCCCTTTTATTGCTGAATAATATTCCATTGAACGGGTATACCACATTTTATTTATCCATTCATTAACGGATGGACATTTGCATTGTTTCCACTTGTTGGATATTGTGAAAACTAATGCTATGTACATTCCTGGACATATGTTTTTATTTCTCTTTGGTTTATACCTAGGAGTGGCATTTTGAATTGCATGATAATTCTTATGTTTAACTTTTTAAGGAACTGCCATTCTGTTTTTCCAAAACCGCCACACTGTTTTGCATTGTCACCAGCAGTGTATAAGATATCCAACTTTTCCATATCCTTACCAATTATTGTCGTTTATTATAGCCAACCTAGTGGGTATAAAGTGGTAGCTCATTATGGTTTTGATTTTTATTTATCATGGTTAATAATACTGAACATTTTCATGTGCTTATTGGCCACCTGTATACCTCCTTTGGAGAAATGTCTATTCAGACCTGTTGCCCATTTAAAAATTAGGTTATCTTTTAATTATTGAGTTGTAAGTGTTCTTAAATATTTTAGATCTCTTATCAGGTGTTTCCTCCTATTTTGTGGGTTTTCTTTTCACTTTTTTTAAAAATATTTTTTATTGATTTTTTACAGAGAGGAAGGGAGAGGGATAGAGAGTTAGAAACATCGATGAGAGAGAAACATCGACCAGCTGCCTCCTGCACACCCCCCACTGGGGATGTGCCCGCAACCCAGGTACATGCCCCCGACCGGAACCAAACCCGGGACTCTTCAGTCCGCAGGCCAACGCTCTATCCACTGAGCCAAACCGGTTTGGCTCTTTTCACTTTTTTTGATAGTAACGTTTACAGCACAATTTTTTTTTCATTTTGATGTAATGTATTTTATCTTTTGTTGCCTATGCTTTTATAAAAAATATCTTTATTGATTTCAGAGAGGAAGGAAGAGGGAGTGAAATATAGAAACATCAATGAGAGAGAATCATTGATCGGCTGCTTCTGCACACCCCACACTGGGGATTGCCCCACACTGGGGATCGAGCCTGCAACCTGGGCATATGCCCTGACTTGGAATTAAACTGTGACCTCCAGGTTCATAGGTCAACGCTCAACCAGTGAGCCATGCCGGCCCGGGAAACCATAAAAACATTGACACTGATGGTAATGACCTGTTAAGCTAAACACGTGTTTTATGCTTTGTCTCTATTCTCATACTTAAAAAAGTGCCACTAGGAAACTTTCTGAAACGCTGAAAGTCTTCTATTTCTCTTTTCTCCTGTGCGTCGTTGAGATATAACAGATATAACATTGTATACGCTTAAAGTGCATAACATGTTGATCTTATACATTTGTTGACCTTTCACAAATAGACAGTCAGATATTTCTCCAGCAAAATGGGTTTATTTGAGAACAACAAAGAATGGCAATTTAGGACATGTGGTCTAATGGCACATGTTAAAATTCAGTCTTTTAGTGCTGCCTTTAGTTCAGCTGTTTTCCTTTTATGTATAAATGACTAACTACATGCAAATCCAGAGAAACAAAGGAGAGGAACACTCTTTTATGGACTTGGGAGGAGCTGTTGTAAACGAAGTGGTCATTTGAGGAAACGAGAGGTTTGTAGTGACTTTTCATTGGCAGAGTTATGGCAGTTCACATTGGCTGAGCTGTTACTGGGCAAGGAGGAATCTTCCTCTTGCTGAGAGTGTAATTAGTATCTCTTCCTGTTGGGGTAAGTTTTGTGCATTGAGTCTTTTCTCTTCTAGCCTCCAGACTCCATTTTAAATGAGGTTTCTGTTTACTAATGTTCACACATTTATAAATTGCAAAATGATTACCTCCATAGTATTAGCTACTACCTCCATCCATCACATGTGGTGCTTGCACAAATTTTGCTTTTCATTTTGTAAATTTCCATATGATTTCTGTACTCTTCTGTTTATTATATTTGACTTAAAGATCATTTAAAAAGTAAATTAGATTTTAAAAACCTTTATGAGTTACTTCCTGCCTACAGAATAATGTTCAGACTCCTTAGTCTAAACTTTCACATTCCTCCATACACTGACTACCTCAGGCTTTTTAATCCTAACTCCCACTACTGTCTTCAGTGGAAACCATAAAAACCCCAAATAAAACAAAACAAAACAAAAGCCCAACAGATACTAATTTTACTAAATAGCCTTTACAAAAAAAAAAAAAAAAAGACCTTTCTTCTTCTTACTCTTTATTTGAAAGTAAATGGGGGAGGATTTTAAACTGTCTACCACACGTTTTTCTCAGATGAATCAGAACAGGATAAAATGCCTCCTTAGTCTTTGGCTATAATGAATATGTGTCTATGAGACAGTTCTCAGAAAGAACACATTTCTCCCAAGTTATTATCTAGCTGACATTGTGTTTAAGAATTTTCTTTCAGTTTAAATAAGCTTAAAAAGTTGTTAAAGGTAAGTATATGTGATGTTCGTGTCCACAAAATATAGTGAAAAATAAATAACCCAAATTGAGCTGAGTCTTCATGCACAGACAATCAGTTTCACACTTAGTCATAGTCAACTTCACACATAGATGCCACTGATAGAACCAGGGCCAAATGCTGCAGGAAAATGGGACTTCCTAGGTTCACAGACATTTGCTGCTAACCCTGAGCTCCATGCTCTGGGTGGAGATCTCAACAAGAAGATTGATGGGCAGCTTCCAGGGGGGAAAATGAGGGAGGGGCAGGATGTGGTCTTGGTGATTCAGACTTGACCCCCTTTTCCACCATCCATCTGAGTCACCACATGGCCCCACATGGTGTGGTGATGGCTCTGGATGAGCTGTCAGACCAGGTCCTCCCTCTTGCCTCCATGAAAGCACTTGGGGATTTCAGAAGCCAAATCTTTTATTCTGTTTTCTAAATTAGTCAAGCAACAAATCGTTGAAGCTTTCTGATTTATATGATATGATATGGTGGCATGAAGCTGTTGTTGGGCATTTTAATACTTGCTTGCCTCACCTGGTCCTTAAAATGGTAAAGTAACATGCATTTGGATTCAGTCTAGCATCGTAGTTGAGCCCCCTGGTGTTGGAGCCAACCCAACCGGGTTTAAATCCCTGTGTGTCACCTCCAGACTTGTGCTTTTAGAAAATGTGCATACATCATGTTTTTTGCCCCATGCCATGGGTCATATGCTCTGAATGGTTGGTGCAGTGGAACTGAGAGTCATCCTTGCAGGTACAACACTGACAGAGGTTGCAGCAAGCTCCAGCAGAGCAGTGGCAGCTCTGCTGGTAGCCATGTCTTACTTCCCGAACCCGGCAGAGTGGCAGAGTGGGTCACATTGTCCAATGCTGGGCGTTAGCTCTCTATGACTTGCTTTGGGGTATTGTTCATGACTGCCGAGTCCTCACCCAGGGATGCCAGCAATTCTGGGAGTTATACAATGACCTTTTAATACATTCTTTTTTGCTTACACCAAACTTTTGGTTTCTTTAAATGTAAGGAAGTATATTTACTGATACAATGACCTTGGGAAAATTTATTGTTTTCTCAACCTATTTTCTCATATGTAAGTAGGTAGTAATATCTATCTTTTAGGGTTGGTGAGAGACTTAAATATGCTAATGAATGCAAGCACTCAGTATGGTGCTGGCATAGTAAGAGTCCCTAACATATTAACTAAAATACTAACAGGACTGTCTGTAGTAGGAGTGAATCTTTTTGAAATTCATCCATGTTGTTACACATAGAAATAGTTTTCTTCATTGTGGTATGGTATTCCATTATGCATATACTAGTATACCACACTTTTTCCGTTCTATTATTAATGGACATTTGGTTTGCTTCTAGTTTAGTGTCACTAAGAATAATGTACTAAGAATGTTCTTGTAACTTTTTTGAGTGCACATATGTATGCATTTCTTTTGGATTTACACTTATGGGTTGAATTGCTGAGTCACAGAACATATGCTTAACTTCACTGGCAACAAAATTTCCAAAGTAGTTACCCTAAGTCCCACAGCATTGCATGAGCTTCTAGCAGCTCTATATCCTGTTGACAACATTTGGTATTGTCAACTTTTTAATTTTAGCTATTCTGGGAATTAGGAAAAACCAAAGTGGAACTGGCATCAGATATGTTCCAAAGCTAGTTCTCTTTCCCCCCCTTCTCCCGCCCCCCCCCCCCCCCGCACTCCTTTCTCTCTCATTTAGAGTACTTTAAACAATAATAAAAATATCCTCCACCCTCCTATTGGTTAAAAGAATAATTCCTTCATTTCCCTCAAACATTTGTTCAAATCTCACTTCCTTAGTGAGGTCGACCAACCCTTACTCTATTCAACACCAAAACTTCCCCTTACTCTATTCAACACCGAAACTTCTTCCCTCACTCCTGATCCTTTTTGTGATGCTCCGCTTTTATATTTTCCCACTTACTATTTCCTTACATACTATAGAACTTTCTTATTTATGTTTTTGGTTTATTATCTTTCTTGGTTAGAATGTTAGTTCCACAAAGGCAGGGCTCTTGTATATTTTGTTCACTGAGATATTATAGGAACCTAGAAGAGGGCACCAAGAGCATCCTACATGGTAAGTGCTCAATAAATATTGTTGAGTGAAGAAAAGGGAATTTATTATCCTATATAATAAAAGCATAATATGCAAATCGACTGAATGGCGGAACGACTGGTATGCGCACTGACCACCAGGGATCAGATGCTCAATGCAGGAGCTTCCCCCTGGTGGTCAGTGCGTTCCCATAGGGGGAGCACCACTCAGCCAGAAGCCCTGAGCCGGGCTCACAGCTGGCGAGTGCAGTGGCGGCGGTGGGAGCCTCTCCTGCCTCCACTGCAAGCGGGTGGTAAGGAGTGAGGGGTCCTGGACTGCCAGAGCCCTGGACTGCTAGAGGGATATCTGCCTGCCGGCTTAGGCCTGATGCCCGGGGGGATCGGGCCTAAGCCAATAGGCAGACATCCCCCAAGGGGTCCCGGACTCCAAGAGGGCGCAGGCCTGGCTGAGGGACCCTCCCCCGCCCACCAATGCACGAATCTCATGCACCGGGCCTCTCGTCTCATGTAAGAAGAAGTCATGAGTAGGGTAGTTCCAGGATGGTTGGTTCTGTGGCTCAATCAGAGCCATGTTCTCTTCATCCTGCCAGTCTGCCAGCCTCAGCATGTGAGCTTGTTCTCTTAGGCTAGCTCTGTCATGGGTGCCAGAGGCTGCTGCACTTCCAGGAATCCCATGCATCACATGTCGACAAGACACATCAAGCAGCAGCAGGATGGCTGCTGACTGCTTCTCATTTATTTCCTTTTTTCTTTAACATATTTTTATTGATTTCCGAGATGAAGAGAGAGGAAGAGAGAGGGAGAGAGAGAGATAGAAACATCAACGATAAGAGAGAATCATTGATTGGCTGCCTCCTGCAAGCCCCACACTGGGAATCAAGCCTCCAACCTTTGCATGTGCCCTGACCTGGAACCAAACTGTGACCTCCTGGATCATAGGTTGACACTCAACCACTGAATCACACTGGCTGGGCAATTTCCTTTTTTCTTTAATCAATGAGGAGTCATATATTATTTTTTTAAAAACAACACTTGCATGTACATCAATTGAAATTAAAATAAGTGCATATGATTGCCTTCATTTCTAAGCTAACCCTTACAGATAAGAACACATATTTTAAATATAAATTACTCAGTTGCAACAAGGTTAGCTTTGGAAGAAATATGTTAATATAAATTTATGAAATGTTAAGAAAGCATTTCTGGGTAGAGTGAGTATAATAATTTGACATTACTTTTGAAAATTTTAATAGCTGAAAAAATTTTTAAATCCATATTGTTATTAATTTCGATAAAATTTCTAGATAGAAAAAAATGAGTAATTCTGTCATGAGGATGATTAAAGGATTGCTTTGACTATATTAACATAAGATAAAGTATCTTTAAAAACCGTAAAAATATATTTAAAAATAAAATTTCTGTACAGCATGATAGAACCAAAACAATGAGAGACAACTTATACATTTTTTTCTGGTCTGAGCAACTGAATGCAGATTTTATTTAACTTAATCTATAGGTCAAATGGATTAGGAAAATTCACTTTTGCTAAGAAAATGAAAAAGTGGTCAAGAGCCTGTTTGATAGTAACTGTTTTTGAAAAAAATAAAGAATATTTAATGTGAAAATGTTAATTAAAAATGGACTATACTGGTTACAATATTGCTCAACAGATCTGCACGGCTCATGCTTATAACATCTGAAGAGAAAATAACTACAAATCACCCTGTTAATCCATAGAGCATTTCTAGCTGAATTAAGTTTGTCCTTGTTAAAGAAATTATCTTGCTCGCCCCCCCCACCCCCCCCCCAGGAATGCATGTAAAACAGTTCCTGACTCAATGTACGCCTAAGGCAAAAAGTTCAGCGCTCAATTACCTGCTGTCTCAAGTCTCATATTTTGCAGTGAGTAAGTAAAACAGCATTTTACTCAGAAGTCTTGACCCATGCTCTTCTTTTCCCCTTCCCAGCCCTGCCAGCTATTTGGCATATGAAGGTCCTGACCTGAGAAAACCATCTTGGATAACCATGGCAAGAAGAAGGAAAAATGCAACACCTAGGAGATTTCAGTAAACAGTAGAATCATGCCAACCTAATCTGTGTTAAAATGCTTGGAATGTGGGAGCCGCTGATGATGCCTGTTGTCTGTGTGTCTGACTGAATCCTTTCTTTTCTCAGAGCAGCAAAGCAAAGCCTGGGAACCAGGCCAAATGCCTGCCACTTACCTTAAATTGATCAGCCACTTTGAGATTAAAACCCCTGAAAGCTGCCACACCGTGAAAACAAGGCCTCCTTCACATTAAAGGCAAATTGCGACTTTGGGTTTGCTGTGATCTTTTTTTCCATTTTATCCAGTTTTTCACAGTGCACACTCCCCCCCTACCCCCTTTCCATTTATGCTCCAATGTGGAAGCCAATAGTTACAGCATCTTGGCCAAGCATTCATTAAGGTTTATAAGAACAAAATTTATGGTTATTTAGGAGTTGGCACAAAGACAGACTGTTGCTAGAAAAAGAAAAAGAAATACAGGTGGGAAATATAAGTCTCAACAAAGGCCCGTACTATAAAGCAGTGTGCTGGGCTCCCAGAAGTGGTCTAGGAGAAAAATTATATCATATTTAAAAACGAGCTACTCCTTTCTTCTGGATCCTTCCCATTTTATGGCTCTGTAGATGTTTGAAACAAATATACTGGTCATTCCAAGAGAATTTTTCTGTCTTGTGTGCTACCATTTACAGGAGAAGGAGGTACAGAGCTAGATGTGTGTAACCTAATGTCATTTTGGCTAATGGACAAAGTGCATTGGAAATATATTATAGATCAGAATTCGGACTCTCCCATGAAGAGAGGAGTCATGTTATCCTTCTCAGTAGACCTTACATAATGGCAGGGCTTGTGTTCCCAAAAATGTAGGGTGTGGGCAAAACACACCCTTAATCTTTGAATTCGGGTAGTAACGTGGAATTCTGGCACAGGCTGGAAGTTTATATTCTCCCTCAGGAAATATTGTTAATGATGAAAAAAACCACCACCTTCCTGGTTTTCTGCTCTAGGGGAATAGGAGGCTCCTTGTCCTGTCATTTGCAATATTTGTGAAGCAGCATTTTAAGAATATATTTTAGTTTCTACTCATTGTTGTCCAAGAAGTACCTAGGAGTACTCGCAAGTATTAAAAATATATACAGCTTCAGTGTTCCGTAATGTAAACTGTTCTCAAAATATCCTGTATTTTATCTGTGCCCAACCATCTTCTATTATCAAATGGGAATGTTAATACCAATAATAATAATAATAATAATAATAATAATAATAATAATATACTCTCCCACATGCACTGTGATAAAGTGTTGCACCCACTTCCATGACCTTGCACACCCTAGAATGCTTTCCCCCTTCTTCATGAAATCAAGTTCATTGTTTTTACTGACTTTGTTCTAGAAATTTTCCACCTAATTCTTTTTGTTTCTTTTATCAGCATCACCTCAACATGGAATTACATAGAGTGTATATAAACTTGTATTTGTTCACATGTTGTTCTGCAAAGGACCTAATTACTTGTGCACAGATATGAATACGTTCCCCTAACTACACGCATGGCAGGGGGCAGGACCATTTTGATATCCACCAACAAGATCCTCATTCACTTTGGAAAATTGAATATGCACACAATCTTTTGCATCATTTCATAAAATGCTAAATAAAAATTTGGCTGCATGAGCACACATGTGATCATCATTTGCAGATAATACTCATTATTTCTGAGCATGGGAATGTTGCTTTGGTAAGTGGTGATTAGAAGTTGCTTCCCCTGTTTTGCAGAGTGCCAAAAAGCCAGAGCCATCACAGAAGGAACAGGAAAAGCTATAGGGGTCAGCCTGGTGCTGATCTCTATCTCTGCATCTTTTTAACCCGTTTGCCTTAAAACTTTGTCACTTAAATTTTCTATCATACCCAATAGACTTTCATCTTGAGTACCGATTGCATCAAAATTTCCAAGTCTTCATACTTTGCATTTCCTATTAGTTCCAATTCTTCCATATTTCACTAGTTATTAAGTATTTATGAAGGGCCTGATATATGTTCAGTGTTAGGTCACAGGTAATTGAAAAATCACTATATATCAAAAAACACGAAACAAAACAACACAACCAAAGCAAGTGAACTGCTTGCAGAGATTTGCTTTGCATTATGTTGCAAAGGGTAACAATTTGAGGACAATTCAAGAAAATGTTCGAGAGTCATATTTCACGATGAACAGCCAATATGGCAGTTCAGAAAGTGTGCACCAAAGTGATCACAGGATGTAGAGGACTTAAACAGGATCCAGAGGGATGATGAAGAAAGGAGGGAAGTCTCTCTAACACAAGGGAATGACATAAACAAAGGCACAGAGGTGGGAATGAATTCACAAATGAGCCAAGACATGCTTTGGGTGGAGAGGTGAGAGTGTGGCTAAGAGTGTGTTGGGACATAGGACTGAGAGAGAGACCAGAGCCAACTATTGAAAGCCTTAAAAGTCAAACAGAGGAGTTACAATTGTCTTGGGGAAAAATGGAACCTCCTTAAGGTTTTGAGTTGGGATTGAAAGATTTAAGATAACTACAATTCTTTTTGATGCAAAGAGCTCTAGACTAGGAATCAGAACACCCAGGCTTTGGTTTCGCTATTTTCAAGATGTGCAATCTTGAGCTAGTTAGTGAATCTGTCTGAGCCTTAGTTCTTACATTCATAAAACAGGAATGTTGATACTTGCCTTGCCGGTCTGGTTCAGCACCCCACTGACCGCCCCTGCAGCCACACAGGTGTGATGGAATCAGGATGTGGAGGGCAGTAGGGGCTGCAGAAATTGAGTGGAGGAAAGAAATCACAGAATGTTGCAGATGCTGAGATTGTATTATATATACAGGTGACTCTGGTCTACTGGTCTCCAGATAAAATAATCCTTCCAATTGACTTCTTTCCCTAAAACTCTGTCTCCTCTCCTTGGCTACTCTATGAACCCTCACATTAAAAAAAATATTTTTATTGATTTCAGAGAGGAAAGGAGAGGGAGAGATAGAAACATCAATGATGAGAAAGAATCATCGATCGGCTGCCTCCTGCATGCTCCCACTGGTGATCTAGCCCACAACCCGGGCATGTTCCCTGACCTCCTAGTTCTTAGGTCAATGCTAACCACTGAGCACTTCAGCTGGGCTGAACCCTCATGCTTTGCTACTGTCTCTATCTCTCTTCCCTTGATCCTTTTCAGAAAGAATTCTTTTGACCCTACTTACACTACCCAAGAAAGCTCAGACCCTCTCTGAGAAGTCACCAGCAGATTTCCAAAGGGCCTGTGTCTACTGTTTCTCCTCTACTTACCTGCTACATGCCCTCTGTTAACACTATCTTAGTACCATGCCTTATTTCTGTAAGTCTCCCGAGTTTTTATTGAGTCTGACACTAGATGACTTTTTTTTATTTCCTACCTAAAAGAACTCACTTTCCCCCACTTTTCCAAATCTCCTTTTGGTAAAAGGAATCCCACTGATTCCCTTTCCTCCTGTTGGCCATCTGATCTTTCTGATTACTACCAGAGCGCCTTTATTTCCTCCCATTCTCTCATCTCATTTGTCCATCTTCTTGCATTTCAAAGGATGCCAAGTCCTGGTGAGGATGTAGGGGACAAAAACTCATATAGTGCTGGCGAGAGTGTAAATTGGTACAGCCAACTGAAATTCAATTTGGCAATACTTAGTAAAGGCAAAGATGCTCAGGCCCTCTTCCTAAGTATCTGCCCCATCAATAGTCTAAGTGGCTGTCTTAGACTGAGTGCTCACTGCTTTATTCTCCTGAAGGAGATGCTATCATTATCCTAGTTTAATTGAAGAGGAAACTGAGGCACAGGAAATTAAATAACACACACACAGTCACACTGTTGGGACTTTGTGATGGAGTTGGATTTGAAATGGGCAATTGGGCTTCAGCGCCTGAGCTGTTACCCACAGAACTCTGCCTGGAGAAGTTCATGCCCAGGAGTGAGGTCTACGAGTGTTCACTGCAGCACTGCTTAGAAGAGCAAAGAGGTGTGAGTGGCTGCACTGCCCCTCCAAAGGGGCATGAACTACTGTTTAGGAGCAAAAATGAGTGAACTGGATTCACAAATATCAACATGGGTGAATCTCAAAAGTAAACTCTCATATGAAAAAAGCAAGGTGCAGCAAGACACAGTATATACAATACCACTAGGGATGTAAAAATTTAAAATATACACAACAACAATACATATTTACATATGTAGTAGCTAAAAACCTCAGATATGAATGAACTAGATAATCTGAAGCAATGGGATGTTTTTCTCTGCATTTCTAACACTGAAACACAAAACAGGGTTAATGAAAATATGGCAAAATATTAACATTGGTTTAATCCAGGTACTGGCTATATAACTATCATAATATTTTTAGCTCTTTTCTATATGTGTGAAATACTTTATATACACAATGCAAAATTATTTTAAAAAGAAATGAGATTAGGCAAAATGGCAGAAGGGTGGTACATATAATCATTGGACTATTACTTGGCCATAAGAAAAGATGAAACACTGCCATTTGTGTTTCATCTTTTCTTTTTTAAAATTTTATTTTATTGTTTAAAGTATTATAAATAGTAGTACATATGTCTCCTTTTTTTCCCCATTGACCTTCCCCCGGCCTCCACTACCCCCCGGCACATGCCCTCACTCATCTTTTCTTATGGCCGAGTAGTAGAAGGGATCTTAAGAGTATCATGCTATGCAAAATAAGACAGAAAAAGTTAAGAACCGTATGACGTAACTCATATGTGGGAATAAAATTGAAGGCAGCCTTGGCCGGGTGGCTCAATTGGTTGGAGTGTCGTCCCTTACACCAAAATGTTGGGGTTTGATTCACTGTCAGGGCACATACCTAGATTGCAGGTTCGATCCCTGGTTGGGGCGCGTACAGGAGGCAACCGATTGATTTTTTTCTCTCACATACATGTTTCTCCCCCCTCCTCCGTCTCTCTTTCTCTGTCAAATTAGTAAACATATCCTTGGGTGATAATTAAAAAATATAAACTTTATAGGCAACAATGAGACAAACAAACAAACAAACAAAAACTCATAAACAGAGATAATAGTATGGTGGTTATGAGAGGGAAGGGGGTGGCAGGGTAGTAAAGGGTAAAGGGGTCAACTATATGGTGATGGAAGAAGACTTGACTTTGTACACAATGCAATATACAGATGATATATCATAGCATTGTACAATTGAAACCTATATAATCTTATTAACCAATATCACCCCAATAAATTAAAAAAAAACCCAAGAAATTCCTGAGCACAGATTAAATGTTCGGTATTGTGAGGGAATAAAAAAGAAGGAAAAGACACTTTTTAAGAGCCTAGAGATTAGTTAAGGAGGCAAAGCCAGACCCATAATTAGGAACAACACATATGCAGGCAAGGAATTGCCAGCGAACCCCTGCTGAGGAATTTCACCTGAGAGGTTTCAGCAGCTAGGCTGTGGTTGATGTTGCAGGGGAAGGAAATTGTACTGGGCTAATCTTTTTTTTTTTAATTAAAAATATTTTTTATTGAGGTAATACGAGTTTATTACATTATGTAAGTTTCAGGTGTACATTATAACTCAATATCTATACACACTACAACCTGCTCATCACTAGGTTTAGTTTCCACTGATCACCATACAATTAATCTCCTCTACCCATTTCCCCTTTCTCCCACACCCTTACCTTTGGAATCAGCAATCTGTTGTTTGCACCTATGAGTATGTCTCATAGATGGGCTAGTCTTTGAGCTATTCCTAGCCTCTCAGTATGATCCCTGGTGTGAGTGATAGATAGCTGATGCTATGCTCTCAAGGATGGAAGATAGGAGACACCTTGGCTACCCAATCACACTGACGGCTTGTTACCAACACAGAGCAGTCAAAACATAATTTTATTATTTTGTAGCCAGTTCTCTGTTTATATACCTTATGTCCATAGATTCAGTGTAATTAGAGCCTAGAAATAATACCTCAGGTATTTATTGAACATATTCATGTTGACTGTATAATATTTGTTATTTATTTAACTTTTTAAATGTACATGATACTTGACAAATATGTAGAAAGACAAGTTTCCTTCCTGGGAATTCCAATGTGGGCAAGCAGAACTGAAGGGGTAGGATCTTGACTTTGGGAAGACTTGTCAGGTAGGGAGAGGCTGCCCCTGTAGGAGAGAAGGGAAGCTGACATCTCTGGAAAAGTAGGGGTGGGAATGTGGAGAGAATGAAGGACTTTCAAATAAATCTGTTAAAAGTAAATATGATGTTTAGTCAGTATAATGCCCTTGAAAAAACTTTTTTGAGGGCAGGGGTAAAGGTTAAGAAAAATGAATCTGATTATGACAATACAGTCACGTGTTGCTTAGTGACTGGGATACTTTCTGAGAAATGCATCGTTAGGTGTCAGTAAGTGAGTGTATGTGTGAAGGCCTAGGACATTACTGTCCACTACTGTAGATTTTATAAACACTGTCCACAACCACCCACTCCCCTTTCTGATAGGGTTAGAAATAGAACATTGAAGGTTGTTAATGCTCTCCATGAACAAGGTTGTGGGCTGGAATGACTGGAAATACTGAGAAGAAACTGGGTGTATTAGGTGTAGATCACCATAATGGTGACTTTCAGGGGGAGTGAAATGTGGCCTGAGAATCAGTAGGAATAAGAAATCAAGATGGAAACATGAAGGATCATAAGGGATTGTCATGGCCATGTGGCTTGGCTATTGCATGTTGGAGGAGTGGTCAGAATAAAGAACTTTGTGTTATTCATAATGAAGAGGGTACTTAACATGGAGAGGGGGTAGAACCGAGGACTCAATATTTTGACTTTGGAGTTTTGTTTTTGGTTCCACTGACCCCATCTGGGACAAAGAGCTCTCTCTGGCATGGAATGGATGGAAGAAATAAAACTTATTAATGCTTTACCATTGTTACAACCTGAAAATATTTCCAAAGTACAGGGATAGGCTGGTTCCACTGACCACAGAAAGCTTTTACTACAGTGGCAGTGACACTTAATTCTTGTTAAGGTAGCTCCTGAGGACCTGTGTCCTTCTACAGGATCAATAAAGAATTTATACCAATGTACCCTGGTGACCATCAAGATAGATCTGGGAGGGCTGTAGTGCCCTCTGAATATGCAGTGCTTGGTGGGCAGGCTCCTCTGTGCTGAAACAAGTCAGTGGCTGACTGATTGGAATGTAATCTGTACACTCAAAATTGAGGTAATGAATGAGAGGGAATCTATTGCCAAGACCCGCAGTTATTGCTCCCATTAGAAAAAAAAAATTCCTCCTGAACAACACATCTTTTCATATACGCAGTCTATCTTTGACTGACATGCTACGCATGCATGAGTGTAGTAAAGATGAGTAGCGAAGACCCATTTAGTACTTTAGCAGTAGCTACAATGTATTGAAGCTACCATATGCCAGACAACATGCTAGACTCCCTGCATATATTATTTCACCAATTCTAGATGGCTGATTTTAGTGTCATCACTTTACATATGTGGAAACTGAGGTTAGAGAGATTAGATAAATTGCTCAAGGTGACACAACCAATAAGTGGATGAGCATGAATTCAAAGTCAGATCAGACTTCAAAGTCCCTGCTTTTTATTTTCTTATCCCCAATGCAAAGAGAACATCAAAGAATGATGAACAGACAGGAGGGCTAGAACATAGTCAGGTTAATGTACACCTTCGACAACAATAACCTTTGGCCACAAATCAATGCAACCACCTCAGCATTTAAGGGAATAAATTTCCTTATGCAAGAAAGGTGTAGTAGAGTCACTGCTGGCAAATTAACTGACTGACATGAGTTGCATTTACCACTAGTAAATGAAGAAAGAAAAATCTGTGAGACTTATGCTAATGTTCTGAAAGAGCAGTCAGAGTAGAAATATACGGTATGACTATGGAGAAAAAGATCAATGAAGAAAGATGAGCAGAATATGCTTTAAGCCTCTTCAAGAAATGGACATTTAAGAACTCTGGATTTGCAAGTAGTTGTGCCTTTCATTCTTGAGTTTTAGATCAGGCTTTGTCTTGGCTGCCTCCTTCTTTCTCCAATTATATAAGAATCTATTGTCATGAAAATCTGTCTGTCTCTCAATCTATACTATCATCTCCTATCTCTTTTTCCAAAAGGATTTAAAGCATTTTTAACAAAATATATCTACCCAATAAGGTTAATAAAAGTGAGATAATTACAAATTTACCTGCAACACTTTCCCAGCCCCTCACCCCCAGTCAACCACCATCCATCAAACTCAATCTCATACTTTGAGATCCAACTCAAAACGCCTCTTCAGTCTCACCCTTCTATTTTGTCCTACTTCTATTCTGTGTGCATAATTTTACTACAGAATTTATCATATTGTCTTAGAATTAGTTGTTTCATGTAAGTTTTCTCATTAGGCTATGAGGTGCTGGATGTGGGAACCAAGTTGTGCTCATCTTAGTATCCACTGTACTTGGCAAAGTGTCTGACATATATTAGGTACATAAATAATTACTGAATAAGGGAATGATAAAATAAAAACCAGGATTGAGGAAAAACAGAAAGGCAAGTATTCTAAACATAGATTAATATACATATTTTTCTGTTGAGCATCAGATTGGCTCTGGAAGCAGGGCAAAAAGAGAAACACAGAAAATCACATTATTATTACCAAAATGAAATGCAAACATTCTCAGGGAAGCCTGTAATTTATACCTAATTACATCACTCCCCTCTTATCTGCAAGGGATTTGTCCCTCTTGGCTCCCTGAGCTGCCAGGGGAGGCTCTGGCCACCTGTGACTCTGACCTGGAATAAGCAGGTTGGAAAATGCATTTTGCTTTGCTGTTGGCGAAATACCATTCCAATCAATCATCAATGTAATTCACAAGGGTATTAATTTTTAATCATATGTCAATTGCTCTCTTTCAACATAGAGGTGGGCAAACGTAGGTTTACAGTTGCGAGTACACGAAACAGTTTGTTCTCTATTATTATTTATCATATGGTTTTCCATATGAACACCTGCATACCTACTTATACCCACTCCAGTATTTGTTTGGAGACACTGTATGGTTCAGGAAATAGAGAATGTACTTGGAATCAGGTATCCTTAGGTTCAGTTCCTAGTTCTGCCACTTCTTTGCTATGAGATTCTGGAAAAATTCTAGAACCTCTCTGAGCTTCAGTGCCTTGGCTCTGAGAACTATATAAACAGCATTTGAGACAGTATACTTAATTATATAATATAGCAGCCCTCATGTAGTAGCCACTCAATCAATGATGGTTATTATTAAGGATAAAAATTCAATCATCTCTTGGCTGCCCTTAACTAGGACACTTGAAATTATTCCATATATTTTAGGAGTTAACACCTTTTAGGTTGTTCCCTTGGGGCATGTTGCCTTTGACTGTTGTCCTGCAGATTGTTGCCAAAACAATCACTATCTTAGCACTCACCCTCAGGATGTTGCCATATGTTGCAACAGGAGAGCTGGAATTTTTTGACTATCTGAAACCCTCTTGCTTCCAGTGGTACTATTTTTCCCTGGCATCTAGCATACAAATCCTGCTGGAGCAGACACTAGAATTTTCTTAGATTTATGCTGTCCTTTTTTCATCTCTGCGACCTACATCCTGTTTTTTTATCATTTGCCTTCAGTCACCTTCTTTGTATATGAATGACCAGGACAATCTTCCTCAAGCTCTTGAGTTTAATGTTTAATTATCCCTTTCAAAAATGTAAGAGAGATGTGCGAACCTGTCAGATGATTGGTCAAACCATATCAGTATTTTGTTTCTAAAGCAAGGAAATCTCACGGGATGTCTCAAAAGATTACGAAAATACTTTAGTCATCTTTAAAAACTTCCTAATAACCTACTGTCTATTTATCTGGAATTTCTCTGTTTCATCAGGATATGTTTCTTGGTATAGATAATGACATACTAAATGCTAGAGAGCATTTAGTAGAGAGACCCAAAGGACAAAGGATATGGGCCCTTTCCTAGTGTAATCTTGAGATTTCTGCAGAGAATGGGAAACAGTCACCTAAGGCATGTAAGCTAGCGGTGCTTGAACTGCAGTGATAATTGGGATCCTGTGTTTATTTCCACTAAGAAGTGGAGAGAAAAATGCTCTGACCTGGTGATTTCTGCTTCTCCCAGAAAATGGGACTTTGGAAGAAAAAAGCCAGGGGATGTCTAGGCCCACACAGAAAAAACATGGCAAAGCTCTGCCTAGGATGAAAGATAGTAATAACCAGAAATGGCACCATTAACTTAGAACTTTTTGGTCCCAAGTTTCATTCCCTTTTTAAATCCTGATGTATGTTTATCTGATACTGACTCAGTATGTAGGTGTTGAATGCTATAACTTTTCCCATTTGTTTCCTATAAAGTTAAACTACTCAGCTCTCCATCTATCACAAATATCGACTACTGTGGCACAGATAAAGCAGCATATGACTGCAGTGAACATTTGTAGAATATTTGGATTATTTTGGCTGCTCAGTGTTCAAGCCGCTTTTTATTTGTGGGAATGCCCCAGTGTGTGCTATTGGAGGGATGAAAGAGAATGGGGCAGATGTCCCTTTTCCCTGTCCCTCTTGTAGCTAGGATATGGACAGCTGAGATGATTTCTTCCTTTGATGCTTTTATCCTGAAAGCAGAGATACAAAGACACAGGGGTCATTCAGAAATTATTTTCAGCAGTAGAAAAAGTTCAGGCCACGGGAACTACCTAGCTAAAATGCTCCTGCTTGGCCACACCATCCCTGGTATCTGTCAAGGCAGGGATGGTGTGGCCAGCAGGAGCGTCTTAGCTAGGCAGTTCCCGTGGCCTGAACTTGACTGTGATTCGTTTTGGTAAGTCTTTGGTTCTTGCCTGAATCTGCCTCTCCAGCCTCCCTTTGTATTTTGTCTGGTTAGAGAAGATTTATGTTGCTTCTCAGCGAAATCTGATTAATGACATATAAATACAGCTCCTTCCTACCCGTGCTGTCTCAGGGATTCAGTCTACCTCTTTCTTGCAGCTCCATTGTTTCAGCCTGGCTTCCATGTTTGCTGCAGCAGAAAGAGAATGTGAGAACTTACACTTGCTCTTACGTGCTTTGGCCCAGAAGCACTTAAGGCGTGTCCTCTTATGACCAAGAACAAGTCATATGAACCCACTTGACTGCAAGAAGGCATGGAATGTCATCTTCCTGTGTGTCTAGGAGGGAGAGGAGATTCCCAAATGGTGGACATTAAGAGTCTGTGACATAAAGAGTATGGACTAAGGGCTAAAAGTTCACTAAGGTGGAAAGTGATAGAAGCTTAGAGAGTCAGAGAAGGTGTATCCAAAACAGCTTGAGTTCCTCTGTGCTGTCTCCTGGACCCGTAGCCACTGGCTGTGCCTCCGCCTCAGCAGCAGAGTCTGAGTGGTATTAGTGCCTGGTGCTGACCAGCCACTGGAGGGCTGGGCTGTGCAGCCTCTCCCGTTTCTTCCTGACGGAATGAAATGCTGCACAGCAGGGTGTGGAATCTGGCTTTCCAAGAAGGTGCCAAATAGGCTGAATGTGGCAACCTGGAAGGGCTGGGAAGCTACTTGCCTGTTGGTCCAACTTTGACTAATGGAAAACAGAAGTCAGGAGGTAAACAGGCAGAACATTCCATCTTCTTCCGCTTTCCCTGGAGGCACGGTTTGTCCTTGGGTCAGTCAGGAGACCTGCTGTGTCTTGCCCATTGTCAAGAACTGCCCAGCACAGATCTTCCAGCATGAATGGCTTTACCTTGTATGGCTTACCTTCTTTTCCAGTTTCACTTTCTTTTTTCCCTTAATCTTGCTGGCTTGGGATTGTATTCACAAATAAAACATTGTAAGAAAAACCTCAGTTTCTTCCTCTGTTGCATGATTCTCTATTAACACATCCATACTTCTGGCCATCAAATGTGTGGGATTTTTCCCTACACATGAAACATGTCTCTGATTCTCAGTGGACATCTAAAATTTAATTCATTTCTTACACTACCTACCTCAAGTTATTCAGATATCAAAGTTAAAATGGCAAGCCATTTATCATAATACATATATATATATATATACACATATATATACACACACACATAAATTTTTTTAAAAAGAATTTTAATTTTTTAATTATAGTTGATGTACAACTTAGTTTCAGATGTACAACACAGTGATTAGACATTTAAATAACTTACAAAGTGATCATCCAATAAATCTAATATCCATCTGACACCATACATAGTTATTATAATATTATTGACTATACTAGAGGCCCGGTGCATGAAATTCGTGCTCGGGGGGGAGGGGAGGGGGCAGTGCGGGTGGGTCCTCAGCCTGGCCTGCAATGACGCAAGCGTTCTGCGCCAGGCTTGGTGGGGAATGTTTGCCTCGGGGCGATGACGCAAGCTTTCCCCCCCGCCCCCCCTCAGCCGCTCCATGCCTGCTGACTAGAGGCCCTCCGTGGCCAGGGTGGAACACTTGCTTCGTTGTTACAGTGACGAAGCAAGCATTCTGCCAGGCCGCTCATGCTGCCTGCTCTCAGCGGCCACCCCCCTGGGACTGGGGGACTCTGGCGGGGCTGAGAGGACTGAGCGCTGCCATCTTATGGCTATGGACGCCACCATCTTTATGACAGAGTGACAGCTAATTTGCGTATTATCATTTTATTAGATAGGATTCCCCATGGTGTACTTTACCATGACTATTCTGTAACTATCAACTTGTACTTCTTAATCCCTTTACCTGTTCACCCATTCCTCCCCCAAAACTTTCCCATCTGTCAACCATCAGTTTGTTCTCTGTATCTACGAGTATGTTTCTGTTCTGCTTGTTTATTTATTTTGTTTTTTAGATTCCACATATAGGTGAAATCATGTGGTATTTGTCTTTCTCTGTCTGACTTATTTCACTCAGCATAATACCCTCTAGGCTCATCTGTGTTGTTCTAATGGCAAAATTTCATTCTTTTTTATGGTTGAGTCATATTCCATAGTATATATGCACCACTTCTTTATTCACTTACCTATTGATAGATACTTGGTTTGCTCCATATCTTGGCTATCCTATATAATAAAAGCCTAATATGCTAAGTGTCCGGTCCTCCAGTTGGCTATTCAACCAATCAAAGTGTAATATGCTAATGATATGCTAAGGTCACTTAACCACTTGCTATGACGTGCACTAACCACCAGGGGGAAGTCGACCAGTCACTATGATGTGGACTGACCACCAGGGGGCAGCCGCTCAATGCAGGAGCTACCCCCTGGTGGTCAGTGCACTCCCGCAGGGGGAGTGCCACTCAGCCAGAAGCCAAGCTCATGGCTGGCGAGTGCAGTGACAGCGGGAGCCTCTCCCACCTCTGCGGCAGTGCTAAGGATGTCTGACTGATGGCTTAGGACATCTAAGCCATCAGTCAGACATCCCCTGGGGGCTCCCAGACTGCAAGAGGGCGCAGACCGGGCTGAGGAACCCCTCCCCCCCGCCCCAGTGCATGAATTTCATGCACTGGGCCTCTAGTAATAAATAAGTTTCAATGAACATATGGATGTGTATGTCCTTTAGTGTTTTAGGTTTCTTCAAATAAATACCCAGAAATGGAATTGCTGGATCTTTCTTTTCTCTTATTATAGCCTTTGTTTTAAAGTCTTATAGCCCATGATTTAAAGTCTATGTTGTCTGGTATAAGTACTGCTACTCCAGCTTTTTCGTTTGTTTGCTTATTTCCATTTTCATAGAATAGCTGTTTCTATCCCTTTACTTTCAGTCTATGTGTGTCTTTTTATCTGAATTGAGTTTCTTGTAGACAGTATATATAATGGGTTTGTTTTTATTATCTATTCAGTCACTGCATGTGCTTGACTGGAGTCTCAAATCCATTTGCATTTAAAATAATTGTTGATAGTTATGTATATACTGCCATTTTGTTATTCATATATATTTTAAAAATGTTTTTATTGATTTTTAGAGAGAGTGGAAAGGAGAGGGAGAGAGAGAGAAACATTAATGTAAGAAACACTGATTGGTTGCCTCCTGTATGCATCCTGACCAGGGATCAAACCTGCAACCTGGGTATGTGCTGTGACCAGGAATGGAACTAGTGACCTTTCAATGCACAGGACAATACTCAATTGAGCCACACTGGCCAAGATTATTATTCATATTTATAGTATATTTTTTTGTTTTTATTCATAAAGATGACCCTTTAACATTTCTTATAATTCTCATGTGGTGGTGATGAACAACTTTAGCTTTTCCTTGTCTGGGAAGCTCATTATCTGTCCTTCAATTTTAAATGATACCTTTGCTGGGTAGAATAATTTTGGTTGTAGGTCTTGGCTTTTCATAACTTTGAATACTTTATGTCAACCCCTTCTGGTCTGTAGAGTTTCTGTTGAGAAATCAGCTGACAGTCTTATGGAAGCACCTTTGTAGATAACTAACTGATTTTCTCTTGCTGCTTTTAAGATTCTCCCTTTGTCTTTAACCTTTGGCATTTTGTCTTGGTGTGGGCTTCTTTGGGTTCATCTTGATTGGAATTCTGCGCTTCCTGGAATTGTATTTCTATTTCCTTCACTAGGTTAGAAAAGTTTACCATCATTATTTTTTCAAATAGGTTTTCAATTCTTTGCTCTCTCTCTCTTCTCCTTCTGGCACCCCCATGATGTGAATGTTGCCTGAAGTTGTCCCAGAGGCTCCTTAAACTATCCTAGTTTTTCTTGGATTCTTTTTGTTATTCTAATTGGGTGTTTTCTGCTTCCTAATTCTCCAAATCTCTGATTTGATCCTTTGCTTTATCTACTCTACTGTTGATTTCCTGTAATGTATTTTTATTTCAGTTATTGTAGTCTTCATTTCTGACTGTTTTTTTTCTCTCTCTCCATTTTTATGTTTCCTATCTCTTCGTTGAAGTTCTCACTAAGTTCATCTACTCTTCCCTTAAGTTTATTGAGAATCCTTATAACCAATGTTTTGAACTCTGCATCTGGGAATCATTTTGTTCGGTATTTGTGTGCCCTCAATTTGTCAACTGTTGCTGCTTTTGTACCATAAACTTTATCTTTTATGTAGCCCCATAAAAAATCTAGTAGATAAATTTTCTTTGTTCAAAGCTTAGTCTGGCTTCACCAGTGATTAAAAATCAGTTAAACCTGAAAAGGAGTGAAAATGAAGTGTGTTATCAGCTGTTAAAGTATATGTACATTTTGGGGGGACACAGGGTATCCCCAAAAAGGCAGTGTTTTCAAACTTCCAATAGCATTTTATGATGAATTTCCTTTGTTCAATGCTTAATCTGGCTGAAAAGAAAGAAACATCAATTGAGCTATCAGCTGTTCAAGTGTGTATACATGTTTTTGGGATATTCTATTTTTTTTTTTTTAAGAGATAATGTTTTTTTTTTTAAATATATATTTTATTGATTTTTTACAGAGAGGAAGGGAGAGAGATAGAGAGCCAGAAACATCGATGAGAGAGAATCATCGATCAGCTGCCTCCTGCACATCCCCCACTGGGGATATGCCCGCAACCCAGCACATGCCCTTGACCGGAACCGAACCTGGGACCTCTCAGTCCACAGGCCGACGCTCCATCCACTGAGCCAAACCAGTTTCGGCGGATACTCTGTATTTACTATCTGCTTAGCTTTTGAGCACATGCCTTCAAAGATAAGCAAACTGACAAGACAGAACCAAGGGTAGTGCCCTGTGGCATACCAGTAGATAGTGCAGGTTGACCTCAACCTGATAATCAATCTTACTGGGTACTATCATCATGCAGTTAATATAGCTGTACCAATCTATAAGAGAATTTATCAGAAGGCCTGTGGAAATACATTTCCAATGGGTTTACTGTTTCTCTCTTTTACTACTAGCGAGGTATCAGTTGTTAAAGTGAGTATACATTTTTGGGGAGACACAATGCCAAGCACAATCAGCTAGGCCTGGGTATTGCCAACTCGCTTGGCACTCATAGCTAGGTCTTGGGTTCACCTATTGAATATAAACAATTTCACTGAGCGTCAGCATCAGACAAGGCTACTCTGACTAGGATGGATCAAGACAATGACTCTGTAATGATGCCTGAACACAGACAATCCATGAACATTGCTCAAACCACAAATTACCCCAAACCCCCTCTTCTGACTAATGTAAGTGACTGCTGTTTCTTTGGTGATTACAGCTTTATCCTCACTTTAATCTGTCCTTAAAGATGAGGTTTATTGAGACACATAATTGTAGAATTATCCCTGTTTTCTGACAGCACCCAGTCTAGAATAAACTGCCCCTTCCCTAGAGCCTGACCCAACCAAAGCCCACATCCATGGTTCTTTTTAACACTCTCTTGGTGAGAGACCACATGGTTTCCCCATAGTAAGTGCTGTCCCTTACTGGGACAAGTAATAAACCAAACAGTCAATTCCATGTATGCTCTTGGTGACATATGGTTGAAGAGTGTTGACACACAGTCAGAAAAAGAAAGAAATGGTACACACACACACACACACACACACACACACACACACACACACACCAGATTCATTATTTTCACTTTGGCCCTGGGGCTCAAACCTGAGTCCACAGTCACAAAACCCACAAAACCCTGTTATTATTTTCCTTGCTAACAATCCAGAATGGCACATTGGCTTTTCTCTTGGAGGAGATGGACTTTTCTCCCCTCTGCATGGGCACAATTCCATTCATGCTAGTTCATTTCAAATGCTAGTGATGAAAACTGGGGCAGAGTCTGTGCTATCCTGGCCCCATGTCCCTCAGCATAAGTCTTCTGCTTGTGCTGCTGCCACCGAATCCAATGACTCTTGAAGTGGTATAAGGAAACTACTTTGCTTGTGGTGACTGTGGTGTCTGGCTCTGGGAGAACAATTCTTCTCTTGAGTCATGGGCAAGCCTAGCTCATGGGCTGAGGCCAGGGGTGGGAGAGAGATAAAAGCTTTCCTCCCCTCTGCAGTACCCAGCTAGAACCAGACTCACTGAACCAGACCCAGCATTACAAATATTGTATTCATATGTAGCTTGATATACTCATTTAGTTTCAGGGAACTTCAATGTTTTCCTGGCACTGGATTCTATTTATGCTTGAAGCTGTGATTTTTTTTCCTACCAGTTTACACACTAATAGTTGTCTCATATGGTAATAGCCTTCTCTTTCCAATTAATTGTACAAATACTTCTTCAGCACCCACCATAAAGCTTGTGGAGAATACAAAGAGGCATGCAGGAACTATAGCTCTGATCTTGAGAAGTATATAATCTAGACAAAACTTTAGGACATGTGAATAAGTAACCGGACATCACTCTTTCAGTGAACAAATACTTATTAAGCACATACTCAATGCCAGGCACTGTAACATAAGTTACATGTTGATAAATGCTACGAGTCTACATTCTATAAAGCAGCATTCAAAGGGTAATAGTCTTATTATTAAGTACCTTCTATGTGCAAGTACTGAACCAAAAACTATGACCTGAATATCTTCCTTAATCTTCAGAAGGACCCTTTGAGATTGATATTGTTATCACTCTGTTTTGAGGATGAGGTATCTCTGGCCATGGTATAACTTGGTAAGATCCTAGAGCTAGTTAAGTACTGGAGGCAGGATTCAAACCCAGGCAGTCTGTCTATGGATCTATGCCTTTAACAAATAATTGTAACTTGTGTTTTAAAATTCTTTTGGTCTACAGTTGTTTGGGATGTTGTTGATCTCTGAGAACTTTTGCATTGGGGAAGCTTTAAAAAATTACGATGCAATCAGACATTTTTGAAGGTGTCTGAATTTTTTCCCTGCAGCCGCGCTTCATATAGGAGCCCGTGTGGACACATAGGCACCAAAGGAGAGCCCGGAGTCTGCAGCTATGACTGTACTCGCGTTGTTCTATGTATTCTGTACAGTCTTGGGAGGCTATTTTTAATGCAACATGCCAGAGTGGCATGTTGAAAGATCCATAGTAACCAGCTAACAGTAACAGCAGGGCCTGCCAAGTAAAAGTTCCGTAAATCAGTCATAAACGCAGTTACAAAATCCGGCCAGCGTCGTGTGCATGAAGGAGTATCCTTGGAGGAGGCACAATTCTCGCACAGTTTCATGGGATCTCCTCGAAATTCCATGGGAGTAAAGAGTCCTTGTGGCAATTTTTTTAAAGGGGAAAAAAGTAAGAAAGAGGCTTCCTATAACTTTATTCTAATAGGGAACTTTCTCCCATGTGACCGAGTAGCTCTAAGGAAAAGACACTCAGAGAAACGAGTTTTTCAGATACCATGTGCTCTCCTTTCTCATGTTTTTAATATTTTTGGAATCATTCCTTTTCCACTACCACAGTCCACGTTCAGGCCTTAATAACTTGGTGTACTAAAAAACCTCAATGCTTTTATCCGCACCCCCCCTCGGCCCCGCCCCAATCTACTGAATTTACAATGATAAAAATTACCCCAAGCAGGATTTTGGACATCTTAACCCTTGAGTGAGAATTTTACAGGAAGCTCAAGTGCTATCAAACCAAATAAAAGCTCACGCTAGACACACGAGTGGCCTTTCCCTGGGATAGACTTAGAGCAATCTCTGAGGAAGCAAGATGCTTCAGTTGGGGTTCGGGAATTAGGAGGCTTTGGGATAAGGACGTTCATATCAGGCAATGGGTACATCGTCAATGATATTAACAAGTAATGTTGTTACCTTTGAAAAGTCTGAGAAATCACTTTGATTTATTTGGCTCCCCACTGTTACAGAAAATCTGGGCATGGGGAACAGGCCATTCATTACTGACAGAGAATAATACACAAGAATGAAAAACCCCATGGGCAGAAAACTGGAGCATTGATAGCTTAATGCTCAATAAAAGATTTAATCGGGGACTGCAGGCGTGAATTTTGATGCCCTTCCCCAACCACCCACGACAATTCACACCACACATACTAGTGGCTGGTTTTCTCCTTGCTTGCTTAAAACACACACACATACACACACACACACACACACACACACACACACACACACACACACCACTGTCCTCTGAGAGAGGGAGATGTTGGGTACAGGCAGTAAAGGACTGAAGAAAGCTGAAGGGAAAACTTTTGGAGCAATGACACCGAGAGAGCAATTTAAAATGAGAAAAAAGCCCTGACCAGTTTGGCTCAGTGGATAGAGCGTCAGCCTGCGGACTTGAGGGTCCCAGGATCGATTCTGGTCGAGGGCGTGTGCCTTAGTTGCGGGCACATCCCCAGTGGGGAGTGTGCAGGAGGCAGCTGATTGATGTTTCTCTCTCATTGATGTTTCTAACTCTCTATCCCTCTCCCTTCCTCTCTGTAAAAAAATCAATACCATATATAAAAAAGAATAAAAAATAATAAAAAATGAGAAAAAAACCCCTTTGCCTATATAATCTAAGTTAGTGGGAAAATATGATTTGGCTTCTAACTTTACAGAAACATTGGTACTGGGAAACAAAGTGTGGCTCTGTAACCAGAAAGGTGAGAGATAAGCTTAAGTGGAAAGCTCTTTACTAGATGCCTGCTTAGGACGCCTACATTGGCTGGGAATTCCCCAGTTCAGGTTTTCCCCCAGAAGATTCTTGTTGAACAGAAGGGAGTTATAAAATAGATTTTTCTCTATTTTTTTCTTTTTTTAAAATATATTTTTATTTATTTCAGAGAGGAGGGAGGGAGGGAGTGAGAGAAAGAGAGAGAGAGAGAGAGAGAGAGAGAGAGAGAGAGAGAGAGAGAGAGAGAAACATCAATGATGAGAGAGAATCAATGATTGGCTGCCTCCTGCATCTCCTACTGGGGATCGAGCCCACAAGCTAGGCATGTGCTCCTTACTGGAACTGAACCTGGGACCCTTCAGTTCTCAGGCTGATGCTCTATCCACTAAGCCAAACCAGTTAGGGCAGATTTTTCTCTATTTACTATGAATCTTTTAATTTCAAGGACTTTAATACTTCGGGCACTTTCTTTTTAAAAATTGTAGTGCAATATACATAACAAAAAAAATGTATCATTCAACCATGTTTCAAGTGTACAATTTGGGGGCATTCAATATATTCACAATGTTGTGCAATCATTACCACTACCCTTTTCCAGAACTTTTTCATCAGAAACTTGGAATCCATTAAACAATAACTGCTCATTTCCCCTTTTCCCAGCCCCTGGTAACCTCTGCTCTACTTTCTGTCTCTGTGAATCTGATTATAGACTAGAGGCCCAGTGCACGAAATTCATGCACGAGTAGGTCCCTAGGCCTGGCTGGCAATCAGGGCTGATCGGGGCCTTCCTTCCTCAGCTGCCAGCCAGGGCCTCCGTTCCCTGGCTGCCGGCTGAGGCCTTCCTTCATTCCACGCAGCGCCCTGGTGGTCAGCGCATGTCATAGCGAGCGAGCAAACTCCTGGTCTCCTGGTCAAACTCCTGAGGGGACACTTTGCCTATTAGCCTTTTATATATATATATATATATATATAGAAGATATTTCATAAGTGGAATCATATATTTGTCCTTTTGTGTCTGGCTTATTTCATTTAGCATAATGTTCAAACTCCAGGTTCATCCAGGTTATAGCTTGTAGCAGAATTTCATTCCTTTTTAATAATGAATAATCTCCCACCCTTGCCTGTGTTTCTAAGTGGTTAGAGCCGTGGTTGGCAAACTGCAGCTCGTTGGTCCCTTGAGTGTGGCTCTTCCTAAGCCTTAGGAGTACCCTAATTAAGTTAATAACAATTTACCTACCTATATAGTTTAAGTTTAAAAAAGTTGGCTCTAAAAAGAAATTTCGATCGTTGTACTGTTGATATCTGGCTCTGTTGACTAATGAGTTTGCTGACCACTGGGTTAGAGCATTGGCCAGCACACTGAATAGTTGCAGGTTTGTCCCTGGCCCTGGTTGGGGCACATGCCAGAGGCAACCAATGGATGTGTCTCTCTCACACTGATGTTTCTCTCTCTCTCTCTCTCCCCTCCCCACTCCTTTCCATTCTCTCTGAAAATCAATGGAAAAAATATCCTTGGGTGAAGGTTAACAACAACAAAAAAGAATAACATTCCATTGAACGTATATACCACATTTTGATTATCCACTCATCTACATGATGGAGATTTGGGTTCTTTGTACCTTTTGACTATTGATTAATGCTGCCATGAACATCAGTGTACAAGTATCTGTTTTGAGTTTTTGCTTTCAATTCCTTTGGGTATATACTTAGAGGTGGAATTGCTGGATCATATGGTAATTCTATGTTTACTAGTACGTTTTGGAGGACCTTTGAGTACTTTCAGAGAGAGTATAAACCATGGAAGCAAACTTTTTCAGAATCCAAGCTTTCCAAACCCAAATGAGTAGTACCAATTGGATTTAGGGGGGGGGGAAAGTGATTGGTGACTCTGATGTGAGCAGTTTGGGTGGAGGATTTAAGACAGAAGCCAGAAGGGAGTGGATTGACAAGTGACTAGGAAGTAAGGCAGGAGAATTTTGAGCATGCTTAAATGCTTAAGTGGGAGATAGGAAAGGGGGTGGGATGGATAATGAGCAGAGGCCTGCAAGAAGGCAGGAGAGGGATGTGGTGGGAAATGGGTTGACCTGCATTGGGGATCTGCCTCCATATACTGAAAGGAAGGTGCAACTAAATTAATCATCCAAAGGTGTTTTTTGAGTTTGGCATTTTGGGGGAATAAAAAGTGAAACATTACCTGGATTTGACTGTGAATGTTATAGTATTGGAAGGAAGGCTTGAACCCCAAACTAAAAATGGGGCAGAAAATGCTAAATGTTGCAAGGGAAAGATACAAAGAAGGCATTATGACTTTCAGAGGGAGAAAGTACTTCCAGCGTGCAGGAGGCCCAGTAATAAGGGAAGACTTCACCAGAGTGTAACGATTTGAGATCTAGGTAGACAGTTAGCAAAGTGGGGCAAAGGTCATGTTTCCCAAGCTGTGTTCACAGGATACTTAGATATTCTATGAGAAATGGGTATCATGGTCAAATTAATTTAGAAAGTGCTATCTATAGGAAAACCATATTGTTCAACATGAGGCATTTTAAAAGCTAAAAAAGACACTATTAATTTTGCTGGGACAACAGGTATAAATTGGGGCTGTCCTAGGTAATTGGGACAAATGCTTACCCTCGCTCTATACTACATTCCCCTTTTGGAGATTTAACTGAACATTAGGATTTTAACTGATTTTGAGTACTATAGTTAAAAATATCTGTCTTATGCAGATTAATGCAGCATTTCCCAGATTTATTTGACCATGGAACGCCCACCTTGGTTTTCTATTCCCCTCTGAAGAGTACATATTAGCACTAATAAGTGCTGGAAAGGTAGAGACATGGAAGATGTGGGAGCCAGGGAGGACTGGGTCTGGCATGGAGAGAGCAGTAGAAAGTGAGATTGGAAGGGGTGTGGGGTAGGTTTGAACCATATCCTAGAGGTTACTGAGGGCCAGAATGAAAACTTTTACCTGATGAAAGCCATTTCTTACAGCAGCAAAAGGAACCTGTACCTATAACTTGAAAAGTATTTCAAGGAATCACAACTCTCAGGAGGGTAATGTTGTATATTTTCCCTGTTTCCTATTTTGGTTCCTTAATCTCTCAAGGTAGGGGAGGTGAAAAACTCCAATTGAGGGACTGACTGTCTTCCATTCACAAAGTCTTGGTGGCTGAGTTATAAAACTCCTATCTGAAGTCATGTGTTCTTCTCTTATTGTGGTTTCATTTGTGAGGTCTAAATTCCTCTTTAGAGATGGAGGGATGCTAGGTTTTGAAGAGAAAAGTTATCTAGAATCAGTTTGCTATTGTGGGTGCTACACTCTAAGATGTAGATATGAAGACAGAGAGTTCACCTGGCTAGAGCAGAATGATAATAAAACAAACCTCAGCCACCATCATTGCTTGATCACAGCCCTACTTTTCTTAACTAGAGGGCAGGTACCTGGCAACCTAAATACAGGACAATAAAGAGGCAGCAGGAATAGTTCAAAAATAAACTCTTCAAGAGGCTAAAGCTTATGGCACAAACTCTCAAACACTAAGGAGTCACAGAAATCTCAGAACGACTCCTCTTACTCATTTGCACACACTTCCAGTAAGTTTAGCAATCCAGATTTCTAGCACACAATAAATTTAACAGCAAATTAAAAGGGAAGGAAAAATTAACAGTGGTCGGCACATTTAAGTGAAAAGGAAAAGTGTAATACTGTAAAAATTCAATGAAAGGACTAATAGTGTAAGGTTCTGAAAGCATTTTAGAGGCAAAAATTCAACCAAACCTCAACTCTGAGGATACCAATCGGTTCTATAATAGAATCACACTTACTTATAAGGATCATTTTGGTTCATTAAAGGATGTTTAAAGTGTGTTCCACAGCTCTGTTTAAGATAATAAGAAAGCCTATGAGGCATTTCAGAAAGATTTCAATCCACAATGCTTGTGATTTTAAAGATTTGGTCCTTTAAAGGTATCTGTTATCTGTCACTGCATACAACTGATGTTCTGTTCAGGTGCCGTTTCTTTTAGAAAGAACCTGATTGTCAATTTTTTTTTCTACCGCATTTCAACGTGTTATTAATCCTTTAGCTTGAAAGAGGATCAACATGGCAACAAAGTGTTTTGAAAATAGCCTCTTGTGATTTGAAGATTAAACAAATCATTAAATTAAATGACTCCACAATCAAATGTTTATGACTTAAAAGTTGGCCAGCCAGTGGCACTCTGTAAAAGAACACCGGCTCAATTATGTCATAAAATACAGCAGCTACACTCTATCTTATCAACTTAAAAGCCACTTGCGGTTCTTATATGAGGATGCTGGCTGTTCAGTTGGCGGGGGACAGGCCTGTGTGTAAAGAGCAGCTGTGGACGCTGCATCAGCTGCTCTCCAGGAAGCAGAGGCCGGTGGTGCAGTTATGGGGAGCCCTTATTTTCTCCTTCATATTTGATTTTGGATTGCTTTTGCCTATTTTAAAGACACTGGGCAATTTTTTTACCTCATCAAAAAAGTAGGTAAGAGCAAAGAAAGGTGCCCTCAAAGTAAACAGGAGGAGAGTTTGGAAGTTCTGAAAAATTAACACTACTTACTAATGCTCAGTTTGTCACTGTTGAAAATAATAAAACACAGTTTAGAACATATGGTCATCGTCCTTATTTCTTGGCAAACAATAGCATTTTCATTTCCCATTCCAAATTGAGCTAGACAGCTGAAGAGTGAATCATACTAGAAAAGTACATTTCCTCTCGGACAATTAGGAGATGCTAAGATTTATCAGTCCCTTGTCTCATCATTTAATGAGGTTTGCTTTTATTCAGTCTTCATCAGAAATATAGATGGGGTTCTAAAAAAAAAGGCCAGTTTCTACTATATGAACAATGTCTGAGAATTAAAAAAATCCACAGGGTTATACAAAGGCTACATTAAAAGCATGTAAAACACTCTATTGACTCGAATAAGAAAAAGGAAGCAAACAAACAAGACTTGCATGGTTTAGGGGCACGATGGCTACAACTCCGTGAAACAGGTTGTGATACAAATAATTCAGAGAGTTTGAATTTTAAAAAGTAATAGAATTTTAGGGCTTGAAAAGAATCTCAGTGTATAATCCTGGACCAGAATCATTGGTATCACCTGGGAGCCTGACAGAATAAAAAATTCCTGAATCTTACCACCCCAGGACACGTTAATCAGGATTTATGGGGGTGGAGCATAGGAATCTTGTTTTATATAGCTCTTCCAGATGATGCTCATGCATACTGAAGTCTGAGATCCCTCTGGCATCACTCTGAGTGTTACTGTCCCTACGTTAAATGTATAGGACAGGAATGGCACACCTGGAAGCGTAGGCCTACAGGACAAGATGGTCTTGAAGCGCGGCTGTAGCAGGTTGGTGGCCGCGGTGGCATCTGAGGCTATCTATGAATTCTCTTCAGGGTAAATGATGTGAGGGTTGGTGCATTAGTGGGGGAAGACAGTGTGGGAACAAACAGTATGAAGCAGTTTTTTGGCTGTCATTGATGGGTTATATATATCACTGAAGCGAATGGCAAAAACACATTCTCTGATGCAGAAGGAAGCATGGTGCCGCCTGAATGGCATGGTTAGTCTCACTGTGTGACTAATGATCCTCCAACAACAAAACCACCTACTGCTCACAAATTCATCTGGACAAGCCATAAATTCAAGGTGAGCGCCCTCCAGAATCATATGTACCTTATTTCACCATGAGAGATAGGATTCAAGAGTGGGTCCCACCATCAACACCTTATAAGGAAAAACAATGAAAAACAATTTAAAAATATAAAATACGGGGCTTCTCAATCACACTTTTACTGCTTACTGTTAACTTGATTAAAATTATTTGATTAAACAAAAAAAGAAATAAATGTGTAGAGGGACATTCATAATCTTCCATGGCAACCCATTCCATAGCTGGATAGTTTTGATTTTTCTGAGATAAATCTAAGTACAGAGATATCTTCTGTGGTCCTAATTATATTATTTAGGAGCCACACAAACAAGCCCAGTCCCTTTTCCTTTGTTGGGAGGTGAGATAGACAGATTCTGGTTTGAATGCCGGCTTTACCATTAATGCATGTATGACTTCGGGCAAGTTGCCTGACCTTTCTGAGCTTCAGTTCCCTCATTTGTAAAGGAAGAATAATGTTAGTATCTTCCTGATAAAGTTGTGGTGAGGATTAATGAGCACTCAATAAATAAATGCTTATGATGATTATATCAAGTTATAGCCCTTTAAAAATTTAAGAGTCATTATGCTCCCTCTAAGCCCATTTCTTCCTAAGGTAGGTGTCCCCACTTCTCTCCACCATCCCTATTATGAAATGATTTTGGATTTTCTCACCATTCTGATTGATTTCCTCTAAATACCCTTAAAAGGTCTCTATGTCAGTGTCCCTACCAAAGTGTGGCTCCCCAAATGGAAGGAGCTCTATATTCCAGATCACATCTGATCTCTGCCTCTTTTTTAAAAAAAAAAATATTATTCTCTGTCTATGTAGCCAAACTTAGGTATTTTGACAGTCATTTCATCCTGTAGACTCATATTGACCTTGCTTTCAACTTGTATTTAAATATAAATATTATTTTAATTACACAAATGAGACAATTTCAATAAACACAAAGAGAACAACAGTGCCAAAAATGCAAGCCACCAAAGCAAAAATAAATAAGTATGACTACATCAAACTAAAAAGTTTCTGCACAACAAAGGAAACAATAAAAAAAAGGCGACCTAGAAAATGGGAGAAAGTACTGGAAAACTGCCTATCTGATAAGGGGCTAATATCCAAAATATATAGAAAATCCTACAATTCAACAACCACCACCACAAAGCTACTTAATTGAAAGATGGACAAAGGATGTGAATAAACATTTCTCCAAAGAAGATAAACAAATAGCCAACAGGTACATGAAAAGATGCTCATCATCCACTAATCATCAAGGGAATGTAAATTAAAACCACAATGAGATATTGCCTCAGATTTGTTAGGGTGTCCATTATCAAATGACAAGAATAATATTGGCAAGGATGTGCAGAAAAGGGAGTTTTTGTACACTGTTGGTGGCAATATAAATTAAAAAACAGTATGGAGGTTCCTCTAAATATTAAAAATAGAACTACCAGATGATCCAGCAATGCCTATTTCTGGGTATATATCTAAAAAAAATGAAATCAGGATCTTAAAGAGATATCAACAACCCTCATGTTCACTGCAGCATTATTCACAAAAATATACAAAGAGAGAGTACACTTGGCCCTCTGTATCCTCAGGTTTTGAAACTGTAGATGCAACCAACCATGATTGAAACTATTGGGGAAAAAAACACCCTAGAAAGTTCCAAAGAGGAGAACATGAATTTGCCATGTATCAAGCACTATGCTGAATCCCCATGAAGTGATGGGTAGACATACCCTGCAATAGCCAATATACAAATATAGGTTATATGCAAATGCTATACTATTTGATATAAGGGACTTGAGGATCCATTGATTTTTTAGATCTGAAAGAGTGGAAGAGGGGGTGGAGTTCTAGAGCCAATCCCCAGCAGATAGCAAGGGATGACTGTAGAATAGTGGTTGCTGGGGGCTGGCGGCTTAGGACAGTAGGAAGATGCTGGTCAGTGGTACAAACTTCCAGTTGTATGATGAATAAGTTCTGGGGAATCTAATGTACAACATGGTGACTATAGTTAACAATACTGTATTATATACTTGAAAGATCTTAAGGGAGTAGAGGAGTAGATTTTAAATGTTATTGCCACAAAAAGAAAAAAAGGTAATTATGCAAGGTGAATAATGTATTAACTAACCTTGTTGTGGCAACCATCTGTCTGTCTGTCTGTCTGTCTCTCTCTCTCTCTCTCTCTATATATATATATATATATATACACACACACACATACAACATCACATTGCATGCCTTAAACTTCCATATGTTATATGTCAATAATATTTCAGTACAGCTAGAAAAAAAAAATGCTGTGATTAACCCTCCAGTAGCTAAATACTTACGTGCATCTTTAATTATTTAATTTAAAAAATTCCCAGATGTGTAATTATTTGGATAAAAGGGATTTATGATTTCCAATATATATCACCAAACTGTTGTAGAACTTACCAATTCACACTTTAAAATGAAGAACATGAGAAGGTCTATTCCTTTATATCCTTCTTTTCCAGCATAAGAATCACCATTCTTCCTATTATTATCAATTTAGTAGATTGAGAGATTATTGTTTTAATTTATTTGATTAAAATAAGAATAAACAGTTTTGTTTATAAATAATTTACATTTCTTCTTTGTATGGTTGTCAGTTCAAGCCAGTTCAAGTCTGATTCTTTGAAACACACACACACACACACACACACACACACACACACACACACTGTTCCATGCCTCTCCCATCCTGTATTTGTAGACTGTGTTTTTTAATGGGCCAAAGTGCAGGAACTTACATTTCCCCCTTTGTAATCATCTTGTTAAACATTTAGCCAGGAGAAACCAAGATGGTGGCATAGGTTAACGCCGAACAACCACTTCAAAAATACAACTAAAAGACGGAACGGAAATCATCCAGAACCACAGGAAGGCTGGCTGAGTGGAAGTTCTACAACTAGGAGGAAAGAGAATAGCATACTGAGACTCAGAGGAGGCGCAGTGCTGAAGTCAAATACTAAGGTTTGGAGTGCATGCGGAGTGGGCTGGCGGCGGAGGGTGTGGTTGTCTGTTTCAATCGGGAGGGAGTCTCAAACTCTGAGCTCCAGATCTGGGCGAGTCTCTAGGGACCCAGACTCAAACGGGACTGTCTGGCTTCGGTCGGAACTCGAAGGCAGCTTTCTCTCCGAGGTTTGCAGCGGTTGCTGGGACTCTGAGAGGCAGAGCCCCTGGGGACGGGACTGAGAGCAGCCATAACTGGTGGCTCCGCCTGCCCTGTAGATCCCCCGGGACCCGCCCCGCCCAAGCCCTGCACAGAGGCATTTGCGGGATAGCCGTAGGCAAAGGCTAGGTTAGCACTGCCCTAGAGATCCAGCACAGAAGTTCTCCCACTGCACACACAGCTGATTCTCATAGCCAGTTGGCCTGGAGGTCAAATCACCCCCAGTATTACCGACAACAATCAAGGCTTAACTACAACAAGACTGCGCACAAAGACCACAAGGGGGTGCACCAAGAAAGCATAAAAAATGCGGAGACAAAGAAACATGACAGAAATGGAGGATATAGAGCTCAAAACCACACTTTTAAGGTCTTTCAATAATTTTCTAGAAACTGCTGATAAACTTAATGAAATCTACAAGAAATCTAATGAGACCCTGATGTTGTGATAAAGAACCAACTAGAAATTAAGCATACACTGACTGAAATAAAGAATATTATACAGACACACAACAGCAGACCAGAGGAGCGCAAGAATCAAGTCAAAGATTTGAAAAGCGAAAAAGCAAAAAACACTCAACTGGAAAAGCAAAATGAAAAAAGAATCCAAAAATACGAAGATAGTGTAAGGAGCCTCTGGGACAACTTCAAGCGTACCAACATCAGAATTATAGGGGTGCCAGAAGATGAGAGAGAGCAAGATATTGAAAACCTATTTGAAGAAATAATGACAGAAAACTTCCCCCACCTGGTGAAAGAAATGGACTAACAGGTCCAAGAAGCGTGGAGAACCCCAAACAAAAGGAATCCAAAGAGGACCACACCAAGACACATCATAATTAAAATGCCAAGAGCAAAAGACAAAGAGAGAATCTTAAAAACAGCAAGAGAAAGAAACTCAGTTACCTACAAGGGAATACCCATAGGACTGTCAGCGGATTTCTCAACAGAAACTTTGCAAGCCAGAAGGGAGTGGCAAGAAATATTCAAAGTGATGAATACCAAGAACCTACAACCAAGACTACTTTATCCAGCAAAGCTATCATTCAGAATTGAAGGTCAGATAAAGAGCTTCACAGATAAGGAAAAGCTAAAGGAGTTCATCACCACCAAACCAGTATTATATGAAATGCTGAAAGGTATCCAAGAAGAGGAAGAAGAAGAAAAAGGTAAAGATACAAATTATGAACAACAAATATGCATCTATCAACAAGTGAATCTAAGAATCAAGTGAATAAATAATCTGATGAACAGAATGAACTGGTGATTATAATAGAATCGGGGACATAGAAAGGGAATGGACTGACTATTCTTGGGGGGGAAAGGGTGTGGGAGATGCGGGAAGAGACTGGACAAAAATCGTGCACCTATGGATGAGGACAGTGGGTGGGGAGTGAGGGTGGAGGGTGGGGTGGGAACTGGGAGAAGGGGAGTTATGGGGGGGAAAAAGAGGAACAAATATAATAATCTGAACAATAAAGGTTTAATTAAAAAAAAAAAAAACATTTAGCCAAATATTTCAGCTTTTGGGATCTTGATTCTCTCACCCTGAGTTTGCTGTCTTTTCTGGTTTGTTTTTAATTGCTAATCTGATAAATTTGCGAACTATCTTTTTATCCTCATTTTTCAAAGAAGTATTAGCTCTGCCCAGAGCCTGAGGCACGCTCTCAGGAACTGGCCCTGTCATGACATCAATCCATTAATTATATGGACTTACAGGATGATTTAGTAGACAGAGAGCTGTCAGCACCACTGTGGATGATGTTGGAATTCTGAGTGTTTAAATGTCCTCTCAGCCTTATATTTGATCACTGCACCTGGGTGCTGAGGTTCACTGTAGAAATAGGATTACAGTTTTGATTTCCCCTTTGGCTATAAAGTTCTAGGAAGTTGGTGATAGTATCTCACTCACCTCTTTATCTCTCTCCTTATCCCTCCCCCAGTTTCTTTTCCTTAGCAGCCATTCAATTAAAGTTTCTAAAATTAATATAAATATCTGGCTGCTTTGTACATAGGGACAAATGATTCACCTCCTCTCCCGCACCCAACATTTAGGCCTATCAATCCTACATCAAAGTAACAATGTATGCAAAATCAGAGGTCAATTAACAAGAGAAGCCTCATGTAATATATTCCCTAGCTGAAAAAGGGGGAAAGTTTCATGAAAAATCCTTACATCCTATATATTTTTTAAAGAGTAATTTCTCTTTTGTATACTTCCTGCAATGATGGATCTATACTAAAACTATTTTTGAAAGCTGAAACTGAGGCACTGACAGTTTCTAGGTCATAAAATAAAGATTAAATTACCTTGTTTAATGAGGAAAGCATACCAATATGATTTAAAACTATTTTCAAGAAGGTTTTGAAACTTTAAAATAAATTTCTGTTTATTCAAAACGTATCAGTCTCAATCCATTCTAGTTCATTGAGGTCACCTATGTTCTCTCTACTCTGATGTCTAGCTAGCTTTATGGCAATTTCAGACCATGAACATTTTGATCATTTAGTTACTTACTCAAGTCTAAAATTTTCATTTCTTGCCTAAGCACTTTACAAACTGTTTCACTGAATCCTCACAACAAAGAAATGCACAGAACCTGTTTAGAGGAAAATAATTTACATGGACTTCTAATGCTAAGGTCAATTATTTTCAATATCACATGTGTATATACAGTAATAAAACTAGATTTAAACTCATAATATCTAACACTCATTAAAATAACAAAACAAAGACAAATTTAAAAATCCTATATAATAAAAGAGAAACATGCAAGTTAACTGTCCCTCTGCTATGCGCAAGCCATGCCCACAAGCCACACCCACAAGCCAATCACGAGCAAGTATGCAAATTAACCCAACTAAGATGGCAGCGGCTATGGAGCTGGAGTGAGCAGGAGGCTTGGGTTGCCCCCAGCGATGGAGGAAGCCAAGCTTCCTGCCTGCCCTGGCCAGATCTGGGCTTTGCTCAAGGCTACAAAGTTTCAATTATAGAAGATAAATAAATACCAGAAAAAAAAAAGAGAGAGAAAGGAGAGGCTGGGAGCTTGGGTCGCTGGGGGGCGTGGCCAGCCTGAAAACGGCCATCAGCCCCTCACCCAGACTGGCCAGGCACCCCGTAGGGACCCCCACCCTGAAGGGGGTGTGGCCAGCCTGAAAATAGCCCTCAGCCCCTCACCCAGGCTGGCCACACACCCATGGGGTGAGGGCACCCACTGGGGGGCTTGACCAGCCTGCAAACAGTCATCAGCCCCTCGCCCAGGCTGTCCAGGCACCCCAGCAGGACCCCCACCCTGATCCGGGACACCCTTCAGGGCAAACCAGCCAGCCCCAACCCATGCATCAGGCCTCAATCCTATATAATAAAAGGGTAATATGCAAATTGACCCTAACGGCAGAACGACTGGGAATGACTGGTCACTATGACACACACTGACCACCAGGGGGCAGATGCTCAATGCAGGAGCTGCCTCCTGGTGGTCAGTGCGCTCCCACAGGGGGAGCTCTGCTTAGCTACAAGCTAGACTGACGGCTGCCAGCACAGTGATGGTGGTGGGAGCCTCTCCCACCTCCTCAGCAGCACTAAGGATGTCCGACTGCAGCTTAGACCTGCTCCCTGCTGTCAAGTGGACATCCACCAAGGGCTCCCAGGCTGCCAGGGGGATATCTGACTTCCAGCTTAGGCCCGCTCTCCCGGGGAGCGGGCCTAAGCCAGCAGGTGGACATCCCCCGAGGGGTCCCAGACTGCGAGAGGGCACAGGCCGGGCTGAGGGATCCCCCCGAGTGCTGGGAGCCGGTCCATGCTTGCTGTTTCAAGGGACCTGGCATATATGGCATACTGTTCTTAATATGTTTGCTCACCTTCTTGGCACTATGTGTTTTAACCAAGGTCTCTGAGAAAGGTTGTTTCCCCAAGTAGGGATTTTCCCCTGAAGTTAGGGAGGGAATAAAACCTCTTAACTAGTGCCAGGTGGGTAATTAATCACTTTAACTACGAACAATCATGCTTAAGCTACATAATCTTTACTCCCTGGAATGGAGATAAGAAACACCCTAACCTTTGTAATAGAGATTGATGGGATTGAATCAACTGGTATAAATACAGATGTAATAAGACAGCAAGACACAGAACTTAGAATACGGAACCAAGAGAGACAGAACCTAGGCACAGAACCTACACAGAACGTTCTCTAGAGACAGAAGAACTTCGCTGGAGAGAACATGGCAAAAGATCCTGGACAGAAACTGGCCTCAGAACCTAGAGACAGAACCTAGGGAGAGAACATGGCAAAAGATCCTGGACTGAACCTGACTACAGAAATTGGCAAGAGAACCTGACTAGAACCTGGTGACTGAACCTGGCTGGAGAACCTGGACAGAACCTGGCTGGAGAACCTAGCAAGAGAACATGGACACAGAACCTGGTTGGAGATCCTAACCAGAACTTCGCTAGAGATCCTGAACAGAACTTGGCTGGAGAACCTGGCTGGAGACCCTGACAAGAGAACCCGGCTATGATGATCACCTGAACGCTGCCTCTGTGTCATTCCTTCTTCGCCGACTCCGTCCACACCTTTGGGGACCCCTGGACCTGCTGGGGTTGGACCCCGGCAACTGAGTGCACAAATTTTTGTGCACTGGGCCTCTAGTCTAATATAAAGAAAATTGTAAAACAATATAATTCAGGTAAACAATTATATGCTTGATGTCATGGATATCTGGCTTGAACTCTGGGTTCAATATAGGAAAGAAAATTTACATTCACATGATTCTTTTGATTTTGGGCATGATAGACCATGGTTTGAATCATTATCATGATCAATATTATTCGTTTTCCTCTTAATCAATGATCTTGTTTTTAACAAGTTATCTAATCACTTGAATATTGCACCCTAAAAAGAAGACTAAAATGTTTTAAAAAGTTGTCATAACAAATCCTTCACTGTGGGTTTGCTATTATTCTTGCTGCTAATACAATACAAGGTGGATATACAGGATTCACAGTATATCCACTCCCAGGACGAAGGTGTTCCTGATGGCTGTGGGTGAGTTCTTTGAGTCTCATTTCTCTTTCCGACCATAACTGTGTGATGGCTGGGTTTCCCCATCATTTTCTTAAAGACTCTGAATGATGGAATCTGAATCTAAATGTCTCTGAACCTCTAATCTGTGTTACTTGCCTAGGGGCCTTCAGGCTTTTCATGTGGTGAGAAGAGATGATAAACACAAATAGGCATGGGCACTAACATTATCTGGTAGTGGTTACAGGCAATTTATCCAGACAGTCTCAACAAATGTCTATATTGTCCTTCAAAAATTTTTGTTGAAGGGGAAAATCCAAATTAAAAATTTTTAAGACCATTTTACAGGACTTGCCACAGATATGTGCCACCATCACCACAATCAATTTTAGGACATTTTCATCACCTCAAAAAAGAAATCTGGAATCTGGTACCCTTTAGCTTTCACCACCTTATTCTTTTTTTCCCCCTTTGCCTCCCACACCAACCCTAATCAACAGCAATTACTTTCTGTCTCTTTAGATTTCTCTACTCTAGATTCCAATATGAACAAAATTATATAACATATGGTTCTTTTGTGATAAGCTTTTTTTAAAACTTAGTATAAAGTTTTCAAGATTCATTCATGATGTAGCATATATCAGTACTTCATTTTTTTATGGCTAAGTCATTTTCTATTATATGGATATTCCACAATTTGTTTATCTGTTCATCAATTGATCAATATTTGGGTTGCTTCCATCTTTCGGTGATCATGAATAATACTGATATAAACATTCATGTACAAGTTTCTGTATATAAATATGTTTTCATTTTTCTTAGGTATATACCTAGGAGTAGCATTACTGGGTAAGATGATTACTCTGTGCTTAATTGTTTTAGGACATGCCATACTATTTCCCAAAGTGTTGTACCATTTTACATTACCACGAACAGTGTGGGAGGGTTCTAATTTTTCTATGTCCTTGCCAACACTTGTTATTATTTGACTTTTTCATTTTAGTCATCCTAGTGAGTGTGAAGGGAAATATCATTGTGGTTCTAACTTTTTAAATTGTGTGCAGTACTAATTCTGCTTGTCCTTTTATTCATAATTTCCTGCTCCTTTAAAATTTTTTTTATTGATTTCAGAGTAGAAGGGAGAGGGAGAGAAAGATAGAAACATCAATGATGAAAGAGAATCATTGATCAGCTGCCTCCCGCATACCTGACACTGGGGATCTAGCCCACAGCCTGGGCATGTGCCCTGATTGGAAATAGTACTGTGACCTCTTGGTTCATAGGTTGACACTCAACCACTGAGCCATGCCAGCCAGGCTCCTGCTCCTTTAAAAAAATATTTTTTTCCTGAAATCATTCAATTGTGTTTTACTTGAACATTCTAAACTTACTTAAAGTATTCATCAGACAATTTTGTAAATTATTTTCACCTAGAGCAAATTCATGTTCTCATTATTTAGTCTTTCTTAGTGTTATATATTTCCTCAAATATTTTGGAATTTCAATGTGTAGGTTAATTTTTAGTTGGAGGTATTTGAATAAGACCCTCCCCACTTTGTGTTCACATCTCCCTGTCCAACAGTTTCATGGTGGCCTTATCTGGCTCACTATGTAGCTCTATCCAGAACCAGAATTCATAATGACATTTCGTGGACTCATCTTAATACTGGGGATAGCACAGATCCAGCTTGTGAGCCAGCAGGAAACTTTATCAAAAAGCTGTATTAGATTTGTAGGCTTTCACCTTGATAAAGTACTAGTTCTAGTTGTTGGTCAGTAATAATTTTTTCCAGTCTTCTTTCACATGTCATGTCACATGGTCAGATGGGTTAGTAATATAGAAAATTGGAAACTGAGTTAGAAATAAGAAAAGTTCAACTTGCTCTTAACTTTAAATATTGAAACTGTCCTGTGTCTACCAACTACAGCTCTGCTCAGAGCTTTATGTTTCTTTGGTTGTTCTTAGTCTACAAAGATATTTATTTTATTTTTCTACCCGTTTTTAAAAAATCTTATATTTATCTTTCTTTTTATGTGGCTGAAGCAGAGGGAGTATATTAAGTGTGGACTCCCTGCATCATTTTAGCTAGAAGTCTCGCTTTACTTAAGTAAGGAAAGCTGGGGGTTGCAGTCTCCATGTGAGAACAAGAGTGAATATTTTGTGTTTGTCTCCACAACATTCTTTCTTACATTTGGAACCTTGCCTCCCCTCTGATATCTGTCAATATGATTTGAGGTTTGGCTCATCTGACCCCCATAACATCAGTATGTAATACAAGGCCTGACCACAGTAACTGATTCAGGGATGAGCATATAATCAAAGTTGTCCAATAAGATTCCTCCTGTTATTGTTCTATCAGGAAAGAGATCTTTTCTTTTCCAAGATTCCCAAAATCCTCACCTGTGAAATGGGGGTTAATAATAATATTTGTTTCATAAAGAATCATTGGCTAGAAGTAAATGAGATGTGTTGGCTATGAACATCAACACTGTTGTTATGATTTCATGTGAAATTTAGAGGAATATGAAATCACCCTGGACTGGTTTGGTCTTAGAGGGATTCCTACAGAAGGTGGATCTTAATGGATAAGTAGGTGTTTGATGGAGAGAAATACAGAAAAAGCATCATTTAGAGGTAGAGCAATATGGCAGTGGGCTACAAGGGATTGTGAGGAGCAGCATCAGGTGAAAGCTGAGTGTGTGTGTGGCAGCAGAGCACATTTGGGAAGCTTGCTGGGCCTGAGCTGAAGAGTTTGGACTTGGCCCAGCCAGAATGGCTTAGTAGTGGAGCATTGAACTATGAACCAAAAGGTCACGGTTCGATTCCCAGTTGGGGCACATGCTTGGGTTGTGGGCTCGATCCCCAGTGTGGAGCGTGCAGGAGGCAACCGATCAATGATTCTCTCTCATCATTGATGTTTCTATTTCTCTTTCCCACTTCCGTTCTCTCTGAAATCAATATATATATATATATATATATATATATATATATATATATATTTTTTTTTTTTTTTTTAAAGAGCTGGGACTTGGGTTTGCAGATAAACCAGGAAAGCTTTTGGATTAGAAAATAATAGAACTGACACGGGATGGCTTACAATGAAATAACTCTTCTAAAGACAGAGGAGAAGTGCGCAATAAACCCACCTTCTTCACTGTAACCTCTTGATGACTTAAACCCTAAATACAAAGCCAAAACACACATAGGAGATAGTCTAGGACAGTGGTCGGCAAACTCATTAGTCAACAGAGCCAAATATCAACAGTACAATGATTGAAATTTCTTTTGAGAGCCAAATTTTTTAAACTTAAACTATATAGGTAGGTACATTGTTATTAATTTAATTAGGATACTCCTAAGGCTTAGGAGCATGAAGGAAGAAAGTGAAGCAGGAAAATATCCCCTTTCCCACTGGACTCAGCTCATGTTTTTCAGTTTTTATATATTAACTAAGTCAGCTTTCTTTAATCTCTTGGCATTGTACCCTGTGTGTGTGTGTGTGTGTGTGTGTGTGTGTGTGTGTGGGCATGCGTGTGTTTGCATTACTTTTTATACAGATTTGTGATTTGCACAAAATTACACATCATTTTTAACGATTTATGAATGTGTGACAGTCAGTTGTGTCCACATCCATTTTACTATTTTTTTAAATAAATAAATAAATCATTTTGGGCACTCCAGCAAGATATGGCAAACCAAACCTAGCCTTGGAAATATCTGAAGACAGGGCATCAAATGGCTCAAGAAGAAATGTGTTCTATACTTTGCTACAGTTGTCATTACTCCCCCGTTACTCCCCAGCCCTGAGCCTGTGTGTCAGTGGTGTTTATCATCACACTAGTGCTATTGTTTGCTCCTGCTCAGTTCCATACATTGATTTTCATTCCTTACCTGGCCTCTGTGGGCATTTTAACTGTGACTCATGAATAAAACCAATTTTTATTTTTCCTGTTGAAGTTCAATTTTTATAGGTATTTCTTCTAAGTATTCTAAGGCAAGCTAAAAAGCAGCATTAATTATCCAAAATACTGAACAGCTGAGGTCAGGCCAACTCTTGGTTATAACTCATGTATGCCACCTTTCTTGGCCTGTTTAATTTTGTGCAATTATTGAGAGAGGGGATCTGCCAGGAGTTGTTTTCTAGCTCATGGCAGGCCAACAGATGCTGTGAAATCATGCCAACATGTGCCAAGTTGTCACTTTTGCATCCCTGTCTTTCAAAGAGTTCATTTTATAAATCTCCTCCCTACTGTTGTCATATTTTGTTGCTCAGATAAAGATTCATACCCAGATGAACAAATTCTTAGGAAAATGCTATTTTTACCCAATTCTCTAAACCACATATGAGTGACAAATATTTCCATAGGATTAATGAATAGGTGTTTCAGTCTCCTCCGCCCTTATTAAATACTAGCCTTTTCTTTCATACTTGGAACTCTGTTGAATTTGTGGATGAGAAACATTTTCCATATGTAATGAATCCAACGATTTTTTAACCTATGATATTTTGTTGCATATGTTAGTCAATCTTTTAAATCTAACCAAGAATCAAATCACCATAGACTCTGGTACTCCTTCATTTAGAATATTTTTATATTCCTAAGTAATATATATAGAGAATATTTTTTGATAAGATCAAGAATTGACCAAGGGGAATCATAGCTTAAGCCATCCTTGTTTTTATCATTTGCCAAAATTTTTTTCTTAGTTTCATAAAAACCACATAGAAACCAAATGACTTGGTTTTCTTTCCACTTCTCTAGGCAACAAACCAACTTTTCAGTTTCCATGGACACCCAGTTGAGCAACAGTAGTTAGATCTGTAAAAACTGCTATCTGACTTGGCGTCTGATGGTGATCTACCAATCAGCGTTAGGATGGCAATTCCACTTGACCTCAAAGGGACTGTATGTATGAAATTGCACACGAGCATCTGGGACTGTGTCAAGTTACTGTCCCTGGTACTTTACCAGTTTCTTAATTTGTGGAGGTCCACGAATTACTACGGATCATGTCTTGATATCTGGATAGTTAGAAAGCTCCAACATAAAGTAGTGAGAATGGTAATAAACCAGATCTGTTTGAAACAGATTTACTTTCCATTTGGGTAAGCAAGAGGCTTCACATACTGATGGCCATGTTAACTCATTTGAGAAATAATACATACTTGGAAACCCTGTGGAAAGCCCAAAATATACTTGAAATGAGAGAAGCCCATAGACTTAACGTTTTAGTACATATGAAGGACAGCTTCGAATCTACGATGTAATGAAAATCTATCCATTCAAACTCAGTGAAAATATAAGAAAACATTGAAACGGAATTGTGCTGTATCACGTGCTAATTCTCTATGGCCTGATCCCTCCTAGCCTAGGATAAGATGAGTGATTATTTGAAAAGATTAATCTGGTTTCCAAGTTTTGAATATATTGTTTCTTGCTTTTGCTTGCATTGTGTAAAATTCTCCTTTCCCACTTGTTCCCAAATTAACAAAGTAAAAAATGGATCTTACACACCATTAATCAGTATTGTAAATGTTGAAAAATAAAGTCATTTAAAAATATTGAAAATGATACTTTAATAGGCAGATGCTATATTCATTTGTGTATAAGTCTTTGTATAGATGATCCAAGAGAAGACAACATGGCTATACAAAGATACACACTCTTAATAGCAGTTTTAGTTGTAATTAAAAAAAACCCCAGAAACAACAAAAACGTTCATCAATAAGTGAATGGATTAATAAACTATGGTATATCCATACAATGGAATATTACTCAGCAATAAGAGAAAATAACTACTTATTGCATTGCAATATAAATTAATCTCAAAGTAATTATGAATGAAAGAAGTCAGACTAAAGAGAGTACTAATATATTATCCCATCTATGAAATAGACTAGAAAATACAAACTAATTTATAGTGACAGAAAATACAAACTAATCTATAGTGATAGAAAATACAAACTAATCTATAGTGATAGAAAATACAAACTAACCTATAGTGCCTGGAGATGGGGGTGGCGATGAGGAAGAGCAGGAGGGAGCGATTACAGAAGAGCACAAGAAAACTCTTTCAGGTGACACATACGTTCATTGTCTTCATTGTGATGTTGGCTTTACAGGTACATTCATAGGTCACAATTCAGCAAACTGTATACTTTAAATATGTGCAGCTTATTATAATCTAATAAAGCTGTTACAAAAGGAAACAATGTGTATGTTCAAAAAAATGAAGAATGATTTAGTATGTTATTTAACTATAAATTTTTTGAACATTATCTTTCAAAAATCATGTCTTTGAAGAGCATTTAATATCACTGGAAAATGCTCATAATATTCAGAGACAAATGCAGTTCTGTTTTGTAATGATTCATTAATATTTTTCAAACATTACATGAAAAAAGTAGGAAACAAAAAATGCATATATAATTTAATATGATCCATATAATTTAATATGATTCATTTAATATGATCTCTTTTGTCTCTCATAATTGAAAGAAAATACCCCAAAATGTCACCATTGTTCTCTCTGTGAGGTGGAACCATGTATGATCTTTATTTTCATTCTTACGCTTCTGAGATTCTTCTAAAGTTGAGCTGTCATTACTGTCACAAGCAGACAAAAACCCAATAAATGCTTTAAAAGATTCTTTCCTACACAGGAAACTCAATGGTGAAAATATTTTTAGAAAATATATCAATCTAATTCAGGCACAGGCATCTTTCCTTGCACAGTGACATGCTACCACGTGCTGGGGATGTTGGTGTGGAATGGTGGACATGCTGGGAAGAAAGGCTGTTAAACCAGCTCCAGCCTGCAGCTCCTAGAAATGCCTACTTATAAACGAGTTTTATGTAGCCTCAGGAATTTGCTTACCTTTGTTACTTTGCCACTAGCAGTCCCTTGATCAAACTAGACAAGGAGAATACAATCCGTGGGCCACTCACAACACAGTTCTGTCAGGAATTGTTCATCAACGATGTCCTAATGAGAAAAGAACAGTTGTATATGAGTGTTCCTATGAAAGTAGATAATTCCTCAGTCTTTTGTCCAATCAATAATGACCTTTATGCACCTTTGACTTCTTTCCTCTTTGACACGAAAAGAAAACTAGGGTAGATCTAAGCCTGTGGGGTGAGGGCAAAGGAGGAAGGCTTGTATAAGTGAGGGTCGAGGTGTCAAGGAGTTGGGAGTGCTCTAATGCACAAAGACCTGCCTTTATTGCCGTTCACCCAAACTATGATGGCATTTGTCTTGTGAGACTTCCATTCTGTGTGGAGAAAGACAATGGTTAGAAGCTGTCTGCAATGAGGCAGGGAGTGTGTATGAATACTGGTGAGACCCAAGGTAGACCTCATACCCTGCTTTGCCAGATGTTGGAATTGTACCTTATAACCTGACCTATTCCTGTCCAATAAGATGAAAAATAAAAATTAAATGGAGCTTGAGCTCGAGATGAGGGGGGCTGGAAATGTGGCTGACCTGGGGTCCGCTTGGAGACAGAAAATAGAGTAGTCCCCTTACTCATGGTTTCCTTTCCATGGTTTCAGTTACCTAAGGTCAACCTCAGTCTAGAAATATTAAATGGAAAATTCCAGAAATAAACACTTCATAAGTTTCAAACTGTGTGTCATTTTGAGTAGCATGAGGAATTCTCCTGCCATCCTGTTCAGTCTCACCTGGGACACGATTCATCCTATCATCCACTATATCCGTGCTGTAGACACCCCCAGCCCATTAGATACTTAATAGCCACCTGAATTATCAGACTGTCTTTGGTGGTAACACAGTGATTGTGTTCATATACCCCTTATTTTACTTAATAATGGCCCCAAAGGGCAAGGGTAGTGATGTTAGCAATTTGTATACATCAAAGAAAAGCAGAAGCACAGTGCCTCTTTAAGTGAAAAGGTGAGTACAGTATAATAGGAATGTTTGAAATGAAGACAGAGAGACAGAAAGAGTACTCACATAAAAGTTTTACACAATATATTATTACAATTTTTCTATTTTATTGTTAGTTATTATAGTTAATCTCTTATTGTGCCAAATTTATAGATTAAACTTTATCATAGGTATGTATGGATAGGAAAAAAAATAGAACAGGGCGAGCAAAAGTAGGTTTACATTTGTGAGTACACAAACCACAGTTTATTCTTGTATTAGTATTTATTAATTACTGTATTATTTTCCATGCAAACAACTGTAAACCTACTTTTGCCAGCCTCTGTATATAAATGGGTTGGTTTTATTCACAGATTCGGGTACCCACTGGGGGTCTTGGGATGTATACCATGTGGAAAATGAGAGATTATTGTAACAGCTCTTTAAATTTGCAATAAAAAATGGTCTCTGATAAAACGACACTGCAAAAAATAGGAAAGGAGCAGAATGGAAAGAGTAAAAAAGTCGAAGGGGCAGAGCCTGGAGAATTTGTGGTGGAAAAAGCACAGGATGGATGTGAATGGGAAGGTGGAGTGTCTCCTAAAATGGAAGGTAATACAGATGTTGCTAGTATTGGGAAGCTGAAGAAAGTTTAGATTGTTCAGAGTTTATTAAAACATTTCTTATTCCTCAAAAGAGCTGATAAAGGAAAAGATGGTACAAAAAAATCTTTCCTTGACAGTGAGTCTGGTTATAGCACATCCAAGAAGCAAAGAGATGCTGCTGACAAACAGAGTTTTTGCCAAGAGGTCTTGATCCTGAACCAGTAATTGGGGCCATAGATAGCTGTGGAGAATCTGTTTCTAATGAAATAGAAAGACTCAAATGAGGTAGAGTTGGTGCTGGCCAATGAGGCAAATATAAAGTGTTCTCAAATTGGAATGGCTTTTTTGGTGAAGAGGGACTAATTTGGCATTTTTCCCCCAGAAAATGAAGTCAATAATTGTTTGCATTTCTATAGAAAGATGATAAATAGATGACTGATACAGATATAAAATTTGGGTCTTGGTCTTTTGATTTATTAGTGTGACTAATTACATTCTAATGAAAATAAAGTTCGATATATTAGCTTTAAAGTAGTATTGGGGGAGTTGGATTTTTAAAAGTCTATGGTACTGGTTACGTTGAACAAATAAGGCTTTCTTTATCAGAAGAAAATTTGATATCATGGTATATTATATCCTCTGTATTAGAGAAATGTAGGGGAATATTTTCATAGTCTTTCTTTAATCAGAATTTGTGTTTAACTCATAACGCCTAAGGACCATTTTGAGTTTTTTGTTTATTTGTTGTTTTGTGTGTGTATACATAAATACATATGTAAATGGGTTTCCTTTCCTCTTCTTCCTTCCTTCTCCCACCATTTCACAACCATAGGTAAACTCATGTTTCTGGGATACCATTATTCTGAACAACCTAAGAAATGAGTCATTTCATGTGAAATTGAAAATTTCTCAGTCATTAATCTTTCCAATTAAATAGAGAATTCTGTAAATAATTAGACAATTTAAATAAAATGTAAACAAATCCTGGTGTGTTTTAGTTAAGCAAGACTTAGTTAAATAACTACTTAAAGTTTCTTTCTAAGTGAAACTTTCCTTTACAAGTTAAAATCCCCTATGCTATATTGATTAAAAAGTCAGTCTATGACTTTGCTCATGGAAACCTAATCAGATGGTTAGACATGTCGACAATATAAAAAGACCTTGTTGGAATAAATTGGTGGACAACTTTCGCCATCTAAACTATTGATTTGCATGATTTTTCTTTACCCCCAACTTATTCCTTACATATAGGCTCAATCTTTTCGATATTTGGGTTACTGGTTTAGTGGAAGCCTTGAAAAATAATAACTTTGAATAATTGTAAAGACAGTATTTATTAAAATACATTTCCTTTTCAAAATTGAGCTATTAACTTTTATATTGTGTATACATTTTTTGGGGGACTCCCTCTATGGTTCAAGAAGGGGCATGCACACTGGACAGCTACTTTGTTGGCTGTTGTCATTTTTTTTCTTTGACAATCTAAGACAGCGGTTCTCAACCTGTGGGTCGCCAACCTGTGGGTCGTGACCCCTTTGGGGGTCAAACAACCCTTTCACAGGGGTCGCCTAAGACCATCAGAAAACACATACATAATTACATATTGTTTTTGTGATTAATCACTATGCTTTAATTATGTTCAATTTGTAACAATGCAAATACATCCTGCATATCAGATATTTACATTATGATTCATAACAGTAGCAAAATTACAGTTATGAAGTAGCAACAAAAATAATTTTATGTTTGGGGGTCACCACAACATGAGGAACTATATTAAAGGGTCGAGGCATTAGGAAGGTTGAGAACCACTGAGGAAAAGAGGTCAGTGTCCCTGACTGAATAGTCAGGTATTGCACGTTTTAAAAATTCTTCCAGCATACCAGAGTGCCTGCCGCAGCACACCAGTTGAAAATTGCTGATGGAGATTAAGTTCTAGAATATTATGATGAAAGTGTTTAAAGCATTTGCAGTTAAATAAGTCTTAGTGGCTCACTTGTGTTGTGAAGTTCTTGGAAAGTTGGTATTTATGTGTATATATAATGTTATATATCTATTATGTATCTACTTACATGTTATATTTCTATACAAATTTTTATTGAACTACTTATTTATTTAACCTGAACTTTTGATTAAGCAGAACCTATTCCCCAATTATGCTTGATAACAGAATTTGTCACATTTAAACTTGAAAGAATGTAATGATATAGAAGAGTTATATATTCATAAATATGTTAGTATATTGATCAGAATTCTCTCCTTTTACAATTGTTCCTAACATTTAGTTAACAATAGCTTGCTCAGAATTCTCTCTACCAGACTATTACAGAATCATTCAATTTTGTATGGGCAGTAATTTTTTCATAAGTAATTTAAGTCCTTTCAGTATTAAAAAAAATGTCTTTGTATCTCAGGTGAATGTCACACACTTGTGACTAAATAATTAGTGAAATTCTGAATGTATTGCTGATTAAGGTATGTTTGTAAGACACTCTTGAGGATTTAAAGAATGATCTTGGTATAAATCATCATTCAAAAATGAGATATCCATGATTAATTTGAGAAGGGGCTATTTCTAAAGTTTGCAACAAAAAGATTTAGAAACTCTGAAATTACAGTTATGAAGTAGGAAATTTACGTTTGGGGCATCAATTTTAGAATATTTCAACATTTAAACCCTAAGACTTATTTCCAGCAAGAGTTTACTAAGGCACGCTTGTCAGTAGACCATTGTTCTTTTAAAACATAATCTTCACCCAGAAGAAAAATTAGTAACAATTAGTGTTTGAGTTCTGAGGATTACAGATATGTGACATTTATACTCTTGCACACACACACACAGAGGGGGAAAAAGTCATTTTGAAACAGAAAACTGTTTCATTCCATAAGCATGCCATTAATGCATGATTCAAGATGTCATAGTTTGGATGAGATAATCAAATTCCTTAGATGAATCAACTGAAAGCAGATGCTTCATTTAGGAATAACTTAGAAACCTGTAAATTGAAGATAGCAGATTGAAAAAAAGAAATGTGTAAAGATATTACTAAAAATGCAAAATGGTTAAAAATTGTCATTATGACCTGGGCCAAGCAAAAAATTTTATGCTCATTGGTCTTTCAAGGAACTACCTCCACATGCAAGCACAGCTCAAGTTCTATTATTAGCAAGTACATGTTTGATATTGACAGATGGACATGCCATCATTTTGAGACTATGCATTTGAAACCCTTGGGACTCATCACAGAAAGAATGAACTAACATTCTTTGAAAATCCCAGTTCAAGAAAATTTGTTCTTGATAATAATAATTCATGTTTGTAAGGTGCTTTTTATTCAACTCTTAAGACTCTGTATAGATGTTTAAATATGCATGGTCATATATCATTGTCATCATACATCATAGTCCAAATGTTTCAATTCCTTGTACATAAAGCAACTCTTTATTTCATATGTGAAAATACAATCTTTACCTTGCCACACAAATTCTCCACAAATAGCACCTTCTTATTTATGCTCCTATATTGCTTGTGCTCAAGGATTGTTAATGCAATCTTTTCTTAAAGCAATGTTTTAAAAATTCTTTAAAAACAAAACACCTGTGTTTTCTGGCAGGACAACAATGTGTCAGCCAAAATAGCTTTATTTAATGACTGACTGTGGTTAGCTAGCGCCCCATAATTCATTTCATAATTGGAAAAAAATGTAACATTTGCTGACATCATCTGAGTGTTGATCTGGACCCATTGAACAGGGAGTTTTCCAACAAAAACGATTTAATTTTCCATTTCACAATTCCGGAAGGACTTAGGACTGGGGCATTTATGGAGTCTAGAAATGATTTTTATTTTCAGGATTTAAGCTCAAAATTTGGACAGGAAAAAAGACTGCCTAAACATAGTTTAATTTCCAAGCCAAAATTTCATTTGTAAAAATCTCACTTCCTCTTAGGCATATTGATACCAGTTTGAGATCAAACATATTAAAAAGAAGCAATGGCTAAAGTGGAGTAGAAAAATGTGTTAAAAATTAAAAACCTAATGGGTGAAGAGAGATAAGAGTTACTATAAGCTATATTCTGAAAGATTTCTTAAACAAGTATGTATGCACCTGATTCTTGCCTACCTGGATTTCCAGTTTATTTGAAAATTTGCAAAATACACATAAATTGCATTAATGATTATATAAAAGTAATGCACTACCAGTTGTAGTATTATTATTTGATATTGATAATGTAGTGGATTCAAAATTTTATAGACTACAGCAAATAAGGGTAAAGAATATCCAGCCTAATCTTTCCTAAGAAAATTCATCTTTATTTCAGAGAGGAGAAAGAGATTTATTTTTAACATTGATTCTTAAATTTTTTGTTTCTTTCCATTTAAACACTGTCTTGGGAATTCCATTAATTCTCTATCTACTTCTCTTGGCTAGATTTGTCTCCAAACTCATGATTTGGGTTAAACCCACCTGTCTGTTTACCCTGTACTGACATCTGAGCAGCTGAAATGGCTGGAAAAAACAGAAACTACTGTTCTGATCTCTCTTTAAGTTCCACAGCCACAAACCTCAGATGGGCACTCAACATGTCCAGAATCTTACCCACAGTGAATGAGAGTTGGGGAGGAGTGCTTCCTCAAAGGAAAACGGAGGTGCTCTTATCAGAAGAAAAAAGAGATGTTGAGCAAGCAGAAACAACAAATGGCCAATGTCTCTGATGTGTCAGATGATAAGAATCACCAGAACAAGTGTTAAAAAGAGATTCCTGGTCTCTACCCGTTCTTACTGAATCATAATCTCTTAGAGGAGATGTCTAGGAATTGGTGTTTTTTTAAATTTTATCATCCTATATAATAAAAGGCTAATATGCAAATCAACCGAACAGCAGAACAACCGATCACTATGATGCGCACTGACCACCAGGGGGCAGATGCTCAACACAGGAGCTGCCCCCTAGTGGTCAGTGTGCTCCCACAGGGGGAACACCACTCTGCCAGAAGCCGGGCTCATGGCTAGAGAGCACAGTGGTGGTGGGAGCCTCTCCCGCTTCTGTGGCACTGCTAAGGATGTGGACTGATGGCTTAGGCCCGCTCCCTAAGCCATCAGTTGGACATCCCTTGAGGGCTTCGAGATTGCAAGAGGGCACAGGCTGAGCTGAGGGACTCTCCCCGCCACTCAAGTGCATGAATTTCGTGCACCAGGCCTCTAGTTATTATTTAATCCTCATCCAAAGATATGTTTTATTGATTTTAGAGAGAGGAAGAGAGACAGACAGAGAAAGAAACATTGATGTGAGAGAGGAACATCAATAGGTTGCCTCCCGCACATGCCCTGACTGGAGATCCAACCTGCAACCTTTTTGGTGTACAGGATGATGTTCCAACCAACTGAACCACCCGATTGGGGTGTAATTGGTGGTTGTTTTTTGTTGTTGTTGTTGTTTTTTATAGAATTAACTAGAGGCCCAGTGCATGAAATTTGTGCACGAGGGTGGGTTCCTTAGCCCGACCTGCACCCTCTCCCATCTGGGAGCCCTCGGGGAACCCGCTCCAATCCAGGAGTCCTGATGGCTTAGGCCCACTCCCCGTGGTTCTCTGCTCTCTGCGGGGCCTGGCCACTCTGCGCCCGCTGCCCAGAGGCTCTCTGTGGCCGGGCAGGACACTTGCCTCATTGCTGTGGCGACAAAGCAAGCATTCCACCAGGCCACACATGCTGCCCACTCTCAGAGGCCGCACCCCCAGGACTGGGGGACTCCGGTGGGGCTGAGGGGCCTGGGCACTGCCATCTTGTGGCTTTGGGTGCTACCATCTTTGTGACAGAGTGATGGTGAATTTGCATATTACTCTTTTATTAGATAGGATGACTATTCCACCTTAGCCACTGCTTCTGCTAAAATGTAAAAAAATACTCGGAATATTCTCTTTTTCCATTGATCTTAATATATACTTCTCAGCTAGGTTATACACCCTTGTTAAAGAGATGTGAACAATTACTGACTGCATTTAAGTAGATATGCAGTTGAAATCAGTATGGGGATGGTCTGAAATCGATGATATTTCTCTAAGCCATCAGGAAATTATTCACCCTTTTGACTTCTGCAGTGTAAAACCAATAACATGTTTTATTTTAAAAAGCAAAAATGAAAATAAAATAGAAACCTCTTCTAATTCAACTCTTTTTCTCCCCACAGGGAAACATGGGTAAATGGCTGCAGTGTGGATTTGTTAAAAGAGGAGACCATGTTTTTCATGTCTTGAATTATACCCACACTCCTCATTACTAAACATCTGTTTAGGCTTCATTACTTGAAAAGAAGCCACACTCAGCAGAAGGAGAAGTCACAGTGAGCACCAATGCATTACCTGCTGGTCATATGTCAGGTGTGTTGGCTGATTTTAGTGTGTGATGTGGGAAGTGGTTCTAAGAATAGAGGTTTCCATGAAGGTGTGTTGGCTTCTCTGGATTCTATATATCTTGTGGATTTGAGTTTTAAAGCCAATATTTATCAATGCTAAAGGAATTTAAGCTATAACATGTAATTTTTAAAATTAGCACTATGGAACTCATGTGCATTGAAATATTGTTCAACTGTAATAATGAGAACACCACCAATACCAATAAACTGAAATTTAAAATAACAGTTATTGAGCATTTTCTATATACCTACCATTATGTTAAGCACATTACATAGATAATCTCATTAAATCATTACAACAACCCTATGAGGTAGTTGTTATTATTGTCCCTATTAGACATCGAGCGCCAGATAATCTACCTAAGTTCACACAGCTATGAAATGGTTGAGACAAGTTTTAGTGCAGTCTGTCTCCATCCCTATCCACCTACCCTTGCCTCTTAGTGACTAATGGGTTTACACTGCCAATGAGGATGTGTTCTGTGGTAATGTTTTTATTGACACAGAGGAGGACAAGATTAGGAGCAGCATCTTAAGGATGACTGAATCAATGACCTTACTTCATTAATTCCTCTCGGCTGAATGAGCTTAGCACAGACTTGGGTGTTTCAGAACACTTGGACATCATTAAAGCCTTGCCTTTGGGTTGAAGGCTTCTGGGCTGGGAACAAACAGCCTTTCGGAGGCCATGCTTTCTGTTGGTGTGGGATAGACAGATTAGATTCACAGAATAAAGGCAAATGAACATGCAAGTAGAAACCTGCACATTTAAGTTCAACAAAAGCAAGAACCAAACTCATTCATTTATGGCCACCACCAAGAAGTCCTCATTTATTCAACCTGTGACATTAAGGAAAATTTTTCATTTTTTCAAAATTCATTTCTATATTAATTTTATTTCTTTAAAAATAATGGCAGGCTGTTAAAAACTTTTCTTGGTCTATTAGCCTCTTGAAAAGTTAGAAGTAGTCCTCTAGTCTCCAAAACTGGTTTGAATTAGGTGCATGAGTTGAGTCCATCAAATTGGAGAAGGATTTGAACTTTCCAACACTTTTTATAAAACAGGTATCAACAACAGAAAAAGGGAAAACCTGCCTCAACAATCCTATGCGAGCCTCCCAGTTTGTATTTTCTTTAATTATTGTCAGTCCTTGAGAAATGTACATATCTGTTGCAATAAGCAGGAGTTGTGGCATGCTCTGTGAAGATGGGCCAAGCCTCCTGCAGGACTGTGTGAATGGAATTCAGTATACATTGCAGACTAAAAATATTGTAAGAACATTCCACTCTTCTCATGTGACTTTTCTTTCTTATTCAGCTGTACTCAGATCTCTGTGAGGAGCAAATGAGAATCTGTGGATTCAATGAAATGTAAAAGCAGTGGAGGCTTCTACAGAGCCTTCTTTAAGGTCTTCATTTGTCTACAATGCTTGATAGATCAGTTTAGTCCAGAATTCACTGATACGGGAGAGATATTGACTTGCCTTATTGTGTAAACATAGAAAGCCCCAAATCAAAACCCCTGCCAGTGACCCTAAGCCCCAAGCTCTAGGAACTATGGGATTGAGACAAGAAATTGTGAGAGTCAACAATGGCACTGACAACCATACGTTATTGACTCAGACTGATTGGAAATTAAAGCACCAACCCCAGAGGAAAATTTGCAAAGAAATCAGGGAGTGCTCGGGTGCTCTGTCTTCTCAAGCCCTTCTTGCACTGGAGCAAAGACAAATGGAAAACCTGCAAAATATTTTTGTAAGCTTAAAAAAAATTCTCATTGACTGAGGTCCCATGTGAAAAGCCAGTAGGAAACCTGGATGATTTATATTAAGTTTTGCCTCTACCTCTGAATTGATGTGACTTTAAGGAATTCATATCACTTCTGGATATCTCTATTTTTAAATTTACAAAAAATGAGTTGATCATATTTTCTTTTTCCTATTCCTCCAAGACAGTTATCAATCAGGCTGTGGACAATGATGTGTTGAATTCTGAGCAAAGAAGTCTCTGATAGAGTTCAGGAGAATACTTTTTCTCTCTCACTGTTGGTTTCCCTTTGTTAAGAATCAATGTATTTCATCTGCACCCAAGAGACAACAGAGTAGCACAGATATGTCCTGTCTTGTTCTTGGAGTCTTCCTTCTCTCCAAAACATTATCAGTGACTTCACCAATAGGAAAGCAGAGTTTGGGAGCTTAGATTTGTCAGTTAACTTGTACTCCCTCTGCTGGTTGGATGGCTCATATTTCTTTTTCCATGACTCCCAGTTCTTTAAGATTAATTAATTAATAAATAATTAACTTACTTGTTTTCAGTAAAGTTGAAAATGACGTGTATTTTTTGGAGAGTGACCGACTTAGAATATATCTGTGAAATTGTGTGTTTTTTAGTATTTGAAAAAGTTGCCATTTTATTTAGCACAAATGTAAAGACCAGATTCATAAGACAAAGGTTTTATCAAGGTGGTGTTATCAAGGACTAGCAAATATAACAAACTCCAATTTTCTGATGGCACTAACAAATAAAGACATAAGAAATAAATTCTTATCTAGCATCAGGTATTGGTTGCAATGCACATGGGAGCAATCTGATAAAAACAGCCACAACATTAAATGTTTAAATTCATGGGTTCATAATAATACAAGTAAAACCCTAATCAGTCACCTTTAAATGACCATAAAGAATCAATTCATTACTTTGAACACTGGTAAATAAAAAGAAAAACATCAAGCCATTTTCCTGTCTTTCCTGTGTGAATTATGTTACTAAGTAATCAAAAACATATGAAAGACGTATTTCTTCATATAAACATTCCAGACAATAAATGTAAAAGAAATGATAGAATATCACTGTTCTGCAATCCCTAGTCAATTAATGTATCTAGACATCAGGCATCAAAGGTTACTAACATCACATAAATTCATAGCTTAATGAAATATTATGAGGTAAGCACCCAGTCAGGAAATAGAACTTTGCTAATATCCCTGAAGCACCTCCATTCTAATCTCAACACCTTTCCTCTTTCCATACATAAGCACCAACCATTCCTTCTGTTTCTTCAGTTTTATCACTTAAGGCTTTTCAGATGAAATTTGAAAAGGACTGTGATTTTTTTTAGGGTGTGTGTGTGAATCATTTTCTAATTTGCTTAAGTATTAATGTATTGGCAAGGTTTACTTAATTAATTTGCCACAGAAGAAGCATTAACACATTATATTTGTCTGAATCTTACTTTCATAAGCCTATATATTTTTTATGTTTATAAAAGTATGGATATTGCTGATAGAATCCAACTCACCCCCTCTACCATACAATACATATAAGCTAAACAAAAATCTGTGCTTATTTTATTGAATTTCTTCAAGAGAGAAAAAGTCCTCTAATATCTGGGAATGACTCTTTGGGTATTTTTTTAATGTATCTAATGATAGATTTTTAAGGTGCTAAACATGACCTTGAGAACGATTTGTATGTTAACACCTGGACTTATTGAGTATTTCTGAAGCAATCAAGTTAAATATCTTTCTTTTGAGGAATCTGGCTACTATTAGAGAAACTCAAAACACTCCATAGACACAGTGATGATAGGTATATCTAAAGATCATTAAAAAACAAGAGTTTCAGGATTCTGAACCTACCATACAAACTAAAAGTTATTTGGCCAAGTGGGATGCTTAAGTTAGTGGGGTACAATACCGAAAATCCCATAACCATTAAAACACAGAGTTCTAAAAAGCAGTCATCCCTGCTTTTTAACCCGCTGGTTCTTAACCCGCTGTCCATTAGGATTATCAGGAAGGAGTGTGTGTGAATGTTTTCAATAAATACTCATGCCAAGTCCCTTCCTGGGTCTCTACTAGGTTGGATTGAAAACATTAATCCGTATTTTTAAAAGCTCCCCAGATAATCGTTATATGCAGCCAGTGTTGAGAACCACTGCTCTACGGATAATTTCCAAATACATTGCAAATTCTGGGAAAATGTGGAATGATTTAGTCCTTGATCAGAGGGCCTGATTTAAATAGGGAAGGCAATTAGCAAGTTTTGCTCACTGGCAATTCCTTTATTTCATTTAGAAGGCAGTGCTTCATGGATGTGTGTGTATGTGTGGCGGGGGGTATGAGAGTGGGGAAGGGGGAGATTGTGTGAAAACTTCAAAAACATTTTGCCAGACATCTGTGGTACAAAAGTGCATGGGAACTTTTCAAAATGATACACTAGCAGACTGCAGAAGTTTTATTCACTCTGAACAGTGTGAAACAGTGCTTTTGGGGGTCTGGAAGAGTTTTTTACATAAGGTCTATTAGGGAAAATGAGCTAGAACAGCTTCCTGTCCTCCCCTTCATTTTTATTTTTTTAAATGTGGTGGTGGTGCCTGGATGATCAAGGAATAGTGATAGTCACCTGGATACCCCAGAGTGATGTTTCCCCTAATGAAGGGCAGATTGGTAGAGGCCCAAAGATCAAACTTTACATCAAAACCCTGACCTTCATGTTCAAAACCATCCTCTCTCACTGGTAACAACTTCAGGTCCTTTTGATATAGAGGGCATTTTGCTATATTGGAGGCATTTGGATTGCTCAGTTTATCCAATCTGGAACAAGGGTGGTGTGTAGAGTGGATTTGCTTTCTGGACACTATGATGTTTTAGTAAAAAAAAAAAAAAAAAAAAAAAGCCAGCCTGTGTGGCTCACTCTAATTTATCAAGAGCTGCCAGGCTTGGCTACACTGCAGATCTAGCAATCTATTTCAGTTTTTAATGTAAACATTGTAATTACTATTTCTAACATTTGGCTTTCATTAAAAGTTAAGAAAAATTTAAAACTTTTTTGGTAAATACTGGAAAACCCCTTTAAAGAGCATCTCTCTCTCTCTCTCTCTCTCTCTCTCTCTCTCTCTCTCTCTCTCTCTCTCTCACACACACACACACACACACACACACACGCAGTTTTGATTTAAAACGAAAAGAAAAATCTATAAATAAAAACAAGAAGAACAAGAACTAGAATGGGAAAGAGGAATAGAGAGAGGGAGAAAAGGATGGAAGGAAGGAAGGAAGCAAGCAAACAGGGAAGATAGAAAAGAAAAACATGGACTCCTATCTTATACCTTTATACCAGTAACAAAAATTAACTCAAAATGGATTAAAGGCTTAAACATATGACCTGATACCAAAAAACTTCTATGAGAAAACAGAGGGGAGAAGCTCTTTGAAATTGGTCTTGGCAAAATTTTTTTTGATATGATACCAAAAACACAACAAGCAAAAATCAACAAGGGGGACTAATAACACTGAAAAGCTTCTGCACAGCAAAAGAAACAGTCAACAAAACGAAAAGGCAACCCATGGGATGGGAGAAAATATTTGCAAACTACATCCTGGACAAGGAGTTAGTATCCAAAATACATAAAGAACTCTATAGCTAAGAACATGAAATAATTCAATTTAAAAAATGGACAGAGGACCTGAATAGACAGTTTTACAAAGAAGCTATCTAAATGGCCAACAAGTACATGAAAAGGTACTCAACATCACTAATCATCAGAGAAATGAAAATCAAAATCACAATGAAATATCACCTCAAACCTGTTAGAATGACTGTCATCAATAAGACAAGCGTCAGATAGAGATGATGGGGAGAAAAGGAAACCCTTATACACTGTTGGTGGGAGTGCAACCTGGTGCAGCCACTATGGAAAATAGTATGGAAGTTCCTCCTCAAAACATAAAAATAGAACTACCATATAATCCAGCAATCCCACTTCTGAGTATATATTCAAAGGAAATAAAAACAGGGTATCGAAATCAGGAGATTGAAAAGACATCTGCACTCCCATGTTTATTGCAGCATTATCCAAATAGCCAAGATCTATCTGTCAGTGGATGAATGGATAAAGGAGATGTGGTATATATGTATACGTACAATGGAAATGTGATTTAGCCATAAGAAGGAAGGAAATCCTGCCATTAGCAATAATACCAATGGACCTTGAGGGATTATGCTTAGTTAGATAAGCCAGTCAGAGAAAAACAAATACTGTATGGTATCACTCATATGTGGAATCTAAGAAAGCCAAACTCTTAGAAACAGGGAGTAGAATGATGGTTAGCAGGAGCCTGGGGGATGGGAGAATTGGGGAGATGTTGTTAAAAGAGTACAAACTTGCCCTAACCGGTTTGGCTCAGTGGATAGAGCATCGCCCTGCTGACTGAAGGGTCCCAGGTTCAATTCCAGTCAAGGGCATGTACCTTGGTTGCAGGCACATCCCCAGTGGGGAATGTGCAGGAGGCAGCTGATCGATGTGGTTATAGACAACAATACTTGTATTATATATTTCAAATTGCTAAGAGACTAAATCGTAAGTGCTCTCACCACAAAAAAGAAGTGATAATTATGTGATCTTGTTAGCTAAAGCTACATTGGTAATCATATTGTAATACATAAAGCTTCAAATCAACAGGCTGTACACCGAAAGTTACACAATATTATACATAAATTACATCTCATAAAAAGTAAATAAATTTGTAAAAAACACCAAGTTTTTAAACCTGAAGGCAAAGTTCAGATCCTAAGAACATGAGTGGAAAATTGAAAACCTTGAATTAGTTCAGAAATTCAGAAATAACTTTTGGTAAAGGACTTTTAAAAATACGATGTATGATGAAATTTAAAAATGTTTTGGAGATATGTTTTCCTGGCCGCTTCCAAAAAGATCTGTGGTAGTGTATAAGGTTTACTATGGTGCAAACTAGTACAAATAGCATTGAAAACAGAACCGAGGCTGAGAGAATTTAAAGGGAAAGGATGTTACCAGGAATCTGGGATGAGTGGCTTGCTTCATCTGGGCAATGGATTTGCCTTTAATTTTCTTGGGAGTTAAGGCATTATTGGAAACATGATTTTTTTTTTATAGTTTCACTAGAGGCCCAGTGCACAAAAATTTGTGCAGTCGGGAGGGAGAGGAGGTCCCTCAGCCTGGCCTTTGCCCTCTTGCAGTCTGGGACCCCTCAGGGGATGACCACCTGCTGGCTTAGGCCCTCTCCCCAGGGGATTGGGCCTAAGATGGCAATCAGACATCCCTCTGGCAGCCCGGAAGTCCTCGGGGGATGTCCACTTGCCAGTGGGGAGCAGGCCTAAACTGCAGTCGGACATCCTTAGCGCTGCTGAGGAAGGCAGGAGAGGCTCCCACCACCGCCGCTGTACTGGCAGCCATCAGCCTGGTTTGTGGCTGAGCAGAGCTCCTCCCATGTGAGAGCACCCTGACCACCAGATGCTGGGAGCCGGTCCATCCTTGCTGTTTCAAGGGACCTGGCATATATGGCATACTGTTCTTAATATGTTTTGCTAACCTTCTTGGCACTATGTGTTTTAACCAAGGTCTCTGAGAAAGGTTGTTTCCCCAGGTAGGGATTTTCCCCTGAAGTTAGGGAGGGAATAAAACCCCTCAACTAAGTGCCAGGCAGGTAATTAATCACTTTAACTATGAACAATCATGCTTAAGCTACATAATCTTTACTCCCTGGAATGGAGATAAGAAACGCCCTAACCTTTGTAATAGAGATTGATAGGATTGGAATCAACTGGTATAAATACAGTTGTAAGAACACAGAACTTAGAACACAGAACTTAAAAGACAGAACTTAGAAGACAGAACCTACACAGAACCTACAGACAGAACTTAGAAGACAGAACCTAGACACAGAACCTAGAGACAGAAGAACTTCACTGGAGAGAACATGGCAAAAGATCCTGGACAGAAACTGGCAACAGAACCTAGAGACAGAACCTAGCGAGAGAACCTGGCTGAAGAACCTAGAGACTGAACCTGGCTGGAGAACCTGGACAGAACCTGACTGTAAAACCTAGCGATGGAACATGGCTACAGAACCTGGGTGGAGAACCTGGAGAACCTAGCAAGACAACTGGACACAGAACCTGGCTGGAGATCCTGAACCAGAACTTCGCTGGAGATCCAGACCAGAACTTGGCTGGAGATCATGGCTAGAGATCCTGGCTAGGCAGCTGATCAACTGAACGTTGTCTCCGTGTCATTCCTTCTTCGCCGACTCCGTCCACACCTTTGGGGACCCCTGGACCTGCTGGGGCTGGACCCCGGCAACCAGAGGGCAGCTCCTGCATTGAGTGTCTATCCCCTGGTAGTCAGTGTGTGTCATAGTGACCAGTCATTCCCAGTTTTTCTGCTGTTAGGGTCAGTTTGCATATTACCCTTTTACTATATAGGATAGAGGCCTGGTGCACGGGTGGGGGCCAGCTGGTTTGCCCTGAAGGGTGTCCTGGATCACGGTAGGGGTCCCGCTTGGGTGCCTGGCCAGCCTGGATGAGGGGATGATGGCTGTTTGCAGCTGGTCACACACCCTTCAGGGTGGGGGTCCCCACTGGGGTTCCTGGCCAGTCTGGGTGAGGGGCTGAGGGCCGTTTTCAGGCTGGCGGGTGACTGAAGCTCTCAACCTCTCCTTTTTTTCTTTTTTTTTATTCTGGGATTTATTTACCTTGTATGGCTGTCACTGGAACTGAGAGCTGGCTTTAGCTCTGAGGCTCGGCTCCAGCTCTGAGACCTGCTGCTGAAAGCAGGTATCTGGGTTTGTTTGGCTTCTATAATTGAAACACTGTTGCAACTCCAGCTCAGAGGCCTGGCTGGCTGAAAGCAGGTATCTGGGGTTTGTTTAGCTTCTATAATTGCAACATTGTTTCTTAGAGTGCAGCTCAGAGGCCGGCAGCGGCAGGCGGGGAACCTTGGCTTCCTCCATCACTGGAGCAAGCAAGCCTCCTGTTCACTTCAGCTGCCTGGCTGCGGGCCGCCATCTTGGTTGGCAGTTAATTTGCATATCTCGCTGATTAGCCAATGGGAAGGGTAGCGAAGTTACAGTTAATTACCATGTTTGTCTATTATTAGATAGGATTCCTCCTTTCCCTTCTTTTAAATAAAAGAACATACAAAGTTGTCTTACAGATGGAATTGTTACAGGATAGGATTTACAATGAGCTGCAAATGTAAATATTTTCAATAGTGGGCTTCTTTTTAATTTTTTAAGATTATGGTATCATGTCAACCACCTTCATGGTAAGGTTTGCTTTGGCAGGATTTACACGAGAGTGAATGCAATACGATTGCATAACACAAGCTACAGCTTTATGTATCCTTCTATGCCAGGAGTACTACTTGCAGTTGACATGTAATTCTTGTTCTGACATGCAGCTCTATGCTATATAGTTAGTCTTAGTTGAAACACTAACTTTATATTCTAGTAAGTAGTAAAGTATCAAGATCTTACTGGTTCTTCACAAAGCAAAAAATGGGAGCAATACAGGTTAGAGAGGTAGTGGGGAGTCATGGTAGGTGGTGGCAAAAATATTGTTAGATATTACCTTGACTGATATGGGAAGCCATTGGAAGATGTAGAATAGAGGAGTGATATGATATGGCTTCTATTTTAAAGCAATTACTGGGTTAAGGATGGACTGTAAGAGGCAGGGACTGAAGCAGAAAGATGGGTTAGAAGAAGACTGCAACAGTCCAGGAGATAATTGATACAACTTGGATCAGGATGATAATGGTGGAGGTGGAGAGATACATTTTAAATTTAGAGACAACAGGAATTGGTGATGGATCGAATGTTTGAGAGAGAGGAAGTAGTTGAGAGTGTAAGGTTTTGGCTTTGGAACAACCAAAACGTTAGTAAACATTAACTGAATGGGTGAGATCATGAGAGGAGCAGGTCTGGAGTTTCTTTTTGAATGTTTTAAGTTTGAGAAGCCTATTAAAATTCCAGATGAAGAAGACAGCATTTGGTGGAGGACAGAATGAACTCTTCAGGGAGACTGGAGTTCAGCAGAGAGGCTGGGGTAGGAGTTAAGAATTTGGATTAGAACCAAACAGTGTGGCATATTATATCCTATATAATAAAAGCATATAATAAAAGGGTGACTTTTACATTATGTCCTCCTTTGAGTTGACTCTTAAGCTATTACATTTTTAAAATGTTATTTACCATTTACATATTTACTATTATCCTATATAATAAAAGCCTAATATGCTAAATGTCTGGTTGACCTGTTGCCCATTCAACCAATCAAAGTGTAATATGCTAATGATATGCTAAGGCTGCTCAACTGCTCACTATGATGTGCATTGACCACCAGGGGGCAGGCACTCCGACTGGTAGGTTAGCTTGCTGCTGGGGTCTGACTGATCGGGACTGAGCGTGATGGGCCAGACATGCCTGGAGCCCTCCCATGGTCCCTCTCTGCCTGGCCAACCTTCTGCGTCCCTCCCCACTGGCCCTGATCGGGACTGGGCGAGACGGGACTGGACATGCCCTGGAGTGCTCCCGTGGTTCCTTCCCGGCCCCATGGTGCACCGGTGGGGTCCCTCGGCCTTGCCTGTGCCCTCTCACAATCCGGGACCCCTTGGGCGATGTCAGAGAGCCAGTTTCAGCCTGATCCCGCAGGCCAGGCCAAGGGACCCCACTGGTGCCTGAATTCATGCACCGGGCCTCTAGTTTATTATAAGTATCTATGCCAGGGGTGGGCAAACTTTTTGATTCGAGGGCCACAATGGGTTCTTAAACTGGACCGGAGGGCTGGAACAAAAGCATGGATGGAGTGTTTGTGTGAATTAATATAAATTCAAAGTAAACATCATTACATAAAAGGGTACGGTCTTTTTTTTTTTTAGTTTTATTCATTTCAAAGGGGCTGGATCTGGCCCGCGGGCCATAGTTTGCTCACGGCTGATCTATGCTGTATATACCCCCAGGTCAACTCTGTCCCTGGTTTTCAGCCCAGAGAAGCACTCAATACATAACTGAACATTATTAGTAATAAAAATTTTTCACAACTACAAATGACAACAAATTACTATTTTCCTGTTAACATTTTATGAATTGGGTTTTGAAGGTTGCATAGAGTTTTATCTCTCCATCTCTCTATTAGATGAGTTGAATATGAGTTAACCAAGTGGGTAAGAGGGTGAGGATCTGAGAGGAGCACACTCTAGATTAGGGGTCCTAGAGCTTTTTAAACAGGGGGCCAGTTCACTGTCCCTCAGACCGCTGGAGGGCCGGACTATAGTTTAAAAAAACTATGAACAAATTCCTATGCACACTGCACATATCTTATTTTGAAGTAAAAAAACAAAACAGGAACAAATACAATATTTGTATTTGCATGTGGCCCGCGGGCTGTAGTTTGAGGACCCCTGCTCTAGAGGTCTGAAGTAATACTTTGTGTTCAGAGATATGTGGAAAGTTCTGCACTACTAAAGTTTACAATGCAAGAGGGAGGAGAAGAGTGTAGAGTGAGGCAAGGTAAGTAGGAAGGGTCAATATCATAGAAGACATTGGGTAGATAATGGTGAAGACCTTTGACTATATCCAGAAGATGATCAGGAATGAGTGAAAGACTTTCTTTATATATATATATCATTGATTGGCTGCCTCCTGCATGCCTCCTACTGGGGATCGAGCTTGCAACCCTGCAACCCTGGCATGTGCCATGACCATGAATCGAACCATGACCTCCTGGTTCACAGGTTGACACCCAACTACTGAGCCACTGAGGCCTGGTTGAGTAAAAGACTTTCTATGGGGGAAATTCCAGTTGGATTAGAGTTTTAGGAAGAACACTTTGACTCTGCAGGCAGGGTGAGGCTGAGGACAGGCTGACTACTCAAACACTATAGGTGGTCCAGTAAGATTAGGAAGCTTGAACCTACCTAAGGAAGATGGGCTAGGGAGGAGAGCAAGAGAGCAACAAGCAGGTAATGTAGCACCTCTCTCCCAGGGTTTATAGGTGTAACTTGTGATATATGCTTAGGTGATATATGCTTTCAAAGGAAAATACCACCGAGGATAGACATTTAGGCTCTTTACAATTTTAACATAGGTTCACCTTCAAAATTAAAATGCCTCTTCCTTTTTATTTGCACTGGCAGCACTGGGGGGGGGGGGGGGGCGGCAGGGGGGAGCGCAGGAGGCTGTTATTCCAGAGCTGGATGTAGCTTGTGGTCAGTAAAATTTGTGGGTTTCTTTCTGTGTGTCACTGTGGTTAGCTGGTCCTCACCCTGGCTGGAGGTATCTGATAATGTAAGGATTTGGACCCAGTTGTAGGTACCTCCTATCTTAAGGCTCTTGCCCAGACCATAGGGGAGTTTCCTGGAACCCTAAGCTCTATTACTTTACTCTAATCAGCTCTACTCAAAATGGTAACCAGGGAGAGATGGGCTCTGAGGAGAAGAGACCCCTATAGATCTCAAGGAAGACTGAGAGGGTCTTCAAATCCTCATTTGGAATTCCCTCTTTGCCTTTTCATGAACAAAATATAACTGGCTACTGCCCTCTTAATTCATTCTGCATAGAATTAGGGTAACAAACATAGTTTATAGCTAATGCTCCTCCATCATTACATTATTTTGGGAAAAATATTGTACACAATTTCACAAGGAGATCATGAATGTACACTTCCATGTTTAAGTTATTTTTTGAGAAAAAATTTTATGACTAATATTTTTTAAATTACAGAGAATAGTGGATATAACTAGAGTTAGGCTCATGGGTCTATTATCAAATATTCAGAAATAATTGAGATGCTGGGTTTAAGCTGAGCCCCTTGGAGCTAGTAAGAGAGCATATGAGTAGTCATTTGACGAAAACTAAACATCAAATATTGAAATAAAGTAAAAGCAGTTCTCTGCTGGGTGGTAGGGAATAGATGGGAAAGCCCATAGATGTAAGGATGGGCATTGCAGAGGTGAAGGTTTATTGTGCACAGACTCCAAGGGGAATAGGTGTTCTCTCACTATTTTATAGATAAGGAATCTGAAACCCAATGCAGTTAACTGTCTTGGCTACGTCACATAGCTAGTCAGCAGCAGAGCCTATATGAAAACTTAACTCTCTTGACTCAAAGTCCATTACTTTTTCCAGAATCCCATGCTACCCGCTGACTAACTATGAAGTTGGAGATTTCAATATGGAGCCACACAGATAAGGAGCCACAAAGATAAGGACACAGGTAAGATAATATGAGAAAATAACAAAAACAGAGCTGCAAAACTAAAATAATAGGTTTGATTAATCTTTTCAGGTTGTAGGAAACAACATCACTAATCATCAGGCTTGGGAAGGACGTTCTTGGCAGAAGGGTGCTTTGGGCCTTTATTTGCTTTTTAGCTCAGAAAATTATGTAAGAATCCAACTTTAAGGAAAACCTTCAGGTGATATTTTCTCACACACTCACACACACACACACACACACACACACACACACACAAACACACACAAATGGCAAAAGATGAAACGCTTCAATTAAAGAGATTACCCAATAGAAGACTGTAGCACATTGTTAAACATTTATATTGCCCTTCTAATTGCTAGGAAGAGGGTGGAGATCTGTTAAAACTGTACAACAGACAAGGCTCTGCAAGAAATCCAGATAACAGCCAACAGAACTGGTTATAAAAAGATTAGAAGCACTTGAAGTTGACCAAACAGAAGGAGCAGATAACACACATCTGCAGGTCCTGAAAGGGCGAGCGAGGTAACTGGAGAACCTTAGGACTGCAGCCTATGCAGCAGCAAGTAGACGGCTGAGTAAGAATTTGATTCACTCGGTGTCAACTCTCAAAGATATTTTGGTAAAACAATTTTCTAAACAAAGTTGGCCTGAATGACTAGTTCTCAGTTTTGGACAGTCTTCTGAAACTGAGTCACAAACTTTCTTGATAGGTGTGAGAAAGAGCACTCCAGGGACCTATGATTCATAAAACTTAAGTGTGGTGTTCTAACGAAATGAAAAATAAAAACATAGATTCTGAGCATCTCCTATAACCAGGCACTTTATGCTAGAGTCTAAATTCTGAGACTCTACCAGCTTAGATGATATCATCCCTATTATATAGATCTCAGAGAGAATGGATGAATTTGCATGATGCCATTTCACCAATAAGTGATGGAGCAAGATATATTCCTGGTTGTGTCTGATGCCTATCCATTTCTCATACACCACAAAGTAGATTGATGGGAAGGGTTATTACTTCTCATTTTCTTCTCTGTCAAGGTTGGAGCTGAAGAAAATGCTTAAGGGGCAGGTCAGTTCATCCAGTGTTGGTTAATGTGTGCTTGACCACAGGAAACTATGTGCTACAAAACGTCCCAAGGTGTTTTTAGGGTAACTTATAAAGAGGTTGCCTGACTCTGGACTCCAAACATTGTACAGATAGCAATGGTTCCCCTATAACTACAGGATAAAATTTGGCATCCAAACTCTAAATTCTGGCATTCAAGACCTGCACTATTATGCCTCAAATTTAGCCGTTTTGCTTAAACAATTTTAGTGTGAGCTATACCAAATACATAGAAAAGTACATAAACATGCATGTACAGTTTAAGAAATGATCATTTATAAGAGTAGCTCTTATATTCTAGGCATAGTGATCAGTGCTTTCTTCCTATTATCATATTTGATCTTCATGAAAACTATGTTAACCTTATTTTATGGGGAGAAAAAGCAGGCTCTGAGGGTGGATGGGTGTGGAGGAGTTTAAGTAACTTGCTCAAAGTCATAGAGTCATACTATGTGCTAGTAAGAGAGAGAAGAATTTGAATTTCTTCTGAATTCTGAAAACAGAGTTGTATCTGATCATGTAGGGATTTGGCAAAGCATGTCCTTTCAATGCTGCTTAGGCAACTATGGCCAAGGCTGAGTCTGCTCCATCACCATCCTCATCAGACTCAGCCTTGGCCAGAGATGCTGATCATCACAGTTGTCCTGATCCCAGTGAGGAAAATGGTCCTGGTGAAGAAGGTAGGAAGCCATGATTTATGCCCAGGTGGTGGTGCCTTTCTTTCTATTGCTTATTTGCTTTGGGCAAGAAAAATCTTCATAGTTGGGAACCACATATGATCTGGTCTCTGATAGGGTTGACAGGTAAGCTGCCAGGATAAGTATGTTCCAAATATTTCCAAATGGAACTAAAAAATTATGCATTGTTGACATGAAATCCAAATCTAACTGTATGCCCTGTGTTCTATTCGCTAAAACTGGCAATCATACCTGGTAGTCTCTGAAGACAAGAGCATCCTATTGCTTCCCACTCTTGACATTAAAAAATGAATGAAAATAGCTAAAGCAAAAGAGTCAGAAGCAAGAGTCCATGTAAATATATAGAGCAAAACTATCCCTCGGTTCTCCCTCAGGCTCTTGTACTTGGGGCATCACAGTTGAGGCAAAAAAGATCTGTGTGAAATGGAAGTTGGACTTTTAACTCTAACTATGTGAGCTTGAGCAATACATTTAAACTCACTGAACCTAGTTTTCTCATTTGCAAAATTAAAACATTGGACAAGATAACCTCTGAAGTATTTTCAGTTGTAAAAATATTCTCCTTCTCATAAAGGAAGTGAAAGGAAATCATAATTTGGTGAATATATATTGGGTGCTCAGTATTGTATAAGATACTTTAATATCATACCTTATTTAAATCTCAAAATAATTTAGAGAAGCAAACTGTATTATCCTTGTAATCATTATATGGCTTCTTCTCAGTAGTAACCTTCATTTCTCCCTACTCCCACTTTGGAAAAAGCCTATTTCTTAGATGCTTTAATGAAAAATGAATAGCTTACTCATTTTGGTGGAGTGAGAAATACCACTACCACACCAGATCCAGTCTGGCAGCAGCTACCATCTTCCCTCTCAATTCTCAAGTTCCTTTCTTTCAAACCCTCACCAATCATATTGCCTGCAGTCTGCTTTTTTCAATGGGGTTAGACACATAAATAAAATAGAATTCAGGGCAATTTCTAAGTGTGGACAGGCTGTTTGAATTGGTCAAGTGTCACCAACAACTATCTTTCCAGCACAGAACATCTGATGGTAGAAAGTTTCTGGCTGAATCTAACTTCTGACTGACTTTAACTAAAGAGAAGCTCTTTAACTTCCACTGATAAGATGAAAATTCAGTCAAACGGGAGAAGGGGGAAACGTGTGAATTTAACCAAATAGAAAATGTACACAATAACCCTGTATTCTGTAATACATCTCCATGTTGTGCTGTAATCCTAATTGTGTTAGAGGCTAAATTCAGGAAATGAAATTATTTAGTAGGAATCCTGAATCTGGCCTCTTTCACTCAGCACAATGCTCTTGAGAGTCGCCTACACCATTGTGCATATCAGTACGTTGTTACTGAGTAGTATTCTAGTGCATGGATGTACCACAATTTGTTTACCCGTTCACCAGCTGTTGAATATTTGGGTTGTTTCCCAGATTTTGGTGACTCAGAATAAAGCTGTTATAAACATTTGCATATAGGTTTTTGTATGCTTTTGATTTCTCTTGGGTAAATTCCTAGAAGTGAAACTGGTATATTGTATGCTAAGCGTATGCTTAAATTTAATGTTGAAGGGCTAAAGTCTTTCAAATGTGGTTGTGACATTTCACAATCTCACCAGCAATGTATGAGAATTTCAGGTACTCCACCTCCTCAACACTTGCTATTTTAAAATTTTAGCCACTCTGATGGGTGTGTAACAGTACCATATCTTGGTTTCAATCTGTATTTCCCCTATCACTAATGCTATTAAGCATCTTTTCATGTACTTATTTGCAATATGTACATTTTTAATGACTTGTCTAGTCAAATCTTTTTGCTTCCTTATGAGTTTTGAGAGCTCTTTTATTTTTAAATATATTTTTATTGATTTCAGAGAGGAAGGGAGAGAGAGTGATAGAAACTTCAATGATGAGAGAGAATCATTGATCAGCTGCCTCCTGCATGCCCCATACTGGGGATCGAGCCCACAACCCAATCATGTGCCCTGACCAGGAATCGAAGCTCTTGGTTCATAGGTCAATGCTCAACCACTGAGCCGCATGAGCTGGGTGAGAGCTCTTTTATATATTCTGGATACAAATTCTTTATCAGATATGTAATTTTAAACTATTTTTCCCAGTCTGTGTTTGGCTTCTTATTTTTCTTAACATCATCTTTCAAAGGGCAGGTATTTTTAATATAATAAAGTTCAATTTACCAAATTTTCCTTTTATGGTTCACAATTTCTATGTCATAAGAATTCTTTGCTTAACCCAAAGTAACACAGATTTTATCCTATTATTTTTTTCTAGAAATTTTAGTTTTAGCACTCATGCTTAATTTTGTAGGGCATTTTGAGTTACTTTTTATATGTGGTGGCAAACCCAAGGTTCATAAAGTTTGCATATGGATATCCATTTTTCCACTATCACTTATTGAAAATAACTATTTCCCCCTTTGACTAACCTTGGCATGTTTGTAAAAAATTAATCAGCTATATATGTGTGGATCTATTTCTGAGACTCTCCTATGTTTATAATTATGTAAGTACTGCATAATCTTAATTACTGTAGCTTTATACTAAGTTTTAAAATCAGATGGTGGACGACCTCCAACTTTCACTACCCTCTGTATAGAGTGGTAAAATTTGGAAATACTAGGAGGAGATATTTCTTTTCATCATGTGAATATTTTGAGTACTTGTGCATATCCTGGAAACATCTCTTTGCTTCCTGTAATAATTCACATCAGTTGCTACTAAGCTTTAAATATTCCAAGCGTTTGTTATAAATTACTACTTTTATGTTCTCTTGTGAATGAACCCCTTAAACGATCCCTTCATGCCCATGATGAGTGGGACTTGTCACGCAGATCACTAATATCGGGTCTCCCGCACCATGGGAGGTGAGGGCAGCATTACCGAACAGCTCAACTTTTCAGACTGTCAAGGTATCTTGTTCTCCCATGATTTCCTGATGCTTGGGAGCCCAGCTCCTCACTTCAGAGGCTTTGAAAACAGGTTGTACAAGTTGCATTTAAAATGGCAAATAGCTCACTTTTAAGTCTTGGGAATTCCAGAGAAAGTAGAATCACTTTCACCAATTTAGTCCATGGGAATAAGGAATGGGGGAGGGGAGAGAAGAAAATAAAAAGAAAGAAAAAATTTAAAAGAGGGGGGAGTTTGTCATACTGCTAACAATAAAAATAAATTTTTAAAAATTAGTGATGCAAACTAATATGTCACAAATCAAGGGGAGCCCTGGTCGGTGTAGCTCAGTGGTAGAGCATTGGCCCGCACTCTAAAGGGTCTCAGGTTAGATTCCCAGTCAAGAGCACAGGTTTGTTCCCTGGCCCTGGTTGGGGCATGTGTGAGAGGCAATCAATCGATGTGTCTCTCTCACATCAATGTTTCTCTCTCTATCTCTCTCTCTCCCACTTCCACTTTCTCTAAAAATCAATAGAGAAAATATTTGACGATCAACAAAGAGATTTATGCTGAACTTCTCTATATACCTGTGTTTGGTATCAACTAAGCCCTCAATAAATGTATGTTGAATAAATGAAAAAAAAAATATAGACTTTGTATTTATTGATAGGGGATAGTTATAACAACTTCAACAATTTTCTAATTCTTGCTGCAATGTGGGAATATGTTATGTCCACCCTGGAATTATACCTCAATTTCTTTTGGAAGAGATGGTTATTCTGATAGCATTATTATGACTACTGGCCACACTAGCTTTGGGGGCTAAACTCCCAGGCAACCAGCTTTTGTGTAGAAGGGTTTTAAGTTTTCTACATGCACCCACCCTGCTTAAAAGCCCTCTGGGGGCACCTTCAGGCTAATTTTCCTCAAAACTTAAAGAGCATATTGTTTCTAATTCTACATGTTGCTTCATAGTTTTCATGATGTGCTTGTCCAAAAAACCATTTTCCCAGTTCAATATCAGTCTGGTGTATCCTTCTCTAACATTTCAAAAAGCCATGAATCCCTCCTTTAATAATGCAGCAGCCTACAACTGCTCAGGCATTCTGTACGCATCTGGTCTGGGACAGGTAGGCAACAGTCAGCCTCACTTGGGGTTCAGTTGATGGCCTGTTAAACATGCATATTGCAAATCTCAAGTGTTTCTCATCCTTGGAGTTATGTGTACCTGTTGCACAGATTTGCAAGTATTTTTCTCTCTGGTCAAATGTCTCTACAAACATTATCAAGTGCATTGTTGGAAACACTTGTGTGTTTTGAATATCTTAGATTTGAGTATCTCTAATGCTACAAGATTTCTGGGGTTAAACTGGGAAGACAAAAGTTTGAAAATTTAGGGCAAATTATTTTGTTATTACAGAAAGTCAGCATTATTTAAAAAAAAAAAAGCACTGAACATGTCTTTTCCTGGATTGGGAAACACAGCTTTCTTTGATGATTTAAAAAAGCTGGGGGTGGGGGGCGGGGGACACTGATAGCTGTGCAAATATCTGAAAATGTATCACCTTCTCTGAATTAAGGTAATTTTAATTCTGCCAGGTTGGGTGTGTGGGTGCTGGGAAGAGCTGTTTGTGATGCTGCTGGCAGTTTATAAGCACTTTCCTACCTGCCTGAAGGCCAGTTTCTGGATGGAGGAAAGGACTCGCTTCCACATTGCTTGGGCCCAGCACTCCCACTGCTGGCTTTTCAAGTGCAGCTGAATAGAACACACTGTGGGAAAACCACCATCCCATGCTAATTTTCAGAGCCATTAGAAATGAGCAGAGTACCTCTCCCTGCTTAGCAGGCTGGACAACAGCTTTCTTCTCACCAAGGCTATCAGTAAGGTCAACCATTTACAAACAGCTCTCTGGTTACAAACTATAGGAAGTTTCTGGAAAGTTCTAAATATGCTCTCCAGTTAGAGAGTCTGACTCTGCTGTCCCTGCTTAGACACAATGCCCCTGGACTTCAGTGATGTCCTGCATGAGGGAGGGCTCTGGGATTTGCTTTGAAAGGAGTTTAATATCTTAACTTGTTAAAGCTGGAAACTAGCCATACACATCCATTTGAATAGCTCCTTTTCTTTTCAGGCTCCTATGAAAATGAAATATCTATTATGACCCAAAGATGGGGCAGTAAGTATTAAAATAAATAACTCTATACATGGAAGAATGATTTTTTTTTTCTTTACGTCTGCTTATTTAAAACTCTTTCTGAACCTACTTGGAACACCCCAATGCTCTTCTCTAATAAAGACCAAGAATTAAGTTCCCAACTCTTCCCATCTGCTGCTGCTTCTTAAAAATGTTCTCAGGCTTTCTTCCTGCATTTTGCCTGGGATCATGACAGAGGCACACAGATGAAGACTGATTTCAAAATAAGCATGTCAGTGCAAAGAAGTGAATAAAGGAAAAAGAATGGCGGCCTAAAAGAATGTGGAGGTTTCCAGAATTGATGTACCTCCTGTAAAAATCTTAACTGCTCGGAGAGTCTGTTTCATGGAATGCCTCTTTGGAATGATTTTTTTTTTTTTTCAGTGGCTGTAATACATAAAGGCCACTGAAACTTGCTGTTACCCTCCCCCTGCTTTTTATAACTTCTCAAGTTCGGGTCAGTTTTCATGCATCTGAGCCCGGGTGGCAACTCTGGTTTAAATGCCATTTCATGCCTGATAAAGTTTCATTAGGCATTTTAACTTTTAATTTCTTTTATTGACTTATCGTGCAGATGGAGAGAAATGTTTAGAAAGGGAAAAAAATTTAAACGGGGATTTACTGAAGTCATGTTTCAGTAAGGAAGGAAATACCATTGACTTTATTACAGCTGCCTAATGTTTTCCACAAACTGTAGAAATAATGCGTTGTATCTTGGTGACCTACAATAGCAGCTGACTGCTTGCACATGATGGAAATGCAATTTGGGTTTGCTAAAAATTAACTATTGAATGCCCTGGTGTCCATGTCTCACTGCATCTTGTGTGCTTGGTTTGCTCTATATGCTCTTTTCAAGCTGTGGACAGTCATTGCTACGTGTCTGAATGTGAGTGTGCAGCTTCCTGAGATAGAGAAAGGCCACACCAGATACTCATGTGTCTGTGTTTGCTGTCCCTATGTGGTCCTAAGAGCTGATGTAAAGATCTCTTCTGCCTTCTTCCTGTGCCCCCTTCACGTGCCCCCCTACACCCCACCAGCCAAGCCAGCCCAGACCCCTCCCTCTTTTCCTCCTTCCCTTCACTAGGCCTTATCTGGTATGTTCAGTGATGTGATAAAACAAAAAGGGAAGTTTTTGAGTGCACGAACACACCCTTTGGAGGGACTCCAGCTAGAGAAGAGTCCGTTAAGGAAAGCAAGAACAGTGTAGGGAGGCCTAGGTGCCAGGACTGAGGAAAACACAAGCTTAGGAGGAAAAAATAATAACATGCTAGAATGGCGGTGGTGGTTTCGAGAGGTCTGGAGGGTGGAGGGAGTTCAAAAAGGAACTTGCCTAATGAGGCCTCTCTGAAGATTTACTGCAATGGCTGCTGCTAAGAAGAGGATCCGGAGAAAAGATGTGCTGTCCTGACTAGCTTCCCAGGAAGTCAGGCAGGGCTTGTATTCTCTGGCAGGCAGAGAAGAGAGACCGCACAGCCGGCAGTATCCAGGGACTTTCAGTTTAATTGTTTTTAAAGAGCCCCCATTCCACAAAGAATTTGTGACCCTTATACATATAGTTCTGGAGGCAGAGAAACAAACAGAGAAAACATTCTGGAGGAAAGCCAGTCCCTCCTTTGTCCTGGGGATGACCACATCAATTTCCGGGAGTACCATTTCCTCCCCTAACTGCACCTCTCATGCAGCTCAGGGCTCATCCTGCAGCCCTCAGCTTCTTGGCTGAGAGGCCTGAGAGACCATGGAGGTCAGAACACAGTGTCTGTACTTTACTCAGTAGATGGGGGCCTGGCCTCTCCCCAGTTCCTCCTGCAGGACCCAAAGCCCCTCTAACTTCCAGGGGCTCCAGGTGAACTCTGCACAGCACAGGCCACAGGAGTGGGCCTGCACTCTAATGGGGTGCTCTCTTCCGGCTGAAGGAGTCAGAGGATGGAATCTCGTGGAAAACACTACCTTTCGGGCCAAAGAACTTCATCTCTCCATGTCTGCAGCAGATAGGATCTCTGCCATTTCACTTACGGGGGAACGGGGGCTTGGTGAGCAGCGAGTGATCTGCTTCAGGACACAAATGTATGGCGTGAGAACACTCCTGTCCCATCTGACCCTGGGGCACACACGCACCTCGCTCCCGTGGACTGGCTGATGTCATCTTGAGAACTCATTCTGGGTAATAAATCAGCATCCTTCAAGGGGAAGAAAGACAAATGGAGTTCTGGGTGTTTTCTCGCAAAAGACAGGAAGGCAGTCCATCTGGTCCCCCATGTAAATCACAGCAAGTGAGGCGGAATATGGAAAGAGGTCCTACCCCATCCCACAGACAGGCTGAACTGGGCGTGAATAAAATGAAGTCAACTCACCAGGAAGGCTCAGGGAGAGATCCAAGGAAGGGCTTTGTACAGCCGTGGCCTGGAGAGAAGAGCAAAGGAATTCTACGATGGCAGAGACAGGCTCTTTGCTCATTGATTTAAAGGACGGAGAAACAGCAGCGGGTGGGGAGTCGCCCTCTTCACGCAGGGGTGTGTGACGGCAGGTAGAAACGCGGCGTTAAGGGAGGGGGCCTGGGGACAGGTGAGCGTGGGCGCTGCGCTGTGGTCTACCCACAGCTCTTTCGACTCAGGAGGCTTAGCCCCGTTGCACGTGTTGTGCGCGTGCGTGCACGTGCGTGTGCATGCGCCTGCGTGTACGTGCGTGCGCCTGCGTGTACGTGCGTGCGCCTGCATTTACGTGCGTGCACGTGCGTGCGCGTGGTTGAGAGAGACCAAGGGGCAGGGAGGTCAAGAGAGAAAGGTCCGCAACTACACAGAACAGTGTATTTCATGGAGAGTTTCTTTAGCGACTGGGTGATACAAAGAACTGAACTCCGCGCAGAACCGTAAGTAGGTAATACTCCATTACCATCTGTTCATATAAAACAGTGGTTCTCAACCTTCCTAATGCCGCCACCCTTTAGTACAGTTCCTCATGTTGTGGTGACCCCCAATTTCATTGTTATAAATTGAACATTAATTAAAACATAGTGATTAATCACAAAAACAATATGTAATTATATACATTTTCCGATGGGCTTAGGCGACCCCTGTGAAAGGGTCGTTTGACCCTTAAAGGGGTCGCGACCCACAGGTTGAGATCCTCTGATATAAAAGGCTAGAGAAGACTGCTGGTTGCCTACTGAATTTGTTTTCCCTTCGCTCCTTAATAGCAAAACTTGATTTGGGGGGTTTGGGTGGGAGAGGTAAGTTGCCATCTAAAGCTTTTATTTCTCAGCCTCCCTTGCTGCTACATTCTGGGTGTAAAGTAAACTTATTTGGAAAGTTCTTTTAAAAAAAATAAAGCAGATGGAGGGATCTCTCTTGTCCTTATAAAGTGCAAGTAGGTGCTGAGGATGTCGGAGCAGAAAGAGAGAAGTCGCCTGTGTCGCTAAAGGCGTCTTGTTGGCTGGGTAAAGAGTCTGGATTTTCTTCCCGAGCCTTCTTTTACAAGGAAGGGGAAAAAATCTTTAATTTGTTTAAGCCACTGTGACAGGGTCTGTGTTCCTGACTGATACACAAGCTTACTTTTTTTCTCTCAATATGTCGGTAGTACACATGACACACAGAAGGGAATGCTGACACTATAACATCAGTCAATAAACAGAAGTAGATTCTAGCCCAGGGGTGGGCAAACTTTTTGACTCGAGGGCCACAATGGGTTCTTAAACTGGACCGGAGGGCCAGAACAAAAGCATGGATGGAGTGTTTGTGTGAACTAATATAAATTTAAAGTAAACATCATTACATAAAAGGGTATGGTCTTTTATTTCAATAGTTTTATTCATTTCAAACGGGCCGGATCCAGCCCGCGGGCCGTAGTTTGCCCACGGCTGTACCCAACTCTATTTCATTGAACCTTTAGATGTGAATGTAATGACCTTAATATCGCAGACCCTTTGGGGAAACGGTAGGAAGCTATCGACAGTCTCCTTAGGGGAATGCATATACATATTTCCACAGAAAATCTTCACACACAGTCTCCACAATTTTATGGAATCGGTGAAGCTTGTCCACAGAGCCCTTGTAAAGAATTTCTGCATTAGATTATAATTACTTCAAAATTCAGAAAAGAAGGGGCCAGATATGGCATGGTGAGTGGTCTCTGCATTCAGAATCCTTTTCTCAGTGAAGCTCAGGATTAGATTGGGTTACCTGGATGGTCATACATCTTTCCAGGGCCTTCTTGGAGAGCAATCTAAATCTTTTGGATGTAGAGCTGGTTAGTGAGACCATTTGATGTGGAAGAAATCAGATGCCACTGAGGCCTGGTAGGCCCCCAGGACCCAGGGACAGGACAGGCCATCACAGGGAGTTTCCAGAGGCTCTGAGGCTCACTGTAGCCCAAGATAAAATATATAGATGGATGGATAAATGGATAGATAGATAGATAGATAGATAGATAGATAGATAGATAGATAGATAGATAGATAGATGATTCATTCTGCAAACCTGAACAAAGAATGCGGGGAAGGGTTTTGTGGCCAAATGTGAACCATCTTTGGAGAAGTATTCATTTCTGTTCATTAAATTTTAGTAGCTTTTGATTAATTTTATAGGACTTTGTATGTTTGTGCAACACACAAGACATCCTGAATAGTTGGTTAGTTAATGAAAATGTAACAAGATATTTTACTTATAGAGCAGCTATTCCAGTGTTTGGGCATTCCATTTCAAGCTGCCACAAGCTGATCTCGTCCGGAGAGGCTTTATTGAAAGTATGTTGTAATAAATAGTGTCCATTAGGTGAATTTGCCTGAATCGTTTTTTGTGCATTGTGTCTGTGGGAAAAGATATATGATATTTTGGAAACTGTTTTGCTTTGATATCCCAGCAAAGTAATCATTTCCTCACAAAACTATCATTGTATGACACTGTAGAACAGGCTTAATCCATCTTGTGAAAATGTGTAGGTCCTACCATATTAATCTCCCTTTGGAGGACATCTATAGCTCATTTCTTTTCATCTTTATCATGCATGCTGTCCTCTTGAACTATTTGCATATCTTTCACTCCTTTAAAAAACCACAAAACCTCACAAACAAAACAAACATCCTGATTCTGTTAATTTCAACCTCTAAGATTACATGAGGAGCATAATGACAGTGTTTGTGAAGCATTTTCTCCTATTTAAATAGCAGACTAGAATATTATGGGCCAATTGTTCTGAAATTTCAGTATGCCAAAGAGTACCTGTGGAGCACACTAAAATGCAGATTCCAAGGCCCCTCGGGGCTCACATTCAGGGGATCCATGGTACAGTTGGTAGCTGTTCTGTTTTAGGACAGCCACAGTTTGCATTATAAAGCCAAATTCTCTTTTGATTGAAGTTGAGATTATTTACTTCCTTTATTTGATCCTTTCCATTTGAAGACTTTGGAATGTCATGTAAAAATTTTTCAGTCTTCTGCTAAACAGTAATGGGAATAGTGACATCAAGGAGAAACTAGGAGGGGAAAAGGTTGGTTCTCATGTCTGCTTTGCCCTGGTTAGGATATAAGGTTACATCTTACAACATTTGAGATGATGTATATGTTGGGAACATAACTTGATGCTCAATCATTGGGGTGAATTCTGATGTACCCCATCATGTCTATAGTGCCTTCTAAACAATGTCATCTAGGATTTGAAAACAATTCAAATGATGATTGAATTGATGACACTATCAGGAAGAGAAACTTTTAAGCACTGCTCCGATGTTCCATCTGCTTCATGTCATAAACCGACAGATGGTCTCTTCTTTCTTTAGGGAACTGCTAACATTCTTGTTTTACAATGTTAGGAATTATAATATATACAACATGCTTCTCCTAAAGTGTCATTTGTGTTTGTAATATACTGTCCTTTAACCTAGAAGCATGTATCATGTAAACTACAGACGTCTATTTTTTGCATTTATGTGGAGTATCTCAATTACTTGCTGTCTGTTTTCACTAAACCTTAGTGTACAAAGAATTTCTCTCTATATGTTTGACTCTGCTTGTGAGAAATAGGGCAAACTGGGCAGAGGAATGGGCTTCCTCCTGAGAGGATTACACTGAATGGGGGGTATAATCCATAGTAAATAATGTCCAAGAAAGAAAGGCCAAAGGAGGAGAAGCACAATGCATTCATCATCTGGGAAAAAGGGCATGGGGATAGCCAGAAACAAGAAAGAAGAAGGAAAGCCAGGATGATAGGAAGGGGAGGAGCTGGTAAGAAAAGTGGGAAAGAAGTGAGACCATTTTTCCATCAGTGGGTCTGGGAGTCTCAAAACTCATTTTTAGTAGCATAAAATTCCATTTTCCAGATAATACAAGTCTTTGCAGGTCACATTTTTAAAGTAATCATTCTAGGCATCTAACTCTTTCAATTAACTCAAAACACAGGATTTATGGCAATTTTGGAATCTCACCTACTTATTCACAGAGGATGTTGGAGGTATCTAAAGAGAACTCATACCTAATATCCTCGTGTGATTTTGCTACAGCTTCTCTGTTGGTTTCAGCCACCTTTGAAGGCATTGAATGGTACCACCATCCCATGGCTAACTGCTCACATGTGGGACTGATACCTTCACCAGAGATATAGGTCCTTCAGTGCCTTTCAAACTGCCAGTCTTTAAAGTGCATGTATGAAGGGCAGTGAGTCCACGGTGTCCAATGCTGTCTACCCATATTCTGAGGTTATAAACCAGTGGTTCTCAACCTTCTGGCCCTTTAAATACAGTTCCTTATGTTGTGACCCAACCATAAAATTATTTTTATTGCTACTTCATAACTGTAATGTTGCTATTGTTATGAATCGTAATGTAAATATCTGATATTCAGGATGGTCTTAGGCGACCCCTGTAAAAGGGTCGTTTGACTGTCAAAGGGGTCATGATCCACAGGTTGAGAACCGTTGTTAAACCAACTCAATCAATGCCTTTGTGGGGAAGTGAACCCCAATGCTTTAAATGCACTGTGAGAAGGGGACTGGCATGGTAGTGGCATATCATGGACATTTAAATACTTTGAGTCAACTAAGGTTCTAGTGATGAATCTGTATTGTTACTGAAGGTATCTGCAATATTAGATCATGGTACGAATCCTGAAGTGTTTCTTTCATTTAATAAACTGCTGTTGAGCACCTATTGTGTGTCAAGCACTGGGCTAAGTACTTGCTATATATATTGTAGCACTAGAAGTTGATAATGTCTTTGTACTTGTGGAACTTTGAATGTAACAAACCAAAAAATGATAATAGTGGGGTTTAAAATACTGGCTACTACTGAGGGAAGTAAACTTTGGGCATTCTCTTACTCACAAATCAGTAAATTTTACTTTTGGTAGGGTCTGGTGGGGATGATGGAAGAGAGTTTTAGGAGGATTAGGATATTAGGAGAAATGATAGTGAGTAATGGATTAAAAGAGATAGAATTAAATGGACAGTTTAAATTTTAAGTAGGAGATTATTCTTGATTGAGATTCAAGATTGCAGCCTAGCTCCCAAAAATAGTTTGGGCTCAAATTTAGTAAAACATGCCTTTATGGCCTGACTTAGGTCTATAGTTATTCCATAAAAATGGATATTCTAGAAAAAAAAAAGGAAATTGGCATTTTCCTCAAAATTTTATTGAAAAAAATTCTCTCCTTCTAGCAATCAAATACATATACTTCCCTTTTATATTAATAAATTAGGATATACAAAAACCTAGTAAAATTACATAAATACAAAGTTATTTAAACCTTTACCAGTCACTTTGCATAAAACAACCACATTTCACCTGAGATGGGATTGTACAAGAACAAAAATGTTTATTATCAATTAAACAAAATCTTGGAACTTTGGAAGGGCTAATAAATTTTGTGCAATGTGTAGTTTTATTAGTCTCCAAATGCAATTGGTTTTTAAAGGATTGAGAACTCATAACATAATCTGCCCCTCCTACAGTGGACCAGGCACTGTGGTAGGTACATTTATAGAGATTTTCTCTTTTAACACCTTTCGTACTGCTCAGGAGTTTTCTCGTGTTTCACGCGCCATCTGTTAAGGACCGCTCACGAGTGTTCTCGTTTTTCACGCCCATGGAAAAAGGAGCGAATCTAGATACTTATGTAAATTTTGTTTGGTCCCTCTTCTTCGAGGAAAATGTTTTACACAGTATCATACGTTAAAAAAGTACTAGGAACTTTAATTGTTTGTTTGTTTTTGTAAATAAAAATGTTATAATTATTGAAAAACAACACCTAAAGTGCATTATGATGATTTAAATAACGTGCAGTTTGCCCAAAAACGTGCGGTCCCTGGCATGTGTCTTAGAGATTTCTATGCGGTACGCAATGTGTTAATATCATTTAATCATTGACATCACACCGTGAGGTTCATCTTATGCTCATTTCACTGCTAGAAAACTGAGTGATCCAAGGCCATCTTCCAGGTCACTGGACACACCACCAGTGTTTAAACCTTCAATCTAGAGTTTTTTCAACCAGACCAAGTGGATGGCAGTTGTGGCAACTTAGATTTTGCCTTTATCTGAAAACTAAAGGCCTAGTGCACGAAATTCATGCACTTGGAGGCGGGTCCCTCAGCCCGGCCTGGGCCCTCTCGCAGTCTGGGAGTCCTTAGGGGATGTCTGACTCCCGCCACCACTGCTGCTCTCGGTAGCCATGAGCCCAGCTTCTGGCTGAGCAGCATTCCCCTGGTGGGAGCGCACTGACCACCAGGAGGCAGCTCCTGCGTTGAGTGTCTGCCTCCTGGTGGTCAGTGCATGTCATAGGGACTGGTCATTCCACTGTTGGGCTGAAACTGGCTCTCTGACATCCTCCTAGGGTTCCCAGATTGGGAGAGGGCGCGGGCCAGGCCCAAGGATCCCCACCGGTGAACAATCGGGGCTGGGGAGGGATGCGGGAGGTTGGCCAGTCAGGGAGGGACTGTGGGAGGGCTCCGGGGTGTGTCTGGCCCATCTCGCTCAGTCCCGATCTGCCAGACCCCAGCAGCAAACTAACCTACAGGTTGCAGCATCTGCCCCCTGGTAGTCAATGCACGTCATAGCGAGCAGTTGAGTGGCCTTAGCATATCATTAGCATATTACACTTTGATTGGTTGAACGGCCAACTAGACAACTGGACACTTAGCATATTAGGCTTTTATTATATAGGATGGTTTATAGTTTATTTTTGGATTTATAATCTGCAAATGATGTGGATTCAGTTATTCCATTGAAGCAATTAGTGTGGTCTTGAAGGGACTTTGAATCACCTTTGACAAAACCATAAAATCTCTTAATCTCACTCCTGGGTTGCAAGAAAAAAGTGAGGGGAAGGGTGGGCATAGGGCAATAGGGAATAGGAAGAATAATAGGCTTTTGGTGTAGCAGCAAGTAAGAGACAGATTTCCATGAGAACTTTCCAAATGGTTGAGGGAGAGACCCATGCTTAGTCCTTAGGACATAGTTACCTGCCTATTGTAGCCTCTTGAAGGCTTCATAAACTTTTATACGGGGAAATGCTACTGGGATGGTATCAGAGCTGTTTATTCTGAGAAGAAAGTGGCCATTAGAGATCAGGTATCTTTTACAGCAGGAGATTCACTGAAATGTAATACAAAAACAAAACCAGGTAAATACTGTAAGATTTTCGGTGATTTGTGGAAATATGCATTTGGTTTCAAGTATGTGCAGACAATAATCTGGTCATTTCCATTTCTATCCAGTTCAGGAACCAATGTGATTGACCAGTTTTATCTTAGATACTAGGGGCCCGGTGCACGAAATTTGTGCACTAGGTGTGGGGGGGTGGGGGGAGTGTCCCTCAGCCCAGCCTGCCCCCTCTCACATACTGGGAGCCCTCAGGCGTTGACCCCCATCACCCTCCAATCGCAGGATCGGCCCCTTGCCCAGGCCTGACACCTCTGACAGAGGTGTCAGGCCTGGGCAGGGGACCCTCATTTCCCCCCATCACTGGTTCTGCCCCCAGCCCAGGCCTGATGCCTCTGGCCCAGGCGTCAGACCTGGGCAAGGGACCCCCAGACCCCTCCGATTGCTGGCTCTCCCCCTTGCCCAGGCCTGATGCCTCAGCCAGAGGCGTAGACCCCCCATCACCCTCCGATCGCCTGATCGGCCCCTTGCCCAGGCCTGACGCCTCCGCCAGAGGTGTCAGGCTTGGACAGGGGACCCCCATCTCCCCCCGATCACTGGCTCTGACCCCCGCCCAGGCCTGAGGCCTCTGGCCCAGGAATCATGCCTGGGCAGGGGACCCCCATCTCCCTCTGATCGCTTGCTCCACCCCCCGCCCAAGCCTGATGCCTCTGACCCAGGCTTCAGGCCTGGGCAAGGGGACCATCATATCCCTCCAATCCCCGGCTCCGCCCCCCGCCCAGGCCTGATGCCTCGGCCAGAGGAGTTGACCCTCATCACCCTCCGATCACCAATCACCGGATCGGCCCCTTGACCAGGCCTGAGGCCTCCGGCAGAGGTGTCAGGCCTGGGCAGGGGATCCCCAGCTCCCTGCGGTTGCAGGGGACTCCCAGCTCCCCACGATCTCCCGCTCTGCCCCTGCCCAGGCCTAACACCTCTGGCCGAGGCGTTAGGCCTGGGCAGGGGACTCCCAGCTCCCCGCGATCTCCCACTCTGCTCCTGCCCAGGCCTAACGCCTCTGGCCGAGGCATTAGGCCTGGGCAGGGGACCCCCAGCTCCCCGCGGTTGCAGGCTCTGCCCCTGCCCAGGCCTAACGCCTCTGGCCAAGGCATTAGGCCTGGGCAGGGGACTCCCAGCTCCCCGCGATCTCCTGCTCTGCCCCTGCCCAGGCCTAACGCCTTTGGCCTAGGCGTCTGGCCCGGGCAGCGGGGACCCGCAGCTGCAGTGGCCCTGCAATCATGGGCTCCGCTTTAGGCCCAGGCAAGGGACCCCTAGCTCCCGGGACTGCCAGCTTCGACCGTGCCCAGCTCCCATCGCTGGCTCCACCCCTACTTCCTGCTATCACTGGCCAGGGTGGCAAAGGCGCCTGATTCTCCAATCATGGGTGGGGGGCAGGGCAAAGGCGGCCCCAGGGCCGCCTTTGCCCTGCCCCCCACCTCTTAGCTCCCCCCTGGGTTTCCGATCACTGTCAGTGGCAGGGGGCTTCTTCCTTGCTTTCCCTTTCGCCTCCCTGCATTGTGCCTACATATGCAAATTAGCCGCCATCTTTGTTGGCAGTTAACTGCCATCTTAGTTGGCAGTTAATTTGCATATAGCCCTGATTAGCCAATGAAAAAGGTAGCGCCGTACGCCAATTACCATTTTTCTCTTTTATTAGTGTAGATATGGTCCAGGCCTGTTATTGTATTTTAATACTGCCAAACACAATAAGAACCAAAAATAAGCTAAAATTGAGTACAGAGGTATTTGAAATTCAGAATCAGTATTTACAGTATAGCTATGACCTAGGCTTCTGCATGACAGATGGTGACATTTAGTTGAATTTCAAATATATACCCCATTTAGGGCATATATTTCTTCAAAAGCAGGACAATATGAAATAAAATTGTTTTATTACTATCCCTTTATTTCTAGAAATTATTGTAAAATGGCTTAAAATGTACACAAAATAAATGAATAAAAAAGGCTTCATTGGCCCAGATGATAAATAGTGAAGACTTTTTCCTGGTTTGCTGAAGATAATTCAGTTCTATTATATCCCAAAATATATCAATAATTGATTGGATAAAGGAATGACTCTAGACCCAATTAGTAAGAATGTGGGAGATCTCAAAAAAGAATATACAATAAAAGAAGGTATAATAGCGAGATCAACCTAAAAGAAAAATAAATTTTAATTTTCAATTTTAGGTCTTGAGAATAGAGACAAATATGGTTTCAGGTTGTAGGAACCACTGATACCTTTTCAGTTGCAGAGAACTCTATGACTGTTCCTGCCCTTCTCATCAGTATTTCAGTTACATGTTGGATCCAGTTCCACCCATAGTTTAGTTGGAAACAGAGCTTTGCATATGGACAGGTATGTTATCTGAAAGAACATACTCTTTGTGAAAACAAAGAGTCTCATGACTGTGAAAAAGAATACACTATGCACCCAAATGCAAGTTTTAATGAGTCCAGTTTCTCTTTCTATAAGCCAGTTGCAACTCACTTCTTTGCATCTTGCAGCTTTATACTATATGCAACACCTGCACTTCACTTCTTTTGCCTCTTTCTGCTCAAGTGATAGTTTCAGTTTCCACGGAGGCCACTGTAAATACAGTATGCTTAAAATTTATGATGTATATGCAAGGATGTTTATGGCAGTATTATTTGTATTACTAAAAATTTGGGGATAACTTAAATGATCATAAATAGATGAAAAACAAAAATCACTACACATTGGTACTCTGAGACATTATAGAACCATTAAAAACTAATATATCTTATCCATGACATATATATTTTTGAGCAAAAAGAAGGAACTTACAGAAAAATATTTATATATTTTAATTTTAAAGAATTTTAATTAAAAATTTTTGTTACAGTTTACATTCAATTTTATTTTTTATTAGTTTCAGGTGTACAGCATAGTGATTAGATAATCATATACTTTGCAAAGTGTTCCTCCAGATATTTTCAGTACTCTCCTGGCACCATATATAGCTATTACAATATTATTGACTATATTTCCTATGTTGTACTATATATCCCATGACTATTTTGTATCTATCACCCTACCTTCTCAGTCCCTTCACCTTTTTCATCCAGTCTGCCAATCATCTTCCCTTTTGGCAACCACCAGTCTGTTCTCTGTATCTATGAGTCTGTTTCTATTTTATTCATTTATATTGTTCTTTAGACTTCACATATAAGTGAAATAATATAATATTTGTCTTTCTCTGACTGATTTCATTTGGCAGCCCCCATGTGGTCAAAGATGGCCAGCAGGGAAGAACAGTTGTGGGTGATCAGACCTGCAGGGGAGGGCAGTTGCGGGGGACCAGGTCTGCAGGGGAGGACAGTTGGGGGGGGACCAGGTCTGCAGGGGAGGGTAGTTGGGGGCAATCGGGCTGGCAGGGGAGCAGTTAGGCGTTGATCAGGCTGGCAGGGAAGTGGTTAGGGGGTGATCAGACTGGTAAGCAGAAGCAGTTAGGAGTAATCAGGCAGGCAGGCAGGCAAGCTGTTGGGAGCCAGCAGTCCTGGATTGTGAGAGGGATGTCCAACTGGCCTAAGTGGGCAGTTGGACATACCTCAGGGGTCCCAGATTGGAAAGGATGCAGGCTGGGCTGAGGGGCACACACCTCCCTGCACAAATTTTGTGCATGGGGCCTCTAGTACTTTATAAGTGGATGTCCACTTTTTCATGTCTTCTCCCAAAATGAGTTGTGTGTAAAACTGGGTCTGCAGTACCTGATTTTTCATCCATGGCTCAAATATATGTTTTCTAGGTTTTTGAATCTGCCATTGCCATTTTCTATTTGAAGCATAGCAAAGACAGAGAGAGGTAGAATTATTTTTTAAATCACCTTCCAAGCTCTTAGTGGTGGGAGGTCTCATACTTTTCTATTCCAGGGGCTATGTTGCTAGGCAGGAGACCCTTTGGACCAGCCTGACATTGAAACAGAAAACAAGAATAACTCCCCACAAACAGCCCAACAAATGGACAAGTGAGAATTCATATTTTGATTAGTCACCAATGAAGCAATACCATATTTTATTACATATGATGAATTCAACTTCATGTCTGAAACAAACTCAAACCACTGACTGCCTGCGAGACTTCACAGTCACTTCTGAGAGTGCAGCTCTAAGCATGACTTGGCTTTTTCCACTCCCACTCTCATCCCCCAGACAACACAGTTGCTGGGAAAGCGCAAAGCTGAGTTTCAAATTATTTTACAGGGACAATTTTTTCCCCTACCCCCACTTTCAACTCAGTTAAGGAGTGCTTTCTTGCCTGCTGGATGCTCTACTCCAGGGGTCCTCAAACAACAGCCTGCGAGCCACATGCAAATGCAAATATTGTATTTGTTCCCGTTTTGTTTTTTTACTTCAAAATAAGATATGTGCAGTGTGCATAGGAATTTGTTCATAGTTTTTTTTTTAAACTATAGTCCGGCCCTCCAGCGGTCTGAGGGACAGTGAACTGGCCCCCTGTTTAAAAAGTTTGAGGACCCCTGCTCTACTCTAAGATATCTTCATGTAAATCCCCAATAATGGAATCATGAATAGATATATTATAGCAACACATACTTTTCCAGATATTTGACTTTTTCAGAAATGCACCAGTTTTTCTACCCTCTTTTTAAAAAGTCATTCATTCATTCAGTTGTGCAAAGTGTTAGCACCTTTATGCCTGAACACCCACCCCGGCACGTGCACGCGCACACATACACAAGAGCACCCAGGTACTCAGATGGTATAGCAGGCCCATGCAGTCAGCCATTTATTAAACAAATCTAAGCCAAAGAGAACCATGGTCCAGTAGCCCCACAAAGAGCTCAGTGTGTGCATCCGCACAGAATTAGTGCAAGCAAACAGTTCCTGGAAGGGTGAACAGCTCCTCGGTAAACTGCTCATACCAATTCCCCTGTTGCCACCCAATGCCATAGTCGGCTAGGCTAGGAAAACGCCTTCCCCCTGGCCAAGGCTGGCCAGGCAAAGACGAAGGAACATGAAACACATTCCAGCAGTTGGCATCTGTCCCTAGGACTGTGGGTGGCTCTGGGTGGGTTGGGGCAGGTCCAGTACCAGTGCCCACAGAAAGCAGACCATGGGCTAGTTTGGACCCTATAGGGTACTGGGTACTGAGAGCAACAACAGTTATGTCTAGAAAGTATGCTTGAGAGGCAGGACTCCCCCTGTGGGGCAGGGGTGTGGGAGTAGTTTGGGCACTCCTGAGGCTATGGGGTGTGGGGAGTACTCCATGTACCTTTGTGCTCCTGACTCAGGCCAAAAGGCCACCCCAGAATTACCACAAAGCCATCCCAGTCCTGACTTGGGATCACCAATCGGCTAAAAGCGATCTTTGGAGGTTGCTCCATCTAACACTTAACATGTTTGTTTACAAATATGTGTGTATACCTAGGCATATGTTTAAGAGTAAGTCCTCCAGATTCTCATTTTTGCAAATAGATTGGGGTGCAGGTGGAGGGGTGGTATTGGTAATGCCTATTAGAACATCAAGGGATGGTTTTCATATAAAAGAGCTTCAGAAATGAGAAATTGCTAAAATGATCTGGTAGCAGTTTCTGAGGGACATTTACCTTGGATTTCCTTTTTCAAAAACTTCATTCACTTGAAAGCCAGTGTGGTTAAATTAACCAAAACCTAAATTAAAAAAAAAATTCCTCAGTTCTTCCAGGCCTTCTTGACATCATCAAACTAGGCCCTGCTGGAGGCCCCATTAAAATGGCAGCTCCCACTGAGAGAGAGACAAAAGCCCCCCTCTCTGAATGGGGATGCTGAAACAGTGATGGACTCTTAGAACTGCTTTTTTTTTTAATCCATTAAAAAAAAAGTTACCTCTGCATTGACTGTGAGAGAATATTTATTTAGCTCTCTACACTGTGGGAAACAGAGGCGTTCTCCCTTATAAGGACACTCAGACCTTCTTGGGGGAGGAAAGAAATATGAATCCCTAACATGGCTGAACAAATTCCTCCTCGCAACTGAATTCATGGAATGTTTCAGACTTGAACAGCTTAATTTTGGTGTGGTCTGGGATAAATTACTAGGACTCAGATGCCACCTCACGCAGGAAGCTCCTGATGAAGTGGGTGGGGTGAGTACACTCACGTCCCTTAGACTTCTAACAGTCACCTCTATTACATTTAGATGTGACTCCCCCACTTCCCTGGCAAGAAAAAAAACTTTAAAAAGAAACAGAGAAATCAAGAAAACCTAAAAAAATAAATAAATCTAAAAGAACACCAAAAACCCTGTGCAAAGTGTTCAGCAGATGATTATGTGATATTTTAGGCTATATGAGTGATACTTGAATAAAAGCTCCTAGAAGGTAGTCCAGCACCTTTGTATTTGGGGAGTAAGTATATTAAACACAGTGCTCTTCCAGTGTTTCTCTTGAAGCCCCTGGAACAGTTATTCCAGTTACACAGGCTTAGGGAGGAACAAGGAAGTATTCTCTTGAAGAAGATGGACAAGGCTCAGACACTTCTATTTTCTCATAGAGAGCTCAGTCTCTTTAGCAGTGAAGGGCAGTTGCCTACATCGTAAAATGGATTGTGATGTCATCCTCTCCAGGATTAAATGACTATACTTTTGCAAAGTGGGGATAACAATAATTATTAACACACATGGAAATGGGTTCTTGAGTGACAGCTACTGTAACTATCAGATATGTGCTGTGAATTTAGGAACCCACTTGCAGATTGTTCACACATTTTACTTCTTTAGTTATCTTGTATTTATAGAAGAGAGTAGTGACAAAGATTACTTCTCAGTGATCAATAATAGAAATTACTTGTATTTGACTTTGAAATGCATCCTATGATTATTTCTGCAGATCAATGCAGGTAATTATGTCTGGGTTCAGTTCTTGTTAAAATTGTTACTTTTGCCCTGGCCAGGGTGCTAAGTGGTTAGAGTGTCAGCTACTGCACTGAAGGGTAGAGGGTTGGAGTCCCAGTCAAGGGCATGTACTTGGGTTGCAGGTTCAAACCCTGACCCCGGTCAGGGCATGTGCAGGAGGCAACCAATTAATGTGTCTCTCTCACATCAATGTTTCCCTATCTCTCTCTCTCTCCCTCCACCCCTTCTTCCATTCCACTCTCTCTAAAAATCAATGGGAAAAATATCCCTGGGTGAGGATTAAAAAAAAACACTAATTACTTTCCCTGAACAACTCATAATCAGGAGAGGTTCCCCAAGAAGCAAGATGGATAGTTAGGCACTTAGGGATAGAATGCCAGGCAAGATGCCATTTGGGGTATGCCCTTAGGGTGATGTAACCAGATGAGGGTGGTAAGACTTAGAGATCACAAACTGTGAACAGATGAGCTGACAACACCCTCTGCAGACTTTCACCTTCATGAGGAATGGTGTATATGCAGTCTAGGATGGTGCTCCCTTCCAGGTGAGGCTTTGCAGAACATTTGTTTCTTTTTACATGCATCACATCCATAGTACATTATTTTTCTATCCGAATAGTATTTTGGTCAAGAATCAATAGAGGAGGTATGTAATTTAATATCACTAATAAGAGTCTCTGAAGCCCTAACCGGTTTGGCTCAGTGGATAGAGCGTTGGCCTGCGGACTGAAGGGTCCCAGGTTCGATTCCGGTCAAAGGCATGTACCTTGGTTGCTGGCACATCCCCAGTGGGAGGTGTGCAGGAGGCAGCTGATTGATGTTTCTCTCTCATCAATGTTTCTAACTCTCTATCCCTCTCCCTTCCTCTCTGTAAAAAATCAATAAAATATATTTAAAAAAAAAAGAGTCTCTGAAAATGTTTATCAATAAAAGGTATCATGTATGTATTCCTTTTTCATTACAAGAATTATAGACCTGGCCCTGGCCTGGTAGCTTATTTGGTTGGAGTGTTATCCCAATATAACAAGGTTGCAGGTTCGATCCCTGGTTAGGGCACATACAAGAAACAATGAATGCATAAATATGCAGAAAATAAATTGATGTTCCTCTCTCTCTCTCTCTCTCTCTCTCTCTCTCTCTCTCTCTCTCTCTCTCTCTCTCTCTCCCCCTTCCTCTCACTCTAAAATCAATCAATAAAAATATTTTTAAAAAGAATTATAGACCTTTGGAGGCAGAAAATCATCCTTAAGAATGGGTTTTCAAATGCTTTTTCCCTGTAGTAATGGGCTCCTCTTAAAAATAAAATAAAACTTAATAAAAGCCAACATGGAAAAAAAACCCACTAGGGCATCTTATTGATGTGACTGTGTTAATATGTTTTTTGCACTTGCTGAACACGAAGCCGTACAGATGATCTCAGAATGCAAACAGACAGTAACAAACACGGATATCCTAAAATATCAGCTAAATGGGATCATTGTACTTTGAGATTACCTATTTGGTATGCAGCAAGTAAACAAAGGTTGCACAGCTACTTTGTGACAAACTCAGGACCCAAATTCAAATTTTCTTTTTCCCTCTTGTAAGTTACCAAATGATGCTGTCCCGGGAGTCTGGAATGCCTTTGAAATCAGGCTGAATGACACTCTAATCAATTTTAATGATCTAAAGCTTTTAGAATTCGGTGAAAAATTTTACAGCAAAGAGCAACTTTCAATATTGTTTTGTGCTGCCACAAAACTGATCATTATTTTCAGGGATGTTTTATGTTGATAACAATTATTCCTTCTATTTATTCAGCCTGACATACATGGTTTAAACACCGTTGCTTGCGTTCTGGAGTTGGACATCGGACATGACATCCCTGACCAGTAAATCCCCTGAATGAGTGCATTTTCCCCCTCTGTGCATGTCTCCTTCTCATCCATTGTCTGTCTGCTTTTCATGCCTGTCAGGCGGTGGCCATGACTGTGCACTTATAAAGGTCAGTGACCCAGCAGAGAGGGCAGGCCCTGCAGACGGCGTGTTGATGAAGCATTTCAATGCACACTGAATTTGTTAGCTCTCTGGCTTACTCCTAGGGGTGGGCTACAATTGTTTCCTGTGTGGCATGGCACCCACCCGGAACTCCTAGGGTATGGGCCATTCCAACCAGGAATCTCTAAACCACATCCTAGCAAAACAGCCCACATTTCCCAACTCACTAAATTATTTTACCTGGATTTCCTTCCCTTAGTTTGTCCAGTATACCCAGTAAAACTAATGAAAACAAAGGTTCCCTTTATTTACATATATGGCCAGTCATGGGATGTTTTCAAGGGATTATTTGTGAAATTGCAAGGCCACATAGACAGTAAAGTCACATCTTTCAGGTTGAAGAATTTTAAAAGGCTGAAGTTCTAAGTCTCTCTCTATGACAAATGCTAATTTAAACAAAAGCAGACATGGTATTTGAGATTGTCTCAGGGAAGGCAACATTTGTTTCTCTCTTGGGAGCCTCTACCCCTCCATAAAGCAGTGGTAATCTAGAAGTAGAAACCAACAATTCAAAAATGAAAGGCTGGTCTCCAAATTTCAAACTGTTGCTGTATTTTCTGCAAGTGAAGAAGGCAGCTCTGACGTAGGTGAAATGAACTGGAAAAGTTACCTGTATATGTTCTTGTTCTGGTCATGGTGGAGTAGCCTGTACTATCCTTCCTACAGATAGCAATTATAAACTACAAAATATTAAAAGATAACTATTTAAATGTATTGGAGAGAGACCAAAGCAGGCAGAAACTGGAAGGAATTTGGTCCTCAAAATAAGGAACCACGCTGAATAAGATTGACATGTTTATGGATTTTCCCGGGGGTACTCTATGGTCCCCCTGGTGCAGGACAACTAGAACTCAAACAGAAAGCCATAGTCTTTTTGGCCTGAGAATTCAGACAATGAAATTTGGGGGCTATTACAGTAACTGGAAATTGAGGGGTAAAAATCCAAGAAAGAAGGGTCACAGAGGAAGTAGGCCCAAAATCTGCTTATATCATCCTCTCAAATCCTTGGCTGACCTCTGAACAGCACATGTGCAGGAGAGACTCCAAAGAGCTCAGTGGAAAACTACAGCTGGGAGACTGAAAGAGCAGAATAGAGATTTTAGCTTCTGGTCACTGAATGGAGACAGAATTTAGAGCTTGAGTCCTTCCAAGTTTGAGAGGCTTCCACTTAAACTCTAGAAAAGTCATGCCTGAGGAATAAAGACCAGATACTCTAATTAAAGGATTTGTCATAGGACTACTGACAAAATTGAAACAGAACCTATGAAAGCATCAAACCAAAGCTCAATAACTCCAAAGTGATCTGTCATTAATTTATCTGCCAGCTAGAAAAAAATGTAGTACAGAGAAAAATAAGAAACCAGAGTCTATAATATGTCCTCTGTAATGTCTAGTATACAATAAAAATTACTAGACATAATGAAGAAAAAGAAAAATGTGACCAAATTGTAAATGACCCAAGATGACACTGATGTTACAAAGACTTTAATGTAGATATAATATATTTGTTTAGATATATTATTTAGTATACTTATGATATACACTGAGTGGCCAGATTATTATGACCACCTGACGTTTGTAGGCAAATTAGCTATAATTTCGCGCTGAAGTTGCTAGAGGGCCAGACCATTATAAATAGGGAAGCAGGTTGTTTACCACGACAGTAGAAGTGATTTTTTTCTGAAGATATGGGTAAACAATGCAATTTAACAGCCTTTGAACGTGGGATATATTTGAACATGAGTGGCCAGATTATTATGACCACCCCATCAGCACTTCGTTCGGCCACCTTTCGCCTTCAATACTGTGGTGTTTCTTCTTGGCACTGACTCCACGAGATGTTGAAAGGTGATGTGAGGAATCTGACACCATGCCTGATGTATAGTACTGTCCAGTTCTGTGAGATTTGATGGTTGTGGAATCAGCTGCCTGATGGCTCTTTTAACTTCGTCCCACAAATGCTTAGCTGGATTGAGATCTGGTGATTGTGGGGGCCACCTAAGCAAGGTAAAGTCTCCCTCATGTTCTTGAAAGCACTCCTGCACAATACGAGCACTCTGGCATGGCGCACTGTCTTGTTGGAAGAAGCCATCTCCATTGGGATACGCCATCAACATAATAGGATGAACTTGATCAGCAACAATACTTAGGAATGTTGTGCTATTCAGCCGTGGTTCCACACGAATTAAAGGGCCCAATTCATGCCAGGAAAACATGACCCAAACCATAACACTGCCCCCACCAGCTTGAAGGGTTGTACTCATGCATGTGGGGTGCATGCTTTCATGCTGTTTCCGCCAAATTCTCACTGCCATCTACATGATGCAACTGGAAACGTGATTCATCAGACCACATGACTTTTTTCCAATGCTCGACTGTCCAATCCTTGTGTTCCTGTGCAAATTGGAGACATTTTATCTTGGTAACTGCAGACAGCAAAGGTTTTCAAACAGGCCCTCGGCTTCCATATCCCATACGATGCAGTGTATGGCTAATTTGCCTATAAATGTCAGGTGGTCATAATAATCTGGCCACTCAGTGTGTGTGTGTGTGTGTGTGTGTGTGTGTGTGTGTGTATTCCATGTTCAAAGGCTATTAAATTGCGTTGTTTACCCATATCTTCAGAAAAAAAATCACTTCTGTTGTGGTAAACAACCTGCTTCCCTATTTATAATGGTCTGGCCCTCTAGCAACTTCACAAAATTATAGCTAATTTGCCTACAAACGTCAGGTGGTCATAATAATCTGGCCACTCAGTGTATTTGTCTAGAGATAAAATAATCATAATGAGCAGACAGATGGGGAATTACAGCAGAGAAGTAGAATAAAAATGAAGCAAATGAAAATTATAGAACTGAAAGTATAATGCTTGAAATAAAATTCACGAGATAGGCCTTAAGAACAGTGAATTTGAAGACATTAATCAAAAAATTCAATCTGAAGAATAGAGAGAAAATTTTTTACAAGTATGTGAAAATAATTTTAGTGTCCTCTGGGAAAATATAGATTCTAACATACATGTAATTAGGTTCCTAGAAGAAAGCGAGAAAATAAAAAGAGAAAAACATCAATTGAAAAAAATGGAAGAAAAATTTCCAAATTTGATGGAAAATATCAAGTTATAGATTCAAGAACCTTAGCAAACACCTTGCAAAATGAATACAAAGAAAACTACGTCTAGGCACAGATTAGCCAAATTTTTGAAAACCAAGGAAAAAGAGAAAGTCCTGAAAAGTTGTCAGAGGAAGAAGATATCACATAAGGGGATAATAGTACAGTTAATTACTGACTTTTCAACAGACAGTGGGGACAGAGACAGTGTAAAAACATCATTAAAGTGCTGAATAATAAATTGTCAATCCAAAATTCTACATCTAGCAAAAATATCCTTCAAACCTGACAGTAAAGGCTGACTTGTTAAAAATGTCTTAAAAGAAGCAATTCAGGCTGAAAGAAAATGATAGCAGGTGCAAACTCAAATCAACAGAAGGAATAAAGAACACTAGGAATTTTTTTTTTAAAGTGGATAAACAGAAAATATTTTTTCTTCCAATTAAAACAACTGTTGAAAGCAAAATTTATAACATTGTATTTTGGTACTTATAGTGGATATATAATATTAATTAAATGTTACTGTTGTTGCGTTTTTACATTTTACATGAAGAGGTAATATATTCACTCAAAGTAGGCTGTGGTAAGTTCAAAATGTATATTACAATACCTAGAGCAATCACTTAAAATACAAAAACAATAGAGTTAAATTCACAGGGAAATTAAAATTAATATTTTTAAAAATGTCATTAGACCAAAATAACCAGGAAAGGAGAAATAAGAGGGAAAAGATGGGACAAATAGAAAACAAATAGCAAAATGGTAAACCTAAATTCACTATATCAATATTAAATGTAAATAAACTCAACACTAAAAGACAGATGTTGCCAGATCACATTAAAAAGCAAGATTGGGGGGGGGGGGGGATAAGGACACATTTGTAATACCTTAATCAATAAAGAAAAAAAAGCAAGATTCAACATATGCAGTCTATAAGAGATGCACTTTAAATATAAAGAAACCGATTGAAAATAAAAAAATGAAAAGAGCCGAAACCGGTTTGGCTCAGTGGATAGAGCGTCGGCCTGCGGACTGAAAGGTCCCAGGTTCGATTCCGGTCAAGGGCATGTACCTTGGTTGCGGGCACATCCCCAGTGGGGAGTGTGCAGGAGGCAGCTGGTCGATGTTTCTCTCTCATCGATGTTTCTAACTCTCTATCTCTCTCCTTTCCTCTCTGTAAAAACTCAATAAAATATATTTAAAAAAAAAAAAATGAAAAGATTATCATGCACACTGTAAATCAAAGGAATATGATGCTGCTATATTAACCCAAGACAAATGTGGACTTGTTGAGCAAAAGAATATTACTAGAATTTAAAAGCATTTCATAATGATAAAAAGGTAAATTCAATAGGAAGACATAATCATAAATGTGTTTGCAGTTAATAACAGTGCTTCAAATACATGAAGTAAAAACTGAGAACTAAAGAGAGAAATAAATCCACAATCACACTTTGAGATTTTAACCACTCTCTCAGTAATTGATAGAAAGTCTAGGTGAAAAATTAAGGATATAGCAATATTTTAATATTCTACCACCTCAACCTAATTGGCATTTATTTATAAAACTAGAGGGCCAGTGCACAGATTCGTGCACCAGTAGTATCCCTCAGCCTGGCCTGCGGGGATCAGTGGACCTCCGCGCCACCACCACAGCCCAGGCTTACCCGCCAGCTCCTCAGGCTCCAGCCGCTGTCCACATTGATCCTGCACAGCACGAAGTAGTGCACGAAGCAGCAGGTAGCCGGGGAGGAGCCCGAGCTGGGCACCTTGCCACTCCCGCTCATCCTAGCCCTGCTGCACCTGATACCACCACTCAGTAGGCTCACTGCTGCTCCACTGCCATCTCCGCGCATCCATCCTGGGGCAATACCTGCGTGCCCATGACCGTGCAGCCGCAGCTCATCATCGCAGCCTAGCTTCTCACAAAGTACTGGGGAAGCGGCCATGGGCTCATGCCCAGTCAGTCCCAATGCGGGTCCCAATCCCAGTCCTGGTCTGTATGGGGGAGGAGTGCGTAGGGGGCATGTCCGGGGGAGAGGCTTAACCCTCCGCAACTGCTCTTGCCAGCCGTGAAGCCCATGTCTGGCGTCCCTTGGTCAGCTGAGCAGCGCTCCCACTGTGGGAGTGCACTGACCACCAGGGGGCAGCTCCTGCATTGAGCATCTGCCCCCTGTTGGTCAGTGCACGTCATGGCTATCGACTGGTTGTCTGGTTGCTTAGGCTTTATATATATAGACTAGAGGCCCGGTGCACAAAAATTTGTGCACTCGGGGCGGAGGGGGGTCCCTCAGCCTGGCCTGTGCCCTCTCGCAGTCTGGGACCGACCCCTCGGGAGATAACAACCTGCTGGCTTAGGCCTGCTCCCAGGTGGCAGAGGGCAGGCCCAATCCCTAGGTGCAGCCCCTGTTCGGGCTCAGAGCAGGGCCGATTGGGGAGTTGGGGCGCCGCCCCCTGTCATGCACAGAGCAGGGCGATCGGGAGGTTGTGATGCCACCTTCAGTCACGCTCAGGGTAGGGCCGATTGGGGGGTTGGGGCACCATCCCCTGTCACACTCAAGGCAGGGTCGATGGGGAGGTTGTGGCGCCACCCCCTGTCATGCACAGCGCAGGGTCGATCAGGGAGGTTGGGCTCTGTACCCTGTCACGCACAGAGCAGGGCCAATCGGGGTTGGGGCGCAGCGCCCTGTCACGCACAGAGCAGGGCCCATCAGGGGGTTGGGGCGCCGCCCTCTATCACCCACAGAGCAGGGCCGATCAGGGGGTTGGGGCGCCGCCACTGTCACACTCAGGGCAGGGCCGCTGGGGAGGTTATGGCTCTACCCCGTCACACACAGAGCAGGGCCCATGGGGGTGAGGGGGTTGGGGCGCCGCACCCTGTCACACAGAGACGCAGGGCGATCAGGGGGTTGGGGAGCTCCGCCCTATCAGGCACAGAGCAGAGCTGATCAGGGCGTTGGGGCGCCTTCCCCTGTCAGGAACAGAGCAAGGTAGATAGGGAGGTTGTGGCCCCGCCCCCTGTCACACACAGAGCCGCAGGGCGTTTAGGGGATTTGGGCGCTGCCCCCTGTCATGCTAATCCCGGTGCCGGGAGGCCTTGCGGCTCCGCTGATCCTGGTGCTAGGAGGCATATTACCCTTTTACTATATAGGGTAGAGGCCTGGTGCATGGGTGGGTGCCAGCTGGTTTGCCATGAAGGGTGTCCTGGATCAGGGTGGGGGTCCCCACTGGGGTGCCTGGCCAGCCTGGGTGAGGGGCTGAGGGCTGTTTTCAGGCTGGCGGGTGACTGAAGCTCCCAACTGCTCCTTTTTTTCTTTTTTTTTTTATTCTGGGCCAGCTTTAGCTCTGAGGCTTGGCTCCAGCTCTTAGGCCTCCGCTGCTGAAAGTAGCTTTCTGGCCTTTGCTTACAATGTTGCGATCCTGCTGGCTGAAGCCGGGCGGACTAAAACAGGTTTCTGGGGTTTTGTTTAGCTTCTATATTTGTTACATAGTTGCTTAGAGTTTCAGCTCAGAGGCCTGCAGCGGCAGGCGGGGAATGTTGGAGTCCTCCGTCACTGAAGCAAGCAAGCCTCATGTTAGTTTCAAGCTGCCTGGCTGCCGGCTGCCATCTTGGCTGGCAGTTAATTTGCATATCGCCCTGATTAGCCAATGGGAAGGGTAGCGGTCGTACGCCAATTACCATGTTTCTCTTTTATTAAATAGGACTAGAGGCCCGGTGCACAAAAATTTGTGCACTCAGGGGGGTGGGGGGGGTCCCTCATCCCGGCCTGTGCCCTCTCGCAGTCTGGGACCCCTCGGGAGATAACGACCTGCTGGCTTAGGCCTGCTCCTGGGTGGCAGAGGGCAGGCCCAATCCCTAGGTGCAGCCCCTGTTCGGGCTCAGAGCAGGGCCGATTGGGGAGTTGGGGCACTGCCCCCTGTCATGCACAGAGCAGGGCGGATTGGAAGGTTGCGATGCCACCCTTAGTCACGCTCAGGGTAGAGCCGATTGGGGGGTTGGGGCACCGCCCCCTGTCACACTCAAGGTAGGGTAAATGGGGAGGTTGCGGCGCCACCCCCTGTCACGCACAGAGCAGGGCGGATCAGGGGGTTGGGGCGCCGCCACTCTCACACTCAGGGCAGGGCCGATGGGGAGGTTATGGCTCTACCCCGTCACACACAGAGCAGGGCCCGTGGGGTGGGGGGGTTGGGGCGCTGCACCCTGTCACACACAGAGCTGCAGGGCGATCGGGGGGTTGGAGAGCTCCCCCCTATCAGGCACAGAGCAGTGCCGATCAGGGGGTTGGGGCGCCTTCCCCTGTCAGGAACAGAGCAGGGCGGATAGGGAGGTTGTGGCCCCGCCCCCTGTCACACACAGAGCTGCAGGGCAGTCAGGAGGTTTGGGCGCTGCCCCCTGTCACGCTGATCCCAGTGCCGGGAGACCTCGCGGTTCCACTGATCCTGGTGCTGGGAGGCATATTACCCTTTTACTATATAGAATAGAGGCCTGGTGCATGGGTGGGGGCTGGCTGGTTTGCCCTGAAGGGTGTCCCGGATCAGGGTGGGGGTCCCCACTGGGGTGCCTGGCCAACCTGGATGAGGGGATGATGGCTGTTTGCAGCTGGTCACACACCCTTCAGGGTTGGGGTCCCCACTGGGGTGCCTGGCCAGTCTGGGTGAGGGGCTGAGGGCTGTTTTCAGACTGGGACTGAAACTCCCAACTGCTCCTATTTTTCTTTCTTTTTTTTTTTTATTCTGAGCCAGCTTTAGCTCTGAGGCTCCAGCTCTTAGGCCTCCGCTCCTGAAAGCAGTTATCTGGTTTGTTTAGGTTCTACAATCGAAACTCTGTATCAACTCCAGCTCTGAGATCCCGGCTAGCTGAAAGCTGGTTTCTGGGGTTTTGTTTAGCTTCTATTTTTGTAACTATGTTTCAACCTGCCAGCTCAGAGGCTGGCAAGGCAGGCAGGGAACGTTGCAGTCCTCCGTCACTGAAGCAAGCAAGCCTCATGTTCGCTTCCAGCTGCTGGCTGCCGGCCACCATCTTGGCTGCAGTTAATTTGCATATCTCCCTGATTAGCCAATGGGAAGGGTAGCGGTTGTACGCCAATTACCATGTTTCTCTTTTATTAGATAGGATGGTATACCAAACAACTTCAGAATACATATTCTTTTCAAGAGTATACATCAAGATATAAAATTTGTGCACTGGCGCAGCGGAGGAGGGGGTCCCTCAGCCCAACCTGTGCCCTCTCACAGTCTGGGACCCCTTGGGAGATAACCACCTGCTGGCTTAGGCCCGCTCCCCTGGTGGCAGATGGCACGCCCAATCCCTCGGTGTCTGCCCCGTCTCCCCCAGTCCCAGATGGTAGGCTTGGATCCCACGCTGGGTCAGGCAACTGCTCAGATCGTACTGCCACCCTCCCTACCCACCCTGCCCAGCACATGGCAGGCCCGGATCCCTCGCTGGGGCGGGTGGTGGCTCGGGATCGCACTGAGGTCCCTGTGGATGTTCAGGCGCCGAAAGCGTAGTTTTTCTTCCTTGGTTTTGTTTTTACTTTTTGAAATTGAAATGTGTTAAAAATATTTATTTAAAAGAATAGCTCAAGCACCCAGTGAGGCCTTAAAGCCTGGGATGCTTGCTTGTGTTGTCCGAGTCTAAGCTCACGGCACTGGAGCGCCCCTGGGAGATGGGATCCTGGCGCGGCTCTGTCTCCTTCCCTCAAACCGCACACACAGCTGCTGCTGGGTGCCCCGCTGTCCTCCTTCACTTTTTGTCCCGGACTTGTTGGTCACTCCTGGTCTCTGTCCGCCTCTGGTCGATGTGGGGGGGGGGCATGTTTCTTCCTGAGGTGCCGTCCTGGTCCTGGCCCTGGGCCTCCACGTCCTCAGGCCCACCCCCCACCCCCGCGCCTGCCCGCCTCACAGCAGAGTCTCCCGCCCTCCCCTGTGCTCTCTGCTTTCCTGAAGCTCCTTTTCGCTTCCAGAGCCACCCATCTTGCTGTGTCCCACACCCTTTCACTTTTCTGTGGAGATGCCCAGACCTTTCTTTCCTTTGGGTACTTCCGGGGCTTTCTTCAGGTGTCCTTTCTGAGCTGTTTTTCTGATTTTGGACCTGGGAGCCAGGCCTCCTGCACCCGCAAGCTGCTGCGCTTCCTCTAAAATCATTTCTCCCTTAGGCCACAGCCCTTCAAACCGCCCTGGAAAGCACTGGTTGATTCCTGTGCCCGTGCGCTTCCTGCTCCCGGCATTTCAGGTAAATGGAGTCAGACAGCTGGGCCTTTGCACTGGCTGCTTCCCTCAGCTCCATGTTCGTCCTCACCGCCTGCAGTGTGTCAGCCCTGTGCTTCTCTTCGCTGTCACCCAGTCCCTGTGGGGACATAGTTCTGGGGTCGACACCTATTTTCTTCTTTGTCGTTTGTTTTAAAATAACTTCTCTAATGTATTGGTGCCTAGTTCCAATAAGCATAAGCCTGATGCTCGAGTAGGCAGGTTCGGGTCTCCTGGCTGTGCACCTGGGGCTCACAGCTCCGGTGTCAGTTCTGAGGAGCTGCCTGTGCCCTGGCCTCCTACCCCCGTGGAGGGGGCGGTGCTGCCAGCCTCTCCCTCTCGTGGGGCAGGTGGCGGCTCGGGATCACGCTGCTGCCCACTCCGCCCTGCACAGGACAGGCCCAGATCCCGTGCTGGGGCGGGTGGCAGCTTGGGATCACGCTGCTGCCCACCCCACCCACCCCGCCATGCACACAGCAGGCCAGGATCTCACGCTGGGGTGGCCAGCAGCTGGGGACCTGCCTGAAATATGCAAATTAGCTGCCATCTTTGTTGGCAGTTAATTTGCATATGCGCTGATTACCAATGGGAAGTGTAGCGAAGGTATGGTCAATTACCATGTTTGTCTATTATTAGATAGGATGGTATACCAAACAACTTCAGAATACATATTCTTTTCAAGAGTATACATCAAGATATACTATATGCTAGAACATAAAATAATCTTGAATTTCAAAGGTTGAAATTTTACAAAGTCATTTTTTTACACAGTAAGTAAAATTAGAACTTAACAAAAAAAATCTTGAAGACTGCTAACTGAACTGTGTGTCAAAGAGGAAATAAACAAGGGAAATTAGAAACTACTTCAAAATGAATGATAATGTACATATAACATCAAAATTTGTGGAATATAGATAAATCAGTGCATAGAGAGAATAAACTTTAAAAGCTTGTATTTTAATAAAAGAAAGACAAAATCAATTATGTAAGTTTTCACTTTAAATTGCCATCAAAAGAAGAAATTAAACAATAATACATATGTAATTTAATTAAATTAATTAGCTATATGGAAAGAAATAGAAAAAAAAGAGTAAATATAACTAAAATAGAAACCAATAGAGAAAATTAACAAAAGCCAAAAGTTCTTTCTTTGAAAAGATTAATAAACTTGACATACTACTGGTAAGCTTAATTAAGGAAAAAGAAAAGCACAGGTGACTTATATCTCCTGATAAAATAGAGAATAATACTATAGATGAAAGAAAGTAAGGGTGCATTATACTTTTATACAATGAAACACACAGAAAAATATGAGCCTTAGTTCGTACCTCATACCATGTACAGGAATTGAGATAAATTTTATATCTGAACCTAAAAACTAAAACTAAAATGTTTCTAGAAGAAAGAATAGAATTTTTTTGAGATCATGGGTTGTCAAAGATTTTTTAGGAGAGAAAAACACTAAATATGAAAGGAAAATTTTTAATTTGGACTTTATAAAAATTTAAAAACTTCTGTTTATCTAAAGGACCCATTAATAAAATGAAAAAATAAGCAATAGACTGTGAGAAAATATAATACACATGTCTGGGAAAGGGCTTATGTAGAGAATACACCAAGAACTCCAACAATTAAAAACCAAACAAGAATTTAAAAATGGAAAAAACACTTGAACAGATATTTCACAAAAGAAAACATGTACAAGAATAAATGCCCAAACACCATTAATTGTCAGAAAATTGCAAAGTAAAACCTTAGTAATATGCCATTTCATACCAAATCTTGGCAAGACTGTGGAATAACCAAAGCTTTCATACAATGTTAGTGGGAATATAAAATGGAGCCACCTATATGGTAATTTTTATGAAGTTAAATATAAAACTCCCTTATCACTCAGTAATTCTACTCCTAGGTACTTACTCAAAGAAACTGAAAATGTTAATAAAAAGATGTGTATGGGAATATTTACAGAATTTGGGATTTACTGGATGTGGGTATAAGGGAACTTTCTGAGGTGATGTACATAAATATTCCCTGTTACATTTATCTAAACTCATTGAATTGTATACTTTAGATATGTGAGCTTCACTGTATATATGATTTTTAATTAAATTAAAAACTGACAATATTGTTAAGGTGTCAGTTCTTCCTAACTTGATCTATAGATTCGGTACAACACCAGTCAAAATTCCTGCAAGTTATTTTGTGGATATTGACAAACTGATTCTTACGTTTATATGAAGAGGCAAAAGACCACGAATAGCAAACACAGTATTAAAAAAAGAACAAAATTGGAGAATGGACATTACCTAACTTCGACTTACTCTACAGCTACAATAATCAAAACAGTGTGGAACTGGCAAAAGAATAGACATAGAGATCAATGGAACAGAATAGAGAGGCCAGAAGTAGACCTACATAGGTAGAGTGAACTGATCTTTGATAAAGAAGCAAAGGTAATACATAATGGAGAAAAGACAAATTGTGCTGGGACAATTTGACATCCCCATGCAAATGCATCTCGACACAGACCGTATACCCTTCACAAAAATTAACTCAAAATGGATCATAGATCTAGATGTAAAAAAATGCAAAACTATAAAATTCCTAGAAGATGAATCAGGACAAAACCTAGATAAACTTGAGTGTAGCATTTATTTTTTTAAAAAAATATTATTTGTAATGGGTTTGTAAATTACAATTTTGTTTTCTATTACTCTGCTGTGACATAGGGCATAACATTTTCATAAGGCTTTTTGTGGGACTACAGTGATTAGCAACACATAATAGTAGTCCAACTCTCTAAATAGCAAGCTCTAGACAAACTGGACAACCTTTCACAGGTACACAGATCTGCATGAAAAAATACTAAAATTTTAGACTTGCGCTTGTATACTTGAATTTATTTCCCGTTATAGTGTATTAAGAAATGACAGGCACTTTAATTTGCCAAAAGCCATGCTTGTTTTCTTGCAGCAACATGTACTTCTATTATGTAGTAAAGTGGATACCAGAACTACAAAGGTAGGAGGTGTAAGTGAGTTTTTATTGGGAAGGGAAGTTGTCAACTGAAACAGCAGCAAATGAAGAGTGAATAAGGAAACTCCCTGTTGTAACAGAATCACAAGACCTCCATCATAATGACTTTTTAGATACAACACCAAAAACAATCCATGAAAAAAATAATGGATAAGGTGGACTCCATTACATTTTAAAAACTTTTACTCTGGGAAAGACAATGTCAAGAGAATAAGGCACAGACTGGGAGACAATATTTGCAAAAGACACACATGATCAAAGACTGTTTTCCAAAATATATAAAGAACTGTACTCTTAAGCCCTAAGCAGTTTGGCTCAGTTGATAGAGCGTCAGACTGGACTGAAAGGTCCCAGGTTCGATTCCGGTCAAGGGCATGTACCTTGGTTGTGGGCACATTCCCAATAGGAGGCGTGCAGGAGGCAGCTACCTGATCGATGTTTCTAACTCTCTATCTCTCTCCCTTCCTCTCTGTAAAATATCAATAAAATATATTTTTTAAAAAAAGAACTGTACTCTTAAAACTCAACAATAAGAAAACAGCCAACCTTATTGATTACAAAGTGGGCCAAAGACTGTAACAAACACCTCACCAACGAAGATACACAGATGGCAAAAAAGCATATGAAAAGATGCTCCACAACAAATGTCATCAGGGGAATGCAAATTAAAACAACAATGAGATAACACCTAATAGAATGACCAAAATCCAGAACACTGACAGCAAAAAATGTTGACGAGGATTGTGGAGCAACTGGAACTTTCATTTATTGCAGGTGGGCATGCAAAATGGTACAGCCACTTTGGAAGACAGTCTGGCAGTGACTTAGAAAACAACATACTCTTACCATATTAATCCAGCAATCACACTGATTGGTGTTTACTCCAAGGAGTTGAAAACTTATGCCCACACAAAAGCCCACATACAGATATTTCTAGCAGCCTTATTCACAAGTACCAAAACTTGCAAGAAACCATGATGTCTTTTGGTAGGTGAACAGATAAATAAACTGTGGTTCACCCAGACAATGGAATATTATTCAATGCTAAGAAGAAATGGATTGTCAAGCTATGAAAATGCATGACTAAAGCATAAATGCATATTACTAAGTGAAAGAAACCAATCTGAAAAGGCATTTAAAAAACATAAAATAAAACAAAACTGTGAGATAGTAAAAAAATCAGTGGTTGCCAGGACTTGTGGGGTGGGGAATGAATTGGTGGAGAACAAGGGAGTTTTAGGCCAGTGAAATACTCTGCATGACACTATAATGATGGATACATGTCATTATACATTTTTCCAAACCCATAGAATGTGTAGCATCAAGAGAAAACCCGAATGTAAACTATGGACTTTGTATGGTTATGATATGTCAGTGAAAGTTCACCAGTTATAACAAATGTACCACTCTGATGGGGGGTGATGCTAATTGGGGAGGCTATGCATATGTGGGCACAGAGAGTGTATAGGAAATTTCTGAATCTTCCTCTTAATTTTGCTGTGAACCTAAAACTGCTCTAAAAAAAGTCTTAAAAATAAAAAGCCAAGAAACCAACCAACCAACCAACCTCATGCTTGTCACTTTTCTGCCATGAGATAAAGCAACAATTTCACAAAATATTAATAGAAGGATGTAGAAAGTATCCTTAAATTATGATCCTTAAACCTTTGTATATTCTCTGTTCATCATTCCTATTTTTCTGTTTTGTGGAAGTATGTTTTCTAACTCATGTAAAGAGTTAAAAAAAAAAAGAAGCCAAACTAAACGGTAACTTCCTAGAAACTTTTGAAGAACAATTTCACAGGGCCTATCAAAAACTCCAATTGCCGTACCTTTGACCCAACAATCTCCCTTGTAGAAACCTGTCCCTGGAAATATTCACATTAAGTGCAAAGAGATGTATGGGCAAGAATGTCATTACTGTCATGCTTGGTATAGGAACCAATTGCAATGGTTAACAAATTGTGGCACATCTATGTTAACAAATACTGTGTAGCTGTTAAAAGAAAGAATAAACATTAGAAGTTTGTAAGATAGTTTTGGGTAAAAGAAACAGGCTATAGAACAATATGAGCAATATTATCCCAGTTCTGTAAAAACACCTGCCTCCCCCCCCGCCCCCCCATTCTCTCTTCCTTCTGTCTCTGCTCCTCACCTTTCTTTTTCTTTGTAAATGAATAGACTTTGCCCTGAAGGATATGCATCAAACTATTATCAGTGGTTACCACCTGGAGAAAAGGGGTGGAGACAGGGCAAGTGAGGAATTTAATCTCTTTTAACTTTCTATATGCCTGCCTTATACTGTTTAATTTTATTTAAAATATGTTTTTATTGATTTTAGAGATCAGTAAGGCTGGTTCATAGGTCAGCACGCAACCACTGAGCCACGCAGGCTGGGCTATATTGTTTAATTTTTACCCTCAATGAATGTATTTGTAATTATTTTTGTAATTATTTTTTCAGTTTTATTGAGATGTAATTGACATATAACATTGTATTAGTTTAATGTGTACAGTATAATGATTTGATATGTATTTATATAGCAAAATGATTATCACAATAAGTCTAGTTAACATCCATCAGCTCGCATAGTTACACTTTTTTTTTTCCTTGTGATGAGAACTTTGAAGATCTCTCTTAGCAACTTTCAGATAGGCAATATAGTATTACTAATTAGAGTCACCATGCTGTACATTACATTCCTAGAACTTAACTTTAACTGGAAGTCTGTAACTTTCTCCCATTTCCCCATCACCACCCCCCTCTAGTGGTTTCAGAAAGAAAGGAAGAGGAAAAATAGAAAGACAAGAAGAAAGGAAAAGGAAAGGACACAACAGGTATTTGTACTGCAGAGGCACAGGACAACCTAATCCTCAGTGTTAAAAATCGGCCAGGCTTAGATGAATGATTCTTTCTAGTCCATACCCTGACTTTAGGTAGGGCTAAATTTAACCACCTCATATGATTGCGAATATATATATATATATATATATATATATATATATATATATATATATATATATTTAAAGACAGAGCTTTAGATCCCACAACTTCCCGTGGTAACGATTTTCATTTACTATGAAGTACTACTTATATTTGAGTACCTCTGTCCCTAGTGAGCATCCTGTACTAACTCACACAGTGTTAACTTTCAGTGACCTATGTTAAGGTTAAAGGAGGAGCAGTGACCTGGATGAGGAAACCCACCCTGCCTCCTATTTCTATGTCTTCTTTTTAAGAGGCCATCTCTGTACAGCTGGGAGAACTTGCAGAGGTGGCAGAGGTATACTGTACTAGCCCAGCCTTGGAGTCTGCCTTGGAGTCCTGACGGAACTGAGAGTCCAGCTCTGTCTCCTACCAGATGTGTGCCCTTGGTCAAAATAATTAACCTTCCTGAGCTTCAGTTTTCTTTTTTGACAGTGGTTAAAATCATAATGGCAACAGTGATGATGATAGTCCCTTCTACCTTGCAGGCCAGTTGTAAGGATTATAAGAACTAGTTAAAGCACCTTGCTCATAGGAGGTGCTCCACCATGATTTTATTTAATCCAACCCCCTGAAGTAATCCAGATTGCTGGTAGAATAAAGTAGAGATAAGGACCCATATCTCTTTACTTTAATCTCTTTTGTTAGAGATTCTCTTTGAACCTTTGAGATCATTAACTTTTGGACTATTATTACTTTACCTGACAGTTCCTCATGCTGCCTCCCTTGTTGAGACTCACTTTGTAGCTCACGAGAGCCTTATTGTATACACATGTTCCAGGATGTAAAGGGTTAGTTCAGCGGTTCTCAACCTGTGGGTCGCCAACCTGTGGGTCGCGACCTCTTTGGAGGTCGAACGACCCTTTCACAGGGGTCGCCTAAGACCATCGGAAAACACATACATAATTACATATTGTTTTTGTGATTAATCACTATGCTTTAATTATGTTCAATTTGTAACAATGAAAATACATCCTGCATATCAGATATTTACATTCCAATTCATAACAGTAGCAAAATTACAGTTATGAAGTAGCAATGAAAATAATTTTATGGTTGGGGGTCACCACCACATGAGGAACTGTATTAAAGGGTCGCGGCATTAGGAAGGTTGAGAACACTGGGTTAGTCTCTACATGAGATGGTGGGCAGTTTATTCTTTCATCCTCACTAAAAAGGTTCATGCTAGAGGAAATGGTATTAAACTTCACCAGGAGGGATTTAGATTAGACAGGAAGAACTTCCTGACTGATGATTTCCTTCCCTGCAGTCTTTAAAAATAGAAGAGTTTTCAATGTGTCAGTTTTTAAGGTGCAGGCAGTTAAAATATGTAGATGGTTTCTCAAGATCTCTTTCAATATTGGTATTACTTTGCCACAGGGCTGAATTTCTAAGAGGAACTCAATTTATGTACATATATGTCTTGAAGACAACTTAGAGAAATTTGTCCCTCCAAAACAATAGAGAAATAAATTAGTTTTGCCTTTGTCTCTTTAAAAAATTTTATGTAGTCCTAACTGGTTTGGCTCAGTGGATAGAGCGTCAGCCTGCGGACTAAAGGGTCCCAGGTTCGATTCCAGTCAAGGGCATGTACCTTGGTTGCGGGCACATTCCCAGTAGGGAGTGTGCAGGAAGCAGCTGATCGATGTTTCTCTTTCATTGATGTTTCTAACTCTCTATCCCTCTCCCTTCCTCTCTGTAAAAAATCAATAAAATATATTTTAAAAAATTTTATGTAAATTTTCCTTTTTTACTTTAAATAATTTTTTTAATTTTTCAATTATAGTTGACATATAATATTATATTAGTTTCAGGTATACAACCCAGTGATTAGACATTGTATAACTTACTATATGATCATCTGATAAATCTTATAGCCATCTGACACCGCATATAGTTATTACAATATAAATTTTTAAATTCTCACCTGAGGATATGTTTATTGATTTTTAGAGAGAGAAGAAGGGGGGATAGAGAGAGAAACATCGATTGGTTGCCTCCCAAACATATCCTGACTGGGAATCAAACCCACAACCTAGGTATGTGTCCTGACTGTGCAATGAACCCTCAATCTTTTAGTATTCGGGATGATGCCCCAACCAACTGAGCCACCCAGCCAGAGCAGTTATTACAATACTAGAGGCTTGGTGCACGAAAATTAGTGCACGGGGAGGGGGTCCCTCAGCCTGACCTGCCCCCTCACACAGTCCAGGAGCCCTCAGGGGATGTCCTACTGACGGCAACTGCCAAGGTGTTTTCATCAACACAGACTCCAGTCCCTTCACCACAAAAAAAAATGACAACTTTCTTTAAGCATTTCCAAGATGTCTCTTTCATAGAATATGACCTTTCTTTCTCTTTTTTTAAAATCCTCACCTGAGGATATTTTTCCATTGATTTTTAGAGAGCGTGGAAGAGAGAGGGAAAGACAGAAACATCAATATGAGAGGGACACATTGATTGGTTGCCTCCTGCATGAGCCCTGACCTGGGCCCCGGCCAGGGAGGAGCCTGCAACCTAGGTATGTGCCCTTGACCACAATCGAACCTGGACTCTGCAGTTCGCAGGCTGAGGCTCTATCCACTGAGCCAAACCGGCGAGGGCAGGATATGACATTTCTTAGCCCCTCCAGCAGCAGACCTCCGTTTTTTCCTCCAGGATTGAAGTGGAAAAACCCTAGATTACCTTCTTGGATTCTTATTACTCAAGTGAGTGGTGTACTGCAAGCTTAGCCAATGAGCGGTCAGAGAAGGTGTTTCCTGTGCAGCTCACATGCAGAAGCGGGGTGCTCGGAGGCTGCGGAGGCCCTGTCTCCTCTCTCCGGCCCTTTGCAGCTGCAGTGGCTGCGGATGTGGCAGCTTTGTTGGGAAGGACGTCCGGTCTAATTAGCATATTACATAGATTGTTGACTGTATTCCCTGTGCTGTATTTTACTTCCCCATGACTATTCTATAATTGCCAATTTGTACTTCTTAATCCCTTCACCTTTTTTACCCATCCCCCAACCTCCCTACCATCAGGCAACTGTCGAAATGTTCTCTGTATCTATGAATTTGTTTCTGTTCTTCTTGTTTGTTTATTTTGTTTTTTAAATTCAATTCTTGATATATATTTATTGTTTTATTATTCATATTTTTAATCTTTTTTCTAATTTGTCTTCTTAAAGATGAGCTCATTCAGCTTTTTCTTCTATGAGAAGCTCTTTATGTGTCAATTCTAAATGATAGCTTTGTTGGGTAGAGTAATCTTGGTTGTAGGTCCTTGCTTTTCACCACTTTGAATATTTCTTGCTAGTCCCTTCCAGCCTGCTAAGTTTCTGTTGGGAAATAAGGTGACAATCTTATGGGAGTTCCCTTAAAAGTAACTAACTGCATTTGTCTTGCTGCTTTTAAGATTTTCCATTTTTATTTAACCTTTGGCATTTTAACTATGATGTGTCTTGGTGTGGGCCTCTTGGATTCATCTTGTTTAGGACTCTCTGTGCTTCCTGGACTTGTATGTCTATCTCTCTCACCAGGTTAGGGAAGTTTTCTGCCATTATTTTTTCACATAGGTTTTCAATTCCTTGCTCTCTTTCTTCTTCTGGCATCCCCATGATGCAAATGTTGGCATGCTTAAAGTTGTCCCAGAGTCTCCTTATGCTATTTTCATTTTTTTGCAAATTTTTTTCTTTTCTGACTTGGTGTTTTCTGCTTCCTTATCTTCCAAATCTGACTTGATTATCTGCTTCATCGATTTTACTGTTGATTTCCTGTAATGTATTCTTCATTTTAGTTATTGTAGTCTTCATTTCGAATAGTTCTTTTTTGTTTTCTCTTTTTGTTTTTATGTTTCCTATCTCTCTATTGAAGTTCTCACTATGTTCCTTTATTCCTCCCCTAATTTCATTGAGGATCCTTTTAACCAGTGTTTTGAACTCTACATTGGTAGATTGCTTGTCTCCATTTTGTTTAGTTCTTTTTCCCGGGTTTTGTTCTGTTCTTACATTTGTGACATGTTTGTCTTCTCATTTTGGCAGCCTCCCTGTGTTTGTTTCTGTGTATTAGGTAGGACTGCTATATCTTCCAGGCTTGATAGAGTGGCCTTATGTAAGTAGGTATCCTGTAGGGTCCAGTGGCACAGCCTCCCTGTTTACCTGAACTGGGTGCACCCCCATGCGGGTTGTGTACGTCCTCCTGTTGTAGTTGAGTGGGAAGGATTACCCCCAGGTCAATAGGCTGTAATGATTGGCTGTGACTAGAGCAGAGAAGCTGCTGTGCAGAGGCTGACTCCTTGGAGCAGGACTTGCTTTAGCAGGGCTCTGGTGTCTGCTGAGACCCCCTCTTGAGTGTGTCGCTTGTGGATGTGGTTGAGTGGTACTTTGACATGGTCTGAAAAGGTCTACCAGGTGTGCTGGTTCTAGGACCTCTTGAGAGATGCAGGCCAAGGTCAGCTGCAGCCTATGTTCTGTCTAGGGCCACATAAAATGAGCTACAAAGTGATCTGCAAATGGCTGCTACTTGTGCTTGGCTTGGAGGTGCCCAGGAGAGGCCAAGTTGTGAACTAAAGCTGGCTACTACTAGTGCCATGCCTAGGGCCACCTTAGTGTGAGTACAGGGCACACTGAATCCAGATGCTGCTTGTTTGAGATTTTAGGAAAGTCTGAAGCATGAGCCAAGACAGGCATTTGTGTTGCCTTTACCTCTTAAAAGGCCTTTAAAATCCTACGAAACTACTTTAGCAAGGTAATAAATAATTCCCAAAAAATATACAGAAATGGATTTCAGGAACTATTGTGTAACAAAATTTACCTTTGTATAGCACATTAAAATTATTCACTATAAATATTAATATTTTCTCATTATTAGATATTTGAGTCAACCCTAAAAGCTTTTAGGATTGGGTCTGAAATCTAATTAGTTGAACTGGATGATCTGTGAACAGCACCAGTTGGGCAAATGAGAATAAATATAAAGTCACACTGACATCTAGTGGATTCCATAAGTTGCTGCCACTGTCTGAGTGGCACTTAAACTCTTGATCTCATTCTGGTACATATTTTATAAATTGGACTGGACAGGATCTGAGAGTCCCTACATAGTTTAAGAATCTATTAAAGCAAAAGTTTTCAAACATATGTCAGTACTTAAAATGATCATTTTATTGTTTTCTAACTTTTTTTGTGGTAACGGAGTGTGAACTGTGTGATGATGACTTGGAATTTGTTGAGACTTCTTTTAAAAGCTAACTTGTGTCATTTTCATCATTTTCTATGGACACTTGAAAGGACAATATACAAAGTCCCTCTTATTTGGGGTTTCACATTCCACCATTTCAGTTACCCGTGGCCAACTGTGGTCCAAAAATATTAAATGGAAAATTTCAAAAATAAACAGTTCATAAATTTTAAATTGTACATTGTTTTGAGTAGCATAGTATAATCTTGTGCCTATCTGCTCTATGCAGCCTTGGAGGTGAATTATCCATTTATCCAGCGACTCCATGCTGTATACACTCTCTGCCCATCAGTCACTTACTACCACCTGGGTTATCAAATTGACTGTTGTAGTATCACAGTGTTTGTGTTCAAATAACCACATTTTTCTTAATATCGGCCCCAAAGCACAAGAGTCATGCCAAAGAGAAGTTGGAAAGTGCCTCTTTAAGTGAGAAGGCCAGTAGAGTTCAATACTGTATTTGGGGAGGGAGAGAGAGAGAGAGATAGAGGGAAGACCATATTTATATAACTTGTATTACATATATTGTTATAATTGTTCTATTTTGTTATTAGCAGTCTTTGTTAGCATCTTACTGTGCCCAATTTTTAAATTAAAGTTTATTATAGGTATGCATGTATAAGAAAAAACATAGTATACATAGGGTTTGATACTATCTACAATTTCAGGCGTCCACTAGGGGTGGGGGATCTTGGAATGTATCCCTTTTGAGTAAGGGAGGGACTACAGTACTTTCATTTTGTTTGTTTTCTTTCCTTTTATTTTGCAGGGTTCCATCTAGATACTATACCTATGAAGTCTAAATACTAATATGGTTGTCCAGGTTTTCTATATCCTATAGATATGGGAGGTGGGGAAGTTACTCAATTTATCATATTGTGATACAAATGGGATAAAAATCTTTCTTCATGACTATGGTTTGCCAGTAGCTTATACTTTTGTCAGTTTTTTGCTTTATATATACATATTTGTTAAATGCATATTGATTTAAGACTTTTGATCTCATTTTTAATTACAAAGATTATCTCTTTAACCCCATTATTACCTTTTGCCTTAAATTCCATTTTATCTAACACTAATATATCTACAACTAGAAGCCCAATGCATGAAAATTCATGCAAGAATAGGCCTTCCTTCCCCGGCTGCCGGCACCAGCTTCCCTCTGGCACCCGGAACCCGGGCTTCCCTCTGCGCTTCCCTCCGGCCCCGGCTAGGTCAGGAAGGAATGACTGGTCTAATTAGCATATTACCCTTTTATTATTATAGATAGCTTTTCTTAGGAAAGAATTTGCCTGTTATTTCTTAAATCTCTTATCTTTGTTGTGTGCCATTTTATTTAAGTTGTGTCTCTTGTAAGCATTACATGGCTGGCTTTTGAAAGATCACAGGGTCTCTGTTTTTTTAATAGTGGCTTTATTCTTCTTACATATACTGTACTTATTGATTTATTTAAACTTCCACCATGTTTTTAAACCATTTTTACTTTGTATTTTATTTTTCTTTTTTCCTGTGATCTGTTGGATTGGTGATAAAAACATTCTTCCCTGTGCCATTTTAGGATACATTGTATTACTGTTTTTATTTTATATATTGTCTTTTACTTTTAGCTATTTTTATTAAGAAATTATTTTAACTGTATATATAGGTATATAACAACCAACGTGCCCACCTCTCAGCTTTACAAAGTTTTGGTAACTCTAACATTTGGCTAAAACTGCCTTAGATTTAGAAATTAAGAAAAAAATTTACAGGTTTAGTTGAAGCCCCTGTGTACAACCTCATTAATCTCATTTTTCCTTTTCTTCCTCTTGAGAATTAACCTCTGTAATGAATTTTGATGTTTATTAATTCTATGAATGTTTTAAATTTTTGTTCCTATATTTTCTAGTTAAACAAAATGTTTCAATAGTTTTAAATGTTTTGCTGGTTAAAACATAAATATCTTATCAACATATTTTTGACATTCATTCATGTTTATTTATATACACCTGGTTCATCATTTTAGTTCCCATATAGTATAACATATTATATATACATTTTTCCTACATTCTTCTGTTGATGAATATTTTGGTTTTTTTCCGTAAGTTTTTCTTATTCAAGCAAAATTGGAATGATGTTCTTTTACATTTCTCCAAGTGTACATGCATGAAAATTTCTTTAAAGCAAACTCTTTTATGTACCCCCTAAAGTAATTTTAAACTAAGTGATTTATTGCACAGTTTCAAGATAATATTTAAATTTTTTCATTTCAAATTGAATAGTGGCAAATGTTATTTTTGATTTTTTTGTAAATATTGATATTTTAAAATGCAACTGTTTAGATATCAAAATAGGTTGTTAGGCACTATCACCATCAATATAAAGAAACATAAGCTCTATCATCCTATCTAATAATAGAGAAACATGGTAATTAACTGTAACTTCACTACCCTTCCCATTGGCTAATCAGCGAGATATGCAAATTAACTGCCAACCAAGATGGCAGCAGGCAGCCACGCAGCTGAAGCGAACATGAGGCTTGCTTGCTCCAGTGACGGAGGAAGCCAAGGTTCCCTGCCTGCCGCAGCCCAGCTCTGAGCTCCAGATGCAACAATATTGCAATTATAGACGCTAAACAAACCCAGAAACCTGCTTTTAGCCGCCAGCAGGCTCAGAGCTTAGAGCGCCAATGATGGCAACAGAGTTTCAATTATAGAAGCTAAACAAACCCAGATACCTGCTTTCAGCCAGCCACAGCCTCAGAGCTGGAGCCCGCTCTCAGCTCCAGCGACAGCTATACAAGGTAAGTAAATCCCAGAATAAAAAAAAAGAAAAAAAAAGAGGCTGGGAGCTTCAGTCACCCGCCAGCCTGAAAACGGCCCTCAGCCCCTCACCCAGACTGGCCAGGAACCCCAGTGGGGACCCCCACCCTGAAGGGGGTGCGACCAGCTGCAAACAGCCATCATCCCCTCATCCAGGCTGGCCAGGCACCCAAGCGGGACCCCCACCCTGATCCGGGACACCCTTCAGGGCAAATCAGCCGGCCCCCACCCGTGCACCAGGCCTCTAGCCTATATAGTAAAAGGGTAATATGCAAACTGACCCTAACAGCAGAAAGACTGGGAATGACTGGTCATTATGACACACACTGACCACCAGGGGGCAGACGCTCAATGCAGGAGCTGCCCTCTGGTGGTCAGGGCGCTCTCACATGGGAGGAGCTCTGCTCAGCCACAAGCCAGGCTGATGGCTGCCAGTACAGCCGTGGTGGTGAGACCCTCTCCTGCCTCCTCAGCAGTGCTAAGGATGTCCGACTGCTGGCAAGTGGACATCCCCTGAGGGTTGCTGGGCTGCCAGAGGGATGTCTGATTGCCATTTAGGCCCAATCCCCCGGGGAGCGGGCCTAAGCCAGCAGGTGCTCATCCCCTGAGGGGTCCCAGACTGCGAGAGGGCACAGGCCGGGCTAAGGGACCCCCCCCCCCCCGCCAAGTGCACAAATTTTTGTGCACCGGGCCTCTAGTCTAGCATAAAATAGTCTGAAATTTCACTGTTTTCATTTTCTTCTTGAATTCACATTTCCATTCTAATCAACACTTTTATCCTAATGCTGTTTTTGACATTTGAAAATATTTTCTCAATCGCCCTATCATATTTTCCTAAAACTATAAATTTATTAATTTATTTTAAATATATTTTTATTGATTTTGGAGAATAAGATGAGGGAGGGAGAGGTAGAAACATCAATGATGAGAGAGAATCATTGATCGGCTGCCTCCTGTACGCCTCACACTAGGGATTGAGCCCACAACCCGAGCACGCGCCCTGACTGGGAATCGAACCATGGCCTCCTGGTTCATAGGTGGATACTCAACCACTGAGCCATGCCAGCTGGTCTAAATCAAAATTAAAAAAAATTTTCCATGACCAAAGACTCTGAATTTTAAAATTATTTTATTCTGAACTGAGTTATTAGCACTATTAGTAGTAGTACACAATTAGCCAAGGCAATATAATTACTTTGGTGAATAGTTATGTAACATAAACATAAAAGTTTTATTAGCAACATTTGCTAAAATATATTTGAGTGTTTTTTATAGTTTATATATACATGGGAAAATGATAGTTATTAATAGAAAGATATGAGTTAAGCATCAACTCTATTTCTGCTTTCTATTATTATAGCTGAAGCTGCTGAGAATCTTACTCACATTAAAAAGTGGTGGGGGTGGGGGTGAAGGCAGCATGAAGGGTGGTCGGACCTATCGCTGGTCTAAGCAGTGCAGCCTATGGCTTCCAGGGCTAACCCAGGTGAGGTGGAGCCCTATCGCCCTGAATGCCGGGATCCTCAGATTGACAAGGAATATTATCACAAGGGCAGAGCTGACTGAGGAGGAGAAGTCTGAGCAGGAGCGATGAAAACAAGCTCAGTATTTGAAGACCCTTTGATCAGTAACTTCACCAACGTGATGATGAAAGGAGGAAGCAAATTACTGGCTAGATCCCTCATGACGCAGGCTCTGAAAGCTGTGAAAAGGAAGCAGTTTGAGAGGAACAGGTAAACACTGAACGCAACACCTACTCCAACTTCCTCCAAGCACTGAAGATCTGTGAGCCTGGGGTGGGGCTGGTACCTATCCTCAAAGGTGGCCATTTTTTTCTTTTTTCTTTTTTAAATAAATATTTATTGTTCAGATTATTACATTTGTTCCTCTTTTTTCCCCCCATAACTCCCCTCCTCCCAGTTCCTGCCCCACCCTCCGCCCTCACTCCCCACCCACTGTCCTCATCCATAGGTGCACGATTTTTGTCCAGTCTCTTCCCGCATCTCCCACACCCCTTTCCCCCCCAAGAATAGTCAGTCCATTCCCTTTCTATGTCCCTGATTCTATTATAATCACCAGTTCATTCTGTTCATCAGATTATTTATTCACTTGATTCTTAGATTCACTTGTTGATAGATGCATATTTGTTGTTCATAATTTGTATCTTTACCTTTTTCTTCCTCTTGCTCTTCTTAAAGGATACCTTTCAGCATTTCATATAATCCTGGTTTGGTGGTGATGAACTCCTTTAGCTTTTCCTTATCTGTGAAGCTCTTTATCTGACCTTCAGTTCTGAATGATAGCTTTGCTGGATAAAGTAGTCTTGGTTGTAGGTTCTTGGTATTCATCACTTTGAATATTTCTTGCCACTCCCTTCTGGCCTGCAAAGTTTCTGTTAAGAAATCAGCTGACAGTCATATGGGTATTCCCTTGTAGGTAACTGAGTTTCTTTCTCTTGCTGCTTTTAAGATTCTCTCTTTGTCTTTTGCTCTTGGCATTTTAATTATGATGTGTCTTGGTGTGGTCCTCTTTGGATTCCTTTTGTTTGGGGTTCTCCACGCTTCTTGGACCTGTTAGTCCATTTCTTTCACCAGGTGGGGGAAGTTTTCTGTCATTATTTCTTCAAATAGGTTTTCAATATCTTGCTCTCTCTCATCTTCTGGCACCCCTATAATTCTGATGTTGGTACGCTTGAAGCTGTCCCAGAGGCTCCTTACACTATCCTCGCATTTTTGGATTCTTTTTTCATTCCGCCCCTCCAGTTGGGTGTTTTTTGCTTCCTCGCATTTCAAATCATTGACTTGATTCTTGCGCTCCTTTGGTCTGCTGTCGGGAGTCTGTATAATATTCGTTATTTCAGTCCGTGTATGCTTAATTTCTAGTTGGTTCCCCATCATAACATCGAGGGTCTCATTAGTTTTCTTGTAGATCTCATTAAGTTTATCGGCGGCTTCTAAACAGTTCTTGAGAGACCTTAAAAGTGTGGTTCTGAACTCTATATCTTCCATTGACAATTTTGTCCTGTTTCTTTGTCTCTGCATTTTGTTATGCTTCCTTGGTGCACCCCCTAGTGGTCTTTGTGCGCAGTCTTGTAGTTAAGCCTTGATTGTTGTAGCTAATACCAGGGAGGGTTTGACCTCCAGGCCAAGTGGCTGTGAGAATCAGCTGTGTCTGCAGTGAGAGAACTTCTGTCCTGTAGGGAGGTGCTAATCTGGCGTTTGCCTGAGGCTATCCAGCAAATGCCTCTGTGCAGGGCTTGGGCGGGGCGGGTCGCACAGGATCAACAGGGTGGGCCTGAGAGAGCAGTTATGGCGGCTCTCAGTCCTGTCCCCAGGGGCTCTGCCTCTCTGAGTCCCAGCAACTGCTGCAAACCTCGGAGAGAAAGCTGCACTCGCTCTGACTGAAGCCAGACAGTCCCGCTTCTCCCATTTGAGTCTGGGTCCCTAAAGACTCGCCCGTATCTGGAGCTCAGAGTCTGCGACTCCCTCCTGATTGAAAACGCCAACCGCGCCCTCCGCCGCCAGCCCGCTCCGCGCACTCCGCACCTCAGAATTTGACTTCAGCACTGCGCCTCCTCTGAGTGTCCGTATGCGTTTCTTTTTCCTCCTAGTTGTAGGACTTCCACTCAGCTAGCGTTCCTGTGGTTCTGGGTGATGTCCATTCCTTCTTTTAGTTTCACTTTTGAAGTAGTTGTTCAAGGCAGCAAACTCCGGCGTTAACCTATGCCGCCATCTTGGTTCTCCCCCATTTTTTTCCTTTTTTTTAAAAAAAATGTATTTTTGTTGATTTCAGAAAGGAAGGAAGAGGGAGAGAGATAGAAACATCAATGAGAATCATTGATTGGGGATCAAGCCCACAACTTGTGTCTGTGCCCTGACCGGAATTGAACCGTGTGCTCCTGATTCATAGGTTGATGGTTAACCACTGAGCCACTGCAGCCAGGCAAGGGTGGCCATTTCTACCAGGTCCCTGTGCCACTAGCCAACCAGAGGCATCGCTTTCTGGCCATGAAGTGAATGATTACTGAGTGCAGGGAGAAGCTCGGTAGATGCTGTTGCCAGAGAAGCTGTCCTTAGTTGCTGGAGGCATTCCACAGCCAGGGCCCTGAGGTCAAGAGGAAGCATGACAGGCTACAGGAGGCTGAGGCCAACCATGCCCTGGTCCACTACCGCTGGTGGTAGAGGAGGGCAGAGGCTCCAGGAGGAGCCCAGGGTTCTCTGCTGCAAGAAACAATGTGAGCCACTGTTAAATTGAAAAATACCTGCGGTTAAGGACATAGTTCCTGTATAAGGGCAGGGGAAGGCCTCACAGGAAGAATGAAGCAATAGGTTTTTTGCTTGTTAGTCCTTCCTTTGTGGGCTAGAAGTCACTCTCTCAGCCCTATCTTCTTGCAAAGAGGCAACACATGGACTTGGATTTCCCCCAAGAAACTCAGGGCCCATCCAGGCTTCTCTTCCCTCTGCGCAGGGGAGATCTTGGGGTGATATGAAAGGAAGCATTTTAGTATCAGAAAGGTTTATTAGAAAATTCTCACCCTGAACTGTGTAGCTGGTGATGCAGTACTATCACTCCGACTGGAGGATATTAAAAAAAAAAAAAAAGTGGATGGGATGGAATATTTTGCTAAAACTATATCAATTGTTTGAACTTATGTCATACTGAGAAAATAAGGCAATTATCTATCATAACCATTGATCTGTCATCTGACAACTCAATTAGGTCTGCCTTCAATTTTATTGAAAATGAAGATTTGGAAACAGCCTGACTTGGAAAATATTTTGTTTTACAGATATTATAGTCATTACTTTCTCACTTTCTGGGAAATATACCAAGAAGGCTTTAATGGAAAAAACGATTAGTTATATTTGTTGCCCTTTTACTTACAGGCATCTTGTTTAACCAAATATAACCAGAAAGTTTTGGGGGAAATGAATACGGTGTTAATTTCAATATAGCTTTACTAATATAATAATTTTTATAAAATGCAGTACTCTCATGTTTTAAAGATATTTTCATCAATATTGTAGAACTAAGATTTATCTTAATTCATTAACTGAAAATGGCAACCTGAAATTTATTTTGCAAAACTATTAGCCAAATTAAACTCTTAGAGAAAGGGTGACTTCATTTTTAAAAATTCAGATATGTGTTAATACAAATTTTAAGGTATATTCTAAAAACCAATGAGAAACAAAAGTGCCCTCTTCATTCAAAAATAAGTTTTTACACTGGGGCAAGTCACCATACTATAGATTAAAGTGGCCAGGGGCTTGTCTTTATATTAGTCAGGTTAGGTAATTTATGTGCTAGTAACAAACAATCACATTTCAGTGGCTTTAAAAAACTGGGTTTAATTATTTTATTCTACATTCCATCTTGGATTAGCTGGCCTCTACTGTACCTTGTCCCACTGTAGGACCCAGACAGATATAGCCGCCTCCACCTGAGGTGTTGTCAGTTATTGTAGCAAAAGTAAGAGAGTTCTGAAATGGTTTATTTTGGTAATTCAATGATCTGAGGATTGTAAAGTCGGCAGAGTATTTGTAAATGGGTTGAGGAAAAGCACAAAGTATATGAACCTTAGAGTGCATGGAGCAGGTGTTTTTTGTTTTGTTTGTTCTTAGGTATATCACTTTTAGGAAATAATAGATATGAAAATTAAAAGTCTAAAACTGATTTTATTTTCTATACCCTGGTATCCATTGCAATGCTTTCATATACCCTCAAAAAACAAATATTCTGGTTTGAAGATCAACAATTTAAAGGAATATAATCAAAAGTGGAATTGCTGGGTTAGAAAATGTACATCTTCAACTTTATAGAATATTGCTAAATAAATCATATTATATGTATAATATACATAAAGTATATTTTATATCATATATAATTGGTAAGGAAATATTGGCCTTGAACTATACTTTAGGCCAAATGGACATAACAGACATATACAGAATATTCTATCCAACAGCAGCAGAACACATTCCTTCTTATGTTTACATGGAACATTCTTGAGGATAGATCAATATGTTAGGCCACAAAATGAATCTTAGCAAATTTAAGAAGACTGATACTCATGCCAAGTATTGTTCCAACCACAGTGGTAAGAAACTAGAAATCAATAATAGGAGGGAAGTGGGAAAATTCACAAATATGTGGAAATTAAATAACACCCTCAAAGAAGGTCAAAGAAGAAATAAAAATATTTCTTGAGATAAATGAAAATGGAAATAATATACTAAAACTCATTATATGCAGCTAAAACAGTTCTAAGTGGGAAGTTTATAGTGATGAATGTCTATGTCAAGAAAAAAAGATATCAAATAATCTAACTTTATACCTGAGAACTAGAAAAAACTAAGCTCAACGTTAGTGGAAAGAAGGAAATAAAGGTTGGAGCAGAAATAAGCTAGAGATTGGAAGAACATTAGGAAAGATTAATGAAACTAAGAGCTTCTGCTTATTTTGAAAGATAAAGTTGACAAACCTTTAGCTAGATTAAGGAAAAAGAGGAAAACACAAATACTGGTAAATAAAGTCAGAAAGAGGAGACATTACAACTGATACCACAGAAATACAAAGGATCATAATGACTATCATACACACACACACACACACACACGAGTATTATTTAGCCATAAAAAAAGAAGGAAATTCTGCCCTTTGCTACATGGACAGACCTTGAAGACATTCTGCTAAATGAAAAAGTGAGACAGAGAAAGGCATAATACATGTTTTCCGTTATATGTGGAATCTAAAAAAGCCAAAGTTGGCCAGCTGGCATGGCTCAGTGGTTGAATGTCAATCTATGAACGAGGAGGTCACGGTTCGATTCCAGATCAGGTCATATGCCCGGGCTGCAGGTTTGATCCCCGGTGTGGGGCATGCAGGAGGCAGCTGATCAATGATTCTCTCTCATCATTGATGTTTCTATTTTTCTCTCCCTCTCTGAAATCAATAAAAATATATAAAAATAAAAAGGCCAAACTTATAGAAATAGAGAGCAGAATGGTGGTTGCCAGAGGCAGGGGGTAAAGGAAGTGGGGAGATGTTGGTAAAAGGGTATAAACTTCCAGTTCTAGGATGAATAAGGTCTGGGGATCTAATGTATGGCATGGTGACTACAGATAACAGTACCACATTATATACTTGAAAGTTAAGAGAGCAAATCTAAAATGTAATCACCACAAAAGTAAAAAGAATTAGATAAAGATTGACCTAGCAGGCAATTGGGATTTGAAAATTGCCAGAGGCATCCATGTTGACAGAGAAACAGATCATCAGAGCTTTTGAGTGGTTGTTCATAATAAGCAGGTCATTATGAGGCATAATTTGAAGTGCATTGGGCTGGAATAACTAGACTCTAAATCTCTAAACTGTTACCAGTTCTGTTTCTTCCATTACCTGAAATTCTACCATTAGAGGTTTCTTTTTTGAATCTTAGAGTTTGATTTGTCAGTGATTATTTAGTAAAGTGAATTAAACCAGTTGTTAAAAACTTTGTAATTGGTAGAATGAAAATTTTTTTCAAATAAGATTTTATATGGGATGATAGCATATAAATTAAAAAAATTAAAAATGTTCTGGATGAAATGGGTGCTAGAAAGTCCTACCCTTAGGCTGACTTCATTTTTGCTATATTTTTTCCTCCCATAGAACCTCCCAAAGACCCTCCACCAAAATTTTGGGTTTTGCAGGGCGAAGTTTAGAAAACAATCCACAAAATTACCATCAGCAATCAGTTAAGGCAGGGGTATAGGAGTGTCTGACCTAAGGAGAATGAAGGAGAAAAAGGACCATATGAAAATTTTTCCTGGTCCTTTTTTTTTTTTTTTTCATTTTGGTGAGCTCCAGGCTTCCTAGTACCAAGTGTGAGACTTTTTCTACAAAATTTTCATCCCTTCTGGAATTGGCTGAACTCCTTCCTTGTTAATCACATCCAGCTACTAGGCGATGCTTTAGGGCAAAGAACAGAATATACATGCATCAGTCAGATCCCAGAAGGAAACAGATGACACATGCAAATTCAGGTAATTTGAGGAAGATTATTAAAGGAAACATATAAAAGGTGTGAGTGGAGGGAAACCGTAAGCACTGTCCTGGAGTTAGTGGCAGCAGAGCTATTTCCCATGAGGCCTGAAGAAATGAAGACAAAGAGAGATTTTGGAAACCCAAAGGAAAGTGTTGTGAAGCAAGATCCTTAGAAGGAAGCAATTACCTTCACTCAGGAACTCAACCAGAAAGGGGGCTTTGCAAAGAGAAAGGGTAATAAATATCCTTACTGTTCTTACTGAGTCTCCTAATGGCCAACCGCAACTGGAAGCCAGAAGGCAAGAGGGGTCCTATTGATGTAGTCCATATAATGAGCAACTTGGGCAGAAAGGAGGGTGGAAAAGGGAAGAGAGTATAGTTACAGGGTATATGGCAGCTACCAGAACAATGAAAACCTTTGGAGGATAAAATCTACCAACCAGTTGTTTCCAGTGCTGGCTAATGCAAAATAATGTGCTAGATACAGAGTAGTAGAGAAAATGGTACTTCATTTTTCTAAAACCTTCAGCAATTAATTCAGATTAGACAGCTGATGTGACTTTGGGTATTGGACAATGGATTCCAGCTTCTACAACCCTACTATGACTTGAGCATTTTATTTTCTCTCTCCATTGTATCCATAGGGCCTAGCAACTACCAACTAATTCCACAGGCTTAGTAGTTACTATTTTTTCTTATAAATCTCAAATGCCAGATGTATTACATAGGTCAGTGCATCTCCTCCTACTGTACCCCATCCAGATTTACCACTGATGAAAATCTTATTAACTGCGGTGCTATGGCATGCCAGGGGCTATTAACAGTGAAGTTATTTCAAGTCATAGGTATTATTTATACATATGTTTTGTATATATAAGATATTATATATTATACATTTACACAGTATACATTTATTCTTTACTCAAGTTGACCTAAAACTTACAGACAGACTAAAAATGTAAATTTGAAAAATTCCATTACAGTTAAAGAAATCGCATTCATGGTTTTAAACCTTCCTACAAAGACAACTTTGTAAGCCAAATGGTTATATATATAATTTCAGGAATATGTACATGTGTAATACATATGAATAAAATTGTACATATTACATACATGAATTTACTTGTTTTCAAAGTTGGTATAAATTATTGATAGTATTCCTTTAACTTTTTTTTAATTAAAAAACTTTAGAGGGGAAGATTGTAGATTCACAAGCAGTTGTAAAGAATGATACAGACAGATCTAGTGTATCTTTTGGCTAGTTTCCCCCAATGGTAAAATATTGGAAAGCCAAGTATGAAACCACAAGTAGGATATTGACATTGATATAGTCAAGATACAGATAATTCTGTACCTGCAAGGATCACTTCTATTGCCCTTTTATAACGACACCTATTTTTCTCCCTACTTTCCCACACTGGAACTTAACTCCTGGCAACCAATAATCTGTTTTCTATTTATATAACATTCTTGAAATGACAAAATTATACAAACTGAACATTGAAATCAGGTGTTGATTCCTCACTTTATTCTTCTTTTAAAAAATTGTTTTAGCTATTCTACTTCCTTTGCCTTTCCATATAAATTTTACAATACTCTTGTCTGTATCTGCAAAGAATCTTGCAGAATTCTTGATAGAAATTGCACATTAAACTATATATTAAGCTGGGCAGATTGATACTGTATTGCATCTTCTAATTCATGAACATATGTCTCTCCATTTATTTAGATTTTTTATTTTTTAGCACTTTATAATTGTCAGCATAAGAGTTATAAATACATTTTGTTAGACTTACAATTCAATATTTTTTGAGTATACATGGTATTGATATTTTAGTGTTGTGCTCATTGCTCATATGTAGAAAGAAAATTGACTTTTGTATGTTTATTTTATTTTTTATAAATATATTTTATTGATTTTTTACAGAGAGGAAGGGAGAGGAATAGAGAGTTTAAAACATCGATGAGAGAGAAACATTGATCAGCTGCCTCCTGCACACCCCCTAATGGGGATGTGCCTGCAACCAAGGTACATGCCCTTGACTGGAATCGAACTTGGAACACTTCAGTCCACAGGCCAATGCTCTATCCACTAAGCCAAACCCTTTCAGGCTGTAAGTTTATATTTATAATCTTGCTGAACTCACTTATTAGTTCTAGGTGGATTTTTTTTTTTGTAGATGCCATTGGATTTTGTGCTTAGAAAATTATGTCATTTTAAATGAAAAGTTTTATTTCTTCTTTTCTGTTTGTTGTTATTTCCTTTTCTTGCTTTATTGCATTAGCTTGAACTTCCAGTACAATGTTGAATAAGAATATAAAGATCAGGTATCTTTACCTTGTTCTCAATCTTAGGAGAAAAGCACCTAGTCTTTTACCATTAGGTATGTTGCTAACTATAGGGTTGTTTTGTTTGTTTGTTTGTTTGTTTTTGTAGATGCTCCTTATTAAGTTGAGGAAGTCCTCCTTTATTCCTAGTGTCCTATGATACTTTATATCAAATGGATGTTGAGTATTGTCACATGATTTTTTTAATTAGTTGGCATAATCATGTGATTTTTCTACTTTAGCCTTAATATGGTAGTTAATTAATTTTTTGGTAGTTGATTAATTTTTGAGTATTCAGTCAGTTTTGTATCCCTGGTATAAATCCTACCTATACTTTTTAAAATAGTTCTCTTACTAAACTGTCATCAAATGACTCCTTTGGAATGTGCCATTTGCTTCGTGCCAGGACTTACACTTGTAAATCATCATCTTACCCGAAACACTAAAATATGGGCTTAAACTCTATTTCCTCCAACTAGGAAGAGATGATGATGAAATATCATTAAAGGGTAGATTCTGGATTTAAAACTGAACACTTCCCTTTTTCCACTAATGAAAGAAAATGCACTTTTTTACTTATGTGCAAAGTTTTCAGTGGAGATGTAGGACCATCATGCTATTAAGACTGCCTTAAATTTGGAAGCTTGGCTACAATATTTTAGTGGTGTGTATACATATATAAGTTTTAAAAATACAGAAAAGGCCCAGCTAGTGCAGCTCAGTAGTTGAGCATCGTCCCATGCATCAAGAGGTCACTGGTTCTATTCCGTCAGGGCACATGCTCCATGTTGTGGGCTCGATCCCAGTAGGGGATGTGCAGGAGGCAACTGATCAATGCTTCTCTCTCATTGATGTTTCTATCTCTCTCTCTCCCTCTCCCTTCCTCTCTCTCTAAAAAAACAATAAAAACATTTAAAAAATACAGGAAAAAACCAGAATAATAGTATACCTATTTTAACTGGCTCTGCGTTTTTTGCCGATAAAGTGAAAAAAATCTATAAATATTTAAATGCATATGAACTCTTCTCTAGTACGTTCTAAATTGTGCAACAGGCATACCATCAGAAAGGATAGAAAATAATATAAAAAATAACTGAGGAAATAATTTTTAAAGAGAAATCTGTTTAATAACTGATCTTCCCATTGGTATTACTTCCTAAACCACATTCCCATACCTTCTCACACTAGGCTCTACCTGAATAGAATATGCAACTTGGAAAGACCTCTAGAGGGGTTTTGCTCAATTGAGAACTGCTGGCCTAAGGAAGAGTAGATTATTAATGTTTAAATCTTACCTTCTAAATTTCTATTTTTCAAGACTAAATCCCATGGACCTAAGGAAAATATAAAGCTAAATGGGTAAAAAGAATTATGATAGATCAGTTAGCTTGTCCAATTTATCCAGCATCATTCAGTTTTATTTTTATTTGCAAAAGGAAAACCCACATACGTTTATTACTCTGCTGTTCTTGGCAGTGTTAGACCTGGATTATTATGTGAAAAAAATTATTGTGTTAAAAGGTTGTTAAGTTTTAACTTTGGTCCTAAAATGATAGAAACCAGATATCAAATTAGGTGATAAACTAAGATGCATATTTGCAAAATAGATGTTTAAGAACCAATTAGACAGCTGACCTACAAAAAGGATGTGAGAGTTGATAGCATAGCGCAGGAGTTGGCAAAATTTTTCTCTAAAGAGCCAGTTAGTAAAAATTTAGGTTTGTGGGATATATGATTTCTGTTGCAACTATTCAATTTTGTTGTTGCAGTGCAGAAGCAGCCATAGCCAATACTTAAATGAGTGTAGCTGTGTGCCAATAAAACTTTATTTAAAAGACAGGCTGGATTTGGTCTACAGGCTATAGTTAGCCAGCTGCTGGCATTCAGGAAGAGAGGCATTTATGAAGATGTTCTTTTGGCAGAAGTTCTCCCAAACACCATGAGAATCTCATCTCCAGCCTATAGAGCAGGGGGTGGGGAGTATGGGAGGAGACTTTAAGAGGTCTTTGTGAAGTGCCTGACCTGTGTCTTCCTGACGTTATGGGGCATATTGTTTCCAAGACAGGAAATTAGCTCTACTAACTACCAGTGGTAGAAGTAACATTCATGAGTGTTTCTTGTGCACCCAAGGGAAGGGGGGGGGGGAGAGAGAGAGAGAGAGAGAGAGAGAGAGAGAGAGAGAGAGAGAGAGAGAGACAAAGCACCTGTCTAAGCTGGTTTACTTTGAGTTCAACAGAATCACCTGGTAAGACACAAGGACTCCATCAGAGACAGTCTGTGTAGAGGAGGCTGAAACCTGGGGCAAAGTGGGAAGTGGCCCCAGAGAAAAATGTGACTGGACATTCTCATTTTTAAAATTGAGACTGTGTTTAACCAGATAATTTTTTTTTAACCATGAGTGAGCTGAGAAGTTAGCTGAAATTTCATTCAGGAGCAAGAGACTGTGCCCCCCCTCCCCAAACACACACACACCCCACTATTAAAAAATGGAATGGAATTGTGAAGGAAAAAACAAATTGCATTTTTTTGTTTTAGAAATTGTTTATAACATAAAATTTCAAGAGCACAGTCCAAAGAAGAGAAAAGAGATACAGAACTCCCATATGCATCATGCAGCAATTGTTAACTCAGGTCCCATCTTGTTGCAGTTATACTGTTTATCTACTTTCCTTTCACCATCTCCATACTTTACACATGGAATTACTTTGAAGCATATCCAACATCTGTATTTTCTTTCAATTGGAAGAAAGATACTGAATTGATCCAGATTCAGGTTCAATTATTTGGTGATGTGTGCACTCCATAATCTCATACGTCTGGCTCTTTCTCTGTTAATATTGATCAGGATTTAGGAAAGTCTGATTCATCTGCTATAAAGTTGTTTATCAGCTTTTTATCAGTTTTTGAAACCATTGGTGATTGTCTATGTCCATAATTTTATTGGAGGAAAATTGCATTTTGATTACCTCTCACTGGTTGTGCTTATTCAGTGCAAATCTTGCCAGTATGTTAGGATTCCCTGGATGGGAGACAAATTAGTCTTTTTTCACAAGAGACCTTTTTATTAATTAGCTTTGGAGTTCCAGTGTTTGTTTGTTTGGTTGGTTGGTTTGTGTGTGTGTATAGAGTTCTATAACTCACTCACCCCGGCCCCATTTTTGTTCAACTGCCTCCTACTACATGAAAAGACAGTCTAATTCTCCAGCCTGCTTTGGTAAAATCTGCTGACTTCTGTGGGTATGACCTTCAGAGAACTGGTTGCTCCTCTGCTTTGAAAGATCCTTGAGTGCCGATGTGCTTGGTAAGAACAAATGTTGCTCTTCAGCTTGAGAGGATTTCACCTTTTTAATGAAATGCTTCTCAATATTATAATGTATTGGAATCATAACTATTTTTTCTATTCTGAAAATTTTTTCCAGTTGAAAAGAAAGGAGGTACTCTACCTCAATCCATGCCTTGGTTGGGTAATTGGGGGAAGTGGTGGAGTTCTGTGGGGCTGATTTATTACATTCACTTCTCCTAATTCCATCCCTAGCTCCTTATCTTGTTCTTATCTTATCTTTGATAGTGTTATCCAAGCCAAGGAAGATAATTTGATACTGTCCACATTTCTCACTTTTTTTCTTTTTCACCACTGTCTGTATAGGACTCATAACATACTTAAGAGAAATTTGAAGTCTTGGGTCAAAAAAAAAAAAAAAAAAAGGTTGTACTGAGACCATATTCCTGCTGCAGGGAGAAGATCAAGCTCTTAAATAATCTCAATATCATAAGCAAGTGGGCCTCCAATGGAAAATCCCAGGTAAAAGGACACTTTTTCTATGCTTCTACCACTTCTTAGTTGACCCCAGAAAGCAGGTGTGATGGGTATTGTGATTCGTTCATTGATTCCATATTCTATGTATAAACAGTTATTTTCAGCTCGTCCCTTTAAACGAAGCAAAAGTTCTTGGACTTTTTTGTCCTTCCATACTTCTCCACTCTGCCACCAGATATTAATATCAAGTGTTTTTTCATAGCATTGATCAATTTTTCCTTTGTGGACAAGTCTGTTCATATTGTTACCTTTCCCAAGAAAGAAATATGCAATTGGTTGCTTCGTACGATACATATGTTTATACTGCCCCCTGAAAGAATTTTGTAGTGACCGAGCATGTTTTTCCATTTGTTTAGAATCTTGATCTAGTTTTTGGTTTTCTGGCCAGAATAAGAGGGAAGCTAAGAAATAAGGTTCTGACAATTGATAAGATGGTCCTATTTGTTGCAAGATTTCTCGAAGCTGATCTTTCAGTTTTTTAGTTGGCATCACAATTTTGGAGGTAGGTTTAATGCAGTAGAGAACGATATTGGCCAAGATGAAATTCTGTTTTTCCTTTTGCTGGATTCTGACAGCGCATTGTTCAAAGAGAAAAGTGTATTTTTTCACTATATCTTCCATGGTGTTAATAGCAATTTCTTGACTTTTGATAAGGTATTCCAAGAGCCCAGAAAACTTGTCTGCTTTTAAAACTTCTAGGCTTCTCCGATATAGCTCTACTCGAAGTGGCAAACTAAGCTGTGATCCAAGATCTCTGTTTTGTAATTCCTCAAAAGGACCAAATATCTCTGCATATTTCTTAAAATATCCAGCCACCTTTCTCCGAGTTTTGGACTGTTCATTTTGCTTAATGTTGCTTCTTGGTTTTAGAAGAACAAAATAGTCATCAAAAAAATCAAAGGACTTTTTCAAAGAAGATCGCAATTTAGTTAGATAGGGAATAAAATTCTTGAGGGCTAATTTAAATTCATTGTTTGGATCCCCAGGAATATCACTATTGCCTGATATAAAATTGATCATGTCTCTTTTAGATAGTTCATTTTTATTGTCAAAAAAAGGAATGAGCTGGAGAATCTGGATTGCATAGAGCCCAACTTCTATCTCCCCTTGATAACCAGCAATATTGTAAGTATCATACCTCCTCTTTGACTTCTGATTAAACCTTTCCATTGCCTCATCCTCTTTATATTCACTTTGCTGTTGAGATTCCTTGAATGCTTCTGAGGCATGAACTGCTAAATCCAAAAGTTCAGTTAGATCAGCAACGGAAATGTTTCTGTTTCTTTCATTATTCTCTGTCCACCATCTTATTTTACTTTTGTAGACTTGACCCAGTGTATCTGAGATATAAGAATTGTTAGGTTCTATGTTTTTTGCTTGATTTGCCCAATGAAGGGCACTGATAAAGTCCCTCTCTTTAATGTAGAAATGTCTTGCCAAGGCTTGGCAAATGAATGCATTTGGGTTGAACCGATGAATACCTTCCAGCAATACTTTTTCAACTGCTTTGTTCCCTTCATCTTCATGTAATGCTTCAATGAATGGGGAAAACCAAGTCCCTGTTTCACCTTCATGTTCAATTCGCTGTCTTGTGAGCAGCAGTGTTTGCATATCCTGGAAAAATTTGCTTCTTCCTATACCAGTATCATAGAAGACATTTTCTGTTAGCATATCCCACATAATTTGACTTTTATCCAAATCATAGCTTATCTTCAATTCTTCCAGTGAGCGAATAGCAATCAAAGGGTGTATAATGCGCACTCCACAGTATTTTCCACATTCCACGACCTCTGTTTTTATCAGAATTGTAGAGTAGGTGCCCATCTTATCTTCAAGTTTTTCTGTTCCCCAGTAAGCCTTCTTGGGTGTGATTCCTAAAAACTTTTCACACTGTGAAAGTGAAATGGTGGTATCAGGTACATATGAATTAAGAAGAGCCAGAAAAGAAAAGAGCTTTGCCTCCTTGGTGGAAATATTTTGTCCTTTCAGGATATTCCTGACCACATTTTCTATGTACTTTTTATCAAAATTGGTTTTCATGATCATGAAGGAATAAAAATCTTCAAAGTTTTTATGTTGCTCTTCAATTTCTTTCAATTTAAGCTCAAATGCTCTCTGTTCTTTGGAAGATAGTTGTTGTATTAGGGCGATACTGTCTGACATCTTTGCACATTTTTCAGGATTCTGTGATCTTACACAATTTAGGATGATCACTAGAGGTTTCTCATATCTAATGTACTTACTAGCTATAGCTGTTTGAATAGAGGCCTGCAGAAGATAGATATCACCTTGTTCTTCAAAATCATCAACAAGGAGCAGTACAGGTAAATATTCCTGATGGTTTGCTGTCCCATAGGTGATTAAATTAGTCACTTGTTTTCCAATTTCAGAAAAATCCACTGTCTTGTTCTTCAACACAGCACATCTGAACTTCTTCCTTAGTTCCCAGAGAATATGCATAGCCAAGGTAGTCCCACCACAGCCTGGATGATGATACAGATGAATAATTTTGGAACATGTTGACTTTGAAGAATCTGCACAGCTGTGAATCATTCTTTCAAGTTTTTCATATTTATCCCTTTTGACAAAAGGTGAAGAATAATTTTCAGAAGAAAAATAGAAGTTCCACCATGATACTTTACCACCTCTATAGAAGTCTTCCTCTTTTAAAGCCTTGAATTCAAGAAATTTATTTTTGTCATTTTCTAAGAGTGTTCCTTTACATTCATTTTCACAGAGAATTTCCAGAGCAGTCATGATATCTTCTTCCATTTCCAGAAGGACAGTAGATGAACCAATAGATGGCAAAAATCTCTGTGAAGATTTAGTCACAGATTTTAGTTTAAGAATAGTACCATTGATCTCTTCAAGACTTAAAGAAGAAATACATTGGCTTGATAATTCATCTTGTCTTGTTAATCTTGCTTCAAGTAGATCTTTCCATCTCTGACATATGTGTGAGTGTACACAAACACACAATATATTTTCTATTCCTTTGAGATCTTGGTAGAAAGCACAAAAGGTCTCGATGAGGGGGTCTCTTGGGTCATCCACGGAGGAGAGTAAAAGAAATACCACCAAAAACTTCCCTCTTGGCATTACGTCTTCATGTGTAAGAAATGATATCAATTTCCTGACTTCAGATGCTTTTTCTTTTTGCCAGGAGCTTGGATCTAAGGGTTTGTATTTTTCACTGTCAAGGTCTAACCTGCCATTGCAGAAAATCCAGCTGGGTTGCTGGTAAAGATTTAGACTAGAAATCTTCTCATTTGGTGTGGTTTTCCCCTCTACATATAGACTTGGCAAGTGAAGGTTTACTATTCGGCTTTCTTTGTAAGCATTGGCTACCCCCTTGCTCACAGATTCAGGATCAAAATCCAGTACAGCAAACCATTTTATTTCCTTTAGAAAATCTAAGTGTTTTATTTGATTAGGATGGCATTTGTTTGTTACAAGAATGTACCATTCATAGTATGAATTATCTAACAAATCCTTATTTCCTGTCAACAATTCAATAAGCTTTGGACCCTCACTGTTTTTATTATTTGTTTTTCTTCTGCATTTTTCTTCTGCTTCTTTTCTATGTTCTGCCAATGCTTCTAAACCTAATTGAAATATTTTGAAATCTACCTTATTTTTCATGATGTCTTTAGAGCTGGCCCCATCTCGCACAAACACTGAGAAATGTTTTCTTTGTTCCCATACTTTGTTGTTGCAGTTCTGCATTTTAATCTGGAAATAATCATGTCCACATTCAGAGTATTTTGGAATGACATCCACTTCAATAACAAATCTGTCAGACGGAGTACTGTTTGGCAGTAAAACTTCTACAAACCTTGGCTCTCGAATGCACTTCTTTGCTTTTTGGACGTGATGGTCTTCAAAATATTGGTGGATCATCAGATTGAAGTGGTCAATGAGGGCTTCTTTGGTGACATTGGTGACATTCACACCAACAATTTTTCCATGGGGCTTGTCTTTGACTCCAAAATGAATGGTGCCATTGGTCCGTGAATTCATACAAGCTGAAGCAAATCGGAAAACTTCATTGCTAAATTTCATTTTAACATCCTCCTCTGTGGCATTTTTTGTATTTGTGAACTCTTTGAATTCATGTATTGGATCAATGAGATTGAGTGGTCCTGTTTCAGGCTGTAGACAAAAATCCAATTTGTAACGATATGGGTCACTGAATTCATCAAAAGGGTATGATACACATGTAAGTTCTATGGATGGCTGCTTTTCCTTTGTATCATCTATTTCACCTCCTATGAACTCACTTTTTAGTGACTTAGAAACTGTACTCATTGTAGAGGCATTAGCCATATCTGATTTCTCTTTACCCTTTTGTTCTTGCTTTGAAATTTCCTCATTTTCCTCTTGCATCAAAGTTTGTGTTTTAGGCACCTTTTTACTGCCTTTTTTCTTCTGACATGTCTGAATAGGATCTTCAGAGGATGCTTTCTGCAATTTTTTGAATAGTTGTTCTATTTGGATAGCTGGTCCATGTGTTATGCCCATTTCGATGAGATGATTTTTAGTTAGAAACTTCAGGACTGCTCCATTCACATCTTGTGCGGTCAAGATTTGCCTGTGTTTTTGGTCAATTTTATGACTATCTAACCACCGATTTACATCATCTTTTGTCCAGTCATCTGTATTTTCTGGCAGGTTTAGTTGTGCGGCCATTCTGATATCTGTATATAGAAAAAATATATAATTAATATTTTTATAAATACATTTAAAAATAATCAACCAATTTTTTAGTAGGTAATATGTATGTCTTATGCAGCTTTAAAAGTTCAAAGAATGTGCATGCTATGTAGTTATCCTCCTGAGAGGAAATTGGTGTTACCAGTTTCTTCTGTATCCTACCAGAAAAATGCTACCAAATACAAGCTCTTCCCTCCACCGCCCCCTGCCCCGCAGACAGCATAGTATACACAATTCTTGTCACCTTGCTTTATTCACTAACTGTATGTTGGGGGCATTTCCAGACAGTATATAGAGAGACATTTCATCCTCATTAATGCTTGTTTGCTATAATGTGAGTTAGTGGTATTATTTTAAAATACTCAATTCTGCTATAGAAAATAAGAGAAACTAAATAGAGAAGTATTTGTGAAATAAGGAGGAGATATGAAACTAAGTATAGAAGCAAGTAGTTGTGAAACATGTTATGATAGGTGTAGATAAAGTATATAGAACATATGAGTGTTAAACATAGGAAGAGATAGAGGGGCCAAATAGATATTAGTATTATTAAGACACAGTTGAAGCACTTGGTATTGTTAAGGTCTTAAATGGGTCTTAATTGGGTGACACCTTCTTTATATTTTGGGTCCTCTACTCAAGAAACAGAAATAAAATCCAGAATAGCTATGAGGCTGATTAATGAGCTATGGCGGTAGTCAGGCATACATGTCCCTCTGCATCTCTCTGTACTTGATTAGAGCAAGTGCATGTCATTGACTCATTATATTTTCTATATGTTGATCCCCCTTGGACAGTCCTCAACTCTGGTTCTCAAAATTACATAGTCGGTGGAGAATGCTGATGCAGCAGAGGAGAGAAGATATGATCATGCATAACTGGGATAATAAGAACCTTCTACTTTCTTGTAACTTATCCAAAGTATGTTATCCTATATCTTCTCCCTGCTTTTTGTTGTGTATTTAAATTGATTTAATAAGCCATGTGCCTTAAGCATTTTAATTTGGTGTGGGAGCCTTTCTGTTCCATGACTTCTGGGATAGCTTGCTGGGTAGAGAAAAAAATTAAATTAATTTTTCACATAATAATTGATAATAGCTTATTCCTGGGCAGTAACAAATGGCATTACTATTTGGTCTGCACATTGGAAGATGAGTATCTGGAATATTCATTGCCATCTGAGTTACAGAAATATAGCACTAGCTAGAAAACATAAAATCCAAATAGCTTTAAGTACAACACATAATGGCTCCAAAATGTGAGCCATTTTGATGAATCCATCATGGAAGAAATCAAATTAACAAAGGAGATTAGCTTTGGGAATTATGGCAAATAGGTTATATAGGCCCACTTCTATGAAATAATGCACAGGAATATTGCCTCCAAATGTAGATATAAATTCAAGACTAGGATTTACCTTCCCTTTGAGACATAAAGATGCTGGAGTTAAAGCTATTATTTTTGGTTAGTAATTTCTGTATGCATAGAAAGTGAATAATATCTTATGCCCTGGCCGGTATGGCTCAGTTGGTTTAGTGTTGTCCCATGTACTAAAAGGTCACTGGTTTACTTCCTATCAGGACACATGCCCAGCTTGCGGGTTTGGTCCCTGGTTAGTGTGCGTACGGGAGGCAATCAGTCAATGACTCTTACGTTGATGTTTCCTCTCTCTTCCTCTCCCTTCCACTCTCTCTAAAAAATCAGTAAAAGTAAAAAGCTCACATATCTCACAGCTACAGTAATACAAAATAGTCAAAATAGGCAATTTGGTGGGAATTTTACTCCCTTACAACACTATGACAATGAGAAACCTAGAAGATTTAACGCCCTCTTAAAAAATGTGAATTAGATGAAGTTTCCTTCAGCAGTTTAGCCTATATAGATTAAGAAGTTCAAATTTTAAGTTATCTGGGAAAAGAAAAATGAGTGGAGAGGGAAATTGCTTTTGGTATACTAATCTTCAAAGTAAGCCCCTTTTGTTGGGCTACATCAAATTTAAGACTGTGCATCAAAGGACACAATTAACAAAATGAAAAGGCAAGCTATGGAATGGGAGGAAATATTTGTAAATCATGTAACTGATGTGATAATATCCAGAATATAGTGAAAACTATAACTCAACAATGACAACAAAACAAATAATCCAATTAAAAAATGAACAGTGGACTTGCATATGAAAAGAAGTTCAACATCACTAATCATTAGAGAAAAGCAAACCAAAATTACAATAATATATCATTTCACAACCATTATCATAATTGCTAAAAAAAAAAAAAGACTCTGAAAATAACAAGTATGGTGGGGATGTGAAGAAATTGGAAGGAACTCTTGTGTACCATTGTGGGGAATGTATAATGCAACCAACATGGCCTACCCTAAAAGGATGGTTAAAGCAAGTTATCTAAACAGAAAGAAAATGATTAGAGAAGGAACCTTGGAATATTAGGAAGGAAATAAGAACATGGTAAGCAAAAATATTAGTAAGTATGATAGAGTTTCTCCTAGTTGATTTTCTAAATTGTTTGTTGAAGCACTGTCTGACATGGTTCTAAATGTATATAGTGGAAATAGTTAAGATAATTAAAAGTGGATAGGATAAAGGGATATATAGGAACTAATATTTCTTCACTTTACTCAAACTAGTAAAATAGTACCACTACACTGTCATAAATTATCCTACCTAATAAAGAGAGAATATGCTAATTGACCACCAAGCCATCACAAAAATGGCACTGCCCACAGCCAATAAGGAGGGAATATGGTAATTGGTTGCATCACCCTCAAAGATGGTGACACCCACAGCCAATAAGGAGGGAATATGCTAATTGACTGCCATGCCCTCAAAGATGGCAGTGCCCACAACCACAAGATGGCGGCACCCAGTCCCCTCAGCCCCGCTGGGATGCCTGCTTCTGGAGTCCCCCAGTCCCGACCCAAGGCACAGGCAAACCTTGGATGGCGGCTGCCCAGCCACCCAGGGCCGCCCAAGGCTCAGGTAACCAGGGCCTGCCAAGGCTTGCGCTGCCAGCAGTGGCAGCAGCAGAGGTGTGATGGGGTGTCGCCTTCCCCTGATCACCAGGTCACCTCCCACCCCTGAGGGCTCCCGGACTGTGAGAGGGGGCAGGCCAGGCTGAGGGACCCTCCCTCCAGTGCATGAATTTTCATGCACCGGGGCTCTAGTACATATATATATAATGCAATATCTAGAGCAACCACTAGGAAAAACTATACAAAGTTATATACTTAAAAAGACTGTAGATAAAGGTGGAATTGTCAGAGAATTTCAAATAACACACAGGAAGTCAGGAAAATAAGGTAGAGATATGAAAATTAGAGAATAAAAAGAAACAAAAAAGTAGACAAAATTATTAACATATAAATAATGACATTAAATATAAGTAGCCTAAATACAGAAATTAAAAGGCAGAATTGGTATACTGATTAAAAACATGACCCAAGATATCCTGTCTATAAGATACTCGAAATAAAACAATATAGATAGGTTGAAAGTAAAAGTATGGGCAAAATATATAATACAAACATTAATCAATAAACTCAGGAATAGCTATATTAAGGCCAGATAAAATAGATTTCAGAGCAAAGAATATTACCCAGAGTAATATTATGTACTGATAAACAGGTTTATCCAACAAGACTCCAGAGCAATCCTACAGTGTTTGCACCAAACAAGTAAGTTGCAAAACATTTGAAGCACTGATAGAACTTTTGGTTTTAGGCAAATCCACAATTATAGTTGGATATTTCAACATCATTTAATAGTTGATAGAACAACTAGACAGGACATTAGTGAGAATGGAGAAGAATTCAACACCATTGACCAACAGGTTTTAAATCACAGACCACTCCATCCAACAACAGCAGAATACCAGTCTTTTTAAGTGTCCAAGATAGACCATATCCAAAGTTCAACAAATTAAAAACAAAAATTGAAGTCATATAAAATGTGTATGGTGGAATCTTATAAACTGATAATGAAAGAAAAGGAAAATTACTAAACACTAAAGCCATACATTCCTAAATAATTCATGACCAAAGAAAAGTAAAAGAAAGACATTGCAGTGAATGGAAATGAATATACAACATATCAAAGTTTGAGGGACATAGTTAAAGCAGTGTTAAAAGGAACAACAATAAATGCATATATTAGAAAGAAGAAAAGTCTCAAAACAATCTAAGCCAAGCATGTCAAACTCATGGCCCACGGGCCACATGCTGCCCACAACGAATATTTTTGTGGCACAGTCAATATAATGGTATGTAAAAAACATTTTAATAAAAATTTCATAACTAATTTTTACAATATCCTGTTATCATAATTATTAATAATGAACTACAATGTTCGCTAATGACTGATTACTATAATCGTGTTGAATTCATTTCCCTTACGCACCTTACACATAGGTGCGCCATTTCTCTCCACTAATACTAGTAGCGAATATTTTAGCAGCCGATTGCCACATCATTACTCTTGTACTAACTTATTTGGTGTGTGCAATAGGACATATTTCGCTTTCGGAGAACAAGAAACATAGGTTTATTTGCGTTATGCTTATTAATTTGTGCAGTTATTCAGTGTCTGGTAAGTTAATGTTCAAGAAAAAATAATTTTTATTAAAATTTTCTATTATTTTATGTTAACGATTACTCATTTCAGCCCTTTGTATTCAGCGTGTCTATCAAAATAAACCTACATTTGTATGAAAATTGAAGCTTTTGTGGGTGTTTTTTTTTTTTTTTTTTTGTGGCCCACATAAATTTAAACCTTGTTTATTTGGCCCGTGTTAGCCTTTTAGTTTGACATGCTTGATCTAAGCTCTTAACCCAGAAACCTAGACAGCTTTGAAAAAGAAGAGCAAAATAAAATATAGGCAAATAAAAGAAAGGAAATAATAAAGAATAAAAATAAATTGAAGACAAATATAATGGAGAAAGTCAGTGATGTAAAGATCTGCTTACTTGAAAAGATCATAAAATTGACAAATCTCTAGCAAGACTGAAAAAGAATAAAAAAGAGAAGACACGTTTACCAGTATCAGAAATGAAACAGTGGATATCATTTTAAAACTTTCAGATATCAAAAGGACAATAATGGAGTACTATGAACAATTTGACAACTCAAATGAAATGGACCAATTCCTCAAAAAACACAAACTTCTACAACTCACTCAATATTAAATAGATCATTTGTATAGTCCCAGAACTTCAAAGAAAACTGGATTTTTAAAATATCTTTTTATTGCCCTAGCCGGTTTGGTTCAGTGGATAGAGCATGGGCCGTGGGACTGAAGGGTCCCAGGTTTGACTCTCGTCAAGGGCACATAGCTCAGTTGCAGGTTCCCTGGCCCTGGTTGGGGTGTGTGCAGGAGACAAACAATTGATGTGTCTCTCTCACATCGATGTTTCTCTCTGTCTCTCCCTCTCCCTTCTATTCTGTAAAATCAATGGAAAAATAGTGAGGATTAACCCCCAAAAATGTTTTTATTGATTTTAGAGAGAGAAGAAGAGGGAAGGAGAGAGGGAGAGAAAGAAGCGGGGGGGAGGGGGGGGAGAAGCGGGGGGGGGGGGGAGAGCACGCCTCTGGCTGTGTCCTGCATATCCCCCTCACCGGAGATTGAACCTATAACCCCGGGCATGTGCCCTGACCAGGAATTAAACCAGCAACTTTCTGATGCACAGGATGATGCTCAATCAATTGAGCCATACCAGCTAGGCAGAGAACTGGATTTTCTAACTTAAAAAAATCTCCCCTCAAATCTCCAGGCCCAGACAGATTCACTGGAGAATACTACCAGACATTTAAGGAATTAACACTAAATCTACACAATGTCTTCTAAAAAAAACTGTAAAGGTGGTAAAACTCACCAGTTCATTTTATGAAGCTGGCATTACCCTGATAGCAAAGCCCTTGCAGACCTAGCTTGCAGGTGGGCTCCCATGGACCCAGGTTCTGCCCCACCTAAGGGCCAGACCAGTTCCTACAGAAGTAGGCTCTGTGTTTGCCCCAGGGCTGGGCTAGGCCCCATGGATCCAGACTCTAGATTAGTACCATAGAGTGAGGCTCCCAGTCTGCCCTAGCCTCCAAAGCTGGTTTTTATGGAACCATGCACATGGTCTGGCCCCAGGACCAGGCTGAATAATAATAATGATGATAATAATAATAATAATAATAATAATAATAATAATAATAATAAAGTGTTGGCAAAGATAAGAGGAAAAGGGAACCCTTGTACACTGTTGGTGGAAATGTAAATTGGTATAGCCCTTATGGAAATGAGTATGGAGATTTTCCCCAGAATTAAAAATAGAACTATATATGATTCAACTATTCCACTTCTGGGTATATATCAGAAGGAAATATACTGCACTCACATGTTTATTGTAGCATTTTCACAACAGCCAAGATAAAAAGACAACCTGAGTGCCTGTCGAAAGACCAATAGATAAAGAATATATTGTGTATATACACACAATGGAATATTTTCGGCCACCAGAAGGAAGGAAATCCTGCCATTGGTGACAACGTGGATGAAACTTGAGGATATTATACTAAGTGAAATAAGCCAGAAAGAGAAAGACAGTTACTGTATTTCTCATTTATATGTGAAATCTAATAAAAAAGTCAAACTTGTAGAAAAAGGGATAACAAGGTGTTGAAGAGGAAAGGGATGGGAAGATGTTTGCAAAACTACAAATTTGCAGTTATGTGGAGATGTCTAGAGAGCTAATGTATAAGCATGATGAATATACTTAATAGTACTGTTTTGAATGCTGGAAATATGCTAAGAGAGTAAATTTCAGGTACACTCATCACAAAAATGAATGATATCTGTGTGAGGAGATGATATGTTAATTAGCCTGACTATAGTAATCATGTCACTATACATCTATAATAATAAAAGCATAATATGCTAATTAGACTGGACATTCTTCCAGACATCCTTCTGGACAACCTTCTGGATGAAGCCGGGGCTGCGAGGGAAGCCCGGGTCCCGGGTGCCAGAGGGAAGTCAGTGCAGGCAGCCGGGGGAAGGAAGGCCTACTCTTGCATGAATTTCTTGCATTGCAATTCTAGTATGTACATAAAATCATTATGTTTTATACCTTAAATATATACAATTTTTATTTTAAAGTGCTGCATTAAAAAATTTTAAGATACAGTGTCAATAATACTTGGAGAGGATATTTATAGTCTAAATGCTTTTATAAAACTAGAAAAAAGCAAACGCTAAATGTCAATTTAATAAGTTCAGAGAAGAACAACAGAATAAAGCAGAACTAAATGAAAGCAAGAAAAAATAAAGAGCAGAAATTTATAAAATGTAAACAGTTACAACAGAGAGAATCAAGAAAGCCCAAAAGTTGTTCTTGATAAAGAGTAATAAAATTGACACCCTGTGGAAAGAGTGATCAAAAAAAAAAATGAGATAGCACAAATATCAGATGCTGTAAATTTGAAGACTGAAGTGAACTGAACAAATTTCTTGAAAAATATATTTACCAAAACCGACTGAAGAAGAAATGGAAGGAGTCCCACTTCCCAGTGTGATGTAGTAGATTCCAGCGGGACACCAGCACTCCCACTATAACAACTAGGAAAAGAGAAGTCAGATAAATTACAAAACATATTTTTGAAGTTATCACAGAGTTGTAGATGGACTTCATGACAAAGGCTGGTTGAATCAGAATTCCAGAGAGGGAAGATCCCTTCTCACGTAAGCTTTGGGGCATTTGCTCATTCTAGGCTGAGGTTGAGGACTAGACCTGGCATGTTCGGAGGAAGAGAAACCAATGGGGCTTCTCATGGTCACATGGGTGGATGTGATGAATTGGAATCTAAAACTGCCCCAGAATCTTTAACCATCATGGAAATGCAAAGTAAAACTACAATGAGATAATACTGTATACCTAGCATAATGGCTAAAAGTAATGCCTGGCAATACCAAATAGTGGTGGTGAGGTAGAGTCAGTGGAATGCTCATATATTTCTGGTGGAAATATAAATTGTTTTAGCCACTTTGGGAAACTATTTGGCAGTTTTAATAAAGTTAAATGTGCCAGTAATGATAGAAAACATAATGTAAGGTACCATTTCTATGAAGTTTTAGAACAGGCAAATTAATCTATTATAGTAGAATTCAGTGGGTACCTTCTGGCAGGGCAGTATTTTCTGGGGAGTGGCACAAAAAATACTTTGTGAAATGAATAAAGGAAACTTTATTCAACATGGAGCTGGGAAGCCATGGAGGGAGACCTCTCCTCTTCCCTGCTTGTTTCAGTAACAGCAACTGCTTTTCACTCTTTGCCAATAAGAAACTGCCACAACCTTGTACGCTCCCTCCAACCCCCACCGATGCACTCCTGTTAAAACAACCCTACCCAATATCCTCCAAAAATCCCCTCCCAAACTGACCTCCCTTTTGTTATTTTGTACTTAGCTATGGTCCACCATAGTTTGCAAATCCAAAATTGCAATTCCTCTGCTATTCCCAAATAAACTAATTTGCTGCTCGATAACCTTTTTGTTTATTTTTTTAAGATTGATAATTTTATATCTTGGTTTGGTTAGTGGTTATACTGATGAATACACAAAAATTGCATAGAGCTGTACCCTTAAGATCTGTTCATTTCATAGAAATTATACATCGTGAAAAGCCAATGATGCCTCCAAAATGCATGGTAAAATAAACAGATGAATAAAATAAAAAAGATACTTGCATAGAAAAAGATAATGGTATGTTACCAATCAAGGATAATGATTAACTCAACTCTGGGCACATGAGGTCTGAAAGTTACATTAGAGATTTATTATTGCAGCCTTAATCACGGGATCAGCTTTTCGTTTTACATGCCACTGTTGATTCATACTGGTTTTATAGTTGTCTAAAATCTGATCCTACTGTCCTTTAGGAACTCTGCTATGTGAGTCATTTTCATATGTCCATCTAAATATCATTTACCCCACCCTGTAAATCAATGTACAGCTTACTTCTGTTGTACCCACACTATTGTCATACCTAAAGCAGTTGTGTTCAGGCTCCTGATTCCTCATACCTGGAGTTCTCCTGCCCCATCTCCTGCCCCATTCTATCAGCATACTTCTCCAGGAGTCTCCCTCATTTCCAGTAACAGTTTTATAAACTCAGCCTTTATCTCCTAGGTGATACCTCAAAAATCAGATTATGAGACTGAGTGTTGAATTAGATGGATTATTTTATTCATGCATGAGCTGTATACCATGTACACATGAAACATAAAGCCAGGTGAATGAGGTGCCAGGACTGAATGTTTGGTTGGGAATGTGAGCAAATAAAAAAGGAATGGCTTTTGACTATTTTCCCAAAAATAAAATTTATTGGGATGACATTGGTTAGTAACATATAAGTTTCAAGTATACAGTTCTATAATACATCATCTGTATATTGTATTGTGTACTCACCACCCGAAGTCCAGTCTCCTTTTGTCACCATATATTTGACCCCCTTTACGCTCTTTCTCCTCCTCCATTCCCATTTCCCTTTGATAACACCATTCTGTTGTCTATGTCTATGATTTTTAAGTCATGATTAAACAGCTTGAAGTTTCACACGGCTTCCTCTAAAGCCTTTATGAAGGTCTTTCAATAATGTACTTTAAATAAATTGTTGAAGATGTTGGGAGGATATTAACTAGAGCAGTGATTTTCAACCGGTGTGTCCCAAGAAATTTCAAAACATGCAATACCTGACTATTTAGTCAGGGGCACTAACCTCTTTTCCCTTAGTTTGTCAAATAAAAAAATGACAATAGTCAACACAACAATGTTATGTCTGGAATCAAAATTATACCTATTTTTTGTCAGAGTGGCAAAAATATATATGTTGGTGTGCCACAGAATGTTAATAATTAATTCATGTGTGCCATGAGATGAAAAAGGTTGAAAATTGCTGCACTAGAAGAATGATTGCTAACTTCTGTGTTTTCCACATTTACACTACTTTTCAGAGGTATTTCACATATTAATGATTCCTTTATATCCTCTCTTATTCCAATTTTTTTTTTATAGATATTTCAGAAACTTATACAGGATCACACATATGTGAAAACCCTGGGTAGAGAAATCGGTGGCTGAGGGCGGGGGGTGGTGAGTGGGGGGGAGTCCTAGCCGGTTTGGCTCAGTGGATAGAGCCTATGGACTAAAGGGTCCCGGGTTTGATTCCAGTCAAAGTCAAAGGCACATGCCTGTGTTGCAGGCTTGATCCCCAGTAGGAGGTGTGCAGGAGGCAGCCAGTCAATGATTCTCTCTCATCATTGATGTTTCTCTCTCTCTCTCTCTCTCTCTCTCTCTCTCTCTCTCTCTCTCTCTCTCTCTCTCTCTCTCTCTCTGTCTCTCCCTCTCCCTTCCTCTCTGAAATCAATTTTTAAAAAAACTGGGGGAAGACTAATCAGAGAAGATAGCAGGTAGAAAAAAATGAAGCCATGGAGTAAAGTTGTTGTCTAAAATAACTTTTCAGTTCTATATACTTTACTAGAAGTGGCCTGAAATTTTGGTTCTGAGCTTCTCAGCAACCACTATAAAAAAGGGAACAATTTGTTACATGATTAAACCCACATACATTTATTTGTTAACTGTAGGGTTTGTCAGCTTGTCTAAAGAGAGTTGAATTTCAGGCCTTGATTTAGAAATGTAACCCCACAGCCCCTTGTTCCTTGCTTTGGAAGAAATCAGACATAAGAACCTAGGACATTTAACAGGAATGTATAGCTGCCATAATTTCAAGGACTTCCTGTAGCAGTCTCTGTTCTGTCTCTCCGAATCTGTCATCTGACACTAAATATCTGAGAATCTATCCTGCAGTTTTATTTTCTGGCAGCTGCCTACTTCTTAGAGTAGATGGTAGAAAGTATCTTTGATTAATGTAAAGCATATCTTTAAATTTTCATTAAATATTCTTTCTGAAGATGCTAATGCCTTGGAGAATTTCATCAATAAAGGTGCCTTTAGTTAACAACTGCACCTTTTATGGAATGTTATGACTCATTTTTCAACTAATATAAAGCCAACTCCCATCACTGAAATGAAGTTTAGAATGTCTAGGCTTAAATATTATTTTTTATTTTGGGGTATATTACAATATTCTAATTGAAAAGTAGATTTCTTCCTATTCAGTAAAATGCTTCTATAGATAGTAATAATGATAGTGATAATAGATACTGTACTTACCCAGATTGCTTTGCAAATTTCTTCTACATAAATGGGAGGAAAACCATGGATTTCAGTGCAGAAAACATGTAATGTCTGTGTTTTCTTCCTCCTACAATGTCAGAAAAAGACATTTTCTTCCTTGGAGTTTTCATGAACGTTTATTTATACTCTGCTTTTACCTCAGTCTGAGCTCTAACTGGCTCAGAAACAACAGGGTGTGTCTCAGAAACGGGTGTGTCGAAACTGGCAGATACAGGAAAGGAAGCCCGTCATCTGCTGCCTTTCAGTTTCATTTTCCTAGAGCTAAGTTTATTTTGCTCTGTAAAATGCTTTTGCTTTTTTTTCCCCAGCTATTACTCTGCCACCTTCTGGTCTGTTTGATTAAAACCCAAAGGTTTCAAATCTGTTCTTTGCTTGAGAGTTCTGAGGACTGCTGAGAGCCCTGTTATCCTGGCTATAGATAAACTCTGGGACAGTCTGAGTGGATCCTCTGGGAATACTGGTTTTCATTGTTGTTAGGAGCCTTGTGGAGCTCCCGGTAGGAAACAGCTTAGGTTGGTCTTTCCCTGGCCTTCCAGAGAGGGCTAACCATCCATATGTTTTCCTAAAGTGTAAAGGAATGGCTTTCAGAGACTTTTGAGCCCTCTATAAATGCTAAGGGCCTCTGAATTAGTTCTGTAGGCAGACCAGTGTCAGGGTCCCCCACTCCCATGGCCACTTTGCAGGAATTTATCCTTTTAAGGTCAGTCTCAGGGTAAAGAACTGCCTGAGCCACAGAAACAACGAACATTTAAAAAATTTAACAGCAGGTGCTAATACGTATTGTGTATACTCAATTAGCTTTTGGTTTACACATCCTACTATTGATTCACATAGGTTTTTATATGGATTTTAAACATTTATTGGGCACTTACTATGTACCATGCATTGTTACCTTACTCACTCTTTGTAAAAATCCTCTGAGGTAGATGCTATTTTACAGCTGAAGAAAGTGAGGCACAGAGATTATATTTATACTAGAGGCCCGGTGCACAAAAATTTGTGCACTCGGGGGGGGGGGGAAGGGGGGTCCCTCAGCCTGGCCTGTGCCCTCTCGCAGTCTGGGACCCCTAGGGAGATAACGACCTGCTGGCTTAGGCCTGCTCCCGGGTGGCAGAGGGCAGGCCCAATCCCTAGATGCAGCCCCTGGTTGGGCTCAGAGCAGGGCTGATTGGGGAGTTGGGGCGCCGCCCCTGTCATGCACAGAGCAGGGCGGTTCGGGAAGTTGTGATGCCAACTTCAGTCACACTCAGGGTAGGGCCGATTGGGGGGTTGGGGCACCGCGCCCTGCCACACTCAAGGCAGGGTCGATGGGGAGGTTGTGGCGCCACCCCCTGTCACGCACAGAGCAGGGCCAATCAGGGGGTTGGGGCGCTGCCCCCTGTCACTCACAGAGCAGGGCCCATCAGTGGGTTGGGGAGCTCCCCCCTATCACGCACAGAGCAGGGCCGATCAGGGGGTTGAGTAGCTCCCCCCTGTCACTCACAGCGTAGGGCCGATACGGGAGTTGGGGCACCGCCCCTGTCACACACAGAGCAGGGTGGATCAGGGGGTTGGAGCGCCACACCCTGTCACACTCAGAGCAGGGCCGATGGGGAGGTTATGGCTCTACTCCGTCACACACAGAGCAGGGCCCGTGGGGGCGGTTGGGGCGCCGCCCTCTATCACCCACAGAGCAGGGCTGATCAGGGGGTTGGGGCGCTGCCACTGTCACACTCAGGGTAGGGCCGATGGGGAGGTTATGGCTTTACCCCGTCACACACAGAGCAGGGCCCGTGGAGGAGGGGGGGGGGTTGGGGCGCCGCACCCTGTCACACACAGAGCAGGGCCGATCAGGGGTTGTGGCGATGTACCCTGTCACACACAGAGCCGCAGGGCGATCAGGGGGTTGGGGAGCTCCCCCCTATCAGGCACAGAGCAGGGCCGATCAGGGGGTTGGGGTGCCTTCCCCTTTCACAAACAGAGCAGGGCAGATAGGGAGGTTGTGGCCCCGCCCCCTGTCACACACAGAGCCACAGGGAGATCAGGGGGTTTGGGCGCTGCCCCCTGTCACGCTGATCCCGGTGCCGGGAGGCATATTACCCTTTTACTATGTAGGATAGAGGCCTGGTGCACGGGTTGGGGCCGGCTGGTTTGCCCTGAAGGGTGTCCTGGATCAGGGTGGGGGTCCCCACTGGGGTGCCTGGCCAGTCTGAGTGAGGGGCTGAGGGCTGTTTTCAGGCTGGTAGGTGACTGAAGCTCCCAACCGCTCCTCTTTTTCTTTTTTTTTTATTCTGGGCCAGCTTTAGCTTTGAGGCTTGGCTCCAGCTCTTAGGCCTCAGTTGCTGAAAGCAGGTATCTGGTTTGTTTGGGTTCTATAATCGAAACACTGTTTCAACTCCAGCTCTGAGATCCCGGCTGGCTGAAAGCTGGTTTCTGGGGTTTTGCTTAGCTTCTATATTTGTAACAATGTTTCAAACTGCAAGCTCAGAGGCCGGCAGCGGCAGGTGGGGAACGTTGGTTTCCTCCATCACTGAAGCAAGCAAGCCTCATCTTCACTTCAAGCTGCCTGGCTGCCGGCTGCCATCTTGGCTGGCAGTTAATTTGCAATTCGCCCTGTTTAGCCAATGGGAAGGGTAGTGGAGGTACGGCTAATTACCACGTTTCTCTTTTATTAGATAGGACTAGGGGCCCAGTGCACGAATTAGTGCACCTTGAAAGGAACTGTGGCCCGCGAGGCTGTGGTAAGCACAGGGGCGGGCAGGTCTTGGCCCATCCTTCACCACCCTGCCTGGCCCCTCCCACTGCAGCCCCTGGTCCCCTGTCTGCTGGCAGTCCCACTCCTGCTACCGCCACTCCCATGCACTGACAGCGCCGCTCGCACCCGCTGATGGTGCAGAGTGATGGGGGCCGGTGCCATCAGCGGGTGTGAGCGGCAGCTGCTGTCCTTATTGCCCCTCAGGAGCAGGGGGCAGTAGAGAAGTCTTTAGGGGCAATCAGGGCTGGCAGTTGCTGCTTGCACTCGCTGATGGCACCGAGTGATCTGAACCGGCACCAGCAGCGGGTGTATTGGTGGCTCCAGCGCCGGCTGTGAGTGCAAGCAAGGCCAGCACTGGCAGCAGGTGTGTGCGCCAGGCGGGACCATGGCACATGGGAGCAAAGAATTTTCAGTAACCACCAGAGGCTTGCCACAATAACAGTGACCAGCGCCCCGCCTTGGTCTGGCGCCCCTGCTCATTTGCTTCACCATCCCTCCATGGCCAATGCCTGCCATGTTCTGCACATGCCCCCTGGTGGTCAGTGCACACCATAGCTACCAATTGTTTGGTTGTTTGGTCTATTTGCATATTAGCCTTTTATTATATAGGATATGTATATAAACATTTATAGATACATGTATATATACACACACTTATTTCCATGTTTATTTATATCCTCTTGGTTCTGTTTCTCTGGAGAACCCTAAATAATGGGCACAAGTAGTTTGACAATCTAGAATACACCACATCCCAATCTAGATATAAAACATTTCTGTATGGCATGTCCCTCCCCAGTCACTCCTAATGTCCTCCAGAGGAAGCCACTCTTCTGATTTTTTTTCCACCAGAGATTAGTTGTACATGCTCCAGGTGTTCATACACATGGAATAATCCTATCTAATAAAAGAGAATCATGGTAATTAGCTCCTACCACCACCACTGTACTGGCAGCCATCAGCCTGGCTGAGCTCCTTTCAAGGCTACAAAGTTTCAATTATAGAAGGTAAATAAATCCCAGAATAAAAGAAAAAAAAGGAGAGGCTGGGAGCTTCTGTCACCGGGGGGCTTGGCCAGACTGAAAATGGCCCTCAGACCCTCTCCCAGGCTGGCCAGGCACCCCAGTGGGGACCCCCCAACCCTAAAGGGGGTGTGGCCAGCCTGAAAACAGCCATCATCCCCTCACTCAGGCTGGCCAAACCTCCATGGGGTGAGGGTTCCCACTGGGGGGGGGGGGGGGCTTGACCAACCTGCAAACAGCCATCAACCGCTCACCCAGGCTGGCCAGGCACCCCAGTGGGGACCCCCACCCTGAAGGGGATGTGGCCAGTCTGAAAACAACCCTCAGCGCCCTCACCCAGGCTGGCCAGGCACCCAAGTGGGACCCTCACCCTAATCCGGGACACCCTTCAGGGCAAACCAGCTGGCCCCCACCCATGCACCAGGCCTCTATCCTATATAATAAAAGGGTAATATGCAAACTGACCCTAACAGCAGAAAGACTGGGAATGACTGATCACTATGACACACACTGAACACCAGGGAGCAGACGCTCAATGCAGGAGCTGCCCCCTGGTGGTCAGTGCACTCCCACAGGGGGAGCTCTGCTCAGCCACAAGCCAGGCTGATGGCTGCCAGTACAGCGGTGGTGGTAGGAGCCTCTCCCGCCTCCTCAGTAGCGCTAAGGATGTCTGACTGCAGCTTAGGCCTGCTCCCCGCTGGCAAGTTGACATCCCCCGAGGGCTCCCGGGCTGCCAGAGGGATGTCTGACTGCCAGCTTAGGCCCAATTCCCCAGGGAGCGGGCCTAAACCAGCAGGTGGTCATCCCCCAAGGGATCCCAGACTGTGAGAGGGCACAGGCCAGGCTGAGGGACTCCCCCAAGTGCACCAATTTTTGTGCACCAGGCCTCCAGTGTACTATATACTCCTCTGTGACTGGATTCTTTTATTCAACATAATGTAATTGAGTTTGGCCCTAGTGTTGCATGTATCAGTAGTTTGTTCTTTTCTTATTGTCAAACTAGAGGCCCGATGAATGAAATTCATGCAAGGGGTTCAGCCCCTGCCACCGCGGCCTTGGGCCCCTGCCGTAGGAAGGACATCCTGTCTAATTAGCATATTACGCTTTTATTATTATAGATGTATAGATGTATTCTGTTTTGTCAATATAGCACAATTTATTTATCCAGTTTCCTTTAAATAGGCATCCCATTCCAGTTATTTCAGTTTTTGGTAGTCATGAATAAAGCCTCTATGATTATTTTTGCACGAGTATTTTTGTGGACATGTGTCTTCATTTCTCTTTGGTAAAAGCCTTGACATGGAATTGCTTGAACAAATAGGTTTGTGTTTAACTTTATAAACAACTGTCAAGGCTTTGTCAAAACTTGTACCAGAAGCAGTACTCTTTAAGGTATGGTAAGTCTGTGTGTCAGCCACTGTATAAGTCAAAATGAAATAAGGAACTCATGTCATCTCTCCTGCTAGTGCAGGAATAAAGAAATAATGGTATTCAGCACATCAGTATCATGCGTCTGAGGCTGCCAGGCACCACGATTTTACTCCCATCTCCATCTGTGAGTAACAGGTGATTTAGTATCATTGGTACCCATAATACCTGCTGATGCTATAATATCATGTATGTTCTCACCGTCTTAGGAGTGGTCAGATGTGGCACCCATTGGCAAATGTTTATGTTTTTGCAATATCTGTAATGAGCATATTTTCAGAACTGCCAAGATGAGCCAGCAAAACAAATCTGCTTTACACACATTGCGTGAGCAGTTAGAAACTTAATATAGTTGGTTGAAATAACAAGGATAAAGTTTCGTCATGAGGATAACATATAGATATTGTATCCTACCAGGCAGATCTTGCTCCTTTGCAAACAATTGAGATACCTTTTAAATAATAGCAGACCACATGGATATTTACTGTTAACTCTAGCTATTACTGATTTTTCTTTCTGGATGAACCCATGTATCATATACCATGACTCACTTTGAATATTTTTCATGTTTCTAAGACTGTAAGAACAAGTTGAATCTTTTTATGGCTATTTATACTCAATACACATCTTCAGTTTTTGAACACATGAAGCTCCTTGAAGAGCTGATCCCTTCAGGAACTGGCTTGTGCCCTGTGAGCGTCAGATACAACATTGTCAGCTGTCTACCCTGGAAGGGCCAACCTTCCCACAGGGACTAGGCATGCTTGGACAAGAGTCTCTATTTCACATAATGTTTTTTAAAAAAAGAATGGTTAGACTTAGAACATGTAGTTATTCAACTTTAAGCAGGCCATTGACCTTTGACTTCTCTTTAAGAATTTCTTCCTATTGTTACATTTCTCTTAGCTAAGAGTCTATTTGTTAACTTTAAGTACTATTCATATGTTTATAAATCCCACATTGGGTGTGTATTTCATATCATAGGTATTTCCAAACTAATATACCAGTTATCCCTTCAGACGAATACCAAGTTTAATATAAGTTTAATTTTCTCTAATCCAGTCTCTTTGTTTATTTCATTATATGTTTTGAGGAAATATTGAAAGCATTGTTAATATGGGAAAATACAGTGATTGTTCTACAAGGGATTTAGTGATATAAACAGTCTATTTTTTCACCCCCGATAAGATATTTACTAGTAAACATGGTTGGCTTTTACTGAGCACTATTGGCTTCATAGTGCTCAGTAGAAGCCAACCACGTTTAAAGATACTCTGCCTTTTAGATCACTCATGCATATTTGATACTCAGGAATAATATTTTCTCAAATAAGAATGAAAAAATAAACATTTCAAATTGTTTGAAAAAACATCCTGGGTATAATTTTTTTTTAGGTTATACTTAATTTGGACATGAGTATGAACTAAAAGAACTACGGGTATGTTTTGTTATGTTTTTTTTTTTTATCTAACTGTTCTGTTCTCTCTTACCAATGTGATAATTAGTTTTTTAACTATTGAAGAAATATTGTTTTTAATTAAAAGCATATAAATTGATGAATGCAATATACCTATATATGAGGATGAGTGTTGGAAAATGGATAAACAATATAGTGTGAGAAAACTAAGGTTGTGTTGTTAGGGGAAGGGGCTTGAATTAGAGTATCAGTGACTAAGTCCCTTTAACCAAAGACTGAAATGGAGCAACACAGTGTTTAAGTTCAAGAAAAGTTGGTAAAATACACCCTTCTTAGATCAATAAACCAATATTGATTTGGTGTTTTATAAAAGTAAATTGCCTTTAATTCTAAACAAAATGTGGTCTGTACAATGAAAATTTATGTGACAATAAAAAGGAATGAAGAATTGACACATGATACTACATGGATGGATCTTGAAAACATTATGCAAAGTGAAAAAAGCCATTCACAAAAGACCACATATGGTATGACTCCAGTTATATGAAATGTCCAGAATAGGCAAATCCATAGAGACATAGAGTTCTTGCCAGGGTTTAGGGAAAAGGGTGAATGGTGATTGAGTGCTGTGGGTGCATGGGGTGCTTTTGTGCTGTGAGTGCTTTTGGGGTGATGAGAGTGTTCTAAAATTGATTGTGCTGATGGTGCTAATGATATACTAACAGACATTGAATTGTGTACTTAATTTTTTTTTTTTAATTCTCACGTGAGGATATTTTTTTCCATTGATGTTCAGATAGAATGGAAGGGAGGGAGGAGCGGGGGGAGAGAGAAAAAAAAAAATCGACAGCATGACAGAGGAACATTGATTGGTTGCCTCCTAACATGTGCCCCAACTGGGGGCAGGGATTCAACCCTCAACCAAGGTAAATGCCCTTAACCAGGAATCAAACCCGCCAGGGCTGAATTATGTACTTTAAATGGGAGAATTTTATGGTATGTGAGTTATCTCAATAAAGATGTTAAATTTGCTTCCTAGTAAGAGCCTTCTGAGTGGCAGACATGTAAGGCATGCTATCTAGTTTACTTCTCATCAGATGCTTGCAAACCAAGTTTATTTTCCTCATCTTGCAAATGAGAGAACCAGAGTTCTAACTTACCTATGTATACTGGCTGGATGAATGACTCACAGTTTGGCTTGCATTTCTAAGTATGAACTTTTCCCACTGGCTGTCTTGGTTTACTCTGTTTCCAAATTATAAGGCCTACTGGGGCAACCATTTGTTGCCCTGTTATCAGTTGTGAGTTAATTTACCTATGTGAGTAGAGCTGATGATTTATGGAGTAGGTGGAGCCCTGAGAAAGCTGCAGATAACCTGAGGGTACTGTCCTCATGAGTAAGGAGTAGAGGCAAGAAGTGGTAGAATTAACATGCAGTATCACAAATACTTAGTCCAACAATTTCTTTTTATACTTTGTTTTCCCCAATGGCAATTCAAAGAAAGAGAGAGGAAGAGAGTAGAGAGTAGAGAGTAGAGAGAGAGAGAGAGAGAAAGGTGAGGAAGTTTGAAGAAAAGAATCAGTGCCCAGCCAGGTGTGTGGCACAGCAGTTGAGCATTGACCCAGGAACCAGGAGATCACTGGTTTGATTCCCCTCAGGGCATATGCCCAGGTTGCGGTTGTGGGCTTGATCCCTACTAAGGGGCGTGCAGGAGGCAGCAGATCAGTGATTCTCTCTCATCATTGATGTTTCTATCTCTCTCCTCCCTTTCTCTCTGAAACCAATAAAAATAAATTTTTTTAAAAAGAAAAAATCAGTTAAAATTGTTTTTATTTTTAATGGACTTTCTTGAGCAGAAATTGGACCCCATTATTTTTGAAATACAGATGATAGGAATAGGATAAACTGGAATTTAAGACTAAAATTTCCTGTATATAGAATACAAATTCACCTTTGAAGACAGACTAAGCATTTGTTTTGGGGAAAGCATTTCAGTGGGCTCTTTGATTCTACAAGAGTAAAGAATCTCTTCTGAAAAGGGGAGTTGAACTTCTCTGCACTTCTCTCCACAATAATGTAATACCGTGTCCTCATTGTGGGTGGGATGACATCTCTGCATTTTATATTTCTTTTCAGAAAAAACCCCCACATAATTCTTTCAGGGGACCTTAGAGGGTCTATAGCCTAATATCCCAGTCAAGGGTTGGTGTTTAGGGGTTGTCTCATCTGGGAGAATTGAGCTAGGGCTACCCTACAACATGGTTATTGAAAGAGTTGATGAGGAGAGGGAACCCCCTTGAAAAACCTTGTATAGAAGCTGGGCCTATAAACTCTGAGGGTAGTAGTCAAGGATGACAGGAATATATAACAGGTTTTATCTTTCTATTATAACTTTTTTCCGCTAATGTCAAGCCTTTAGTTAAGTATGATTAACCACTGTAGCCCAGTCTTAACTGAGTTATGAAGGATGAAGGGACTGGCCTGTGAGCACTTTAGGGTGGGTAGCCACATGGAAGAGCCTGCTACCAAATGGGCAGGTGGGCTGCAGAAGAGGGAAGCAGCAATTTGGAGCAGGTTCAGCAGTAGATGTGGCTTCTAACAACAGAGACCTATTCGTGGAGAATCTGAGTATTCCCCAGAGATTCATAGAAACTGGTGAAAAGAACCCTGATAGGAAATAGACATCTTGAGGACAAGAGGAATTGGGTTTAAAGTCTGTAATTTCTAAGTTATATTATCCTAATATATAAAAAGCCAGGTGCCGTCACAACCTAAACGACCGGAGGAATCACCAAACAGCAGGCCAGGGAGCTGAGGAAGCAGGAGCTGTGGGCCCCGGTTGCCCACGGTGCGGCAGCAGGAGAGAGCTGTGGGCCCAAACGATCAAACGACCAACCAGTCCGGCTCTCATGGCGTGGCAGGGTGGGGCCATGGAGGCTGAGGAGCCTCACGGGGTGGGGGCTGTTAGCGCGGATCTTCCCGGGGCAGCTGAGGCGGAGGAGCATCATGGGACGTGGGCGGCTGAGGACGAGGAGCCTTGCTGGGCGGGGGCTGAGTGTGGAGCTTTGCTGGGTGGGGTGGCTGAGGCTGAAGAGCCTCGCGGGGCGGGGCTGTGAGCATGGAGGTCCACAGGGCAGGGGCCATGGAGGTGAGGAGCAATGCTGGGCGGCAGACATGGCCCTGATTGCAGCTAGGCCTAGGGACCCTAACCGCGCATGATTTAATCGTGCACTGGGCCTCTAGTAGGGAGATATAAAGTAATGGGTAAATAAGTATATATTTGTTAAGTATTCAGTTTCATCTATATTATCATGTGTTTCACTTCATAGGCAATAGATATCTCTTAAAATCTGAGCCTCTAAGTTGTTTGTGGCTGTTCTCGTTGGTGTTAAGTCCAAGAACAAGCTTCTGAGATGGCATTCCCAGCACTGGAAAGCTGAGAGCACATATTGCCATGAGGAAGTTACCTAATCAGGCAGGGGTTACAGTGGTCAGGGAAGACTTCTTGGTGGTTGGTTACTTGAACTGAGTGTGATGGAGAAATTAGAATAGCCATATTCTGAAAATGTTGGGTGAAAATAAGGACTTGACAGAGAAAACAGCATTCATATAGCACAGGTTGAGAAGTAAAGAGGGTAGTAAAAGAAAAAATAAGCCAGGGAGTTGGGATCTAAAGAACAGGTGGAACTAAGACTGTGTTGACAGGAGGCAAGAATGGGGAAACAGTTTTATCTGTACCAAATGGGAGCAAGATGGATGGAGTTCAAGTTTGTGGCTACTTGGTTGCCTTCTCTTATCCCCCTCCCATAGCAATGAATTGAGAGAAGGGCAAGGAGTATAAGGAATTGCGTGTGTGTGTGTGTGTGTGTGTGTGTGTGTGTGTGTGTAGGGGTAGATGGGGGATGGGAACAGAATGTTTACCTTGCACATACGTTTTTATTGATACCAAGATGAGGAAGTGGCACTCTGGTGTGGATCTCTGTTTTTTAGTTCAGTAAACTAAGGAGGGGCTTTCTCTTCCATATTCATCTAATTTAAATTTCTGCTTTCACAGTGAAGGAATAATTCATAATTCAGAAAATTCATAAGCGTGATAGAATTTAAACAGATTTTATTGACGTACAACCAGTAATGATGTCACCAGTGGATATCAATGGAAACTTCTTAGTTAAATATGTTAGTCTGAAAGTGCATATTTAAAACATTGAACAATTGACTCTACAGCAGTGGTTCTCAACCTTCTGGACCTTTAAATACAGTTCCTCATGTTGTGACCCAACCATAAAATTATTTTCGTGGCTACTTCATAACTGTAATGTTGCTGCTGTTATTAATTGTAATGTAAATATCTGCTATGCAGGATGGTCTTAGGTGACCCCTGGGAAAGGGTCGTTCGACCGCCAGAGGGGTCGCGACCCACAGGTTGAGAACCGCTGCTCTACAGTGTGCCAAGCTCTGTGTGCAGACATGTTTAATGCCCTACAAAGACTTTTAATTTACGGGGGGACGAAAGCAAAACCTATAATCAGAGGTAAGCTGATAATGCCATTAAAATGCCATGGGGATAGAGGGACTAAGATCAGAGCGAATATGAATAAACATATTTGAGCTAATATATCTTCCTAAATAACTTCTATGTCATATGCTAGAGGGCCTTCAATGGAAAACCCTAGGTAGAAAGACACTCTTTCTATGTTGCCACCACTTCTGAGTGGACCTGAATAAACAGATGTCATTGGTATTTTTATTTTTTTCTCTGTTCCATATTCAATAGAGATTTTCTTGCCTTCAGCCAGACCAGTGAGACGGCGCAGAAGGTCTTTGACTTCCTTTTTTTTCCACACATCTCCACTCTGCCAGAAGGAATTTATATTTTGTACTTTACTGAAGTACTGCTCTATCTCGGCCTTATGCACAAGACTGTTGAGACCTCTCTTTTTCCCTAGGTAGAAAAGTGTGCTTGGCTGCTTGGACCTGCACATGCTCCTGTACTGTCTCCTGAAGGATCTATATAAGGATGAAACATACCTTTCCATTAACTTGGAATCTTCATCTAGCTCTTCATTTTCTGGCCAGAACAGGAGGCAGGCCAAGAAATAAGGGTCTGGGTATGGGTGACTTAGTTCTACGAATTGTAACACTTCTCTGAGATGTTTTTTAAGTACGGTAAGTGGCTGAATAAACTTGGAATTGGGTTTTAGACAATTGAGAATAATGTTGGCCAAAATGAAATTTTGTTTCTCCTTTGCCAGCCGTTTGTTTGAATTTTCCTGAAAGAGAAAAGTATATTTGTTCACTATACTTTCCATAATGATTGCAGCCTCTTTGTGATTTGGATTAAGATATTCTAGAAGTCCAGAAAACCTGTCTGCTTTCAAAGCTTCTAAATCTCTCCTGCAATTCTCCTCTTGGAGTAACTGACTCTCTTTGCTTTGTAATGGACCCACATCCACATGGCAGAAATGTTCCCTATATTTACTGAAACAACGACTGATTTTCTTGCTTAATAAGATCTCCGCTATTTCTTTTTGGATATTCCTTGTTTTCAAAAGACCCATATAATCAGTAAAAAAGTCAAAGCACTTTTTCATATCCGGTTGTAAATTTTGTAAGTAGGAAGTGAACTTAGTTAAAGCCAAATAATATTCATTTTTTGGTTTTGTAGGAATATTCCTCTTTCCTGATAAAATTTCTGCCATAATTTTTTTAGATGATTCATTTTCTTTATGGAAACAGGGAGTGAGCTGAAGAATCTGAATAGTGTAAAGACCAACTTCTATTTCACCCAAGAAACCGGCTGTATTATACATGTCATATTTTCTTTTGGACTTCTGTAGTGACCAGGTCTCTGTTTCATAGTCTTTCCTATCAGTTTGCTCTTGGGATTTTTTGAAAGCTCTTGATGCATTTTCTGCAGCTTCTAGAAAATGTGTTAGATCATTTACAGTGATATCCCTACAGTTTTTGTTTGCATCCAACCACCATTTGATTTTACTTTTGTAGACCTGACCAAGTGTATCTGAGATATAGGAATTTTTAGGTGCTCTCTTTTTGGCCATATTTGCCCAGTCCAGAGCAGTGTCAAAGTTCTTCTCTTTAATATAGAAATGTCTTGCTAAGGCCTGACAAATAAATGCATTTTGTGGGAATCGAAGAGTTCCTTCAGTCAAGACCCTTTCAACTTCATCATTCTGTAAAGCTTCAATTAATGGAGAAAACAAAGTGTCTGTTTCATCTCCATACTCTTTGCGCTGTCTTGTAAGCAGAAGAGTTTGTACATCGTGTTGAAATTTGTCTCTTCCTATTCCAGAATCATAGAACAAATTCTCTTTTAATATCTTCAATGCAATTTGACATTTATCCAAGTGATAACTTCTTTCCAGTTCTTCTAGACAGCAACTGGCAATCAGAGGGTGAATGATGCGCACGCCTGCACATCCCCCATATTCTGCCACTTCTGTGTTGATTAGAAGTGTGGAATAGGTTCCCATCTTGTCTTCTAGGCTTTCAGGTTTCCAGGGTGTACTAGTGCCTGTGATTCCCAAAAATATTTCACACTGTGACACTGAAATTGTAAAGTCAGTAACATAAGAGTTGAGTAGAGCCAGGAAAGAAATGAGTTGAGCTTCCTTGCTGTCAGTATTCTGTCCTTTCTGTCCTTTTAGGATATTCTTGACTACATTTTCTATATATGTTTCATCAAAATTTTCTTTCATGATCATGAAGGAATAAAAATTTTCACAGTTCTTGTGTTGCTTTTCAATTTCCTCCAGTTTGGCTTCAAAAGCTCTTCGTTCCTTGGAAGAAAGTTGGTATTTTAGTGCAATACTATCTGCTAATTTTGCACTTTCATCAGGATTCTGGGATCTCATACAGTTTAAGATAATTACCAATGTTTTTTCATATCTCAAACCCTTCTCTACTAAAATGGAATGGATGGTATTCTGTAGAATGTAGACATTTTCCTGTTCTTCAAAATCATCTACTAGGAGAAGTACAGGAATGTAATCCTGATGGCTAGTTGCCTTATAGGTAATCAACTTGGTTACTTGTTCTCCAGTTTCTTCAAAGTCAGTTGCTTTGTTTTTTAACACAGCACACCTGAAGTTTTTCTTTAGGTCCCACAGAACATTCATAGCCAATGTAGTGCCCCCACAGCCTGGATGATGATAAAGATTGATAATTTTTACAAATATTGGTTTAGGAGACTCTGCACAACACTGTATTAGACCTTTAAGGTCTTCATAATTGTCTCTTTTGACAAAGGGTAAAGAATAGTTTTCAGAAGAAAAATAGAAGTTCCACCAGGATACTTTGCCACCTCGATAAAAGTGCTCTTCTTTTGTTTTCTTAAATTCTTGGAATTTAGATTCATTTTTCTCGATATCTGTGTCTTTACACTCATTTTCACAGAGAATTTCCAGTGCAGTCAAGACATCCTCTTCCTTTTTCTCTAGGATAACCGAAGATGATCCATGGGAGGGCAAAAACCTTCTTGATGACTGAGTGACTGGTTTTAGTTTAAGGATAGTACTGTTTATCAATTCTAAATTTAAAGTGGAAATACTATGGCTTGTTAATTCATCTGTTATTGTCAGTCTTGCTCGTAGTAGATCTTTCCAACGTTGATAAATCTGTGAGTCTACACAGATACACAGTATACTTTCCATTCCTTTCAGAGCTTGGTAGAAAGCACAGAAGGTTTCAATGAGTGGATCTCCTGGGCTTTCCACCAGAGAGAGTAATAGAAACACTACCAAAAATTTCCCTCTTATCATTAAATTTTCATCTGTGAGAAATAAAATCAGTTTCCGGACTTCAGAAGCTCTTTCTCTCTGCCATAAATGTGGTTCTAGAGGCTTATACCTCTCATCTTTCAAGTCTGATCTGCCATTGCAGAAGATCCAGCTGGGCTGATCGAAAAGATTCAGGCTAGAAATTGCCTCTCTTGTAGTAGTCTTTTCCTCATACTGATTTGGAAAGTGAAGGTTTGCTACCCGGCTTCTTTTGTAAGCTTTGGCCACCCCCTTGCTCTCAGATTCAGGATCAAACTCCAAAACAGCAAACAATTTAATTTCCTTTAGAAAATCTAAGTTCTTTGTTTGGTTTGGATGGCATTTATTTGTTACAAGAATGTACCAATTGTAGTATGAATTATCCAGTGACTCTCGGTTTCCTATGAGAAGTTTAACCAGCTTTTGTCCTTCACTCTCTTTCTTATTTGCCTTCCTTTCATATTCTTCTTCAGCCTCTTTTCTCGATACTGCTAGTGACTTGACTTTTTTGGTAAATGCTTTGAATTCCTTATCCCGTTGCTTGACATTGGCCAAGATATCCTTAGAGCTAGCTCCATCTCTCACAAACAGTGAAGCATCTTGGTTTTGTTTCCATATTTCAGCTTTACAGTTTTGCATCTTAATGTAGAAATATTTTTCTTTACATACAGAGTGTTTTGGAATGACATCTACTTCAATGACAAATCTGTCAGATGGTGTGTTGTTCTGCAGAAGGACTTCCACGAACCTTGGCTCCCGAATGCACTTCTTGGCTTCATTGATCTCACTTTCTTCAAAATACTGTTTGATCATTATATTAAAGTGGTCAATGAAGGCATCTTTACTGGTGACTTCCATACCAACAATTTCTCCATGGGGTTTGTCCAAGATTCCAAAATGGATGGTGCCATTGGTGCGTGAATTCATACAAGCCGATGCAAATCGGAAGACTTCATTGCTAAATTTCATTTTAATGTCCTTTTCTGTGGCTGTGTCTGTATTTGTGAGGGCTTTGAACTCATGTATTGGGTCTATGAGATTGAGTGGTCCTGTTTCAGGTTGTATAAGAAGATAATGTTCTATGTAACGATGGCTGCTGTGGAACTGATCAAAAGGATATGGCATACAAGTCAACTGCTCAGCTTTTAGCTTTTTCTTTTTTTTGTCTTTAGTGGTCACTACTTCATTTAATGCATTTTCTTTTATAAGAACAGATTCTTGTTCTTTGGTATCTCTGATCTCGCTAAGATTATGATCAGTATTGGATGGCATTGACTGTTCTTCTTCTTTTTGTGTCTGTTGTGGCTTTTTTTGGTGTTGTTTTTTGGAGGTTTTTATATGCTCTAATTGTCCAGAATCCTGATTGTGATTTTCAGGGAAAATATTATTCAATCTGTCATACATGCGTTTTATCAAAAGTGCTGGACCCCGTGGTAGCCCCATGTCTCTAAGGTCTTTTTCAGTTAATTCCTGCAGGACTAATCCTGTCACTTCTTCATTGAACAGAATTTGCCCGTATTTCTCATCGATCTTAAGGTCTTCTGTTACCCATTGTTTCACATGCTCTTTGTTCCAGTCTTTGGTCATTTCAGGTAGATTTACTTGTTCACTCATATCACAGCTGGAACTTTCTTCCTTGGAAAAAGTAATACAATAAGTATTTTAGTATGATACTTTATCATCGAAGTCAGTCGATTATATATATAATACTGTTCAAGGTTGAGTCTTAAAACTGCTTGGTACTTATTTTAACTGTTTTATAGTTCCAATTAGCACCCCCTTGTTTCCTATATGATTATGATTGTGATTATGACATAAGCAGTAGCTGCTAATTAGGGCAACACACCCCTTTATCCTTATAATAATTTTCCCTTTTAAGTTTAACTTGGTGAAAGTTGCTTGTTTTCATAACTCAAAACCAGAATCTTAAGTAATAAAGAAATTAGTTCACATAGTTGAATATTGCAAATAAACTTTAAAATACAAAACTGGATAAGTGAATGTGGGTTGGAAAATAGAAAACTACATCCACAGATAGGAAGCTGGCCATTTTTGTTACACGGTAATAAGGCAATTGGTTAACTTATCACTTGTCTTTTGGAACTCAAACTGTTAGGCCGACAAGGCTAGAGCTTTGGGGGATGTGATAGCAAAATGTTAGATAACTGATTTGGTTGGCTAAGTCTTGTGGCCCTCAGAGGTACTATAGAGTTAGCTATAGTTCACACTGGCCTGGCCGGCCTGAAATTAGATAAGGAAAATAGTATGCATTTTTAACTTTGTTAAAACCATTTTAGCCTAAACTATTGATATGAGAGTAATGAAGGTCCTACAATCATGTACTTGGTTGAATTGCAAGTTTTGAATATCCTGAAACACTTGAGATCAGGGGTTCTCAACCTTGGCTCACTGGTACTCCACATTCTGAAATTGATTTAATTGGTTGAGGGAGTGGAGTTTAGGATTAGTACTTTTTAAAAATTGTCCGGAATATTCTATCGTACAGATAAGGTTGAGAGCAGTTCTCACAGTGTAGTCTCTAGATCAGCAGCATCAGCATCACGTGGAAGCTTGCTAGAAATGTAAATTTCCAGACCCCAACCCAGTCCTACTGACTCAGAATGAAAAAGATGAATCAATAATTTTGTTTAAGGGAAAATAGAAAAGTAAAGGTATTATAAGGATAAGTAAACTAAAAGCATTAAGGATCAAACAAAACATTATATTATAAAGAGAGCAAATACAAAGCATATACACTTTTCATATATCCACAGAATATGTATAAAACCATCATGTACATTCATAAAGATGAAAGGCTTTACCCAAAGCATAACATAGAAAGATTAGAAAGGATATTTATCAGACAGAACTGTTTTAGTCTGCCTTTCACAACAGTCTTCACTCTAACAGACTCAGAGCCCAGGAGCTAGAGAGAAGGAAGAACCTTGGAGAAGAGAGACTTAAAATTTTATTTGTTTATGCAAACTGCCATCAGTTAAACTGGAGGTGAGACCAGGCAGGGGTGCTAATCAGTAATGGATGTGGGGTATTCCAGAGAGGAGCTGACCTGTGCCTTGCCCATTCATCTGGGAATCTGGGATTGACAACCTCACAGTGTCATTAGGTTCCTGTGGCATGACAGTCAGAAACTGAGACAGGCTCAAGGAGTGTCAGTAACAGAATGAATAACCCTGGACAGCTTGCCCCCCTCCCTGTAATGCTAGATGATTGCAGGAGAGGACCGTATAACAATGGCAAAGAGTTGAAAATTGGATGAGAAAGAAAAATAATATTAGGTATGTCTTCAGGGATCTCTCTGGTGGGAGAAAAAGATTTGCAGCCTTCTGAAACAAAGAATGAGTGGACCACTGAGGTAGGAATTATTTGACTTCATGGCATGGGGGTGAACACTACTGAGGAACAGTGAAATGAGTTATTTCTTAAAGGATGTCAACACAGAACAAAGACAGATTGTGGCTGATAAATGGATGTCCCCTCTTAGCTGATGCCTCACTAATTTTTGTGTAAAACTGCCTCTCAGCACTAACACTACCAAGAATGTCAAATCTAGGTGGAGAGGGTGGATAAAGGAGAAACAGTCTTAAGTTTCACTTTTTCAACATGATATAATAGAGATAATGAAAGATTTTTTGAAGTCCCTTAGATAGAAGGCAGAATAAAAAATATGACTTCCATGTTATTTTAAACTTCAGTCTTAAAATATTTCAGGCTTTGAGAGTTTGGTGAGTATTTACTTTTTATACATTTTAATGTATTTTGACCTCCATTCTGTAGACAGCTGAAGGGAAGAGACACTCATGCCCTCAGACACTATTCCTGTCATAATTTTTGGTGGCTCAATAGATACGTAGATGATCACTTCAATACATTGGCCTTGCACCCTCTTGACTGCCTCTCGTCTAATGATCTTGACCTCCATCCATCTCCACTCTCATGGGTCACACTATTGGCCTTATCATAATTGTTACGAGTTAAATTGTGACCTCCTAAAATTCCTGTGTTGAATTATTAGCCTCAGTACTACAGAATGTGAGCTTGTTTGGAGATAGGGGTGGTTGCAGATGTCACTAGTTAACATGAGGTCATTAGAGTGGGCCCAATTCAACATGACTGGTATCTTTATAAGAAGGGAAAATATGGTCACAGAGACACATATATAGGGATGACATCATGTGAAGATGAAGGCAGAGATCAGGGTGTTGCCTCTATAAGGCAAGGAATGCCAGAGATTGACAACAGACTACCAGAAGCTAAGGGAGATGCATAGAGCACATTCTTCCCCACAGCCCTCAGAAGGAACCAACCAATTCCTTGATCTTGTAGACATCCAGCCTCCAAAACTGTGAGACAATACATTTTTGTTGTAGAAGCCACTCAGTTTGTGGTACTTAGTTACAGCGGCCCTAGGAAACTAATAGAATCACCAATAGCTACAAGCCTTCCATCATCTCAGATGCAAACATTTCACCATCATCTCCTGCCCCTAAGATTCACTATGTTTAGTGCTCAAACTCTATATTTCTTTAAATGTTTCTTTTTTTTAATATATATATATATTTTTTTTAATATATTTTATTATTTTTTACAGAGAGGAAAGGAGAGAGAAAGAGAGTTAGAAACATCGATGGGAGAGAAACTTCGATCAGCTGCCTCCTGCACACCCCCTACTGGGGATGTGCCCGCAACCCAGGTACATGCCCTTGATCGGAATCGAACCTGCGACCCTTTAGTCTGCAGGCCGATGCTCTATCCACTGAGCCAAACCGGTTTTGGCTCAAACTCTATATTTCTTTAATACCAAGACCTTTAATCACTGATACTATTACTTTCTCACTTTCCTCACCCCTTGTCATGTCCTCACCACCTCTTATTCACTCTGTTTTCAATACAGCAGCCAACATGATCCTGTTTAAATTTAAGTGTAATCACATAACTCTGATCAAGACCCTCCAATGATTTCTCATCTCACTCGGAGTCAAAGCCAAAGCCCTTAGGTAAACTCCTACATGACATGCTCATTCCACTTTTTTAAACCCTCCTCACCTCCACTCACCTTGCTCACTCCACTCCAGCCATTCAGGTTGTCTTGCTGCTCCCCAAACATGTCAGGCATGCTGCTGCATCAGGTCTTTGAAGTAGCTATTCCTTCTGCTGGGAATGCTTTCTCTAGACCAGTGGTTCTCAACCTTCTGGCCCTTTAAATACAGTTCCTCATGTTGTGACCCAACCATAAAATTATTTTCATTGCTACTTCATAACTGTAATGTTGCTACTGTTATGAATCGTAATGTAAATATCTGATATACAGGATGGTCTTAGGCGACCCCTGTGAAAGGGTCGTTCGACTGCCAAAGGGGTCACGACCCACAGGTTGAGAACCACTGCTCTAGATACATAGCTCACACTCTTACTTGAGCCCTTTATTCAAATTCAGTGCAGTCTTTCTTAGCTACCCTTTTGAAATTTCAGTCCTTCCTCTAGTGCTTTCCGTCACCCTTCCCTGCTTCATTTTTTTTAAAAAAGAATTTACATACTGTATTTAATGATCTTCTCATTCTCTGTCTCTGTCTCATTCTCTGAATATAACACCCAGGAGAGAAGACATTTTTGCCTTTTGTTCAGTGGTGAATCCCCTAGTGCCTGACATAAAGTAAGTGCTCAGTAAATACTTGTTGAATGAAGAAATTAAGATTTTTAGAGTAGTGGAATGCTTGAACTATATTTTTGTAAACCCATGAATCAGCGTTGCCTATAAAACAAAGGACTTGGGAAATTTCCTTTTTTCTACCTTTACTCATTTCACCCATCCCCATCCCCTGCCTTTGCAATCACCAATCTATTCTCTGTATCTATGAATTTGTCTTTTTTTTTTTCAATTCAACATATAAATGATATCATACAGTATTTATTCTCTTGTGTCTTACTTATTTCACTTAGCATGTTTTCAAGGTCTATCCATGTTGTCACCAATTGCAAGATTTCTTTCTTTCTCATGGTTGAATTGTATGTATCAACCACATTTTTTTAATCCATTCATCCCTCAGTGGACACTTAGGTTGTTTCTGTAAATAATGCTGCAGTGAACATAGGGGTGCAGCTATCTTTTTGAGACTGTGTTTTAATTTTCTTTGGATAAATACCCAGAAGTGGAATCGCTGGGTCATATGGTAATTCTTTCTATTTTTGAGAAACCTCCTTAATGTTTTTTATTGGTGGCTGTACCAATTTGCATTCCCACCAACAGGGCCTAAGAGCTCCCTTTTCTCTATATTTTCACCAACACTTGTTATTTCTTGCCTTTTGTATAATAGCCAGTCTAACAGGTGTGAGGTGATATCTCATTCTGGTTTTTAAATTTTTTCATTTTATCATTAGATCAGAACCAAATCCAGCTTCCAAGTCAGATGGTCATAATGAGTGAGAAAGGAGTTTTCATTTTTTAAAAAGAAAAGTTGGTAGACATATGTTCTTCATCCACAGGCTCATTACAGCAACCTGAGCCTCGGTTTCCTAGCACCTCTTAGGTTTTTTGCTGTCTCATTTACAGTCCCTGAAGGAGCATGTTTCTCATACAGGATTTTCTATCCTAGGTCCATATGAGCCAGACTTCCAGGGGCCTCTGCTGTGTTAACTGCTCTTGTTACTCTGGGCAAATGGACTCTCCTCTGGAGTAGGCCTTATCATGCTCCACAGACTTACTGTGTTCACATCTGAGGCAGTATCTTATCTTATCCAGGGCACTCCAGCATTCTACAAGAAGCAGCACATGAAGGGGTTCCTGCTTATCAGCCACTGCATGCCCAGAGACGACAGTGTGTGTTTGTGTGTGTGTGTGTGTGTGTGTGTGTGTGTGTGTGAGAGAGAGAGAGAGAGAGAGAGAGAGAGAGAGAGAGAGAGAGAGAGAGAGAGAGATGTGCCGGGAGCCAGTCCACCCTTGCTGCTTGATGCAGTCACTGCAGGGAAGAAACATCTACACAGCTTATGTTTCAAGGGACCTGGAGTATATGACATATGTTTGCTCCCCCTCTTAAGCACTATGTGTTTTAACCAGGACCACCTCCCCGAGAAAGGTTGTTTCCCCAGGTTAGGGGTTAACAGGACTAAGGAAGAGAATAAATCAGTAAATCCCCCTAGTGTTAAAGAAATGCCATGTACTACTTATGAAGAACTTGGACTAAGACTGTTGGCAATAAATTTGGGACTTGTTGGGCCCACATCCTCAGGGGTCTGCCCACCAGGGAAAGCACCAAAGCCTATACCCCTGGAGACCCTCTGACACAGGGCAGTCCCAGGGAAGGCAAGCAGCGAGGCTGGGAGGACATAACCTTTACTGGGTAGGATAAACTCCTTCAGTCACTTCCTTGTAGCTTATCAGTAGAGCAATAGAATAGTGACCTTGGAATAGCCCTTATAATGGAACACAGAGATTAACCTAGACAAAATTAAAATCAACAGAACTAGATAGAGACAGGATTATGGAAATGAAACTAGGAACTGTAGAAGGTTTCCTGAAACATACCATGATGTAATTATAGAGGCATGCTTATGGGATCAAATAGTATAAATATAGATGTAATAGAACAATAAAGAGAGAACCCAACCATACTGATCAACTGAACGCTGTCTCCGTGTCATTCCTTCTTCGCCAACTCCGTCCACACCTTTGGGAACCCCTGGACCTGCTGGGGCTGGCCCCCAACAGATATGGAGCGGGGGGGGGGGGGGGCGCGCGGAGGTTAGGGAGATGGAAGCACCTGTCTCAAATAGGGTGAATAATATCTGTCCTATCCAAACTGGTCTTTTTAACTTATCTTACAGACCCCCCCCCAATTGTTTAAAGATGAAGACCCTTTATAACATAAAAAAATTGCTCAGCTGCCCCCCACCCCCACCCCTTGACAGGAGCTGAGAATGTACATAATGATTTGAAGCTATTATATATTTGGTAATGCTTTCACATGAATTTGTCACTCTGTCAATTTTGAGCATCTTATATGGTCTAAGATCCATATTTGGCTGGAGCCATGTATTTAATTCAGGGTGAAAATAATTTGGGCAAAAAGGTTTTAATAATGCTTTGACATAATTCCTTGGCATATTCAGTGTTTTCAACCTAGTTTAGGGTGATGACTTGTTAATCTATATATATAAAAGGCTAAGTGACCGACCATCCCTCTGTCTGACCAACCTACTGACCGACCGTACATATGATGCCCACTGGCAATTTAAAAATAAACATTGACTTGCACATGCATGATACATATATAGCTCTTGCTGGTGCCAATTGCACATGTGTTTTAATTTTATAATACTATATTATATATACTATTTTGATATGTAATTCTTTGCAGGAACATAATTCCCCCACGAATCTTTCTTCTAATTAATTTCTTTTCAATGTGCATGAATCCATGCACCGGGCCACTAATATTTATATAAAACTTTAGTATACTTCACTGTCCTGAGGCTTACAAAGTCCTTTTGTGAACATTATTTGATTGGATTTATATCCTCAAGTGTTGACATGTTTTTTAAACAAGAGGGGCCTTTATATTTGTCAAGAAGCTACTCAGTGTAAATAAAGGGGGAGCAGCCTGGCCAGCATGGCTCAGTGATTGAGCATTGACTTATGAACCAGGAGGTCATGGTTCCATTCCCAGTCAGGGCACATGCCTGGGTTGCAGGCTTGATCCCCAGTGTGGGGTTGATGATTCTTTCTCATCATTGATGTTTCTCTCTCTCCCTCTCCCTTTCTCTCTGAAATCAATACAAATATATTTTAAAAATAAAATAAAGGGAGGGGGAAGTTGTGATCAGGAAAATAAATTCATGATTTAAATGTGTCTCCTTTCAACCAACCTGTTTTCCCATTCATGGTGCAGGGGAATTGTCCCAGAGCAGAAAGCTGTCTTGGTTATAGTTTTTGTTCTGCTTTTTCAAAAGGGTGAAGGTGTTGTTCTGGTTGGAGCTGGGGAGAAGACCTCCACCTTATCTCCTTTATTCTGTTTTGGGAATATTTTGAACCCCAGAGTTCTCCTTGTGTGTACTTAATTTCAGGATCTATTTCCCAAGGACTTATATTTTCTCTTGGGCGAGGAGTGGGGTGGGGCAGGTGATCAGGAAGGATCAAACCAGCAGGGCAAGCACTTGTGCCCAGCCCTGTCTCTAAGAGGCTGGGCCCTAGAATGTTCTTACCTCCAGGAAGAAATTCTTGCAATCTTGGTTGGTCTCCAGCAGGCCCACGCCCTGCTCTGATGTTCTTCAGAAATGAAACTGCAAAGCAAGTTCATTTTACAAAGTGCACTCTAAAATTATGTGTTTCTATGCATAGTCTCTGTACAAGCTAGTTATGAAGGAAATCCTTAAGTAAAATAATTAAACTTTGGAGGATTTAATCTTTAACTAGATGTAAACTTTTTTATATCATCTTGAATTATATAGGACAGAGTTTGGCATAGCTGCTCTTGGCTACAATTTTCTACTCCATTCCTGATCTTCTGATCTATATTTTACTTAGCTCTTAGAGTCTCATCACCAGAGCCTTCCACCTCCAGAAACACTCTACACTCTCTTTGTGGGAATGTTTCAATTTAAAAAAATCCTGCAGTCAGTGTAAGATACATCTAGCAACATGTATATGAAAGCGGTGAGCTTTCTCATCCTTTCAGAATTGTTTTGTTAGAAACAGCTTATGTACACTTGAAAGTATATTCATTTTCATAGTCCTGATTAGTTTTTAGAATTAGTTTTAAAATATAGCCTTTAAAGAAAGTTGATGAAATATATCTTTAAAGCCCATACCAGGGCTTCACTGAAAACTTCCACTTTTTATATCGGTAACTTGAAATAAGTCTTCATGAGGTTCTTTGATCCAGAGCTGTTAGATTAGTTGCCTTTTTTTGAGTTTGCAAGAGTCATGTTCCGGAAAGCACCTACAAGGAAGTAGAGATGTAGTCAGAACAAACCTAGTCCTGAGACATATTTGTTGAGAATCTGTTACATCAAAAAAAAATTAACGACTCAGCAAATTAAAATGCAAGTGATTGGACTGTTGCTTAGGAATTCTTTATGGGACATCTTTTCCTCTAAACTTTCTACTTTGAAATTTTTCAAACATACATAAGATTGGAAAGAATAGTGAAAGGAACATCCTTCATCTAGCACATCTCTTCTATATTAAATATTTTTAATAAAATCAATAAGCAATCACAAAAATGTTGCGGGCATTCTTTCTTTCTTTCTCTTCTTCTACATTCTACGTTCAATGTGGAGCAAATCCTATAAGCTGTATCTTCAAAACCTGCCCAGCATCTGACTGCTGACCACCACTTGACTGCTGCCACCCAGTCCAAGCCCCCATCTTCTCTTCCTGGGTTAGAGGAGTTGCACCCTCACTAGTTTCTCTCTTGCTTTTATTGATCCCTTTGGGGACAGCTCAAACTAGCCACCGGAGCGAGTCTGTTCAAATGTAAATAACAGACCAACATTCTGTTCAATCCCTCCCAATGGCTTTGCATTTGACTCAGAGTGAAGCCGAGCTCATTATGAACAGGTGCCTTACATAACCTGGCATCCTGTTACTCTTTCTTTCTTTTATTTCTCTCTATATATCTGGTCCAGCCCCCTGATTTCCTTGTTGCTTAAGACAGCAGTGCCTGCTCCTGCTTTGGGAACCTCACTTGTTTCCTCCCCCTAGAATGTCCTTAGACACTTGCACAGCTCACGACCACCACGCATCCCTTAGGTTTTTTTTTATCAGATGGCACCTTCTCACTGAGGCAATGCTTGGCCAGCCTACAGAAAACTGTAAATCATCTTCCAACATTTCCTCTTCCTCTTTCGGCTTTAAAAAGATCTACTTAGCACTAATCACAAGCAAATATTCCACATGTTTTTAACTATTTTCTGTCCCGCTCGTTATTCTGTGAGCTTTATGAGAACAAGAGCTTTTGTACATCTTGTTCACTACTTTACAGTGCCTAGCACATAGTAAGCTTCTTAACTAAAATTTGTTGAGTGAATAATATAGTTTATTAGAGTAGTTAAAAATAATAAATATTTGGAAACCCCTAGGTTGCAATGTCTGTAAGTCAAAGGACTAGGGCACTTATTTCATTTGGCTTAAATTCCAGACAAAAATCTGAAGAAATCTCTTCTGTGCTACCCCTTAGGCCAGAACTAACTCTAACTTCAATCACCTGGTAACACAGAATGAAAAGGAAGTTTTATCAAAAGGAAAGGAACATTAATAAACATTTCTCCTGCAGTCCTTGTCGTGTCCGTATCAGTTTTCTGTTAAGTCACTACATGAGGCCATGCATGACTCATACCTGTTTTCCCCAGAAGAGGCCCCTTCCGACTCTAGGTGCCCTGTGTCACAGCCTCAGCACCTCTGTTGTTTTCATCTGCTGCCCCTGCTCCGGGAACTGATCTTGGGGAGGGCTTTCCCCTTTCCGCAGGACTCCCTTAGAGTCCCCTTTCAGTGATTTACCCATCTACCCTCTCTCTGAATATCCTAAAAATTGAGAGGGCAGAGTCCAGATTTTCTCTGTGGGTTAGCCAGTGATTATTACAATATTCAACTGGGACTCAAATGAAGCAGCACATCAGGAAATTTCCACTGTAGTCCATCCCTTTTTCTTATAGCTCTTTGGCTTGTACACAGCTAGTGGTTCATTGTGTGCTGCATCTAATGTAGGGGATGCTACAAGGGGAACTTGGTGCCATCTGATAGGTGACAGTGTCATTTCACTTCCTGTTAATCAGATTCTGCTAATAGATACCAGGGAGATAGAAATCCTCTTCTCACTGAAACCGGTTTGGCTCAGTGGATAGAGCGTCAGCCTGCGGACTGAAAGGTCCCAGGTTCGATTCCGGTCAAGGGCATGTACCTGGGTTGCGGGCACATCCCTAGTGGGAAATGTGCAGGAGGCGGCTGATCGATATTTCTCTCTCATCGATGTTTCTGACTCTATCTCTCTCCCTTCCTCTCTGTGAAAAATCAATAAAAAATATATTTTAAAAAAAAATCCTCTTCTCTAATAAGGTCACTGACATTTATTCCTCCAAATCTGGAGCTTTCTTTCTGTTACAATGAAAAAATCTCAATATAATATACTCAACTCTTTAATAATGGCCTTGGACTGATAATAATGTCAAAAGTTTCTCAACTTCCTTCCCCCCCACATGGTAACAGTTGTGAACATATAATAATTTGAAGCTATTATATTTAATAATGTTTTTCCAATAATTTGCCAACTTTAAGAGAATCTGCATATATAGTGTTGGACCTAAGTAAAAATAAAAATTACTATGACTGGTGTGGAAAAATATTGCCCATGACTTGACGTAACTCATGGTTTTCCAGGAGCCCTCAGCCTCCTGCTTTGAAACAATCATGAACATAAATCTTAGTAGTAGGAGGAGTAACATTAATTACTGGCAAAGCAGAAACAGGATGCCATTCTCGAGTGGTTAGTTGTCTCTCTTTAGTATTACAGGATAAGTACCAAGTTAGCAGAGCTCTTAGGGACAAGTGCTGGTACCCACCCACCCTCACCTCAGGGGGGTCCTCAGTAGCTCCCAGATAGCTATGCGCTGAGGAGTTCTGCTCTGCAGGACTCTGGGTTGGTAGGGGAAGGACACTTGGGAGGCCTGGCTCTCTCCCAGGACTGCAGAGAAACTGCCGCAAACAAGTTAAGTTTCATTTCCCGAAGTTGTTTTCAAGTTAGTTTTTAACCAGATTCCTGCATGAGATGGATTTGAAGGAAACACTTCGATAGAAAAATAGCCTCTGCAGCGTATCGAATATAAAACTTAAGAACATTTAAGTTACTGAAGACAGAATTTTGCATTATTTCATGTGACCCCTGGTTGCTTTACATTCTTTTATGCTCAAATTCCTGAACTTCATTACATTGTTTCTCCAATTCTTCTTTCCCACTCCCTGCACAACCAGGAACACACTCATCACCTGAAGTACACTTAAAAAGTTAGCCTCAGCCCTGGCTGGTGTGACTCAGTGATTAGAACATTAGAACATAGAAGGATTATGGGCTCAATTCTGGGTCAAAGACACATACCCGGGTTGCAGGTTCAATCCCTATCCCTGCTAGGGCTCATTCAGGAGGCAACCAATCCACGTCTGTCTGTTGGTCTCTCTTTCTCCCTCTCTCTTTTTCTCCCTCCCCCCCCCCCTTCCACTCTCTCTAAAAATCAATGGAAGAATATCTTCCTGTGAGAATTAACAATTAAATATATTGATGTGTATTTTGTCCACTCATATTTACAATCAATTTCAGTATTTTTAGAAGTATAAACACATGTGTTTATATAAAAAGTACAGCTGGAGTTTTTTTTTTTAAAAAAAAACCTGTCCCTTCATAAGCATAAAATAAAGTTTGAATCAACAACTTACCAGGATTTTCCTGAAAACTTCCTTTTTATATAAGAAACAGTTGCTTTCAACCTTTGTTTTCTTATTCCTCTTCTGATGACTAGGAGACATATAATTGTGAGGATCTTTTAAAAACAACAACAACAACGAAATTAAGCCCAAGATGTGACGTTTTCTGGTCTCCCAGTGCTGTGCCTCTTTCTGAGGGCATGACAGTTGCAGGGCGGGAGCAGAATAAGGAAGGGAGCAAAAGAGGAAACAGGACTGCCGGCGGCAGTTTCAGTTTTGCTTGAGAACGTATTTGTTTGGGTTTTGAAGGATATTAAATATTTTAAAATGACATGGCAAAAATTCTCAATAAATTGGAACAATTGCTTAGAAACTATTCACCAGACAGAATTTTAAGTCATAAGAATAAGTAACAGGCTCAGTGGGGGTGGTGGGTGGGGGAAGCTGCAGAAAAAAGAAAACAGAAATACCAAGAGAAAATTCAAATCTCAGTATAATCTGAGTATCTGTTATGGGCTGAATTGTGTTCCTCAAAACTCATATTGAAGTCCTAATCCTTTGTACCTCAGCATATGATTGTATTTGGAGATAGGGTCTTTAATTTAGGTAAAGTGAGCTTATTAGGTTGGATCCTAATCCAATATTGAAACAGGAATGTTAGGGGAAAGTTAGGACAGGTTTAGGAAATTTTAGAAATTTTGGAAATTAGGGGGACCATGAAGGAAGCACAGAGCTGCAGAGCAGCAGATGGTATACTTCCATAGAATGGGAGAGCTGGGAACAGCAAAAGGTCTGTATTTACAAAATAAAGAGAAGGAGCCCTTTCATCCAGAAGGAGAAGAAGAAAGCCCAAAGGTAATCGGAAAACAATAAGGACTGGGGGTGGGGTGGGGAACACCTCACACGTCCCAGGTGAGGTTCGACCTATGAACCCAGGAGTTACTATAGTAACCAGTCTAAGGGAATAGTGACCAATATTTAAAAAAAAGAAGTGGCTCTCACCCAGACTCCACTTAACGTCATCTGGGGAATTTTCAAAGAAGCACATGCATAGGACCTCTAGTAGACAGGCATATATCTCTAGGAAAAGGACCAAGCATCACTGATTTATTTATTTATGTTTTAATCCTCACTGGAGAACATTCTTTCCATTGATTTTTAGAGAGTGGAAGAGAGGGAGGGAAGCTGATGGCATGGGAGGAGAGAGAGAGAGAGATAAACAGAGAAACATCCATATAAGAGGGGACATCAAGGCACCAGGATCTGCAGCCTTCATAAGCCATAGGGAAGAGGAACTCAGCAGGACTCTTCCCCCCTCCCTATTTGGGAGTCTATTCTGTGGGACCCTTTCCCTCTCCCCATGTGGGAGTCTGTACTTGTTCTTCAATAAATCTCCACTTTTGCTATACCACTTTCTGTCCGTAGATTCATTCTTCAATTCTGACGGACAAAGAATCCAGGTTCCAGTCCAAAAATTCCGTTATCAATATGATTGGTGTCCTTGTAAGAAGAGATTAGGACACACAGGCAGAAAGACCAGGTGAGGACACAGGAGTGATATCTAATCTGTAAGCCAAGGAGAGAGACTTCCGAAGAAACAACCCTGCCTCACCTTCATCTCAGACTTCTGGCCTCTAGATATGTGAGGAAATAGTACATTTCTGATTTTTAACCCACCTAGTCTGTGGCTCATTAGCCCTAGCATACTAATATAGTGCCCCTAAAGTCTTCTGTGTGTGCTGAATCACCATTTATTTCATTATCTTTTGAAAAGTAAAAAATTATTTTTTCCATCCTATCTAATAAAAGAGAAACATGGTAATTAGCATACGACCGCTACCCTTCACATTGGCTAATCAGGGCAATATGCAAGTTAACTGCCAGCCAAAATGGCGGCCGGCAGCCAGGCAGCTGGAAGCGAACATGAGGCTTGCTTGCTTCAGTGATGGAGGACTCCAACATTCCCCTCCTGCCTTGCGGCCTCTGAGCTTGCAGTTTGATACATTGTAACAAATATAGAAGCTAAACAAAACCCCAGAAACCAGCTTTCAGCCAGCCGGGACTCAGAGCTGGAGTTATACATTGTTTCGATAATAGAACCCAAATAAACCAGATACCTGCTTTCAGCAGCAGAGGCCTCAGAGCTGGAGCCAGAGCTAAAGCTGGCCCAGAATAAAAAAAAAAAAGAAAAAAGGAGCAGTTGGGAGCTTCAGTCACCCACCAGCCTGAAAACAGCCCTCAGCCCCTTACCCAGACTGGCCAGGCACCCCAGTGGGGACCCCTACCCTGAAGGGTGTGTGACCAGCTGCAAACAGCCATCATCCCCTCACCCAGGCTGGCCAGGCACCCCAGTGGGGACCCCCACCCTGATCCAGGACACCCTTCAGGGCAAACCAGCCGGCCCCCACCCATGCACCAGGCCTCTATTCTATATAGTAAAAGGGTAATATGCCTCCTAGCACCAGGATCAGCGGAGCCGCAAGGCCTCCCGGCACCGGGATTAGCATGACAGGGGGCAGCGCCCAAACCCCTGATCGCCCTGCAGCTCTGTGTGTGACAGGGGGCGGGGCCACAACCTCCCTATCCGCCCTGCTCTGTTCGTGACACGAGAAGGCCCCCCAACCCCCTGATCAGCCCTGCTCTGTGCCTGATAGGGAGGAGCTCCCCAACCCCCTGATCGCCCTGCGGCTCTGTGTGTGACAGGCTGCGGCGCCCCAACCCCCTGATCGGCCCTGCTCTGTGTGTGACAGGGTGTGGCACCCCAACCCGCCCACCCTACGGGCCCTGCTGTGTGTGTGACGGGGTAGAGCCATAACCTCCCATCGGCCCTGCCCTGAGTGTGACAGTGGTGGTGCCCCAACCCCCTGATCGGCCCTGCTCTGTGGGTGATAGAGGGCGGCGCCCCAACTCCCCTATCGGCCCTGCTCTGTGCGTGACGGGGGAGCTCCCCAACCCCCTGATGGGCCCTGCTCTGTGCGTGACAGGGTATGGAGCCCCAACCCCCCTGATGGACCCTGCTCTGTGCATGACAGGGGGCAGCGCTCCAACCCTCTGATTGGTCCTGCTCTGTGCTTGACAGGGTGGCGCCGCAACCTCCCCATCGACCTTGCCTTGAGTGTGACAGGGCGCGGTGCCCCAACTCCCCAATCGGCCCTACCCTGAGCGTGACTGAGGTTGGCATCACAACCTCCCTATCCGCCCTGCTCTGTGCATGACAGGGGCGGCGCCCCAACTCCCCAGTCAGCCCTACTCTGAGCCCGACCAGGGGCTGCACCTAGGGATTGGGCCTGCCCTCTGCCACCCTGGAGCAGGCCTAAGCCAGCAGGTCGTTATCTCCCGAGGGGTCCCAGACTGCGAGAGGGCACAGGACGGCTGAGGGACCCCCCTCCGCCCCGAGTGCACAAATTTTTGTGCACCGGGCCTCTAGTTATGAATATAAGAGTTCATTCAAACTTAAGATATACAGAATATACAAAGAAGGGGGAAGAAAACTAGAGTATCCAAGCACAATCTCCATTTTCCATTATTTAGTTTCTTTCATTTTTTCTATACATACCTTTACAAATATATAAATTTAATATTTAGAAACTTTAACAGATCCTGAAGCTTACCATATAACTTCAAATAGGCAATGTATACTGCCCAGGAATCTACAGTTCTTTATTAAGTTTTGTCTCCCTCTCTGAATAAGTATATTCATAATTCTTTGCTTCCCACCCCTCTAACATTTTGACCACCATCACTCTCACCTGATGACATTTCTTTCTACCTAAAGGACAAAATTGAAACCCTCAAATGGGCTTTCTCACATGCTCCATTCTCCAGGTCTTCAAACTCACCTGCACCCCTACATTCCACTCCTAATTTGTCCCTAATAAGAAGTGACTCTCGCCCTGGCTGGTATTTCTCAGTGGTTAGAGCGTCAGCCAGGCACCAAAGGGCAGGTACCTGGTTGCAAGTTCACTCCCCGCTTTTGGTTGGGCACCTGCAGTAGGCAAGGAGTTGATGTGTCTCTCTTACATCCATGTTTCTCTCTCTCCCTCCCGTCTTCCCTCTCTTCCACTCTCTCTCTCTGAAAACAATGTGAAAAAATATATATCCTCAGGTGAGATTTTTTAAAAAAAAGAAAGAAAAAGAAGTGGCTCTCAACCCAGACTCCACTTATCATCTGGGGAATTTTCAAAGAAGCACATGCATAGGACCTCTAGTAGACAGGCATATATCTCTAGGAAAAGGACCAAGCATCAGTGATTTATTTATTTATGTTTTAATCCTCACCAGAGAACATTCTTTCCATTGATTTTTAGAGTGGAAGAGAGGGTGGGAAGCAGGTGGGGGTGGGGGTGGGGGGGTGGGAGAGAGAGAGAGAGAGAGAGAGAGAGAGAGAGAGAGAGAGAGAGAGAAAGAGAGAGAGAAACATCCATGTAAGAGAGGCACATTGATTGGTTACCTCCTGCACGTGCTTTGACAGGGCCAGGGATGGAAGGAAACTGCAACACAAGTACATGCCCTTCACCAGGAATCTAACCCCTGACGCTTCAGTCCTGAGGCTTGCACTCTAACCACTGAGCTACACCAGCCAGGGCAAGCATCATTAATTTTTAAAATATCTCTAAGCATTGCCAATGTATAACCAGGGCAAGAACATTTGGAATAAAATAAATGAACTCTCTTCCTCTTCTCCTTTCTTACCTTCCTTTTCCTTTTCTTCCATTTTTCAAACAACTCAGTCCTAAAAACCACTATATGGTAGGTATCTGGTGGAAGGGAGGGGGAGTCTAAGTGGCCCAGAACAGGGCCCACGATGGTGGCTCTTCAGAGGGGTGGTCTCAGGTGGGGAGTCAGAAGCTGGACAGTGTGAAAATAGTATCCACCTTGCAGGGGTGACCAGTGTGGAGAATCAGAGCCTGAGGAGGTTAGGAGGGGGAAACCTGGTATGGGGTGTCAGAGCTCAACACCATGTGCAAGGTGTCTGTTCCACTTCTATGGGAATGTATGCACAGGTGACCCAGTGCGCCTCATTTGGATATACCAATACAGACGTCAAAGGGTACTTTATTATTTAGGCTGAGTTTAAACCAAAACTAAGAAGAGAGGAGACACAGGAGACAAACAGAGTGTAAGAATCACACAGGTTTATTTACCAGAGAGCTGGTGGGTTTCAGTCCTTGGCAGGCCACCCAGAGACACTCGCTGACAGACACACGGAGGTCATCAGATACACAGCTGCAGGTGCTCAGTCTCTTGACATGAAGAGAGGCCTCTAACAATCTGGGCTCAGGGCAGAGCAGGAGTGGCATAAGTTCCAGGGGTAAGGACGACGTCTCGTCTGTGGAGGGCAGACAGGTGTCTGGCTGCTGGTGTGAGGTCCTTCTTTTATACCCGATGGATGGGCTTCAGTGTCTCATATCAGTGTGCTCCGGTGGTGCGTTCTGGACTTATCGGGATACACATGCAGGGGGTTACAAGGTACTTATCAGGAGTGTTCACACAGGGAGCTACAAAGTACTTATCAGGGTCACACACACAAGTTAAGTTTCACTTCTAAGTAAAGTTAAAATTCACTCTAATACAAAATGGAGCTTGCTTATGCTAACCTACACTAATACAAAATGGAGTTTGCTTATGCTAACTTATACTAACTAAACTTATTACTATAACAGTGTCTACATGGAGGGCTGGCCTGGTGTGGGATATCAGAGTCCAGGCAGAATAAGAAGGTGTCCCTCTGGGAGAGTAGTCTGAAATGAAGAGTGTCAATACAAAAATTGTACTGGACAAAGTTAAAGAGGCCAGGAAAACTTTATTCAAGACAATGGCAATAGCAGGGGAGGGAGACTGAACTCAACTGAAGAAAGCAAAAGGTATGAAGGTTTTTAAGCTATGGGGTGAGCTAATGGAAAAATACCGAACTACAGGGGAAAGTTTGGTCAATGGGCTGTGTGGAGCACATTGAGTAACTACTGAGTTTGCAAATGTTTTTCTCTGTGTGTAGGCCCTCTGGGTTTGCTAGTTGGCACCCATCTAAGTTAGGCTTCCACTTTCCCACAGAGACTGGGAGGCAGGGGTGCTATCTTTTTTTGATGTCTACATTTCAAAGACATGGTTCCCTGGTGCTTGAGAAAGACAATCCTGAGTTGTAAAACTGGCAAGAGGCTGGGAGAATATTTACATACATTTTAAAGAGGCAGAGAAAGAATTTGCAATTACAGATTTTCTAAAGAAACGGGAGGCATTTGGGAGACACTGCAACCATGCCTATGGCTAGGAAGAAGACTGTACAAAGTTTAGTCAAGATGAGGGGATCAGTAAGGCCATCAGAGCTGGAGGAGGAGAGGGTGGCATCTGCATCCGGCAGGGAATGGCAGCATTGAGGTGGGAGACTGATTACATAGGAATTAATCAAGTAAGGAATTATATTTAAAACTGATTTTTTTTTTTTGTAATCCTCACCTGAGGATATTTTTCCATTGATTTTTTAGAGAGAGGGAAAGACAGAGAGAAATATGGATGTGAGAGAAACACATCGATTGGTTGTGTGCCCCAACCAGGGCCCGAGCCAGGAAGGAGCCTGCAACCAAGGTCCTGCCCTTGACCAGAATTGATCTCGGGACACTTCAGCCCACAGGCCAATGCTCTCTCCACTGAGCCAAACCAGGTAGGGCTAAAGCTGATTTCTTTATTAGAGAAGTGGGTTATAAATATGGAAAGAGAGTAACTTATGGTATGCTACTACAATTGGAGATATCAGTGTGAACTCATGGTTTTCAAAGTAGGTAACTTCCAGATAAAAGGCTAAGAAGCTACATGTCCAACCCTCAGGGTAATGACTTCAAGTAGTAACACCCGGCTTCCTCTCCCTAGCAATGACTAGCCTTAGGTGGAAACACTTTAACACCGTAACCAAATGTCTGTGAAGCGTTTTCCCATGCCTCATCTCATTTGATCCTCATAGAAGTCCTGGAGTAGGTAGATAGGAGACTTGGTGGAATCCTATTTTCTTTTCATTAGCCAGAAAACAGAGATTTAGAAAGCTTAGGAACTTGACCCACCTGAAAAGAAGTAAGAAATGGTGGACCTTGATAATGACTTCAGGTTTTCTCACTGCACACAATGCTACAGTTAAATATTTTACCCTGTGTTCTCCCAGCGTGATCTACAATAATAATGTACTTCGTGTTGATATTTACTGCTGTGTTGCTGACAATTACCTGAAAGAGAAGTTGGGGTGCTTCACTGGACTGGTAAAAGTTTAGCTACATCAGAAGCAGGTCTAATTAAACAAGTTTGTTCTATATCTATAAAAGGCTAAGTTGACTCGCCCATGCACGATACATATAAAGCTCTCACTGGCACCAATCGCACATGTGTGTTTCGATCTGTCATTGTCGATCTTGAATTTGGTTGTTTTTGTTGACATTCTGAAGCTGAAAGAAAGTGGTGGCATTGCACGGAAGTAACAGTAGCAATTAAATATGATCGTAATAGTGATCCAGGTAGATATAATTATCTTCATGTAAGTGAAGTTGCCGTCATATTCAGAAACAAAGATGGGGACCTCCTTTTGAAAGGGACTTGCTCATTCACTGTAAACCAGATCCCAATAATCTGAATGCCACTAAAATGAAACAAATCAGTATCCTGTTTCCTACATTAGGTGTAATGACGTATCCTATTCTTTTCCCACATGGTGAAAAAGGCTTGGAACAGATATTGCATTAATACTCAGAGATGACAGTGTAATCGACAATACTAGATTCAAAGGATAATGCCAAAAAGGAAAATTTTCCCATTGAATTTCTTAAAAGGATTACTCCTTCGGAAATGCCATGTCATAAATTAGAATTGAAGGTGTTATAATGTATATCAGCAAACTTAACAGAAGATGCCTTAGTGAGCCAATTTGGAATCTTTTATTAAGCTAGCGGGCTCAGAGGAATATTGCTTCTCAAATTCTGAGCAAACTATGGAGGAAGTTTTACCTCTTTATATCTTTCCAGCCCTTTTTCTCCCAAATAAGTTTTTTTCTGGACCTTCTGCAGACTTTACAAAGAGCTCTGTGTAAGTTATTTTTGCAGGCAGCTTGTAACCTTGAGCACATAACTAACAAACACCTGGCATGAGAATATGGGAGTATTATCAGTATCAGTCCCTCACGTTAGATGGCTAGCCTGCAAGGTCAGATAGCTAAGTTTATCTTCTCTTTTATTCAAGCAAGCTAAAAAGCAAAGTTATTTTACAGAATAAAGGACCATCTAAAATAACAGAGTTGAGCCCTAGCTGGTTTGGCTCAGTGAGTAGAGTATCAGCCTGCAGATTGAAGGATCCCGGGTTTGATTCCAGCCAAGGGCACATGCCTGGGTTGTGGGCTTGATCCCCAGAAGGGGGCAAGCAGAAGGCAGCTGATCAATGACTCTTTCATCATTGATGTTTCTATCTCTCTCTTCCTCTCCCTTATTCTCTAAAATCAATAAAAATATGTTGTTTAAAATAACAGAGTTGACTTACAGAACAAGGGACTATCTAAAAATAGCAGAGAATTTCAAACAGCAGTTTCAAACAGCAGTTTAGCAAAGTAGGGATTATTATGCTTCAAAAGTAGGTGCAATCATCATGCTACTGAGAAATCTTAATAGTAAATGGGGTCTTTGTAATACTACTAGATTTATTATTAAAAGATTGTGACCTAACATAATCGAAGCTGAAGTATTAACAGGATCTGCGGAGGAGAGATTGTTCTGATTTCAAGAATTGAGCCCTAACCAGTTTGGCTCAGTGGATAGAGTGTCTGCCTGCAGACTCAAGGGTCCCAGGTTCAATTCCAGTCAAGGACATGTACCTTGGTTGTGGGAACATCCCCAGTAGGGGGTGTGTGCAGGAGGCAGCTTGTCGATGTTTCTCTCTCATCGATGTTTCTAACTCTCTATCCCTCTCCCTTCCTCTCTGTAAAAAATCAGTAAAATATATCTTTTTTAAAAAAGAATTGATTTGTTCCCATCTGACACTGGCCTCAGTGTTAGAATAAGTTTAATCAATTTATCAGTCATTGTTTTTATCAATGTTTTTATATCATGTTTTTGTTGTTTTATATCATATTTTTGTTGTTTTATATCATATCTTTGTTGTTATATCATGTTATTATTGTTATGTTGTTATTGTTTATTAGTCAATTTATATATTATTTTCTTATGTATTTTACTAATTTTCTTTCATCTCTGACACTTGTATTATAAAGAAAGGGCAAATAGTGATATTAAATATTTCTTCTAATTCATTTCCTTTCAGTGTGCACTGGGCCACTAGTAGAAATAGAGATCTAATTGTGTTCCTAGGAATAAAATGCATAGGCAGTCAAAAACCATGGTAAGTATGACAAGTATAACCAAACTTACATAATTAAAAAGATCAAGAGCTGGAGAGCCGATGTCAGTCACACCTTAGAAAATTATGTTCCCTCAGCTATTTTGGAGATCTAACTCTATTTAGAGATCTAGAGCCCTTTCTCTTGATGAAGGCCCTGCAATATCATAGCAGGTAAATATGATATGGTTCACATAATATCTTTATTCATATCATCGGTATGGTTCCTATAAAAGTAGATGAGTCAAGCATACAGGGGTGGACTACCATAAACTTAACTAAGTGGTAGTCCCAACTGTAGCTGCTCTGCCGGATACAGTATCTTGACTGCAACTGACCAACACAACCTCTGGGACTTGATATGCAGCTACTGGTTAGTGTATTCCTTTTGATCTCTATCACTAACAATAATAAAAACAGTTTGCTTTTTATAGTGGGAGGAGAGCATTACAGATGTATTTGCTCCAGGGCTACAGTAAGTCTTTTAATGTAGTCTGCAAGGACCTGGATCATGTTTATATGCCACAGAACATCATACTTGTCCACTGTGTTGGATGACATCATGCTAATTGGACTTAGTGTACAGGAAATGGCAAGCACTCTGAATTCCTTAGTAAGACAAACACACCAGAGAGTAGAAGATACACCACACCAATTCAGGGGTCTGTCACATCAGTGACATTTTTAGGGATCTCATGTCCTATGGAGTCTAGAGGAAGAAGTAGCTCTGCAGAAGATCCAATCTGTGGTGCATGCTGTTCTGCTATTCAAGCCATATGGCCCGGCAGATCCCAGGTATTCATCATGGAGTCCCTAGAAAGGCATGAGATGAGAGACACATGGCAGATTCCCCAAGATTCTGGAGCGATGATAGGATTTTTGTGGCAAACAACTACTTGATGTTAGAAAAGAGCATTAGAAGACACTGACTGCGTCACCATGGGTATCAAGTGATTATGTGACTAGAGTTTCACATTGACATCTATACACTATCAGATTTGTGAATCATAAAGTCAAGTCGGTGAGACAGGTGGAATGCTGCATTCAGATCATAGCTGAGCAAGTCCAGAGGTCACAAGCAATTACAGAAAGAGGTGACTCAGAATGCCACATCATTTGTCTCATATACAGTCCTTATGGCATTATGGTGATTCCTCATGGCTAACAGAACAGGTAGAAAATAAGGTTTGGTTCACAGATGGGTCAACTCAATATATTGATGCTAACCAAAAATGGACTATTGCCCATCACAGCCACACTCAAAAGTAACCTTGATAAAAAAAAATAGTGAAGGGAAATCTTTCCAGTGAACAGAGTTATAAGCAGTGCAGTTGGTCATTCATTTGTATGAAGGGGGAAATTACCTAAAGTATGGATATATGTGGACCCCTAAGTAGTGACAAATGGCTAAGCTGGCTGCTCAGGGGCCTAGAAAAAGCAAAATGGAATCTTGGAAACAAGGGAGTTTGAGGAAGAGGAATATGGAAAGATCTTTGGGAGTTACTGTAAACTCTATAGACCTTTTTACCTTATGTTGTGCCCACCAGAGAACATCTACTGAAGAGAAGGCACTGAACAACCAACCTGTCTACCAAACGGGTAAATCAGCATGTAGCTGTCAACCACTCTGTTCTCAGCCACCTTAGTGCTTGCACAATAGGCACTTGGATGGAGTAGCCGTATGATAGGTTTGGAGGCTATTCATGTACCCAGTAGTATAGAATTCCTCTCACAAAGCAGGATCTAGCTCCTGCTCCACCTACCCATAGCATAGACTAATGCTGAGCCCTCAGTATGACACCATCTTTCAGGGATACTAGCAGGCACTTAGTGGTAGGTTTCCTATATCAGACCCCTTCCACCCGGGACTAATTTCTCTTTACTGGAGGTGACAGCCACTCTGCATATGTGTTTGTCTTCCTACCTGGAGTGCCTCTGGAGTGAATTGCATCTGAGTGGTTATGGAATCAGTGATTTCCTGTCATGGGATTCCACACAAAAATGCATCAGACTCAAGAGATCCATTTTAAGGCAAAGAAGATTTATTGTTCTGGAAAGATCTGAAAAGTCCTCAAAAATATACCGGTCTTGTTATCTTGGCTAAAAGTTGTTTAATCTCTCTTTGTCTCAGTTTCATAAGGTGAGAGTGACAGGGATCTTGTTAACAGCATATTAAGATGAGAATATGTGTGAAAAAGCCCTTTAGATACCATCAGGTATAATGTTAGGAATGAATTCTGGATGTGGAGCTGTGGTTTGTAGGTATAGGTTGTGAGAGAAGAGGTGTTACATGTTATAGGATTTCCCATCTGTTAGGGCAGTGATGGTGAACCTTTTGAGCTTGGTGTGTCAGCATTTTGAAAAACCCTAACTTAACTCTGGTGCCATGCCACATATAGAAATTTTTTGATATTTGCAACCATAGTAAAACAAAGATTTATATTTTTGGTATTTATTTTATATATTTAGATGCCATTTAACAAAGAAAAATCAACCAAAAAAATGAGTTCGCGTGTTAGAGGTTCGCCATCACTGTGTTAGGGGAAAGAATGTGCTTGCAGCAGCTCCTATATCCTGAGACCCTGGGGTTTGGTTTCTTCCAGTGTTTGGGAGCAGATGCCAGATGGAGGTAGCTTATTGCTTTCATTTCTCAGGCAACTTCCATGTATAGTTATCTGTGCCGAGCCAGCTCAGCCAAGGGTTCACAAGCCTGAGTGAAGGCGGCCAATGGATGAAGAAATGACAGACAAAGAGAATAAGCTGGGTGTAGGTGGATCTTACGGTGCCTGGCTGAAGCCACAGAGAGAGATCCAGAGGCAAGCTGAGCCTTTATTTATAGCCAGAGGTAAACAAGGTAGTGGTCACCATAGTTACAATGTTCTTGTGAGTTTCACCTGTTTTGGCAGCACTTGCTACATCTCCCTCAGCCCATTAGCTTTCCAGATAAGATCTAGGGAGTGTCATAAGGCCAAGCCTAATTATGCTAAGAGGACTGTGCACTTTAAGCTGTGACTTGTTTGTGGCTTTGCCAACAGGTCAGTCCGAGGCTTAACCCTATAGCCGCGCCCTACAGTTATCATTCCAAGTGGGCGTGCCCCTTTGGTTTACCCTGAACACCAGGACTCTCCAGTTTCCTTCAAAAGAACTATCTTGGAAGCTGTCTCTTTCTGTTATAAATGTAAACTTTCCTAGAGATTCGAGCATTTTGGAGCTTGAAATTGATTGGCTAAGTCATGTGCTCCAGAGAATCAGTTCATAGATAAAGTTCTGTCTCACTCAGGGTGCATAGCATGTGGGACTCCTAGGAGATCTGAGGTATTTCTTCCAAAGAACAGAGTATGTGAGCACCAGACAGAGGCTTCTGAGTGACCATATTTCTCAGTTTACCAGCTCTTTAAATATTCATACATGGCATCATTTTCCCCAAATTATCCTTGAACATACTGAGCAGAAAAGTGTTTGTTTAGGCATGTATTAAACTTTTCATGTGAGCTTCTGTGCATGTTTTATTCAAATGGCAGAGGACAACTATGCAGAAACAAATAACTAAAACCAAAAATTATCTGCCATATATGTATTTCTTATATTATCCCAGTCATGATCTGTGGAGAAAAGAGGATTCATTGTCCCCATTTTCCCTAGGGCTCAGTCTTTCTGTGTGTGTCTCTGTCTCTTCACATGGGCTTCTTTTTAAAAGGACAGCAGTCATATTGGATTAGAGGCCCACCCTACTCCAGTATGACCTTATCTCAACCAAATACATCTGCATTGACTGTGTTTCCCAATAAGGTCACATTTCTTTCTCTCTCTCTTTTTTTGTTTTGTTAATCTTTACCTAAGGATATTTTTTCCATTGAGTTTTTAGAGAGTGGGAGGCAGGGAGAAACAGGGAGGGTGAAGGGAGAGGGGGAGGGAAGGATAGAGAGAATCATCAATTGGTTGCCTCCCTCATGCACCCCAACAAGGGCCAGGGATCGAACCTGCAACCCAGACACCTGTGCTTGACCAGGAATCGAACCTAGGACCCTTCGGTGTGCAGGCCAACACTCTAAGCACTAAGCAATCCTGACCAGGGCCAAGGTCACATTTCCAAGTAGTATGCATCGCTAGTGGTTAGGACTTCAACATATGATTTTTTTTTTTGGGGGGGGGGTTATAATTCAACCCATAATACAATTATTTTACTGACATTATAAAGATAGAGGAATACCACAAACAACTCTTAAGCTCACAAATTTGGAATCTTTTGTGAAGGAGACCACTTTTTTATAAGACGTAAACTGTTAAAACTTACAAAAGGAGAAATAGATATTCTGAATAGGTTTATATTTGTAATATATTACTTTAATAATTAATAACTTTCCAATAAAGAAAGCGCAAGTTCTCGATGGTTTCACTGGTGATTTCTACCAGACATTTAAAAAGAAACAAGACTAGTTATATACAGTCTCTAGTACAGCAGTTCTTAATCTGTGGGTGTCGACCCCTTTGGTGGTCGAATGACCCTTTCACAGGGGTCGCCTAAGACCATCCTGCATATCAGATATTTACATTACGATTCATAACAGTAGCAACATTACAGTTATGAAGTAGCAACAAAAATAATTTTATGGTTGGGTCACAACATGAGGAACTGTATTTAAAGGGCCAGAAGGTTGAGAACCACTGCTCTAGTAGAAAATAGATGCCAAGGGGATGCACTCTAATGTGGTGGCTGACCAGCAGCCCCTGAGTGATAGATGAACAGATTACACTGACACAGTTTCATTGTGGGGGAGAAGGCTAAGGGACAGCCTGGCTGATAGCAGCCAGGCAGCCTCAATTGCCTGCCTGGTTAGGCTCTTATTGGAATTTTTATCTTTAGATACAATCAGTAGGGTGAGTAATCTTGGGAGAACATGTGTTTACATTGTCCTCTAGGCAAGGGCATCTAGGGATTAAGCATAAGGATTCCAGTAAACACCCTAGGGTCTGCACATGCACAGACTTGTTTGGAAAGGTCAAGGAATAATTAGGGGTACCACCTTCGACAGTCCCCTAAGTCTTCCCTAAGTGAGAATTCTGATAAACAGAGCAGGCAGCCTTCCACACACTTCCCTTTTCTCAGAATGTCCTTACAAACTTTCCAACCAAGTCTTTTGTGCTCCCCATCATCCTAATTTATTCTATGAGACTAGCATTACCCTATTACCAAAACCAGACAAAAACATCATAAGAAAGGAAAACTCAGACCAACATCTTTCAATAACATAAATGCAAAATTCCTCAAAAAGACAAATGGAATCCAACAGTGTTTGAAAAGAACAATACATCACAAACAGGGATTTATTTCAAAGGTTGTTCCAACATTTGAAATTTAATGTAACCCACCACATCAGTGGGCTAGAGAAGAAGAATCATATGATCTTATCAATGGATACAGTAAAAACATATGGCAAAATTCAACACTCATTCATAATTAAAACTCTCAGTATACTAGGAGTAGAGGAGAAATTTTTCTGCTTGATGAACATCTACAAAAAACCTCTATAGTTAGGTGAGAAACTGGATGCTTTTTTCCTAAGATCAAGAACAAGGCTTTCCATAAACATAAAATTAACTAAACTAATACCTTTTGTATAAAATAATTGTAGATTGTGTTGCACTTTATTGAATTTTGGGGAAAAAAACAAACACACAACCAAATCTAAGTGATAAAGTAGCAATTGAGCAACTTCAAAGTGAGAATTGATTTATTGACTTAAAAGAGTATCTACCACTGAGCTAGGAATATATCCCAAGAAACTAGAAATACCAAGCAGAAAGAATATATGCACCCCTGTGTTCATAGCAGCACAATTACAATAGCTAACATTTGGAAACAGCCTAAGTGCCCATCAGCAGATGAATGGGTTAAAAAACTATGGAACATCTACACAATGGAATACTATGCTGCTGTAAAAAAGAAAGAACTCTTAATCATTAGGAACATCATGAATGGACCTGGAGAGCATTATGCTAAGCAAAATAAGCCAGTCAGAGAAAGATAAGTATCACATGATCTCACTCATTTGTGGAATATAATGAACAGCATAGACTGATGAACAAAAACAGATCCAGAGACACAGAAACATCAAACAGACCGTCAAACCTCAGAGGAAAGGTAGGGGAGAATGGGAGGGGGGGTGTAATAGATCAACCAAATGACTTGTATGCATGCATATTAGCATAACCAATGGTCACAGACAGTAGGGTGGTGAGGGCATGTGCTGAGGGGTAGGAGTTGCCGGGTAGAGGTCATTGGGGGGGTCGGGGGGGGGGGGAAGGAGACATATGTAATACTTTCAACAATAAAGAATTTAAATTAAAAAAAGAAACTACCATACATTTTAGAGATGATTAGCCACACTTAGTTACACATAAGAAAGATAGCGTTTCTACCTTGTTTTCCATTTATATGCTCAAAGATGATTGGAAGGTCAAGATAGAATACATCTAAGTGATTAGAATTTAAAGTAGCAATGTAGATTTCTTCTTTTTCACAAAAGAACATTATATATTAATTTGGATCAAATTAACTTGCTTCCTTTGAAATCTTGTGTTCATCTTGAAAAGTAAATTGAAATAAAAAATAGACACAAGGCTTTCATCCATATCAAATTTTGGTTGAGAATTTCTAAGAAATGTCAATATGATTTTAGAAGGAATAAAGAGACTTTCAAATAAGATGTTCTTCCCCTGAAAGAGGAAAGAATTCCTTTTAAAAATATTTCTTCACCACTGGATATATCACCAATTTGGAAGTGCCAATCTCATCTGTACAGGTGAGGAGTGGGACTGGAGAAGGAAGCCGATTTTGAGAAGTGCAGTGGGGCAGGAACCCAGGCAAGGTGTGACAGATGTTGATTGTATGATTTCTTATCCTTTTGGTTCATTTTATCCCCCACCATTCAACTAAATGTAAAACATAGACAACAGTTTTAGCACAAAAGATAGATTTATGAAATAATACATAACAATTTTGTAACTATCCAGCAATATCTTTAGGGCATGAGTATTTCTTGTTACTTTGAAAAATAGGTATAAGCAGGGAGTAATTTTCAACTTACTGATATTTGCTGAAGTCATTTAGTTACTACTTTTTATCTATCATAATTTGTTTTCTAATCTTGCCATTAGCTCACATGTTAAAATGCCATGTAATCGGTTGTTTTTCTTGGCCATTGAAATGTGTGAATTATATGTTTATTTTCTCATTTAAGAGAAAAACAGCAAGGCAAAGATGTCCTCTCTCATCACTCCTACTCAACATTGAATAGAAGTCCTAGCTAGGGTATCTAGACAAAAGAGTAAATTAATGGTATACAGATGGAGAAAAAAGAAATATAACTATTAAGACTATTAAAACTTTTAAGACTATTACTATAAGGCAGACAAGAGATAATGGTGACCTGAATCAATATGGTGATAGAGATGGAGAGAAGATGGATTTAAGAGGTAGGAATTAGAAGCAACAGAGCATGGAGATGGAGTAAATGTACATGGTGAAAGAGAGAGAAGCACAAGAATGATTGTTAGAATTTTAGTTTGCATAACTAGATTGGTGATGGGGCCATTTATAGAACTAAAAGAGGGGACTAAAAGAGTAAATTTAGAAGGAAAAGTCATAAATTAAGTTTTGGTTAAATAGAGATGGGGATCTGTTAGAGACCTCCAAAAAGTGAAGAAATTATCTATCTATCTATCTATCTATCTATCTATCTATCTATCTATCTATCTATCTACCTACCTACCTATCTATCTATCATCTATCTATCGTCAATCTATCTATCTGGACATGTGTTCCTGGAACTCAGGGGAAAGCATTGGGCTAGAAGTTAGGGTTGTGAATCATTTGTGTATAGGTCAGCCGTGGGCAAACTATGGCCCGCGGGCCGGATCCGGCCCGTTTGAAATGAATAAAACTAAAAAAAAAAAAAAGACCGTACCCTTTTATGTAATGATGTTTACTTTGAATTTATATTAGTTCACACAAACACTCCATCCATGCTTTTGTTCCGGCCCTCCGGTCCAGTTTAAGAACCCATTGTGGACCCTTGAGTCAAAAAGTTTGCCCACCCCTGGTATAGGTGGTAATTGAAATCATAGCTACTAAGAAATTACCAAGGACGAGATTAAGGAATGAGAAGAGGGCCAAAATCTGAGCAATGATATTTAATAGCAAAGAAGAGTAGGAAGCGCAGGAAAAGAAATAGAGGCGTGGCTAGAGAAGAGGGGAAGGGCAGGAGTAGTGAGTATTTCAGGAAGGAGGCATAGGTCAAGAGCGTGGATGACTGCTGAGATGCTGCAATGAATACTGAAAAATATCCATGAGTTTAGTAATATATATGTCAGTGATTTTACAGAGAGAGCTGTTTTAATGGAGTGATGGGGGCATATAGCAGACTGGAGTGAGTTTAGGATTGAACAGGAGGTATGAAAATTGTAATAACAAATATAAAAATTAAGCAGATTGAGCCCTGGCCAGTGTGGCTTAGTTGGTTGAGCATCGTCCCATGTACCGACAGGTTACAGGTTTGATGATTCTCAGTCAGGGCATGTGCCCAGGTTGTGGGCTTGAACCCTAATTAGGGTACGTGTGGGAGGTAGCCAGTCGATGTTTTTCTCTCTCCCTCTTCTTTCCTCTCTCTCTAAAAATCAGCGTGTGTGTGTGTGTGTGTGTGTGTGTGTGTGTGTGTGCGCGCACACACACGCATCTATCCTATATAATAAAGAGCTAATATGCAAATGGTTGTCATGCCCTCATGCCATAACAAGCTCAGATACTCAACACTGGGGGGAGAGGGATGGGAACCAGCCAGGCACAAATGAGCTCATGAGAGAGGAATGGGGACCAGCCAGGTACAAATGAGCTCGCGAGAGAGGAATGGGGACCAGCAGGCACAAATGAGCTCATGAGAGAGGAATGGGAACCAGCCAGGCTGCAGCCTGGGAGAGGGTCAAGCCTCATGCCTCGCAGTCCCAGGTGTCAGCGGCTGTACCTGCACCTGTGGCCCAGGAAAGGGACAAGCTGCCTGCCCCATGGTCCTGGGTGCCAGCGCCTGCGGCTGTGGCCTGGGCAATGGTGCTCACCCATGGTCCCCTACGGCTGTGGCCGGCCCAGGCGAAGCCAGCCCAGGTCTTGGGTGCCTGCGGCCAGACAGAGGGAGGGAAGCCTGGGTCCCAGGTGCCTGCAACCAGCTGGAGGAGGGAATCCTGGGTCCTGGGTGTGGGGTGAGGCAGAGGCGGTTAGGAGTGATCAGGCAAGCAGAGATGGTTAGGGGCGATCAGGCAGGCAGGCAGAAGGGTTAGGGGTGATCAGGCAGGCAGGCAGGCAGGTGAGCGGTTAGGAGCCAGCAGTCCCAGATTGCTAGAGGCAGTCAGACATCCCCTGAGGGGTCCTGGATTGGAGAGGGTGCAGGCCGGGCTGAGGGACCCCCCACCCCATGCACGAATTTGGTGCACCAGGCCTCTAGTGTACCATATAAAAAGCTAGGTGACCGTGTAACCGGCCAGTACATATGACACAAACTGACCACCAGCGGACAGGCGCCCAACACAGGAGTTGCTGAGCTTCTGTGACTTGGCAGTAGCGGTTCTTGGGTGACCCAGACCAGAGAGGAGGGAGCCCAATTCCTCGCAGGACTACTTGATTCCACCTTCAACCGTGGGTTATGTTGTTGCTGGGACACTCTCGGCCCCGAATATGGTTTACTGCCAAGCTGCGGTAATTAATTTCCTTTCCATGTGCACGAATCCATGCACTGGGCCACTAGTATATATTAAGGAAATTGACTATGAAGTGAGAGCTAGAGATAGGACTACAGTTTCCTGGAAGTGGGAGGTGGAAGACATGGATTTGAATGAGGGATTATTCATTATTATTATTTCATTTGAATATAGTTTAAAAATGGTGGAACACATTGAACAGAAAGGTTGAATATACAAAAGAGAAGAAAAGGGATAATGGATGATGTAAATTAATGATTAGATAAGAAGTGGTAGGTCCCAAATCAGAGGTGAAGAGATTAGGCCCCTCTATGATAATTAGAGAGATGCATGCCAGGATAGAAACCCAACAGAAGTGTGTTATATTTTGGAAAGATGGAACTTCCATCTGGTGACATGTGTGTTTTTTTTCTGCAAAGTAGGAACTTTATCTTATTTGAAAGGCAGTAATTTCTTCCAGCATATTTATACATTCTATGTTCTAAGCACATAGCTGTTTAGCTTTGTGGGCTATGAATTGTATCATTTTTTTTCTGTGCTAAAGTTACATGTCTCTTTAGGGTTTTGACAGTTTATAAAATATCTAAAATCTTTCTATAAAGAGAAAAATTATTGAAATTGACTAAAGGTAGTTTTCTTTTTTTTGACTTTAAAAATTTGATGCATCATATTTCATCCTAATATAAATTCTGTAATCATTTAAACATTAAGTTATTTTAAGTAATACTGTAATAAATATTCTTATACATGTGTCTTTCCCTTTCTTCACTTCCTAAACACAGGTTATTGGGTTGAAGAGTTTAATCATTTTAATATCTCTTAATACATATTGTCAAATACCCTCTAGAATGATATTTTATTCATTTAGTCAAAGGCAAAATATAATTGAGTGATAAATATACTAATATTTAAAACCAGGATATTGTTCACAGTGTCTAGAATTATATTTCAAACTGACACTTTCTAATTTGGAACCATAGGTGGCACTAAAGGATGAGGGAATGCAATCAGACTCCTCGGTTGGAAGGGATTTTGAAGGGACATCTCAGTCACCTGCTTCTATAGCAGACAAGCCATAAACAGTTGTGGAACCATAATCCTTTCTGTTCTCAACATTATCTGCAAATCACTTTAGTTGCACATTATAATCTTGTACTCTTAGTCCTGTCTGTTCCACTTGAGACTGTAACACTGCAAGCCTATTTGCATTTATCTAGTCCTTGAGGCTGTGGAATATATATTCATCACATAGTTTGCAAATTGCTCTTTAACACCAACTGTCTTATGCAGAACCTTTCACTCTGCTTCTATAACTTTTGTTTTTTGTTTTGAAGAAGGAAACATAGTTGTGAGTCTGAAAAGTAAAGAACTCTTGCATGATATAATCATAAAGATTAGCACTGCAATACTCTGCGTGTGTATTTATGTGACATACTTTACGAAGTTGTTGGTGACTTTCTAAGTTTTTAGTGTGAAAAATGTGTTTTAAACAAAATATATAAAGGCCTAACTGACGTGGCCTGCTAGAGATGGTTTGCATGCCCCCACTGTCCACTGTTTATAATGTTAGTGGGGGTTGCCCAGCTATGCTTGCTGTTCCTGTGACTTCTTACAGTCTTATTCTTTAGATATTGTTTTCCTCGGAGCAAATGCTTTCAATTTATATGAAGTCCAGTTTATTCATTAATTTTTTTTCATGTACCATGCTTTTGGTGTTATACATCTAAAAAGTAATTGTTATAGCTGAGGTCATCCAGGTTGACTCTTACATTATCTGCATTATCGAGGAATTTCTTGTTCCCTTCCTTTAATCAGATCATTTAGACAAGAAAAAAATTAAAAATACTGACTGGAAAAAGTGTGAACATTTTACTGACACAACACTCCACTGTGTGTAATTACTTATTGGTGCTTATACTGAGTAGTGCTGCATAAACATGATAAGGACACAATGAGGTAGCATGCTGAGTTTTCAAATGAGGGGGAAAGAACCTTTTATGTCTAATTCCTGGTTGGGTTGTTTAAGCAAAGGCAGCAGCTTGGTTAAAAAATTTGGACCTTAAACTGTCTGCAAAGAAGATACAGATAATTTGAGTAAATTACTAAAACCATAGGCCATGGAATCTAAAGAAAGGAAAACACTTTGGTCCTTTCCTCTCATGTTACAAATTGGACAACCAGGCTGGCACCAAATCTAGTGTTTGGTTTTGCATGTATATTGCAAAACACACTCTTCTGTTTTGCTAATATCACTTCTGTGTTTATAACCTAGTAACTAAATGCTATTTCATTTATTTAAAATTATTTCATCCATTGTCTTATAGGGGAAAGTGGTCAATGACCAGGGCTTCCGCAGAGTTTTGTGGGCAGCACTATGGCACTATGGCACCACGTAAGAGTCTTGGGCATTACTGAGGTGGCTGCACAGCAAGGTGATATTGAGCTTAATAGTTTTGAAGAATAAAGTGGAATTCTCCAGAAGGACAGGCACGCAGATCAGAGCTTTCCATGTACAATTAAGATATGATTTATTGTTCAAATTGAGACATTTTGAGAGCAGAAGGCATGAAGTGAATGCATTTTAAGTGTCTGCGTTGGAACAGTGGAGAGATAATGGGCAATTTCCTTCATGATATGGGAAACTAAATCGAAGTCAGAGGTTGATGGATATGGAATCAAGCAAATCTGTTTGTCTAGTAGATCCAATTATGAATGCTTGACAGGTCAGTGTCTACTATTGAGGGTTTGACACTAAGAAGCAGGACTCCCAGTTGGTAAATTTCTTTCGTTGTGTATTAATCCTCACTTGAGGATATTTTATCCATTGATTTTTAGAGAGAGTAGAAGAGAGAGACAGACAGACAGACAGACAGACAGTGACTGGTTGCCTCCTGCATGTGCCCCGACCTGGGCCAGGGATCAAATGTGCAGCCCTGGTATGTGCCCTTGACCAGGAATCCAACCTACAGCCCTCTAACCCAGTGGTTCTCAACCTTCCTAATGCTGCGACCCTTTAATACAGTTCCTCATGTTGTGGTGACCCCCAATCATAAAATTATTTTTGTTGCTACTTCATAGCTGTAATTTTGCTACTGTTATGAATCGTAATATAAATATCTGATATGCAGGATGTATTTTCATTGTTACAAATTGAACATAATTAAAGCATAGTGATTAATCACAAAAACAATATATAATTATATATGTGTTTTCTGATGGTCTTAGGCTACCCCTGTGAAAGGGTTGTTTGACCCCCAAAAGGGTCGTGACCCACAGGTTGAGAACTGCTCTAACCACTTAGCACACTGGCTAGGGAAAGGTAAATTTCTTAATATAAAAAAATCATGAAGTTAAAAATTAAGTTTAATGCTATATTAGGTATTTGTTAGGTAGACTAATAAAATTTCATTGAAATAGAACTCTCTGAGAAAATGTGATTTTTGGTAGTAGTCATTGTAAGCACAGGAACCTCCCTCATCAGGGACCAGAATATATAGGACCATGTCTTTCTTAGATACTTATGGTTACACAACAATAAAGTTTTTGTTGAGTTTCTCTCTCTCCGTCTTTTTTCGGTGTGCCCAGATTATCCTTGTTTTTATCTTGAGGAGGCAGCAGAAGTCATGCTCAGACACCGATTTTGTCTTTGCCAACAATTTATTTAGAACACTTTGCTGTAGGAATTATAATTTATAACAAGCCAATAGCACACAGGACAGTATCTCTTAATAAGTCAAATAAAGAAATAACATACTCCCAACAAATGACAGATTAATCACATTATTGTTCCAGGCAAGGGGAAGTGAAAAGGATAAAACCCAAATTTAATATGAGATGTACCTTTTTATAACAGGTGTCACCTTAAGAGTTTCTCACCAATCAAGTGCTGATTTCCAGTTGCCAGTGCAAATGTCCCCTGTTGCTAGAACTTGTTGCTAGGGAACAAAGATGACAGTGTATTGGTAGGTGGGCTGATCTTTATCAAGGGGCCACTTAGTGGTTAATACCACTGCCTGAAGGGTCTTCAGAGAATTTTTAGGTTAAGTAGAAGTCACCTCCCCTAAACCAAAACTCTCAAATAGTCCTCGCAAACACTTAGTATTTATATTCTGAGTACGCCCTTGCCATAGTTGTTTTACTACACATTTGTATCAGTAAGCCCCCAGTGTGGCCCCTCAGCAGCTGGGCTGCTGGTTGCTTATCAACAATAGATGTATAATGATGATATCCTGGCAGGACATCATACTTATTTAAAAGCAACTTTTAGCTCAACCAGCATGGCTTAGTGGTTGAGCATCCACCTATGAACCAGGAGGTTATGGTTTGATTCCCAGTCAGGGCACATGCTCAGGTTGCCGAGCTCCATCCCCAGTGGGGGCATGCAGGAGGCAGCCAATCAGTGATTCTCTCTCATCATTAATGTTTCTATCTCTCTCTCCCTATATCAGGGGTGGGCAACCCCTGGCATGCGTGCCAAACATGGCACACCAGTAACTTTTGCGGGCACGCGAAGCCCTCTCTTATAATCTTCCATTTACAATTTTTTTCTTAATATCGACTTCTTTATTTTTCAGATAAATTCAGTGTAGGTGCATCTTAGATAAATAAATAATTTTACATAACAAGTTATCTTAAAGTCCATAGACATGGATTGACGAGAGAGGGGAAGAGCAATTTCAATAGTGTCGAAAACAAACTATTGAGGACTTGGAATGCCATTCCAGAAAATTTTTTCTGTTTAAAAAACTTTGCAACAGGATTACTCTCCATGTTTTCATCCACATATGCTTGTGAATCTTTGTTCTCAGTGATGAATTTTGTTAAGTCTCATAATAGGAGTAGACTGACGGATGAAAGTAGTAGCTCGTGCATATCTCTGAAGGTCACGAAATATAAACCTGATGTAAAATCTCTGTCATCAGTGATGCAGCAGCAAAAGTCCCACTGATAATATCAAACGAAGTCATAAAGTTTTCTGTTGGACTATCAGTGTACATGTTGCCTCCTGTATGTGCCCCAATTGAACCCTCAACCTAGGTATGTGCCCTGACTGGGAATCGAACCCACAACCTTTTGATGTACAGGATGATGCTCCAACAAACAGCCACCCGGCCAGGGTGAACCCAGAACTTCACTGAAGTTCTCATTTTGGATATAAACAATCATTTCTATTTGGAATCCTAAATAAATCCTGACAAGTGATCTGAGGGGTCATAATGTGTCAGTTATTTTATAAGTAATAGGGATAAAATTTTATAGATACAATCACATTGTCACAACTCTATTTTCTGAAGGGCAGTTTGATAGGGTGTCAGTGAACTGCAAGAAAAAATAGCACCCAAAGTTATCAAGTGTCCCTGAGAGTCAATCTGAAAGGAAGTTGGTTATTGGAATCACAGTTATTTATTTGCCTCCTATAGAGGGTGTCTTCATTAAGTATACAGAGGACAGGTAATCCAGTTCAGTACACTTTAGTATACATTTATTGTCTGTGTTCTAAAGTGCATATGGTGGGAGGGATGCCATTTGGGACACTCAGAAGAGCTGGCTATCATGGAGGGTCTCTGAAGTACTTACTTCCTGGGACAACTGGTTTGTTTTATTTTTTGTAGAATTTAAGATCCTGCTTCTCTGGGACTTCAGAAAGCCTCTGTCGGACACCTGAAGTGAACTTCTGCTGCAGGAATTCTATCTGATCGTGTGTGAGCAATAAGGCTGTCACCTTCCCCAGGAGCATATTCAAATGCGAAAGAGCTGAGACACAGGCAGAAAACAAATAAATAAATGTTTGCGATGGAACAATAGTAATTGAAACTAGTGAAGTTCTCAAGGTAAGGCAGAGAGAAGAAAAATTGATGTACACTTCATGTCCAGAGAAATCATGGGACGCGTTGGAATTGACCCTGGTCTTGGAGCCGGAGATGCTGTTTGAGGATCAGCTCTGCCACTTACTCGTTTGGTGACTTAAGGAAAATCTTGTAACTTCCCAAGTCTTTGTTTTTTCATCTGTAAAGTGAGCACGCTCACTCTAGCTCACACAGTTCTTGTGCAGATCAAAGGAGGTAATGGGTATGAAAGTGTTTATAAACTTCAAGGTTAACATGGTAATCTCTCTCTTGTTTTTTTTAATGTTTTTAAATTGATTTTAGAGAGAGAGGGAGAAGGATAAAGAGAGGGAAACAGCGATGATGAGAGCGAATCTTTGATCAGTTGCCTACTGCATGCCCCCTGCCCCCCTCCCCCCCCCACCCCCCACTGGGGATTGAGCCGCAACCCATGCATGTGCTCTGACCAGGAATTGAACCTCTGACCTCTTAGGTCATGGGTCGATGCTCTCAATCACTGAGCCACACTAGCTAGGCAATGATAATCTCAATAAACAATGTGTCCGGGAGATGAGAAGGAAGGAGAATAACAGTGTTAAATCTGAGTGCTGTGTCTGATTTCCATGTCTGCTTATGAAAAATAAGCCTCTGTTTTCAACTAAAACATATACATTCATATACAGGGTGGGGCGAAGGTGGGTTTATGGTTATGAGTACAGGAAACACAGAGTTTATTCTTGTATTCTTATTTATTGTATTCTTTTCCATACAAAAATACTGTAAACCTACTTTTGCTGCACCCTATATATTTGAACATAAGCTTTAGAGGAATGTATAAGAATGACATGAGAACTCATAGGGATTCATAGCAATAAAAACTTTCTAAAAATAAATCTTTAATAATATATAGTAAAATAACTGCCTATGTGCCATGTATTTTATCACTTAATTTTATTATTTTAATAAAACTTTATAAGGTACATGATCTTGTAGAACTGAGGGATTTCATGGACCTTCATTGAGTATGCATGTGCAGTTTCACTGAAATTGTCTTATTAACACAGAAATGCACAAATGTCAGGAAAACTATGTTTTATTCATAAGTACTTTTCTTTTTTTGCTTAAAAATTCTGTTAGGATATACTCTTGAAAAATAATATTTGCTGGGAATATAATTCTATTCCAAGTTAGAAGCAATAATATAAAGTTAAAAACTTTAACAACAGCTAAGATGATGTTTAGTAATAAGGAAAGAACTTTAGGCTGTTTTTAAAAGATTAATTTGTTAATTAGGTGAACATCTGGGTTAGGTTCATCCCTTCCCTTGGAAACCTTGATTAATTTATGAGATTTTCATCCCCATTTACTAAAAAAGCAGTGAGTCATCCGGTGTCACACACCAATGACAGCAAAGTTAATTGGATTCTAGATCCTTTCACATTTTTCCCTTCAGCAATTCCTCGGTGCCTTGAGTGGAACCATGCGCTAAGAGAGTCTGTGTATTTTTGTGTGTGTGAGAGAGATACAGAAATGAGAGGAATTACAAGTGATTGAAAATGAGTTTGAAAAAAAGAGAAAAGAGTATGTGTTTGAATTTCCTTTGGCTTGTGGGAAGAAAGTCTGGAGGGACACACAAAGTAGCCAAAACCAAACCCCAAAACTAATAAAAACAACTATCTTGATGCATGCTCTTTATTTTATTTTTAAATATATTTTTTATTGATTTCAGAGAGGAAGAGAGAGGGAGAGAAAGAAACATTAATGAGGAGAGAGAAACATTGATTGGCTGCCTCCTGCCTGCCACACACTGGGGATCGATAGAGCTTGCAGTCTGGACACGTGCCCGGACTGGGCATTGAACCATGACCTCCTGGTTCATAGGGTGATGCTCAACCACTGAGCTACACCATCTGGGCTTGGTGCATGCTTTTTATAGGATTTTGATTTGTGAATCGTGACTTTATTTTTACCTACCCAAGAAAATGCTGCTTGAGATTGTCCACGGTTTAACGTGTTCCAGAGTTGGGTCTAGAAAGGGAACATGGAGAAACAGCAGGGGCTCTTTGTAGTCAGTGTCTGCCCTGGAAGTCTGGGGGGAGAGGATTCAGGATTGAGAAAGGAGGGGAGAGGTGGCTGGACCTGGGTTAGCGGGTGACTGGGAAGCCCACCAGCTCTCTCCTACCCGTTCAGTAGACTTGCAACCTTTGTCTGGCTCTGGTAATTACACATCACATTCGGCTTACACATGCACCTGTATACGCTGTGAGATCTCAGTGGTATAAACCATACTCAAAGGTGAAGGGGAATTCACCATCTATTTTATTAACATCACTTCTGCTTTTACTTTGCCTTTATAAACTCTCAATGTTCCTTCATCCTGTTTTCTTTGCTAACTTAATATCTTTGAGTGTATTTTATCTTGTTATATTATGCATTTATATGAGTTACCATAAATTCTTCCTGGAACTGGAATGATTATGAAGAGACAGTGCATAACTAATCTAGGAAAATGCTAACAGATTATTTCTGAGAGGTGAGATTACAAGTGATATTACATTATTGTTTCATCTTTATTGAGACATAATTGACATATAACATTGTGTAAGTTTAAGGTATAATGATTTGGTATATTTATATATTGTAAAATATTTACCACAATAAAGTTAGCACATTCATTACTTCACATAATTACAATTTTCTTTTGGTCACAAGAACATTTGAGATCTCTCTACTGGCCATTTTAATTGTCTTATGGTTGGCCTTCTGCATGTCTAAGTATACATATTTTTATAGTGCGCATGAATTCCTTTTCTAGTCAGATAAAATATTTTTTTACTAACGAGAATAAAATATTTGTGGTAGGACTGATAGGCTTCAGCAGAAATTATATAAGGGTGGTAGATAAAGCAGACTAGAAAGGGGTTGTGGAACTTAGTCTTAATTTTCTTTTTACCATGTGCTTCTATGAAAATATGGGAGGTACAGTGTAAATATAGTGGTTCACCTGAAATACTCTAAAAGAGAAATGCTATTCTTTTTACTTATTTCTTCTATAAAAAATAATAGGGCATAAGCACAGTTTAAAATCAGTTTAAATATAGACATATATCTTCTTTTTTTCAGTAATTGCAGTATGAACCATTGTATAGATATAGTATCATTCACACTATTTAAAAATCCCCTATAGTTGGATATTTGGGTTGTTTCTACCTTTATTTGGGTGAAATAAAATCCTAAAGGGTAGCTTGCCAGACCAGAGTGTTTGCAGCCAATGTAACTAAACACATTGAAGATATTTATCTTTCATCTTCAAGACCTACAAGACTTAGATGACTATTCTGTACCCAGCCCCTGGGCCTCACTGCACCCAGAACAGTTGGCTGTTGCCACCATATGCCTGCTTGTCTCTAGGCCCCAGACCACCTTCTTCTCACAGTCCCTGCAACCTGATTGTTGGTTATCTAGTGGTTTTACCTGGTACATTTCATCTAGGAATCTTGCCTAATGATGATTGTCACCTGAATCAGTTATTTCATTTGGGGTTTGTGGGATGATATCTAATTCTGCCAATTGGCTTCTGACTAATTTTTTAAATGCAGCAACATACAAGGAAGGAAACTTTCCCAGAATCAACCATTCAATAGAGTAAAAATGTCAAGCCTGAAAAAAGATAGATGTGAGAGAGCAAGATGGTTATTTTAGTAGTTCTCTGTAATTTACACTTAATTGCACATTGAGAAATAAGAAAAAAAATCTAATTCTACAATCTGGATTTATGTAAAAATTTTACTCTACAAGACAAAGAATCAAGGCCATAAAAAAGCAAAAAAAACCCAAAAAACCAACAGAATAATTTATTTGAATCCATCTTTTCTTGAACAAAATTGAAAAATGAGTCATTTCCTTCAACCTTTTATGTCTTTTCAAAAACACCATTGGTGATTGACAACCTAGGAAAAGGCACAGTCTTGCTTTTGTGACAACCATCATTGTTCTGTGGTACAAAGAGCAAGAAGGAAATTTGGGAATGAAATAAAAAAAATAAATATAGCAATCTTAACAGTTATGAGAATTTAATAAAACAAAGCCTGCTAAATTTTTTACAGCTATAAAGCTTCCACATTTGTAAGTTAGATGTGACTGTCAGTGATGATGATAGTGAAAGTATAGGTTAGAAGTAATTGTACTTTTTAGAGAAGCTGGACACGAAAAGGCCAGTTGGAAAGTCCCAGCTTTTTCTTCCTGTCCACGATAAATACTATCCGCGGAGGACCTTCACCTTTCCCAGCCACGTTCCACTGCAGCACAGTGCACGGTGCCTTCTGTGTATGCAGGGAAACCGGCAGTCCAAGTTCCATAAATGACTCTAGTCTGTGTTTAAAAGGATCAAGATGTATTGAGCTTCATTTCTTCACTGATTCCAGATGCATATACATTTCCACTGTTTTTCCTCAAAACATTCCTTCCTTATTTCACTCCAGTGCACTGCTTGCCTATGAGTGCTCACCTGGCAAAGAGATGTTAAAATATATGACATATTTTATAGATTTCTAGTTCTAAAGGTAGAAGGACCTTACATCCTTTCTTTCCATGGCTGCAAATAATGTGAGTGTTTGGAACTAGTTCAAGAAAATTACATTTATCAGCTAAAAAGTATAGAGTAAGTAATCATTAAATTCTGTAGATAATTTCTTTTTGAAACTAAAGGTTTCAAAGGCCCTACTTGAATGGCCTGTTTTTTTAAGATCCTAACAGCCAGTCTTGGGGTCAAAACAAACCGTGCCAAGGGCAATTAATGAGGTCAACAGACAGCATTTAAATAAATGCAGCCACAAGTTCAATGCACAAATAATTGGGCTGAGTACTAGAATATGGACACAGGTCAACCTACAAGTTTGTTAACCCCTGTCCAATTAGGTAATAAACACATGTAGTTATGAAAACAACACTGCTAGAATAGCCAAAGAACAAAACTTTTTGGCTGTCTTTCCTATTTCAGAAGCAACTGTCAGAAGTAAAAGAAAGTAAGTTAGGACTTTTTACCAAAGCTGGCACATTCACCTTGGGAACGAGGGGTGTGGGAGTTTCACTAACCACAGTAATACTACATTATTCATGAAATTGATCTTTGAATTTAATGGGACCTAGAGCAGAAAACCACAGGCAATCAGGAGAGAAAAATGGTCTCTGTATGTTTAGGCCATGTTTATTCTACCGAGGAATATTTATTCTACTAAGGATCACTAGTCCTTAGTTAAAATAAGCAAATAGGAACCCACTAAAGTATGAAATCCTTAAAAGACTGAGTCTCATTTAATCTCTATCCCTAGCACATAATTAACATCCTGGAAATGTTTGTGGATTGACTGTAAATAAAATAAGTGCAAAACAGTTTCTCATAGAATAAAAAGAAAATATTCTACCTGTTTATTTTTACAATGTAGAATAGTTCACATAAATCTCTATTGGAGGAAAATAGCACTGTGAAATATGTTGGCTCCCTCTAGGATCGGTTGGAAGAGAGACAGAGGAGGACAATTTTAGAAGAGATACTAGAGAGAAGGGAGACAGTCTTACAGAGAAAGAGAGGTAAAGAGAAGGGCAGAATCAGAGGGATATCAAAGGATGGGGGTGAAGGAAGAGAGGTGGTGGAAGACAAGGACACACAATGGGACGCAAGGACCCTGAGGGGGAGAGGTTGGTGAGAAGAGAGGCCTGGAGATGGGGGAGGGCACCAGGGCTGGGAGTGTAAGTTGGTGTTCCTGGGCGCCCTGTCCCTGGAGGAAGCACATCCTCAGTAGCAGTTTTGAATAGTCCTTTATGTGCTTGAAAAGAGCATTTCTCCCTTCGAAGCTTATTTCTGAAATAAAGTTTTCTATTTCCAAAAAGTTGTAAAGATATTGCTCATGTCTGAAAGCATTCTCATCCAAGAGGCTGATTTTTTATTTGGAGATTAGTTTTTTTCACATGCAAAACCAACCTCATCATTTTGTGTTCAGAAATTGCAGCTGCCATATTCCACAGTTTAAGATGAGCATTTATTTCATTATGGGGAGCCTTAAAAGTAAAAGACAAATCTCAAGCTTTCATTTGATTTGTTTGCATTCTAATTAGAACAATAGATATGCAGAACAAAGGACATGTAGAAAAACAAATGAATTTAAGTAGGATAAAATTTTTAATTGGATACAATTTGAAAATTAGGAAGCAAACTCTTAACATTCTTTCTATTTCTTATATTAAACAAAAGTATCTCTTAATTTTCTAATCCAGTTAGGTATATTTTTAGAGAGTTTTTTTTTTAATTGTCACGGAATAATATTCCACTCTTGCGTGTTATTAGATTAAAAACATGCTTTAACACAATTTTTAAACAAGAAGTTCCTAGCTGGATCAGGGTCTGCTCCTAAATTACTTGACTCCCTTTTCTCCATGCTCCCTGGGTCAAGAAGGAATGCACTGATGGGGTCCTTGGAGGTGCTCTTGCCACTTAGCCCATAAATGACCACATAGCTCCTGGGACTGGGTCTCCTCCCTGCACGCTGATTTCCCATGCATTCATCCACTGCTAGCTGTTATTTTTGGTATTTACCCAGAGGTGTGCATGAATTGCTTCACTAGAACTGTGTTGTTGTTTTTTGCCAGAGGGGAAGTTCCTGTGTGTGGTTATTGATGTTCTTTTCAAAGTCAATAAATGACAAATAAAGAAATGATGGAAGATGATTTGTGGCAGTTATGCCTGTAGGCAGCTGAAGCCCACAAAAAAAGGGAAGTTCATTTCATTATTTCAGAAGGCTGTAGGTTTAGCTTCTCCGAGGCTGGGAAGGTTGGGGACTCCTCAGTGTTACTCCTGCGGTTAACTGGGTAAGCAGTTTCCTGGCATCGCCCTCAGCGAAGGTTTTGTCCTCTCGGTGGGAGGCCAGTCCTCACTGTGGTCCTGTTCACTTGGGAGTAGCCTGCTTCCAGTCTGTAAGAGGTTGGGTATTTAGGGGCGACAGTGTTGAGCATTTTGTAGATTATTTGTGGTTGTTTTTCTGGTCCTATTTATAGTGACACATCATTGGTTCTAAAACCACCATAGTCAGTGGAAAATCATCAAGATAACCAAGGTGGCTTGAGTACTGGCCTAAGATCACTATCATACCCAGATGTGGATTTGTTGGGCGAAGTGCTGGATTCTAGATCTCCCTTTCCTCCACTGGCCCAAGTGCACGGCCCCAGAAGATAGTGTGTTTGCCTGTTTTGCTTCTTAAGATTATTTTCAGGTGGGGAACTATGTACAGCAGCTATAATTTCTCATTTTAATATTTTCTTCTGAGACTTACAACAAATTCTGGGGAAAGTGGGGGCTGAATGCAGAGTCCCTCCAAGGTAGCATTGCCAAAATCAGGTTCATACTTACTCTGGATGGTCTTGCTGTTGGGCAGGGATGTGCTGAATAACTTCATAAATTGTATTGTGCAAATCTTGCCCTGATACACCATCAGAGGCTGGAACAGACCTACTGGGCATCTAGAAAATGTAGCACATTAAAAAAAAATAGCAGACTAGTACACAGTCTTTCCACTATGCTGCAAAGTTGCGAACAGCTGCAAGTAGTGATGAATAGAGAATTATAACTGTTTCTCTTCCCTACATTACTCAATTCCTCCTTGCTATAGTTCCCTGCATATGCCCTATGGTATTTAGTGTAACAGCATAGCTATTAGGTCAGAAGAGGAATAGCTTGACAAAGCTATCATTTTTTTTTTTTATAATTTAAGACAAAAGTTGACAGTATTGTGAAGGAACTATAATAGAAAGAATGGCAAAAGAGAAGCTATCAGGACAGCTTAGAATTAGAGAGCGCATATTATTATCTATACAGTAAAAGACTAAGCGACCATTATGGTGGAACGACCAAAACGACTGGTCACTATGATGCGCACTGACCACCAGGGGGCAGACGCTCAACGCAGGAGCTGCCCCCTGGTGGTCAGTGCGCTCCCACAGGGAGAGCGCTGCTCAGCCAGAAACCGGACTCATGGCTGGTAAGCTCAGTGGCGGTGGTGGGAGCCTCTCCTGCTTAGTGGCAGCGCTAAGGAGCAGCAATCCAAGCTGTAAGGAGCAGCGAGCAGGCAGGCAGTAAGGAGCGAGAGATCCCCAGATTATGAGAGGGATGTCCTCCTGCCAGCTTAGCAGACATCCCCCGAGGGGTCCCGGATTGTGAGAGGGTGCAGGCCAGGTGAATATCATGCACCGGGCCTCTAGTCTTTTATATTACATCCTGATTAACTTTTTGCACCATTTATGTCTCCAAGGATGGTTGAAAAGAAAGATAAAAGCCCTCATCACATTGCAAGTTAGTAAAGCCAGTACCAAGAAATATAGAACACACAAAGGGAGATGTTTAATTTTGAATGTAGTAAGGGGCTCTATAGACTAAAAGGCTTGGGTGAATGTGGAAAGTATAGTAGTGAATTGCTGTCTAGTTAAAAACCAACATGTAGTTTATTGAAACTGGAATTCATAACTCCTATCCCTTGTATTTAATAATTAAATTTTGTAAACACTGCCTTCCAATTATAAAGTCTGGTTCCACTCCGTATCCCAAACTCCTCCTATTCTTCACATTTGTGATCACTTTCTGTCCTTTCTGTATCTCTACCTAGGACCCTTTTTACTTGATAAATCATCCGAAAGTTCTGTTTCTCATCCCAGCTTGGCTTGCTAGGTTATATTGGAACATCTTAGCTTTATGTTTTTCTGGAAACTGTCTGTTTCCATTCCACTTGCTAAAGCTGTTGTGGGCAGCCCTAGAATATGTGATTTGTCCTTTTTTTTTTTTTTTTTTTTTTTTGGTGTGTGTGTGTGTGAAGGAGATTTTTGGTTTACAGTTTGTACTTGAGATCCACTCTTGATTTTCTTTGGTACGGAGGCATTCAGGGCCCATGATAAAAGCAGTCTATAGATAATAACTAACTTAGCTAACCTAACATTAGCGCTGTTAACACATAATAAATTGGTTGATTTCATGCCATTGCTTCCTTTTCCACTTCTGAAAGAGGTGCTACAGGGACAGTGACATGTACAGCAAGTAGAGAGAGGATAGCATTCCATCTGCACACGTACCACAACCAGATAGGAGGCGATTCTGATTTTTTAAAAAAATGCAAAAAGTTAGTAATTCAATATATTTCCCTTCTTAGCTTCAATTTTCATATCTTGGTATTATTATTTCTCCTTTTCTTCTCCAAGATGTTGCATTTTGCTGCTAATCTTCACACACAATTGCCATTCTGGCTTCTCCTTCCTACATATGTTCTGGTCCTCACCCTCCTCCTCCTCCTCCTGTCGTTGTTGCTTTGATTTCTCACTTCTTCCCGAGGCACCTGGCACCAGTGAAGAACCTCATCTGATTCCTTAGGAGTTTCAGCTTTGAAGATGGGCATAGCTCCAATTAAAGTTATTCTACTTATGACAGAAATAACTGGGCTTCAGGTATGTAATGAAAGCACTCATTTGTCTCCTCAAGTTCTTGCCGATTGTAGCATTTACAGCAAATAGAAATCCTCCCAATAAAATCTTCAAACTGAATGCTGATTAATTACAAGGCTAAATGTTAAGTTTCTTACCTAGATCTCACTCTAATGAATCCCTAGGAATGCAAAGTGCCTGATTTAAAAGAAAGAACTCCTAACTTTGAAAATTCAGCTCCAAGTCTTATCAGCTCTTTAGTTTTCTGCTCTTCCACTTAAAGGCCACTCCTTTTGAAAGGGATACTTTCTGCCATGGTGGAAAGCTGTTTGAAATCACTGATCCACCAAATACTTATTTTTGCCTTTTTGGTTGTAGAAGTAAAGGGTGAGCCAATCCTGTCTGAGACTGACTAGGGTATTGCAGAGCTTTTGCTATGCAGTCCAGCCCTTCGTCTGCGATGATGTAGGCACTGGCACTACTCAGCCACCCTTAGGATGGAATCCAATCAGTCCCCCTCCATTACTCACATGGTGTTTGTGAAATAAAGTCTGTGGCCAGGAAACTGACTGGATGAACCTTATATTGATAGAATTCTCTGAACAAGTGAGGTAACTATCCCTAACAACAAATAGGTTTAAGCCACCCAGAAGCAAGTAGTCTGTTAATGCCCCCTTCTTTACGGGAACGATCATAGGAGAATAAGGAAGCTGAGAAAAGATTGATCCTACACAAATCTATACAGATGTCAATGAGCTGAATAGCTCAGAAACACATTCTGCATGCTGTGAAACAAAACTGATTGCTTCAAAAGACCTTGTCTTTGATGGCTGGACAAAAAAAAAGGCTTCAAGTGTGTAAAAGCTCCCCCTCTCACATTTCAGGCACCTTTAGGATAAAAATAAAGATGCGTACTTGCTTACTTTGGGTTTCTGTGATTCCTTTCTTATGAAGAGCATAAGGTACCTTTCAAGGGTATGATCAGTCGTCTTTGCAATGACCTCAAGGAATATGAGGGGAATGGGGAAGGGGAAGCTGAGGAGGGGAGAGAGAGTTGATGAAGTGACAGGTTGCAGTCCATGCAGTGGTGCGAAATTATTCAGCCAGGGATTCCTAATTGATTCTGTTCTCTTGACCTACCTAGTTAGTTCTCGCCAGTGGGCTTACCAGGCAAATAATGTTTATGGATCAGTGTCACTTCCTTTCTTGTGTCAGCCTTATGTATAAAGCCTAAGGAAGATGCTTAACTCCTCAGATCCAGCCACAGTGAGTCACACCGCTGCCAGGGGATGCAGCCATCTGACCTGCACTGCCCAGCGCTCAAAGGAGTGCGGCTGACACTTCTGCCGAAGCAGAATTCTACTTCTCAGCTAATCAGCCACTAGGGAAACCAACCCTGGGAACACCAGAAGCATCTGGGAAAGCAACAAATTCATATATTCCGAAGTCATCCAGAGCATCTTCATGGCCTGAAACGGAAAACAAATACTACTTAAAAACCAGATGCCTCAACTTGCTGCTGTTGTTTTTAAGCCCTTGTAAAACTTATCTTTATTGTTTGCTTCAAGTGGTATGTGTAAGCAACCAATTTCCCAATCCCTATAGTCGTATGGGTACTAAGCAGTGTTGGAAATCACTCCTGAAGCTGAGAATTGAAACTGAATTGGGACAAGTATTCTTAAAGCCTGACCTGGGAACAGCGTATTCTGTATTGGAATAAACACTCGTGGGCTGGCTTGTCCTTTGTAACTGTCGGTTACAGAGACTTACAGCCACCAAGGCTCAGTCTGGCAGTGGCCGCAGCTCTTCACCCACTCATAATATCTACTGCACCCCCTGGATCTAACAGAGACCACCAGGACTAATAAAATAAAGAAATAACCACAGCTGCCCAGACATACAAAATATAATACAGTATGATGTCAAGATCACTAAACTATCATCTGAAAAATGAGAGGAATGGGGTGGTGAGGAGGAACCAGGTGGTCTCTTTGGGGCCTTTCCTAAACCCAACATTCCATCATCTATGAGAAAGGACTAGATAAGAGGAGGAAGACCCGTGTTTACTAAGCATCTAGGCATCATATTAGGCATGCCACTCACATCATGCTATTTAATTCTCATAGCAACCCTGAGGGGAAGTTATTATCTTCATTCTATAGATGAGGAAGGTGAGGTCAGGAAAAATAATTTTCCCAAGATGACACTGGGGGAAAGTGGCATTTATGGGAGTAAAACCCAGCTCTGTGTGACTCCAAGTCCCATTGTGAACTTAGAACAGCTCAGTAGGGAGTCAGTAGTGATGGCCTGAGGAGCATGTTGGGAACAAAGCAGCAGCAAACCTTCCAGCCTCCCTTTCTCCTCCCTGGGATGGAGCCGCCAGCACTGTATCTGCCTTTGGAATTAACCAAGTGAGGGAACCCTGGGCAATTTTCAAAATAATAATAGGATCAATGGAAATGGATTCAGAACTCATGACAGTGGGCAAGTGACTTAATCTCTCTGAGCCTTGATTCTCCTGCCTGTAAAATGGAGTTGAGTGCCTTTCACTTTTAAGAGTGTTTGTCTTACAGACTTGTGCGACTTACATAAAATCAAGGCACTAGTCAAAGGTAAAGGATTGTTAGTATGACAACAGTATTAGCTTATGTGAATTCTGTTATTTCATTAGCACTTTATATATAATGATTCATATCAATACTATTCATTAATACACATTACATTGAGAATAACTCCTTTCAGCCTGGCCGTTACCTGAACATGTTCGTGCTTTTCTGTATACTGTTTCTGGCCTGAAAAGACAAATTGGCATTTCTGTCAGTCTTAACAACTGAGGAAAAAGCATTCAAGAAAAAAATTATTTTCATAGGAACAAATGCATTACCTGCCTTCTAGCTTCTGTTTTATAACTGAAACCAAGAGAGAAAAAACACAGTAAGAAACTTTTTTGTACCTGTATAAAGCCATTTAGAATGTTTTTCTAATTTTCACCTACCTTTGTAGGGTTGATATTTTTTCCATAAGAGAAGAAGACACATGGATATAATCAAAAAGAGTGATATTCCAGTTATACTTGCTAAAGGGGACAATGACTTCCCTTTTTGTGCAAGCTTCTCTAGTCCTAAATGAAAGGAAAATACAGTTTTAATGTTTTTTATTGAAGGTCAATACTGAGTTGCTATATAATTTGACTTGTAGAAGTTCATGCTTTATCTTAAATGAGACACTACTGAATAAATATATATATATATATGGATATGGATATGAATGAGAGATGAAATGAGAGGAACGCACTTATTTTAGAATATGCCATAAACACTCTGAGGACATTCGTGACTGGAAATGTGGTGAGCTGCCCATGATAATACTGGTAAGTTGTGCTACATATACCAAATAGCCCATGTCATACTTTTTTTTTATGTCACACTTTTCAGTAGCATTTGCCACCATGATCCCATTGTGTACAGCATCCCCAGATGCTAGGTTGTTCTCTCTCTCTCCTTCCATCACACTCTTTTTTAAAAAATATATTTTATTAATTTTTTACAGAGAGGAAGGGAGAGAGACAGAGAGTCAGAAACATCAATGAGAGAGAAACATTGATCAGCTGCCTCCTGCACACCTCCTACTGGGGATGTGCCCGCAACCAAGCTACATGCCCTTGACCGGAATCGAACCTGGGACCTTTCAGTCTGTAGGTCAACGCTCTATCCACTGAGCCAAACCAGTTAGGGCCATCTCACTCCTTCAGTATGATTTGGGTATGTGAATTTTCTAGGGAGGTGGTATCTGATTAAATGTGTGAAAGGGGAGGTGTTTATTTTCAAGGCACTTTACTAAATTTTGACCAATAAATAAATTTCATTCCTAAAATAGAATGTATGTATGATTTTTAAAAATATTTAAAATCCAAGTTTATGACTAAAATTCCCTTTTTTTGCAAGTCATTCCTTCCATTAACATCCTATATAAAATATAGTGCTAATAGTTAACATCTGCCTAGTGCTTACAATATGTCAGGCTCTGTTCTAAGAATACATGAAACATACTGAGCCACTGAATATTTATAATAATCTTATTAGGGGAATAGTATTATTATTATCCCCTCTTACAGACGAGGAAACTGAGGCTTCCCCAAGGTGACTCAGTAAGTGGCAGAGTCCAGAGGAGGTCCCAGGCTCTCGACACTTTGTGCTGTCTCACTTTGTTGTTATTTTAACACAACTTACTAACCTGGGTAATGTTAACATTAGTTCCAGACTATCAATATGGTTAGTCATAGAGTTCATCTATAAAGTGGTGAGTAGTTGTGACCTCCAACAAATGGGAGTAACATTTTATCAGGTGACTGAGAGATTGATATGGAAATGAGTCATAGAAGTTGCCTGTCTCTGTCCAGTTTAACGGGGAGGGAAAGTCATAGAATGTCATTTCTATTGCACAGGGTGCTAACAGCCTGGAGAATGTGCATGTGGCCACTTGGCTCAGCAATAAATATCCAGCCTGCACTCTCATCTTTCACCATAAAACCTCTGCTGAGCCCTAACCGGTTTGGCTCAGTGGATAGAGCGTCGGCCTGCGGACTGAAGGGTCCCAGGTTCGATTCCTTTCAAGGGCATGTACCTTGGTTGCAGGCATATCACCAGTAGGGGGTGTGCAGGAGGCAGCTGATCGATGTTTCTAACTCTCTATCCCTCTTCCTTCCTCTCTGTAAAAAATATATTAAAAAAACAAACAAAAAAAAACCCTCTGCTGAGGGCTGCAGCAGCCGAGACAAGGAGGAAACCTTAATCTTTCCCTTCTTTCACTGTGGAACTATATACACTCTTTTGGCTTTCCCCTTAAACACTTTCACTTTTCATCTTCCCAGAATCTTTTTATAATGTGGTATAGATCGCATATGTCAAACTCCAGTTAAAAAGTCATGGAAATTAGTCTGTCTTTTCTAATTTCCCATACTATGCTGTTCATGTATGCTCTTTAAGTCTTTAAGAGTTAAGCAGGTTATTTTTCATTATTAAAAGTCTTTACCATCTCAGATGAGAACTTTATAAATTGTTTTATGCATTCAGAGAATTGTGTTTTTAAAATGTTCTTTTTATGGGATGACAATACTTGTGTAACATTCTTGCCTTTAAACAGATTTTAATTAAACTCTTTTTAACTCTGGGTGGAAGAAATGAATGCAAGTGGTTTAGGTTACAGCATTGTCCTGATATGCCAAGGTTGCAGATTCAATCCCTGGTCAGGGCACATACAAGAACCAACCAATGAGTGCATAAGTAAATGAAACAACAAATCAGTGTCTCTCTCTCTCTCTTTCTCTCCCCTTTTCTCTCTTTAAAATCCATCAATAAATTTTTTTAAAAAAATGAACAGAATGGTAATTTATTGGTTTTAGATCGGTCAGTGGTTCTCAACCTTCCTAATGACGCGACCATTTAATACAGTTCCTCATGTTGTGGTGACCCCCAATTTCATTCTGACAAATTGAACATAATTAAAGCATAGTGATTAATCACAAAAACAATATGTAATTATATATGTGTTTTCCGATGGTCTTAGGTGACCCCTGTGAAAGGGTCGCGACCCACAGGTTGAGAAACACTGGTCTAGAACAGTGGTCGGCAAACTGCGGCTCGTGAGCCACATGCGGCTCTTTGGCCCCTTGAGTGTGGCTCTTCCACAAAATACCACGTGTGGGCGCGCACGTACAGTGCGATTGAAACTTCGTGGCCCATGCGTAGAAGTCGGTATTTTGTGGAAGAGCCACACTCAAGGGGCCAAAGAGCCGCATGTGGCTTGCGAGCTGCAATTTGCCGACCACTGAATATCACAAAACTTATTGGGATTGTTTTTCCTCCTTGTTAATAATTCATAGAGCTATTAACATTCTCCCACTATTAGAAAGCTGAGCTTTGAGTTTGGAACTACCTTAGCACTTGGGTGACCTCTTTGTGAAGTCTCAGCCTTTCTTCAGACAATGTGCTCCTACCTCATAGGTTTGTTCTCTTGAAAGAGCTGGGCAACTTTGGCTGAAGCCACTTGACACTGATGTTCTAGATTGCCACATTAGTAAAATGAGGTTAGAGTGATTGATTTTTAAGTTCTCTATTGCTCTGTTATTGTATGATTTGGGATAGCCAGAGAGTTTTTATTTTGAAGTTTATTACATGAATATGATATGAATCCATTACATGCTAGTAACTGAGTCTCAAAAACTTGTGTGTGTGTGTGTGTGTTTGTGTGTATATATATGTATATATTATGTATATATATACGTATATGTTATAATTTTTACTGATATAATGGATGTGTAGCACATAATTTAGAAATAATAATAAAACACTCAATACTCTATTTTTAATTCCCAATAAAGCTACTTGATTCTCATAGGAACAGGATGCTTTTGTTGAGCATAATGTATATATAAAACCAAATGTATATATTTTCCCCACTTATTTGGTATAGAAGTATCATATCAGTAATAATGAAAATAGTAAGAAAAATTAAAGCATCATTTCTAGGTACAGATAAAGAAATAATCTCAGAGAAACTAAAATATTTGCCACAGTCAGTAAGTCCCAGATCTGATACTGGAACATAAGTTTTTTTTCTTTTCTAACTGCAAGTTCAGTTTTTTCCCTGTAAATCTGTGGGTAAAGAATGGTTCTATAATTGGCAGGTAGACTCCCATATATTCAGTTTTTCCTTTAACCTTTTATAACACCAGACTTGATGTGCTTTGACTCTCTCTCTTCTTCTTTTTTTTTTTTTAATATATTTTATTGATTTTTACAGAGAGGAAGGGAGAGGGATAGAGAGCTAGAAACATCGATGAGAGAGAAACATCGACCAGCTGCCTCCTGCACACCCTCCACTGGGGATGTGCCCGCAACCAAGGCACATGCCCTTGACCGGAATCGAACCCGGGACCTTTCAGTCCGCAGGCCAATGCTCTATCCACTGAGCCAAACCGGTTTGGCTCTCTCTCTTCTTGATGGCCAGACTACCTTCACACAAGATCTACCAAAATTTAATAAACCCCGACCCCTCATAAATAGTCAGTGCTAATGTATTCTAATCAAGTTTCTGCAAAGCACTTTACCCTGGGAAAAACTGCAGAAAAACATTTAAGTATAGTCTCAGCTTTTTGCTCCTTATAAACTTGAAAATATGCTAGTAGCTATTATCTCAGAGTAGTTCTCATTCTAATGGTGAAGTTATACTCTGGCATATGTCAGCTCTTTGCTGGCACTTGCAGGATTCTGAAGCCTGGTAGTAGGTTTAACATATAATGAATGGATGTATCCCATAAGATAAGACATATTTCCTCCCCTCTCCACTGTTTTAAGCTTTTTTTCACCTTTGATATGTATGTGCTAAAATGCCCAAGTCTACACATTCCGTCCTACAAAGGACCCCTCTCATTCCCTGTTCCATTACTTCCTTATTTCCGTAGACTCCTTCCTTATTGCCCTCTTGCCTCGCTTCCCCTTGTTTGCCCTACATCAGAGAACTACCCTGTAGTGACCAGCGCCCCTCAGCCCCAATCCTTGGCTTCATTCTGTCTCAGAAAATGCAAGATTTCCCATGTCTGACATTTGAAATTTGCCCCCTTTCACAAAATAAAAAGTGCCAAACAGGTCAAGGATCAAATCAAGGGGCACAGTTGCTGTAGTCTCAGCTGTAGGCAAGTGTGTTTAGAAGAGATGTCCTTTCAGAAGCACAACTGAAGACAGCAGGGAAATTCAGACCAAGTAGCCATGGATGCTGAATGCAGTTCTGGACACTTCCAGGAACACCAGTCTTCTCCTTTCAGAGAGGTTTCTACTCTTCAGAACATAGCATGCCACCCCCTCCCCCTTATTTAAACATGATTGACTCATTTACCAAAGCCTTAGTGCAAATGCTATGTGCCCCCTCCTTAGGCAAACAAATAAAATGAAATCACATATGAAGTGTAAATATGGGCAAGAGGTGTGGTATCCATGGCATCGCAACCCGGCTGTTTGAGAAACTGCACCCGAAACAGGACAGCCATATGCTACCAGTCAGCACGCCTGTTTCTAGACCAGAATGGAGTTTGGAGATCTCTCCCATCCAATATGTTCGCTGATTACGGCGGCTGATTCATGTCCCTACAGAGATGAAGGCGCCATATTGAGAAATGTGCTATGTTCACACTCCACCATGGCCCCACCTGACAGATTCAGTTATTCAGGGATGTAGTTCTAGCTTAGTTGTTTTCTCCTGTGAGCCAAAGTGAAATACACCTACTGGACATCTTAACCTGAGAAATTTCTAGGTAGATAAAGAAATTAATAAATTCATTTTCCTGTCATAGGTCATTTTCCTATTCTCAGGATCACATACAAATTAAAACATCTCTATTATGTCTAAATATCAAAATATAGGCATGTGGACCTGGGGAACTCTAATAATTTGCATGTCTTCGTTAAACATGAACACTTGAATTTTAATCACACGTACTTTCATTTTATATATATTGCATGGCACAATAGTGATTTAGATCCATTAAAATTTAAAAGTGGTAACACCTGCATTCAAGGAAGTCTATAATTAGGGTAATAAAATTATTGGGTGTTTTTTTCAAAATACAGATGCTAATTAACTATTTTAGTTTCTAGTCTTTCCTTGAAACTTATATTCTAGATATTATTTTTACTTAAATGTATTTCATAATTTCTCATTAATAGAAATATATACACATGTCATGGACAAACCAGGGTGTCTCTTTGTATATAGCATAAGGTGATGAGAAAATACACACTATCTTGAATATATGATATACCTCTTAGGAACACCATAGTCTTATTGATATTCTCAGTCAAAAACAGTTTACTAGTATATAGTGGCTAGAAACAAGGGCTTTGAATTCAGATATTATTTTATTACTTACAGCTATGTGACCTTAACCATTGCCCTATTTTCTTTAATATAGCTCCCTGTGATACAGAAAGGTCAATTAATTAATATCTCAAAGTAGATACCATTGGTAGCCCACAGTGGTGGAAGGCACCATTTTACACAGGCAGGAAAACACAGAGCTAATTGTGACATTCTCCAGCCTTCCTCTCCCCAACTAAAAGTCCCCAATAAAACTTTTGATTATTTCCTGACCTCATTATTTTCTCTCCATCCTGGTGACCTCAGAGTCATCTTTGACTCCTTGTTCCTTTGCCCTCTACATCTTATTGCTGAGACTTTTTGGTTGGGCACATTATTTGCCTCATTAAAAATAAAGAGGTTCATCTGTTTCTTATAACCTGATTCTAGTTAAACCAAACACAGCTTGGTTCTGTAAATATTTCAAAGGCAGGTATTTTATCCCTCAAAATTATTTCTATTTCTCCACAGATTGCTCATCAGAGTGGATGGCCGGTAAGTGTTCAATTGATAGTTACAAGTGATGTTCATTTTTCTTACTGTAGGTTGGTATACACTTAATCTGTATTTCAGAGATTCATATTCATTTGGAAAACTTTTTAAAAATTGAATGCCTAACAAAAACACATCCATACCACCCATTTTATTTGCCACTGGCCACTGCTTGAAAGTTCTGAGGATGTTTGGGGGTTGAAATATATTTCTAGAAACCACAAAGAGGTCACTAATGTTGACAACCCCGAATCCCTCTGAAAAATAAGCACCTGCTCCTCTTATTTACTATAATAACACATGCCTGGTCTCTGTACAGGTCAAACAGGTTTTTTAGAATTTGCAAAAGGCAATTATTGGATATTAAGACTGTAGCTGTCTTTGAACCTTAGTAATAAGACCTTCATCAAATACTGGGGGCTTCTGATCTTATGAAAATAACTTGGCTAAGTATTAATGGAGAAAGTTTAGGCAATGGGAAAGACAGTATATATCTACACATTATAACCATGTTTTTATTTCAGTAAGCATGAAGAACAAGCCTAAGATTACATCCAGATTGCCGATAAACTTTTTATACGCTTAATTATGGCTTGCTTCAAAATCAGGTTTTGGTTACCCACTGAGGTAAAAAGCTGGTTAAGCCTATTACAAATCTAGCAAAATAAAAAGCAAAGGCCGAACATTAGTTGCTTAAATGCCTGCTACCCAGATTAAGTTACAAGCATCTTGTTAGCAGGAGTTATTTCTTCAACTGTCATTCTCAATGCCTACCCTAGCATCTGGCCCATAATAGGTGCTATATAAAGAATGAATGAGTGCTTGATTTATATCACCTATTTATACATATGCTCTGGGATATATAAGGGAATTGTATTATCTACTGCCCAAATGAAACATCATTCAGGTAAAACTCTAGAGCTGCATTGTCGAATATGGTAGTCACTAGACACATGTGGTTATGCACATTTAAATTAAAATTAGTAAAGATGCAATAAAATAAAACTCCAGTTCCTCAGTTGCATAACCATAATTTAATGTAGACATTGAACACTTTCTTCATTGCAGAAAGTTTGCTCGATAGCATTCTTCTAGAGAGTGTGGTATTTTCTTCATATAAAAAACCCCAAATCCCACCATGCCAGTATATAAATCCTAATATACTCAGATGGTTTTGCAATTGTGAATACTACCCTCAACTTTAAAGAATCCAGGATCCCATCCACTATATATTTCCTTATCAGCCTGTAGGCTTGTGATAGTCATAATTATTAACAGCTCTTTAAGAGATTTTTAATAAATTCAAAAGGCAATAGAGAAAAACACCTTAAAGAAGAGGTTGTCACACATATGCTTGCTAAATATTCAGATTCTCAGATCCTAGCTGCAAGAACCTGCTCCAATAGGTCTGAGGTGTCTTAATGAATATACATTATTAGACCACCCCAGGCGATCTTGATGCACATGGTCCAAGGGCCACATACTGAAAAATGTAGCCTATGAATTACAAGGATTATCTTCTTGCTTATTCAACAAAATATATTGACTCTATGTTATGGCATTATTCTAGGCACCAGAACGATAAAGACAGAGAAAGAGAAGACATCATTAGAGAAGGTAGATATTAATGGTGGTTCCTTTCACAAACTTGTTCCTCCAATCATAGGCACCCTGAACACTGCTGCCTATCCAAACCTGCTCTAAGTGAAATCTGGCTTCTTTGTATGCAAAGGTGAGTCCAGGAAGGATTTGATAGTAGGAATGGGAGTAATGGAATGGAGGACAAATTAAAAGGGGGAGAAGGTGAAAGAGGAGGAGGTGGGAGATGAGGAGGAGAGCAGCAGGAGAGGGAGAAGAAAAGAAGAAAGAAGAAGGAGAGAAAAGAATGGGTCTGAGAGATAAGAAGGAAGACAAATGTACAAAGTTAGTGATTGGATGTTGAACAGGGCAATAAGCAAAAAAAGAGTCTGAGTTGGCATTTATATTTCTGACTCAGGTTGGTAGACAATAGAGCCATTCACTTAAACATGGAATACAAAAAAAATAGTAATTTGGAGGGAATCAAAATGGTTTAGTTTTGATATGTTGGAATTGTATGCTGCCTTTGGTACTTCAAAGTGAAGACATCTAGAAAGGAACTAGGTATACAGTTTTAGAGCTTTAAAGATGGAGGTTTGGGATGCACCAATGTTTCATGAAACAAGGGGAGTAAATGAAATCATACAAGAGAATAAAATCATACTATAGAAAGAGAAGAGGAGCTCAGAAAGATAGGAATTTGGTAGACATAAATAATTTAAGCAGTGATTCTTAAACTTTGTGTTCCATGAACTTTCTGAAAAATCAGATGATTTCTAGAAATGTCAAATATCACAGACTTAAAAAAAAGTTTCCAGTACCCCTTTGAGAACTTCCACAGATTTCAGATGTTTAAATTACAAAAGAAGAAGGGAAGCCCATGAAAGACAGTGAGAAGGGGAGTCAAATAATAGGAAAACCAGATTTCCAACTCTTGGAAATTTGTTTTTCTGACCTAATGCAACACTAAATATAAGCCTTTCAAATTAGTAGCCTGCTATTCCTGTTTGTAGAATCAGGAAAGCAAGAATGCATATTTAGAAGTACATAATTTATTGAATTATCTTTTCTTATCAGTCCCTCAGAGTCAGCAATTGGATTCCTTCTCCATTCTGTTTTAGGTTTTCTTTCTTTGACTCATAGAAGCCATGGCTTCGTTAACTCAGGAAAGAGAGTTTCTTAGAGGATATCAACAACCCCGCAGTGGTATTCTCTTCCAGGTAATTATCAAATAGGTGTAGAGTAAGGACAGCATGAGTTTGTGTTTCACTGGGATCCTGGCCTTTGATGTCACACTTACCTACAGAAGTGATGATGACTGTGAAATGAGTTTCATCTTGCCTTCCAGTTACGTTGTTGTAAGCACAGCACACATAGTCAGTTGTCTTCTGGGCTACTTCCTCAGATGCAACTTCCAAGAGAGGCCCATGCTTAATGACGTATGTTGTGTTGTCAGTCCTTTGGATCCAGGAGTAGGTGTTAGGAGGGTAAGAATCAGCAGAACAATCAAACAAGATGGCTTCTCCAATGTCAACAGTAAACACTTCCCCTACTTTTAGTCCTTTATCAGAATTAACTCGAAGTCCATAAGGTCCATCTGCATTAGTTAAAAAAAAAGAGAAAATGATAACATAAATAATCAAGACATAGTTTACAAGTTTGAAAGAGCTTAGCAGCATTTTCTTTTCTGTGAAAGTCTTCAAGTTAAACTTGGGCAATAGGTTCCCTGTTTAGACTCCCAATAAAGGATAAGGACCTAAAATGTTTTATTCTGATATCCATGGAAATAGTAAATATTTGAGATGTGATTGACCTTATTTGAAATAGTGAAAGCCTTGAAACTTGGTATATTACAAATTTACAGACACTGTTGTCATAATCATGGTGCTAAGCTTTTGAGCAACATTGATAAATATGCAATCTTGATAGACAAATTCAATCTTTCTGAAACAGTAATTGCATTAGAAAGCAATTTAAAAGTAGCTTATGGCCACTATTTTATCTTCGACAGTCATACTTTGAGTATTATGTACGTGTTTTTCTAGTGCTAGGATATGTTATGCAAATATTTATAAAATACAGGTACATAGTTTCACATGGAACATAAATTTGTGCAAATAGATATAAGGGGTGTTCTATATGTGCATATTTTCATGACATTTTAACAGTTAACAAATTTTAAAAATACATCTTTTTTTGTTAATCCTCATCAGAGGATATTTTTTCCCCATTGATTTTTTTTAGAGAGAGAATGGAAGGGAGGAAGTGGAGAGAGAAAGAGAGAAACATCGATGTGAGAGAGACACATTCATTGGTTACCTCCTGAATGCACCCTGACCTAGGCAGACCAAACCTGCAACCCAACTACACACACTTGACTGGGAATGGAACCTGCCACCCTTTGGTGCTTGGACTGACACTCTAACCACTGAGCAATGTGGGCCAGGGCTAAAAATACATCTTCATTATCATTAACAAATATTCATTGATCATCAATAAACTACTTAATTATGGATAGGCCATGGTGTTTTTCCTCACACTACAATATTCCTATAGCATTTTGCTATTTCTATGGCATCTGATTGCCTGCAGATGGAGACACATTTCCAATTGCTTTCTTCAGAGAATAAAGAGAGAGATTAAAAAAATATTCCCACCCTAGCCAGTTTGGTTCAGTGGATAGAGTGTTGGCTTGTGGACTGAAGGGTCCTGGATTTGATTCTGGTCAAGGACTCGATCCCCAGTAGGGGTGTGCAGGAGGCAGCAAATCAATGATTCTCATCATTGGTGTTTCTATCTCTCTCTTCTCCCTTCCTCTCTGAAATCAATAAAAATATATTTTAAAAAATATTCCTTAGCTGGATAGGTTTTTATCATTCAATCTAAATCCTGGCTTATGTTCCAAAAACTTTAAAGTTCATGCATGATGGTGCTCATTTTTCAGTTGATCATATCCAACATTTATTGGATATTTGCCATCTGAAGGCACTTTACTTATGTAGATAACCACATTTAATATTTAAGGCAGTCACATAAAGTAGATTATTATTCTCCTTACAAGATGAAGAGATAATGTAAATATTAACTTTGCCTTGGTCACGTACCTATTACATAGCATAGCTAGGACTCTAAAATACATGCATTTAATGTTCGTATTATCTCTCTAAAAATGTAAGTGATATAACTTCCACAACAGTTTCTTTTTGTCTAATTATAGTATTCGTTCTACAATAAATTACTATTGAATTAGATATTCTGTACTCAGCTAATCAAGTAATCAATCAACAAATTCTTGTTTAAGAGATACTAGGTGTTAGATAACATAGTATATAAGAGATAAAAAATGTGTTAAGACATAGTTCCTACTCAAAAAAATTATACGCTAGATGGTTTGCTCAATAATAACCTAATCTTAAAGGTTCTGATTTTTTTTTAAAAGTACTAGCTATTTGATCTCTCATTATGTGAAATAATTTAAGACTAGATAGTAGGATAGAAAGGTAGATTAAATCCTGATTTTTTTCAATGATTAGTTAAGTTTTCTTCAGAAGTAATTTAAACTTTTTGGGTCAAATTTTCCTCACCTTTACTATAAAAAGGTTGACTAGATGAATAGTTGTTAAAGTTCTTTTTACCTTTGAAACATCATGATTCATGACGTACTAAAGCTATTTTGCATACTGGCAAGCCAGCCTCAAATTTTCAGGTAGCCAAAATAGTTCTCTATTATGTGAGCATTTTCTAACCAACCTACTATTAGGGAAACAAATTTCCTAAGATATAACAGACGCGGAAGATGCAAAAAATGAATTATATTTACTTAGGGAACATTCACTTTACACATATTTGCTTCCTAAAGACACACAGACTTCTGAAAGAAACCTGTAGATTAATGTGTACATATGAGATGATCCTGCTTTCAGAAAGCAAACATTAAAGTTTGAAGTAACCAGGAGCTGGACATGGAGCATTAAAGTGAAGAGAAATGAATGTCCCTTTCCTGTGACTGCTTTAGAACCCTGTAACACTGTCCCCTCATTTCAGGCTGTGATGTGGTCTTGGGAAAACCACTGTTATCTCAGGGCCAGTGCAGCAGTGGGGGCCCTTCAAGTAGTCATCACAGATAGAACATTAGGGAAGCCAAGACCACCACCCGGTGGTGGGCGCTTGTTGTGGTTCACATAGCAGAAAAACAGTGGGAGGCGACCACCGAGGTTTGGAACAACAAGGGACCCAAGTCTGTACACAAAACTGAAAGACAGAGCAGAGCAAGGCAGATAAAGAAGAGAAGTGTGGTCTTAAAAATACAGCCATTTAGTTTAAGCCACTGCCTTCCCACTGGTTTTCAGGGTTTCTAGATGGTGACTATAAAAACAAATGGCCTGATAATTTAACACACATAAAAATTAGGGGTATTTCGTTCAAAGTGTGCTGACATTACTCAAAGGTTTTTTTTTGGAAAACCTTCATTTGGAATTGCCTTAGGACCTTGCAACATGATGGAATATTCTCCAAAATAGTAATTCTTCCATTTTGGAGGGTGGGTTTGATTCGCAGAGAAAGCCCATAGTCATTTAGAGAGAAGGCTGGTGAATAAGATTGATTATCTAATTTAATACCATCACTCTAGTTTAGAACATGATTTTAAATAAAGGAATCTGATGATCTTACTTTATTTTCCCAACATTCATATCTATTTTGATTTTGCTACTTCCCCATTTGTTGAGTTTCATTGTTTGGCATAATTTTTTTGTCCTCTGTCTGTCTTAATTATATGTTATCTGGCTCTTCACAGTTAGCCTCAAAAACCCCAAATTCTCTACCCCACCCCCAAGCATTTCCTACAGTTCTTAGAACATAAAACCAGAGCATTTTGGTTGCTTGTTTCTGATATTATTTCTTTTCTTTTTTCTTTTTTTGTTCTTTTTTAAATTTTTTTTGTTTCTTTTTTTTCTTTTTTTTTTTGGTTATTTTTTGTTTTTTTTCTTTTTGTTTCTTTTCTTTTTTTTACTTCTGATATTATTTCTTAAAGTATAACCTATTAAATTGATTATATAAAAAATACATGTTCATTGCAGAAAATCCTAATATTCAGAGAAGCGCAAAGATGAAAACTTATTTGTAATTTCACCACTCAGAGAACGAATATCCATATTTCACTGTATAATCTTCTAGTCTAGCTGTTCTCAACCTGTGGGTTGCGACCCCTTTGGGGATCGAACGACCCTTTCACAGGGGTCGCCTAAATACATCCTGCATATCAGATATTTACATTACGATTCATAATAGTAGCAAACTTACAGTTATGAAGTAGCAACGAAAATAATTTTATGGTTGGGGGTCACCACAACATGAGGAACTGTATTAAAGGGTCACGGCATTAGTAAGGTTGAGAACCACTGTTAGTCTTTCTTCTTTCCTCCCTCCCTCCCCTATAGATCTTACCCATTATTCTTTTACACTCTACACACTGCTTATAATCAATCTATTTTCTTCTTAATGAACTATGATGTTACTTCTTTTTTCATTATCACTTCAGGCTGACCATCCCTTTACTTTGAGGTGCAACCTAGTACATTATTCATGGATATGAGCAATCCAATGAAAGACATTTGGAGTGATTCAACCAATATACAACCAGTGCAGCTCTGACGTTGAAGATGAGAGCAGAAAGATAATTCTGTTTTGACTTTGGATTGTGGTTCAATTCCTTGCCTTTGGCAGAGAACTCCCAATAGAAATGAACCCTTTGCTTCAGGAAGGGCTGTTTACTAAATGACTTGTAAAATCACATATCATCTGTTCTCTTTAACAATTTATGGCTGGGTGGCAACAGTACCTAAGTTTTCATCATGATGCTGCTTGCCACCCTGCTTGGAAGCAGATGGTAAGTATTTACTGTGAATGACCTTTTTTTTTCCTTTAATTTTTATCACTTAGAGTACTTCCCTGCAGCGGTGCCATATGCTACACACAAAAGGCAGCGGTTACTGGGTTATTACTTACAAGAGCTGGAAGGCACATACATTTCATGAACTTCAAGTAGATATTTGTCTGAATTATTGGCTTGACATTGTATTCCACCAGGATCAATACCAGATTATGACATCATATCCTCAAAAATATATGGTCAATCTTGATAAATTTTGTTACACATTTTTTTCTGCCAGAATAAAAACTAATTTCTGCTTTCATGAAAGAAGCTGTCATAGAAACAGTGCCTTAAGAAAACAGATTGGGTAATTCATGCTGAAATTCTAAATTGTGGTGTGAACTTCTATGGGGGAATATTGGAATATGACATTTACTAGATTATTGAGGAACTCTGCTAAAGGTCAGAAAAAAACAACAATGAAGGGCACACGCACTTTAAGAAGCTGTTATCTTGTAATGGGAATTTAGTCTTTCTACAGTGTCATTAAGTAACACGAGAATCTGAGAGGGATAGGAAGAAAGATAATCTGTTCCATTCTAGTCAAATTCAAGAAACTTTGAGTGAGTTCTTAATCTGTGCAAATTATTTTCCTGGGGGTATGAAGTTGAATAATGTCTGGGTATGGGGCACTGATGAGGGTAAGAGACCCAGGAAAATATAATTCAATGAGTACCAGAGGGCATATGTGCATAGGGTACTGCAGGAGCACAGCGAACCTCCTAGCAGCATAGAAGAGGTGAGACAGAGTGGGGGCAGGTGAGCCTTTCTAGAGAAGATGTGAAGAAAGAGGATGTAACCAGGAGCACGTAAGCAGGTGAAGAAAGAGAAGAAGGTACAACATCAAGTAAGGCATGTATTCTCAGTTTGCATGGAATGATAAATATTGCAGACATGTTGATGCCACATCAATGGAAAGGATAAATGACAAATCTTCAGATTATATATTTAATTTAATCCTTATAACCCCAAACCAAGAAAAGAAAACAACAACAATAAAATAGGGCTAAAGAGTGATAGCAAGAAAAATTAATAAAATAACTCTGGGTAGTGTTTCAGTATATGTTACATATATGTTACACATGTTGCATGTTTCTATGAGTAATAATTGCTTAGAATAAACAAGACGATAATTTGATTTTTGAATCATCAAAATATGACAGAATGAGTGAATAAATGAATGAGGGAATAAATGAATGAATGAGTGAATATCATTAAGTGGTGTTGAGTAAGTGAAGGCTTTCACATTTGAATGAGAAAATACTCTGCTGGGAGCCGGTCCATCCTTGCTGTTTCAAGGGACCTGGCATATATGGCATACTGTTCTTAATATGTTTGCTCACCTTCTTGGCACTATGTGTTTTAACCAAGGTCTCTGAGAAAGGTTGTTTCCCCAGGTAGGGATTTTCCCCTGAAGTTAGGGAGGGAATAAAACCTCTTAACTAAGTGCCAGGCGGGTAATTAATCACTTTAACTACGAACAGTCATGCTTAAGCTACATAATCTTTACTCCCTGGAATGGAGATAAGAAACGCCCTAACCTTTGTAATAGAGATTGATAGGATTGGAATCAACTGGTATAAATACAGATGTAACAAGACAGAACTTAGAAGACAGAACCTAGACACAGAACCTACACGGAACCTAGAGACAGAAGAACTTTGCTGGAGAGAACATGGCGAAAGATCCTGGACAGAAACTGGAGACAGAACCTAGAGACAGAACCTAGAGACAGAACATGGCAAAAGATCCTGGACAGAAACTGGCAACAGAACCTAGAGACAGAACCTAGCGAGAGAACCTGGCTGAAGATCCTAGAGACAGAACCTGGCTACAGAACCTGGATAGAACATGGCAAGAGAACCAGACTAGAACCTGGTGACTGAACCTGGCTGGAGAACCTGGAGAACCTGGCTGGAGAACCTAGCAAGAGAACATGGACACAGAACCTGGCTGGAGATCCTAACCAGAACTTCTCTGGAGATCCTAACCAGAACTTGGCTAGAGATCCTGGCTAGGCTGCTGATCAACTGAACGCTGCCTCCGTGTCATTCCTTCTTCGCCGACTCCGTCCACACCTTTGGGGACCCCTGGACCCGCTGGGGCTGGACCCCAGCAATACTCAAGAAAATTAATTATAATACTATATTTATAATTACCTCTTAAGAGTAAAAAATCTTAGATAATGCAGGTATTCATCTTTACAATATATAAATAGAACCTACATTTGTAAATTTTCTCAATGTTCTTCTTTCTACTGTCATTAGTCTATACTCAGGACAGATATTTCTCTATGAGATGTCCCTAGATTACATCTAAAAGAATGTGAAGAAGAAAGTTCAGTCTATAAAAGAAGATATATTTGAAAATTTGACTTTATTCAAATTGGGATATTTTAATTCTTTCAAATAACAAAGGAAAGGAAAGAAGGTATAGCATTTAAAGTGTAATATCTAACATTTACAGGTGTGATTAATGGGTTTTCTCCCCATTTTTATGCTTTCCACACTATGTATCATCATATTCTGTGATAATGAGATTGGGGCATAAACTTGAACATGTTGAAAGAAAAATCTTACTTTCCCTTTTCCAGATTAAAATAAACACTATATCAAAATAAAAGAGTAAAAATACAAAGGACACTTTAATGTGCCTATTTATGCAGTTTCCTCCAGGAATATTTTATTTAACTTTGTGGCCAAGGTTTAAAGATAGACAGATAAATGAGAGATAAATGTAAGAAATAATTAATGCAAAGAAAATATTTTCATATAGAAAAACAAAATATGTTAATTTAAAAAAATGGTAATGTTTAGGGAAGAAAAAATTTATCCTAAAGGTATTCTTTCGGTTTTTTCTTTGCAGGTGTTTTCTAAATTACCCAGGCTTTCCATAACTTCTTGCTGCCATGTTGCCAATTATGTCGGCATAATTGTGTCTCAAAGGGAAAAAAAGAGCTAACATTATTGAGTTCTTCCTAGGTGCCTCTCGCTGACTTCTTTATACATAAAATTTCACTTAATCCTCCATCCCTCTTACATTGGGGAGAGTGTAGATAAGATGAGGAAACTGGTGCACAGAAAGGGACAGAACCAGGTCTTTAACCCAGGCGGTCTGAATTCACAGCTGAGGCCCAAAACCACTGTACTATCCACTGACTCTCCAAATGGCGTGATGTTAATTAGAGCATGTGATCAAAACAAATCATGATCAGGTTTCCTATGGTTAACAGGGAATGCTCCAACAGGATCTCACTTCCTGTTGTCTGTCACTGCACTGAATGATGATGGTTCCTTGGGATTGATATTCAGTAGATAAAATCTGGTTGGTTTAATATCTTGTTTTGCATTTTGTACCTTTTCTATGTGAATGCAAACCATTTAGACCAAACAATAAAGAATAATGTAAGGATGTGTCTACCTAGCCCTAGATTTGATTCAGTTTGCTCACATTCCTTACTTCTGCTTAAGTAACTTGAAGCTTAGGTCTGTAGTACTTGAAGTTGAATGGAAGTTTTAATTCATATCAGAATAGCCTTATTCAGTCAAGAATGCGACCACATAGTAAATAGACAGTACCAAAAAAATAGACGGTACCAAATTTTTCACTCCAATTCAATGCTAGTTGTGCATATTATAGTCACAGTTTATATTTTCTCTATGAATCTATTTCTTAGCACAGTTTTTTCACAATGTTATCAGAATATAAGTTTATGTAAAACTAAAAATAAAGCTAAAAGTTCAGCTATACAGTAAAAATAGTACCATTGTTATTGATACTATCACAACTAATGATTGAAACAAATCTTATATAATTTGCTTGCAGTGAGTGGTGTTTTGGTATTTCTCTGTGAAAAACTATAATTTCTGTCTCTGGCACTCTTTAATAATAAAATTTCTTCTGTTTTTGATAGAAGGAACTGGCTCATCATTAAACTCACTGAATTTTGAGTTTACCAGGCTTAATTCTACCCTTATGGTTCCACCAGCTGAACCCTCCATCCTCAGGCCACAGGGGTGAGAAGTCTTCCTTGGCTCACTGTTCCTGTTCACGCTGCTGTTCTAGCTGTGCTCTGAGCTATATGGTATCTGATAAGAAGACTTCCAGGGCCCTGACCAGTTTTGCTCAGAGCATCAGCCTATGGACTGAAGAGTCCCAGGTTCGATTCCAGTCAAGGGCATGTACCTTGGTTGTGGGCACATCCCCCGTAGGGGGTGTGCAGGAGGCAGCTGATGGATGTTTCTCTCTCATGGATGTTTCTAACTCTGTATCCCTCTCCCTTCCTCACTGTAAAAAAATCAATAAAAAATATATATTTTTTTTTTAAAAGAAGACTTCCCAGTGGGATAGGCCATTGGTTTTCAACTAGGGGAGATTTCCCCCCCTCTCCCACTCTAGGGAACATACCACAATGTCCAGAGATATTTTTAGTTGTCCCAACTGGAGGGTGTTGCTACTGGTATGTAGTGGGTAGAAGCCAGGGATGCTGTTAAACATCCTATAAACATCTCATAACAATGAAGTTGTTCAGCCCAAAATGTCACTGGTGTGGAGGTTGAGAAGCTCTGTGCAAAGCTAACATTACCATGTGATATTAAACATGCTAGAGGTGGTGCTCTGGAGTAGAGAGGACTGGGTTTAAAATATAATAAAGAGAGGAATCGTGTTTGGGTTGGTGATGATGTTATGACATGAACTGAAGAGTTTGATTAACTTAACTCTGTACATGAGATTAAACAACAACAGAAACAAAAAGGACCAAAGAAAATTGAAATCTGAACTAATTGCTATTCCCTGAGAAACTGAATACCTTACTGAGGAATAACTGTCTTCTCTATGATCCTCCCAATACCCTGACTCTCAGCATGGAGCTGAGGAAATGGGGGGTGAGGGGGGGGCGGGCGGGAGGAGAACAGCCTGGGCACATTATTCTTTCCTTTGGTCAGTTGCAGAGCACATCTCTCTCCTAGTTTAAGATGACCAACTTACCCTCCTTGGGGATGAATAACTTAGTGCCTTCTGCATAGTTCTGGGTTCTTGAAATTGAGGTTCCTACTTTCCACTGGAAATAAGGTCACACAATGCACTAAGTCACAAAATGTATCCGGAAAGGCCCTTGGCCAGTATCTCAAGTTGAACTTCAGAAATAGGGTTGTGCAAGCAAATATATTTCATGATAAGACAGTGCCTAGGAAGTGTGATGATAGCTGCACTATAAAAATCAAATGGCATTTGGTATTGATAGTCTCTGTGACCACCCTTGTGACAACTTCCCAGAAGAAAAGTTATGATTTTGTTTTAAACTTACAATATATGGTGGGCATAATGGTGTCACTTTCCATCTCACTGACAGGATTCTTCACCAGGCAACTGTAATTCCCAATGTCTTCTTTGGTCACTGGAGCAATATGAAGAATGTTGTTTTGGGGAGAAAAGGAGTTGGTGGAGCTCGTATGGACAGGTCTCCCATTTTTTAGCCACTGGTAAGCCAGCCGGGTACCTTCTTCCACCAGGCATGTCAGTGTCATGTTCCCTACGTACTCCACAGCCCCAGAGGAAGGCTGAATCTGTACCATGGGTTTTGTGACAAGGTCTGCAATATCAAAGAGAGAAATGATTTTTACCACCATGACATTTTAACAAAAATCTATGAGGTCTCTCACATATTAAATCTCAGGTAAATGAGTCTACAGTTTTACACTTTGTAAATGTAAACAGTTCAGGCGATAATTCAGGAAGAGACTAAAAATGCAAAACAATAAAATATAAAAATATAATTCATAGCAGATAAATAATCACATTCTGGGACTTACTTGTCAAGGATTTCCTAATGAGAACCTTTATAGCTAATGGAAGTTAGTGGTGGAGAACACCAGGGGCCCTCTTTCCTGTTTTGTGCTTGCTGACAATGTGGAAATATACTCTCACAGACAATACATGCTTAACCCTCTCTCTTGACTTGCCCTAAATCCCAAGGGCAGCTGGTGGGATGGATGTGGTGAATCCAAATTTCTACTATTTGCATAATATAAAGCTCATATATATTATACTTGTGGGGAACTGAGGGAAAGTTTTAGAAAATCGTATCTGTACCCATTACTTTTCCTTTTATGTAAGCGAACTAATTGTATGTTTTAGTTGCTGTGCATTTGGTTTTGCAACATTACATTTATCACTCTAACAAAGCAGTACCTACATTTCAAAACTGACTCAATCTGAAAATAGGATACTGGGATTATATCAAATTAGGGATGTAAAAGACAAAATCTCAGTAGAGATTCCTATTGGAACTTTGAGATACAGGAAAACAGTTTTATATCATGAGCCCAAAACATTGTAGTAATGTGATATCTAACAAATGAGTAAATTTCTAAAAATGAGTATATATTTATTTTTTTAAAAATATATTTTTATTGATTTCAGAGAGGAAGGGGGAGGGGAGGAGAGAGAGAGAGAGAGAGAGAAACACCAATGATGAGGGAGATCAATCACCATTGATCTGCTGCCTCCTGCATGCCCCTCAATGGTGATTGAGCTCACAACCTGGGCATGTGCCCTGACCAGGGATCAAATGGCGACCTCCTGGTTCATAGGTTGATGCTCAACCATTGAGCCACACTGGCTGGGCTGAATGAGTATATATTTCTTCTCTGAGTTTTAACTCTAAAATTGTTGGATAAGGGTGGAAATTACATCAATATCTACAATCATTTTTAGCAACCTTCATTAATTTTTAAGGTGCTTGACTTGGTTTGATAAAGGACGGTGACTAGCCTAGAGTTACATAGCAGTCAGTGGCAAAATGAAGAGGGCTTTAAATCTGACAGTATTTCTCTGCAGCATTTTGGAGAGATATGGGTTTAATAATCTCCTGTGTATGACTACAGTACACAGAGAGAGTGAGATGATATAGAAGTGACAGATGATTGACTCCAACATTAAGATTTCAATTTCCTATCAAGCTTTTAACCAGGTTGATGTATCTTAAGTAAATCTGCCTCGACTCATACAATTTCCTACACTGGAAAATGCTTATTACGGAACAAACAGATTCAAGCCTTCAGTCCAGAGGAGATAGGAAAATATGAAAGATAAGGAGAAGGGGAGTTGAAAGGGCAGCCTGCAGGGCAACTGAGGAGTTCCATAGTCTCCAGCCTTTCTCAAGATGGGTAAAATCAACTGGTTTGTCCCTTTAATTTAATCCTTTATCTTTTCTGGCAAAAACAAAGGATTTGGAATAGCTTTGTTTGCATTATTATGATTAGAAAAAAAAATTAATTGTGTACACTTATTACATTAAAAAGTGCATGTTTCATATATGTCTGTGTGGAAATATACATGGTATGAGATAAGTCAAATAGATAACATGTCAAAGATCTCATATGGAGAGAATCAATCATTAGAATAGACATTAGTATTGTAATCACATATTTGCCTAAATAGTGTAACTCAGATGTGGAAATCTCCTGAGAATACTTTTTGCGTAGGCCCCTAAACCCTTATTAAGGCTTTTTGGTTGCATTTCTCTAAACAGATCCAATTTTACTACACATTAACAAGTAATGGATGTTCTACTAAAAGTTTTGGGGATAGATAGGATACTACACAGAATTTCATGAAAAATTTCCTTTAGATTTTTCTCCCTTTTGTTCCCCAAATTTACTCTCTAGGCATCTGCTTCCACAACCTGTGTATTTGCTGCCCCGCAAATTTGATCTCCACTCATTTACTCCACAAATATACACTGAGTACCTACTAATGGGCAGCAACAGGTTTAGGCACTGAGGACAAAGCAGAAAATAATACAAAGTCCCTGCTCCCATGTACCTTTTATTCTATGAGGGGAAGTTAAATACTAAATTAGTAAAAATATATAATAGGTTGAGTGGAAATAAGTGCCTTGAAAGATCTCTCTCTCTCTCTCTCTCTCTCCCTCCCCCCCCCCCCCCCCCCGTTTTGGCTGAGACCTAAAGGAAATAGGAAAGAGAATCATACTATTATCTAGGAGAAAAGCAGTCTAGGTAGAGGGAACAGCAAGTACAAAGGTCCTGTTCTAGGGAGAACAAATTGACCAGAGTAGCCACAGCAGACTGGGAAAGTGAGGTAGGGAATGGAATTGCATAGCTATTGGATATGATGGGGAAATCATGGTGGACCTTGTAGGCCATTGTTAGTACTTTAACTTTTATTCTGAGTGAGATAGAAGGATGTGGGAGGATGTTAAGTTACAGGAGACAGGAGTAGAAACGAAGGCTATGTATCAGGCTACTAGGGTAGTCTAGGGCCTAGGCAGAGCTGATGGTGGGGTGGAGTGGGGCAGTAGTGGGGGTGGTGAGAAGCGATGGAAATCTCTGTATATTTTGAAGGTGAAACTGACAGGATTAACTCATGGGCTGGATGTGGGACATGAGAAAAAGGGGGGGTGGGGAGGTCAATGGTAATGGCAAGGTTTTGCCCTAAGCAATTGATGGAATGGAGTTGGTACTTATGAAAATTTAGGAGAAATATTGTCAAAAAATGGGTTTAGAGAGGAAAATGAGAAGTTGGCCTTTGGGCATAGTATAGTTAAGGTGTGCCATTTAAATACCTCACTAAGGAAAACAACTGTCTGATCGTTAGCTGACCCCACTCTCCCTCAGAAGACATTTCCCACAACGTCCATTGTTTCTTCAGTCTGGTCCTTGAACAGGTCTCATTCTCCCCCACCCAGTGTGTCAAAATAAAAACCTCCATGTGCCCTGACTGGTTTGGCTCAGTGGATAGAGCGTCGGCCTGCGGACTGAAGGGTCCCTGGTTCGATTCCAGTCAAGGGCATGTACCTTGGTTGCGGGCACATCCCCAGGAGTGGGTGTGCAGGAGGCAGCTGATCGATGTTTCTCTCTCATTGATGTTTCTAACTCTCTGTCCCTCTCCCTTCCTCTCTGTAAAAAATCAATAAAATATATTTTAAAAAAACAAACACCTCCATGTGACAAAATTAGAGATCTTCCCAGGGTGCATTCTGCACTGAGAAAATAAAATTTTCTCGATCTCATTACTTTATACTTGATAGTTTCTAGGCAAACAAAAAAGTTCTACTTACTGCTTGATTACCTTTAGCTGGGCACTGAATATCCTTCACATTCCTCTCTGATTTAATCCTCAGAAAACCTCATGAGGTAGATAATGCCATTCACACTGTGAGGCTTTGTGGGTTAATTAATTTGCCCAAAATTGGAGAGCCAGTACCTAAAGCCCAGGTAGTCTAATCTGAGTCATGGCTAACTTCCCAGCTGCCCATAGCATTTATAGTTGGACTCACCATCAACAGTGACTTGTATCTTCTGACTAGCTGAGAGAGTTCCATTTCCTTGAATGTTGACCTTCACAATGTAATTGCCTTCATCAGTGAACTGCAGTGGGTTGATGAGCAGAGATGCATTGGGTGGCATCATGGTGAACTTGTGTTGGTATTCCAAGTCGGGAACCACAGACTTGTTCACAGAGCCCAGTAAGTATTTGGGCATCGTGTGGTGTCTCTCAAACAGCCATATGATCTGGATGTCTGATGCCGGAGTGTGGAATCCATAGTGCACAGGGAGGTAGAGGGCCTGACCCCTGATACCATGGACAGTGTATGATGGCACCACCACCTTCAGCCCTGAGCAAGCGCCTATAACAAAGGAGAGGAAAGCAGTAAAGACTCTGAGCCACATTTCGCAATCTAAAGAGGCAGTGCAGAGAGAACCAGATTAGATGATAATTTCTTTCAAAGAAGAGCAGCTTCTAGCCACTGACTATTCTGGTACCGGTTTCCTGGAGAGGTAAATATTTGTCTCTGAAACTTTCTGCATTTGAAAAACTCCACCCCAAAACTGTGTTGATTACATGACTTCTTTACGGAAAAGCAGAAGTTACTGTCTATGACTGTTAAAGAATAATGGGAAAAGGAGAACTGGGTAAGATTATTAGTTCTAAAGTCCATGAAACTTTTAAAAATTTTAAAATTGTGACTATATTAATGTCTGAGTCATAGATCCTAATCAAACTATGTGATTCGAGAAACTACTTCCTCCCAAAAATCTTCCTCCAAAGTCTTCTAAAATGGCTTTGTAGTCCATTATTGGAAGTTTTTCCTTTTAGCCAAAGCCTTGCCAGATGCAAATACCCCAAGGAGAGTGCCATTAAATCATTATCAGTCATGATGAGTTATTCTTGCCCAGAGGCAGGAATCTGGCTGGTGTGCTTGAGAAACACAAGAGGCAGGAGTAGATGGAGCACAGAGTAGATGGAGCACGGAGGAGGAGGAGGAGGAGGAGGAGGAGGAGGAGGAGGAGGAGGAGGAGCAGCGTGTGATAAAACATGAGGTCAGCAAGGCGGTCAAGGCCAGATCAGGCCAAGTTTTAGGGTCATGGAAAACACTTAGGCAATTATTCTCTGAGATAGGGATGCAACTAGAATTTTGTGAACAGAGAGAGAGATGATCTTTTTGTTTTTGTTTTTTGGGCGCATTTCAGCTGCTGTGAGAATAGACAGGTGTGGGCAAGAGAAGGAGTAGGAGACCACTTAGGAGGTGATTACAGTAAAGTAGGCAAGAGATGATTGTGCTGTAGACCAGAGTAATAGTAAAAGATACTGTGATAAAAGGCTGGTGGTGCTAATTTGATGACACATTGGGGGTGGGATATAAGAAACCAAGAAGAGTCAAGAATGACTCCAAGGTTGTTGACCTGATCAATTGGAAGAGTGGAGTTGTTGCTTATTAATGGACAAGTAATAAAGTTATCATGGGAAGACTGTGAGGAGAACAGCTTTTCTAGGGGAAGATCAGGGCTCAGTTTTGGACATGTTCATTTTAGATGCCCATTAGACATCCAAGAGGGAATACTGAAAGGCTATACTAGGCATGAAAGCTGGATTAAAGTGGGTTTAAGAGGGAAGGATGGCCCTGGAGGACTTTGGGGGCATGGAGCTCTGCCAGGTGCATAGCTCTGGCTCCTGCCCTATTTGCCTGGGTTGTTTGGCCCATGTACTTCTATGTCTGCAGGTTTCTTTCTAGTTTGGGGTAGTTAGAGATTTCCCCATCTTTACCTTGTGTCATGATGCACTGTTTTATTTAGCATTTCTATGTATTTGCAATTGAGAAGAGTCTTCCTTAGTTTAGGCTACCATGTCGCTGAGGTCTTAATTAAAATCTCTTTGGTTCAAAATCTTCATTTTTAAAAATAGCAATATGGCACATTTGAAATAGTGAAGGAGGGAATGGAGGAACTTAAATGTGAAGTATTTTGAACAGTAAGAGAAAAAAAGGAAAGGAAATTGGAGACAGTGAGTAAAGACAATACTTCTGGGGAGCTTTGCCGTTAAGGGGAGCAGTAAAACTTTTCTTCTATTTTTCTTAGGATGGATGCTGAACAGCATCGTTGTAGCTATAGGAATGATGCACTAGAAAGAGAAATCTTGATGAAGCAGAATACATATGGGTAATGATGGAATAAAATCTGAGGTGAGAAGAGATGGGAATTTGGGCACAAATAAATATCTTACAATTGCTATTGAAAAGAGTTTGTCCAGTTGGTGTTAGCACAGCTAAACACTAAACATTGAGAAAGAAGATTGGCTAGTTGATTATGAATGGCACCATGCAGAACAGGAAGTTAATGCTCAAAAACTGGAACTCCCCAATGGAATATAGGTTACAGATTATACAGGGCAGAAATCACACGACACTGTGGGTTAGAAGTTCAGGGTGGTATTGGGAGCTGATTGATAATAAATCATTTCTTCAGATCTTGAGGACAGCTCTGAGGTCTGCTCTGGAATCTGTCTGTCTGGTTTTATGGAAAAGGAGGGTAGGTGGGGGAGGGGGGTTGTTCCACCTTAGAGCTCAGGAACTGAAGCATAATTTAGGTCAAGATATTAACTTTAGCTTAACATACTTTGTGACCCTGGCCATTGTTTTTGGCGGCCTCAGGCGGGTAGTGACTTGTAAGGGAAAGGGTTAAGGTTTACAGGGCATCCTTTGAAGAAACTGTATAGTGCTGGGCTACCTGTTAATTCAAAATTATACATTAAATCAGGTTTCACAATTTCAATTTCCTTATATACAAAATGTTTATCTTCTTTGATTGCTTCACCTTTTCATCTCTACTAGGAAGGGGATCTTAAAGCTTTCTCTGAGTCTTGTTATGAAAAGCCATCAATATTAGGAAGGGAAGGTATAAAGGTCAGTTACACAATGAGTTCTTTGGAGAAAGTGAAAGATGTAGGCCTGCTCCTAGGAGGTATCAAGTTCTACCGACAGTAAATTTCTCTTTCCGTCCCAGGGTACAGGTGGGGGCAAAGATTTCCATGGTTTTGGTCTTTGGCCAGCTAGTAGCAGAAAGTAAGACCCTGGGGCATGCAGGGAAGTTAGAGCAAAGAACTCAGGAGGAGAAAGAGGAGGATCAGAGGAGGTTAGAGGGAGAAGCAACTCCTAGGTGCTCAATTGAAACTGACTATAGGGACTGAAAGTTAGGTGACTCTATGGGAAAAATAAACATGTGTCTTACAGTCTCCTTGGGCTCTGTGTATATTTGTGGTTGACTTGTAAATTTTTTTTCCCCTCATAATGGGCTGTACCTGCACATTTGTTTTAGTGATTTGGTCCATAACAAAAGGGTTACAAAGGTATGAGGATTTGCTTCTGTTTTCTTTTCTGGAAAGTGCAAGAACGTTAAATTTATAGTTGTTTCCAATTTGAATAATTAGGAAAAGAAGGAACTGGTAGCTGGAAATTCTGAAGAGGAAGCAAAGTGGATTGCAAGGAAGGAGTAATGGTTTCTGAAAGGAAATCATAAGAAAGGAAAAGGAAGATGAGAGAGTAAATCTAAGACTTGAAACCAGTGATGCCTGAGATACGTGAAGCAGAGGCTGACAGAGAGGAACAAGGCTCTTGAAGTCAATGTCCCCAGGAATTTGGATGGGGGGCAGTACAGGAAAAAATTCATTTTGGTGCCCAGCTGGCGTGGTTCAGTGGTTTAGCGTCAACCTTTGAACCAGGAGATCACAGTTTGATTCCCCGTCAGGGCACATACCCGGGTTGCAGGCTCAATCCCAGTAGGGGGTGTGCAGGAGACAGCCATCAACAATTCTTTCTCATCATTAATATGGAATTTCCATCTTTCTCTCCCTCTCCCTTCCTCTCTGAAATCAGTAAAAATATTTTAAAAAATCATTTTGGTATATGTGTCATCTGCACAAAACAACATGCGTTTACATGCCTTTCATTGAAATTGGTGAGAGGAAGCTCCTGGTAAGCAATAAACAATAAATAAAAACTAGCTTTTTAGTAGCCATTATTGTTATCTTAGGTAAGATGCAATTCCCACCATTTTTATTGGGTGGTTCTGTCTTCTGTTTTGCTGGAGTGCACATAAAAATATTTATGGTTTCATCATTCACTCCTCATCTTAGACTCCCTTATCCCACTTTCACCATGTAGTCCTAAATCCATCACCTGCTAATTGCCTTGATATAAGGGATTTCAGGAACCTATTCTCTAAATTTGGAGAGAGATTACTGTATTTGATACTTTGATAAAGTTAAAAATCCACTGAATATGAGGTCTTAGTAAAGGACACACACTTGGGATAAAAATGAGGATTTGTCAGTGAAATAACTTTAATAAATCTTTTTTATTCTCGACTTCAGGTTTCTCCTGTGCAAAAAGGGGGTAGTATTAGATGAAGCCTAAGGCTTCTCTTATTCTTGTTTATGTTATTGACATTCTGAGGTGCTTTTCTCGGGGTAGCAGGTACCCTACATTTGAAGGTGAAGGTCTGTATTTAATTTCTCAGGGGCACCAAGTATTTTGAAGTATTGAGTCTCAGGTGTTAGTCCACTTACTACATTGCCAATTGCTGGATATACTTTAATAAAGTGGTGATTCTGTGTTTATTACCAAGGAATCAAGGGCAATGGTGGGAACCCACATCATTGCCTTCAGAATGCACTGGGAAGGCTGCGCAGCCACCAACATAAAACTCAGTAGTTCCCTCTGTTAGTGAGCAGTTTGGTTATTGATATGTTGGTCCCTTTAATACATTTCACAGCTCAGCCTAGAAACCAGTGTCATACTGAAATGTAGACCTAGATGGCTTGAATGCACTCTGGCCAGTCTGTTCTTGTCGTTTGGGGAAGTCATTACAAAAGTCCTTGTTCCCTTTTTCTGAAAAGGATAAGAAAGCCTTCCTTATCTACTTTTGTGTGTGTGTGTATGTGTGTGTGTGTGTGTGTGTGTGTGTGTGTGTGTGTGTGTGTGTGTGGTTGAAGTTGGAAACGATTAACTGAGGTTGTAATATTCTGAAAATGTTTGGGCAACATTTTATAGGCAGCTAGACTAGAACAGAAAGGTTGGTGAATTTTGGATTCTGTACCAGAAACTTGAATTTTAAGTATCAAAAGACTGATTAGAGAATCTGTGACTAGAGTTAGGGGAAGCAAATCCTGTTTAATAAAATATTAAATATGAATATTGCAGCCCAGGTAAAAGTGAAACTACATTAGCAGAAAATCATTTATATGGCACTTATTTTTTTTATATTAAATAATTTATCTGGACAATATTGTTTAAGGAGGGTGGCCTAGTTCTCTGGACCATTTTAGAAACTGCATCACATAATAATACCTTAAATAATCTACTGTCATTAATATGTGCGCATATATTCTATGCTTATCACATCAAATGATATGAAGTCATGTCATTTGAATTTTTTCCAAGTATATGTATGACAGTGAGAGAAAGCACAGCTGTGACAATAGCTGTTTCCTTAGGTTGCCCACACCATTTTTTAACAGATAAATTATATTTAACAAGTTTTAAAAGTGTCATCAAGGGACACAATTTTCTTTATTTCAGTTATCTAAAATATTTTCATTTTGCAGGAAAGACATGAATCTATTGATATGATGCAATCCTTACTTGTGAACTTTGGGAAATAAACAAATAATTGAATGCTTCCCTTACATTTTAGGACTACATACTCCCTTGCCATTGATGTATTTCCCACTACAGACGTGATGAATTCATGCTGTCAGTTAGCAGTATATTAACTTTAAAAAAAATTAGCTTCATTTTGAGTATTTTTCAAGTGTTCTTTTCTAGTTGTATGAGAAAACCTAAAGACCTAAAACTATTGATTTTAGAGAAAGTCAACCTTTGTGTGAACAAATAAACTTCAAAAAAATGAATGACATAAAATTGATGAAATTTTAATTTGCTTTTGATATTCCAAATATCTTGACTTAAAATTCATTTTATTATTAGATTAACTAATACTTTTTGAGTACAGAAAAGGAAAACTCTTACACTTTTTGCATATAGGGCATAGTAAATTGGAGAAACATTGCTAATACCATTAATAATCTGAAATAAAAATTATAGCAATAATTTCCCCAGTAGAGACTCCTTTAAATAGTGTAGCACTAGAATGTACAGTGTTAAGGAACACCTCAAGTCATTGTAAAATTTATCTATATTCCAGAAACAAAAGACTCCCTAGGCCAGTTTCACTGTGTTGAATATAAACATCAAACTTTCACAAAGTGACCTCTAGCTGTAGCTCAAAATAGTTGGCATTTACTTCCCCATTATCATGTATGATATTAGCAAGCATAACACAACTATTGTTGACTGAAAATAAACTCCTGCATATTTAGAGAAAATAGGAATTATAAAGTTTTACTTTGAGTAGACTTTACAAACTACATTTTGGGCTTCCAATTTTTAATTGTTTTTTTTTTTTTTTTAAAAGGAAAACAAACAGATAATTCAGTATTCCAAAAACAGAGTCTCACATAACCTATGGTCTTTACAACATACTACTAATGGAAAAAAGTAAATTTGTGTAAGAAAGTCTTACGGGATAATAATTGCTATAACTACCTATGAACTTGCTACTTCTTAAAGTATATCTTAATTTATTTTAGTTGAATTCCTCAAGTGAAATGTCTCTAAGTTCTTCTGCAAGCCACTAACAAAAGCATTAGTTGTAAAATGACCACAGTCCCGTTGTTGTAAAATTAAAAATAAGTGGGGCACTGACACACAGGATACTTTCAAATCACACAAAAATGCACAAAGATAAAAAGCCAGTTATGTCAACTGTTTGATTTTTTTAAAATTAAAAAAGCTAAAAATAAATATAGGTTTGAATTAGAAACATACACATCCAGAAAAGTCACAACTAAGGAAAACTCAAACACTTAAAAAAATTTACAAACTGTATATTTCAAGTATGTGGGATATATACATCATTAGGTACAAGTTTAAATAACAATATTATTTACAATGAAAACTATAATGAAATATACCAGTGAAATATACCAGTGAACAATTGAAGAAGGCTAAAACTTAAATTGCTCATTTAGCTAAATTGTTCTTAACATAAAAGAAATAACCATCTTTTTAAAAATTCCTATCTGTTGAATGTAAACAAGGAACAAACCTTGACTTCTAAAACTGATAAATAGGAAGAATGAAAAAGAGAACATCTTATGAAAATAATGATGACAAACAGTGGGAATTTTGGTGAAAGATTCTTTTAAACTCTAAGGATAAAGAAACTGAGGAAAAATATTCAGGTACAGAAAAAAAATTTAATAGGAATAGCCACTGGGCAAAAAGAAAGGTTCAAGGCCTTTTGGAAAAATAATACTATTTAAAACATACTTCTCCAAACTGCGTATAAAGTATTTTTGTCAGTTTGGACCTTATCTTTTTCCATATTTCATAAGATAGGTAATTTAAAATGAAGTAAAGTTAATGGTTTGACACATTATCTAGAAGAAGAACAGCAAAAAAAATTATCATAAATTGTTTTTGAGTTTCACTATAAGCAGTCACAAATTCATGGCCTATAAGAGTATTTGCCAAAATGAAATATATATGTAAACTCTCTAAAAGAAAAAGAAATTCATTAGGTTTTTAGAATGTCTTAACTTTCTTAATGAGTGCTAGTGACAATAAGTATTGTTCTAAGAAACAATAACCATCTATTGATTGAACCTTATTTCTATTATACGTTCCTGATTCCTTGTAGAAACAAAGTGTGTTATTGTTTAAAAGGTTCTGAGCTGTTCTTCAATTATCTAAATAAATCTACAGCCTAAAACAAATATTTACCTCAAACCCACAATTTAAAAAAACCACACACAGCTAAAACACAAATCATGCAGTGGCTTACCTAAGAGAAGGAGGTATATTTTGCACTGAAAGACCCCAACGGTACTGCTGAAGGGCTCCATGAAAGCATCCTGCCCCATGTATACGGTGCCCTGTTCCTAGTGGCCACTTGGTTCATGGACCAGCAGCTGCTGGTTTATTTGCTAGGGAAATCAGCAGTGAGGTAACAGACCCTATCCTGCCTCTTGCTTCTGTGATTTGAATACAGAATGAATGTGTATACAAAGGACACAGGGAGTGGGAACACCTGTTATATGTTCTGCAAGAATACTGGCTTATGACTTTCAGAACAGCTTCTTAGCAATTATCAGTAATTGTCGATATATTTGATAAATTATCCTTAGTTATTGATAATCACATGAAGGAAAACACCCTTTTTGGTGACTTTATTGAAAAACAGTATGCTTTCATAATGAGAGCATGTTGTGAAATAGCCTGAAAAACAAAAAGCTGCTTTCCTATCATGCAAAACTATGCTATTATTTTGAAATTAAAAATTTTCTATGAAAATTGAAATATTTCATAGACCTGCTAAACAGTCACAAATCATCATGAAGTCACTAAATAACATGTAGAAGTTATACCAAAGAATCAAAATGGGGCACCTGAAATGTCTTTAGAAATGTATTTTTCCATGTAGTATTTCCTATTACACATTTCTGCTATGATTTTGTTGAACCTATGAATTCATGTTATTTTTAAAACAAACCACAGGTGTGTTTCCAAGTAACACTGGATTATGGGCTGGTATCGTTATAATGAGAAAAAAAAAGCCTATGCCAACAGATAATATCTGAGGCCACATTTTCACCGCAGAAGCAGAGAGGAAGTGAAACAATGGTCCGGAGGTCTGACCACCGCTGTGGTGTCTGGGCCCCAGCTTTTCAGCCTGGCCTCGTCACTGCCATGGCAGCAGGCAGTCTGAACATTTCCGCTTAATTTACTAAGTTATAAGTTAACCCTCATTTCATTTCATTCCTTGCAAGAAAGCTCTAGTCCAAGCCTTCCACTATATAAAATAAAAAGTATATAACCAAATGTACATCAAATGGAGCAAATTCCTTGCATAAATTATTTTCCACAATACATTTGTGAACAATAAAAGCGCGCTGAAGATGTTTAGCGATAATAATAGGAAAGGAAGAATATTCCTCAAGCATAATTAAAGGTTAAAATAAATGAGAGTTATTTTGGAATTCAAGTTTGGAAACACTTTTTGCATTAAGGCTCCCAACTCTTCCAGAAGTGCTCCTATAGGCAAAGAAAGGGAGTGCCTGTTGGAAACCAGAAGCCTCTTTGGAGGTCACTTTGTGATCTCTCCATGCTTCGGAAAAATGACAAGAGCTCCCCCCCACTCCAGGTAACTACTATACCACAACTTTCTCTGTGCTTGTACATGGCTATTGCAGCACTTATCTCCTTAACCTCAATTAATTTTATGGCATGTTTATTTTCCCTCTAATACAGATCAGTCTTATTTAGTTATGAATACTTAGCACCTAGCATAGTGCTTAACTAGTATTTTTGTTAAGTTGTTCCAAATGCTCTTTAGCCCATGTCTTCTGATTCTCAGTTCATGCTTAAGAAACGTATATAAATTTTAATATTGGATTGAATAAAATACAAAATGGAAGTTATATAGATTTCATATGGACTATACCTCATATCTTTTAAATCAATATTAATCTGCAATTGCCTTTGTTAAATAAGCTCTTTGCAGTTTCAGGATGAAATTCTTCGGTCCTACAAAAATGAGAAAAATAAAGACAATGTAGTGAGTTTTTCCTAATGTTAAATTTACTTGATTTAAAGGATTAATATTTACTGTTTTTGTTTGTTTGTTTCTTTTGGGTTATATTTAAAAATATCCGTTCTTTTCTGACATAGAGGGTAACAGAGGCGATGTAAATAAATTATAAATAATATTACCAATAAATAATTGTCAAATAAATGCCAAAATTAATCATAGTTGTGATCTTCCACATTATAGCAAATATTAAAAAATAACAATACCTGTATGACACAACTCATAAAGTGCTGCCTGGTGTAACTATGACAGAGCGCCCTCTAGCAGCAGGAGTAATTTCTGAATTCAGGATGTTTACACAGGAAGCCTTACAGGTAATGTTAACATATAACTTCAACTGTTGTAAATTCCTATATGATTGTTAAAAATGGGTTAAAGTGTTTTATAAGAAATGTCCCACCACCAATATCTCACATTTCACTTGTAACCCACTGGGGAGCGCTGCTCTACCATTCTATTCAGGAGCCTGTTTATTGATCTTAGTTATATGTGCATTTACAATGAAAAAACTGATGAATCTAAAACAATCAGTATTCATGATGATTAAATTTCAAGCAATGCAAGAAGTCACTGGTGTGTGTGTGTGTGTGTGTGTGTAAGAGAGAGAGAAAAAGGCTGGGGGAGAGATGGTGTTTAATGGGAAGATTTTAATCAATTGTAAGTCTGGTTTTGCTTTATAAAGCAAACAGTCTGCTACATTCATTCCAAACAGCCGCATTCTTTATTTACTAGTAGCATATGAGTATTTTGCAATGGGAACAACTGGGAGGGAGAGGTAGTGAAATGACCAGGTTAATGTAGAACAGTGGGGACTAGGAAGAACTGGGAAAAAGGAAGCACTGTCTTATGTTATAGCTAGATCCTAGGAAAGATTACAGTTTACAGGAAGAACTGGCTGCTAGAGGAGGCCATCACACCTGCCCATGCCTGTGCTGGTGCTCACTTCTCTATAGTTACTAGTATGTCTACAATGCTGCCTCCCAGAATCCTAGGTATACTGATAACTCTGCAGCAATGTCTTCCTTCCAGGGTCCCTCTCCAGGTCGCTGTTTTATCTTCAGCAAGGTTTCTGTTTTCTGCTCCTGCTTGCTTAGGGAGTGCAGTTACACCATCTTGGAGATGTCACATCTTTCCACTGCTTTGATGTTTAGAGGATGATTAGAAATGTATCTTCATATATATATATATATATATATATATATATATATATATATATATATATATAAAATCTTACTGATTTTTTACAGAGAGGAAGGGAGAGGGATAGAGAGCTAGAAACATCGATCAGCTGCCTCCTGCACACCCCCTCCTGGGGATGTGCCCACAATCAAGGTACATGCCCTTGACTGGAATCAAACCTGAGACCCTTGAGTCCTCAGGCTGACACTCTATCCACTGAGCCAAACCGGTTAGGGCTAGAAACGTATCTTCTTAATCAAACCAAGATCTCAGCTTTAATTTAAGCTTCTAGAGCAGCGGCTCTCAACCTGTGGGTCACGACCCCTTCACAGGGGTCGCCTAAGGCCATCGGAAAACACATATATAATTACATATTGTTTTTGTGATTAATCACTATGCTTTAATTATGTTCAATTTGTAACAATGAAATTGGGAGTCACCACAACATGAGGAACTGTATTAAAGGGTCGCAGCATTAGGAAGGTTGAGAGCCACTGTTCTAGAGACTCCTCCCATTTGGACCATCATAAATATATCCTTATCCTATTTTACTGCTAATGCTATTGTCCCAAGTCAGATCCAATTAGCTCTTAGGCCTGATGTTCCAATCTGTAAAAACGGGGTGAGCATTTCTTTATAAAATGACTATCATCCAGCAAGCTTTCCTTGAGACTTGTTGGCAGGCCAGCCATACTTCCCACTACTATGCTCTAGCTTACCACTAACAGCCTTTAGGCAAGTGTGCGAGTTCTAAATAAGTCATACATATATTTGAAAAGTGGAAATGAAATAACATGCTTCACCTTTTAAAAAATGCTCTTTAAGGCTGTAGGTTTGTTATTGTTGTGTTTTTTTCCCCCCTTAAAATGCATTATGTATAGCTTAATTATTTTCTATAGTGTTAGGGTATGTCGAATTAGAAAATATAATTTAGATAGCAGCACTGATTTACTTTACATTTTTTTCAATATTACAGTCACAGCCTTTGAACTTTCAGAAGCCTAAGTTATTCACTTCTTTTTAATTTATAAGAAATGAAATGTGCAGTATTAGAGTAAAACAAGGTCTTAAAAGCTTTCTTGCCTTTTCAGGATCAGATACAGAAAATACTCATTTCCCCAAATTTGGCTTATGGGGGAGAAAAAAACCCACACTGAATTAAAAAACTTTTTTTTTTTATTTGGATCTGGGTGTGGATTTGCATTCTAGTCCTGGATCAATCTCTAATAAAATGTGTGCCCTCAACAGCTCATGTGGATAAATTTTCCCATCTCATAAAGAATGGATTTGAAAGATGAGAGCTGGCTGCCTATCACTGACTTTTTAAAACACAGAATCCAAAAGAGATCAATAACAAGAACAACAGCACACTTCTCAGGTGAATATAAACATTCAGGCTTGAAAAGTATTGGATTTGGATCACCCCTAACGTATTCTTTTTCAACAAAATCATAATCTCCTTGAGAACACAACTGTATCTTATTAAAATGCGTTGTATCCTTCTGCCTGGTTCCCAACAATCAACAAATGTTTATGAACTGAGTTTTAGTTTATATGCTAATATGATGAGCAATTTCTGTTTCTTTTTATGCTTTCAGGAACTTCTAAATCTTAGAGTTTCACACACTGAGAACTGTCTGGCAATTAAGATTAGAGCAGGTAAAAAAAAACAAAGAAACTAGCACTACCCTAAAGTGACTGGAAATTTTTTTTATATGGATTAGCAATAACAGTCAGAGAGGATATAGGTAAACAAAACATTTCAAAAGGAATTTTTCAGCACAGGGTAATTCTGTTGGAGCAGAGAACCAGGCAGAATTATGACTCTAATATCTCATACTTGTAAGGTGCTTTACAATTTATAAATTGCATTTACTTGCCTTGTCTTTATCCTTACAAAACCCTAGATCAAGTAATTACTTCATTAGTAAAAACTAATCCGACAAGACTCTGAGAGGTCAAATAATACATTTTCAGAGTTGATTATATTAGTGTTCCCAACCGTTAGTCATTTCCAAACTACTTTTATTATTTCTGCCATAACTGATTACCACTTCATACTGTTGTTTACCTAATATTTTTCATTTGTGTGTCACACTTTAATGTTTTTTTAGTTGTCTTAAGAAATAGTTTTTACTCCTGCCCCTCCCCCTCCTTGTCTGGTTCTGGGGTACAATCTGGACTAGCAGGAGTTGAATGGGGGAAATGCTGGTTCTCCCCACTTTGGGGGAGGGGTAACACATTAATTGAGCAGTAGGGATAGAAGGCATGTGCCTGGGAGTGCTTTTATAAATTATTTTCCTTGTAGATTTTATTTTTATGTATTTATTTTTTTAAAATATATTTTATTGATTTTTTTTACAGAGATGAAGGGAGAGGGATAGAGAGCCAGAAACATCTATGAGAGAGAAACATCGATCAGCTGCCTCCTGCACACCCCCTACCGGGGATGTGCCCGCAACCAAGGTACATGCCCTTGACCGGAATCGAATCTGGGACCCTTCAGTTCGCAGGCCAATGCTCTATCCACTGAGCCAAACCAGTCAGGGCTAGATTTTATTTTTAATTTATCTGTGACCTGCCAGGGAAGGGAGAGGAGAGGTTGTGAGCACATGACAAAATAAAATAAAATGGATGAAAAAAAGAAAGAAATAGTTTTGAAATCATGGGTCTGGTTTGCCCCCCTAATAAACACTAAATATAAATAAATGAAATAAAAAATAGCCCTAACTGGTTTGGCTCAGTGGATAGAGTGTCAGCCTGTGGACTCAAGGGTCCCAGGTTCGATTCCTTTCAAGGGCATGTACCTTGGTTGTGGGCACATCTCCAGTAGGGGGTGTGCAGGAGGTAGCTGATCAATGTTTCTTTCTCATCGATGTTTCTAACTCTCTATCCATCTTCCTTCCTCTCTATAAAAAAATCAATAAAATATATTTTTAAAAAATCATTGGTACCATGTGTCCAGGTAAGAAACATCTAAACCTAATGAGAACTTTTAGGAGTTTATTTGAGCCAAGCTGATGACAATTGCCAGGAGACAAAATCTCAAAGAATTGAGAAAATGCTTCGAAGGATGGCAGTTTTACAGCTTATTTTATACATTAGAATCAAAGAAGGAGATGTCTCCTAAGTGAGGTTATATGAAATCCATTTGTGGCAGATTACAGGGATGGGAGAAAGCAAATCAGTGAAATCTCTGAGAATAGATTAATAGTAACATGGAGAGACACATATTTCTTTACATTGGTGGGTACAGGATAGTTAACAATGTTTAAAGCACAAAGACATGATGGGTTCTGTGGTCTGATGCTCTGGTGTGATGGGTGTGCCCTGAGGGGTCTGGAAAAGGAGTTTACTCTGACATTCCAAAGGTATGTTATCTTAGATGCAGAAGGACAATAGCCTCAGTTAAGGTAAAGATTGACCTTTGTCAAGGAGCCACGGGGCCATGATCTATTTTTAATTAGGATTTTTTTATGTTTAGACCATCCCATGTAGTTACTTTCAGTCTCTGAGTTTGTGGGGCCTGCCATGCAGGCCTCCCCCGAGCTTGTCAGGTTTAGTATGTGGCCCCTTTTTTGGCCACACATACTTTAAAACTCACTCTACAACCCTATCTATAAAAACTTTACTTAAAACATCTGGCTAACCAGACCTTCAGTTTCTGCAGGCACATCTGCAGTAATGTTAGATAAGTTACTTAATTGCTCCATGCTTCATTGAACTCATCTTCAAAATGGGGATAACAGTTACCAACCCCATTGGATGCTTGTGTGGACAAATCAGATAATACATGTAAAGCTATTAGCAGAGTTCTGAACATGTACAAAGCTTTCAATAACTGTTAGTTTTTAGTAATTGTTAGAGCTGGGTCGCTTTTTTTTTTCTGGTATTCTCATAATTGGAAAGTTTTTTCTTCAATTAAGCCTCCAACAACTTCCCTATCACTTTCCCCAATTTAACTCAACTGCTAAAAGTTGACAAGAGGACTTTAAAGTGACATTTATACTTGTTATTGTTATATTTTCCTTCTTGACTTGTCTTAGACTATGCTGGTAGTAAAAGGAGAAGTGGGGGTTAAATCTTTTAGTTTAGGGCTTGTTGCAAGGCTAAGGACTGACAGTCCTAACCTTGGCCAGCCGCCTGAACAACTTGGACCACACCCTTCCCTGCCAAGCCCAGCGCCACCTGGGGAGTCCCAAGTTCTCCGGTCACCTCTTGGAGTGAGTTCCTGCAGCTTCGGGCCAGTCTCACGTTCTCCCAGCCCGCCCCTCTAGAGCAGGTGGCACGCTTAGAGGCATCGGCCAGCCTGGTTTATACACGACTTCTCAATGTCTGTTCTGCCTGGTCACCTGTGAGTGAGGTTTTCGCTTCGCCGGAGCAGAGCTACCGAGAGCAAGCACCTCTATAAACACCCGCTAGCGCCAGGGTCGCTGGAAGGGAGATTTGCTCGGTTAATCGGAAGCGCCGGCTGTTTTGCTTCCTGGGACACGTGGTACCTGGACTGTCCTCGCCCCCTATTGAGAGTGGCGGGGCAGGCGGAAGACTACAATTCCCAGCATGCCCAGCGAAAGGAAAGCTCGGCGGCTTCACGTGACCACCCACTATGGCTTCCCTCTGCCGGGGCCAGCTGTCCGGTGGTTTGGAGTGATTTGTTATCTCTTTGCGGCAGGTACCTCTCTCCCGATTTCGACATGCAGAAAATCAAATCTCTTATGACCCGACAGGTAAGTCGCGGAGGCTGGAGCCAAGGCCTCCTTTACCTCCGATGAGAGAGGGGCTGAGATGTTCTGTGTCTGGGCCGCGGCGTGTGGAGACCTAAGTTATAGGTGGTGGCAGGTGTCTGGGGTACCGGAAGCCGGTGCACACCCTGAAATACTCACCTGAGCCCCCCCCCCCTCCCCCCCCCCCCCAGTTGACAGCCCTGCTCGAGCGGATAGCGGCGTCTCCCAGAATCATTTTTTAAAAAGAAGTCAATGAAGGAATCGGTGCTACCTCTCTCTCCTTCTCCCCCTAAAAACCATTTTCCCCGCTGACAGCCCCAGCTGCCCTCCAGGTGCCCCGGCCACGCTGGCTGTCGTCTTGGAGCCGGTGGCCCGGTTAGGGGGTGAGGTCTGTGCAATAGAGATGACCTGGGAAGAGCGAAAACGGCGGGTAATCCGATGACCGGAATTGGTAGCTTTATGACTTTTGGCAAGTCCCCAAATCTTGTAGTTTATGTTTCTGGAAACGAGGATGATTTTTTTTGTTTGTTTGTTAATTCCCTCCCACGGTTCTGTTAGGAGGGTCATCAGTAAGCTAACGTATGTGAACATTCTTTGTGAAGTGCCCTACTTTTCATCATTGTCCTGGCAAAATAATAGTCTTATTTTTTGCCATAATGATAATTCATGAATTAAAACTGGCTGTTTTCTATCCCATCTCATAAAGGTTGGGGACTTTCTAATAATGCCTCAGCTTCCTTCAAGCAAGTAGTGGGAGAAATTTCCCTTTCTTATTGACCATGGCTTGGTTTTAGTTAGCTTTACTTATTTCAACTCTAATGTTTCACTAGAACTGGCCATTCTTTATTATTTTAATATGAGAGAAGGATAATTCAGATTAGAGGTTCCAATCAATGTGGTTTTGAGAACTCTGGAGAATGTGCAGGATAATTATTTATTGAAAGGCTCTTGTGTGAGTTTTTGTTGTTGTTGAATAAAAAAAGAATACAAAATCCAGATTAAATTCTCATTTGAGGATTTAGAATTTAAAAGACATCTAAACAGGTTACAATGTGTAGATTTCTGGCAAACAATACATGAATCCTACGTGGTTACTCCTGTCAAATAATATTGTTAATGTCATAAGCAGAAAATAAAAAAGTTCTATGAGTAACAAAAGATTTAAGTGAGCAGGTAATGACTTTGTCAATCCTTCACATTTGTTGAGTACTGGGATTATGCTTCATACCATTTCTTACTTGAGAATGAGTTCAGGTCCTGCTCCATTCTGTAGTAGCTTTGTGACCTTGAGCAAGTCACCCAACTTTTTGGATCATCTGTTTCCACATTTTTAAAATTGGAATTATAATGTGTACCTCATGGGGTTAGCTTGGTGGTGATGTTTACATGACATGATAAACGTAAAGAGATAAATAAAGGAGTTATTCAGCTTCCTGGGCCTTATCAAGGAGGTGCTTGATGAAGTGGCTGCACTGTACTGTTGGCGGGAAAGCAGGAGAACTGGAAGCAGGCTGTTGTAGTAATTTAAACAGTAGACGATTTCAGATGACTTTGGCAAGTTTTTAAAACAATACACACTTTCTTTCCTTTATTTTGTTGTCAATCCTCACATGAGGAGATTTTTCCATTGATTTTTAGAGAGAGTGAAAAGGAGGGGGAGAGGCAGAGAGAGAAACATTAACATGGGGATGGAGCCTCCAACCAAGGTACATGCCCGTGACCAGAATCAAACAAACCTCGACCCTTCAGTCTAAGGGCCGATGCTCCATCCATTGAACCAAACTGGCCAGGATACACACTTTCATACATTATATTACTAATACTCCTAAACTGCCTTGAAATGCTAAATTTGGGTTTTTGTGCATCAGCTAAGTTCTCTGCTCTCTCATGTTGCTTGCTATACAGTTAAGTGTAGTCAACGTTGTTGTACATCAACTGTTTTTTATTGTGTTTTAACCATATTTTGTAATAATAAGGGGGAGAGAAAATATGAAAGTCCAGGTATCAGTAATAATAAGTTTGTGACTCTGAAATGTAGTTGCTTCTTAGACATGACCAGATGGAATCTGTTCCTAGCATGGAAAACAAAAACAAACAAACAAAAAAACAACCTAGAGAACACACATGAAAAGCTACAACTATCCTATGTAAAAAGTGAGGTAAAATTAGAATTTTAAAGTCATCCTAATTATGTATGTTTAATGCTTGGGTTCCACATATTTGATCATTAATACACAGTTCATGAACCTATGAGGTATAAAGAAGTAGGATGCTACCTAGAGTTACACTGGGGATTTTACTTAGTACTGTTCATTATTGGATTAAATAGATTAATATTACAAATAAATATACATAAAACTGTCTCTTTTTTGTGAAGCTACAGAACATGATAGTAACATTGTTAAGGGGAAGAGATGTGAAATTAAGATCTATGAAACTTGGGCTTTTGGGCATTTCAGCTCTCCCAGGATCTTGGTGTGGAACGGAGTGGGAAAGCCGTCTTTTTAAAAATCTCTTTATTTAGACAAGATCTGCTGTTCAGCTTTCTCCATTAAGCTGGCCTCTGTTCAGTTCACTCAACAAATGTTTATTGAGCGCTGCGTGCCAGGCACTGTTCTGAGTTTGGAGGATGCAGCAGTGAGCAAAACAGACAAAGGCTGACATGGTGATAACTGCTCTGGAGAGAAAGAGGACAGGGAGTCCTGGGCGTGGTTGGCAATTTGGTCCATTTATGATGTTAGAAAGGGTGTTATGGAAGGCCTCCCTGAGAAGGTCACATTTGAGCCAAAACCTGAAGGATGTGAGGAAGTAAACCACGTCTGGAAGGAGCGTTCCAGGAGGAAGGAAAGCAGAGGCCCTGAGGCAGGAACAGCAAGAGGCTAGTGTGGGTGGAGTTAAGAGAGTGAGGAGAAAAGTAGCAGGAATGATGTCAGAGAACTGAGAGCAGGAATCCAGTTCACATAGAACCTCATCCTGACCTTGTCTCCTCCTTCATTTCTCCTCACTCAGAACTTCTATTCTGATTGAAATAGCAAGCAGAGGAGGGTTGTAATTTTACATATACTTCAGAGAGATCTTTCTGGCCTATGTTTTAAGAATACAGGCCTCATTTTATTACACTTGGCTTTATGGCACAGATGTTGTGTTTTTTATAAATTGAAGGCAAGACCCTTCACCAGCAAAAAGATTGCGACTCACTTTATTGTGATTCTCACTTTATTGTGGTGGTCTAAGATATGAATATAGATTGAAAGGGACAAAAGAGCAAAAAACAGGGAGACCAATAAGTATGCTGTTGCAGTAATCCAGCAGAGAGGGTGTGAGCCTTAACCAAGTGCTAGAGGTGGAAGTGTTGAGAAAAGGTTAGATTGTGGATATGTTGTAAATGTATAGTTGATAGGATTTCTTGGCAGATTGAATTTGTGAGAGAAAGAGAAACATCAAGGTTGACTCCAAATGGTTTGGTCCCAGCAATTAGAAGAATGGAATTGACATTTAATGAGATGGATGAGGCTGATGAAGGAGAAGATTGAGGGAAGGGAGAATTGAGACTCATTCATTTGAAAGCCTCTTAGGTATTTCAGTGGAGAATTAAAATGCAGCATAGATAACACCTGCCTCAGTTGGCTGAAAGAGTCCGAATTTCTGAGGAGAAATCAGGGTATTGATGAAAGCTTGGGCGTTATGAGCATATAGAGGGTATATAAACTGGCCCAAATCACCAACAGAGTGAGTGTAGATATAAAACAAGAGTCCACAGGTGGAGCTTTTGAGAATTTAGTGTTACAAGGTAAAGATAGATCAGATTGCAAAGGAGCAGCCAGTGAGGTAAGAAGTTTGCAGCATCCCAATGAGCACCTGTCCATAACTGGTGCTTGATAAATATTTGTTGCATGAATATTGGATAAAGAGTGAGTTCTGGAGGCCAAGTGAAGAATTTAAAAGAGGAGGGAATGATCAGCTGGATTATAAATGTTGCAGATGGGCCATTTAAAGTGAAAATGAGAATCAGCCTTTGGACTGGGCAGCATGGAGGTCATCAGTAATGGGACAGCATCACTTTTTGTGAAGTGGTGGGAAAGCAGAGGCAGGTGTTATCTGTGCTGCATTCTGTATAAACTTAAATTGGGGAAATTTATCAAAACAAAAACCAAATATGAAAGAAAATCAAATAAGAGTTAATGACTAGTGAAAGTTTCAATTTAATAAAGGCAGAGTATTACAGTTATAATCATCACTTCCTGCTTCAGAGAGTTGAAGATAAAATACAAATGATGACTTTATATCTGTTAATAGAAACTTATAAAATTGCAAATTAAAGGGTTCAAGATCTATAATCCTAAAGTACAGTGAGAGTGAGATGTTGTGCTTTGAATAATTTTTTTTCTGTTTTGATAAGATAAAAGTATTTCTATCTGATGACAATAATATTTAGAATAATGGTTAACAATTTACAGAATGCTTGCCATGTACCAGACACTGTCTTTGGCCTTTCACATATAGCGTCTCCTTTACTACTTTTAACATACAAGTTATTGTCACCAACATTAGAATAAAAAACAGGTAGGTTATGTAAGTTATTCAAGGCCACAGAGCCCATCCCCTGAGTCACTGCACTCCCCTGCATTGCAATATGCGCATAGGGTTGACAGCTTTTATTATTTTTATTTTGTACATTTGGTGGAAAGTTGCCATGTATTAGTGGCAAATTATTGTGTGTGCTGACTAATTTGGAAGTAAGGCCTTTTAAAAAATATTGGTTTAAGTCACTTGTTTATATTTTAGGCACTGGTTTCTTTACTGAGTAGCTCTGGGCAAAGAGAAAATGTGACATATTCCCGCAAGCATTTCTGTTAGATTGGTTAGACAAATCTGTTCTTTTAAAAATGTTAGTGTAAAAGGCATGACAATTATATTTTTTAAAAATATATCTTAAGGGTGATTGTGATTTTGAATCAAATTAGGAAGTTTTATTTTCATACATGTGCATGTATATAGGCTACGTATATATGTGCATGTATGTAATAATATATATGTGTGTGTGTATATTTAGTTCAATAGCCCAACCTTGCCTTCTCTAATACTTTTTTTTTTGGTAAGAGAACATTTATTTGGTAAATCACAGAGGTAGAAGAAGTAATTCCTACAAGAAATGGGCTTAAGAAAGGCGTTATGGAGGTAAAGGAAGGGCCTTTGGAGCTTGGGAGTGAGGAAACTCATGGTACAGTGCCTGGGCGGGAGGGCTTGCTTCTCAGTCCTAAGGGTTTTAAGGTGGAGCCTTGCTCTCATGATGACTATTGGTGAGAAATTGGGACAAGGAGAGCAAACAAACACATAGAAGTAGTTACCTGTTTTTTATTTCCTCTCTCATTTTAAGGCAGTAAATTGTAGTATGCTTCTAGTCCAGCAAAGTTCCCTGGAAACTTCATTTTAAAGTCAACTGCATGTTCCCATGGAAACAATGTTCTAATTAGTTGGTGAGTGGAGTCTGACCAAGGACTTTTGCTGAATAATTTACTTGGGTGTTTACTCTGTTCCTGGAACTTTGCTAGCCATAGGGCTATAGAGGCAAATAACACTTGGTGTCTCCCTTCTCTTGGGACTCCAGTCTGGGAGAGAAAGAGATGTATTTAATATTCACTACTTTGGCAGAAGTGTTGTATTGAGAAATGTCTAGTGGGGTTTCTAAAGTATTAGTGATTCTATGAATCACCTGGGTTGCTTGTTAAAGTACAGTGCCTGGTGCTAAATCAGAAATACCTATTCATTAGATCTGTGGTAGGGCCAGTACTCTTTTTTTTTTTTTTTTTTAATTCCCTGGATGGTGTTGATGGAAGTGATCCACGGATAATACCCAGAAATAGTGTGTTCTTTAAAGCATAGGGAGTTAGGAAGACTGCATAGAGGAGTTAATTCTGAAAGAGGGTATTGGTTTCTTTAGTTTCATCAGAAAGTGGAGTGTGTGTGTGTGTGTGTGTGTGTGTGTGTGTGAGAGAGAGAGAGAGAGAGAGAGAGAGAGAGAGAGAGAGAGAGAAGGGGAGGGGCGGGGAGGAGAGGAAAGGGGCGGGGAGGGGAGGGGAGGGGAGAGGGGAGGGAAGGGGGGAGGGGAGGGGAGGGGAGAGGGGAGGGGAGGAGAGGAGAGGGGAGGGAAGGGGGGAGGGGAGGGGAGGGGAGAGGGGAGGCGAGGGGAGAGGGGAGGGGAGGGGAGAGGGGAGGGGAGGAGGGGAGAGGGGAGGCGAGGGGAGGAGAGGGGAGGGGAGGGGAGGAGAGGAAAAGACAAAGAGAGAGAGAAGGCTACGAGTATTCTGGGGGTAATGGAAGACTTGGGGGTGAGGCAGACCACCTTGTCATAAAAATTGTACATGACTGGTAGTATTTTACGATAAAGGACATATAAAACACACCTCTAATATTTAAAAATAAGCAAGTTCTGCTCTAAGTCTCAAATAGTCAACCTAAATGTACCCTATATTTTGATTACTAAGGACATCAAAGGGCCAATATAAGACATCTAAAGGACAACAACTAGGCTGTAATATAAATCTCTCCTCAAATTCATGTACCAGCATAATTTGCTTGCAGACTAACTTTCTGGACTTTAGGTATCTGCTTTGAATAGCCTATTCTTAAAAAGAGATTTTTAAAGAAAATTGAAATTGCTAACATCTTTCCATCTTGATCATTTTTCCTGGCACAAATGAGACTTTCAGAATACCTCATTTGATGGGAATACGGAAAGTACCAGGTACCAGAGGTAAAAAATTGTAGAAAGCAGTGAGACAGGAGATTTAAGTCTCAGTTATGCAATATAAATTGGGCGCATCGGTGAGAAATAGGTGAATTCAAGGGGTTACTTATATATTAATTAAGCAGTTAGTATTATTTTAAAATCTTTTATTTGCTCATTTGGTTGATATATTAAACTTGTGGATTTTTGACCATTTTACCAGGTTAATTTGGTAATAATTAATAGATAAGTGCTTTTAGAGAATTCTTTTTGTCACTCAAGTGTTTTTTGTTGTTGTTATTTTAAAATCATGGTAAAATTATATGTCAACCATTAGTTTTGAGGTGCCATGTGATACTATTATTTCAAACTACCAAAAGTACATCTTTACTTGACTTAATAATAGTACGATATGTATTAAATGGCGTGTTTTTAGAACATCTGTTCTATATATTTCAAAGCAAGAAAATTTCTATTTTTAAGGTGGTGATTTCTACTTTAGTAGGTATAATCTTTTCATATTATATTCTGCTGCACAATTCAGATTCTTCTCATCTTATTTTTTTAAGGGTCTGAAAAGCCCTCCAGAGAGCCTCAGTGATCTTGGTGCCATTGAGAGTCTCCGCGTCCCTGGAAAGGTATCGATCTACATGTGTGAGCATGACTTTTTGCTTCCTTAAGGGAATATTATGGTCTTTGGGTAATAATTGATTCACAGATGCTTTTCCTTCTCATAGTCAGATGATGGTTATAGTAAGCTAGGTGCATTTTATAGTACAGGAGCCTTGGGGCTCGTTTTTGCTTCCGTTAACTCAGTGGGATGAAGTATAACTCATTATAATTAAGCAGCAAATGCGAAGTTGACAAATTTAGAGTTCACTATTATATTAAATTCTTAGCCTGAAAGCAGTTATGTGTGTGTGTGCGTGTGCGTGTGTGCGTGTGGAGATATATATATATATATATATCTTATTGATTTATCTGCTGTATTTGATGAAATAATATACGTCTGTGCTGTAACACTCTGAGCCAAAAATCATAGTTAATTATGTTTTTGTTACGGAGGAGAGAGTTTTGAATAAGTAACTAAAGCATAACTTATACCAAAGTATAGATATCTTAGAATTTAGTCCCCTGATACTCATGTGAGCTGCTCAATTTATAAATTCTGTAGGTGTTTTTGAAGGCTCGCTGGCTTCCCCTCAGGAGATTTATTAACCATTGTTAAGTAAATAAATCCCTGCGGGTTCTCTCTGGGTCCTTGCCACTTGGAGCTGCCTCCTTGAATAGCAGCACCATCACAGATTAAAGCTTGTTCTTCTGAATGTACGCTCTTGTGATTTTCAATTTGTGGATCATACGTATTTGAAACGATGGTTTGTTTTCTGTGGCTGGCATTGGCAGTCAGAAGGCCTCTTGTCACACCTCAGTGTCAGCTGCTTACGAGGATAATCCCCCAGCTCTTTGAGGTGCTTTACCTCCCAAAGTGAATTTTGTATTTACTGCTTAGTCTTTATTTTAGGTCTGACCCAAACTAACTCTCCAAATATGATAACATTCTAGCCAAACTTTTTCCATTAAATGGCTCAGACAAAAACCTTAAAGAGGCATTTTGAATAGTTTTTTGTAATGTGGTAATATTGGGAACTAAGAGATAAACTGTAAATCGTAATAGACAAATAATTCTCTTTATTTCTTTGACCTAAGAAATAGAGTATCATGCATTATGAACATACTTTGAATTAGATTGCCTTAGATATTTCATAATTAATGCAAAATTGATAACTGAGCCTCTTTTTTTTTAAAGCACATAACTGTATTGCCTAAGAACTTTCTGTTTCTTTAAAACATGAGCCATGATATTCTTCCAGTAGTAATAGGAAGTGAATTTATGATGCTCTTACTACATGGCCTTCTTACTGAGTTACCACCCTTAGCCCCCTCAGTGGCCAGTAGTGTGTACTTTTCAGATGACTGGCGCTGGGTAGAGAGACAAGTCTGGGATCACAAGGTCAACAACTGTAAAGCCTGGGAATTGGTCTCATTGACACATACTAAGAAGCTAAGTTAGTTAAATTGTAAAAGTTAATAGTAAAATCAGTATTAATGCTTAAGCTTAAGTTTGGCCTTACACTAAGAAAGCCTTATACGCTTCTTGTGCCTGTTTGTTCTCTCCTGAAACATCACAAGTGCTGCAGGGTGAGCCACCTGCTGCTTTCTACTCTGGGTACTTTTGAGAACATCAGAATTATAGAGTGGCAGAGCTCTAGTTAGTAGACTAAGTTTGATATAGGTGCAGTTGGCAGTCAGTTCTGAAATTAAAGTTAAAAGGACTCATGTTCAGAAATTTCCTACACAGCATAGTGTGGGCTAGGGGAAATTTTCCCCTTTTCCTTCTCAGTTCTTCTGGCAGGTCTAATCAAATTGATATGAGACAGATTAACAGGAGGAAACAATAACATTTATTAAGTTATTGGATATCTTAAGAATATGGGACTAGAGGACACATGGGGCAGTTGGAGCTTACATGGTATCTTGAGCTCAGGAGAAAGGGGGAGTAGTGGTTGGGACATCAAAGGGCAGGAAGGTAATTCACGTTGGGATAGCAAAGCAAATGTTTGGTAAACAAATGTTTGCTGGGCCACGTTTAACAATGGGACACAGAGAGGACGGAGGTCAAATGGATCTTGCTAGGTTCCTCCCTGTATATTACACGTTGTTCATATTAAACTCAGTCATCTGTAATGATAGCTTCCTTCCTTAAGCAGGTCCTCTATTTACATTCTTTTGAGCAGTTAGGGGGAGGGTCAAAGTGTCTTTCTGACTCTTTCATTTTCTTAAAAGTAACGAACTTAAAGTAATCAGTATCCCAAAAAGGCATGTTTTAGGGTGGCAAACTCTGCTCCTCTCAATAGCTTGGTATAACTCGAATGTTGAGTATTTTTCATAACTTAGATGTTACCTTATAAGTAGGAGAATATATATATATATATATATATATATATATATATATATATATAAAATTTTTAATGAATCCCCTAAATTTATTTATCTTCTGGACTCTGTTTCTATAAGTTTTGCTTTTTTAGATTCCACACATAGGTGATATGATACAGTATTTGTCTTTCTCTGACTTATTTCAATTAGCATAATGCATTCTCCATCCATGTGGCAAATGGCAGGATTTTTCTTTCTTTCTCATGGCTGAATTTTACTATTTCTGTGTGTGTGTGTGTGTGTGTGTGTGTAACATATTTTAATCCATTCATCCATTGACTTAAACTTAGGTTATTGCCCTATCTTGGCTATTGTGAATAATGCTGCAGTGAAAATGGGACTGCAGGTATCTCTTCAAGATCCTGTTTTTATTTATTTTTTATTGTATACCCAGAAATGGCATTGCTGGCTAGTATGATATTCCATTTTTAATATTTTGAGGAGCCTCTATACTGTTTTCCATGGTGGCTGCACCAGTTTGTAATCCCACCAACAGTGTACAGGGTTCCCCTTTCTTCACACCCGGCCAACATTTATCTCTTGTCTTTTTTATAATAGCCATTCTAATAAGTGTTAAGTGCTGTTTGTTTGTGGTTTTGATTTGCATTTCCCTGATGATTAGTGATGATATACATGTTAAAAAATTTATTTTTATATTATTTCTTTAAAATTAATGTTCTGGTTCTTGATGATCTGAACTTTATTGGCTTAAAAAAGATCTTTAAAGTTTCAAATTATTAAAAGCACTGCAACAAAATATAAAATATTAATTTGAAGTGACTATTTTAAAATAAAATTTTTATTTAATAAAAAATTAATATGTAGTGTGAACAGAGAACATGGTAATCAGAAAAAGCACCAAAAAGAAAGTCACCAGTGTTAACAGTCAAGGTTAACATCGCCTTCTGGTGTTTTCCCTGTGCATATTCAGTAAATTAGTTGAGCATTTACTATGCGTTCTATTCCCTAGGCACTGGCAATAGCAAGCAGTCTTTTCCAGAAAACAAAAGTCTTATGTTGTCAGAGAGCTTACTTAGGTTCAAGTAGAGGGAAAAGAGTAAACACAGAGATTGCAAATTGTGACAAATTCTATGAAGAAAATAGGGTGATGAGATAAATTTCATGAAGCTGGGGGTTATTTTGCATGAAGTAGGGTAGGAAGAACCCTCTTTTTTTTTGTTTAAAAAATGGTATTATACAATATTTTGGAGCTTCGGTTTTAAACAATAAAATGTATTGCAAAAAAAATGCTTACCTTATATTATAGTAGTATATATAGGTTTAAAACGCAAGCTACCCAGTAGTGAAGCTTAAGTAGGTATTTTTTTTAACTTAATAATAATTTATACCTGTTATAATGGCTGTTAACAAAAACACAGGGAATAACAAGTGTTGGTGAGGATGTGGAGAACAGGAAACCTTGTGCACTGTTGGTTGGAATGTAACTTGGTGCAGCCACTGTTAAAAAACATTATGGTGGTTCCTCTAAAATTAAAAAGAGGACTACCATATGATCCAGCAATTCCACTTCTAGGTATTTATCTGAAGGAAATGAAAACACTACATTCCCACGTTCATTGTAGTATTTTACAATAGGCAAGATATGGAAACAATGTAAGTATCCATTGTTGGATGAGCAGATTAAAAATATACACAATGGAACATTATTCAGTCATAAAAATGAATGAAATTTTGCCATTTGGGACAACATGGCTAGGCCCCGAGGGCATTGTGCTAAGTGAAATAAGTCATACAGAGAAAGACAAATACTCTATGATCTCACTTTTATATGGAATATAACAACAACACACACACACACTCACACACACACACACACAAGCTCATATATAAAGAGACAGATTGGTGGTTTGCAGAGGTGGAGAACAGAAGGTGGGCAAAATGGGATACAGGTGAAGGGAGTCAAAAGGGATAAACTTCTAGCTATAAAATAAATAAGGGGATGTAATGTATAGCATGGTACCTATAGTACAGCAAGAAAAAAATTCTGTAACTATGTATGGTGATGGATGTTAACTAGACTCATTGTGATGATCATTTCATAGTATTTACAAATATCAAGTTATTATGTTGTATATCTGAAAGGAATATAATGTATTATCAGTAATACTTCAATAAGAAAATAGAACATTATCTTAGCTTGAGTTCCCCTGATATTCTAGTGTAAGAAGTAACAAGAAAAACAGTTTAAGCTTTTTAAGTAGTCAATGTATAAATACTTATATAGAGAAACTTTTAATTTTTAAATAATGTATTGATTATTTTGAGAGAGAGAGAGACATCGATTTATTCTACTTACTTATGCATTAATGTATGTACCCTGATTAGGGATCAAACCTGCAACCTTGGCATATTGGATTCATGCTCTAACCAACTGAGCTATATGGCCAGGGCTAGAGAAACTTTTAAAGATTAACTTCATTTAATAGCTCAACCTTACTCAAGTATAGGTAGAACATAAAAAAGGCATTCTTGGTCTTTAGGAATAAATCCATTTCTAGTTCCTTTTCTTGTCATAATGTCTTTCTAAGTTGTAACAAGGAATTTTGATTTTCGTGGTGTTTTCCAGAAAGAAATAGGTTAGCTTGGGTTGTATTACATTAAAGTTTCTAGTATAAAGGATAAGTAGAAGGAAGATATTTGGATGGATCATATGAAATGGCTGTTTAGGTTTAAAATGGTCTAATTGGCAAATTTCCTACGGTTGAACTCACTGGAAAAAGGAAGCTAGAAGGAAAACTGAAGAAGGGCATTAGGTGTGCTTGGTAATCCAGAAAGTATGATTGATTTTTTTTTTTTGAGAACTATATAAATTCTAAGTGGGGAGAAACCTTAGAAATCATGAGGTACAGTTTCTGCATTTTTGTAGACACAATGACACTCTATCCCATTTTAAGAGAAGATGTGAGTCAAATAATCCATATACTGGAAATTTGGAACTTTGGTGGAGAGAATAATATAGAAAAGTTAAAAAAAATTAGGATTCCTTACAGAAGTTGCTTTAGGAAAGGAAACTTTATGACAGACTTCAAAAATTGTAGCTTAAATAGTTCAGAGCCAGTGGTGTCCAAATTGCTGCACATTAGAATTAGCAGCACCCAGGCTGTTCCCCTTTCCAGTTAATTCAGGGTCTGGGGTGGAGTCAGGTGCCCCATTCCAGTTAGTTCACAGTCTGGGTGGAGCTGGGTGTCAGGAATGTTTAAGGATCTCTGGTGATTCAGATGTGGAGCTAAGTTTAGGAACCATTGACCAAAGAATTAATAATGAGAATTGATTAAGAGGAAGTATTCTAAAAAAAATGAAGTTATTTCAAATTAATGGGATTTTCATGCAATAGTAAGCGTATAAGAAATTAATTTATACAGTATTTACTGACTAAATTTGTCAATCATTTAAAGAAATTTATACTTTTTGAATTATGTGAAAGGTTTCTATTTATTTGGTTATAATAATTATGAACAAATTTATTAGAATATATAATAATCATAATAGCTACATGGTTAGCAGTTATAGAATTTATTAGGACTATATTTGAGAGTATTATTTGTTAAATACTGATTAAAAAAATAAAATATCACTATTCAGAACTTTTTAAATCTACATCTAAACTTTAAATACTTTCCATATCACTTCCATAATGGTTACATATCATCAATGTAAAAAAGAGTACTAATATTAACATTATTTTATGCATTTTTACTGAAATATTTCTTTCTGATATTCTTTAAAGATAAGGTTTGTTTAAGGGCTTGATTTCACTAACTTATAAATACAAATAGGACTGAAGCTATGTTTACTATTAACTATGTCTTTGATTTTTTTCATTTAAGAAAAATATAAGGCAAGGGGAAAAAAGAAATATCTGTTGTAGTTAAAACTTGAAATATATTTGTCTAAATAAAATAAAGTGTTTTTGTTTGTATGCTTAATCCATCCCACAACTATTTATTTAATACCTGCCTACTTTGTAGTGTTTCTATTTTTTAGCATTCTGGGAGTTTGGGCAGAATGTGTTTCCTAGCATTTAAAATACTTCTGTGAAGTAAGATAAATGGATTTGCCTTTTTAGTATCTATGAAAAAGAGCCCAAATCACACACTAATTATAATTACAGAGCTTTGTTTTCAGTACTTTACCACGAATAAGAAAGTGTGCTGAATTAAGAGCCAAGAGAGCTGGATTCAAATAGTGAGTTAAACATTCAACTTATTAAAGGGAAGTCATTTTAATTGCTTTCTGATTCAGTGTCCTCATCTGTGAAAAGATGTGATTAGGCTAGATGATTTTCAAGAGCTTTTTTAGCTCTGATATTTTCTATTTTCTATATTGTAATATTTGTATGAGGTATATAAAAATACATATTCAAAAGAATGCACTGAACAATTTTTTGGAAGATGAGTATATTGGTATCTGTAATAGACAAGATAAGTGTTGAAGTTTATGACTAGGGGACTTTTTTAGCTTTAGTGATTGGGATAGAAACTTTTAATTTAGGATTATATATCATTTAAAACAGGTATCTTGTAGGTGGTACCGAGGGACTCTAACCATGCCTCTGCAAAATCATTTAGAGTTTTTCTTAGGCACTCATGACTAACAATACTTAGCTGTGTTGTTTTAAACCACGAATGAGATGAGGCTCCTCTGGCTTTCAGAAGCTTTGATATTTTAACCCTTCTTTTATAGCAAATCATAAAAGATCATTCACACAGTGCATTTGGCAATCATTTATTGAGCCACGGTCCCTAAGTTTTGAAGATGCAAAGAGGTATAAGACTGTTCCTACTTCAGTCTGTGTGGGAGAAACAAGCAAAAATAGGTAATTGCTGAATAGTGGACGTACATTCAAGGTCTGTATTAGAATATGCACAGTGGGAGCACAGGCAGGAGAGGATTTGAGTAGGTAGAAGTTAATGTAGGATCTGCTAGAGTTGGCAATGAATTTATTTTAGAAGGATAACTAGTGTGTAGGTGAATTTTTTAGTGGAAATCCTGGACACTAGGGTACTGATTAAAAAGAAGGTTTAGAACAAATCAACAAATGACAAGTGCTGGAGAGGATGTGGAGAAAAAGGAACACTTGTGCACTGCTGGTGGGAATGCAGACTGGTGCAGCCACTATGGAAGACAGTATGGAGTTTCCTTAAAAAACTGAAAATGGAACTCCCATTTGACCCTGTGATCCCACTTCTAGGAATATATCCCAAGAAACCAGAAACACCAATCAGAAAGGATATATGCACCCCTATGTTCATAGCAGCACAATTCACCATAGCTAAGATCTGGAAACAGCCTAAGTGCCCATCAGTAGATGAATGGATTAGAAAACTGTGGTACATCTACACGATGGAATACTATGCTGCTCTAAAAAGGAAGGAACTCTTACCATTTGCAACAGCATGGATGGAACTGGAGAGCATTATGCTAAGTGAAATAAGCCAGTCAATGAAGGAAAAATACCACATGATCTCACTCATTCATGGATAATAGAGACCATTATAAACTTTTGAACAATAATAGATACAGAGGCAGAGCTGCCTCAAACAGATTGTCAAACTGCAACGGGAAGGCCGGGGCGGGTTGGGGGGCAGGAGGTAGGGGGGTAAGAGATCAACTAAAGGACTTGTATGCATGCATATAAGCATAACCAATGGGCATAAGACACTGGGGGATAGGGGAGGCTAGGGGACTGTCTAGGGCGGGGGGATAAAATGGACACATATGTAATACCCTTTGTAATACTTTAAGCAATAAAAAAAAGAGAAGGTTTAGAAAAAGAGAAGCATTAAATTTGAGAGATTTAAAAAGCAGAATTCAGGAGTGAGGACTTTATTGGATGTGGAATGAATGTGAAGGAATTGGAAGCACTGAGGTTTTCGGACACGGATTGAAGCTGCTGTGATGTCTTTTCTCAGAATAGAGAGCAATTCTTGTTTTAAGAAAAAAAATATTTTTATTGATTTCAGAGAGGAAGGGAGAGGGAGAAAGACATAGAAACAAAAATGATGAGAGAATCATCCATCAATCGGCGGCCGCTCACACACCTCCTGCCGGGGATCTAGTCTGCAACCCTGGCATGTGCCCTGAAGGGGAATTGAACCGTGACCTCCTGGTTCATAGGTTGACGCTCACCCACGAAGGCATAAAGCCAGGCTGATAGTAGTTCTTCTTTTAGAGAGGCTCTGAAAAGATGTTTGAAATCTGAATGAAAACAAAATTAAGAGTTGTACAGTGGATTTTTCTCTCAGTTTGTAATGTGTCTTTTCTTCAGTGTTAACTCCAGATAGACAGGCATGTGGCAAATAGCTTGATGTTCACAGAAGCTGAGAAATTTAAATATCGCTTAAAAATAATGCTGTCTCTAAATCTATTGTCTTTAATGTTTTGCTTTCCATATGAATAAATTTAGGAAATACTTGTTAAAATATAATTATTGAATAAGAGAAATAAATAAAAATATTTGGCAGAGTATCAAATATGAAAGTTTTGCTTTCTAATTTTCTGTGCACGTTAATAACTCAGTACAATTCTATGAATAAAATCAATTTTATTTCATGATCTATATCAATATCTTTTAAAGGCATTTTAAAGAAATATCTCTAAAAACAAATCTGTGTATATTTAGAATGCCATTATTGCATAGAAAGTGATTAAAATACATTATTTTTATCAGTTATGTATGGTATAAAGTAGGATTAAAATAATGCCGCTTATTTTTATAACCTTTTATAAAAAACTAAGTCATTTTGCTGAAACCTCCTTTCAAATTGCAACCTCACTAGTCTTCCACTAGAGGGCACTGAAAGACTGAAGAAAAACGGGCTAGGCTTTAAAAGCTATGTTTTATTTAAAACACACAAATACAAACTGATGAACCGCTGCCTTGATGGATTACTATTGTCGTTCTAGTGGGATTTTAAGAAAATATGCCATTTCCCCACATAATCAGACATCTGGCAATTCATTACAAATTTATATGATATATGTATGGTTGTAGGGTATCTGTGATCTTGAATCCTATTTCATTTGGAAACGGAAAACCCATTTTTGTTCAGTGAGTGGTGATTTTTATAATGCTGATTGAATATTAAAAATTTATGCATTTGTTCTTCCTTTTAGATTGTGATAGCTAAACTATTCTGTTGCTCTCAATTAGAGCTCTAATGTGATATTAACTCTGATGAGACTATGATTTCCATTTTTAGAATTGATTATAACAGAATAGCTTTCTTATGGTTGACTGATGAACAGTACAAACAGTTAAAAAATAGCCTTTGATAAGCTATATCTTGGGGAACCCAAATTCATACTATTCAAGGGTAAAAGTTCTCCCTTCCCTCCCCACACCCTCCCTGCGCAGTGCGTCCTGCCACTCAGGTATGTGATGTGAACTGTGGGCTAACAGGCTAAGTGCAGACACTCAGGTTGGTTTGCACTTCATATTCCACTTTACAGTTTTTCTGTGGGGTTTTGAAACCTCATCTGTGAAATGAAGATTTTGTATTCATCTTTTAGTTTGAATAAAAACCTGCGGCTGAGGTTTATAAGCTTCCAAGCTGTTCCGTGGGCTTAAAAATTAGGCTAAATTGTTTTTCAAAATAAAAGAGAGTATTTTATTTAATAAGGTAAGGAGAACCATTAAGTTGTTTATAACTTTTTACACCTATGAAAGCGAATAGAGTTGAAAGTCCTGAACTTGGGTTTGAATTTCTAATTAATGTGGTATTTTGTATAAATTGAAAGTAGTGGTTAAATGCAAAATTTGTAATCTTTTCTTTTTCCCTCCTAAACTTGAATATGGTCCCTTAAGAGATGAATCCTTAAGTGAGAAATCGCTTTGTAAATTTGTAGCCTACTTCCTTAGAAACCATAAATACATTGGAAATGTTTTATAACACCTTACCCTTGAGGGCTCCACTTATTCTGTAGACTTGAATCCTCTTATAAAACCTTTTGTTATTATGTTGAGAGGAATAATGGCTTGGCTAAAATGTTGACTTAAATTTCTGATTGTTTTTCTTTATTTTTCATAGAGTTATATTTATGGTGTGTATTTTTTATATGTTCACGTAGCTTTATCTCAAAGATGATATAAATAGAAAAATAGGTTAGGTAATATTATATGCAACCTTATAGTGTATTGTAACTGCTAGAAGAGAGACTCTAAGATATCGAATAACTTCTTTGTTGTCTACCACTTTCCTAAAATAATCCTGCTTAGTTTATTATGCTAAGAAAATACTGAATATGTATGCTTTTTTGATATAGCACTTGGCACAGTGATATATGTGTTGAATATATTTGATTTCTATTAAGGGAAAAATATGGTTCTAGTATATATTAAAATATATTTAATTTTTTTAAAGTCTTAATTGTTGCATTTTATTGCCTCTTGGTGTACATGCACATTCTCCCCGGGGCATTTTTCTACCCTGTGGAAGCCACCTTCTGTTGCTTAACTTGTTGTATGCTTTATACTACACTGATTTTACATGTGCTTGGCTTTATACTTATCACCTTATCCCCAGAACTTCTCAAATTTGAAATTTTACCTCTTCTCACATTCTCTAAGCACCAGCCTTGCATCAGATATGAACTCACTCTTCCTGGATGCCCTTTGTTTCCTCTGTATCTCCTTTCTGTTCTGCTCTGCATCGTTACTGTTATTTATCTCCCTCCTCTTGCTTTCCTTACTTCTGCCTTGCATCATTATTGTTTATTCATCTTCATCCTATTACTTTAGCAACTATTTGAGAGGAAAGCTGTCTTTGTGTATGACCTAGTGTTGAGGATTTTTACATTGTGGGAATTTTAAACAAAGTTAAATTGAAATATATGACTTGAGTGGGAAAGGTATAGAGCTTTGAAAGTAGGCAGATTATTTCCTCCTGATTGTATGTGAAAGAGATTTTATTTTATTTTTCCAGAAAGAACTTTCGTTTTTAGTCCTTTACAATTTAGTTTATTACTTTAATTATAGTTTTACTCCAGCTTTAATTCTGGGGTGACATTGATGTACTTTTTCTTTATTTTAGGTGTAGTTGATTACCATTGCAGGCAAGCTGTGGCGTAGTTGATGGTCTGTAGTTATTGACAAATTATTTTTGAAATTTCAAGTTTTTCAGAACCTTTCTTCCACTATTGATGATAATATGGATTTTTTAGTTACTATATGTGACATAAAATTTACTATAAAAAATAAAGTCCTTTAAAATTTTTAGAAATAGTACCTACCTTAAATATCTAATATTACTGTACCTTTAAAAAAGTGTTGTATTTTAATGTGGTATAAGGAGTTTCATTTGTTCTGTTCTCCTGATTTTGCCTTTTAATTTTTTTTGTAGGAAATCTTTTGTTTATTTGCATAAAACTTTACCTCATACATATATATTGGCTTGCAAATTTGGTTTTGATTTAGGTGAAAAATTAGGCTTTTTGGTATATCTCCAATCCTAGGAAACCAGTTACATAATGGCAAAATTATTGAGTAATTGTGGTAAGAATATGCAATCTAGATGCTTTGTTTTTTTCCTAATTTACATGCATAAAGTATCCCTAAAATCATTTAACATTTGTTATTTCTAGTTAGAAGACATAAATCTTTCATGCAGAGTTTGTGGGAAAATTTGCCTATCAAAACAAGAATACGTTGTTTTTCCTTTCTTTTGTTCTTTCATATTTCTTTTTAAAAATATAACTTACTGTACAATTAATTTCAGTTCGTTCAGTGATTATTATCTACAGTGTGACTTGGCGCCGCAGGGCACAGTGATGGAGTAGCGAGGAGAAATCTCAGTTCTCAAGTGTGTAATCCAAGGGAGCAGGCAGAACTAAGGGCGAGGAAGCCTTTGGAGGCGATTAGGAGAAACCGTCTCACAGCTACAAGTGCAGCGGACAGAGAGGTGTTGGGGGTTCTAAACAGAGTGGAGTTTGAATGAGATTAGATGTGTGCTTTCGCACAGGAGCCGCTAAGTTGTGTGAAAGGAGAGGGTGTTTTATAGGAATATAGTGGTGGGCATTTGTTCTTGATGAATCCTATTTTAGGTGCTGTGTTCCTTTTTCTGCCTTTCTTGGTTTTATCCCTTTCCTTATTCCAAGTTACTTACCGTGGCAAATGTTACATGTCAGTTCTCTGAAATTATATGAGTTTGCCTGCTCTCTGTGATATAATTGCTCAGTTCTCCAGGAAGAAATGACATTTGACCTTTTATATACATACACCGATTGTACTTTTTCCCCCCAGATTCATCACATTTGTGAAATGTACACTTATGAGATATTTATAAATGAAATCATGTTTTTCCTTTGGCATTCTTATAACTTTGGATATTTGTTTCACTGTCATTTTGAGTGTGTGTGTGTGTGTGTGTGTGTCTGTGTGTGTCCTTTATAAGTGACAAAAACTAGGTATAGAGAAACGAAGTAAATTGTCCAAGGTTATTAGCAGAGTTGCAACTAAAACCCAAATGTCTTTACCTTTAGATCAATCATTTAGATGCTATATGGATAACTTTAGCATGTAGTTACATGTCATTGGCATTTATACATTTACGGTATAGTGCTCATTCATTGCAGTCTCTTTCAATTTTTAGTTTAGATTTATACCTAATGTTTTCCAATCTTATTAATTTTTGTAATCTTCAGGGTTTTGTTTGTTTGTTTTTGTTTTGTTTTGTTTTGAGTGGTACCAAGTACATTTATTTGCTACTTGTGCTGTGGAATTCCTAGGGAGGCAACATTACCATATCCTTATTTGGACCTTATTTCTAGCCTTAGCTTGCAGCATTTGAAGCTGGTATTTCAAAATGCCTGTGGACTTTTAGGGAGGGAGATTGCCAGAAATTTTTGATCTCTTTTCCCATTTTCTATGTCAATGTCATTTTACATTTGTATGCAGGGAGGTTGCCTGTGGGTAGGCTAGCTGAGAACCCTTCTGTAAGTGGTGTGGGTTTAACCCAAGTCTGTTCCTCAGCACCACTGTCCAGGGTACTACACAGATTAGTGTGCTGTAGGTAAATCTTCGCCCCCAAGTACAGCCCTCACTGATTTTGTACTGTACTCATAGTATCTAGTTGCATATTGAGTTGGTGATGGCTGTATCGCTGACCTTTTTCTGTTAGTGTATTTTGTAAGTTGAGCTTTGGTACTAAAGAGGCATTTTCTTTTTGATGCACTTACTTTGCCTTCTCTTTAAAATTTACTGGCATTTTAAACTTAAACAATTAAATATTCTCTTGATTTTCAGATTTATTGCTCTAATATTTTAGCTTAGATCTATCCAGAGGTGATAATTTTATGTTTAATAGGTTTACAAATGTAAAATATCAATCAAAGCCTAACAGATATATGTTATAAGGCTTTTTAAAAAATATATATATATGAGGCTTTCTTTTTATTGAAAACTGTGCCCTGCAATAAAATAATCTAGAGTACTTCTATTTGGCAAATAATGTCCTCTAATTGACCATATAATTTTTGTGTATTTACTTAGTGAGAATTCATTAAGAATTTCAAAGTATTATTTTAATGACTATAAAATGATTTAAAATACTAGTTTCATTTTGTGTACTTAAATGTATGATCAAATGACTAAATTGTTTAGATTCATACCTATTATTATCTATAATAATGTCTTGATTAATTAGTGTGGTTAAGAGAGGGTATCGGGATTACTGAAATTTCCCAGTTAACTGAGGGTTTATTCAATTAAGCAATGAAATTGCATAGGTAAAGATGCTGACATTTGGGGTAGGTTTTGTCTGTCAAACTCTTTTTAGTTACATAAAGTCATAGCAGTCCCACTGTGTATTATTAGGAAGGAGTATCTGATGTAGAGCACTAGTTTCATAATCATATCATTAGTTGCAGGATTAGTAGACTTGGAAGGAAGTCTCATGGATTGCAGAGCTAAACTTGTAGAGCTTTTCTGGAGCCAGTGTTTCTTAGCTGAGCAGTGAGATTTTTCAGCAGAAGGAAGGATGCCAGCTTCTCAGGGGTCCAGTGCCGATTGTGACTCAGATGTCACTGAGATGTTGTTCCCTGTTTATCTGTGCGAGGCAGAATGTTGTAAAATGATGAAAATGTGTCTACATGTGGTATATATGTATGACAGGTACTAGGTGGTTGGTTTTTTTCCTTTCATTAAACATTTAAGTTCTCTCAACTACTAGTTGGCACACAAGGAATTGAAAATCAAATCTGAATTATAAAACTGGCTGTTTTTTCTTCAATAGATGAATAGTTTTTAGTGTTTGGCTATTTTCTTGAACTTTCCTGTTTTCTATCAGTTTGTCTCCTTTGTCAGAATGATTCCCTGGATTTGTGATTATTAAGAAAGATGATTATTTATTTCTGTACTGTAGATAGAACTGTAACAGCTACAAGTACTGTAATTGTGATTTTTTTTTCCTTAAAGGAGGAATTCCGAGAACTTCGAGAACAGCCTAGTGATCCTCAAGCTGAACAAGAACTCATCAATAGTATTGAACAAATATATTTTTCTACAGACTCATTTGATATTGTTAAATATGAGCTGGAGGTAAAAAATAAAATTCATTAAAACCTGTCTAAGGCCCCTTCCCCCCCCCCCCAATGATTACATTTGTGAGATTTTAATGCTTTTTAGGGATGTTATTATATTTTTTTGATACCAGGATTGGTCTGTAATGACCATATTGTGATTCACTGAACTGTCTGCATTGTTTAAAGGTGAAATTATTTTAAAAAACGTAAACTTAAGTGCAGGAGTAGAATATTTGTCCAGGAAACATTTCTGTATTTTTGTTTTTTAACTGTTAACACACAGTATGTTAATATGCTGCCTCTATTTTATTTTATGTTAAATACGTTTAGAAAAGCTCTAGGATTTTTAATCATGGATATATATCTGCATAATTGTGTAGTCATGATAAGTATCCCTATGCCATAATGTTTACAACATTGGCATTTTAAATTTATAAGAACTTCCCAAAAAAGCCAGAATAGTAAAATTTGTTGTTAGACAAAACCAAACACAATGTGCATAGACATACTTTATATGCAGTACATAGAAAGGCATTCCCCATCTCATTCTGAGGTTTCATCAATCAGTTGACAGAGACTTGGAGTCTAAGTTGGAGTTTCGCACCTACACAGTGGTCTACACTTTTGGTAGTTTCCCATGCTGTCCTTCGAAAGCCAGTGTATAATCATGTACTCCAACAGCTGTTGCTGTCACCCTGAGGTGCTTGCTTACTACTCACGGCATTTCAGGGGGGAAATACGCCTTGAATTCTGTCATAGAGAAGTAGGAATATACCTGTGCTGGTAGCGTGGGGAATTCTCCTGTCACAGATCATGAAAGCAGTGTCTCCTAGCGTAGGAGTCATGGGTCCCAGTGGTAGTGGGATTTCCTGGAGGTGGGAGGCAGCTGTGGTGGAGATGGTGGGCTGGGCAGGGAGCACAGAGGGTAGGGGAACAAAGATGTGTAGGCTTTTGTGTCTGGAGTCTAATAGGGGAAGTAGGGGTGGCAGGAGGAATGAACATGATTGAGATGTGACACTGTTTTGTATGCACAGTTCCTAAGTCAGAGGTGTACAGGTAAATGACACCAAACTAAACAACTTATTTTACGTTTCTCTAATGGATTTGTTTTTTAGAAGCTCCCTCCTGTTCTCAATTTGCAAGAATTAGAAGAGTACAGAGACAAATTGAAACAACAACAAGCTGCAGTGAGTAAAAAACACATTTCTTTGTGACAAAACCGTAAATGAAACACAGCATAAAGATGTAATGTTTTCAGGTGTTATGGTTTAACTAATATAGTAACATTCTAAACAAATCATACTTCACATGACTTTTTCCTCAACTGATACATTTATATTAAAATTTAATGCCTATTCAGAACTGGAAGTTTTTTCTCTGGAATTCTAAATGTGATGAAAGAATTTTGAGCTTTTTTTTTTTTTCAGATTACTAAGTACCTTTAGGCTCCTTGTCATGCAAAACTACTCACAGTTTTGTTATGGAGTTTTTGTTTGTTTGTTTGTTTTATCTCAGAATAAGAGATTCCCATTTCTTGTTAAAATATGTCCAAAGAGAATACAGGTATAGGATTCAGAAAAGCTGAATTGTAATCACTTAGCATTGGTAAATAAATCTCTTTTGTTTTATCTGTGAAGTGATGGGTTAGACCAGCATTTTCTTTAGTGCCATAAAATTCTATAATTCTGTATTTCCTCACGTTAGGCTGAACTACTTTTATAAAATTCAGTCTATATGTAGTTACTATTGTGTTTAAGATTACTCATCTGGAAAATGAGGAAACATGTAACCCATTTCTATAGATTGATGTGAGTGCTAATTGAGATAATGTAGGGAAATCACTTAGTACACTGCCTAGCACAGTGCAAAATAACAATAACTACATTGCCTGTTTTTAAAAAGTATGTTTTTATTGATTTTAGACAGAGAGGAGGGCAGATGGAGAGAGAGAGAGAAACATTGATGTGACAGTGAAATTTTGATTGGCTGCCTCTTGCACACCCCCTACTGGGGATTGAGTCTACAACCCAGACATATACCATGACCGGGAATCAAAATGGTCACCTCATGGTGCATGGGATGACGCTCAACCAACTGAGCCACCCCAGCCAGGGCTACATTGTCTATTTTTTAAAAATAAACCCAATTTGGTAAAATTAGGTGGGTTTTTGTCTGGGTACATCTATAAAAATTCATATCTATATACATCTATACATGTATGTATAATTTCAAAGCAGATTAAGAAAACATGAAAAGATTAATGCCATTCATAAGTGTGTGTGTGAATAATGTTTAGTTCTCAGTTGGCCTGGAGGTGTGGGGAACCAATTGTGTTTCCTGAGCAAACATTCACTAAATAACTTCAGTGTGCCATGCTTTGTGCTGGACTTGGTATCTCATAGTGTAATCTGACAGAGGCCCATGAAATTGTGAGATAAGAGCCTCATGTTTAAAATCATTATAACTAACTTGCATGCATTAACATTATTCATGGAATTGGCTCAGAAAACCTGAAATATCTCCATAGCATTCCAAAAAACACATGTTCTCAGTTCTTCAGAAGAAAGGGACCAAAATGCCATTTGTCTTCTTATGTGGTAAAAAGGGTCTGCAGGGTGCAAGGACCTTCTCTGTTTCCCAGATATTGTCTTCATAAATTCAGTTGATTAAACACTTATTTATCTTAACAGTTCATCTTTTCATGCAAATCCTGAACTCTTAAAGATGATTAAACTTTTGTGTATGTTAGTCAAATCAGATAATGATACTCAGCAGTTATAATGAACATTTGTTGAGTACTGTGCTCTGTGCTATATACCTCTTACTAATTTCATAGCCCAGAGAAATATGTGTGATCATAGCATACTGAAAAATTTATAGGGAAGACCTGTAGAATATTCTTGGAAATTTAAAAAATATAAAATGTAATAGGAAGCATGAGTTTGTTTTCTTACTTTCTTTGTTTGATGGTATGTTCTTATAGGTGTCTAAAAAAGTAGCAGATTTAATCCTTGAGAAGCAGCCTGCTTATGTAAAGGTAAAGTAATATTTGTTATTTATTTGTTAAAATAAAATATGTTATTTCAACGTGGGAATGTGAACATCAAAATATTTGTTATATTTTGTTAAATCAAGGATACTGCCTTATTAGTGACCTATTCTGTGTGGATATTATTCTTTTTACGCTAGATGAAAATATTGTTATTTGTTATAATATAATATATTATTATAGTGAAATTTAAAAAATGAGTGATTTAGTCCTGAAACTGTTGAAGTATTTTAATTTATTCTTTTGTCTATAGTTTTGTAGCAACATATTCACTCTGTGTGTGTGTGTGTGTGTGTGTGTGTGTGTGTTCTCATTTGGGGGTATTTGCCAAACTGAAGAAATGAAAGAGTTTTTATAACTGATTCTAAAGTAATATCTTTGGTTTTCCAAACTGTAGATTAGCCAATGAAAATTGCTTTTATATTCTCTGTAACATGTAGATTATTAATAATGAACGCTCAATGGCAATATAACAGTTGGTCTTTAAAATATGATAAAATTGGAATTATGCAGCAGAATCTTTCTTTTCATTAGAAAAATTAGAGACTTAATCCATTGAAATATCTACTAGTGTTCAAAAGAAAGCATTCATTGTCAAAGCATCTTAGCAAACAGAAATCATATTTGTCATATTCTTGATTACCTTGTGAAATTCTGTTGGGTAGAAACATTTAAGTGGATATATTAGTCTTTATTTATGCCTGTATAAAGCAGGATGGGTCTAGATTTCCTTATAAGCAATAATAACTAAATATTTCGTCATATGTTGTTGTGAAACTCAATTGAAGATTGTCGTTTTAAATAATTTTATTGAAATATATACCAACAGTTTTCAGGTTCAGGTATTTATTTTTGCTACATTGTTTTCCAAGTAGGCTTTTCTTAGAAACCCACTAAAGGTTTTGTTAGAGTACCGTATGAATAGGAAAGAAAAATAAAGTGCCTCAAATAATAACCTGTACCTAATCTTTCCATAGGAACTTGAAAGAGTCACTTCATTACAGACAGGTCTTCAGTTAGCTGCTGTTATCTGCACAAATGGGAGAAGGTATTGCAATTGATGATATTTTCTTCTTTAAACTGGAAAACACTTCAAGGAAAACTATGAAACTATCATTGATAATTGATTTTTTTGTTATTACTGTAATTTCTAGAACACCACTTAGTAACAATATATATTATGATCTAAAAACTATACTAAGAAGGTATGTGAGAAATGTCTGTACACCTAGTTATGGTATAAAAACATTACTGTTTTTGTATTTGCTTAGATTAGTGCTTCTCAATCTATCTATGGTGAAGGACCAGTTTTTTTTTTTCTTTTTAAATTTCTAACTTGTTACAGGGTGTTATTTTTGTAAGTGCAATAAAAACAAAGTACTAGGGAAATGGGAAAAAACAAACAAACCAAAGACATACAAAGTACAGTCCCAATTTTTTTATTATTTATTCATGAAACATAAAATTATTATGTCAGCCTTCTCCCTAAATGTTTTTAAATGCTTATTTTCAGTTTCTTTGTACTTTTTTTCTGATGGGCCAGTGACAGTTTGAGGATTGGCACTAGTCCACCCATCACACTTTGAGTAATGCTGGCTTAGATTGAGCCGTTGAATAAATTTGTCACATAAATTTGTGATAGTAGTCGTAATGCCTAGTTTTAAGAGTAATCAAGGATACTGCCTTATTAGTGACCTATTGTTCTGTGTGGATAGTATTATTTTTATGCTAGAAAAATTTAACTATTTATTGTTCACTTTTGCAGACACTTGAATATTGCAAAGGAAGGTTTTACTCAAGCTAGTTTAGGCCTTCTTGCAAATCAAAGGAAACGCCAGTTGCTGATTGGACTTCTGAAATCTCTGAGGACTATAAAAACATTGGTATATACAGGTTACTTTTTAAAAATTAAAACTTAATTTTATGGTTGAGACAGGTTTTACCTTTGATTTTTTTTTTTTTTTTTTCCAGCAAAGGACAGATGTGCGCTTGAGTGAAATGCTAGAGGTAAGTTGAGAAGGCTTGGAAATTTGGCGCTCTCGATAATATTAAATAGAAAAGTTATAGTGAAAAAATTCAGATGGGCATTTTTCTCAAATTGGTAGGTGGTATAGAGAGCCCTTTTAGACAGGCAAAGGTACTCGCTCTAGAGCATTTTTCTATTGACATAATGTGCTTCATTTAGAAAAATTTATTTGGATAAATATTTAGTTTGTAGCAACATGGGAATGTGAACATCAGTATCTTTTGATTGTATTTGCACTCAAATAATAATAAAATTGCCTTTTTCATCTAACGTATAGAAGTATTTTGGATATGTTTCACGTATTAGTTATGTTTGGTATCTCATGTTAATTGGTTTTCTGAGTGAGCTGTGTGTTTTCTCTTTCACGGTTTCCTAGCATTCTCAGTCTACTTCTGTTACAAGGTTCACAAAAGCCTAATCTTCTATGCTTCCCTATTACCACTGAAGCTCCTTAGGGTAGGAACTTTATCTCAGCATCCCCAGTGGTTTGAATTGCATTGTTGAACTTAGGTATGACCTTAAGGAAATAAATTTTTTAGGGTTTTCTGTGTAATCACTGTATTACTTCTAAACTACTATGATTAAACTAGGGTTTGAGACATCCATATGAAAAATTCTTTTGACATTAAATTAATGTTTAGGTGATAAAATAGTCTGAGGCTATTAATGAATATTTTACTTTTTTCCAAATTTATTTGTTTTAAAAATATTTATTGATTTCTTGGTGGTAGAACTGTTGAGTGCTGTGGTAGAACTGTTGAATGTTGATTACAGGTAGAGTGTATAATTGTTTTGGGACGTTTTATGTAAACATTCCCTGTGAAGCAGCTTGTAATCAATCCTATATAGGTTTTATACACATGTCATGGTCATAGAGAGCTGTGACTGTATATTTGAAGAAACAGAATATTTTTTTCTATGCATGCATTTTAAATGTTTTAGGTCTGGACCTACTTGCCTCTCTCTATTTTATTATTTGTTATTGGTATTCTAATCCTTACATAAAAGAAATTAAACTTTTCTGGTTCTATAACTTTTGCATAGAGGACAAACAGAGATTTCTGCAGGGGCTTTAAGAAAAATGTCTCTAGTCTAATGACTTCTGTTGTTATCTTAAGGAGGAAGACTACCCAGGAGCTATTCAGTTGTGCCTGGAATGTCAGAAAGCTGCCAGCACTTTTAAACATTACAGTTGCATAAGGTAAAGTAATACAGAAATTTTAAAGCTGACACTGTTGCCTGTTTTTAATGTAGGAATTGTGTTCTAAACAATATTAATACACATTAAAAATAAATATTAATTGCTCTGTTCTTTAGCATTCTTGTTCATAACTGGGCAGTACAATAAAATTACAAATAATAAATCTTAAGGTGTGAAAGATCAGATACCCTTTCTTTTCACCTCATAGACACTCATGTTCTTTCCAGTCTCATTGATTTTCATTTTTATAGAGAAGTAGAGAATACATTTCTCTCTTCATGTCCCCATTGTATTTCTTGGGAATTCTTCCTCCTTAACTTTGCCCAGCTTATAAATATTGAGAGCATTATTTTAGTTTGTTTTTCAGATCCAGATGGTTCTAATGTTTGGCTCATCCTGATAATAATTTTTGTGGAACTTACTTTTTGTCATAGTCATGCTTGTAATATTTAAGTGACTATTTAATGTGTTACACCTTTTGGTTAGTTATTTATAAAATGTACAATGTAAAAATGGCTGCTACATCCTTTGCTACAAGTTCTAACTTTATTAATGGATGTTTGGTTGGCTTAAAGAGAAGGTTTTGCATTACTGATGCCAGTACCTTGGGAAAGCTCTAATCCCCAGTTGTAATTCCCATCATTGCTCTAAAACCATCACAAATAAACATAATACTCTAAGTAAAATAGTGTTCTTGCCAAGCAAATCCAGTTTCAAATTAAATTCATACCTATCGTCGAATACAGCCCCTTAGTTTCTCCTGTATAGAAATTCTGTCAGATAGTCAGTGAGCCATGCTATAGATGTTATAGATGTTGATTACGAGTATTTTAAAAATAAAAAGATTACGGTAGACCAAAACATTAATACACCTTTGAATTGAATTTTTTTAAATATACTCTGACATCATAGGTCTCTGCTGAGTGTAGGGTAAGGGCTAGCTATTTCCCCCCTAGAGATGCTCTTTAAATATTTATGGTATTTTTTCTTTAGGATCATGCATATTGAAACAACACACTTTTATTGGATTAGGAAATACATAATTGGGTAGTACCGTGGGTCCTGGAAAAGGGTAGCACACGTTTAGTTCATTTTGCAGTGATAAATTCGTTAGAGTGAGAACAGCTTATTTATGAGCAAGTGAATGTAATTCAGGCAGTTATATATTTATTGTTTATTATAGGCCAGGTGCTCTGCTTTGGAATTGATTACATAATGAAAATAATATTATTTCTAGAGAACATAATCCATAAAGAAGGACTTGAACTGAAGAAGGCACAAATGGGATGGGGCCTTAGGAAGAAGGAAGTTGAACACACAGTGTCAGGGGTCCTCAAACTACGGCCTGCGGGCCACATGCGGCTCGCTGCAAACATTTATCTGGCCCGCTGGTTGTTTTTGCTGCCGCTGCCTATTGCTTAGCAGCCGACTAGTTTTTTTTAAACTGTAGTCAGGCCCTCCAACGGTCTGAGGGACAGTGAACTGGCCCCCTGTTTAAAAAGTTTGAGGACCCCTGGTGGAAGTATTGGGATCTCACTTTTCTTAGGGGGCCAAGACAAAGGAGGACTTGAAGTGGGTGCAGGAGTTGAGCTAAACAAGATCTGAGGGGTTGTGGATATGAGATTATAAGTGTCATGATGAAGTTTGTTGCAAAGATGGCAAGCAAAGTGAGGATTGGCTTTATAATAACAAAGAAGTCAGAATTGACCTGTTGGGGACAGATTTGGTTGATGTATAAGTATAGAATGAGGAAATTTTATAAAGAGGAGACATGTGCAACTGAAAGGGAGAAACTTGAATAATTGAAAATTGATGGGAAAGAGTGAGAGGTTGAAAACAAAATGGAGTACATAATATATTAAGACTTTGCAGGGATTGTAGTAGGAAGAGATGGGTATGGAAATTTGGTGGAAGGAAATTGAGGGAGTAGGTGACTGGTGTTGACACTATTTTTTCTATTAAATAGAAATTTTATTTTAGCTGTGCTAAAGTAAATGTCTTACTGGACCAGAGTTAGTTATATATAATGTTTTTGAAAGAAATTCTCATTTGGGCTTTTTAGAGTCAGCATGAAGTAGCTTGTAAGTACTTTTTAATTAATGTATATAGTGGTATGTGGAGGAGGTGTGATGACAGCTATCTGACCTGGTCAGATTTTGAAACTGAAAAGATCTGTAATGATGATTTAAATTAATAATGGTTTTATTTTAGATAATACAATATATAAGAACTGTGCTGTGTTTACATATGTGAGTCATCCAAGTAATAAGAATAGTTTGTCATAATCTCTGAAAATAGGTAAAAAATACATGCACAAAAAATATTGATGGCCAAGGAATTTATTGTAATGGGTTTCCTGGGAAAACTGGCTGAGTTGTGTGTTTTTTGTTTGTTTGTTTGTGTTTTTTTTTCTTTTTTCTTTTGAGTTGTGTTTTTAACTTGGTGAGTTAGTGACAATGTCAGGGTGACTCAGGAAACAGAGGTGCTAGTTGGAGTTGTTTGGTGGATATGACAGCCCCTCCACCAAGAAGTCTCCCCCCGACATACCAGCACTGTTGCCTTTGCTGGCTACCATTCATCCTGCCTAACCCAGTCCTCTTTCCCCTTTGCTTCTTATTTCACCCTTTTGATCCTAGTTGGGAGAACATGAGAGGTTTGTTCACTTCTTGAAGATATATGACATGGGATATACAGGTAGAATAATTTGATGTGTCAACAAGTTGAGTCCATGAAAATGGCAGGAATTTTATTACAATTTCTTCTTATTTTTGCCTTTATTAATTAGTTATTAATTAGATGCACCTTTTTTATTGTACACATTTATTTTCTTTTGCACTTTTCCCCCCTGGTCTTCTAAATACAATATTGAACCTGTTCTTGGTCTCTTCAGACATGATTCATCAACACTTTATTCCTTTAATTTACCTGGAGCTGTGGAATTTAGCCAAAGCAAAGATTTAGTCTTTGTTTGGACCTGAGTGAATCAGAGTGAAAGATCATTTGACACTCTGGTAATCATGGGAATAGTAATTAATTTCCAACTGAATTTACACTTTCATTTTCGTTAACATTTATGTTTATTTTCATTCCTGTGGATGACTAGAGAATTATGAAATACATTTCCTTTAGAAATGTCCTTTAAGAAAACTGTGTGTTAGAGCATTTTTGAAATTTGGTGTGATTTTTTAAAAAATATATTGTTTGCAAGTTCATATGTATAGTGAACCTGCTTGTCTACTTCTTAATTTTCCTTGGTGGATTCTATATTCCTCCTTTCCTTCCTAGTAACATTGCTTCTTTATTGGAAATAAAATTTTTGTTAGAAGGAAGGGACCCTGTAGTCTTAGGAGTAGATTACATGATTCAGAAAGGAAGAAAAACAGAATTCACATATTTGCTTCTGTACAAAGAGCCATTGATTGTATACCTACTAAGTCTCAGGTTATATGACTATATAGATTAATACATGAAATACCAAGTAATAATGATGTAATCTGTTGATTGAAAAATGAAAGAAAACAGGTCCTTATTTAGTACCTTGTATCTTCCTTGAGATGTGCTGTGTTTCAGCATATTTATTTATTTATTGTTTCAGCATATTTAATTAAGATACTGTGACACCAGTTTTCTTCACTTTTATAACTGACAGGGAACATTTTTATATTTTATGACATTTTTTGAGTTGATTGATTGAAGGACATACAGTTGGGATTTGCTAGGAATAAGAATCAGAGTGTGTTTATGTTCAAGTACATCTGAATGAAGCATATAATTTCTTTTTTGAAATTTATCCAAATTAGTTTCAAGAACAGTTATTCTTAAAAGTCAGAACTTCTTTGTTATTTTTAATTTCATTTGAAAGAAACTAGTTGAGTGAACCTGAGCATATTATGGATTATGCACTGAAAAGTTTGCATATCCTTTGTTGAGTATTGTACTTTAACATAGACAGATGTACAATCAGCCCTCCATATCTGTGGGTTCTGCATCTGTGGACTCAACCAACCATGGATCGGAAATATTGGAAAAAAATAAGAAAGTTCCATAAAGCAAAATTTGAATTTGCCACACACTGAGTACTATGCTGAATTCACCCAAATGAAGTGATGTGTAGACATACCCCTACTATAGCCTATATGCAAATATGTTATATGCAACTATTACACCATCCTATATGATAAAGGGTACTATGCAAATCGACTAAATGGCAGAACTACCGGTCACTATGATGCGCACTGACCACAAGGGGGCAGACACTCAACATAGGAGCTGCCCCTGCTGGTCAGTGCACTCCTGCAGGGGGAGCACCGCTCAGCCAGAAGCCCTGAGCTGGGCTCATGGCTGACGAACACAGCAGCAGCACTAAGGATGTCTGACAGATGGGTCCTAAGCTGTCAATTGGATATCCCCTGAGGGCTCCAGGACTTCAAGAGGGCGCAGGCTGGGCTGAGGGACACCGCCCCCACTCCCACCCCCAAGTTCACGAATTTTGCACTCTAGTTTTACATAGGGGACTTGAGTATCCACAGGTGTTTTGTCTGCAGGAGTCCTGGAACCAAACCTCCATGGGTATCAAGGAATGACTGTACTTAATTCTCATAATCATTACAATATCCTCCCCTTCCCCCATTATTATAATCTTGGCAGTTGAATGAAAATTATAGGTTGTGATACTTCTTTAAATTATAGATATATAATGAACACAGCTTTTAGGTACAAATACAGCAGTACTAGGGACTATTCTTCTCCTGTTGCCCTTGATTCCTTTCTAGCAAGAGGTACCTGCCCTCTCTGCTTGGGCCAAATTATTGATACTGTGCTATTCTGACACTACCTCAACTCCTTTTTATTTTAACTTTTTTACTCTGCCTCCTTCCTGCACGCCGCACCATTTAAAAAATAATGTTAAGTAAATCACATGGCAAAAACATACTGTTTTAAACAAAAGGGAAAGGGAAAGGATTTTCTCTCTACCCCATTCCTTTCCTTTCCTATTCCCTGGAGTAAACCACAGCTTATTAATTAATTTTACAGCTGATGAATTTCCCTAGTAGTTTTAATTATAACTTAAAATAATACATTAAGCTATCTTTTTTTTCTGGCTTATCATTGTAAATAGTTGTTTACATTTTTATAAATTTTTTTGTATATTGTTTTGTTACAGTTACCTCTAAGAATTGTTTTATTTTTTAATATGGGATACATGGGAGGTGAATTTTTAGATTTTGAAATGATCTTGATTTTGTCCACACACATGATTGAAAGAAAAAATAGAAGGCATTGCTCAGTTATTTTCTAGCCTCCCATTTTGTGGATAGCATCATATGTTATTCTTCTCATTTCATCATAAAGGGTCTCTTTCTTTTAGATATTTTTAGAATTTTTCTCTTTTTAGTTGATGTTCTAAATTTCACCAGTCGCCTAGAAAAGTCATCTATGTCAGACTCTTTACTCCTAGATAATGAGGCAAGCATGAAGTATTATTTAATGTTTATCTGCGTGAGGTGCTGTTACTTGTTACGCCAAGAGCTTTTGCAATTTATTTGTTCTCTAGGAGTTTAAAATAACAGGCAGTTAAAAGGCTGGACTGAGGGATAATATTCTAGTTAAGAGCACAGAGTACACAAACAAAGAGCATCAGAGACGGTCATGCTGTGAATGGCTCACTTCTTATACCCTGCAGGAATGGAAAATATTGACATTTATTGGAGCGGCAGTGGAGGCTAGGCGTCGTTAGCTAAGGCAGCACTGACTGTACGGTCATTCTAAATTAGATTTTATTAAGGTTTCCTCACTAGAGCTTTATTTTTTAGCTTTTAAAAGTTGAATCATGATGATGGTTATGATAATACTCTTGGAGGCTGTTTGGCCTTTACTATGTGTCAAGCTCTGTCCTAGTCATTTTCCTTACTTTTCATACTTAGTATTGATAAAATATTCCTCCGGAGTTGTTGTTATTGTCTCTGTTTTATAGACGAAGGATTGATGCTTTGTAAAATAAGTGGCAGAGCCAGGATTTAAATGTAGGTCTGTTAGAGTGCAGGGCTTGTTGCTTTTAACCACTACTGCACTGTACTGTCTAATAATGTCTGGCTACTATATACAGTGGGAAGCTCATGGCTAGTAAGCCAGTTTTTATTATTCTGCTTCAGTAGCTAATTGTATTATTTTCCTAGACCTGTTTCTGCCAGTTGTGTTTGTTACCGTTATTAATGTTAAGTAAGTAAAATAATGAAATGAAGCAGTTAAGTTGAATGCATTGGAAAAACAAAACATATTGTTTGAAAGTTAAATTGAATGCATTGGATAAACAAACCATGTTTTTAAAAATAAATTTCTTTTTTAATTTATTGAAGATGAGACAACATATAAAAATGGTGGGATATAAAGTAACTAAATATAATTTGGCATTCGGATTGATTTTCATTTGTCTCTAAATTTCTATTTCACCTTAGAAAACTGAAACTTGAAATTACATACAATTTATTTGTGATTTGGCTTATATGAGACTAAGAAGTTAAAACTCAAATCAAATGAAAAGACTATGGCTTTAAATCAGAAATGACTGCGTGGTATATGGTATTCACATGTATATATTTCTGTTTTAACTTTGATCAGTTGACCAACCAAAATGTCTTCCACTGAACTCTAGCACTGGTTTGGCAAATTTTGTCTTTAAAGGGATGTATAATAATATTTTAAGCTTTGGTTACAACTATTCAGCCCTGCCCTTGTAGCAGGAAGGCAGCCATAGTTATATGTAACAAATTTATGTGGCTGTGCTCCAATAAAACTTTATTTAGAAACATAGGCTGTTGGCTAGATTTGGCTCCTTGGCCTGATCTTTGCTCTAGAATTACAATTCAAGTTGGAGATGTTTTGATATCTTTAGTATCCTTAACAACGACTCTGAGCTTTTTATGTGGTGAATGATTGCGTTCTGGGTTAATCAGGGATTTCTGAACAGAGCCAGAACAGAGATCTGCTGGCTAGATTCAAAGTGATCTTAGGAGTTATTTCACAGTCTGCTTATGGTTTGGAGGATCATTTGGACACTTCATTATACCCCAAGGTTGTTAGTCTGGCTTCAAAATGTTTAAAATCAAATTTTCTCTTGAGGTCTCTTGATAAATCCTCTGCCAGCTGTGAACAGATGGAAACCATTGGAATAAATCTGATCTAAAAAGACTGGAATTTTCATGGGCCATGAACATGCACTATAAACTTACAAGTATAAATTTTACTTAAGTTTACTGTAACAGTTTTAGCACCTTATCTAATCATATTCAAAGATGTGAAAACTGGGTAACTGGTGTTCACAATATAATAGAATCTGGAAACGTTAGAGATGGTAGCAATCTTTAGATCTAGCCCACTTTTGTATAGGAAGCTGGTGCTCAGCGATATTAAGAGACTAGACTTAAATCACATGGCTCATTAATAACATAGCGAGGAAAGATCATTAAGAAGCTAATTACCTTCATACCATCTTGTCTTCTTGTACGGTCAGATTTGTACAAAATTTGGATTTATGTGCAACCTTTTTAAGACTCGTTTTGTAAGTGTGTGTCCTAGATCAGCTGTACAAAGGAACAAAATTAGTTATTTATGGACATGTTATCTTTAATATTTTCTGCAGTGATGGTAAAAATGCCCCCAAAATTGTTTGATTCATTCCATTAAGCTTGTAAATAGCCTTTAATAGCTTTTAGCCTTCCATCTTAGAACTACTAATTTTTTTGACAGTAATGTAGCTTTTATTTACCCAAATGTTTCTGAATAGATCCTTTTAACATACTTTGATTAATTGATTTAAATGACTTGAATTTATGTTTCCAAGTGTGGTGAAGGGCTTCTCTAAAGGCTGTGCAGTTAAGATGTCCACTCCTTAATCACATAATTTTTATATATGTATTTATAATTAGTAGTAAATTGTTGTCAAACTGGAGTTGTCACTTTTGAAAGCATTTTTAATAAAACCCAAATGTTTAATTTATATATTTTATATTTAACATCTTGTTCATATTATTTTCATTACCATGTTTGTATTAACCCTTTTTTAAACATTTTTATTTTAAAGAGAGAGGAAGGGGGAGGGAGGGTGGGAAGATGGGGGGGGAGAGAGAGAGAGAGAGAGAGAGAGAGAGAGAGAGAGAGAGAGAGAAAGAGAGAATGATTTGTTGTTCCACTTATTTATGCATTCATTGGTTGATTCTTATATGTGCCCTGACTGGGTACCGAACCTGCAACCTTGGCCTATTGGGATGAGGCTCTAATCAACTGATCCACCTGGGCAGGGCTTGCATGAATTCTTAATACATAGTATATAGAATCATTGTAACCATATACAATAGAAGCAACAAACACATCTAGGTTTGTAGTAATTTTATAAACATTAAAGCCCATTTTTTTTTCAACTTAGAAGCTAAAGAAATTATTACTCTCACCTATTAGTGAATTTAGGTATATTTCTTTTTTCTTCAAGCTCAAAATAATTCCCTAAAAGGATATGTTTACAGGTTCTGACCTACTTACTGTTCCAGGTATTCTTGCCTCTCCAACCTGTGTCTATCTTTAGCCTCAGGTGGACTTTTGAGCCCCATATGATAGAGGAGTAGAACTTGTTTTAGCTCTGCTTATCTCTTTTTTCCTCTTGTTAAGGCACCTGTAGACTTAGAGTCTAGTGTTGTTCTTTTCCTTCTAAACCACTTTCCTTTTTTTACTCATCTCTATAGTTTCTTTATTGAGGTAGAAAGTAGGGGCTAATGGCATGATAGTAAAATTTTGCCATTTTGTTTGAATTGCAGATTTGACTCAGCAGATACTTTTTTTATCTGCTTTGAGTCAGGTGTGAGTTTATTTAGTCCTGGGAGGTCACTGGGCAATAAGCCACAGTCTGTGCTTAGAGAGATAGTCACAGATATTCCTTAACTATAATGCACACTGTGCTGTGAACATGGGACATGGGACTCAGGGGAAAGATGCTGATTTTTTAAGGGGTGGGATGAGGAATTATTTAATTTAATTCTTTGTTATTCTAAGGCACTAACATGACTATCCTTTTAGGAATATTACTTTGGTGCCTTTAGCACTCATTTTTATCTTCATTCATTTATTCTTTTTTTAGGAGGTATCACAGAAATTGTCCCATAATCATATTTTCAAGGAAAATCTCAGTTCTGTCTACAAGAATTCCCTTAACCTATTAATATCTGTGGTGTGGCTATTTTTCAGGCATAAATCCTGTTTAGAGAACTTAGTTTTTCTAATATGGTATCAATCCTACATTATTGGTTGTCAAAGAATATAGTTTTGCTCACTCTTAGTTATTACTAGAGAATATAATCTCTCTATATTATTGGTTTTACTTTTCTGACAAATTGCTTTATATCTGTCTGTATCTACATATATCACATCACTTTGATATTATCTCCTCTGCTAGTATTAAAAGGCTCTATAAGAAGCAAATGGAATCCTTAAATCCATTATTGTATTTTCTGTAAGGTTTTGCCAAGAGTATTGTGCCTTAAGAGTAAAGGTTATTGTCTCCTTATCAAGATTGGCAAAACTTTCTCTCAGAACTTAATGCCAGAAAAGGGGATTTTTGTGTGCCCACCCCCCACCTTGAGTTTGTGTTGATATTACAGACACTGATTGTATACTGTGACCGTATTTGCTTTGTTGCTAAACTTTGAGAATCAAATTTATGATCAGATAACAGTTGTAAAAAACCTTGTATAATTCTGCCGTATCAAAGTACATCTTTCACCTGTTCTTACTATTTTATTTTACTTCTCTCTTAACCTTTTTATTAAAATGTTTTCTCTGTGATTGTATTTATTTTGTTATATATCAAAGATCTTTTTTAGTAATGAGATATTATAATTCAAATAATGATAGTTCTCTCTCTTTTGTTTGTTTTTAACTAACCTAGGGAGAATTAAAGGGAACAAAATCATTTTCAGTCACATATCCCAAGTGTATAACTTAATTAATTTTTACAAAGGGAACATACTTTTGTAATTACCTCCTAGAAACCAAACAATTCTAGTACCCCAGAAACTTCCTTCATGCCCATCCCAGTCATTATTTTCCCACAGTAATAACTGTTCTGTTTGTTATTAAAGTTAGTTTTATCTATTTTGAACTTTATGTAAATGGAATCATATGTTATGTACTTTTTTTTTAACTGACTTTTTTTGTCCAATATCATGCTTTTGAAATGCAGGTGATACATTTTTATTGCTATAGTATTTCATTGTATAATTATATCACACTTTATCCACTTAATTCAGTGATGGCGAACCTTTTGAGCTTGGCGTGTCAGCATTTTGAAAAACCCTAATTTAACTCTGGTGCCGTGTTACATATAGAAATTTTTTGATATTTGCAACCATAGTAAAACAAAGACTTATATTTTTTATATTTATTTTATATATTTAAATGCCATTTAACAAAGAAAAATCAACCAAAAAAATGAGTTTGTGTGTCACCTCTGACACGTGTGTCATAGGTTCACCATCACTGACTTAATTGTTCATAGATAATTGTGTTGTTTCAGTATTTTTTCCTCTTACACGTGGTGCTTAACAATTATGTCTGCATTTCTGTTAGACGCATATCTAGGATTCATGGGATACAGAGTGCGTGTTGAGTTTCAGTAGATGATACAGTTTTCCAAAGAGGTGTCAATTTCCCCTTCCGCCAGTACAGAATTGGTGTTTCATTTGCTCTACATTTTGGCAACATTTGTTGATGTAATTTTTAATTTTTTTGAAAATTTCTTTAGCCATTCTGATTGCTTATTAAGTTGTCTTATTGTAGTTTTAATTTGCATTTCCTGAATGCCTAATTGGAGTGGCTATTAATATTTATTGGCCAATTGGATATCTCCTTTGTCAAGTATCTGTTCAAGCATTTTGTCCTTTATTTGTATTCTGTTCTGTTGATTTATTTATGTATACTTATGTTGTCACCGTCTTATTGCTGTAACTTTATAAGCTTTAATATATGTCTTCCAGCATGACTCTTCAAGATATTCTTAACTATTCATAGCCCTTTCAATTTCCACATAAATATTAGAAACAGTTTGTCAAATTCAGTAAAGTAAAAAAACAAACAGAACAAAAAAACGCTGCTGGAACTTTGATTAAAAATTCACTTATTCTAGGAAATCATTTTGTGAGAACTGGTAACTGTATTAAAGGTTTTAGTCTTTTTCCTGGTATATACCTTAATATAGTTAAGTCTTCTTTTTTAAAAATGTATTTTTATTGACTTCAGAGAGGAAGGGAGAAGGAGAGAGAGATAGAAACATCAATGATGAGAGAGAATCATTGATTGGCTGCCTCCTGCATGCCCCACACTGGGGATTGAGCCTGAAACCCAGCAGGTGCCCTGACTTGGAATCAAACCATGACTTCTTGGTTCATTGGTTGACGCTCAACCACCGAGACACGCTGGCCAGGCAAGTCTCCTTTATTTTAGGTATTGTTTTACTGAAATGGGATTTAAAATTTTTTACTGTCTTATTCCTTTTAATATATAGAAACTAGAGGCATGGTGCACAAATAGTATGCATGGGTGCTGTCCCTAGGCCTGGCCGGTAATCGAAGCACGAGCATCTGGCATGGAAGGGCAGGTCCCAGCTGACCTCTGGGCCCTGAGCAGCATCTGGGCCCCAGACCCCCGTGTGTGGCTCCTCTGCCTGAGTCAAGCCCTTGAGTCCCCATGCAGAGATGGGGTGAGCGTGGCCAGACGCTATGGGCTGGGGTGCTGTGTAGGCCATTGAGCCCTCCAGTGGTGCCACACGGAAGCCAGGAGAGCAGTGCGCTCTCTCCTGGCCAGCTTTGCAGACCGGCTCCTGCTCGAATCCACGGGGAGCCCGACCATCTCCTGCAGTCTCGGCAGCTGCAGCCCGGCTCACCTGGAAGAGGCCGTGTGGGTGTGGGGCGGGCTCCTCGTGGGTGGGGGGCTTCCTTGGCACGCGAGCCCTAGCATCCGGGGGAAGGGTAGCAGGGGGAGTGAGAGCGAGCTCGGCAGACACCCCACATTCTCACCGCACCTCTGACCCTGTCACCCCCAACCTCAGGTAGCTGGTGAGAGGTTGCAGCCCCCCTCGCCTGAGTGCCACGGGAGGTTGGTCACTGCCACCCACCCCTAGGTCCCCATCCTAGCCTGGGGCCCAGCCCAGATAGGGCGATCAGGGCTTGCCGGTCACTGGTGGCCATCTGCAGGGCAATTGATCAGAGCTGGGCCCTCCACCCGCCTTCCTCGCACCTGCCTTAGCCAGGCACCACCCACTCACCTGCTCCACCATTCCGCCACAGTCCTGCTCTTGTCGAGGCTGGCAGCGCCTCCACTGCCATCCACCGCCAACGCTGCATCGCCGATGCCCACCATGTTCCGTGTGACCCCCTGATGGTTAGCGCACGTCATAGCGAGCGGTCAAACTCCTGGTTGAGGGGACAGTTTGCATATTAGGCTTTTATTATATAGGATTCATCTTATTTTAAAAATTCTACTTTTTACCTGTATTATACTTTTTATCTTTAAACTTGGTATTAACTTTATCAACTTTTAATTCTTAAATTCTTAATTTTATCTATAGATTCTTTAGTATTTTTTACTTATAAAATCCTGTTGCTGTTAGAAATGACTTTTATCCTATACTAGAGGCCCGGTGCTGAAAATTTGTGCACTCAGAGGGAAGGGGGGTTCCCTCAGCCCGGCCTGTGCCCTCTCGCAGTCTGGGACTCCTCGGGAGATAACGACCTGCTGGCTTAGGCCTGCTCCCGGGTGGCAGAGGGCAGGCCCAATCCCTAGGTGCAGCCCCTGGTCGGGGTCAGAGCAGGGCCTTTGGGGGAGTTGGGGCACCGCCCCTGTCATGCACAGAGCAGGGCGGATCGGGAGGTTGCGATGCCACCCTCAGTCACGCTCAGGGTAGGGCCGATTGGGGGGTTGGGGCATCGCCCCCTGTCACACTCAAGGCAGGGTCGATGGGCAGGTTGTGGCGCCACCCCCTGTCACGCACAGAGCAGGGCCAATCAGGGCTTTGGGGCGCTGCCCCCTGTCACTCACAGAGCAGGGCCCATCAGGGGGGTTGGGGCTCTGTACCCTGTCATGCACAGAGCAGGGTTGATCAGGGGGTTGGGGAGCTCCCCCCTGTCACGCACAGAGCAGGGCCCATCAGGGGTTTCGGGAGCTCCCCCTGTCACTCACAGAGTAGGGCCGATAGAGGAGTTGGGGCACTGCCCCCTGTCACACACAGAGCAGGGCGGATCAGGGGGTTGGGGTGCCGAACCCTGTCACACTCAGGGCAGGGCCAATGGGGAGGTTATGGCTCTACCCCGTCACACACAGAGCAGGGCCCATGGGGGGTGGTTGGGGCGTCACCCTCTATCACCCACAGAGCAGGGCCAATCATGGGGTTGGGGCGCCGCCACTGTCACACTCAGAGCAGGGCCGATGGGGTGGTTATGGCTCTACCCCGTCACACACAGAGCAGGGCCCGTGGGGGGGTGGTGGGGTTGGGGCACCGCACCCTGTCACACACAGAGCCGCAGGGTGATCAGGGGGTTGGGGACCTCCCCCCTATCAGGCACAGAGCAGGGCTGATCAGGGGGTTGGGGCGCCTTCCCCTGTCACGAACAGAGCAGGGCTGATAGGGAGGTGTGGCCCCACCCCCTGTCACACACAGAGCCACAGGGCGATCAGGGGGTTTGGGCGCTGCCCCCTGTCACGCTGATCCCAGTGCCGGGAGGCCTCGCGGCTCCGCTGATCCTGGTGCTGGGAGACATATTACCCTTTTACTATATAGGATAGAGGCCTGGTGCACGTGTGGGGGCCGGCTGGTTTGCCCTGAAGGGTGTCCTGGATCAGGGTGGGGGTCCCCACTGGGGTGCCTGGCCAGCCTGGGTGAGGGGATGATGGCTGTTTGCAGCTGGTCACACACCCTTCAGGGTGGGGGTCCCCACTGGGGTGCCTGGCCAGTCTGGGTGAGGGGCTGAGGGCTGTTTTCAGGCCGACTGAAGCTCCCAACCGCTCCTTTTTTTCTTTTTCTTTTTTTTATCCTGGGCCAGCTTTAGCTCTGGCTCCAGCTCTGAGGCCTCTGCTGCTCAAAGAAGGTATCTGGTTTGTTTCGGTTCTATAATCGAAGCAATGTATAACTCCATCTCTGAGATCCTGGGCTCGCTGAAAGCAGGTTTCTGGGGTTTTGTTTAGCTTTTATATTTGTTACAATGTTTCTTAAACTGCAAGCTCAGAGGCCTGCAAGGCAGGCGGGGAACGTTGGAGTCCTCCGTCACTGAAGCAAGCAAGCCTCATGTTAGTTTCAAGCTGCCTGGCTGCCGGCCGCCATCTTGTCTGGCAGTTAATTTGCATATCTCGCTGATTAGCCAATGGGAAGGGTAGCTGTTGTACGCCAATTACCATGTTTCTCCTTTATTAGGTAGTATGATAAAAGGCTAATATGCAAATTGTCCCCATGGGCCGGAGTTCAACTAATCAGGAGTTAGACATGTGCTGACCACCAGGGGTTGGTGCAGAATATGGTGCATGTTGGTGACGCAGCGCTGGCAGTGGGCAGCAGTGGAGACACTGCTGGCCCCAATGGGCCCCGACAAGAGCAGGACCATGGTGGGATGGTGGAGCAGGTGAGTGGGCAGCACCAGGCCAAGGCAGGTGCGAAGGGAGGCCCTGGCTGGCCTCTGGAAGCCACTAGGGACCTTACCCATGCACAGATTTCGTGTACTGGGCCTCTAGTTTCTTCATAATCTTTTTTTCTTTTCTTTTTTTTGCCTTGTTATAGAACCAGTAGCACAACTTACTACTCATGCTATTGATCTGTGAACTTATTGATTATTTATTCAGCTAACATGTATTTAGTACTTAGTTTTTCTCTTTTAAAGGTAGGCACATCTAACTCTCTGTTTTATTTAATAGTGAACTGAATTCAAAGCTGCAAGATACTTTAGAACAAATTGAGGTAAGAAGGATTACATCAGAAATTAATTGGCTTTTTTCAGCAGTTTTTGAATAGCATAGATACATTGTATGTTTTGACTTTTGTGTTTTTACCAGTGTTTCTAGATCACTATGCTATATTTGTTTTGCATTTGGAATATCTGTACATGGTCAAGTAAATGTTAATCTATTTGTAAATGCAAGCAATTTCTTTTGAAATTATAGGATCTAAAAACGGTATTTGAAAATATCATTATATCCAGAAAGATCCCCAAATTTTAGTCATAGGTATATTCTCATATAAATTATAGCCAAAATACTTACCATGTTAATTTTTTTTATCATCCATTACTACTTTTTTTGTTTAGTGAGTTAATTTATTTAAGAATGATTATTGGCTGATGAAAACACTCCTAAATTCCTAACCTCAATAATATTTCCTATAATTCAACAAAATCTAAGAACTGGAAAGGAAAAAATATGTCATTACTAGCATAAATGAGGTTTTGCTTTTCCTCCGTCACTTATTCAGAGTTCATCTCTTTCTATGGCAATCTTTGCAATGCAGGGTATTCATTTTTATAAATTTAATAAGAATTATTTGGTTTCTTATATTTTATTGTTTCCGATAAGGGTAGTTATAAAAATTTAGGCTGGACTTTCAAATGGCGTTTTGTGAAAGTAGTTTTTGTTAATAAATGCAATTATTTACTAATCGTAAGAATGTCTATTTGATAAATCTAAAGATAACTGCTTTGAAAATCTTTTAAGTATGTAATCACTTAAAATTTTAATGAGGAATTTCTTTTGAAAGCTCTGTATTTATTCACTCTTAATATGCAATAGTTTCTGTATGTAGAAAAGTCATTATTTTAAAATGAAATAATTGATATAGAAATCTATAAAGTTGTTGAATTTAGATATAAAAGATATGTATTTTAAGGTCAATGTAGTTTTGTTGAGAATTACTTTTCAGTGATTACAATAGGATTGTTTCATTATTTTTTAATAGTTGCACAAATTCAGTTCATATAGTTATAAGATTTTAGTAGATGAGGAAACAGTTAAGTAAAAATTACAAAACTAAAATTTTTTTGGTAGCTGTTATACAGATTTTGTGTCTCTTGAAACACTAGACATGTGTTGTTGTTGTTTTTAAACATATTAATAACATCTTGGTAAAATTTGATTATAATTAGTAACAAATGAGAATTATAATTTGTTTATATTTTTATTTAAATTTGCTTTTGACCATTAGATCATTGTGATAGTAAAGGGCTTTAAATATTAATTAAAAGTGATAAGTTAGTTTTAATATTTTCCCATTGACTTGAAAATCTAATTCTTTCACTGCCTCTTGCCTCCTCTTTTACTTACATAGGAACAGTTGGATGTGGCTCTTTCTAAAATCTGCAAGAATTTTGACATTAATCATTATACCAAGGTTCAACAAGCTTATCGACTTCTTGGAAAAACACAGGTCAGTCTTGAAAGGTTGCTTTTTTAATATTAGGCATCTGCTAATACTCATCATTGCTTAAGTCTGAATATTATTAACGGAGTGTCCTTAAAGTTTTATTTGACTACGTAAATTTTTTAGCTGTCTTCACAGTAGTAACATGGTTGTTCACGTAGGCTCAGAGTATATGTAGTGTGATTAAAACATTACAAACGTTTGTTTTGAAATGTGAAGTGTTTGTCAGGTTTAATATTTTCACAATTTCATGTAGGTTTTAAAACAAGTGTAGTATAAGGTAATTCTGTGGGGGAGGATATGTAGTCTCTTTTACTTCACCTTTTGGTCCTGAATGAGAACTTCCTTTCTGGGAGTTCCGTGGTTCCTAGGTGGGCTTGCATGACTCCCTCGGGGTGGTATATACACTTTCATGCACTGTGCACATTTGTCTGTAAAGCAGATAAATTGCATTTATCAGACTTTTTTTCAAAGGATTTTCTTATCCCCAGAATGTCCTCGTACTCCCTCTATGCTTCTTGGCTTTACATACTTTTACTGCTCAATGTCTTCCTTGAAAAACTTGAAAAAGGGGTGTGTAGGGTTATATAGTATCTACAGAACATCTAAACATGATAGATGGAAATGCTTTCTTCCATTAAATGGTTTCTTGTCTTAGAAAGAAATTTAAGACCTTACTAAGTCATTTAAACTATACTTACATTTTTAAATCTGAGCAAATAAATTTTTTAATGTACTTTATTAATTTTCATGTCCTAAGCTATACCTACAAAAAACATAAGAAAGAAAATACTTGGTAGTTTTGAGGGTTATAAGACCTTTGAAAATATGATTATAACTTCTAATTTTCCCCATTAGAGAAAGTTATTCACCCATTAAATATCTGTCGGTACCTACTTTTGTTCATTGCTTCAGGCACCTCATGTGAGGATATAGGCCGTCATGTATCTTCTCTTCTAGTGAGGAAGACAGACATTAAAAAATAATATGATGTCAGGAGAAAACAAGTGCTATAAAGAAATATATATCAGAGTAAGTGGATAGGGTGATGTAAAGTACTGATTTATATAAGATGGTCAGGATAGGCTTCTCTGAAAAGGTGACCCTTGAGAAGCATCCTGAACAATTCAAGGAAATGATGGCAGAGGGGATCCAAAGGTGTGTTTATGAAAGACATATTTGACAAAGAACAGGATGGCTACCAATCATAAATGCAGACCAACAGAGTAGTGCTCTTGATTCAGATTTATCTTTAGTTGTATGGTGTTGTGGTTATTTAATAGGTTATTTGCAAATAATCAACATTACAATTATAATTCTATATATAATAGTGGTCTTTGTGCTATAGCTATAATCTGTAAAGATTTTTTCCTGAGTTTTTCAAAACTGTTGAAATTTTTTATTTCAATAACATGTAATTATGTTGTGTGTTTTCTTTCCATAGACAGCAATGGATCAACTTCATATGCACTTCACCCAAGCCATTCATAATACTGTGTTTCAAGTTGTTCTTGGTTATGTGGAGCTATGTGCAGGAAACACAGATACAAAATTCCAAAAGCTGCAATACAAGGATCTCTGTACAGTATGTAGTACCTTAATTGCTTTTCATATGTCTCTCTTAGTTTTTAAATTCACATCTCCTTCTTATTAGCACCTATTATTTGAAGATGCTACTACAATAGAAACAAATATGTTTGCCAGATATATTTTTCTCCTATGTTCTTTTCCTCATAGAGTAACTGGAAGATTCAGTCACGGTCACAGAAATGGGGAAGGTTGATGAGATAGTACAGATTTTGTGGAGTGCAGTTGCTTCTAAGTGGACTTTCTACCCTCTCATAACTCCTTATACTCTGCTTTGTCAGGCTCTTAATTCTCTTCCATGATTGCATTTGAGGTGCTTCTAAGCAATCATCTGTGCTGGTTTTTCATACACACTTCGATTCAGTCTTTTTGAGTGAATAAATGCTGTTTCTGTTGCATCTGTTACCAGTTTTTTTTGTGTTTTTCTTTTTTATTCTTAAAGAAACATAGGTCTGTGGGTGAGAAGTGAACTGAGTTGGGCTCTGTTTTAGAATTGATCCTATAATGGATTGATGTAGAGTGTGAGGAAAAGAGAATGATGAACTCTGGGAGAATGGTGGTGTCATTTGCTTTTACAAGGAAGACTGACGTCTGTAGTGGAAATTCATGAGTTCTGTTTGATTGATATCTATTAATATTCAAGTGGACTTGTTGAAGAGGCAATTGGATAAAAGAGCCTAAGGAGGTCAGAATTAAAGTTATAGATTTGGGAGTCTTTAGCATAGAATTGCATTTAAAGCCATGATACTAAGATGAGAAAATTGGGGGAACAGGTATAGATAGAAAATTCATGTCCCTGGGCTTTGTACATTCAGGGGAGAAAAGACTGTAGAAGATTCTGAGCAAGAGCAGCTAGCTGGGCAGGAAGAAAAGTAGGCGATGGTGGCATCACAACAGCCCGCAGAAGGAAGCGCTCCAAGAAGAACTGGCTGTAAACCATCTCTAATGCTTCGGAGAGTCCGGATAAGGTGGTATCACGGAATTGACCACTTGCTTTGACGATGTGGAGGTCATTGTTAATGTTGATCTCTAATTCTAGGCCCAGGTCTCTCATTGGAGACTTTCATAAGTTTTCTCTAATGTCAAATCAGAAAATAAAAATTCTAGGAAGTAGACATCAATTCTCTATCCTAATTATGTCCAGGAATTCACATGAAATTAAGCTAATCTTTATTCTTCAGTGAGTTTATTTGTCAAAAGTTCAGGTTCTGTCTTTTGGGAACTGGAAAAATATTCTTACTTGAGCTACAACAACTATTCCAGAAGAATGTAATAATATATGGTAGATTAAGGATTAAGTTAATGATGACAGTGGATAGTTGTTAATATAGGTAAAAATATCTTTTTAAAATCAGGAGGACTTATTTTATAAATTTTATGATTATTAACTTAAAGTGTGAAATAGTTACATATTTACATTTTTAAATACCCAGTTTTAAGTACAGTCATCACTTGATAACATTTTGGTGATTTTCAGTGTGTTATTTTCTTTTTTAAAAAATATTTTTATTGATTTCAGAGAGGAAGGGAGAGGGAGTGAGAGATAGAAACATCAATGATGAGAGAGAATTATTAATCGGCTGCCTCCTACACACCCCCCACTGGGGATCAAGCCCGCCACCCGGGCATGTGCTCTTGTCTGGAATTGAACCTGGGACCCTTCAGTCTGCAGGTTGACGCTGTATCCACTGAGCCAAACCAGCTAAGGCTGAATGTGTTATTTTCTTATTCATTTATTTTCGTAGGTTGATAAAGTGTTTTAAATTAAATATCTAAACAGTCAATTTTATTTTTAATTCTATTAGTGTTATTGTCACTAATAGATGATACTGTCACTAATACATTATTTAAATGGTAAAGCAATTTAATTCAAGTTAGTGACTTTTCTGTTAAAGCAAAAATAACTTTTAATATTAAAATAAACATTTATTTTATTTATTGGTTTGTTTGTTTTAAATTTAGAAGGCATTGGGGGCCAGGTGGAGACCTCTTTCTTGAAGAGGCACTCCGACTTCTGGCCTGGTTCACTATTTATTTACTTGAATACACATTTGCCCTTTAGCAATGCATGCAGGCATATCAAAGGTTAGGTTGGTAAACAGTAAAAGAATTATCAGGTTAGGGAATTGCCTTGAGCCACCGCTATCCAATTGGTGCTTATGCCCAAGGTGTGCACTACAGTGTTGGCAAGCAGTGGCTTACCACATCTCCCTTTTTTTGTTTTCTTAATAAATCTTGAAAAGTGTATGCCGTCTGTAGGGCTTGAGTCCTTTTAAGACTCTTCATTCCGCATCTGCAGACTAGAAATAAATACATTAGAATGAGACAGATAATAGTGGTTATGCTAAGAGGCAGATGTAGGGAGATCCAATGAAGATTTTTGTCCTTCAATCTTTTATATATATATATATATATATATTTTTATTGACTTCAGAGAGGAAGGAAGAGGGAGAGAGAGAAACATCCATGATGAGAGAGAATCATGGATCGGCTGCCTCCTGCAAGTCCCCCACCAGAGATCGAGCCCACAACCCAGGCATGTGCCCTTGACCGGAATCAAAACTGGGACCTTTCAGTTCGCAGGCCGACGCTCTATCCAGTGAGCTAAACCAGCTAGGGCTGTCCTTCAATCTTTTTGACTTTGGTTAAATATGATGTGTTTGTATATTTGTATAGTATATTTTGTTACCATTAAACTTTTATATGCTTAAATAAAGTCAAGGACATATTTTTGTTCATGCTTCCTGAGAAGGTTCTCTGTGCCTTTATATAATATAAAGCTGAAAGTTGTACTTAGCATATAAATTTTTATGAATAAAAATTGTGCTAAAGGTGTTTATCATGACATTATTATTAGTTTTTTAAAAATTCCTTTCACTTTTTTCTTAAAGCTTACTGTAAAATAACCTATTTAAGTAGCTGAGTGTATTTAAATTATCAGATAACAAAAATCTTATTTCATCTTGAGTAAATGCTTGTTAAAATTACTCCCAAGAAGTACCTAGTATACTTCTTTATAAAACTATCCATATATGTGTGATATAGTATGGAGGTGTGTGTGTGTAAGATTATGTAATTACATTAAGGAAACAAGTGATTCATTAGTGTACTAGAGCTTAGTCAAAGCCCTCCCCCCAACCCCCCAACAGAGGTACATATATTATTATTCATTCAACACAGTTGTAGTCTGGTTTATATTCAAGCTATTGAAGATTTTTTAGTTTGAAGTGGTGAGAATAGTAGCAAATGTTAATGATGGCTTCCTGGAGGAATTCCTTTTGAGGACAGGATTTAACAGAATTAGCTATGGCAGGATCTTTATGTTGAAAGAATAGACTTAGAGGAGCTGAATAATTAGATGAAGAATGTGATACGTTTTAAGGTGGCCCATTTTCTTTGGTATTATCTCCATAAAAATTTATGGAAGCTCAGGAATTACCCCAGGCCTCTTATAAAGTATTCAAGTCAGTGCTACTATCGGCAGACAGGATTGGGGACATCTCTTTGAAACCTAATTAAGTTTTAAGTTATTTTATAATCTTGAGTCATATTTGACATGCTTAAACCAGGTAGGATTAGGAATAAATTATTTCACATCATATTTATTTATTTAGTTAGTTTGATGAAAAGATGTAAACTTTTAGCAACTGAGTTCTATAAATGAAGATAGTTAGCTCAGGGGAGGAAAAGTGGAGGGAATCTTTAAAAGTATAATAAATAAGCTGATAAAAGGAAAGTTTAAAGTGTTTTCTTGATGAGAACACATATCCAGGTTCTTAGAATGGCATAACTCAGGCCAGGGAGACAATTCAGGAAGGATCCTTGTATTAAAATGTAAAGTTCTTAATTTTTCAAGATGTGGCCATTGGGAGTCCTTTTAGCCCTGCATAGAAGCAACTGATAATAATTATTAAGGAAGTACTAGTGCAAGAATGTATGTGGCAATGGAGTGTCAGGTAAGAAATAAACAACAGTGGCCTCAGGAAATATGTATAGGGCAGGGTTTTCAACCTTTTTCATCTCATGGCACGTATTAACTAATTACTAAAATTTTGCGACACACCAAAAAATATATTACATTTTTTGCCAGTCTGACAAAAAAAAAGGTATAATTTTGAGTCATTCATACCAGTCAGCTATTGTTGTGTTGCTTTTGTCATTTATTTTTTATTTGACAATCTAAGGGGAAAGAGGTCTAATTATATAATTAGATATAATTTTCATTCTTTCAAAATTTTGATTAATTTTGGTATAATTTTGATTCATTCACACTAGATAGCTATTGTTGTGTTGGCTGTTGTCATTTTAAAATTTGACAATCTAAGGGAAAAGAGGTCAGCACCCCTGAATAAATAGGTATTGCAGGTTTTAGAAGTTCTTGCGGCACACCAGTTGAAAAATCACTGGTATAGGATATTGACTGGCAGATTTTAGAAGTTAGAAGAAACAGCCAAGGCATTTGGGTAGTTGTCCTCTGTTCAGTAGCAATATTTTTAAGGAAGTCCTTAATTATAGATAGAGTTTAAATAGAACATTAAAAAATGAAATAAATGAGATGGCACACTGAACAGAGTTTAGAGAGGGATGGAGTTTCTGTAAATGGAAAAATTGAATTTCCTTTAACTGGAGAGAGATTGGAAATGAAAAGAGATAATCATCTGCTTGCTCTTTTTCATAGTATTATTTTAAGCCATCAACAGATATCAGATATTTTAAACCATTAACTGCCCTCTTGCAGTCCAGAACCCCTCGCTCCTTACTGCTCACCTACTCCCTGCTCCTTAGTGCTGCGGCCGAGGCGGGAGAGGTCCCAGGAGAGGTTCCGGCCACCGCTGCTGCGCTCTCCAGCCATGAGCCCAGCTTCAGGCTGAGTGGCGCTGACCACCAGGGGGCAGCACTTGCATTGAGCATCTGCCCCCTCGTGGTAAGTACTCACCATAGCGACCGGTCTTCTGGTCGTTCCGCCATAATGGACACTTAGGCTTTTATTATATAGATGGGCTAGCATGAAATTGAACTAATTTTTATATCCCTTTATAAATAAATCTGGGGCAAAATGTGTGTTCTGTCTTTATTTACTCTGGTAAGCAGAGAACTTCAAAGTTCTTAAGGCCAGCAGCTTCCTATCCTTTTATGAAATTTCTGCCATTTGTGTCCTGTCACTGCAGCTCTGGGTTTAAAAATCTAGTTGGCTTTGAGGTTTTTGAAGTCATTTTGCAACTGAATGTCCTTATTTTCCTTTTCTTTACTAAACCATGTTTTCTAGATGATTTAATTGGAAGCACAGTTTTCCTTTTTAGATTTTTTAGTCTGGTTTCTCTGTTTTTCTTGAATGTATTGACTTACAGTTGTTAAATTAGGAATGACTAATACTTAGCAGCAAACTTTTCCAATGAGAATTAAACCTCATTCATTTCTGGAAAGGGCCAATAAAAAGAGGCATAGTGGTCGTTTTTTGTGCTTTAAAATTTTAGTTTTTGATTGCATTTCCATTTCTATATACTTTGCATGTTTGCCCCAGTTTGTGGAGAGATTTAAAGACACCAAGTAGTAATCTTGTAGAGAAACCATTGTAGGTTATTTGAAAGTTTATGAAGTATGTATCAGTTGAAAAAATTTTTTTACCGAAGTTTTTAGGCAGCCTGATGGATGTCCCTAGGGAGCTTATTTCAAGATGTTAATTAGGCTGTTAGTGATTAATTTATGATAACAAAGCTGGCTAAGCTGGCTGAAGTTTTCCCAGCTACTTTTCAATTGTTCATTTCCAACCAAATGATCTTAATGAGCTTTGAGTTCTATTTTTGAAATGAACTTGATAATGTTGTAATACTGTGGGGGAAAATATAGTGCTTCTTTTGAAAAACCTTTCTGAAATCATTTCATTATTTGTTTTCTCAGAGTCTGGCACATTGGAGGTGTTTAGTAAATGTTTCTTGAGTAAATTGGACTGTCCTCTTTGTTTCTAACTGGTATGGTGTTGACACATTTCAGATTTGATTAGTGGAAGGAAATAAACCAACGTGCAACACCTTCTCTGTGTCATGAACTTTTACAAGTGCTTTATATGCATAAAGATAGATAGACAAACTTAAAGGCTAGTTTAGTGTTCTAGGTTTTAAATCTTCATTTTTATAAATAATATCTCTTCATAATGAATTGTAATTCAATGTCATTTTTGAAGGGCAATAAATATCTTTAGTAAGGCCTCCGTTGAAGATATACTTTAGTTTGATGTTCATATAGAAAAGTAAAGACAAATTCCTCTTTTGAGTTAAAAACATGTTTCTGTTTCTAAATTCTCAGGGCACTTTCTGTTGTGAAAAATTAATATATCTGCTATTATCAAATGGTGTGATAGTATAGATTCTCTTTACTACAGATGAAAAGTTGCCAGGAAGTTCAGAGATAAATTTAGTGTTCATGTGTATTATTCATCTTGTTTTGGGTTCTCCTTAGAATTACCTGTCTCTTTGTCCTTTTTCTCTGACTTAAACTAGTCCGTTATTTATGTTTTTTTTCATCACAGTACTTACAGAGATAGGCAGAATATAGATTATATAAATAGTTGCTCAAATTAAGAAATCATTAATATGATGTTTTTTCTTAAAAATGTACATATTTTTAATATGCAGATGAAACATATTAAATGTAGGAAATTACAGATAAAAAGAAGAAAATAAAATTAATATTTCTGCATGAAAGGATGGTTCTTTTAATGTGTATAAAGCAAATAACTTTTAAAAGTAGGATTATGCTATACATACAGTTTTATAACATTTTCCCTACTTGTTATATTATAAACAGTTTTCTGTTTCACTAAGTATGCTACCCACATACCTTTTATTTGGTTTGACGTTCTGTGGATTAATGAACTGATTTCCTATTCTTAGATATTTATGTTATTACCAGCTTTTGTCATGAATAACACTGTAGTAAATACTCTTAAAGCTAAATCTTTGCACCTTTTAGTTATTTCATTAGGATAAATAACAAGAAATAAAATTGTGTTGTCAGGCTTTACATTTTTAAGGCTTTTGGTGTGTTTCCAAAATTGCCCTCTAGAAAGTGTGTTTCAATTTATACTCCTCATCAGTAGTGTCTGCTTTTATCCCTCTCTCTGTACACATGATGGTTATTTTGTTTTTAATAGCTTATCAGATACCAGAAAGTAGCATATCAGAAATAATTTGTATATCATTCAGGCGTAGTTAGGATGTGAAGGCAGTTAAACTAGGACAGTTCATTAACTGTTGAGGTTAATTTGGTTGGATAGGTGAATGTACCTTTCCTTTCTTCCTGGAGGCTACAAATTTGAACATTTGGTCAAAGAGAGAAACCTTTTTAATTAAAGGAATAATATTATTTACTTGAGTGCTTTACCAGGTCAGTTTCAGAACACTCTAAGAATTCAAATATCAGGTTTATTATCACATATATGTAGCACCCAACTGATTTTGTTATTATGTATTGATTTCTAAATGTTTAAGAAATATTAAAAGTAGTTTATGGTAATTTTTAATATTCAAAATTTAATGATCAAAAGATAATGAAGGGAAGTTTATCCATCTCTTCATTTTTTCCTGCCATTTACTCTCTGGATTGTGAAGAACTTTTGGGGTCTGAAATTTTATCCTGCTTGCACACTAATAAGCTAGTCTGTTACCATTTCATGAATGCTAGTAGAAGACAGACTCCATTTTCTTAGCACTTTGACTTGCTAAGTTGTCATTACTTAGCTCTTGTTAGTCAAGTAATCAGTTCAGCTCAGCAAGGATAAATAAGGCTTTAAAGAGCTTATAACATAGAAAGATCACATTAATTATGATCAGAGGTAGAATAAGAAAAGGTCAAACAACATAAAGTGGTATCAACATAGTTCTTTAAGGAATCTAAGGAAGTCAAAACTATCTTACTGTTAAGAGGATTCTACAACATTTGAATTTGGTCTTGGATTTCAACAAGCCCAATGTATGTAGCTGGGTCCATGGGTAGAGAGGAAATACCATGAACAATGGCATGAGAGGAAGACAACATATGGCTAGGGTTATGGTTAGGATGTTTCTAATGTATTCTGGAACTAGTGAGTGCCTACGGAGTGCATGCCTTCCTTTTATCTACCAGAAAGTCTGTTGGGATATAATTAGATTATATTTGTTTACATGCTATAAATATAAATTTATGCAAAGTTGAGTTTATGAAAGTTAAAAAATTGACTTAATAGAAGAGTACCTTTATTCAGGTGAAATGATTGCTGAGTTGCAGCCCAGAACTTATTTGTGATTTTTAAGAACTATATATTTTTGTTTATTTCAGAGAGGAAAGGAGAAGGAGAGAGAGATAGAAACATCAGTGATGAGAGAGAATCATTGACCAGCTGCCTCCTTGCAAGCCCCGTACTGGGGATCAGGCCCACGACCCAGGCATGTTCCCTGACCTGGAATTGAACCATGACCTCCTGTTTCATAGGTTGACGCTCAAGCACTGAGCCACCGTGACCAGGCTTATTTGTGATTTCTGCTTTTCTTTGCCTTCTGCTTTTAGCTTCTTCCTCATCAGTATCGGTGTATTGCATGTATGTTATGTAAGAGATATATTAGGTGTAATTGTATGGTAAAGATAAATCAAGGGAAAAAATTCAAGACTGGTTTATTGTATCATTAGTAATTATAAAAATAGAGGTGAAAAAGTAAAGATAAAAATTACCCCAAATTTATGGCATAAGTATGCAAAAATATTTTATATTGCTCTCTGCAAGCTATTTGTAAATCTGGATAGCCATTCTAATTCTTCTGTAAATAGATACCTACATCCAATTTGTATACTCAGAGAAGTGTCACTCCTTCCCATGTTCCTTCCATTTCATCTCACTCCACCTCTTGTAGGTCACTAACTTTAATGCTTTGTTGCTTATTTTCCCTGTTTCTTTTAGTGATGATAAGAAGCTATGTGCATTAAATTTTTTCTGTTTCTCATTACATATATATAAAAATTTTTAAAAAATTCCCTTTCATGGACAGATCTAAAGACTGCGAAACAGCGATCAGGCTATCAATCCCCAGAAGGAAAGTAGGGAAGGGCGGGGGTAAGGGGAAGAGATCAACCGAAGGACTTGTATACATGTATATAAGCCAAACCAATGGACATGGACAACAGGGGGATGGGAGCATGTGGGTGGGGGGGGGGAGGTTGGGGGTTAATGGGGGGGATGAGGACACATTTGTAATACCTTAAATAATAATAAAAAAAATTAGTGCAATTAGGAGACTAAAAAAAAAAAAATTCCCTTTCATGGATATATGTCATATGAAAGGGATTTTTTAAATTATAAAATTTAAGAAAATGCATGTCTGTTTATAATTATTTTTCACAGTTGTACAGTGCTCTTTTGTATATGAATGATAGTTTATTTGACCAGTCTATTATATTTAGACATTTAGATAGATTCAGATATTTTGCAATTACACATATTCTTGTAATGAGTAACTTCATGTTATATATTTTCACATTGTTTAAAATACATCTTAAGGGTTAATTCCTAGAAGTGGGATTGTTGGGTTGAAGGGAAATTACGTAGTTTTGTTAGTGCCAAATTCTCCTCCATAGAGTTGTGCCATTTTGCATTCACACCAGCAATATATGAATGACAGTACCTATGTTTTTCACAGCCTTGCCAACAGAGTATATATGTTATCAAAGATAAGCAAAGCTGGACACATACTAATTAAAGTGGTAAGAACAGATTTTCGTCAGTATATATTATTGGAGTAAGGAAAAGAGTCTGGCAGAACTCAAGTTCCATTTGTACTGAGGTGACTGGGCATTTTAAAGAGAATGAATAGGGAGTGAGTGAGTGAGTGGAGGCTCAGTAGAGTCAAGGAAGCGAAAAATTACAAAAAGCTGGAAGGGGTGGTTGGTCCATGTGAAACCAACTGGGTTTTGCTAACTGGGGCTTATTGAAGTTAGGCTCCCACCCTCCAAGGCTGGAGGACAGGGGCCCTATCTTCCCTTGTTAGCTGGAACAAATAGCACATTCTTTTGGCAGCCTTGAATTTTCTCAGGCAGGCAGTTTAAAGGGACTAGGCTGGGGTGGGCAAACTTTTTGACTCGAGGGCCACAAACTGGACCGGAGGGCCGGAACAAAAGCATGGATGGAGTGTTTGTGTGAACTAATATAAATTCAAAGTAAACATCATTACATAAAAGGGTATGGTCTTTTTTTTTTTTAGTTTTATTCATTTCAAATGGGCTGGATCTGGCCCGCAGGCCGTAGTTTGCCCACCGCTGGACTAGGGGCATCCTAGGGATGCCTCCTGAGCCGTTAGGAGACTATATTCGTATTTTGTTCAAATCTTTATAGACCAAGATTGAGGCCTAATAGAGAAGAGGGCTCAGAGGAGCCTGGCTAGAGTTTGGTCAAGGACAGAATCTTTGTCAGTGGTCATCTTTACAATGTTTATCAACCTTATGGGTGAGAATTAGTATCATTATAGTTTAGTTTACATTTGTCTTATTGCAGTTGTCCCAACACTATTTATGACAAGACTATCTTCACCTAAGTGAAGTGATGTGCTGTCTTTATTATATGCTATACTAGAGGCCTGGTGCACAAAAATTTGTGCACTCCTGGGGAAGGGGGTCCCTCAGCCCGGCCTGTGCCCTCTTGCAGTCTGGGACCCCTTGGGAGATAATGACCTGCTGGCTTAGGCCTGCTCCCGGGTGGCAGAAGGCAGGCCCAATCCCTAGGTGCAACCCCTGGGTTGGGCTCAGAGCAGGGCCGATTGGGGAGTTGGGGCGCCGCCCTCTGTCATGCACAGAGCAGGGCGATCGGGAGGTTGTGATGCCACCCTCAGTCACGCTCAGGGTAGGGCCGATTGGGGGGTTGGGGCACCGTCCCCTGTCACACTCAAGGCAGGGTCAATGGGGAGGTTGCGGCGCCATCCCCTGTCACGCACAGAGCAGGGCCAATCGGGGTTGGGGCACTGCCCCCTGTCACTCACAGAGCAGGGCCCATCAGGGGGGTTGGGGCTCTGTACCCTGTCACACACAGAGCCGCAGGGCGATCAGGGGGTTTGGGCGCTGCCCCCTGTCATGCTGATCCCAGTGCCGGGAGGCCTCGCGGCTCCGCTGATCTCGGTGCTGGGAGACATATTACCCTTTTACTATATAGGATAGAGGCCTGGTGCATGTGTGGGGGCCGGCTGGTTTGCCCTGAAGGGTGTCCTGGATCAGGGTGGGGGTCCCCACTGGGGTGCCTGGCCAGCCTGGGTGAGGGGATGATGACTATTTGCAGCTGGTCACACCCCCTTCAGGGTGGGGGTCCCCACTGGGGTGCCTGGCCAGCCTGCGTGAGGGGATGATGGCTGTTTGCAGCTGGTCACACATCCTTCACGGTGGGGGTCCCCACTGGGGTGCCTGGCCAGCCCGGGTGAGGGGATGATGGCTGTTTTCAGCTGGTCACTCACCCTTCAGGGTGGAGGTCCCCACTGGGGTGCCTGGCCAGTCTGGGTGAGGGGCTGAGGGCTGTTTTCAGGCTGGGGGTGACTGAAGGTCCCAACTGCTCCTTTTTTTCTTTTTTCTTTTTTTATTCTGGGCCAGCTTTAGCTTTGAGGCTTGGCTCCAGCTCTTAGGCCCCCGCTGCTGAAAGTAGGTTTCTGGCCTTTGCTTACACTGTTGCGATCCTGCTGGCTGAAGCCAGGCGGACTAAAGCAGGTTTCTGGGATTTTGTTTAGCTTCTATATTTGTTACATAGTTGCTTAGAGTTGCAGCTCAGAAGCCTGCAATGGCAGGCGGGGAACGGGGAACGTTGGAGTCCTCCATCACTGAAGCAAGCAAGCCTCATGTTAGTTGCAAGCTGCCTGGCTGCCGGCTGCCATCTTGGCTGGCAGTTAATTTGCATATTGCCCTGATTAGCCAGTAGGAAGGGTAGCGGTCGTATGCCAATTACCATGTTTCTCTTTTATTAGATAGGATTTTTACATCAGGTTGGATCTATTTCTGGACTTTTTAATTTATATCTCAGGAAATTCAAATTTATCTCAGGAAGAACTGACATCTTGATGATGTTGAGACATCACAACCAAGAATAAGGAATATCTTTCTATTTTCAAATCTACTTTATGTCTTTCAGCTTTCTTTATAGAGTTTTGGATCATTTCTTGTTAAGCTTATTTCTAAACATTTTTTATTTTTTGTTATTGTAAATGGAGATTTCTCATTCAGTGTGTCTTCTAAATGGTTATTATTTGTGTATATGAATGCTATTTGTTTGCATGATAAATATATCCTGCTACCTTGCTGGATATTTTTATTGTTTGAGTTAGCTGTATAATTGATTTCCTAGGGATTTTCAGTATTATTAGGTCATGTGCAGATAGAAATTGTTGTATTTTTTCTTTTCCTACTAATTCTTTTCTTTAGTCTAATTGCACTGGTAGTACCTTTAGTACATTTTTAAATATTAGTGGAGATAGAGGACATTTTTGTCTTGTTCTGACCACAGTGGGTTTGCCTTATGGAGTTTCCTCATTTAAGGAAATATCTATCATTTTTATTTTCTGATGAGTTATTATTAGTAATGGCTGTTGACTTTTGTCAGAAGTTTTCTTTAGACCGATTAATATGGCAAATTATATTAATAGATTTTATAAGATTGAATTACCATTCTTGGCATGTACCCCACTGAGGCAATCTGACTCCAGAGCTTAACAATTTCTTTATTTTACTACTTCCTAGTTGAGTTTCAAAGATTTGCTATGCTTACACAAAAGTATAGTGAGTCATACAAGTTAGTATTTTTAGTAATTGCTAGGTGAGTTTAGAGGAGGGAAAGGTCATTATGGAGATTAAAAAAACTTTTGAAAGGGAGAGGATCATTACCAGCTGTGATATCCTGAGTATCAATCACACTGTACCTGTACTTGCTATATATAGCTTATTTCTCCTTGCTATTTACCTTGGAAGGCATACACCAGAGTCTTAACCTTTTGGTGTTCTGTCAGCATGATTAGTGGTGATGGGCTGATTACAAACTGAAGAAATGCTACAAAATCTCAAATGATGGAGCAAACGCTGCATTATAACAGATAGGAAGTCTGCAAAATAGAATGGAGACATCATTCTACCTGCAGGGGGAAAAAGGCAGAGTGACACCTGATGCTTTTATAAAGCAAAGAGTTGCCCTGACTGGTTTGGCTCAGTGGATAAAGCGTCGGCCTGCGGACTGAAGGGTCCCAGGTTCGATTCCAGTCAAGGGCATGTACCTTGGTTGCGGGCACATCCCCTGGAGGGGGTGTGCAGGAGGCAGCTGATCGATGTTTCTCTCTCATCGATGTTTCTAACTCTCTATCCCTCTCCCTTCCTCTCTGTAAAAAATCAATAAAATATATAAAGCATAGAGTGGGAAACATTCTTGTCTTTTTATTAGGGAGAAGATTTGGGACCACATAATGAAAATGTTATTGTCAGATATGGGAATATCTATATGTTATTTAGAGAATTTAGAGATTGTCAAAGGTATTTGCTTAATTTATACAAATGCAGTGATTGAATTGTAAATCTGACCTCTTTTTTAAGTTGTTACTCAGCTCCAAGGATGAATATAAAGCTGTGTTTGCATGCTCAGAACAAGGTCCTTGAAAAAATACATTTGGGAAAGTTTACATTGCCACCTTTGAGAACACTTGTCAATTCAATAATTTTTATACTCTGATTCACTGATTATAATTTGAATGAACTGATATCCCTTCCGAATACTAACAGCTATGTTGAAATCAGAATTACTTGAACAATATTTTCTTTCCATTGAACTTTCTCTTTATATATGCCAATGGAAGAAATTTTCTTAATCATGTCTAATTCTTAAATAAATTTTATTAATAACATAACAGTTTATTTTGATTTACTTTGTGTTAAAGTAGATGTAATAATTTGAAAGTTGACTCTTCTCATTTTCTTCAGCACATTACATCAGACAGCTATATTCCATGCCTGGCTGACCTGTGCAAAGCACTGTGGGAAGTTATGCTCAGCTATTATAGGACTATGGAATGGCATGAAAAACATGATAATGAGGATACCACTTCTGCTTCTGGTAGGAAATTACTTTGATTTTTAAAAAAATTACATTGTAACTAGGCCATATTTCTGGAGTAAGGTGAAAGAAAAAGAACAGCATTCTTTTAGAATTCCAGTGAACATATGTTAAATGTTTACCAAAGAAAGTGATTCAGCTACTATGAAAGCTCCTTTACCTTTGGGAATTAACTGGGGTAAAGGACTTCTTAAGTGACAAATAGTACCAGTTTCCAGGGATATGTGCTAATAGCTATAGGACTGAATTATTAAGAAAGGGCTTTAAAGGATACACATATATTTAGTTGTAAACTAGATAAGACATTGATCTGTCCAAATTTACTATAAAATTAATGCTAAATGTTCAGTTTTAACTCGATTTTGCTAATTTTCAAATTATACTAATAAAGCTACATTCTATGACTTAACAATTATACTGATACTTTTCTTCCTGAAAATATAGCAGAAATTAAAATTTTCATTAAAAATCATTTTTTAAAATGTTTATCTTTAAATGGAAAATCCAACTTTAAATGTGCAATAGTCAGATAAATAAAGAACAAATCTTTGAGAAATTATAGTATTATATTTAAATTACTTTATTTTTATAGTTATATATCTTAAATGATTATGCTTGAATAATAACTAAGATTAAATGTTCAAAAAACTTTAAAAAATAATAAATGATTTTATCAGCATTTTTTAATAGGGGCAAAATAAATTATAGTGCACTAGTTTTTTATATTACATACAATTTAATGTAGGTAGTCTATCAAGTTATTTTAGGAATTCCTAATTTCTAAGGTGATTGATTTTTGTTGTTGGGTGGGTGGAGGAACACCAAATCTTATTGCTTGATTAAACATATGATTTTGGTAGTATAGAAAATGTAAGTTTAATATTTGTCTTGACTCATGAGAAGCTCATAAATATAGATAGCAAAAAGTAAGAGGAAAATTCTATGGAAGCATTTTCATCCTCTTAGAAATATTGTCGGATATGGGGGATGAAGGAAGGAAAAGAGAAAAGAGAGAAAAGGAGTGAGTACTGACCCAAGGTTCTTGATCAGTCTGTTTATAACTAATTCCTGAACTCTTATCCCTGTGCTATCTTGGAGCAATGCATGAGCTTTGTAATCAGATACTTGGTTTCAAAATTTTTCCTGCCATTTACTAAAAGTGAGAGCGTAAAGAAATTACTTCATCTTCTCCAGGTCTCAGTTTGCTGAGTAAACTTAAAATAGTAGGTTCAAAAACAAAACAAAAAGTCCCATAGGGTAAAATTTATTATTATTATTTTTTAAAAATATATTTTATTGATTTTTTTGCAGAGAGGAAGGGAGAGGGATACAGAGTTAGAAACATCGACGAGAGAGAAACATCGATTAGCTGCCTCCTGCACACTCCCTACTGGGTATGTGCCCGCAACCAAAGTACATGCCCTTGACCTGGGACCCTTGAGTCTGCAGGCCGACGCTCTATCCACTGAGCCAAACCAGTTAGGCTAAAATTTATTATTTATTAATTTATTGTTTTGAGAGCGACAGACAGACAGACATGGATTTGTTGTTCCACTTGTTTATGTATTCATGGGGTGATTTAATTCTTGTATGTGTCCTGACCGGGAGTGAATCCACAGCCTTGGCATATCTGAGGATACTTTAAATGAGCCAAACCGGTCAGGGCCTGCTGTAAAACTTAGAGAAAAGGTAAAGTGCTTACACTGTTTGTTGTTAATATCATCAAAGAAAATGGATCAAGAAGTAATAATGAAATGTGCATAGGCCTTAAAAAATTATCAGTTTACTTAGGGAATTCCAGGAGTCCAATTTTCTACAAGTTATATCCTGTTTTGGCAACCTTTGTTTTTTTTTCTAGATGTAGAAACTGTTAAGACATTTCAGCACCTCTTTTCCCTTTTCTATAACATTATTAAGGAGAGACCAAAGGAGAAGTTTGGAACAAAATTACCACATACTTAGATGTAAGAGAAGAGTTTAGGGGACTATGTATACATATATATTCAGCATGGCAACACCTAATAGTTTACATGTATAGTTGATCCTTGAACAACATGGGTTTGAACTGCCTGGGTCCACTAATACACGAATATTTTTCAATAAATGATATGGTACTGTAAATGTATTTTCTCTTCCTTATGATTTTCTTAATAACATTTCTCTTTATTGTAAGAATACAGTATATAATACATACAACATACAAACTGTGTTTTAGTCGACTTATGTCATCACTAAGGCGTCTGTTCAACAGTAGGCTATTAGTAGTTAAAACTTGGAGAGTCAAAATTATATCTGAATTTTTCGACTGCAATAACCCTTGTGTCCAAGTGGCAACTATATGCTTACATGTGTGTGTTTTCATGAGGTATAGAGTCAAAACTTAAAACTCTATCTGAGTCTTAATATATTACTTCATCCTCTTTTTTGAAATTGCTTGACCCTAATGTGTATATGTTAAGACTGTCCAGGACTCTGATTAGTCTGGCAGTCAGCTGACAGTATCTAGGATTCTAAAAAGTCACTTGTTCATCTGAAAGCATCCCTTTCATATTCACATTAAGGAATAAAATGTTAGGATTCAGTAGTTTGAGATTTATTCTTCACAGAACTTCATAGAACTGAAAGGGTCTCGAGAGTTCATCTGCTGTAGCTCCTGCGACTCCACTGGTATCGGGACACTTTCCCATTCTAAATGAAACTCCGAAGCTGTCTTTAGGTGCACCGCCCTGAGCTGCTGGGCCCCTAGTAGCCAGACCTTACAGATAATAAGGCTTAAGCTGTGGGAGTGGTTAAAGGTATATCAGGCATGCATTGGGCCTGGCTCATCAAAGGCCTTTTGTTGGTTACTAGTGGACACCCTGCTAGCCCAGATGAGATGATAACATCACAGTTTTGTTATTCTGCACAGTTCATTCTCACCAAGGCAGAATCTTTTTAATATAAATGTGTATTTTCAGTTGCTTTTAGGGGAAAATTTGTTTGAAGCAGATCATTGATCTTACATGTTGAATTGGACATTGTTAGATTATCTGGAGTGGATAAAATTATTCTGAAAATTATAAATGTTTGTATCATTACCGCACTGTATGAGTGGTTCTGCAATCTGTAATCTTGTTAATATGCAGATTAATTCATAATGGGGCTAATTGGTTCTGTAGTGCCGTGGTATTAGGGAGTATCTGGGTCATTGAGAACTTGGTGTCTGGGATCACACTCCTCAACTTGCAATCCCAGCTCCAATCACACATGAGCTAAGTGACCTTAGGTGTAAAGTACTTACCATTTCAGTTTCTAAGTTTATCTATCTTAAATAGATTGAACACTAATAACTATTTTTTGACTTTGTTTCGGTTGTATAAATATTGAACATATTTTCTATATTTATATAGGCTTACAATATATGAGAACCCAAATGAGATTTTTTTTTAACAAAAATGTTACTGAGCAAATAAAAAAAAATACCATTTTTTATTTTCAGAAGGGAGTAATATGAGCACTGAAGAAACTAATTTTGATCGTGGCTACATTAAAAAGAAATTAGAACATGGACTTACACGAATATGGCAGGTTTGGTTTAAAAAATTTTTTTTTTACAAAAGCTATAGAAATCTTTATGTCAAAGTTGTTTTAGAAATTCAGTGCTTAAATTTTCTGTATTGTATTTATTGCATATTTAATCATATTTAGTTTTTCTTTGGAATAAGTCAATCATTTAATTTAATTTTTATAATTTAGTTGGCAATTCTATTTTATTATACATGGCAGTAGAAAAAGTTTTTTAATTTAAAAATCTCCATTAGAAATATTTCTCTTTTCCTTAATTGCATAATTGCTTTTAGTGTTCTAGCAAATGTATGTTTTCTTAAAGAAATTGCTTTTTTATTGAGATACTGTTTATTTTTATTTTATTTATTTGTGTTTTCTTTCTTTTTCTATTAATTTTGAACTAAATTAAAAGGATAAATAAATAGGTGATATACTTGGGTTGGAATCTAATATAGAATGAAGAACTTTTTTCTAATTCAATGATTTTTGTGCCTTGAGGGAATCTTACATGTTTATTGCTAAATGTATATCTTCTTCAGTGTTTCTTTTGCAGTTTAGTAGCTCAATTATTGTTATCAGATATTAAATTTGTTAATTTGTTAAAGTTTGTTATTTCATAGATAAAAGTGTATAATTTTTTTAAAATTTTTATTTCTTTGAAGCTTAGAAGACTGTAGAGCTGGTCTCTTAAAGTATATTTTTTAGTTTCCTAATGAGGCTGATTTTTAGTTTGACAATCTTTTGCAGGATTTCTTTTGAAAAATTATTTAGGCAAATACAGGGTGGGGCAAATGTAGGCTTACAGTTATGAGTGCATAAAATAGAGCTTATTCTAGTATTATTATTTATTATTGTATTATCTTTAACAACTTAGACCTACTTTTGCCCCACCCTATATAAACTGAAACATAAATTTTCTCAAGAATCACAAAGCAGCTATAATTTAGTGCTCTTCCAACTTTTGATAAATTTACATTGGATATGCTATTTGAATTTTTAATTTATTATTTAAAGTATACTCATATGATAGTTGTAAGAGCTTCAAATTCTGTATTTTCCCAGAGTCAAATATGAGTTGTTTTTTTATTTAGTGTCCTAATAGACTCTAATTATACTTATTTGAAATTGTAGAATTATAGATTTTTCTGGTAGTTCATTGTACTTTGAGATATTGACCTGGCATTTAACATAGCCAGTTTCCGTTCAGTCAGGCAACCTGATGTCATTCCTGATACAGAAAAATCTATTAATATACAGTTTCTAAAGCTATTCTTATTTAAACATTTGGCCAGTTTAATAAAAGTCATCATGCTTTTGAGTATAGGTTATTGTATTATAGGTTTCAAGCTTTAGAATGTCTTCATCTCCCATCACTCTGAAGTTCCTTTTGCATCACTAGCCCCAATTCTCAAATAGTTCTAGAACAGAACTTTGCATACTTTAGGAATTCATTGAGTATTTTTTAAATTGAAGTCACAAGACTCAATGCAATTGAAAAAAAGCAAAAGCTCTGAAAAACAATTTTTAAAACATATTTAGCAGGCAAAATCTGACCTGAATTGAATTAGTTTGGTGGAACCTGACCAGTATTATCATTAAGCTTTTTATATTGTTTATTTATCCCATTAGAGCAGTGGTTCTCAACCTTCTGGCCCTTTAAATACAGTTCCTCATGTTGTGACCCAACCATAAAATTATTTTCGTTGCTACTTCATAACTGTAATGTTGCTACTGTTATGAATCATAATGTAAATATCTGATATGCAGGATGGTCTTAGGCGACCCCTGTGAAAGGGTCGTTTGACCACAAAGGGGTCGCGACCCACAGGTTGAGAACCACTGCATTAGAGTGAACATTCATATTAATGTGTTTTATATTAGTATACTGCCCAGACCCCACACGGGTGTTATATAATATATGCTATACATATCATAATACATTTCTAACTTCTGAAATCACAAATTGCAAAGCACAAGTGGTCATGTGACAATTTGTAGACATTCATCATAAATATATTATAGAGATAATGATAAATGATTGAAAAACATAAGAAGAGTAACCTTTCTGACATAAAACTAAACTCAAAAGCATAATCATTTTGCTTTTTCATATGAAAACTTTGTAGAATTTTATGGCAAATTTCCTATGCATTTTGACTCAAAAAAAAAAAAAAAAAAAAGGCGGAATTAATTATGTGGAAGACTCTGTTTGTGGGTTTGAGAACATGGTGGTGAACCCATGGTCCTTGACCTCATGGGCATACAAACCTAGCCATATGAAAGTTTTGGTTTTCCAAGATTTCTTTTTCATCTTTAAATATTTGACATGTGAGAAATGACATTTTTTAAATGCTTATTAGTCATTTCTTTTTTTTTTGTGTGTGTGTAGAGGTTACAATATTTCTACTTCTTGTGAATTTGAGATTTTCTTCACATTTTTGTATGCCACCCACTTGTAAAATTATTCTTTGGGCATTTGAAAAATAACTATTTTTAATTATACTAGAGGCCCGGTGCACGGATTCATGCACTGGTGGGGTCCCTTGGCCTGGCCTGCGCCCTCTTGCAACCTGGGACTCCTTGGGGGATGTCAGAGAGCCAGTTTCAGCCCAGTCTGCATAGGCCAGGCTGAAGGACCCCACCAGTGCACGAATCCCTGCACCAGGCAGGTTTCAGCACAATCCCCGTAGGCCAGGCCGAGGGACCCCACCAGTGCATGAATCTGGGCCTCTAGTACAGCAGTCGTCAATTGGTGGTCCGCGGACCACTGGTGTTCCATGAGGTTTGAAAGATTGGCGACCGCTGCTATCATATGCATAAAAGATATTTGGTTAATCTCTTCCCACCCTCCCCCTTTCCCCCTTCTCTCTGAGATTCATCAGTCTGTTCCATGTGTCCATGCCTGTGGTTTTTGCTCCTGTGTTGAATGTCTGCCCCCTGGTGGTCAGTGCACATCATAACTGTCAGCCAGTCAGCTGGTCACTTAGGCTTTTATATATATAGACTAGAGGCCCTGTGCACAAAAATTTGTGCACTCAGGGGGAAGGGGGGGTCCTTCAGCCCGGCCTGTGCCCTCTCACAGTCTGGGACCCCTCGGGAGATAATGACCTGCTGGCTTAGGCCTGCTCCTGGGTGGCAGAGGGCAGGCCCAATCCCTAGGTGCAGCCCCTGGTCGGGGTCAGAGCAGGGCCTATGGGGGAGTTGGGGCACCGCCCCTGTCATGCACAGAGCAGGGCGGATCAGGAGGTTGCGATGCCACCCTCAGTCAATGCTCAGGGTAGGGCCGATTGGGGGGTTGGGGCACCGCCCCGTCACACTCAAGGCAGGGTCGATGGGCAGGTTGCGGCGCCACCCACTGTCACGCACAGAGCAGGGCGGATCAGGGGGTTGGGGCGCTGCCCCCTGTCACGCACAGAGCAGGGCCCATCAGGGGGGTTGGGGCTCCTTACCCTGTCATGCACAGAGCAGGGTCAATCAGGGGGTTGGGGTGCCGCACCCTGTCACACACAGAGCCTCAGGGCGATCAGGGGGTTGGGGAGCTCCCCTCATCAGGCACAGAGCAGGGCTGATCAGGGGGTTGGGGTGCCTTCCCCTGTCACGAACAGAGCAGGGCCGATAGGGAGGTTGTGGCCCCACCCCCTGTCACACACAGAGCTGCAGGGCGATCAGGGGGTTTGGGCGCTGCCCCGTCACGCTGATCCCGGTGCTGGGAGGCATATTACCCTTTTACTATATAGGATAGAGGCCTGGTGCACGGGTGGGGGCCGGCTGGTTTGCCCTGAAGTGTGTCCTGAATCAGGGTGGGGGTCCCCACTTGGGTGCCTGGCCAGCCTGGGTGAGGGACTGATGGCTGTTTGCAGTTGGTCACACACCCTTCAGGGTGGGGGTCCCCACTGGGGTGCCTGGCCAGTCTGGGTGAGGGGCTGAGGGCTGTTTTCAGGCTGGCGGGTGACTCAAGCTCCCAACCGCTCCTTTTTTTCTTTTTTATAAATTCTGGGCCAGCCTTAGCTCTGATGCTTGGCTCCAGCTCTTAGGCCTCCGCTGCTGAAAGCAGGTTTCTGTCCTTTGTTTACCTTCTGTATTTGAAACAATGTTGCGATCCTGCTGGCTGAAGCCCGCCGACTAAAGCAGGTTTCTGGGGTTTTGTTTAGCTTCTATATTTGTAACATAGTTGCTTAGAGTTGCAGCTCAGAGGCTGGCAGCGGCAGGCGGGGAACGTTGGAGTCCTCCGTCACTGAAGCAAGCAAACCTCATGTTTGCTTTAAGCTGCCTGGCTGCCGGCCACCATCTTGGCTGGCAGTTAATTTGCATATTGCCCTGATTAGCCAATGGGAAGGGTAGCAGTCGTACGCTAATTACCATCTTTGTCTTTTATTAGATAGGATTATTTTAATCTATATCCTAAATTTTTTTGTTGTTTTTTTCTTGTTTTTTGCAATTCTGAGGAAGGAATTTTAATTTACCAGAATGACTATTGTTTTGTTAGGTTTTTCTTTTATTTCTAATAGCTTTTATTTTTTTATACTTGGATGCTATGTTGATTGATGCTGCAATGTAGAAGCCACTTAACTTCTTTGTACATAAGTCCCATCATTAATTTATAAAATTAGCTCTTTTGTTCTAAGGCATTTTGATATGAATTCTGATTTGTCTTATTATTACCATTGCTATATTATTTTGTCACATTTTCTTGGTAAATCTTTGACCATCTCCTTATTTTAAATATTTTTGGATTAGGTTTTAGTTTTGTGTCCCACAAGTGTAAAAAACTTTTTTCAAGGGAGGGACTTTATTTTTAATATAGCAATTGAATCTGTTTATATTTATTAGAGTTTTAATTCCTACTTCTCTAATTATTAGAGAACTTGAACATTTAAAAATTTATTAATTGTTGATTTGTGAATTTTTAGTTATGTTTTTTGTTCATAGGTCCTAAATAAATTATGCAAGAAATGAGTAATCCTTTGTATATACTTTATTTGTTTTCACTTATAGGTTCAATATGCAGATAGTTAAGATTTTTAAGAGGTCAAACTATTGACCTCTGTTTTTTTGTGATTTATGTTACGTTTATTCTTAAAGTATTGTTTCCTTTGTAAAGCTTAGATAAATATTCATCTGGTAATTATAAATATATTTATCTAAATTTTGGATTATTTGTAATATCCCAATACCTAGAATACTGCCTAGAATACTTAATAGGTACTCAGATTATATTTTTCCTTTATTGTATTAATTTTTAATCCTTCTAAAACATCTGAAACATTTAATACATTTCATATTTATTTTGATATAAAGAGAGGACGGTTCCCCCCCAGACCCCCAATCTAGTTAGTTTTTTCCTTTGCTACTTGCTGGATAATCTTTTTCTTCCCTCTTTATTTGTTACTATTCTTTGTAGCAGGGTACAGGGAAAAAAGGAGACTTCGAAGGCAGATAGACCTGAATTCAAATCTTAGCTTTGTCATTCACTTAAGTTTCTCCTCTTAGGGGGATAATATATGCTTGCTCAACAATGCTGTCCTAGGATTAACAATTATGCATATGTAAGGTTCCAATCATAATGATTGAAACAATGTAAATAATCAGAACAGTGAATTTTACTGCTGTTTATTAAGCTCTAGTGTATATATTAGCACTATTTCTGAGTTATTTGTTCTATTACATTGATTTCTCTGTATATTGTTAGCATTCTTTTTAAAAAGTTTTTAATATATTTAATACAGGAATTCAGATAGTACAAGTCCTCTAACATTGCTCATAACTTTCATTCCATCTTTTCAAAGTTTATTTTTTTAAAAGCAGTTATTGCCTGTTTATTATTTCCAGTGAATTTTAGAATATTTGGAAGACAAGTTTTAATGTTGATTTGAATTAGAATTTTATTGAACCTCTACATTAATTTGGACAAATTGACATCTTAACATTATTTAGTCACTGTCCTATTCCTTGACTTTCAATTTATTGAAATTTCTTGTATTTCTCACTAGAGTGCTAGTTTTTCTTATAGGTATGATTTTTATTATTAAAGCTATTTCTAAGTATATTTGAATATCTATTTTAAATGGAATCTCCACTTCAAAGTATTATAGCAGGTATACATGAAAACTATCAAATTTTTATATATTGTATATAATCACTTTAATAGTTGTCTTATTCATTCTAATAATTTTTGAATAGATTATTTTGGGGTTTCTAGCCTATAAATGATGATTTTTCATATTCTGTATGAGGATATAATTCTTATCTTGCATGTGCAGATGTATGTAAAATAGTGATGATCATTACTATTACTATATTATATCTTATGTTTATGGAATTGTCTCTGTGATATCACCCTAAGGTCTAGATCAGTGATGGCAAACCTCTTGAGCTCGGCATGTCAGCATTTTGAAAAACCCTAACTTAACTCTGGTGCCGTGTCACATATAGAAATTTTTTGATATTTGCAACGATAGTAAAACAAAGACTTATATTTTTGATATTTATTTTATATATTTAAGTGCCACTTAACAAAGAAAAATCAACCAAAAAAATGAGTTCGCGTATCACCTCTGATACGCGTGTCATAGGTTCGCCATCACTGGTCTAGATATATATTCTTTATCAACTAAGTATGTATTCCTGTCTCATTTTAATGTATAACTATAGAATAAATAGTTCTAAAAACTTATTTTCAATATTGTGCATTTACTTGAAAACATTTCTTTTTTTTTTTTACAGGATGTTCAGCTAAAAGTAAAGACCTACTTGCTTGGAACTGATTTGTCTATATTCAAATACGATGATTTCATCTTTGTTTTGGATATAATCAGCAGGTAGTGTTTGAGATCTTGTCTTATTCTTTGATTCATTCAGCCATGATAATTAAAGAAATCATAATTATCAAAGAAATCATTATTTCAGTGAGTTATCATGTATAACTTCTTCAGGGGAATGAATATAATTGAGCTTTCATAATTTATTTTCTTCTGGGTTTGTATGTGAATCTGTTTAAATATTTCTACCCTTTGGATGTTTATAAACCATAATGTTTTTGTGATCTTTAGAATTTCTTCAAACATCCAAATTTCATTATTTGTTACCTTTGAAAAGACAATCTGGACTTCTTTTTTTTTTACTATAATCGGGATGTTGATGAAATTTATATAAATCTTCTTATCCAACTAGGTTGATGCAAGTTGGAGAAGAATTTTGTGGTAGCAAATCTGAAGTTTTGCAAGAGTCTATTAGAAAGCAAAGCGTCAATTATTTTAAGAACTACCACAGGTAAGAACTTTAATAAAATATGAACAGACTTATTTAGGTGTTGAGGGTACTTAGTCTGTTTCTAATTAAACTTTTAACATTAATTGGTTTAAAACAATTACTTTTGAATTTGAAAGAATATGTATGTTCTTTATAGCTCTTTTTAGATGGTTCAGGATTTTTTACCAAAACTCTTATAAAATATTTCATTACTTATTTATTGTCAGTTTTAATAGAATCTTTGTCTTGAGAGTCTCAAAATATTGAGCTAATTATTGAGCTGATTTCTGTATGGGTGAAAGATGATTATTGCATCAGGGTTCACCAGAAGATTTGGCCACTGTGCTATGCCTGACTATATGTGTGAGCTAGCAAGAAAGTTAAACCAGTAGAGGCAGCACTCAGTGAGGGTGCTTTAAAGCATCTGCCTTTTGGAAGTAAGAAGGCTTCTAGAGAAGAGGGCACAATATTGAGAGTGTAGCTACAAAGTGAAGATTATGTACTACATTACTTTGCAAAACAATCACTACTAACTTTACAGAGGGTGATTAGGAATGGCTTTGGGAAGGGAGGAAGATGGGAAATAATGTTCATATGGCAATGTGATTGTATACTTAAAACAGCATTAAATGAGAGAGCTAACATAGAGTGTGTCCCCAAAAAATTTATACGCAGTGTTTATTAAAATACATTTCATTTTCAAAATTGAGCTATCAGCTGTTGGTATATATATTTGGGGGGGCACTCTGTATATTAGATCTTGGTAGTAGCTGGACTCTGTGCTGTGTCCCTTACATACATTTTATTGTTTCAATTGAGTTCAGTCTTACTTTTTATTCTGTACTAGTAGCCCGGTGCACAAAAATTTGTGTACTGATGGGGGGGGGGGGTGTCCCTCAGTTATTAAACATTTATCGGCACAACACTGACCAAATTGGTGGTGGTGGTGGTCTTGTCAGAATGTGTTATATTATGCAGGTGAAAATCTATTTAAACAGATTTGATGTAGATATTTTCAAAGATGGAAGAATTATCCCTGTCAACTATTTTAGTTGATTCATATCTTCATTAATTGTCATCATTGCAAAATTTTCAGTCCCCATATGGACTGCTGGATATAATAGGTCATGCGCTGCCCTGTCCTTTGTAGCCTTTGTTACCTTAAGAACTCTAGTTTTCCATTTATATGTTTAAGTACCAACCTTACCGGCTTAAAAATATAAACTTTTAACACTGCTCTCTCTGTTCCGTATCCTTCTGATGAAAAGTGGAGTTGGGTTGCAGCACAGGAGAGAAATTCAGAAGGGGAATATTGAAGTAATGACTGCAGTAGGAGAAGAGGGAACCTATTTCCCTGGCCACAGGCATTGGCACCCTGGACCACAGGGCTGACAGCTTCTCTGGGTGGCTGCAGCCTGGGACCTCGGCGGGTGGCTTGTCTGTCTCCTGGGCTGCAGCCGGCCCCAGGCGCTGGCGCCTGGACCAAAGGTGGGCGGCTTCTTCTTCTGGCGGCTTCTTCTTCTGTGCTTCCAGGGGGCGAGGGCAGTCAGTTATGTGTATATGTGTGTGCATGCAAACATAGGCATGTACACGTGTGTATGTGGAAATCTGCTGGGCAAGTCAAAACCATAGAAGAGTTGCCCCCTATCTCTTGAATCTTCCAGAGATATCCCCCACTTTTTTATTCTATCACTACTGGAGAGCCAGTATTTGCAGCCAGCCAGCCAGAGACTCTCTCAGTGTCTATTTCTGACTTCTTTCCCTGTCTGTCTTCCAATCCCTAATCATATTTCTACCTGGATGCATCATTTTTACTCCCAATATGCTCTATAGAGAAGGAGTCAGGATGCTGTCTTCCCATGAATAGTACTCAGTAACAAACCAATTTCATTTTAGTTGGGCATTGCCCCTACCCACCCTTCAAATCCCTTCCACCATGCATTTCTGTTTCCCTTTTTGTTTGTTGGATTGTTCTGCTGCTCCTTCTCCTCACCCCACCACCCTTGGATCGTAATGTAAAATTATTTTACCATGTCAAGAAATTATTAAAAATACAGGTACTTTGAAAAAAAAATACAGGTACTTCTCCGATCACTGGCCGGGGCAAGGAAGAGGCGGCTGCTGCTGGCAGCCGCCTCTTCCTTGCCCCGGCCGGCTTCTCTGATCACTGGCCGGGGGTGGGCAAAGGTGGCCCCGGTTCTCTGATCATGGGCTGGGGGCAGGGCAAAGGAGGCCCCCACGGCCGCCTTTGCCTTGCCACCCGGCTCTTGCCTGCCGCCTGGGTTTCCGATCACTGTCAGCAGCAGGAGGCTTCTTCCGTCCTTCCCCTTTCGCCTCCCAGCATTGTGCCTACGTATGCAAATTAACCGCCATCTTTGTTGGCAGTTAATTTGCATATCGCCCTGATTAGCCAATGGGAAGCGTAGCGAAGGTATGGCCAATTACCATGTTTGTCTATTGTTAGATAGGATTTTTACTTTTTAAAGTTCAGTTTTGATTTTATTGTTATTTGGTTCAGGGAGAGTCAGGATTTGAAATTCTGCTTTCTCTCTTTGTTTGAAGTCAACAACTGATCACAGTTGTATTTGCCATTTAGAAGAGAGATTATGAGACATTAAACCATTGATATATTAATTATTAAGTATGTTTAAGTACAAGTGTTCTCTGTTAATTGTAAACTTAAATATTTGTTTTGAAAGAAAATAAATTTAATGAGGAAAATGTTTAAAAATAAAAGTTTTAATTGGTTAAGCCCCAGGAAAACAGTGTTAAGGGAACATGAAACCCTAACACTGCCTTTATTTATAAATTTCTTTTTTTGTCAAAACTTAAGCCCTGCTAACATAGAAGGCCTGGCTTGTACACATTGCACATTGCTGTGCAAAAGAAGAGTGTCTTTTTAATCATACATAGAAGAGGACAGAGAACTCTGACGTAGCCAGGAGCCGTACTGACTCTGTTAGAACTAAGGCATGCCAGATGTCCATTTCCAAACAATTGGTTTATATCCAGCAGGCAACTGGAGACCTTTTGGTGTTCTTGGTACTGACTGCAAGCTGCATGCAGTGGAAAAACTGACTTTTTTAATGGTCTCCTTTCGTTATTCTACTTTACTTATTGTCAAAAAGACATACACACATACAGGAGAAAGTAATGTGACGACAGAGGCAGATTGTAATGTTGTGGCCATAAACCAAGTAACGGTGGCAACCACCATAAGCTGGAAGGGGAAAAGGGATTGTGTAGCCCTGCTGACATCTTGATTTCAAACCTCTGGCCTCCAGAACTGTGAGAGATTAAGTTTCTATTGTTTTAGGTCACCTAATTTGTGGTAATTTGTTACAGCCATTGGAAACCAATGAAGAGTGGAATTGCTGGGTCATGTGATAACTCTATGTTTAACATTTTGAGGAACTGCCAAACTTTTCCAAAGTGGCTACACTGTTTTACATTTCCAGAAGTACTGTATAAGGATTCTAATTTCTCCAAAACCTTGCTAACACTTGTCTGTCTCTCTGATTATAGCTATCCTGTGGGTATGAAGTGCTATCTCATTATCGTTTGGATTTACTTTTCCCTAATGAGTGACAATGTTCAGCATCTTGTTATGTACTTATTTGTCATTTGTATATCTTTGTTGTTGAAATGGTGTTCAAAGCCTTTGCCTATTTTTTAATGGCATTTTTTTTTATTGTTGAATTGTAAGATTTGTAAATTTTTATAGTTTTAGTTCTTACATTAGGTCTGTGGTCCATTTTAATTAATTTTTATATATGGTGTGAGGTATGGGCACCATCACTTCAGCATGATTATAGTCTATGCTGTTTAGTATAAAACATTTATTAGTATTTATGATTTCATGAATTCTGTAAATTATTTCCCCGTGTTTTGTGGGTGATTTTTTTTGGCATTGATATATGATTAGCTGAGGATATTTTAAGTACATGATTTAGTGAGTAGCTTTTGGTTTAGTCCCTTAATAAAAATGTCATTTTCTTTATATTATTATTTTTGTGATATAGTAAAATATTCAAAATTAAGTAAATATTTAAGTAATTTAGTAAGTATAAGAGTTTTTTTTCTTTTAAGGTTGATAACATTAACAAAATAAATGTGTTATGTTGGTCTGAATGGGTTCTCAAAGTTGATTATGATTATGATGATCTTCTATAATTGTTTATATTTTATTTCATTTTTTAATTCTTGTGTATAGTATACTTCTTACTTTTTGGAGTTTTGTTTTGTTTTTTTAAGAACACGGCTTGATGAACTGAGAATGTTTCTAGAGAATGAGACCTGGGAACTTTGTCCCGTTAAGTCAAATTTCAGCATTTTGCAACTTCATGTAAGTATTTCTTAAAAACAAATAAATCTCTCTTTTATTTAGTCATCCTTAAAACAAACCAACACAAATACGTGAGAGCATGCACAAAATAAATTAAAGAATAGTGTCTTTTCTTCCATAAAAGTGATTAATAGCAAGCCTCTTTTATAAGAGGGATCCTTTTTGGATGTCAAACTCTATTTGTACAAGTTCAGTTTACTGACTTCAAGAACGCTCTTTTGCTTAAGAAGAGTCACAATTAAAATAATTTTTTTCTTATGATTCTATAAAAATCACTTTACTTAATTTCACAGAAATTTAAACAGTTATATTTTGATGGTCATTAATGAAAATGCTTATATTTACAGAATTTTTGTCATTTCTTCAAAGGACTACTAGGTTCTTAATTTATGCCGCAACTCATAAATTTGCCTCTAATGAGGAAATACCTCAGAAATAAAAGAGGCAAATATAAAAACCACTCTTAACTATTCTTTATTAGTTAATTGATCCCGGAATCCTTATAGAATTTGTAATCTGTGGAAGTATCTTTAAGTGATCTGATTTTTCCCTTGGTTGAAACACATTGTAGCTAAATATTCCTTTTGTGATAGATTTTGTACTACAAATGCCAAATGTCAAGATACTGTGTATAAATTTAGAAGGTCCAGTGCATTTAGTTTTGCCTTTGGAAGGAATGGCTTTCTAGAATCAATTTTCTTATTCTGGATAAATGTAAAGAATACATACTAACAGTTTTTTTATAGGGATAATCTTTATGCTCATGTTGTATAGTAGCTTACTTGTTATCCAGTTCTATCATATTGCTTTCCTAATGTGGAAATATTAAGTAACTGAAACATGTTGATTAATAACTGCTTTCAAATACAAGAAAATTAACATTAATTTAAAAATTATTTTAGAATTCATATATTACGTTGATTCCTTAACATTATTTAAAATTCTAACATTGATTTTAGAATGTCGGTTTAAATAATTTTGTTTGAATTTGTGTTTAACCAGTACACACACACTTGGTATAGTTATAAGACAACTTATTTTACAAGGTACATTGAAACATGTCCATCCAAGTGAGCATTACCTTCTTTAAGTAGTTACCTTGAAGTTTCAGTTATGCAAGATGAACAAGTTTTAGAGATCAACTACAAGATTTCGCCTATAGTTAATAATACTTTTTGTGCACTTATATTTTTTTTTAACAGGATAGGTCTCATGTTAAGTGTTCTAATCACAAAAAAAGTGGTTATCTTAAAACAGGGATTCTTATAGACTTGTGTGGTTTTTTAAATTGTGTCTTAATTTATAGTCACTTCTTGTGTAGAATTACAAAAATAATGGCATGATTTTTAAGCAGTATAATTAATCTGATTTAATATGTATTTGCAATTTTAAAAGACAATAAACATCATTTGAAACTTAAGCCAATGTAATTTTAAGAAGATTATCATTGAATATGAAAAAATTTAAATTTAGGATTAATACTAAAAAGTAAAAGGTATAAGAAAAATATATAGTACACTTTTATTAAAAATAATCAAACCAATAGTTTTGCAATTCAGAGGAACTTTAGGATTATGCAATATCTTCCTCTGATTAGCTGCATGATCTTCAACTTTGCACTGGATCTGTCCAGACTGTCTCAGTTTCCTTATCTGGAAAATGCATGATTTGGACTGGGAGCTACAACTCTTTAGCATTTGTGATTCTCTCATTCTAGGTGACCCTCTTATTTTATAGATGGGAAAATTGAGGCACACAGAAGCCAGGTGACATTCCCAACATTATATAGGAAGTTAATGGAATGGAATGGGCTAATGGCAAGCTAGGACCATAAGATTTATCATCTGATGACCTCAGCATGTGTGTTTGTGCTATCTGCTTTTTGGCATATGAAGAAAAATAAATGAAAATTTATAGACGGGGATGGTATGGAGATGGAAGAGGGCATGAAGGGATAAATGGTGTTGAAAAAATAAAGTTAATTTAAATTTAATTTAATTTTTAAAAAAAGGAAAGTTTATAGACAACATTATAACAAAGATATATCTACATGCTTTGTTTTTGATGACTTTGTATAGAGCATCTTAAATGGTACAATAAGTATGCAAGGTGTTTAACTTAATAATTAGTTTTAACAAAAACTATTGATTAAAACCATATCCTATTAATGCTTTTGCTGCTATGTTAAAATTTTTAGAATTATCATTCAAATTTAAATTATTTTTAAAAATTTCCTGTGCAGTTACATAAAGTAAGCCAAAAGTAGCTTAATGCAGATAGCACTGTTGTAAGTGATACTAGCAACTGAATTTGTCTTTAGGAAAACCGTTGACTAATGTAATTCTGAGTTTGTGCTTTGAGACAACTTGTAGGATTTAAAAGAGAACAACCTAAAGAATCAGAATTAATTCCCCCCCCCCCAACTCTACATTTACAGTGATGGAATGTTTATGTTTTTGAATTTTATTGTTTCTAAAAGGTATATGGCTCCTTTTCTAATGTCTAGGAATTTAAATTCATGGAACAGTCTCGTTCCCCATCAGTTTCACCTAGTAAGCAGCCAGCTTCAACATCTTCAAAAACAGAGACCTTGTTTGAGCAGTACTGTAGTGTTGGGAATCCATTTGAAATCCATGCAAACCACAATGATGAAGAAACAGAAGATGTCCTGGCTTCTAACGGGGTAGGTGGTGTTTTTAAAACATATTGGGGAACATTAAGTGAGGTTTTCTTTTTGAAGAGTATTCTACCCATTAAACAAGGTAATTGGCTAGATTTATTTACCCATTCACCACCCATATCCCTACCTATCTATATACTACTTCTGTTCCTGTGATATTACTTATACAGGTAATGGTCTTACAGTATGCTTTCTTGACCTTGTCCTTTTGAATGATAAAATTTGCCTATGTGTTTACTTTGTGTTCTTATTAGACTACTTTATGTTCCTACCAGATTATTAGTGGAGTAGGAGTATAGGTTCTTTATTGCACACTAGAGGCCCGGTGCACGAATTCATGTACCAGTGGGGTCCCTCAGCCTGGCCTGCGGGATCAGGCTGAAACCAGCTCTCCAACATCCCCCAAGGGGTACCGGATTGCAAGAGGGTGCAGGCCAGGCTGAGGGACCCCACCCCTGAACGATAGGGGCCAGGAGAGATGCAGGAGGGCTCCAGGCATGTCTGGCCCATCTCACTCAGTCCTGATCGGCCAGACCCCAGCAGCAAGCTAACCTACCATTTGGGGCGTCTGCCCTCTGGTGGTCAGTGCTTGTCATAGCAAGCAGTTGAGCAGCCTTAGCATATCATTAGCATATTATGCTTTGATTGGTTGAACGGAAGACCAGACACTTAGCATATTAGGATTTTATAATATAGGATTTATCTGATTTGTTGGACACATGGATGCATGAGGAAATAGATCTTCTGTACTTTTTTCTCAACTCCACTCTTGGGCAACTAAGAGTGTCATTTTGTTCTATGTCCTTTTCCTGATAGAGGATAATGTCTTACCTGGCAGGATTGTTTTTGGGTTTGGAAGTATGATGTTTTAATAACACTTTGAGCAGCTCAAAAAAACAATATAGAGTAGAGGTAGTGTGAGACTATGGAAAGTGTTTGAAGGCAAACTTTCTACTAGCTCTGTGGCCCTTCACTCTCAGTTTCTCCATAATTACAATGGGGGAATTCTTACTTCATAGTAACCTACAGGATTTTTTCACAATGTTTCATTTAGATGGGTCCTTCTGATATTCATAATTTCCAGAAGAAAACATCATTTCCAGAGGAAAACAGTATGACTTTTTTTTTTTTTAATATATTTTACTGATTTTTTACAGGGAGGAAGGGAGAGGGATAGAGAGTTAGAAACATTGATGAGAGAGAAACATTGATCAGCCTCCTCCTGCACACCTCCCACTGGGGATGTGCCCGCAACCAAGGCACATGCCCTTGACCAGAATTGAATCTGGGACCTTTTAGTCCACAGGCTGACGCTCTATCCACTGAGCCAAACCGGTTAGGGTAACAGTATGACTTTTATTTTAGGTTTGATGAAGCTGAAATTGAAAACTCTTCAAATCTGATAAAAATTTGTTGAGTTATGCATATTTTAGTTTTGGCATTTCCTTTGGTGTTTAGTGAAGATGTAATTTTAAAAAATATTGCCATCAAAGTGTACCATTATCACTTTTTATCATGAAGTAGAAGTTATTTTATAGTAACTCACATTTAAAATGACAATTTATTGATTTTTTGTGTAAATTTGCCTTGGTAAAGTAGACTAAACTGAAAGGATTTAAAAGTCACGCCAGTATTTTTGAAATAATATCCCTTTGTATTGGTAATTTTTTTCAATTTAAATCTCACATGGCATTTGATTCTCATTGTTTGTGGCACTTGTGTTTTTTAGAGTCGCCATGAACCCTGAATTAGCAAATACAGAACCACTGCTCCTATGGGAAATATGGGATTAGGTACCTGTGAGCCTCTAGTCATAACATTTTCATTAACTGATCATTTTATGTATTGTTGTTTTATGTGTGTTTTTGCTTAAAGACACTTAATTTAATATATGCTGTTAATTCATTAACATTGAACTCATGGCCAACAGCACTGTAACTCATGCCTGAATGAAGTTTATCTAACACATGTGTTTTTGCAGTGAGGCACACGACAGTTCTCTTGCACTTAGGAACACTAGGTAACACTTATTTAGTATTATGCGGGGGACCATTCTAAGCAGTAGAATTATCAGCAAGAAGTACAAATTTTTTTTAAAATGTGGCACTAATTAGACTATGAAAAGGACACTTGTTTACAGCAGGAGAGCTAATACAAGAAGAAAGAGTGACACCTTGTTTGCCCTCAGTTGGGAATGTATATGTTGGGTAACCCCCAAATTTCTCCTCTCTGACAATATCCATGAATGACCATGAAAGTATCATGAAGAATTATTGTTGGGATTACAAATAAATTTTAGTGAGTAGGAAAATTTGCAAATATAGAATCCTTGAAACTGAGGATCTGTTTTACTGTGGAATCATGAAACCCTGTCGTTATAACCAGGAGAGTTTGTGTAGAACACCTTCCTGAATGTCATCAGGACTACTCGTGTACAAGTAGTGGAGTGTACCTGTCATGCTCGTCTATAGTTATTAATATTGATCTAATCTTTGAGGTACAGCGTTAAGTCCTTGAGAGTCAGGATTCACTTTTAACATGGTCTGTCATAATGCTTTAGAGACTCAGAAAACAATTGGTGAATTAAGTTAACTTCTTCTTATGTCCTCATTATACTGATCTCCTGAACTGGCAAATAGGGAGAAACCTTTTAATAGAATTGTTTTGAAAATTCAATGAAATAATTCATGAAAGCACTTGGCAGAGTATTTGGTTAAAACTTAATAAATGTTAGCCATTATTTATTCATATTACTCACAATATTTGATGATGATGATGAGGAGGAGGAGGAGGAGGATGAGGATGATGATACCATTGCTTCCTTTGCTGTGCATGGACTCTACTCCTCTCCTATGCTGGCACAGGGCAGTAGTACCATAAAGATGGGACACTGTTAGGAGAGTACCTTTCTTTAAAAAATCCACCATTTTTGTTCTTCGTCTCAGTAGTCCCTAGTTGCTAAGCCTAATTTTTAAAGTTGCCTTTGGAAGTAAATCATTCATCATAATGAGATAGAACATTAGCATGTGTGTTGTGCGTGTTTATTAAGCTGCATTAACATGTCCAGTGTGCCAGAATGTATACTGAACCTCTTTACAATGAGTTAGCAAGTTAGAACTTGTGATGAAACCACTTGGAAGAGAGATTACTTTTAAAAATCACATGAACATTTTGTTTTCTCCAAAAGCCTAGCAGGATGTTTATTTTCTTTATGTACATATTTGATTTTTTTCATATTTACAAGCTTTAGTAGGTAAAATGTTTGTATTTTATTTATTTTTTTGAGCTGGTTAAGGTAGGATGATGAAGAAGAAAGTAGAATTATTTTTGATGGCAAAATGAAGCTAAGTTATTAAGAACTTTATTCTATAACTACTTATAAAATTGGATACTTTTATTGTGTTAAAACACTCCAATGAAGGTTGGCTTTTCATCCTCATTTTTGAATATTCTGTGTTTTCTTCAGTATGAGTCTGATGAACAGGAAAAAAGCGCCTATCAGGAGTATGACAGTGACAGTGATGTTCCGGAGGAACTAAAACGCGATTATGTGGATGAGCAGACAGGCGACGCTCCTGTGAAAAGGTACAGTTGTTCTCAGGTTGAATGGTATTTTGCATTTTATGTTGCACAATCCACACATAAGATTTCCTTTAAAGAGTAAGAAAAAACAAAAATTGAAAATTTATGTTGATTATGTCACAGAAGTTAATATGTTTTTAAAATGATTTGTGAAAGGCTAAAAATGTAGTTTTTTTCTTTAATATTGGACATAATCAACAAGCTCTTAATTTAGAGATCAATGGTATTTGCAGAAAAAAAACAAACCTTCGATTTATACGATCAATGCTGCCTTTGGAGGCAATTTATGCTTCACACAGATCAGAAAACCTCTGGGAGAAAAGTAGTCTTTTTCTTGTTTTGGTCTGTGGAGTTTCTGCTTCAATCTAGTAAATACAAAAAGTCTCCATCTATCTTTCCATGTCATTTATGTTCAATATTTGAGTCTTCTGTTAGGCTCCCTTTTTGTACTTAAATTTTGCTTTATGATAAATTGTCCTCTTTAAAAACTTGAAGAACTAAATAATATTTTTTGTCACTTTCTCCCAGTTAAGTGGGCCTAATTCTAATATGTAAGTGAATTAATTTCATGACCATCAAGCATTTAATAACCACAGATATACTTTACTTTTAATGAGAGGTTTAAGTATACCCTTCTCTACATTTTACCCCCAGAGTACCTAGTTATATTTAGTTGATTTGAAATATCTCTCCTCAAAAGTGAGCAAGTCATGTAGTTGTGGATATTTTAATTGGGAAAATTTGTTTCCATTGGTTTTCACATATGTGTAATATTTAAATAATCTACATTTATGATCTATTATGAACTGAATGCATGTTGCATATGAACTATTCTGTTGCATGTTTGGGGTATATTGTATCCAGAAGGAAAGCTCTAATTAAATTGAAATGAACAAGTAAGATAGATAGTGTCTGCCAGTATATGTGTATATACTTGCATTTTTGGTAGGGTTATGCAGCCTCCTACACTATCCTGACTTATGCCTGAGAAGTATAAATAATGTGAACTACTAACTGCAGTCAGTCAGTTAACAGTTACTATCAATTCCAACTACTAAGTGTCTCTTAAATTTATCAGAATTCGTTGTATTTCACTGTGCCTCCTAGTTCATGCAGAAATCACCTCTGTGCCTTCCCCTGCAGGCCTTCCCCCCCCCATCCCCCAACTACCCTACCCTGCCAGCCTGGTCACCCCTAGCTAACCCTCCCCTGGCAGCCTGGTCGCCCCTAACTGCCCTCCCCTGCCAGCCATCTTGTGGCTGTGGGTGCTGCCATTTTTGAGGGTGGAGCAGTCAATTAGCATATTTTCTTATTCGCTGTGGGTGCTGCCATCTTTGCAGTGGTGTGAAGGTCAATTAGCATATTCCCTCTTTGTTAGGTAGGATGCTAGTCTTGTGAACTCTGTGTACTACTCTGAGCATGCTCTGTTCTCTCTTACCTTTGACCTTAGTACAGTGATGGTGAACCTATGACACGCGTGTCAGAGGTGATACACGAACTCATTTTTTTGGTTGATTTTTCTTTGTTAAATGGCATTTAAATATATAAAATAAATATCAAAAATATAAGTCTTTGTTTTACTATGGTTGCAAATATCAAAAAATTTCTATATGTGACATGGCACCAGAGTTAAGTTAGGGTTTTTCAAAATGCTGACACGCTGAGCTCAAAAGGTTCGCCATCACCGCCTTAGTACAAGTTATCCCCCCCTTTTTTTTGTACTTGCCATATCACTTCTACTTTAAATCTAGAATCTACCTCCCAACCCCAGACTCGACCATCATATCTTATACTTACTTCAGATTGTAAGGAGGGTATTTTTTTCATATTTACATATCTGAAATCAGGATGCTAGGTACATTTGGATGTGTAATTTCCCTAGAACATCTGCTTTTTAAAGAGACATAGCTTCTATGTGGTTGGTAATTAATGTCTTAGAATCAAAGAAGTACATTATAGTACTTTATTATTTTGCTTACTAATTTATTTTCCCCTCTGGACTTTAAGTTCTGTAAGGAGGAAGTTAATAATCTCTACTAGTTTATTCCCACCTGATACATGGTAAGATTTTCAATAACTAGTTAGTGAATAAAGGACAGATCCTAAGATGGATAACTTACTGACTTACCACTTGACAACCCTAATTGCAACTCTTTTGTTTCTTTATATTAAGCGTTTCTCGAGAAACCCTCAAGAGCAGGAAGAAATCAGATTACAGTCTAAATAAAGTAAATGCACCCATCTTAACGAATACAACACTGAATGTAATCAGACTTGTTGGTAAGTAGCTACACCTTTTTAAAGAAAATTATTATAGCAGTTACATTAGTCTGCTTTTGTTACCAAATGATTTTTACTTGCCTTTTTAAAAGTTTGAATTGTTTACGTATTTATTTTATATTGTTGACAGTATTACAGATGTCTCCCATTTTCACCCTCTGTTCCTCTCCACCCAGTCTCTGCCCCACCCCAGGCCTTCACCACACTGTCTGTGTCCATGGGCTATGCATATTTCCGTGTCCACTGCAGTGAAGGATTTATGATGATCATGTCAATGTTTTCTTAATTGTTCCAAATAGTATAAAGTAATATTATTGTTAGTTTTTCTTGTTTCAGTTAGCTACTTAGTATTTGTGTCTCCACATTTTCTAAAATACCTCAATTAATTGAAATGTAATGAAAAATTCTCTATGTGAGGTAGAGGTACATGTAGGAGGATGATAGTTCCAGTTCTACATTGATACAATATTTTTTACTTAATTGTTCCATTGATCTTCACCATCTTCCAGTCAGATAGGCAGAGTGAAATGTGATTCTTTGGCATTTTCAGACACAGTGTTCTATAAGCTAAATATTCTCACCATAGGAAGTGTAGTCCTGATTACAGATAAGACCTTTATTGATAATCGTGTATAAAGAAATGCTATATTTAAAATATTTGGTTTTGAAGATGATGTGAATTTTTTAAATGTCATTATTTAAACATTTTATATGCTATTTCAGCCTTCAAATTTCACAAATTGGTCTGCAGTTTGACAAATAAGTTATAGAGATGTCTTCTCATATTAAGTCATCTATACTAGTGAAGAATTCTAGTGGTTTTCTATAAAATTCATTGTATTCTTTTTATGGAGTTGAAAACTTCCTGTTGCCTAGTTTGATTATACTTAGCACTGCTAAAATGGTCTGTGTTCTTGAAGATAATTTCTACATTTCATTAATGAGTAGGATCAAGTGGACAGAATGGTTTTTAGAAGTCCCACTTCCTTTAAGGGAAAATAGTGGAAAAGTAATAATGAATTGAGAGGAAAAGAAAAGGTATATATTTTCATGACAAAGAAAAATGACAGATTCTAAAAAGCTGTTTTATGGATGATTATTGCCAGAGAAATTAGCTTTTCTTCTTTATCAAAGAGAGCTAACCAAATATAGAGTCATGAGTTACTCTCTAGGATATATGGAATCAGAATTGAATGGGTTCTGAGAGGTTGTCTATTATGAATTCCCATAAAATAAGGATTTCTTTCTATAATGCCTCTAATATGTAGTGGCCATCTAGCCTTGGTTTTTTGTCTCACAGTTACTGGAAACCTATCATTTTACAAGACTACTCATTCTACTACTGGTTTAATTTATCGAAATCTCTTCCTTAGGATAAAACCAAGATATCTCTCTCTGTAATTTTGTTTTCTTAGTTCTGTCTCTAAAAGCAAAAAGAGTAAGTCTATATTTTTTCTCCTACTTTTCCATGTGGTCACTTTCACATGTGTGGTGGTAGTTATACTGTTCTTTCCTTTTTTTATGCCCTCCTCTCCAGTCCATTCTTCAGGATCAGTGTGCTCAATTCCCTTACATGGTCTGTGCTGATACAGATATTCCAAAATTCTTGTCATCCTCCTGAGCCTCCTGGACTCACTAGTTCTCAGTGTCTGAACACGCTGCTTGAGATGCAGTTTAATTAAGGCAGCTTTTGCTTAGTTATGTTGAAGTAACTAACCATCCTAACACCAGTGGATTTCAACCAGAAGGTTTAAGTTGGCTCCTAAACATCTTAGTTCTGCTCTGTCGAGTAACACTCCCTCCATCTTCTGCGTGGAGTAGGGTTCGGTATCTGAAAGAGGAGGACTTCCACCCATGCTCAGGCCGCTCCAATCTTTTATTGATCTGGAGTAGCCCTTAGGGTAAGGTTCAAAGACACACAGATCAGCAGAAGTGATATGGCAAGTACATAGTTTAATACCTATGTCTAAACTATTAGACAGTTTCCAGGAATAGACAAAGTATCTGATTAGCTCATCAATAGATGATTTCCAGGAATAGGCAGAGTATCTGATCAACAATAATCAACAAGGATCTACATAAGTATCTAAGGAATTAAGTGAACTAAGGTGGGGATGATGCTTCAACTATTATTACCTAAATTAACTGGGTGGTTCCTAGATTAACTGGGTGGTGCGCAGTCCTGACCTTTGCTAGGACTTCAAAGGTTACTAGCTTTTGGGGGTCTCTGTTTAAACTCAGCTAGTGAAGACAATGAATGGACTCCAGCACTTCTCCTTGTGTGTCTTCGTTCTGAGATGTGGGCTGAGAGAATAACACCAATCTGAAATGGAGAGAAGAGCAAGAGCTGAACCATGTTATGGGGGAAATAATATAATCAAATACATTTAAGTGGTTGTTTATATATATTTTTTTAACTTACCTAGTTCAAAATGACTATGGGGCGTCATGTTTTTTACTATAAAAGACATATTCAGTAGAGTCAAATAAAATATAAGGCTAAAACAAAATTGAGGAGGGGAGAAATCATGTTTCATTTAGTGAAATGCAAACAACAGTTTTTGGTAGGTGTACGGAAATGAAGAAGGAGCACATTCTGCTATTCTCGTTATCTAAGAAAAGGGTAACGTGATGATAGAAATGTGCTGCGGGGATTAAATTTAAAAGGCAATAACGACCAGTTCTTATGTAAGGATTGCTGATCAACATAGTGGACACTGTTTTCTGACAGTGGATTTATAGAAACAGAAAAACTGTGTTCCTCTGGGCCTTTGGTATGTCAGCCCTGGAGGGCAGAGCAATCCTGAATAAAACTTGACTCGTGAACTGAGAATCTGACCATTGCAATTCCAGCCTTCTCCACCACCAGAACTTTTACTGGATTTGCAATTAGAAAATGCCTTGTATGGTCATTTAACTTTCATGTCTTCCCATTTAGGGCTGCCACTAGGTGCTGCCATTATTTCCCTAGTAGATTTTTATGTCTGCCATTTTCTCTGTCCCTGGGATGTCTTTATCTCAGCTTGTACATATTCATAAAACAGAATTTTAAGGGAATCACTCACTAAGGGGTCTCTGACTAGTAAATGCACTATTCTACCCCCTGTAGTTATTGCACAAGGTGCTTAAAGATTATAAACTGGCAAAGGTAATATCTCTTTACAAAGTCAGAAGTACAGTTGTGTAAATAAGATAGATTAATTTTTGGTGCTGGGAAGATGAAAGAACTAATTATAGTTGGGAGACACATTTTGAACATTAAAGGCATATTCAAAATGTCCTTTTCAGTGAGTATTTATTTGGCAGATAATTAAGAGAGATTAAACAAAAGAGTGTTAATGGGGCTTCCCAGCCCCAGGTGGTACCTAATTCTGTTAGAAAAGCTCAGGGAGTGTTTCCCAAGTACCGAGGACAATTCCAAAAGCCTGACAGTTTCTTGCTGACAGGAGCTGAGCAATTTTAGGGAATCTGGCATCTCTGAAATAGCCGTGGTATTCAAGGTCTGTGTCCTGGAGGCAGCTCTCACCGGACCGGGGACAATAGGACTGAGTGGCAGGAGATAGGTTGCCAAAATCCATGCTTGTAAAAACTACATACCTTACAACAAAATTACTACTTTAGCAGCTGGGGAAAATGCACACCAGCACACGCACCAGGATTTAACCAGAATGTGTACATCTGCGGAATTTTGAGGCATAGTGTGGCCGAAGTGTGTGTGTATGGCGGAGAGGACACAGAAAGAGGAGGGAAGAGATCCATCACCTTCATTAGCACAGTCTTTTAGGTGGGGCATTAGTTTTAGTTATTTTCTCACGGTAATGCATGAAAATATTTAAAAATGAAAATACTTCAGGATACAAAGAGTCCCTGACCCCCATGTCTTCTTCCTCAGAGAACACCACTCAGTTCCTCCAGTTTTCCTTGGGGAATATTAATATGCACTTACAAGTCTATTTAATATGCGAGTCACCTTTCCTTTTGTTGTTCTTTCAAAAATTGGATCACACTATATATAGTGTTCTTCATCTGGCTTTTTGAACTTCAACTCTCTTAAGGTTACAGTTAAAATATCTTAAGATATTGCATGTCTCAGTGTGCATAGAGCCCATTCTTTTTTATGATCCTATTGTATAGATGTACCATTGATAAGACCTTTATTTTTTAACATTTGTTTCAAGTCATTTGATGCTACAAACAATGCTCATCACAGAAAATATCCTTGAAATATCTTTGTCTGTTCAGATACAGCTGTAGGACAAATTCCTACAAATGTTTCCTCATGCTAGATCATAGAGTTTATACATTTTCAGTTTTGATGCACATTTTCAATTTACCAAGGAAGTTACTAAAGAACTTACAGCAGAGGTTCTGTTAGTTTATCCAAAAGTATAAGAGAGTATCTTCTCTCAGTCTCTCAGCAGTACTGTGTGTCATCCAACTTCAGGTGCTCGCCAGTCTGATGGGAAAAATGACATCTCATTCAAAATGTATTTAATTTGAGTGAGTTTAATCATCTTTTAATATGCTTAAAAAGATAATTCTCTTTATGAACTACTTATTCATATTAATTGCCCGTTTTTAAATAAGGATATTTTTATGGTTTAATGTCTATATTAAGGAAATTAGTCTTTTTCTGCCATGTGTATTGATTCACTCATTTTCAATCCAATAGATTTTCTTTTGAGCTACTACTTTGTTTCAGGCACTCTGCTGGCTGTTGGGAATATAGTCATGCACAGGACATATTCTGTGTAAAGAGCCCAACATGGGAAATAATATACAAAATAAAAGGGCCGACTCACTGGACAGCTCACACACTGCCTGGTTTTGAAAGATGAATAGATTCTATTGCCTGTTAAAGGCATTCTAGACAGAGTGAAAAGAATAACATGTGCAGCACATGGTGTAGTCACATAATACAGGTTAGTTTTCCGCATATGAGAAGATGATGGGAAGTGGGGGACAGAAGCAGGGGAGATGTGGCAAGAAAGGTGGACAGGAACTGGATTTCTGATTGCATTATATAATGTCCCATTAAGCTTATGTACTGTTCTCTGGACCTGAACTTATTAAGGGTTTTAAATGGGTGAAACACAAGCAGATTATTTCTTCTTCCTTCTTCCTTCTTCCTTCTTCTTCCTTATCACTCTGGCCACAGTGTAAATAAAGGAGAACCTGGGAAACGTCAAAGGCTAGTTGGGAAGCTGTTGTAATCTCCCAGGCGAGAGATGTTGAGGACTTCAGTCTGCTTAAAGCAATGGCCATTGTAATGGAGCAGTAGAGACAGATTTGAGAGATTTTGGAAATACAGTGGACAGGATTGGAGAATTTGTGATGACAGATCATTCTTAAAATTTTAGATTTGTGTGGCCAGTTATTCTATCACAGCTAAAATAGGAAAGATGAGAGGGAGACCAAGTTTGGGAGCTGATGATATGTTCGGTTTTGGACATTGGGAAATACTTGTGGGACATTTAAATAGAAATAGTCTATAGACATACCAGTATGGATAGATAGATTTGGAGATCAGGGGAATAAACATGGTCAGGATACATGTTTGGTATAAACTGAGTTAAACTCTGGTAGTAGATGAGTTTATCTTGATAGGGGATAAACTCACCAGGCAGAAGCCCATGAAGGAGGTTGGGAATGCATGGTAGAGGCAGGAGACAAGTTAGAAAGTAAAGAGGAGATCTTGAAAACCAAGAGATAAAAGCCTATCAAGAAGACCGTGCTTTCTTTTCTTTTCTTTCTTTCTTTCTTTTTTTTTTTTTTTTAAATGATGATCTAAGCCAGTGACTCTTAAATCTTAGAGTCAAAATCCCCCTGGAAGGCTTGTTACCACAGGTTGTTGGACTTCACTCTAGAATATCTAATCTGGTAGGTGTTGGATGTAACCTGAGAATGTGAATTTTTAACAAGTTTCTAGGTGATGTTAGTGCTGCTGATATAAGGACCAGACTTTGAGAACCATTGGTTCCTTTCTGTGTTGTCCCATTTGAAATGTAAACAGTGTGTGTTTAAATAACAGGGAAGTTTTTGATTATATACTAGTAACAGGTTAAGTGGTAGTTTGGTTTTTTATAAACGTAAGTAATTGTATCAATTGTTTTCAAAATACTTATTTCAAATACTAGGGATCAAGTTATAGGGTCAATTAAATCCTAAGTACAAACTTATGTAGAAGTACCACAATATATTTTTTGTTTTAAAACTTTAAAATCTTGTTTTATGATTGAATTGAAAGTTGTTTTTCAAGAAACTTAATATTTTTACCTGTGAAGTTTAAGGAAAATTTTATCATTGTTTAATTTAGACTACATTCCAATATTTGTTTCTCTAAAAATACTTATATTATGTATATGAATTCATATTTTTAAACAGTTTCAAAACACTTTCTGTGTTGATAGCTTTATATACAACATGGTATTTTGAAAGGATGATCCAAGAGGTGTCATTCCTCAGTACATGTTATAAGAAAATGATATTGGAAATTTGGGGGATGGAGTGAGGGCTAAGATATAATATTCAAATAACAGAATAAAAACTGGTAGCCAGGGACTTAGCTAACAGACCTGTTAATTTTTTACTTGGATCTTCACTTCATTGGTCAATACACTTTTTCTAAATTGCTTGAGCTGCACTAGCTTTTCCTTCCATTCCTTTGTGCCTCATTTATAGCATTTAAGTTGGCCTTTATGTGCTATTTATCTCTATTGCTGACCTTTCAACTTAGTGCACTGCAGTAAGAATAACAAACATCTTTCCAACTCAGAGTCTGTTCTTGCTCTTACCCCATCAGATTGTCAGCTCTTACAGATGAAGAGAGTTTGGGGTATCTTTGCAGTGTATAGAGCTCCCAGCCAAGTGCTTTTCGTTTTTGAAAATATATGGTGCCCAATATATGTTGGAGTGACAAACCTTAATTTTAAAAATCTTGAACATTGGAGAAACACTTTTTCCTCCTCTCTTGTCATAGTCCACTGTGAATGGGAGAAATCATCCCCCGCCCCCCAACACACACGCACATACTTCCATTGCCTTCTCCTTACCTTTGTATGTCCTCCTCTGCATAGGAGTTGTGGCTCACTGAACTTCCCTAGATCACCATTCTTGTGGTAACCATATTCCTCTCTCTGTGCCCCCCAACTGATGAACTGGTTAAGGCAGGCCCACAATTTTTCGTCTTGGTTGTGGTCCTTGTCCATGCTGCTACTGGTTGGGTTCTTTGCCAGTTCCTTTGTGTGTATCCTCCCCATGCATATGCAGGACTCACGGTCTAGATTTAGGATGAGAGAGTTTAAACAGTGCTTCCCTGGGAAGCTTTTCCTCTTCCCCAGATTAGGTTAGGTTCCCTTCAAGTAACACTATATACTTATCCCTTATTGCAGGGGTCCTCAAACTACGGCCTGCGGGCCACATGCGGCCCGCCGAAAACATTTATCCAGCCCGCCGGGTGTTTTTGCTGCCTCTCTGTACATAGGAATTTGTTCATAGTTTTTTTTTAAACTATAGTCCAGCCCTCCAACGGTCTGAGGGACAGTGAACTGGCCCCCTGTTTAAAAAGTTTGAGGACCCCTGCCTTATTGTGTTCATTATAATTATAACTAGAGGCCTGGTGCATGACATTTGTGCACTGCACCCTTTTGCAGTCTGGGACCCCTTTGGGGATGTCTGCCTGCCAGCTTAGCAGGGAGCAGGCCTAAGCCAGCAGACGGACATCCTCCGAGAGGTCCTTAGCCCTGCCACAGAGGTGGAAAAGGCTCCCTGCCAGGAGCCGGTCCATCCTTGCTGTTTCAAGGGACCTGGCATATATGGCATACTGTTCTTAATATGTTTGCTCACCTTCTTGGCACTATGTGTTTTAACCAAGGTCACCTCTCTGAGAAAGGTTGTTTCCCCAGGTAGGGATTTTCCCTTGAAGTTAGGGAGGGAATAAAACCCCTTAACTAAGTGCCAGGCAGGTAATTAATCACTTTAACTACGAACAATCATGCTTAAGCTACATAATCTTTACTCCCTGGAATGGAGATAAGAAACGCCCTAACCTTTGGAATAGAGATTGATAGGATTGGAATCAATTGGTATAAATACAGATGTAACAAGACAACAGAACCTAGACTGATGGGGTCCAACCCCAGCAGGTCCAGGGGTCCCCAAAGGTGTGGATGGAGTCGGCAAAGAAGGAATGACACAGAGACAGCGTTCAGTTGATCAGCAGCCTAGCCAGGATCTCTAGCCAGGATCTCCAGCCAAGTTCTGGTCTGGATCTCCAGCGAAGTTCTGCTTTGGACCTCCAGCCAGGTTCTGGTTAAGATCTCCAGCCAGGTTCTGTGTCCATGTTCTCTTGCTAGGTTCTCCAGGTTCTCCAGCCAGGTTCTGTAGCCATGTTCCCTCGCTAGGTTCTCCAGCCAGGTTCTGTGTCCATGTTCTCTTGCTAGGTTCTCCACGTTCTCCAGCCAGGTTCTGTAGCCATGTTCCCTCACTAGGTTCTCCAGCCAGGTTCAGTCACCAGGTTCTAGTCAGGTTCTCTTGCCAATTTCTGTAGTCAGGTTCAGTCCAGGATCTTTTGCCATGTTCTCTCCAGCGAAGTTCTTCTGTCTCTAGGTTCTGTGTAGGTTCTGTCTTCTAAGTTCTGTCTTCTAAGTTCTGTGTTGCTGTCTTATTACATCTGTATTTATACCAGTTGATTCAATCCTATCAATCTCTATTACAAAGGTTAGGGCGTTTCTTATCTCCATTCCAGGGAGTAAAGATTATGTAGCTTAAGCATAATTGTTCATAGTTAAAGTGATTAATTACCCGCCTGGCACTTAGTTAAGAGGTTTTATTCCCTCCCTAACTTCAGGGGAAAATCCCTACCTGGGGAAACAACCTTTCTCAGAGAGGAGACCTTGGTTAAAACACATAGTGCCAAGAAGGTGAGAAAACATTTTAAGAACAGTATGCCATATATGCAAGGTCCTTTGAAGCAGCAAGGATGGACCGGCTCCCGGCACTAGACACAGAACCTAGACACAGAACCTACACAGAACCTAGAGACAGAAGAACTTCGCTGGAGAGAACATGGCAAAAGATCCTGGACAGAAACTAGAGACAGAACCTAGCGAGAGAACATGGCAAAAGATCCTGGACAGAAACTGGCCACAGAACCTAGAGACAGAACCTGGCTACAGAACCTGGATAGAACATGGCAAGAGAACCTGACTAGAACCTGGTGACTGAACCTGGCTGGAGAACCTGGACAGAACCTGGCTGGAGAACCTAGCAAGGGAACATGGCTACAGAACCTGGCTGGAGAACCTGGCAATAGAACCAGGCAAGAGAACCCAACCATGCTGATGAACTGAACGCTGCCTCCGAGTCTTTCCCTCTTCGCCGACTCCGTCCACACCTTTGGGGACCCCTGGACCTGCTGGGGTTGGACTCCAGCATATGGCGCCCGAACAGGGACACGAACCCACGACTCTGAGATTAAGAGTCTCATGCTCTACCGACTGACAGAACCTGGCTGGTTGGGGACCTCTGGACCTGCAGGGGTTGGACCCCAGCAGCTCCCACCACCGCCGCTGCACTCACCAGCCAGCCAGCTGTGAGCCCGACTTCTGGCTGAGAGGCGCTCCCCGTGTGGGAGCGCACTGACCACCAGGGGGCAGCTCCTGCTTTGAGCGTCTGCCCCCTGGTGGTCAGTGCACATCATAGTGACCAGTTGTTCCCTGTTCGGTCAATTTGCATATTAGCCTTTTATTATATAGGACTTTAAAATAATAGCAATAGCTACATTTCTTGCTCCCTTATTATATGCTGTGTAAATATTTCACATGCATTTCCTCATGAATTCTTCACAGTCCTCATTTATATGCACCAAACAATTGAGGTCCAGAGATAAATAACTTCCCTTAGGTCACACAGCTGGTAAGTGGTAGAGTCCAGGGCGTCTGATCCTAGAGCCAGCAAGCTCTTAACTTTCATGCTTCACAGCCAGGGGGGGAGCAAAGGAACATGAATTCTGATCCCAGACAAAGTTCAAAGAGATTATAATGTTGGAGGCAGGAATAGGAACTTCTTACAGCTGATGATTTGGAAAGAGATGGCTTTCTTGGTCATCTGGACTATATAATAGAGAGCCTTCTTCAGTGCTCCCAAAGCTTGCTGTGTCCACCCCTCTCACTGCGGCCCATAAGGGACATTAGAAAGGAAGAAAGGGAGGGCAGCATGCATCTGAACCACTTGAACCACATTTTTTAACTGGGAAGACTAACATCAGAGCCATGCTTTTAGATCTTTATCAAGGCAGTGCATCTCATAGTAACACATTAAATAATAAAGAAGAGCTTGTAATGAGAAGTGGCAGTCTCCACCCCATCACTCCTTGTCACCAGAATGGAGGCACTTTTTTGGTCTCTTTCTGTTTATCTTTCTTCTAATTGTAATTGTCCAGAAAAGGGGGATGAGAGGTAAGTTTGTCCCTTATGTGGACCTTCAGTTAACCTATCATTTTTCAGCCCCATTTCTCTCTCCTTGCTGTACCTGCTGTTCCAAGCAGTGACCATCCTAGCTAATATCTCCCTTTTTGGTCCTCTTATGTTTTACTAATGTCTTTGCGTTTTTTCCATCAATCTGCCCCCACTTACTATCTGTCATCAAGTGTAGCAGTTGGGAAACTAGAACCTACAGGCCAAATCGTCTGGCTGCCTGTTTTTATAAATACAGTTTTATTGGAATGCACCCTGCTCCCTTGTTGCATTTTGCCTATAGCTGCTTTTGTGCCAGGAAGTTAGAGTGGGACAGTTGAAAAGAGAGCAGCAGAGCAGAGTAGTTACCACAGAGCCTAACCTTTCTCCTCTGTGGTCTCTAAAGGAAAGGTTTGCCAACCCCTGGTCTAAAAACTTTTTGAGATTTCTCATTTTCTGATAATCATACCTACCCGCCTTTACCTCCTCACTCTCATCTCTTCATAGACATAGGCTTAATTCATGGTGAAGTTCTCTTTAAATTCAGTAGTGAGGAGGTACATAAGCTTCCGCAGGCCTCCAAACACTACTCTGCTCTCTTGAACTGGAAAGACAGAGTCCTCACTCTCATACATTTTAATACACTGGTCATTTGCTTATTGGTGGCTGCCATCCATGTATTTAAGGTGTGAGAGCAGGGACTCTGTAATTCCTTAGGTCTTAACACAAGGCCAGAGTACATAGTAAGCCTTCAAAAGTGCTGGTTATATGAATTAATTGAATGAATGAATGAATGAATATAGTTTTTTAAATTTGTTTTTTTCAGAGTAATGGGGAACATCTAGTTTCTTTCCTTCTGAATGCACATTTAAATGTTCTACCTATTAATAACTTTTTATATTCTTCCTTAAGATTAATTATATTGACAATGCTTAATCTTATTATTAGGAATGGAAAGAAGCTTTGTATTCTGAATATGTCTCAACCCAGATATGGGCATTCTTCTTCATTCTACCTATTCATCTCTCTTTTGCTTTTACAGGTTAAAGTCATGTAATATAACACTTTTCCTTTTATTTTTCTTCACAGTGTCTTATTATTTTATGTGTAAATAGTTACAGTTTAATAAACTGCATGATTGTAGTCAATGAAATATCTGTATAGTGATCCATAGGAGCATATACTTCAAATATTTTTCAATTGTGATTAATAAAAGAATGTCTGTGGCATAATTGCAAAGATGATTCTGAAACAAAAGACTTACAAGTAGGAGGAAGAATGAAATCTAAGTTGAATGGTTTTTACTTTTCGATGTGTGTGTGGTCTGTGTTTCTCTTTCTGACCATCTGACTATTTATCATCTCATGTAAATTAAGACAAATGTACTGAGTTCTTGGTAATAAAGACATGGTTTTGATAGTAGACATTTCTATTAGAGTGAATTTGTCGTTCTTTTCTGTTGCCATTGATGTGTTTTCTCTTGAGTCATGGCATCTTCAATAGCACCAGTTAAATTTACCGCAGTGACATAAAGTGGAGCCAGCACTTGAATTATTTACTCATTTGGAAAGGAAGCAAATGGCCTGTTGTAACATCTTCTGTAGAACAACATTCTTAATAGATATGCTTCTTTCCCTATTATTTTCCATAAAAAAGAAACAGTTAGGGACTTTTATTATTTGTTATTTGATTCAGCCCCTCTCCCATGCACCCTTCAAATACATTAACAAGTTTATAAATGCATACATTTGGGTTTTTAGAGGAAGGAGAATGGAATCCTGGCATCTCCCAAAGGAAGGAGTGAGGAATATATGTTCTTGGCATTTTGAGAGTACCCAGCTCTTGAGTGATGTAGTGTTCCTGGCCTCTGACATAAGATTTCACAGGCCTACGATTTAGGGGAATGGGAAGTGCCTTCCATGTTCCCTTTTCCTTCTTGCCTTTTTACTTTTCCTGTTGTGTATACACTTATTAAAAAAACAAAAACAAAAAACACCACTTTTTCTCAAATTCATTTTCTTCTGTTTTATTATACCTAAACATTTTTGAAGCAATTATTTCAAGTGGAATCTCTAAGAAATGAGGAACTGTGTTGTGTGTTTGCACAGTGTGATTTGTAAACAGTATAGGATTCCCATGAATATTTGACAGACCGTAAAAATGATGATGTAAAACATCTTTGTAGGTATTATTTATATCAGTGCTGTCCAATAGCACTTTCCAAGATGATATGACTGTTTTGTATCTTGCTGCCCAATATAGTAGCCACTAGCCACAAATGACTGTTGAATAATTGAAATGTGGTTACTGTGGAATATAATATTTTATTTTAAAAAATATTTTAGCAAATAATTTTGTCACTTTATAATTACAAATAACCAATTTTAATTTTGTTCTACTTTTTCTTTTCAGGTAAATATATGCAGATGATGAACATTCTCAAGCCAATTGCCTTTGATGTCATCCATTTCATGTCTCAGCTATTCGATTATTACTTATATGCAGTATATACCTTCTTTGGTCGGAATGATTCAGTAAGTCAACCTTTGAGGGGAAAGTCTGATTGTTTTAAATATCTATTTATTTTTCAAATGTAAAGTTCAGTTCATGCCCTCTGTATAAAATACACAAATAGCATTATTTTGAAAATTATTCATCAAAAACCCAACAAAATTATTGATATCAGCTTTCTGCCTGCCTAATTGCCTTATTTATATGTTAATTTTAAGCTTTGATATGATAAACATATTGTATGTTATTCAGATCTTTGGCAGAAAAAATACAGCATCTGTTTCTAACCTCGACATATTTTGGCAATGAAAAATGTGCAGGTTGCCTGGTTCAGATCTGGCCCAGTGCATAATTACCACATAGTAAATGAGATGTTTTAAATATTGGCTAACAGCCTTAGCAGACACTACTACATTCAGAAGATAATGGAAAATATTTATTAAAATAATTGAAAATTTTTGAACTAAACCATCTGCCTGCCACAGAACTGTTTCTGCTCCTCCAGTTTGTGTTTTCAAAGCTCTTATTGAGTTTGTCTTTTTCTATTCCTATGGAGAACAACACAGTGTTTGGCAGGTAATCGACCTGATGTTTGGGAATTATTATGTGGTTCACCTAGATGTTTGATAGTTTTCTGTGCAAAAGCATACTGCTTGGTTCTATAAACATATCATGATATTTTTAATAGACTTTATTTTGTACCTTTTTAAAATGTGAATTTTAATGAATAACTACATTCATCATATAAATGTTCATATCTTTGCTGTGATTATAAATATATAAATGATATAATCTTTTAATATGGCATCTGAATTTCCTGTGATCTTAATTCTCCAAAATGTTCCTTAGAAGGAATTCTAATATAATCAGAGACAAAGTGTTGATGAAGAATTTATGTTACTATAAAATATGTACTATTTCCTCACTGTGATTTTGGAAACTCAGTATATAAATATTAAAGAAAAAAAGATATTCTAGAATTTTAGCTAATTGTCAGAATCATTCTGTCTTTTTGATGAGCCTCCCTCTGTCACCTGGGCTGTGCTGGCCAGTAGTGCTGGCCAAGAGAAATGTTGCCCTAATGGAATGTTCTGTATTTGCACTGCCTAATATGGTAGCCACCAACCACATGTGGCTATTGAGTACCTGAAATGTGATTAGTGTGACTGAGGAGCTAAAATTTAAGTTGTTTTTAATTTTCCCTACTTTATCTTTATATGTAAACTAGAGGCCCAATGCACGAAATTCATGCAAGGGGCTCGGCCCTCACAGCCGCGACTTTGTCTGGAAGGTCATCAGGTCTAATTAGCATATTACGCTTTTATTATTATAGATAGCCACACGTGGCTAGTGATTGTCATATCAGATAGAAAAGTTCTAGATCCTTTATCTATCAGATGCATTAAAATGGGGTCCTTTGGAAACTTTGGGGAACGAAATGCTTTTAGATGTGACTTTCTAGACATGTAATACTAGAAATGATGAAGGAAGTTTTTCAGGTCGAAGGAAAATGATACAATATGAAAACATGGGTCCTCAGAAAAGAATGAAGAGCATTGGTAATGGAAACTACTTGGGGAAATATAAAAAAATACTTTTTAGCCCTAACCAGTTTGGCTCAGTGGATAGAGCGTCAACCTGCGGACTGAAGGGTCCCGGGTTCGATTCCAGTCAAGGGCATGTACCTTGGTTGCCAGCACATCCTCAGTAGGGGGTGTGCAGGAGGCAGCTGATCGATGTTTCTCTCTCATCGATGTTTCTATCCCTCTCCCTTCCTCTCTGTAAAATCAATAAAATATATTTTAAAAAATATTTTTTATTTTTCCATTTAACTTCTTTATAAACTGTATAGTTTAAACTGAAATTCTAACATTGTTTTCTGGAGTTCATAATAAAGGTATTACATATAACAACTATAATAGAGTATTAAGGGATATTGACTTATAAGAAGGCAAGGTTTACATATATTATGTAAAGCAGTGCATTGTAAGCAGTAAATGGTCTGTGAAATGTTAAGAATGTATATTATAATCCATAGGACAACAATGAAAAATAGTACAAAGTACTTTAACTGTTTTGCCAACAGGAAAATTAAAGTATGACTTAAAAAATTATATAATCAGAAAAGGCAGGAAAGGAGGAATCAAAAAAGTAAAAAGAGGTGTGTGGTGTATGTGTTTACATCTACATATAATAGTATCTACAACCAATATTCACATTAAGTGTTAATGGACTAAACACTCAAAAGGCAGAGATGGTCAGAATGGATTAAAAACAAAGCCTATACTTTCTAACAAAAAACACACCTAGGTTAAAGCATGTGAATTGTAAGGATATGCCATGTAGACAGTAATGATCAGATAAAATAAATTTGAAAACAAAATTTATTACCACAGATAGAGGGACTCATAATGATCTAAGGGTTAATAAGTGGAACCACAAAAATCTCTCTCTCTCTCTCTCTCTCTCTCTCTCTCTTTCTCTCTCTCTCTCAAATCAATTAATAAAAATATTTCAAAGAGAAAATGAAAAAACTTAATGATAGCTGACAATTTTCACACCACACAGTACTTAATCAAATAGGTAGACAGAAAGTTAACTGCCCCCTAGCTGTATCCTCATATGGCCTTTTCTCTGTGTTCCTGTGGAAAGAGACCAAGCTCTTTGGTGTCTCTTCTCATGATGGTACTAATCCCAGCATGGGAGCCCCACTCTCATCACCTCACCTGAACCTAATTATCTCCCAAAGGCCCCATCTCCAAGTAGCATTGCATTGGGGGTTAGAGCTTGAATATTTGAATTGGGAGTGGAAGGGAACAACAGACATTTCGTCCATCACATAGAGCATCTGGAATTTGTATACATTGCTTGTGAAAATATAAAATGGTACAGCCACTTTGGAAAACAGTATGGCAGTACCTTGTATAGTTAAAAATATATCATATTAACCAGAAATGAAAGGAACCGAAAGTGTATGTCTACACAAAGGCAAGACATGAATATTCATAGTGGTATTATTCAAGTAGTCCAAACTGGCACCCAAATATTCATTGACTGGTGAATAAGTAAACAGATTGTGCTGTGTCCATATTATAGAATACTGTTAAGCAGTAAAAGAGCAACAAATACTAATAGTCTTGCAACATGGATGAATCGCAAAAGCATGCTAAACATAAGACTAAATGCTGTATGATTCCATTTATATGGAATTTCAGAAAAGGCAAAACTACAAAGACAGAAAGCAGATCAGGGGTTAAGTAAGGGTAAGAGGATAAGGGAGGCGATGAAGTGCAAAAGGTTTGAGCACATTTTTAAAGGTGAGGGAACTCTTCTCTATCTTGATTGTGCTGGTTACAAAGCTGGATACAATTACCAAATTTTACTAACAATGGATGAATTTAACTATATATAATACCTAATGAAAAAAGAAGAAAATGAATTAAAGTTATACCTAGCAAAAATCAAGTATTGTAAAGTTACCATATAAAATTAGTTCATGTTTTACTACACCATGCCATTACACAACTATTTTGGCTAGAAGCTTTCTCACATATCTTGTGTAAGTAATTTCTCATTCTTGTATCTCAGGAAGATGTGAGGAACAATAATGTGTGTGTATGCTTGTGTACTTATACACACACACACACACATATATTTTTTTTTTAATTGTTTTTTGGTTAATCCTCACTCGAGGATACTTTTCCATTGATTTTAGGAAGAGTGTAAGAGAGAGGGAAAGACAGAGAGAAACATCAATGTGAGAGAAACACATCTATTGGTTGCCTCCTATATGAACCCTGACCAGGGCCCAGGCCAGGGAGAAGCCTGCAACCAAGGTACGTGCCCTTGACCATAATCGAACCTAGGACCCTGTGGTGCACAGGTCGATGCTCTATCCACTGAGCCAAACCAGCTAGGGCAATACACACACACACATATATAATTTTTATGAATCAATTACTGAGACAATGTATTTTATAGATTACTATTAATAACACTTTAAGTTTATTGTCTCATATAGAATATCTTAACATTTTTCCATGTATCTATATGTGTCTATGATCACCTTTAAATTAAATTTATATTCAACCAAATCAACACTCAAAGAGCCAACTTTTCACTTCTTAACAGTCAAGTCTCACTTCTCATTTATGTTCTTGTGTGAAGATTTTTATAAATGCTTTTAGCTTTGTTGTAGTGAAGAGAATTCTATACTGTGAAATGTTTACTGAGCATAACGAAAATTTCATTAATGTTTGAATGAAGATTTAGGCTGTTTCTAAGTTGTGTTAAAAATAAATTAGCAACACTACACTAGCATGCTTCTTCAGAAATACAGCACAGTGTACTGTCTTTAAGTGTTTAAAATATAAAGATTTTTAACTAAAAATAGTAACTTTTTGGAAATAAGTTCTGGTAAACTCTATCCTGATAAATTCATTAGATTGATAGATGCTATTGTGTCCTGTAAATAAATGCACATGTATAAACAGTTTCTTATTCGTAAGGGCTAAGGTCTGAGTTCTTTGCTTGATGTTTTGGAATTTTTAAATGGAGTTTGGAAACCCTCTAAAGCAGTGGTTCTCAACCTTCTGGCCCTTTAAATACAGTTCCTCATGTTGTGACCCAACCATAAAATTATTTTCGTTGCTACTTCATAACTGTAATGTTGCTACTGTTATGAATCGTAATGTAAATGTCTGATATGCAGGATGGTTTTAGGCGACCCCTGTGAAAGGGTCGTTCGACCGCCAAAGGGGTCGCAACCCACAGGTTGAGAACTGCTGGTAAAGGCTGAGTATCTGAGTGAAAACTCATCAGATGCTTCACTTTGGTTAATTTGAAGTTATGACATTTGCGAGATTATCTCCACACCTATTTAACATACTTTTCCTCTTCTTTTCCAGTTGGAATCAACAGGACTAGGCCTTAGTAGTAGTAGACTAAGAACAACTTTAAACAGAATACAAGAGAGCCTCATTGATATGGTAAGTGATCATTTGGACTCAATTCTTTGGGATTATAGAAAATAGAAATTAGCTATCTAATCCACTGCATATAAATGTATGTCTATGTGTATAATGAGTGCCCAAGACTTATATTGAGTACTCAGAGGAAGTCAAGTGGAGAGTTCCTATCATCTGACTGGAGAGTGAAAACTTGTACACATAGACGAAAATGACATTGGCTATACTTCCACTACAAGTTCAAAGAGAGGAAAGGTGTATGTGCATATGTCATGTCAGGATGACTGAAGGAGGAAGTGGGACCTGTGCTAGACTTTGATGAACAGGCATGGGCTGCGTGGGAAAAAGAAGAAGGGCATTCAGATTAAGGTTCAGAGTCTGAGCAAGGACTCTGAGGTGGGAGCAAGACCAGAGTTTGGCAGGTCTTTGTGATGGGCACTGGTATCTGCCGAGAGTGGTGTTGCAGTATTCAGGACCGCTTTCTAAATGGCCTTGAGATTCAAGTGTGCGTTAATTGGCTCACAGTGGGAAGTCTGGGTTCTTGCCTATGTAACACGATGAAATGCATGTTTTAAGAAGATAGGTTAGATCACCACACAGGGCTGATGCTCTGTAGTGTTTAAGCTAGCATAAGCATCTAAAAGAAGAACATCTTTTGCTTATGGTTGGTTACTGTAGCCAGAGATTTTTGCTGTTCGCTATGTTTCTCTGCACTTACATTATTAACCTCAGGGTTGCCCGAATTTTACTTTGTTCCTTCATCCACCTAAACAAGCAATCATTTCCCACTTTTCTTATATGCTCTGTATTATGTGCATACTTCTGTTATGATGTTTTTATAAAACAATGTAATCATTCGGTCTTTTAAGGAATACTTATTGAAATAATTATTATATGCCAGGCATTTTTTTAGTGCTGGGAATTCATCAGTTTGTGCAAAAGAGGTAATTCCTGTCTTCTTGGAACTTATATTTTATTGGGGCAGAGAGACAGATAAACAAATACATAATATAGTGTCAGGTACTTGTAAGTGCTAAGAAGAAAATGAAGCAGGGTGACAGGGTGGTGATCTTTGAGCAGAGAGATGAGTAAAGTGAGAGGCATGTACCATTATCTCAGGTGAGCGCAGGAAATAACCTGTATCCGTTTCACCATCTTCCTTACCATTTGGATATCTTTTTGCCTTGCGCATATTTGTAAATATGTACATATGGAAAATATATGTATATTTTTCATAGCACTTTGGCACATAGCATTTCTTCAGTAAATGTTTGTAAAGTAAATGAATAAACTCCGAATTTGTGAGTTTTGTGTCTCCTGGCTTGTTTTCTTGGCCTTATCCATTTAATCCTGTTCTTCATTTTCAGAGTCAAAGCACCCCAGCCATCTCTCTCTCTCTCTCTCTCTCTCTCTCTCTCAAGTCAGTCTTGTTTCTTCCTAAGTGCCTCAAGATTGATGGGCTGTAATTTACCATTAGAGTCATTCACTCTGATGTTTTTCTGTCATCTCCACTAGTGACTAACTTCTGATGGTCAAAGCACAGTTCCAACTTTGAACCTTAAGGCATGGATTTAATGCTTCTAATTTCACCATCCAGTGTATAACGAAATAGCATGGCCATGTAAACAATGGGACCACATTAGGGTTTCTTTGAGACCAGCTGCCACCCATCTGCTGATAACAGTGTATCCGTAGAATCTGTCTATGTTCATTGGATAAATTTTCTCCTGAGCTGGGAGTCAGATTTAGAAATGTGTTTTTAAAAACCAACTACACCTCTCTTCCCAATAAATAAATATGCCTGTTTTTCCCTTTGTCATCTTGTCTCTTAAAGATACCTTTTCTTTACGTCCTTATTCTTCCCATCTCTTAAAGACAGCACCTTGAATCACAAGACTGTACAGTGATTCCAGTTTGTAAGGCGAGCTGCTCTTTGACTGGGCCTCTCCATGGTCCTTACTCCTTTGGAGGATAAGCCGCTACAACAGCAATTGCAACCTTTTTCATCTCATGGCACACATAAAATCATTACTGAAATTCTGCAGCACACCAAAAAAAACATATTTCTTGCCGATCTGACAAAAATTTAGGTATAGCTTTGATTCATTCTCATTGGACGGCTATTGTGTTGCTGTTGTCATCTATCTATTTGACATTCTAAGGGAAAGGAGATCAGTGCCCCTGACTAAATAGCCAGGTATTGTGTGTCTTAAAAATTCTTGTGGCACACCGATAGAAAATCATTGCTCTACAGCAATATATTAGACACTTTTCTTAAATATTCCATTAGTTTCTAGTGTTTTACATGTTAAATTATTTCTCATACTGATAAGCGTTGGTCTATTATTTTAGAAAATATATCTGTCATTTACTAGACCTTGATCTCAGGTTTTCACAAGCTGGTGTATTATTTTTCTTCACTTCATTAAGTTGCATCTAAATTGGTAGAGAACATTAATTGATTTCTTGTTAGTCAATATATTGGTTTGTTATTAAAATATAACCTAGTCAATATGGAACCACTAAGTTGAAGCAGTATTTTTCCTTATATTTTCCGTTAGTCAAAATTTTAATAAGCACTTTTTTAGTAATTTTATTTTCTCCATATTTATCTTTAAGTTTTGCTTGGCTGTAAAAAGCAAGTGGAACCCTTATGGTATTAAAGATGCCACCTGAAATCATTTATCATATAAATTCAATGTAAACTAAGAAAATTTGCTTAACACATCAAGTAAAAGTCTAAGAAAATGGGTCTGATAAGGGAAAGGTAGGAAAGGGAGCTGGTATAGGTGATAATGGCACCAGAAATGTGAATTTCCCCTTGTCCACTTGGTGATGCTAAATTGTTTGCTTAAGACCTTTGGCCAACTTTTAAGTCTTTGATAATAAAAATGTATTTTAAATTCATCCAGAAAAGTTCATAAATATGAATTGTCCTAGTAGTAATAATTGGTGGCAGGAAAGGCTAAAAAAATATGACTTTCACTGTGAGAATAAAGATTGATTAAGGTTTTATTTCTCAGTGTCTTCAATAGGTTTTATATCCTTTCCTTATTTTATTGGTATAACTGAAACACTGATCCGTTTACTATACCATTATTTATGTCAGCTTGACATTTTTGTGATTCTCTTGCTCTCTTAAAGCACTATTTCCCTAAATGTAAACATAGAACTTTAGCCTTTAAGCAGATAATTACCATCATTTTTATGCCTAAAATACCAGTGTTAACTGGGAGCAATGGAAGGCATCCTAATGGAAACCTTTTGAACTGGAGGGAACAATTCCAATTATCTCTACAAGAATGTTTTATGTGAAAGAGCTGTGTGAGTAAAGGGAGAAGTCAACACATTAGAATTGGAGGGAGGTCAGGAGGTAGTTTGGTAAGTGTTTTTGATCTCTCCTGTGGCACCCAAATACAAATTTCATTTCCCTCAGGCTTCAGATTATATCCTTTCTTTGCCTTCCATCACCTTCTAGTTCCATCTCCCTCTTCTATCCTAGGTTAACCAGGTAGTATCTAAACTCAAAGTACCTTTTAACTTCATAAATATGTTGTATAAATGGCGATATCTGATCCTGAAAGAATGAAATTCAGAGGTTACTCTGCTGTTATAAATGTGTGGTATTCATGGTTACCCTGGAGCTATTTTGAGTTTGAACTGCTGCATATTGGCAGAAAGTTCACATCAGTTTTTGTTAGTTTAATTACAAAATAATTTAAAAGAGTGTATGTTCGATGCTTAGAAGGAGACTTTGTTGTACTTGTAGAGCATAATACTCCAGATTTCCGCTCATACAATCACAAAAGAAAGCTTATCTGTGCTCATTTAACTTATAGAATATGCATACATACAGAGTAGCTGTCAGCTTTTGACTGAATTTGTCCTTCATTGGGAACTCATAACAACCCCCAGCAGCCCTTCCTGCCTTACACTTCTGCTTGACACCATGTACTTTGGTATGATGCAGCCAAACCTATCTTGCTGGGGTTATCTTCTGTTATTACTATTTTTACCCCATTGGGGCCACTTTGACTAGCCTAGTCATATGGGCCAGGTGAATTTTCTCTTCCCCCAATTTCTTTATTAGTTTTTCTTGTTTCAAGGTTTTAGGTCTCCTTATCATTCTTTGACTTGCTCTGAGGTGAATGTTCACAACTCTGAACTAAGAAAAAATAGAGTGCTATAGGAGGTGTTGAAAATAGAAGGCAAAGAGCTCTTTGATGAGTGGACAAGACTCAGGGGATGCACAATAGTTGGATAGCTATATTTATTATTGTTTTTCTTTCACATTTTATTCTTTATTTTTTGGACAATTTCATGATACATCATCTGTATATTGCATTGTGTCTTCACCCAAAGTAAAATCTCCTTCCAATACCATATATTTGACCCCTTGTACTCTTTTCTACCCCTCTACCACCTTTTGCCTCTGGTAACCACCATACTGGTGTCTGTGAGTTTGTTTGTTCATTTGTTGTTCATATTGATTTCCTGGGTACTTTGTGGAAGACTGATGGTCCCCTCTAGTGAAGGAGGCAAATAAGAATAGATGAATATCTCATTTAATGTCAGATTGTGTTGAGACTTACGAAGAACTAGGAAAGGGTAGAAAGAGGAGAAAAATCATGTGATTTTATTTAGATAAACAGAGGAGGCCCCTTTGAGAAGATAACATTGAAATAGATCCCTGAAGAAATAGGGAAGTGAGCTACCTGGATGAAAATTCATTTATTCAGCAAACATTAATTTAGTGCCTATTTATTGAACATGATGAAAGTCACTGTTCTGGGAGTTAAGGGTATAATTTTGGTGGGGAGGGGGACACCAGACGAAACTGCCTACCCATGTGCAGCTTATTTTCTAGTAGGGAGAGGATGTTTTGGGGAAGAATGTTTTAGTTGAGGGAATAACAAAACCTGAGGTAGGACCATAATTGGCATATTTCAGGAATAGCAAAGAGGCCGGTATAATGGGAATGAAGAAAGCAAGAGAGTCCATGGTAGATGAAACCAGAGAGGTAGCCAGAGCCTAGATTATGTAGAGCCTTTGGATTTTACTTTAAGGAAGGCAGGAAGCCATTGAAGCGCTTTAAGCAGAATTGACATCATATCAATTATTTAAAAGAAAATTACCTTGGCTTCAGTGTGTAACAGTAAAAGAGAGAGATGAGGTAACTTGTACCAAAGAGGTAGTGGAGGAAGTAGTGAGACCTTAGAATCTGGACCCATCAAGATTTGTTGATGTATAAGTGGTGTATGATACTGAGAGGAGCCAAGGATGACATCTAACTTCTGGAGAATGGAGGTGCCATTATTGGAAATGGATAAGACTTTTAGAAGGGACATAATTGAGGAGGACACCAAGAGTTCACGTTCATATGTTAAATGTACTAAAGGTGAGAGTGAGGTCAGCACTAGTATGCACATTTTGGGCTATTGGTATGTGGATGGCATTAGAACTGTGGGACTGGATGAAATTAACTGGGGAGTAGAATGTAAGTGAGAGAAGTCTAAGAACTGAACTGTGAAGCTCTTTGTTATTTGAAGGTCAGAGAGAGGAGGACAGACTAGCAAAGGAGTCTTCAGAGTGCCCCGTGGTGGAGGAGAAAGACCAGGAGGGTGTGGTGACCTGGAGACTAAGGGAAGAAAGTTTTTTAAGATCGGCCATGTAAAATGCTGCAGTGGGTTAAAGGACAGGGATATTCAGCACAGACTGTTGGATTTGGCCACAAAGAGGCCACTGGGAACCATGATAACTATTTCTTTGAAGGTGGCAGACAAAAGCCTGATTGGAATGGGCTTGAAAGAGAACAAAAGGAGAGGAAATGAAGACTCTTATCGTCCTCACTGTTATCATCATCTCTGTTAATTAAACGAATGAGGGCCTGCTAATGCCAGGAGTCATGCCAAGGTCTTGAGCGACAAAGATGAAATCTGTCCCTATCCTCTGAGAACTCACAGTGAGGCAGGGGTAACTGATGTAGTGTAATTTATGGCACATACAGACAAATGTGTATGTGGCGATAACATTGATACAGGTAAAATACTAATTCTTTTTTTTTTTTAATCCTCACCAGAGGATATTTTTCCATTGATTTTTAGAGAAAGTGGAAGAGAGAGGGAAAGACAGAGAGAAACATCGATGTGAGAGAAACACATAGATTGGTTGCCTCCTGTACTCGTCCTGACCAGGGCCAGAGCTGGGGAGGAGCCTGCAACTGAGGTACGTGTCCTTGACCCAAATCAAACCTAGGACCCTTTGGTCCCAGGCCGATGCTCTATCCACTGAGCCAAACCAGCTAGAGCACTAATTCTTGGGAGACTGAGAACGTTATAGGAAGGAGGTGAATACGAGCTCAGAGTTAAAAACTGCGGAGGAGAGAGCTAGGCAGATAGGGGATGGGGGTGAGGGGGGAGCGCTGGTTCAACAGGAGGGTCTATAGGCCAGGTATCTAGCAAGTAGGCCAGTGTGGCTAGACCTGAAGGACGGAGAAGATTACCTGGAAATGAGGCTGGCCAGGTAGCTGGTGTCATTTGTAAAGGCATAATATCATGGCACAAGATTAGGCTTTCGCCTGTACGGAATGAGGACTTTTAAGCAAGGGAGTGGTATGATCATGTCTGCATTTTAGAAATATCACTTCTGTATTATAGAAAAGACAGCCAGTTAAACCTGTGGAAAGTGGAGTAGAAACAGAATAAGCTAGTGGAAGAGGTGTCTATGAGGGGCATTTAGAATAGTTCAGTTAAGAATGCTGTGGCCTTGGTCCTGATGAAGTAGTGACATGAGGAAGAAACAAACAAGATAGGTGTTTGTTTAGTGGTGATGGAGGCGAGGAGGAAGAGGGTCATGAATGACTCCAGGGTTCTGCACTTGGACGGTCTGGAAGATGATGAGGAAGCATCCACCAGAATTACACTAAATAACACAAGCAACCAGTTGGTACCAAACAGTATGTGATTTTGTGGGTTGTGTTTTATTTTAGGAGTGGGGTGCTTGTTTTCCTTTTAAGTAGAAGGAAATAAATAATGGAACTGCAACATTGATTAACTTGCATAGTTTCCTTATCCTGATTCTCTCTAGAGAAAGCACAGTTGTTCCCAAATAACTTTTAAATGCTAATTCAGTAATTAGAGATGAAGAGAGACATTATCTTTAGAAGAAGATAGGATATAAAAAAGAACTAATGAAGAATTAAACCATTTTCTAATTTGAAGGGTTTTATAATGTTTCATTTTCATTTTGCTAAATTTATATACTTAAGTTATACTCCCAGAGTCCTATGCATTTGATGTCCCTTTTATTCATAAGGAAAATGTCGGCAATTTGCGACTATGTAATTGCTTTAAAAAGTAATCTAGATTTACATTTGCACTTCAGATGTTTTTGTATGTCTAATTTTTTCTTTGAGGATCTTTAAAGCTCAACACTCCCTGTTTTGGGGGCATCCCTTCCTTTTCTTCCCAGTAATCATCTTCCTTCTCATCAATAATCTGTCCCAGACAATTGGTTCTGTTTCAGTTTATAACTACATTCTAGTCCTGCTTTCTTGAGATTATTTCAAAGTTACCTTGGTTAGACTAGGGTGTGAAATGGTGACTCACACCATAATTTTGATACTTAGCTTAGTTCTTTTCCCTCATTTGTAAGTTCTTGAAGGTCATCTCTCACTGTTGTCTCTCTGAAACATCTCTTGATTCATGAAGATTCCTTGTGTTGGCCAACTGTAGTTCATGCACAGATTATAGCATATAGAGTTGGATCATTTTCACTTAGTGTTAAAAAGGAATGTTCCAGCAGTTAGAAAATATAAAAAGAGGGGGGGCGGGGCGCGGGGAATGGAGAGCAAGAACTAAATGTAATTAATGCATGCCCAAGAGTGTTTGAATTATAGTTCCAGTTTGGTAAAATCACATGGTTTATTGCTATTAGATTTGTTGTTTCAGATTGCGTATGTATGTGCTGTATTTTCAGGAAGTTGCAGCTGATCCTACTGCCACACTCACAGCAGCAGAAGAACGAAAGGAGAAGGTCCCAAGCCCACACCTAAGTCACCTAGTGGTTTTGGCCTCCGGGGATACATTATATGGGTTGGCTGAAAGAGTGGTAGCCACAGAATCCTTGTAAGTTGTTAAAAACAGTTACTTTGCCATTGAATACTTAAGAAAGGTTATTAAAGTAAGCCTTGTATAATTAGACTTCTAGCTGTATATATCTTCCACTTCAAAATATCAATGTGTATTTCTGAGAAGTATACCCTAAAATAGATTACCAATGGATTTTTAAAACTGCATGTTTGGTTTTCGATTACATAAATGGGAGGAGGGAAATCTTTTAAGTTTCAATCTTTAGCAACATGATCCTTGCTTTAAGTAAAACTTTAAAAAATGTTCTTGTGTACTTTCTATTTCCTATTGAATCATGGTTCTGGAGAAACCAGTTACATTGTCAGTTCAGTGTTAAATGTAGTCGACTCTTGACATCAGCAAGAGTGCATCCTGACCTTTATAAATCCCCCAGGTTTTAACACAACTGAAGCATATAACTTCTCCCATGAAATGTAGTCAATTCTAACTTAAGGATTTTTGTGTACATAACAAAAAATAGAGAAAAATGGTAAGGCTGCCAGCTGTCTTCCAGCCTGGTGCCTCCGGCTCCTACACCCCAGCCTCCGGACCTGAAGCTCACATGTGTGTCTCAGTCGAGTTCGTTTGTTACATGTTATGAATGTTGGGTAACTTCTGATAAGTGTCAGATGTTAAATCTGTGAATTCAGGGGTCTGTTGTAGGTAATTAAATGGGATCTTTAAACGAAATCCTTTCAAATCTTTCTCCAATGTTTTGTGTTATCTGTGCTCATATCTTAACATGCAAAGCAGCATAACTACACCTTTGTGTCCAAATCAGCTCCCTTGAAGTCACCGTTCTTCCACCTCAATTCACATTCAGTGATAAGTTGAGCTTTCATTTTTATATAGAATGTAAATGAGCATGTCAAGAGGTAGTTCACTAAAGTGGAAAATAATTTTAATTGTTAAAGTTTTGCTTAGAGATCTTGAAGACTACTTTTTACAAAAACACTGGCAGGCTCTCACTCCTGTGCTGTGTTCACAAGGCGGGTTATTTGTTCCCTTTAGGGTGTTCTTGGCTGAACAATTTGAGTTCCTTCAGCCGCATCTGGATGCTGTGATGCCTGCAGTCAAAAAGCCCTTCCTTCAGCAATTTTATTCTCAGGTCAGAGATGGGCTGTCTCATGTGTCATTTCAATTGGGAGCCAGAGAGGACTGTCACACGTTAGTTAGGGGTTTGGTTTGGTTTCCTTTTTTACTAGTGATCATTCTCCAAATCCCAGGAAAGCTGGATTCAAATATTTATTTATTCACCCCTGAATCGCTGTATTAAATCCTTATTGGGCAATGCATATAACTTTTAGTCCAGTGAGAGAGAAAGCCAGTTATTTAAAATATAAAAGATGAAAAGAATCAGCGGCAAGGTACTTAACCTTGACTGCGGGAGGAAAGGGGTGTGATTGGAAGCAGGTTGTCTGGAAAGGCTGTTTGGAGGAAGTGATGTTTAAACCTGACCAGCTAGGCGAGTGGGGAGTATATTCCAAATTAAGGGATGGCTTAACCAAGGGCAGCAGGGGAGGGAGAGCATGATGCATGTGAGCAGCTGAGACACTCCAGCTGCCAGGGCAGGGAAGCGGGCTTGTGACGAGAAAGATGGCGCAGTGATAAGCAGGAGCCACACGAGGTACAGGGCTCTCAGCCAGAAGTGGGACTTTATTCCAAGGGTACTCGGAAACTACGGGAGGATTTGACCCCGGTGAGTGGCATGGTCAGAGGTGTGTTTTAGAAAGTGTACTTGGGAGGCAATGTGAAGAATGGACGTTAGATGACAAGCCTAGAGGCATGGAGACCGACCGGCTGGAGGGCAGTTACAGAAATGCAGTCAGATGGAATTGTGAGGTGGGGAGAGTGGGAGCCGAGATGGAAAGAAGTGAAAGAACTTGAGAAGTATTTGCTATCTCCAAGAAAATCTGTAGTTCTTTTAGAAACTACTGTCTATAGCCTTAAGTTTACTTAATGTCTCAAAATTATGTTTTGAGTGAGACCTTTGCCCTGGAATTAAATTATTTTCATAATATAAATCTCCAAATGATTAATGACTTATTTTCAGATATGATGTGTCCTAGAAATAGGGGCAAAATGTCCTTTGTACATTTGATACTTTCAAAAACATTTGTTTTCATTTCTGTGCAATTTATTTCAGACAGTCTCAACTGCCAGTGAACTACGCAAACCAATTTACTGGATCGTAGCTGGTAAAGCCATTGATTATGAACAGATGCTGCTCTTGATGGCTAACGTGAAATGGGATGTAAAGGAAATTATGTCACAGCACAACATATATGTAGATGCACTGTTAAAGGCAAGTACTCTGGGAAACGTCTTTGTTAAAGATGGTTCTGCTAAGAGAACTGTTCTTATAATTGCAATTGCTCTAAAGTAGTGAGTTATAGTTACAGCATTACCACATTTCTAGCATCATGATATTAAAGTCCCTGAATTAGATTAGGCTTATTTTCTGAATTTTGTATTCTTTTAGACCCAAGAATACTTTGTAGATCTTTTGTTTTGCTCACTAATTTTCCACTGGACTTAGAGTTTGATTGGCATGACTTGGCTGATTCTCATGTTATGTAACCTCAATAGCCATGGCTGTGGAGACAAAAACATATTTCTACAGTTGTTTGTATATTAGCAAGAGACCATACACCTGATTATTCTAAGTTGTGTTTTACAGAAATCACATTACCTTTGCAATGTGTCTTGCAAATACCTTTGCATTTAATGATTTATGTTTATAAGTTTTCTGGAAAGAATTGTAGTTGTTTTTTAAAAAAAATTATGCATCATGAGATATTGATAGATCACCTGGCATGTGGCAAGCACTGCTCTAGGTGCTGGCAATGTAGTTGTGAATTAAGGAATTTACATGCCAGTGAGGGACGGTAGAAAAGCGATAAATTAAAATATGATGTATCAGGTGAGGAACAGTCCTGTGAAAAAATAAATGGCCAGCAGAAGAGGGATAGAGAGGGGGAGGGAGTGGGTGGGGAGGAATACCATTTACTTGTGGTTAGAGGACTCCAATAATGGTGAGAATTGAGGCACCTGAAGGAAGTGAGAACATGAGCCATGTGGATGTCTGAGGTGAGAAAAGAGCATCCTGGAAAACGAAAACGAGCTTTCAGAAAAATTTTGTTTTTCCTGTTTATCTGTGAAAAGAAAATTGGTCCTTAAGCTCCTGACTTTTATCTCATTTACTTACACAAACATTTTTATCTGCTTCCAAGGCAATAAATAATAGCCTGGGACATTGAGAACCAGTCAGCAAAGCCAATGATCAAAGCAGAGATAGCAGTGGACTGCCTCTAGTGCTCCAGTGCCCAGCAGGGTATGGTGCCTTCCCCAGGGCTGGGGCATCAGTACTATATGTAAGAAAGAACCAGTGCTATTCACATTATTAACCTGAACCCAGTTTTTATCAGCTTAAAAGTTTTCATAAACTTTTATGATACATTTTGTTCTATTATTTTTCCAAGTCTAAACTGTTAGAGGTAAAAAGCACTCTGCATTGTTGTTTCAAAAGAATCCTCAGTAAAAGAAATGGCTCTACTATTTATTTATCAACAGCACTCTTGCACATGAATTTAGCAATGAATAGAATGACATTTATACAGTAAGCATATAATTTTAACTTTAAAGTATTAATGAAAACTCTTGAAATTCAAAGCATAGTTTACTGTAAAGAAGCATTAAATACAATAGCAAATACTACTGCTCTACTAGATTCATGAAATGAAAAATTGAAGAGCAATTACTTATTTAACTCTTATTTTCAAAAGTAAGCTTAGTAGGTTAAAGATGCACTTTTTTCATAAATAATTAAAAGCAGTTAACTGTCAAAATGAATCCTCAAAAAATTGTGATTTAGGAAGTAGCAAAGAATAACGTAATAGTAATGATGTGGTAGCTTGACTGTTGATGATCACATTAGATTTTTTCTCCCTGTGTGTCATTAGAAAATTTGAACACATGTCCATCTTGACTTGTTAAGCATTGTGTAACTTCTCTATTGCAGAAAATGCCATTTTAAGCCTTCTTAAATTTATTTGAAATATATTGTCAAGGAAGGGTCAACAGCATTTACTTTTGTAAATGAACATATTTAGGCAATAATAGTCCAAAGAAACCAGAAATACATTTATTAAAGGGTGAACCATTTGCTGCTTTCATGTAGCTGGAATTGTCTAAATTGGTTACACATATTTTTATTTTTAGTAGAGTGGTATTATAAAAGTTACTAATAAGTAACAAAAATGTTCAGTTTTTTATAACTGAAAATATTTTGTTTTATTTTGTCCGTCTTACTAAAAAGTTGCAGCTATTACATGACTTTCAAATCATTTGCTATATAATTATTTACTTTAAAAAATATCTAAGAAGGAGAATAATTTATCAGATTGTTTTCTAAGGAATATAGATAGCCACAAATTACAAATAGTTCACTCTGAATTTAAAGCTTCTTAAAACATTTTTTTAAAAACTGGGCCTTTTAAAGGATTTTAAAAACATAGATTATCAAACTCTTTTTATCCATACTGACAGTCATAGAAAAAATTGAGATGTGAGAACATTTGAACATGGTTAGCATTGTTTAATCAGTTGATGACACTTATTTCCTTTGAGATAAAATGTAATATACATACTCTGTATTACAACATAATTTAAACACTATTAAGGTTTTTTTCTAAGTGTAACAAATTGAATAAATTAGGCATTATCTCTTGGTTTTACTTGGTTTGATTCCGAATCCTCCTAAATCTTTTTTGCCACTGAGATGGGAAAACAATGCAGCATTATAATTACATTCACATGCAACTGGGATTTTTGTCTTCTTAGGAATTTGAACAGTTTAACAGGAGGTTAAATGAGGTTTCTAAGAGAGTTCGGATACCCTTGCCCGTGTCTAATATACTTTGGGAACATTGTATACGACTGGCTAACAGAACTATTGTGGAAGGGTAAGTTTTTCATGAAAGCATTATCTGATTCCTCAATGATAAATCGATGTATATATAACGTTATAATTAACACTAATGGATGGAGAGATAGGTAGAGATAGTGATAAATAGCAGATAATCCCATAATAATTTAGGTTTGACTTTAGAATGTAATTAGAAGAAACCTTAAACCTCACTATACCACCTCTGTCTATGCATATTTTTCTGGCTGGTGACCTAGAACCAGCTCATAGAAGAGGGAGCAATGCAGCAGCTAATGGTTCTCTGAAAGTTAAATTAGAAGTAATTATTATTATTACCTAATAATATAATTATTGTGATGATGATTCATAACACTTATTGAGCACTTTGTCATTTATTGAACCAGGGCTTCACAGGGTTATATCGTCAAATCCTAACCACTCTTAGATAGTACTGTTGTTCTATGTCAGTGAGAAAACCCAGCCTCAAAATTGAGGCTTAAAGAGGTTAAATAACTTGTCCAAGTTCACAGTTTGTTTGTTTGTTTGTTTATTTATTTATTTCCCTTTTTTTTTCAGTGATAGTTGACAGTCAATATCATGTTAGTCTCAGGTATAGAGCATAGTGGTTAGACTTTTATATAATTTACAAAGCGATACCCCTGTCAAGTTCACAGTTTTTAAACACAGAGAAGGTTATGCACGCCTGATTTTCTGATGGCAAGTCGGTCCCCATGGCCACAATATCACTGCTAATAAGATCATTATTATGTCACCGTAAACTGAATAATGCTTTCATGTGTTGACTTTAAAGATCTCTCAATAGTAATGTTCCCTTGCTCAGAAACCACGCTCACAGTGCCCATAACACCCAGAACACAAATAAGAGTCGGTGGTACATTTAAAGTGTCCCTGAAAGCAAACTGCCATTTCAGAGAGCGTGCAGTGATCTAGAATTGCACATCAATTCAATTTGCACACTGTCATTTATCTGATTTCTCTTCAGTTCTTATTAGTTCTAAGAAAGAATGTATCAGAAAGTGAGAAGGTGAGGATGACAAGCTGACGACATTCTTAGCACTCTGCTCTGAAGCCAGCTGTGCTATGCATCACACACTGGTTCCGTGTCCACCATCCCGACTGAAACAATTTGAAATAAATTTGTTTAATAAAGTGGAAAATGGAATAATAAATGTTATAGTTCTGTGTAAACACTTTTAATTAAGAAGAAACAACAAAACACTTGGTCACGTTAAACAATGAAAGCTTTGATTTTCTTTCACATTTCCTTAGGGGAAGTACCTCATTCCCTAGGGTTGGAATCTCCACATTTTGTATGATTGAAAGAATGAGACACTGACTTATGAGTAATACAATGTATGTGAGGATTAATCTGTTAATCTTATTACTATTCAACCTTAAAACACACAGGTTTTCAGTAGCATGAGATTTCAGAATAAGTCTATTAAGTGTTTTATTATCAAAAATATATATATGCTTTCTGGGCTTATATGTGTGCACATTTTCAGGTTTGCTGAATGTCCATTGGAAACCTATTTCATTTGTTTTCCCTGTATCCAGTAGCTACAATACTGAAACTACTTTAATGAAACAAAGATCACTTTGGAGTATCCATAGCTTTAGTTTAGAAATAATTATTGGGACAACCAAGTTGGCGGCATAGGTAAACACTTGAACTGGCTGCCACACACAACCACATTCAAACTACAACTAAAAGACAAAACGAGTATCATCCAGAACCACGGGAAGGCTGGCTGAGTGGAAATTCTACAACTAGAAGGAAAGAGCCATGTAGGAGGTGCAGAGGTGTGGAAGTGTGGAGGTACAGAGGTGCACAAGAAAAGGACTGGCAGCTGGGTACGCTGTTGTCTTTTTCAATCGGGAGGGAGATACAATCTCCCAACTGCTCTGAACTCCAGTTCCGGGTGAGAATCTGGGAACCCAGACTCATATGGAGAGAAACTGAACTGACCGGCATCAGCCGGAACGTGAAGGCGGCTTTCTCAGAGGTGCACACAGCGATCATTGTTCCTGCACGGGGCCACAGGACACAGACCCCAGGACCTCTCCGAGGCAGAGCAGACTGGCAGCCATTGTGGTTTGCTCTGCCCTGGTGATTCCCTAAGACCCTGCCCCACCCAATTTACAACCCCACCCAAGCTGTGTGCAGAGACTTTTGCATGTGAATGGCCTAGCCTTTCTCCAACTAAAAACCTGTCAAACTGCAGCTGGGTCAGAGAACCCCAGAGCTTCCAAAAGAAGGCCTAAGGCTCATCAGCAGCCTACATTGCTTCATAGCTGTGCCTCATCTGGGCACCTCCAAACCCCAAACAAAGAAGAGGAATCTGCAGATCTCTCTGTAGTTCCTGCTGGGTGGCCTCAGGCAGAGGCTGTCTTTGCACCTCCTTGGAGATCCAAGAGCCAGTGTACCCAGTGGTCAGAGTGAGACCATCCAGATTACAACTCTTCACATCCATAAGAGACACACTCAGGGGGCAGACTTAGTGAGTGCTGAAGACCCACTGAAGCAAGTCCTGCCCCATAAGGGTGTCTCCAGCACAGCCATTCTCCCACTGTAGACACAACTGGTCCTCACAGCCAATTGGCCTGGAGATCAATTCCTCCCAGTGATACCAACAGCAATCAAGGCTTAACTACAACAAGACTGTGCACACAGCCCACAAAGGGGTGCACCAAGAGTGTCCACCTCAGGTAAATAGGGAGGCTGAGCCATTGGGCACTATAGGACACCTAGCACAGAAAACCACTCTATCAACACAGGGAAGCAGCCAAAATGTGAAGACAAAGAAACAGGTCACAAATGAAAAATGGAGGAAAGCAAACTGCTGGATACAGAGTTCAAAACTATGGTTATAAGGTTACTCAAGAATCTAGAAACCTCAGAAATATAGTGAGACCCTCAAGGATATGAAAAAGGACCAATTAGAAATAAAGCATTCACTGACTGAAATAAAGAATAATATACAGAGATCCAACAGCAGACAAGAGGATCCCAAGAATCAAGTCAAAGATTTGAAATACAAAGAAGCAAAAAACACCCAACCGGAAAAGCAAAAGGAAAAAAGAATACAAAAATATGAAGATAGTGCAAGGAGTCTCTGGGACAACTTCAAGTGTACCAACATCAGAATTATAGGGGTGCCAGAAGAAGAGAGAGAGCAAGATATTGAAAACCTATTTGAAGAAATAATGACAGAAAATTTCCCCTACCTGGTGAAAGAAATAGACTTACAAGTCCAGGAAGTGCAAAGAACCCCAAACAAAAGGAATCCGAAGAGGACCACACCAAGACACATCATAATTAAAATGCCAAGAGCAAAAGACAAAGAGAGAATATTAAAAGCAGCAAGAGAAAGACAGTTACCTACAAGGGAGTACCCATATGACTGTCAGCTGATTTCTCAACAGAAACTCTGCAGGCCAGAAGGGAGTGGCAAGAAATATTTAAAGTGATGAATAGCAAGAACCTACAACCAAGATTACTTTATCCAGCAAAGCTATCATTTAGAATTGAAGGTCAGATAAAGAGCTTCACAGATAAGAAAAAGATAAAGGAGTTCATCACCACCAAACCAGTATTATATGAAATGTTGAAGTGTATTCTTTAAGAAGAAGAGGAAGAAGAAAAGATAAAGGTTAAAATTATGAACAACAAAGTGACAACAAATACATATCTATCAACAAGTGAATCTAAAAATCAAGTCAATAAAAAACCCAACGAACAGAATAAACTGGTGAATAGAATAGAATCAGGGGCATAGAAAGGGAGTGGACTGACAATTCTTGGGGGGAAGAGAATGTGGGGGGTATGGGAAGAGACTGGACAAAAATCGTAAACCTATGGACGTGGACAATGGAGGGGGAGTAAGGGCAGGTGGTGGGGTGGGAACCGGGTGGAGGGGAGCTATGGGGGAAAAAAGAGGAACAACTGTAATAATTTGAACAATAAAGATTTATTAAAAAATAATTATTGGCAGCAAGATTAGCTGGAATACCAGTTTAACTTTCTTGTCGGTGATCATGTTAACTGAACATGGAGAACAGCTTGTAGAGCAACAAAGAACCTTCGATGCTCTCAGGTCTCTTTGCTTTGCAAATGAGGACCCTGAGGCCCAGATCAGTACAAGGGCTGCTGAGTGACAGTGCCGGAACACAGTCCGGTCCTCCTCACTTCATGTTCCTGGGCTTTCCCCCTGTAAAGGGGAATTTGTCCGGTGTTGGATTAAAGAACAGTTTAAGTACCTAAAGGTTTCTTTTTCTAGTCATCCCATCACTTATGTGTTTTTATTTTTGTGTATCTTAGATATGCCAATGTCAAGAAGTGTAGTAATGAGGGTCGTGCCTTGATGCAATTGGACTTTCAACAGTTTTTAATGAAGCTTGAAAAACTAACAGATATTAGACCCATTCCTGATAAAGAATTCGTGGAAACCTACATTAAAGCCTACTACCTGACTGAGAATGACATGGAGCGCTGGATCAAGGAGCACAGGGTGAGAGCTGGAAAATGGATAATTAAGTTTTTATTCCTTTTCCTTGCATCTGTTTTAGTCTGGTATATTATATAATTCAGTCATGAGAACGAAACATAAAGAAACATTTGCTTTTTTAGTGTGGACTACTTAGGCCATTTCTTTACCATGTTCACACAGTGTCTGTGCAATGCCCTTTGCCTAATCAAATCTTGAGACCTTTGTGCACTGTAACAGTAATTATCTAGAAAGAGAGCCAGAGTCTGAGCGTTAGCTATATTTATCCTCCCGCTGTTGTAGGAAAAGGCTGAAGTGGGTTAACATCAAGACAAATTGAATACAGCCACACTGAAATGAGTCACTAGCTCGTCTTAAACAACTCCTTGCAGCCCTCAACAATGAATGAATGAGTGACATCCTCTGAACGCATTGACATGTAGTAGTAATGATTGAATGCGGTAATATTAAATGGCTAAGTGTAACTTCATCCTCCATTAGATTTTACCTTAAGTGTAGATGAGATTATTTTTCTTTTGTGTGGCTTCATAGATAAGTAGAGAAAAAAATACAATTTATGAAGTGTTATGTAGGATGCTGAATTTTTGACACAGTTCAAATCAAGGTATCACTAGAGCATGCTTATTACGGGAGCTTTTCTGTGTGATTGTTGTAGCGTTTGTCTAGGTAGGCAGTATGTGAAGACAAATTTAATGAAAGTGTGGGAAGTGTTAAAATTGCACCGAATCTCATTTCTTCAATAACTCTAGCATTCGCATTTCTTTGTGCTATAAACATCATCAGTAAAGACCAGGGAAACACCTCATTTGACTAGGTAAGGACACAGGAGTTACTTACATGTACTTTATGAGGCTCATCCTTTCTGGTTTCGGTATTCGAGAGAAATGAAATGACCATTAACCTGAGTTTTCTGTGCATGTGCCCATTTGTAGGTCAGTTTCACATCTCTGGGAGCAAAGTAGAAATGTACATGCTATTTTCAAAGATTTCAGAATTGAGAAAAATGCCACCATTTTTAGTCCCACTGTCCTCTGACATTTGTGAACCATAATGCTAGCCCAGGTGCAGATGGATGCTGAGTGTTGCCAGGATCCATTTAGTAAAGTAAGCTGTAAACACTTGGGGATTGGTACTGAGGAGGAAGCTTGGGGAAAGGTTACAAGTAGCTGAGGACAGAAAGCATAGCTCTTAGATATCCATTCTTTGATGCAAGAATGGTGCCCTTTTACATTTTCCTCTTTTAGTGTAGTGGACTGACATTTTTAGCTTAGTATTTTGGAAGAACTCGGACTAACTGATATTTGTAATTTAGTGAAAATTTCCTAGCAACAGGGCCTGCCCTGTCTTAAGAGAACCCCAGTTCTGCGGTGTCTGGTCCAGTGCTTGATGACAGTTGTGTCCGCTAAGTATTGACTGATTACTTAAGAGAATTTGCCAGTTGTTTACAGATGCTCTGAGTAGTTTGCTGAGTTTTTAAAATGAACTCTTTCTCATATTTTGAAATTGCACTGTCTTCAGTGGTTACCTCCAGTGAAGACATGTTCTTAGTAGATGATAGACACAACCCTGTCTCCTGGCCTGAACTCTAGCTAGTCAACCTCCAAGACCTGCCAGTGTATAAACCTTTCTGATGAGGTCCATTCTTTCTCATTCTAGCAACTTGTAATCTCAAATTCAGAAACCAAATACTTTTACAACAGAAAATACTTAATGGTTTTACTTTTTTTACTTACCTAGCTACCAGTTACAATATGAGGGTTTAAAAACCAGTAACTTTCTGATCTATGTTACCTTATTCATTTATTCTATTTGGGAAAAGTTGTTCTGTGATTGGAGATCTTTGTTTTTTATATACAATGTTTACAAAATGTGGAGTGCTGGAAAATGCTTATTCAGTAGCATTTTAAAAATTTGAAATGTCAGTGTAATTTGATAACTTAATAACAAAGACTGTCACAGAAACAGGCATAAAGTGTGTGCTCTTAAACATATTAAAAAGCATAGGCATGTCAGACTGTCTGCCATATTAAAGAGATCCTAGTCCTTCCTATTTCAAATGAATGCTGTGGTACCTTATTTCCGATTATCACAGCTTGTAAACCCTTTGTCTTTCATGTCTGAACTGTACTTTCACTGCTTTCCTCTGGGTTGTAGTGCTCTGTAACTGTCCGCTGAGACCTGAGTGTCTGCCCATCCTTCCATTGATCAATGTACTAAATTTGATCTTCTTTTTTTGAGCAGGAGTATTCAACGAAGCAGCTGACCAATCTGGTTAATGTTTGCCTGGGATCCCATATCAATAAAAAAGCAAGACAGAAACTTCTAGCAGCTATAGATGACATAGACAGGCCCAAAAGATAATGAACACAATTCTCTTTCCTCAATGCCATTGATCTTCTCTCAACATCTATGGAATGGAAGCCAATTTTTCATGCCTCCTGACAGCAGGCTGCTAAGAATACTTCGTGCATGTTCTTTCCAACTGGAAAGTGGAAAACACTGAAGTCCGTGTGATGTTCTGAAATGACCTTCATATGCTCTGATCTCTTCTCTTCAACTTTTAGTCTCATTTGTTATATTCCTTTCCTGAAATGATATCGTTGTCTTGTCATAACTATTGTTATATGATTACCATTATGCATTTTACAGAAGAATGGACTGTACGTATATAATTATAGGGAACTGTGATGATATGTCCATGGGCAGTTTTTGGAGAATGAATTTATGTTGATATTTTTCTACCCTCTGACTTGGTTCTTAATTAATTAGCATAATATTAGAGGGTTAATGTACAGTATCTCCTAATTATGAGCACTGCATGAGCACTGAAAAGTACATGTAAGCAAAATGGTTGAAAAATTAGTATGTTCTCTGTGTTTTCTAATGTGAAAGTTGTCAGTTTTAAATTGGTTATGATATAGTGATCATACATGGTAAAATTTAATAAATGGTACACTCCAACATGACCAGCCTATATGAGACTGTGTTTTGATATCTTTCCACAGCAGACAGATTTCATGAAAGTACAATGGATTTTCTTGGCATGTTTTAATATTAGTCATCTTAAATCCTGAAACCAATGGTGAAAAGTAATTTCATTAGTTACACCTTTTCAGTACCTGAATGGCACACAGAATGGTGATTGTGGGATTTTAAAAAAGTGAGATTTTTGATATCAGCTTTGTTCTCTTTGAATTCAACTTTTGTCTTAGGACAGCACAACGTGGCTTAGCTGACTCATGGAAAGAATTCTCTGTTAGTCAAACATAAGTATAGGTTCATGTGTTCACTTTCTTAAATATCTGCTCTGTAGGACAAATGTAAAATAATGTGAGTTTAGCCAATGATAAACTTTGGAACTCAGCAACTGTGTACTGTTCTTTTAAACTTTGCTTTGAAGTCAGGCATTTTCTACCAACATACAGAAAACCAACAGAGGCTTAATGGAGATATAACCCTACCATTTATCAATGTCTTAAGGTTGTCGGGAGAATTGTATCAGTTCTTTTCATAGAATTCTTTGTAGTTTATAAACTTATAAATACAAAGATCCAATATTTTCCTCTCCTGGCCCATATGTTTACACATCTCCTTGCACCCCCAGCTTCATTGACTAAACAAAAGCACTGCCTAGTATCTATTTCTTTAGATAATGGGATGGCTATTTTAAAATTTATTTGGGCTGAGGTCTATCAGTTACCTCTTCTGAGTCATTAATCTTTGAGACAGGACTTTTAGCAAGCAAACTAACAGCAGTTTTGTCCCTGAGATTTAAGTGTGTGTCAGTAATAAAATTCTAAATGAGATGATAATTAGCACACACGCAGGGACTGAGATTTGGCTGTACCTGATATACATTTTTCAGTAAGTATTTTGTCTTAATCTTTAGAAGCTCACTTGTTGGAAGTTGGCTTAAATGCTTTTCTAACCATCTTGTAGAGAAAAGGCAAGATGATCTTTACAATTTAAGTTCCATTGGTCTTGTTGAGTATAGCAGGGTAGTTTTCAACATATTGGCAATTTGAAATGTTGTTTGACCTGGTGTTTGACCGTTATCATAAGAACTTAGCTCTTCTTGTTTCAGGCATCTTGGTTTTGTTGTTGTTAGTTTTTTTGTTGTTAGGTTTATTGTTGTTTTTGTTTTTCTAAGCCAAAATAGTTTTTTGTCATGTCAAAGGTCAAACTCTTCCTCTTTTTCTTTTGACTACTCTTTTTGCTCTCTCAGCTCTTAGACTTCATCTTCAGGAGAATATGAAGAGGTAATTTGGGAAGAGATGATGATTTAATAAAAATGATGATGGCATGGAGGACTGCCAGGGGTTGGGGTGGGCAGATATTGATCAGTTGATGCCATGAACTGCTGTTCCCAAAGTTTCAGGGGCAGTATATAAATAGCATAATTGTAGTATTTGAAATGGGAAGACAGCAATGACAGCATCACACTAGAATTGCCCATCTGGCAAGGCAGAGTTGGAGGGTAAAAATTTTAGTAAAAATGGGTAACAAAAAAGACGAGCATTTATCTCTTCCCAAAGTGACTCTCTGCTTGTAGGCAGGGGAGTGACAAGTAGGCAGGCAGTGTCAGGAGCCTTGTGAACCCAGAGTTCATCGGGATCAGTGAATCTCCTGGGGAGGAGCATATGGGTCCGGCAGCAGGGATCTCACAGTGTGGATGTAGCCTAGGGGACAACATGACAAGGTGCTAATAAGAAGCTTCCAGAGCAAAATCTAGTAGTTTTGAAGCTGGTAGGAAACTTAGAGGTCACCTAGTGCAAGCTTCCGGTAGGTAAGTTACGGATGCCTGTAATCTCTGGGCATCCCCAAGGCAGGAGATCCTTTATAGCATTCCCACCTGGTCAGCTACTTCCTGAGAATTTCCAGCCACAGGAAACTCAACTTCCTCACAGGCTCTGACCAGAGATCTTCCTGGACCTGAAACTGCATTCCATGGGGCCTGCATTTCTTGCCCTGTGTTTTGCTCTCCGATCAGGGGAAATGCGGACACCTGTCTTGACTCATTTTGAGCTTGTAGTCAAGTGAAGTTCTTAAGCTCATTCAGTGCTGTTAAAAATCTATCCTCTTCAGCATTGGTATAGTTTTGAGTGTCAAGTCAAGATCTTACATAATTTTCATCTAACTATTGTTTTACTTTGGGCCTCGTTGCAGCCTGTCTAGAATTTGTTGGTTCCAGATTCTGTCAGTTAAGAATATGAAACCTGTGCTACTTTGCTCCCCTCATGATAAGGATGTGTGCCTTACATGTCCTCACTCATGGGCAAAACTGTAAGTGGCACAGAACCAAGGAAAGAGCTCGTGGGCCCAGCACCAGGCAACTCCAGTAATCAGAACTCTGAATAGGTGCATAAGAGCCGTGATGCACTACACTTTCTCACTTTCCCCATGTTTTTCTAATTTGACTATAAAGATAATACGAAATTTTGTGAAATTCTTTGGTGGGAATAAAATTCTAGTAACACCCTCAAAATGGAAAGTGGATACAATTTGGTTTTCTTTTCTGACTTGAATCTGTGCTGGCTTTTGATAATGACCATTTATTTTTATGTGTTCACCAGCTATTTTTTTAACATTTTATTCTTGAAATCTGCCGAGTCCATGAGTAGCTCACCCAGATGATTGTGCGGTAAGCCTAATTCCTCTCAATAAATTAATTCCAGACTTCAGACGCCTCTCCTCCATTCAAACAGTTGTACAGGGATTTCTGCTGTTCTTGCTCCTTTATAACCACAGGAAGAAGATGTATACTCCTGTAAAGGTGTGTGTTTACTTTCTGGAGTGTTATCTCTCTCTCTGACTTTCATTTATCCTAATAGTGTTTGTTTTTCTAATTGTAATGAGCATTCTTTTCGGAAAACCTAATTACTATTACTCCACAAGCCTCAAGCAGTGAGTGATGTGTTTCCCTCCTTCCTTCTTGGAACACATATGTAAAAACCCTAGAGTTGTCCTGAGGCAATGTTTTAAATTTTATCTTTATTGTTGAAAGTATAGATGTTCTCCCCTCTCCTCTGCACCATTGACCCCCTCTACTCTGCTCCTTCCCTCTCCCCAGGCCTTCACTGCACTATTGTCTGTTCATGGGTTATGCATGATGTATGCATATGAGTTATTTGGTTAATCTCTTCTGCTTTTATGTCTCTGGATCTATTTTGTTCATCAGTTTATTTTGTTCATTAGATTATACATATAAGTGAGATCATGTGATATTTGTCTTTCTCTGACTGGCTTATTTTGCTTAGCATATTCTGCATGTCTCTCTCCATGCTGTCTCAAAGGGTAAGAGATCCTTCTTTTTTGCAGCTGGATAGTATTTCATTGGGCAAATATACTATATCTTTTTTATCCACTCACCTATTGATAGGCACTTGGGCCTTTTCCAGATCTTAGCTATTGTAAATAATGCTGCTATGAACATAGGGGTGCATATAGGATGCATATATCCTTTCTGATTGGTTTTCAGGATTCTTAGGATATAGTCCTAGAAGTAGGATCACTGCATCAAATGGAAGTTTCATGACCAAGTGGGGTTTATCCCAGGAATGCAAGGCTGGTACAATATTTACAAATCAATAAATGTGATACATCACATAAGCAAAATCATATGATCATATCAATAGGTGCAGAAAAAGCATTTGACAAAATCCAGCACCCATCTATAATAATAAAAGCATAATATGCTAATTAGACCGGACAGCCGAACAACCTTCTGGACGACCTTCCGGATGGACAAAGCCAAGGCTGCGAGGGCCAAGGCAAGCAACTGCAGCTGCAAGAGCCGAGGCAAGCCTCCGTGGCTGGGAGGGCCAAGCCCCTTGCATGAATTTCGTGCATCAGGCCTTTAGTTTTTTATAAAACCTCTCAACAAAGTGGGAAAAGAGGCCGCAACACAGTAAAGACCATTTATGACAAACTTATAGCCAACATCATAATCAATGGGCAAAAACTAAAAGTGTTACCCTTAAGAACAGGAACAAGACAGGGATGTCCCCTTTCACTACTTTATTCCACATAGTACTGGAAGTCTTAGCCAAAGCGATCAGACAAGAAGAAAACAAAAAGCATCCAAACTAGAATGGAGGAAGTTAAACTGTCATTATTTGCAGATGACATGATATTGTGTATAGAAAACCCTAAAGATTCCACCAAAAAACCAGAGTTAATAAATTAATTTGGCAAAGTAGCAGGAATCAAAATTAATGTCCAGAAATCAAAGGCATTTTTATACACCGATAATGAGTAGTTTTCTTTTTGAACTATCTTTGCAAAGTTTTGATATCAGGGTAATAACGTCATAGAATGAATTAGGAAATATTTCTTCTTCTTTTACTTTCTGGAAAAGATTATTTAGAATTGTTGTTAATTCTTTAGTGAAGCAATCTGGGCCTGGAGATTTCTTTTGGGGGAGATTTTAAATTACCAGTGCACTTTCCTTAATAGATATAGGGCTATTCAAATGATCTATTTCATAGTGAGTTGTGACAGTAGGCGTTTTTTTTTTTTTTTTTTCCAGTATTTATTTTGTTTCATGTAAGCTGTTATTTGTATAGAATGCTTTGTAATATTCTCTTATTATCCCTTTGGTGTCTGCAGGGTCTGTAGGGAAACCCACTGTTTTCATTCTTGCTATTGATAATTTGTGTCTTATCTTTTTTCACTTTTAAGTCTTGATAGAGGTTTGTCCATCTTATTGATCTTTGCAAAGAGCCAGCTTTTTATTTCATTGACTTTCTCTATTATTTTTCTGTTTTCAGTTTCATTGATTTTGCCCTCATTTTATTTCTTCTTCCTGCTTGTTTGGGGTTCTTTTGATCTCCTTTTGTGGTGGGCACTTAGATTATTGATTTGGAACTTCTCTTTTCTAATGTAAGCAGTGAGTGCTGTAACTTTCCTTCTCAGCACTGAGTTAGCTTTTCCCCACAAGTTTTGACATTATGTATTTTCATTCAGTTTGATTTATCTTTTTATTTTCCTTGAGGCTTCCTCTTTGACCTACAGATTATTTAGAAGTGTGTTGATTTAGAGCTGCATTTCCAAATGTTTGGAGATTTCCCTCTTTCTTATTGATTCCGGTGGAGTCAGTTCAATGGAGAAAAAATAATGCAGAGAAGGCATTTAAAAAAAAATTCATCACCCATTCATGATAAAAGTGCTCAGAGAAAGGAATAGAGAATTTACTCAGCTTGATAAAGAGTATGTACAAAAATGCTACAAATAACATTATAGTTAACAGTTACAGACTGAATTCTTTCTCCCTAGGACTGGGAACAAACCGAGGATGTCTGCTCTCAAGTCTTTTTCACGTTTACTCCAAGCCTTATTATAAAGCTACAGTAATCAAGATGGTTTGGTAGTGCTGTCAAGATAGACAGAGACAATGGAACATAATGGAAATTCTAGAAATAAACACACATATATGTAGTTCTATGATTTTCAGCAAAGCACAAAGGCAATTTGTTGGAGAAAGATACTCTTTTCCACAAATGGTGCTAGACTCATTAGATGGTATCTATGTGCAAATCAAATCATAAAGAATTTATAGTTTGCATCATATATAAAACTGAACTCAAAGTGGATCCTTGATCTATATATAAAACCTAAATCTTAAAACTTCTAAAAAGAAACATGAAAATGTTTGTGACTTTGGATCAGGAAATGATTTCTTAAATTCAAAACCAAAAGCATGAAACATAAAAGAAATTTGTATATAGGATTGCATAAAAATGAAGAACTTACACTTTTTGAAAGACATTGTTAAGAGGCAAAAAAGGGACAAGCGAAGGACTGAGAGAAAATATTTGCATATCACATATACTATGACTAAGGAATCTAGAATATCTAAAGAACGCTCAACGCTAAAATTAGGGGCCAAACACCCAATTTAAAAAGTGAACAAAATAGAGGAACATATACTTCACCAAAAATGATATGTAGGTAGTCAATATGCGCATGGAAGGATGCTTAACTTTATTGGCTATCAGGGAATTGCAAATGCGGTTTATTGTATGTCTATTTTAAATGTTTATGTGGCCACTTGTCAAGATATGAAGAAGTTCAATTTCAGTTCTGTTTCAGGCCATATGAAAGGCCATATAAAAGTCACAGGGCCTTTCAAGGCTCCTGGAAAGTGGGTGAGGGCCAGGTGGCCATTGCCACTGCAGATGCTGCAGCAGTCCACTCCTTCCCATGTTCTTGGGTCCTCATACTTGGGTTCACCCAGAGAAAACCTACTCACTATTCTTTTTTACAAATCAAAGACTCAGACCCAGAGACCTCCACAGCATCTGGTCTCGGTAGTCACCCTCCACCAGCATCTTGCCCTCCTATTTCTGGCAGGTCGAGCGCAGACGATGGGACCTGGTAAAACTGTTAAGAGTGTCTTCATTAGAATACAGTGACGTCTGTTTATTTATAGGTTCATTCGTTGCCTGTTTGTGCTTTCAGAGATGTGGAAGGTATATTTAGAGGGGCCATGATAAAATAGGACCTCATAGTGTGCCACGTTACAAATGTGGATTCCTGCTGTTCAGTTTGCCCTGCCTTCTTTCTCTCTCCTTTTGGGAATTCTCTCTCTCATCTTTGTTGTGTAAGTTAGAGTTGGGGTTGTCCCATGTAGCCAGAGGGTCCTGACTACGTTTGATAGACATCTGTAGGTTTTGCTCGCCCAACAGCAGTCTCTCCTATTTCCAGCAGCTGTGCTTTGGTTTTCCTTTGGGGAACCACACCTCCTTTTGGTCCATGTAGATGGGGTCACACAGACCTTTTGGGTCGCAAGCACGAAATCATAACCCAGGCATGGCCAGTGAGACTTGTTTTCTGGGTTTTGATTGGAACTAGCAGGAAAGAGAAGCGGGGAAATGCCAGGGAAAGGGCCTGTCAGTGCAAAAAGCTAACACAGAAGAGAGTGGAACTCAGAGGAGAAAGGTAGACTGAATCCAAATACCTGAACTTATGCACCTTCCTATGCTCAAACCCAGTTCAGCCTTGGCTTTTTCAGCTATATGAACCAATGCTTCCCTCCCTCTCCCCGCCCCCCATATTGGTTTGTGGTTGCTTTTTATAACTTGCAGCTAAGATCACTGGTTAATGGCACGTCTGAAATAGGCCTTACGTTAATTACACATTAGGTTATTGAGAAGGGAAGCCCCAAAGTACCTTTATCCCATACACAAATTTAGGAATTTTCTTAAGCTGGTTAGGTCTTAAATCAAGATGAGTCACCAAAAGGTGGAAACACAGATTTAAATAGATTATAATCTATCGACATGGAATATTATTGATTGCATTTTTCAGAAATATTTTGAAACTTCCTTGGAAAGAGTGACAATAATAAGCCACTTAAAATCAGATTGTGTTATTTACACCATCCGTGGGAAGAATAAACTAATTGCCGCCTATGTCTTTTGTGTCAAAGGCACATCAGTTCTGTCACTTTCTATTCAGTTCTTTCCTAGGAGGATTAGTGTTAATTCATTTTGATTATACTTGATGTACCATTGGAATGAGCAGAATATTCTAAAATCTTTTAGGTGAAAAATGAATCAATGCTTCATTTATGAGAAATCAATCAGTGTTGCTCTTTGGCAGGAACTGGATAGTCCTGTGATTTGTTTTTATTTTTTGTTAAGAGGAGAAATAATTCTGCCAGGTCCATTTAGACAGACATTTGTCTGATATAATCTCTCATTTATGAATAAAATTTCTATTCTCATTCACTAAGTATTATGTTCAGTATCCAAAAGGCTTAACTTATCCAAAATTAAGGCCCAGCAATTACAATTTTTCTTGGTCACATCACAGATTCTTGTTTTTGATCGTTCTTTTTGTGGTTACAAGACTTTTCTTAATGAAAGTATGTTTCCTTACTTTTGGCAAAACATTTGCTCTTGGGTGGACTGACATTGCCCTGCCTTCCTCTGCTGCCTGGATGGATAAGAAAGTATTTATTTGCTTGTTTGCTTGTGTTTTTCTTGTTGTTATTGTGTTTTTTTTTGCTAGAACCAATGAAGCTTTTTTCATATTTGCTATGGCATCTGGAATGTTTCCTTATTCCTAAAGAAATCACTAAGACCAAATCCCTCTTGAGCTCATTATACTCTTTGAAAAATTATTTATTTTTATTTATTTTTTTTTTATTGATTTTTAGAAAGAGAGGAAAGGAGAGGGAGAAACATTAGTCGGCTGCCTCCTGCATGCCCCCTACTGGGGACGGAGCCGCAACCTGAGCATGTGCCCTGACAGGGAATTGAACTGGCAAACTTTTGGTGCACAGAACAATGCTCAACCCATTGAGCCACACTGGCCAGGGATGAAAAATTATTTTTATTGATTACTTCACAATGCCAAAAATTCTAAAATTATATGAACTTCATAATTCAAATAGTCAGGAATAGAATAATCACTCTTAGCTCTGGTACACTTAAGAACATGCAACATGCTTCCCCTGAGAACGAAATTAAAGACTGTAAATTGCAAAGCACTTTGTTATTTTGATGCTGTCAAAGCAAAAGGTTACTTCTAATGCCTTTTCATCCTGTTTTTAAAAAGCAATCTGCAGAAATTTATGTAAATAGATTTAGCTTGGCACTCTCTAAATAAGACCATTTTAAAACAATTTTCCTAAAAGATTTCAGTTTTTTAAAAGCACTTTTTAATTTTCACTTATGCAAAATAATGGTCATGTTCAGATTAAAAAATACTTTTTAAAAATCGGACATTTAAGAATTAAGATGATTGAAATGATACTAATAACTGAAGCTAGTCCATCCAGAGCAATCTTTTCACAAATAATTTTTGAACTAGAAGGAAAAACTCAGGGAGCAGAAATGTAATTGAAGTTATTAGTAGACCTAAAATTACATTCAAATCTTAAATGGGAGGTGGATTTTAAAGACTTATTAAAAAGCATAGCCCAAGGAATTCTATCATAATTTTGGAAGGCAGTAGGTTCCTCTAGTTCTCCTCTGGTGAGTAATGTATTCAGTCCTGACCATCTCATTTCAGGAGAAATGTGGGCAAAATGAAAAGAGTTCAGAGATAAGTAGCAGACATGACCAAAGGCCTTGAAAATCTAATTCACAGGGGAAGATACATTGAAAGGCTGACAGCCTGCTTGAAAAGGCTGGACAAGCTGTTTGAGCCGACACTTGGGGGCTAATCAGGGTCACAGGAGGCAGCAGCCGCTCCAGGAAACAACGGCGGCGGGAGAGCCAGCTCTGTCTCAGGATGGGAACTCGCTGGGATTGTGGAAAGCACAAGACAGAGCCATTAAAATGGCATAAATGAGCTCGCGCGCACGTGTCCAGGATTGCTAAAGGATAAACTGAGGCATGCTGAACAATGTATGAATTTATTTGAACACAAATCAATTCCAATCAGCCGGCTCCCAAACCACACATGGTTAGGGGCGCTTCCTGGACGGAGTCGGGGAAAGACACCAGGGGAAAGTGCGGCAGCAGAGAGAGGAAATTATTTGATTGGCCGCAGTTTAAAGCCTAGTTGGCTGTTTGCGATTGGTTGCCCTTCGCAGGTTGATTTTGTAACTTTGAGGCATTTACAAGCTTACATTTTGGTTTCTTCGTTTAGAATCCCATTTCTTGATCTGGCCCATTGTTCAGAAATTGATAAGCTACATGTGTGTAAATATATGTATCGCCATTTATTATCCCTTTGTAGTTAAGGAATTTGCACATGTTCTTTCCCCTGGAGCAGTTGTGTGATGCAGCATTGCATTTAAATTACCTGGTCTTGTGCTCCGGCTTCTCACCTTGCTAAAGTATTACCCTCACATTCTCCCAGAGCCGCATTCCCACCATAATGACACCTACTTTTCTGAACACTGAAGGGAGTTCTCCACATGCAGCAGGAAGAGTGGGGTCAGTGGAACGCAGAGCCCAGGGAGGCAAGAATAAGGAAGATAGAGCGGTCAGACTGGAGGGTGGTAGGGTTATGTTCTAAGACAAAGGAAACCTGAGCACTCCAAGGACTTACAGGAGACTTTGAATGCTTTCTTTGAATTCTGGTCCGTCCTCAATTCATGGTCAAGAACAATTTCCCCTCCTCCTTTTCCAGTCTGCATGTCAGAGATGTCTGTTCCATGGAGAAAGAGTTGCTTTCCATTGATGGGCTGTCTAGTTCTGCTATGTACCTTTGCCAAAACATTTAACCATTTCCTATTGGCAGCTGAAATCCAAATAGAATCAGCAACCCAATAACCTTATTGGCTTTCATTAATTCATTAAAAGTGCTAAAATATATTTGTCAGGCTTTCCTTTGAAAGCAGTAGGAAATTTGAAGATAACTTTATTTATTTGTTTGCTTATTTTTTATTTTTATTAATCCTCACCTGAGGATATTTTCCCATTGATTTTTAGAGAGAGTGGAAGGAAGGGGGAGAGACAGCGAGAGAGAAACATTGATTGGTTTCTTCCACATGCACCTCAAACAGAGCTGGGGAATCAAGCCTGCAACAGAGGTACATGCCCTTGACCTGAACTGAACTCGGGACCCTCAGTCGCAGGCTGATACTGTATCCACTGAGCCAAAACCGCTAGGGCTTGAAGGTAACTTTTTGCTGAGAAATTGCTGAGACAGGATCATAAAGGTAAATGTAAGGAGGTGGTCCCGTCCAGGAGCCCAAAGAGTTTCCATGATAATGATCCAGCTACTTGGCAGTATCCACATTAATGCAACAGTGACATCTTTTCAGATTTTGCCATCAAAGTGCACACGGCTAAACCCTAGCACCAATGGGAGCAAATAGGGAATCCACCAAGACATTAAACACCAAGTTCTTTCCTTAAAGATCTTTCTTCCTACATTTGCTGATTTCTTTTAATAAGTACAGAAATAGAGACTATTTGTACTTAACTTTATGTAAGTTTCCATTCAAATGTGTATGTTTTTTTGTAATGTAGGAAACATTTTTATTTTTAATTTCAGTAATATCCAGAACTGAAATGAGAAGTCAGAGTATATCTTAAGTTTGGTTATAGTCATTGCAAAGGAGAATGGTTTTTACCTAGAGCAGGGATGGGGAACATCCTGCCCACGGGCCACATAAGGCCCATGAAATCATTTGGTCTGGCCCTGCCAAAGAATTAGGGGTGAGTTAATTACATGTTTGACCAAATATAGCTGGCTAATTTTTAAGTTGATAATTTTCTATGGCTGGTTAATGATATAAATACCCAAATGGCCCTTGGTAGAAAAAAGGTTCCCCCCCAACCTAGAGGCTCATTTTGGTGGCATTGGAAAACCACAAAGATGAGAGGACTGAATTAAAGAAATTTTAACTAGATACCTCAATCACAATGGTCTCAGATTAAAAAATGTTTTGCAAATCAAATATTTGGTAACTTCAGGTTCATTTAACATAAAATCAAATATATGGTCAAGTATGTATAATTGGAAAATATCCACTTTCTATCAGTTTGTAGGTATAGGAAGATAATTAACATTAAGTTCCCAACCTCACTCTTTGGTAGCTCTCTCATGTGTCATGCAAACCACCAGTTCCCAACACAATTGCCCCCAAGAAGTGACCCACCACCTGTGCAGGGTGAGGCTGCTCTCTCAGCACTGAGCCCCTCAGCTTGCCTTCTGGTCATCAGGCTGGCTTTGTAGACAGCTCTTGCATTTGGCCATGTCCTTATGGGGGAATCCTCCTGGATGTTGTCTTATAAAACAGCCCAAAGTATCACCACCTCCAATTGCTAAAAGGACAGAACCCTAAGGTAGGTAACTGTGCCATGTTGTCTTTGATCCTCCTTGTTCCTGGGCCGTACTGTGGTCTGTATGCGGTTGGTTTTCTTCCGATTTTGAGCCTCACTTTGGACCTGAACCTGAGCATTGCTTCTTGTGCTCTGAGTTTCAAAAAGTCACTTGTGAAAACAGTTCTTGATTTTCTACTTGAAAGCCACCTCCTCTTAGAGACTAAAAGACTGGCTGGTACAGGACTAGACGCATTTCCCTTTCAGCCCTCTCCTGGTTTCCAGGAAATAAATCAATTCCCACAATTAGACCCTGGAGCATTGCCCCAGAAATAGCACTCCATTCTACACACGCTGAAAGGACTGCATTTCTTTTAAGGCCAGCCAGGACCACTCATGACCCATAGAAAAAACCAACTCTATTGTACAGACAGAAAAGCCATTAAACCCTGCAGAATTCATACATCAACAATTGTTTCCAGACAGACCTAGAATCTTTGAGATTGTCCCCGCCCCTCCTCACTCCAAACAACTCCACTTTGACTTGAAGTTATTAAAGTGGGGAAAGACACGCATATTCTTAGTTCTCTATAAATTGGTCCAGAGAACTACGGGAGAGAGAGGACAATAGAGTTTTTCTCTCTGTAGGAGATTTCAGAAAATAACTTCATTCATCAGGAGTATATATCAACTAATAGAGTCTGGGCTTGATGCAATTTCTTTTTACTTATTGATGACGGGATCTGCTAGAAAATGCTCAAAATGTAGTCCATTCTTTTCCTTACTTAGAGAGAAATTGCATCTGTCTGGCATATATCACTTTAGTGACCATGTCATGTCACAGCTAAAAGTTGACTGTATGGATAGAAAACTTAGAGCTGTTTTCTGAGGAAGAATTAGTCCAATTTACCTAACCACTACTAATAGGAAGAGGAATTCCAGCTGTGCATATTTCTTCACATTATGCTGTATTCTTGCTTAGAGAGCTTCATGGATTCCAGGCTGGTTTCTCTAGATGCTCTATGCTCTCCTCTCATCAGGGCCACTATTGATTTTATAGGCTAATCAATGATTTTTCCCTACACTCTCAGTATACTAGGCTAGTCTTCCACTTCTTGAATACCTAAGCCTTAAATATATATCCCGGCCGCGTGGCTCAGTGGTTGAGTGTTGACCTATGAACCAGGAGGTCACAGTTTGATTCCTGGTCGGGGCATGTGCCTGGTTTGCAGGCTTGATCCCCAATAGGGGGCGTGCAGGAGGCAGCTGACCCATGGTTCTCATCGTTGATGTTTCTATCTCTCCCTCCCTCTCCCTTCCTCTCTGGAATCAATACAAATATATATTTAAAAAAATAAATTAAAAAACTCTATAAGGTGTCAGCTCTCTGTACTGCTGTTGTCTCTCCAGATTTCTGTAACATCCACGTGACAGTACTTCTCTATTTGGGTTAAGATATTTGATTCACTGTTACTCTCACACCTCTTCACTTGGTTATATAATCTTTGTAGGATATGATTACTTTCTGTCTTTCTTCCCAGATTAACTTCCCATGAAACATATTCTATTATTCTATGGTTCTACTTTATTAGTCATGTGGAGGTCCTCCAGAGAAGGTTTTGGAACTGTATCTGGGTACTATTATCCCCTTCTTCCTAATTTTTCAGTTCAAAGATTTCTTGATTTTACCAGTACGTTTTCTCCCAGATAGAATCCTCTCATCCCCTAGGATGGGCAGACAAGTCTTCAGGAGGGGCTTAACGTACTGTTGTAATGAGATTCAGAAGAGCAAATTCTATTTTTCACTGATATCCTCAGATTGAACACTTCTCATTCTATTTTCCTTCTCTGACAAAACTACTACCTTTATTTGGAAGAAGAGATGAAAACCATCTGTGCTTCCATGACCCTCAGCTCTTTTACCTAAAACCCTCTGACAGGGAACATTTTTTATGACACTGCTATTTATTCCATTGGGAGTAAGAAGAATGTGTCTGGTGCATTTAATGAGGCTTGGCAAGTTTTTGCTCAAGGCTTAGACATGTACCCTAAGAAGCCAATTATCCTAGTCAGGGCATATTGTAATATTAGGACAGAAATCCATTGAAATTTTTTCAAGAAAAGAGGGATTAATTGTAAGAATATATGATAATATTACAGAATCCAATTGTTGGAAATACAGACAGGTCTCGAGAGATGGAAAGTAATCAGGCAGCTAATTTCTCTCCCTCACCCTGTCATCGTCTCTTGTCTCTATTCTCTTCGCGTGTCTATTTTGTTCTCCTGATTCCCTGTCACATTTATCAGTGTATATATGGCTAAAAACGGCTGCAAACTCAGAATCTTTGTGGACTTATATCTTCAAAGTTTATCACCATATAATTAATAATTCCTATGTATCTTTAGTTAAAATTTCTGAGAGACTGGCAAAGACAGTGGGGTCATCTGGTCTAAACAGAGGGGACAGATTCTCTTAGATGGTAGTGTGGATGGAGATGGTGCAAAAAAATGGTGTATCAGTGCATCAGCACACTCACTGTTGAAGAGAGATTTACCCACTTTATAATTGTGTGAAGTGCCTTCTTTGGTTCAATTATTTCAACACATATGCTAAGTGCAGTGTAGGCAGGTTATTTCTTGTTATTAATGGACTTTTAGATTGTTGAGGTTTTTGGCTGTAATTGTTGTTGATGACATGCTTCAATTTCACCTTCCCTGACCACACAGCTGCCACGCATGTGTTTTTCTAGTCATTAAGTTCCAAACATGGGCTTTGCTTCCTTTCTGAACTTTCAGAATATTTTCTTCTATTCTTTCTAGTCTTCCAGTGAACTGTGGAAGGGTTGCTTTGCCCCAAATAAACATACTTGTTTGTTCTTAAATTACATACTACTCTGTGAAACTTTTGAACCAGACAAACCTACTACCCATTTTGCAAATTGCCCTCTCTCACAAGATGAGGCACAGATGTTAGTGGTTCTCCCTGGAAATAGCCTTGTTCTCCTGTCTAATAGCAGCCTTATTGTTCTAGTAAACTTATCTGCTAACTAGTAAGTCTGTGTGTATCTTCATATGCCTTCCAACCTTTGAATGACCTCTTCTATAACCTGCCTGTGCACATCTGATGCCACTGTTTCTCGTTGATTTGCTGGAGTTCTTTTTGGGTTCTAGATGTTAATTCACTGTCAGTTTTAATTTCCATTTTTATCATTTGTCAATTAAAGATATCTCTTTAGACATGGAAGCATGGAACAGAGTGCAGAATCTCAGAGAAAAGATGGGGGAGAGTGGGTGGGTGGGAGGTAATCAACCAAAGACCTTGTATGCATGTATGCATAACCCATGGACACAGACAATAGGGTGTTGAAGGCCTGGAGTAAGGGTAGCGGGGGAGGGGGCTGGAGGGGATCAATGGGGGAAATAAGGGGACATATGCAATACTTTCAACAAAAAAGAATTATTAAAAAGATATCTCTTTAATAAGTTATCCCTATTTTAATGTAAATGAATTCATATTTTCTTTGCCTTTTAGTTTATGCAATTTGTTTAAGAAATATTTCCTCTGATCCAGTTTTATTTTTATCCATGTTTTGAGCCAATTTTTCCAACACCATCTCTTAAACAACTTATCATTCTTCCCCAATTTGTGGTACCACCTTTGTTATATATTGTGGAAAATCTTGTATACCAGGGTATAGCTGGAAAATATTTTAAGGCATGAATTAACTATTCCTCAATAAATTTGATGGAACTTATGTATAGTAACATACAGTGGGGCCTTGACTTACGAGTGTCTTGACTAACCAGACAGCCGATTTTTTGCATTGAGTTGACAGAGTAATTTGAGTTAACGAGCTCCTTAACGAGCTCGGTCTCGGACGAATTAAACTCGTAAGTCAAGGCCCCACGGTATAAGACTGTGGTTTATGACTAATTAGTTAATTCAAGTTCTCTATTTTTTTTTTTTTTGGCCAATTTGTCCATTTTACATACTGCATATTTTTTCTAGAAATTTAGTTTTTTTAAGTTTTCAAATTTATTAGTGAATAATTGTACATATAACATATAAATATGGACATCATAATAATCTTATTTTTTAAAATCTCCATTTTATTACATTTTTTAAAAGCATCTCTTTTTTCCTTGATCAGTCTCAGTAGAGGAGTTTTTTTTAAAAAAATTTTTTTTGAAGAACCAAATATTTAATTTTGTTGGTCTTTTAAAAAATATATATTTGTATTGATTTCAGAGAGGTAGGGAGAGGGAGAGAGGGATAGAAACATCAATGATGAGAGAGAATCATTAATTGACTGCGTCTTGCATGCCCCCCACTGGGGACTGATTCTACAACCCCACATGTGCCCTGACCAGGAACTGAATTGTGACCTCCTGGTTCATAGGTTGACATTCAACCACTGAACCACACTGGCCGAGCGGTCTTTTCTATTCAGGATTCAATTATTGAAAACCAGTGTGTGGAACTCTTACTAAAACAGTGCTAAGAAAAGCCCTCACGACTCTTACCCAGCTCCTCATCAAACCTCAAGTTAGGGCAGGTGTGTCCATGGCGTGACCATGAAATGTTTTCCAAAGTGTTTTGTCTCCCAAATATCTGCCTGAGGACCCCCTTGGAATTGGAGAAGCTGCAAAGCAACCCGGTGTGTGAAGAACTCCCTGGCTTTGAAAAGAAATCATTACTATAGGAAGAAAGATTTCATCTGGAGACCCCTCGTAGTTGAAGGAACCCATGGGTCATGAATTAACTTAATTTGGGACTGAAAATTATACATATTGCAAACAACCCCTGTCCTCTCAACTATGAGGAAACACTATCTGGTATCCTTAGAGTGAAGAGGGGGGACAGTTTTGCTTTGAGAGGCAGAATAGTAGAGTAGGGCCAATTTAAAAAGATGGCAATTTAAAAAGCAGAGACCTGAGGGCCCTGCTGGTGGGGGTAGAGGGGGGACACCTTGACTCCCCCCTCGGGTCTTTCCCCCCTATCTTGGGGGCGAGGAGGCCCCAGAAGAACCTTAGGATGGACGCAGAGGTAGTGCAGCAGCTCACAGGGCCTTCTCTCCCCCCCCCCCCCCCCCCCCAGGAAGAAATTCCTCATACACTGGGCAGCGGTGAGGTCCCTCCTGCTGGGGTCAAGCCCTTATTCAGGTCCAGGGAGCCATCCCCCCTTGGAGAGACCTAGCCCCAGCAGCCTCCCAAACCTGTGCTGAGTTTGCCATCTCGGAGCCTGCAGGGGAGGCCGAGCCACACCCCCCTGGGGCCAGAACTGCCCCAACTGGGAGCAGAACCCACCAGTATCCCTGTGAGCCCCTGGCAGGGGGGCGATCCCGCGTTGTATTCAAGTCCGTGTGCAATGAATGTGCTCTGGGAACTTGGCGACGTGCTGGATCGGTACCCCTGCGCCCTGTTCCTCAGCCACTGCTCCCACCGCAACCTCCCCAGTGTCTGCAGGGCCCTGGGAAGGGCTCCGCCCGCGGCCCTGCCCCTCCCCTCCCCTCACCGTGGACGTGAAGGACCCTCAGCAGCTCAAGGAGATGCGCCCCGGCAGTACCTGGAGGTCTAGACCTGCCAGCGGGAGCGGCAGATCTGATGGCGAAGGGGGAGCCAGACTTGGTGTGCCAGGTGACTGAATGTCTTATTACCGTGAAGTCGGTCAACAACACGGAGTCAGACCCCTCTGAGCTCTCGGGGTCGCCGGGACCGCTCACCGCTGCCTGGGGGAGACCCGGCCTTGTGCCCGGGCCTGGGGTGCAGAAGACCCGCAGGCTGTTGCATGTCCTACAGGAGCCCTTCTTGCAAGTGCCCCCATGGCCTCAGGTACCCAGGAGGCCCTCTGTGTAAGTGTAAACACTTCCCGGTTGTTTTGTGTGTTGTTTATTTTTGTGTGTGTGGTTTTTGTGTTGTTTTTGTTGTTGTTGTTGTTTTTAAAAAGCAGCTGCAGGCACCCTTGTTTCAAATCCTAGCTCAGCCACTTACTGTGTGACTGGTGGGTGCATTGCACCTCTTCTCTTCCACTTAGTTTTCTTGTCACTAAAATGGGGATAAAACTAGCTTGGGTTGCTATACTGAGTAAGTAAGCTAATGTCTCTAGGTCTGTATTGACTGCAGTGTTTCAATGGTTGCTATCCCTTTGTTGTTGTTCTCAAATGTTCTCTATCTAAGGGATGTTCCCTGTAACTTTAAGCCCCATAATATGCCTCTTGGGAATGACAATGTACAGAAGCTGTGATGCCTGGGTGCATTGGAGGATTGCTCTGTCTAGGGAAAGGCTTGCTGCCCTTTCAAAGGCTAACCTCCCACCCTGCGGTGCAGAGGCTTTGAGAGTTTGCCGCTGGGGGCTGGGGGTAAGTTTAGGTGGAGGCCTCTGTGTGAGAGACTGGTGTGCTCGCCTTGATCAGCCAGTCTGGCATGGTTAGACAGAGACAGATTTCCTGATCTATTTTGAATGTCGGCGTGTTGGTTTTTTTTGATGTTGTTGTTGTTTTTTTGGTGTTTTTGTTTTCATTAAAGACATTTCAATTTTGGAGGCAATTTCTCCAAATTAAAATAAGATAATAAGTCTCTTAGGTAAAGGAGACAGCGATGACATGCAGTGCCATTGCTGGTCAGTCGCAGAAGAGCGAGGACACAGTTTGAATCTCAGTGGGAGAGTTTCTGCGACAGGTAGGTAGAAGGCATGGAGTTGCTATAAAAGTAAAATGAACACTGATCAGTGACCTAAGAGACTGGCTGGTCAATGCGTAAGATAAGGGGAAAACCTCTGAAACCTTTCAGAGATGCCTGGTAATCCCCATGGAGGAAGATACCAGAGTAAAAAATCGTCTTGACCTAAGTTAGTTTCCAGTGTCAATGGCTGTGTTTTCTTTTCTTCAGTGTTTCATATTATTCTGATATTAAAGAGATTACTTCTGTGTCCAGAGGAATAAAAATCATCAGAAATATAGTTCTTAATTTTCAAATGTGGCCTTTCTACCTTCGTCCTTGGTCCTTGCACGCACATATCATCCCTTTTCTTTCTGCTTTCACGTCTTGTTTCCCCGACCTCCACACTCTGCACAGGTAAAACCAATTTTACTACCAGTAAGCTTATGTTAGGAGGGAGACAGCGTGCCTCCATGCTCAAAATAACCAATAAAGTTTGCTTCTGAGTTTACCTGATTGCTTTTCTAAATGTGGCTTCTGATCCCCCCTCCATGAATAATCTTATTTCAAACTTTGAATGTTAACTCCTTTGAATAGTAGTTGAGCTGTAATGTAGCCCATGAAAGAATCACTGTTTTAAACCTCGTTGTCAAGAAAATGAGCCCTTGCTAAGCCTTTGTGCAGAGGTCTGTTCTGAGGATGTTTCCTATACCTTGAAGATGTCCCACCCGGCACTAGCAAGGAGGAAAGATCACATCCAACCACACGCGTTGCTTTGTCTTTCCACCCTCCAAAATATGAGCAGTTATGGTTTGAGGATAATGGTTCACTTAGCAGATTTTGATTTTTACCACTGACTCAGCAGCGAAGCAGTTATCACTGCAAAGAAAGTTTGCCATGGTAACTACTATGAATACGTATTTGTTGTATAGCTGAATGAAAGGTACATGAAACATCAATGACAATGAATGAAGAAACGAATGAGAAAAGTCGGAGCTCCATGATGATGGCATTTCTGCCATGTCTTCGTTAACATCTTTCCTATCTCAGGACCCCATGATACCCATGTGCACCCAAAGGCCTTTTTTAGATCACTTTATAGTTGGGATCAAGCGGACCATCTGAGTTCAAGCTACCCTCTTGAAGAGTCCGATTTTACAGTCTGATGGGAAATTACTTTTGTTCTTCAAGATCACAAGGGTGTGTTATCCACTAAAACATAAGGGGAAAGACATTGCCCTTAAGTGTTTTGTTTTTTTTTTAAAGTTCTCCAGATCTCACGAGACCAATTTTGGATGCTATTGCATGTGAAGAAGTACAAATTTTGCCTGTTCCCTTTTGTCAGTCCAGCACAGTTCTCAGTTACCTCAGTTTTTACATGTAATGCTTTCCAGATCTGAACATCTTTCCAATAGTGGCCTTTATGTATTTTAATGATATTTAATGAGTTGCCTTTTATCCAGCCTCAGTCTCAAACTATATTAAAAATCAATGATTATAACAATTCTAATGATCTGATGTGATGTTGGACAGTTCAGAACTAGTCCCAGAATAATAAAAACCAACAACAAACCAACCAAGAACAATGAAAGGCTATGATACTTTCTTGCCCTAGATTTCTTTGCTGTGCTTCCCAAACTTATACAATATAGATTGATGGTTGTATGTGGTGTTTGTATTGTGGTCAAGGTTATGAGAAATATGCCACAGAGTTTATAGTCATATTGCAGGCCGAAGATGGTTAAACTGACAAAGATAATAACCTTAATGGTTTTGCACATGGTTTTCTAACTTCTGCTGTAGTGTTAAACAGATGAGAGGTTAGCAGCCCATGACTGAAATGAAAAAGAACATGGAATGAGCAGGAGATGAATGAATGACAAGATAAATAATATATTTCTTTAGAAAATATGCAAATACACACCTTTTTGCTTATCACATATGATGTATTGATTTATACATATACATAGCATAAGCATTTCACAATTTTGGCACAATGTGCAATTCTATAATAAGCTATTTTGTTTGTCAGCCTCTACTGTATTAGCTAAATAACATCTAGAATATTTTAGCAAAATATTATCACAGTTGTACTAGAGCTGCCTGAAATACACTGCTTTCCATGTCTGTAAACAAAAATAGACTACTACATAAACACTGTGATTGAAAAAATACCCTCTTTATAACTTCTCCCTTACCTTCAGCAAAGGAGACTTAGCTACTTTAGTATCCAAAATATTTTTCTGAAAGAATATACTTTTTGGGGGGGTGGGGATGGGGGTTCACTATATATGTAACCAAAACAAATTAATTTTTTTGTCTTACCACAACTAAATCACTTCTAGGCAGTAGCATAAGATATCATAGATTAGACGAAATTTGCAGGGTTTCGATGTATCTCCTCACTTAGCATACCAATTGAATAATGATCACTCTGATCACTGTGGCAAATTCACATATTAATTTCAGGTGCCATTAATGATACTGATTTACTCAGGGATTTTTGAAGATTTTATACTGAGGATGTAAAGAGAGATATGGGAATATAATTTTGGGCTTCAATGAGAAACTATTTTTATTTTAAATAAATTTGTATATGGTTAAACTTGTAGTGGTTACATATTTTTTTCCTCCTCCGGTTTGGCTAATCATTGCAAACAGAGGCCAACCAGGAACTGATTTCTAATCAGCCATATTGAGTCTTCCTGGGAAAGACCGGGATCTTACTAAGCTGTGAAGCAGAGTGGATGGCAGTTAATAGACTTTTAGGATGAGTTATCAATTCGAATTATCTCTTACTGCTAGATAGCACCCAAGGGTGAGGTAATTGGCTTTATAAAATTTGGAATGGTTTGCTTTACAAATCTTAGAATTTAGGAAAGTAGAGAACTCTCTTTAAAGAGAATATTCTCTTCCATTAGGAATTACATTTTTGGCAGTTTTGTGAAAAATTTAGCAAAGGGTTCTTTGTGACCTCCCAATTTGTAAATGTCAGCAACTAAAGCATATTCAACATGAAGGCCAATTCCTTACAAAAGTGAGGGCTGCCCAGTGGACAGGATTATCCAAAACCAGGCTGAGCATACAATATGAACAAACCAATTCATAAATCGGCCCATCTAATGTTTTGAGCAAATTGACTTAAAAAAATTTTTTTTTCATTCAAAGCATTATGTCTTCCTGCCAAGTACAGATCTTTCCCCTACATTCTTGGCCATCTCTATATTAGAAAGCCTCTTTGTCTTGTGGAGGTCCTGTTGTAATTTGTATGGTTTACATGGTGTGGATGGTAAAACATCTGAGTAACATCGGAATTGATTGAAATAGATTAGAAGTTTAGATCCATAGCCAAATACAGAAATATTCTAATTCAAATTTTAGAGTTAAAAGTGAAAATATTGACAGTGATTTTGATTTTTAAAGGTATAAATGGCTCAAGATTTTACAATGAGCACCCTGGATCTGAATTAGGTCAATTTAATTGTTTTCCTTGGACACCTTGCTTGCATTACACCTGCATTTCAGTCCTAGATGAAAGATGGAATTTACAAGTGTTGGCAGTGGGAGACTCCATTCCTTAGACCGTCTCCCATAGCAATAGTACCAAGAAGAACATTCTTCAGATTCACTATGGATAAAATCACTTAACAATTCTTCACAAATGATATATCTGACTCCTGGGAGGATGGTGATCACTTTAAAAGCATGGGTGGACTTTCTCCCAGGATGTGAAGCCTCAGAGATCATGATGCTGTATTTGCTTTACATTTAAGCGCATGACTCCTGCTCTAAGATTTCCAGTGGGATGATCTCATGAATCTCCTCGCCCAGGTTGATTTCGGCTTCAACTTCGTGTTGGACGTCATTGTTGTTCCCCTCCAGGTTGTTGGCAGCTGCGTGGTTCCTCGGCTCTCGGTGGCAGATGCACACGGGGATATCACCAGGATCAGCATTGGTTGCAGCCGCAGCTGCAGCCAGAGCTGCCAGCATAATATTGTATTTCTGCCGGCGGTTGGCGTATCCGTTGCGCTGCTCCCAGCGGATTTTGCACAGTTGCAAACGGCGTGTCAGGGCTTCTTGGACCTGGAAGAGAAAAAGTCTTGTTATCATATAATTGTCAGAAATGACCCAAGCCAACTTTAGGAGCACAATTCTTGGAACTTATCAGAGGTTCAAAGTGGTTAGTTGAATTGTAAATCTGATCTAAAGAACTGTATGGTATATACTCTGGCTGTGCAGAGAAGAAGAATTTGAAAATTGGAGCACTTGTTACTTGTCTAAGCTATCATGGGCAAGGTTACTTGCTACTATGCAAAGGTTTCTTTTTTAGCTCTTAAGTCCAATGAGTGAAATTTGATTTGGTTTCACACTCAATATATGGCATACACATCATATTAGGGAGAAGGAGGTGGAAAACATTTTATCTGCTACCATCTCTGACAAGGCAGAAGCTTTCATCTGAACCTCTACATTATTGGTCATGAAAATATATATGGAAATCATAGCACAGTTATGGGTTTTATAATTTTGTTGATTTTCCTTTATCTGATATGGCCAGATAGAACTCTGGTTATCGGAGTGACAATCTTTTCAGGATAAAATTTCTCTTTCTATTGATAGACTTCTAATACATAAACAATTCTCTTTAGGATTTAGACTTTTTTTTTTTTTTACAATGTATTTTCCTGTTCGAACTAGCCAAGAATTGGCATGACTTTATTTGGGTTATTCTTTCCTTTAAACACAGGTCCTTAAAAATCAGGTTTATGATCTAGGAGCCATCAAATGCACTGTTGCGGACTTAGGAAACATATTGTTTCAGCATATTTTTGGAGAAGCAATGTCCCCAGACAAAGGTAACTGACAGTTTCCACCCATTCAGCATTTCTCAAATACCAACACTGTCCTTATAAATAAAACTTAAGCAGATAATCAGAAGTATCCAAGGTAGACAGTAGTCAGTATAGATGAGTTTGTAAAAGTACCCAGCAGAAATAAAACAGGAAGTCTTTGCTTCTTCTCACCTGCCCTTTTCAAATAATCCCCATTGGAGTGCCATGTATATTAAGTACCCAGCTCAGCACGAGGCCAAGGGTTTGAAGTCTAATTTTTTAAAATTATTACTATAGAAGTGTTCACAGCCCTCTATCACTGTATTCCAAAATTATAACCTATCCTTTTGTGTGGAGATGACAATCTGCGTTAATTTGTAAACCACGCATATTAGAATGGGGCCTTAAGCGGCTAGGTTTCAATAATTACACTCTAATAAGGGCAATTATTTTCTACAATACCACAGATTGAGTCTGATGCTGCTTTGATCCAAGAATAAGGACATTAAATCTGAAAAAAAAAACACACTAAAACACCCCCCAAAAAACAAAAAACAAGAAGGAGACTTTCGTTGCTCCTGAAGCATCAAGGGTGCAATCCAAGCAAATCAGGACTTAGCTGCCCGTCTGAATACTATCTGCAATTGTGCCACACGAGCATAGAAAAGACTCTGGTAGAAAAACACAACTTGGCTAGTCATGGTACCCTGTAAGGAAAACTGTAGAAGTGAGGCCACATGAAAAGAGGCCCTTTGGAAACTGAAGTATTGGCTTTCTATAAGCGAGTGGCGGTATTATGTGAAAGGCATGCTTACGGTGGTGTTGTAGAAGCAGTAAATCATCGAAACGAAGAATCCCTGTAAAGAGGAGGAAGGGTAGAGCTGGAGTTACTTTTGTGTACATTACACTGTTTAGCCATCAATATAATTAGTCACTCTGGAGAGGAACATTTTACTGTTGCGATAGCAAGTCAAGGCTTGATGAAAAGCAGTTACTACCACTCATATTCAGTGCTTCACTACCAGAATATGCCATGTATTTTTCTTGTTAGAAGAATTCTGTCCTTTAGTTAAAAGGATAGCTCTGGTCAGTATGGTTAATTGCTGCTGCCTTTAACATGAAGATTCATAGCAGAATATGCTGATTAGAGCGGATTTGAAAAGAATGTTTTGTACTTAATTTAAAAAACTGAGACCTTGTAGAGTTTAGTAAAGAAAACTTTTGCAGGCACGAGTGTCACAGTGCTTGGCTGTGGGCCTGACTGTGCCCCGTGTCTTCACGGTGAATTAGTGCAGCACTGTACCCACAGCCAAGTTCATCTCTCAAAGAAGGACACAGACTAAGTGACCTCTGAGATCCTGGCCACTACTCAGAAGTTCCCTTACATTTAAGCTTTAATTATCAATAGAAATGGCAGAAGCAATTATTAAAACAATCCCTAAACTTTATTTTTAGCCCTATTAATTTTGACCTCCAGTAGTAGCAAGTATAATTACTTTGAAATTTATAATTAAGACAGCAAAACTCTGGCCTAAGAGCCTGTGGCAGACTCACCTCTGCCTGAGGACCCTCCATGCCCCAACCTGCTTTCAAAATACCTAGTACTATGTTTTCAAGTGTGTCTGTGGATCTGGGGCAGAGTGAATGGAAACAGCCATTCTCCACTTTTGTGTGGCAGACCTGGCGAAGCTCCTGAGAGCCCAACTCTGTTCTCTCCCACAAGAGGACAGACCTGAATGCACTTCCCTTTACAGTCACTGAACGTGACCGATGGATTCCTGACACCCCTGTGACCAATGGAGGGTGACAGAGCAGAAGCCATGAATGGCTCTGTGCAGATTCATTACACCTCATCCCAAAACTGATTCAATGTTTACTGATGAAAAGAGGTTCTGCAAATTACCAAGCGGGAGAATGTGCCCATTCTCTGGAGTCTGCCTACCATTGCAGGAATGGCTGACCTTATAGATATTCTAGGGTCCTGACCTCTCTAATCATGGCCAAGGCAATCAAATGAAATAACTGAAAAAAACTGGATTCCAGTTTAAGAGGGATACAGCTTCCAGCTCGGGGTCCAGTGGAAGGATTTCATCCAGATACAACATCTGCTTCTCTGCTCTGTGTTTTCAAAGTGTGAGCGACTATGTTGATAGTAACCTAGCTGAGCAGGTATGTAATAAACACACCCGTGGCTTCCTTACCTGGAAATGACTCAGAAAGTGCATCACGTAGTCATAGACTCGGGCAGGAATCTTGGTGTGAGGCCTCCAGGGTAAGATCACAAACTGGATTCCCAGCAGGGGCACCAGGAACATAGTGGCCTTCACTGCCTTCAGGTACCGTCTGCCGTCATGCTGACGGTCATTCTTAATCTTCTTCACGAGCACACGGAGGATGTTGAGCAGAAAGAAGAAGTTGACCTGCAAAGAGAAGATTTTATGAATGAGCAGACCATCCAGATCAGTACCACTGAAGGACACCCACTTTCCTTCATTCTTTATTCAATGTGGGGAGCAGAGATGACTTACACAGCACGTGAGACTGCCTAAAAGGGCATATTCTCCCCCAACCCAACTTCTTATTAGTCATGTGATTTTGGGTGAGTTTACTTGAGTCTTTGGACCTAGTTTTCCTAATGAGTAAAATATCCCGGTGATGTATCTCCTTTGAAGGGCTGCTGTTAGAAACAGCATGGGAATGTATGTGAAGTGCATGAAATACTTTAAGTGCATGATCATTGGTAGGTAGGGTGATGGCTCATGTATCAAAGATAAAGTGGAAGATAGTTTTGCTGGGCAGAGCCCAGGGGAAAAGTGCAGAGGGACTTTGCTGTCCCTCACTTTCTTAACAGCATCATCTTCAACATTCCTCAGCCCTTGCTCTTTACCTTTAAGAGAATTTGGTTATAGTATTGTTTTTTTAAAAAAAAAAAACTTAACCTTTGGTGTAGGGGTATAGAAATGAGCTTATGCACCCCCCTCCCCCATTTTATTAAATACAACATTTTTTTCAACCAACGACTCTCAAATCAAATTGTTCTTATTATAGATCATCACTTAATTAGCTTCATTTAAAAATTTTAATATATATGCTATATAGAACCATCGTCAAAGAAATCCTCAGAGATAACATTGTTAGCAATAGACTTAAAAAGCAGTTCTCACCGTCAGTGCTGCCATGATAGGGCCGTGGATGATGTAAACCAGATAGGTTTCCACACTCATCCAGCAGCTGAAAAAAAGAGTGGGGGGAGAATATATCAATATAGATGCATTTTATTTACATGTATTTATTTAACTAAAAACTGCCACAATACCTGTCATTGAAGCGTTTCAGCCTGGCAATAGCATGGGTTATAGTTGGCACCACCGGGAACCCTAAAAATGTAAAAAAGTATATATTACACCTGGTTTTCTGGTCATAAGTTACAACTACAACTGAATGGAAAATGATAGTTTACTTTAAAAAATACTGGCAAATTTAACATCTGTCAAGATTTCCCTGATGTGTTTGCACAAATTATCTTTGGTCAAACCAGGTAAATATGTTCTTGGTTAGAATACCATGTGCTTTCAGAGAGTTTGGTTAAGAACACCCAAATAATTATGGTAGGTATAGTCTACTAGTCTACTCTCCCTAGGACTGTTCTACCATTGTTTTGTCTTGATGGTGATGATGATGACTTAGACCAGAAAGCCTTTCATTGTGTGTGAACTGGGCTCTCTCATGGGGACAAGCTGGTCCCCCTGGAGGGGTGTGACCTGGGACAGCATGTGGAAGTGGTCGTGTGATTGCTCTGAAAGCCTTGTTAGTGTTTGCAGTATTCCTTCTCGGCCGTTTGTGTTCCTGTTTGTGTCATGTGCATTGATCCTGTTCTCTTTCAATAAGAACACTTCAGAAGAGCCTGTGTAAGTTCTGGCTGCGGAATCTTTGTGAAGGCAGTGTAGTATTGACTTCTCTGCCTACACCTGAAGTGCTAGTGGAAACAATTTTGAATTTATAAACAGAATGATGGAGATAGTTACTGGCAATGCATCCTACCAGGCTGCATCTTTTTAAAAATAACTGTTCATTCTCTGCAGGTTGTCTAGAATACAGTTGTGATTTTTGTAAGAAAAATATATCTGTTTTTCTCAGATGTTCCCATGTACAATAGAGTATGACTTAATTTGGTTTGAAAAATCTGTTGAATGAGTTTTTAAATAATTATCAGACTAAGAAATGTGTCTCAGAAGTAAATTAGACTTACACACTTTGATTTTCTGAGAATTATATGCAAAAAGAGAGTGCCTGAAAATATTGAGTTTTCACCAGAGAACCACCTCACCTTCTAAACCCACGAAGCATATAATTTAATAGGAACATCGATTAAATGTTTGACCTGAAAGAATTTTGAGTTTGACTATTTATATGAGACATAATTGCGTTGTATCCACAGCAGTTCTAACATACTGTTTCCCCACTTGGGTTTAGAGATATTCATTCCCTGGATTTATTCTGAAATACATACTTTTAATTAGACAAGAAAAGCATATGGAGATTTCACTCTCATCTCATCATTTTGTAGAAAGGAAAATGTGTTTCTTACATATTACATAGAGGAGTATCGGCCACAAATCTGCTAATTCCTATGGCTCTTTGCCTTCCTCTAGATAGGCTACCTCTTTTTCTGCACTTAAAAAAAAAAATCCTCACTCAAGAATATGTTTATTGACTTTAGTGAGAGAGAGAAAGAGAGAAACATCGATGTGAGAGAGAAACATCGATCGGTTGCTTTCTATATAGACCCCAACCAGGGTTCAAACCCGCAACCTAGGTATGTGCCCTGACTGGGAATCGAACCTGCAATCTTTTGCTGTCTGGAACGATGCTCCAATCAACTGAGCCACCTGGCCAGAGCTCATTACATTCTTTTTGATACAGCTGAACAACTTGTTCCTTTTCTCCTTTGAATTGTTTATGCATGTTAAGCATATGTCTTCATTGATTGTCTATGATGATGCTGCTGAAAGCTTTTATAACTAATTCACAATGTAACCGTATGGAAAGAGCAGTATAAATTGTTCCTTCCAGGGTGCCCTCATCCCTGCTGAATGTCACAGGCAAGACTCAATGCACATCCTTTTTCTTCCATGAAAAATTGTTGAGTATGGCAGATGGGTGTTCTTAAATAGTCAAAACTGGTACAAGAAGTATGCCATACATTTATTTCAAAAGAAGTAAGTAAACTAGATCAGACAGAAACGGTGTCTCTCTGAGTGGGGGTGCATGGGGCAGGCCTGGTTGAGATGTTATTTTCAGGTCTTCAATTGAAAGGCATCTGACCAGCACCAGTCATTACTCTTGTGATGATCAGAATTTCTATTGGGAGGCTTAAATTATGCCGGGAGCCGGTCCATGCTTGCTGTTTCAAGGGACCTGGCATATATGGCATACTGTTCTTAATATGTTTGCTCACCTTCTTGGCACTATGTGTTTTAACCAAAGTCTCTGAGAAAGGTTGTTTCCCCAGGTAGGGATTTTCCCCTGAAGTTAGGGAGGGAATAAAACCTCTTAACTAAGTGCCAGGCGGGTAATTAATCACTTTAACTATGAACAATCATGCTTAAGCTACATAATCTTTACTCCCTGGAATGGAGATAAGAAACGCCCTAACCTTTGTAATTGAGATTGATAGGATTGAATCAACTGGTATAAATACAGATGTAATAAGACAGCAAGAGACAGAACTTAGAACACAGGACTTAGGACACAGAATTCAGAAGAAGACAGAAGGAAGAACACAGAACCTACACAGAACCTACAGACAGAAGAACTTCGCTGGAGAGAACATGGCAAAAGATCCTGGACTGAACCTGACTACAGAAATTGGCAAGAGAACCTGACTAGAACCTGGTGACTGAACCTGGCTGGAGAACCTGGACAGAACCTGGCTGGAGACCCTAGCAAGAGAACATGGCTACAGAACCTGGCTGGAGATCCTAAGCAGAACCTCTCTGGAGATCCAGACCAGAACTTGGCTGGAGATCCTGGCTGGAGATCCTGGCTAGGCTGCTGATCAACTGAACGCTGCCTCCATGTCATTCCTTCTTTGCCGACTCCGTCCACACCTTTGGGGACCCCTGGACCCGCTGGGGTTGGACCCCAGCATCTGGCGCCCGAACAGGGACCCCTAGGTAAGCGCCCCACTCTCGGGATGGATAGGACTCCACCATAGGAGAGGGTGGATAGTCTTCGCCGACTCCGTCCACACCTTTGGGAATCCCTGGAACAGGAGTCCCATAGGTAAGCCCCCCCCGCCCCCCCATTGAGAACCCCCACATTCGGGACGGATAGGACTCCACCAGGGTGCTACATACCCCCCTATAAAGAATAAGTAGGGTAAGAAGGTGGATAGTACAGAACTTAGATTGAGAAGATGTGCCATACTGAATCCAAAGAAAGAAGACTGTATTGATTCTTAGATTGAAAAGATGTGCCATACTGAGTCCAAAGAAAGAAGACTCTGTATTGATCTTTAGATTAAGAAGATGTGCCATACTGAGTCTAAAGAAAAAAGACTCCGTATTGATCTTTTAACACATATGCTTGCTAGCAGAGGAGTTAAGGTTACTCCCAGTCAGATGGAACATTTTTATACAAGAAATATGTCCATGCTTTTCTGAGGAAGGAAAGGTAAATGTAAAGGCATGGGAGGAGGTAGGCCCAAGGAACCTTATCCTTAACCCCACTGCAGCCTTTCCACCCTGGGAAAGTGCAGGATTGGCAAGCTCTCCCTGGGGTGATAGATCAGGCCTCAGGTAATAGCGGAAAGCGCCAATCCTACTCTTAAAATGGATACAAGAGAGCATTGGGGGTTTTTCTTTTTAATGCCTGCTTTTAAAAAATAAAAAAGGGGGAATTTGCCGGGAGCCGGTCCATGCTTGCTGTTTCAAGGGACCTGGCATATATGGCATACTGTTCTTAATATGTTTGCTCACCTTCTTGGCACTATGTGTTTTAACCAAAGTCTCTGAGAAAGGTTGTTTCCCCAGGTAGGGATTTTCCCCTGAAGTTAGGGAGGGAATAAAACCTCTTAACTAAGTGCCAGGCGGGTAATTAATCACTTTAACTATGAACAATCATGCTTAAGCTACATAATCTTTACTCCCTGGAATGGAGATAAGAAACGCCCTAACCTTTGTAATTGAGATTGATAGGATTGAATCAACTGGTATAAATACAGATGTAATAAGACAGCAAGAGACAGAACTTAGAACACAGGACTTAGGACACAGAATTCAGAAGAAGACAGAAGGAAGAACACAGAACCTACACAGAACCTACAGACAGAAGAACTTCGCTGGAGAGAACATGGCAAAAGATCCTGGACTGAACCTGACTACAGAAATTGGCAAGAGAACCTGACTAGAACCTGGTGACTGAACCTGGCTGGAGAACCTGGACAGAACCTGGCTGGAGACCCTAGCAAGAGAACATGGCTACAGAACCTGGCTGGAGATCCTAAGCAGAACCTCTCTGGAGATCCAGACCAGAACTTGGCTGGAGATCCTGGCTGGAGATCCTGGCTAGGCTGCTGATCAACTGAACGCTGCCTCCATGTCATTCCTTCTTTGCCGACTCCGTCCACACCTTTGGGGACCCCTGGACCCGCTGGGGTTGGACCCCAGCAAAATTATATCCAGTTGATTCTTGGCATGACCAGCTTTTGGAAGATTAGAAATTCTTGAAAGGGTGTGTTTGAGGCTGAGAAGGGCAGGGGAAGGAAAGATCAACCTCTCGTGCAAGGCTGGAGCTAAAAGAAAAAAACAATAAAAGCCCATTTTGATCTTTGTATTCTGAGTTGTTTTGAGGCCAGAGAAGAACAGGAGAACCTAGCACCTGTGGTGGGGCCAGTAGATTAGTCAGAAACCTGATTTCTAATTTCACTGGATGGTTAAGGAAACGGGATTCTGGGCTGCTGCTGCGACTCCCCAGGGTGGCGTGGCCCACAAGGTGAGCCGTCCAGTTCACAATCTATACCAGAGCTGTCCCTAGGCAATTATTTGTTTGATCTGCTTATATGATTTCCCAGACACCTTCTATACAATTGGTAACAATGTCTGTTGGGCAGGGATTTAAATATTAAGGTTGATGTTCTTAGAAAGCTTTTGGGTTATCCTCCATCCTCAGTAAATACTTTCTCTCTTATCCATATTTTTAGGAGCTTCCCAAAATGTGGCATTAAAGGGCAGGCTTAGATGAAAATACGCCACAGCCTCTGCTCCGAGTCATCTTATCAAGGGAGAGCAAAGGCAGCCTTGGCCCTCCAGTAAGAATCCTCCTCTGGTAAGGGAGTTTCATGGGATTTTTTTGTGTGTAATAAAGCAGCATGTGCTTTTGTCCCAGAGCCATTTCCCTCTAACTTCCTCATTATCCAACTGCTCCATTTTAACCAGGGTGAGCTAGGCTGTTAGCAGCCCTGAGGGAAGGGGAACAGTTCTGAAGAGTCCTCATGGACCATAGCACCTGCCTTAGTCAATCTACAGAAGCGGTCACAGCTGAAGCAACCCAGGGATAGGATTTTAAAGCCATTACCATGTGCAATGATGTCAGATAGGCTCTATTTGGAGACCTATTTTGTTACATCTATTGCTCATCTAGACTCCACTTCTTGACCTGCCATTGGAGGAATCCTGCTGTTGGGTTGACAGGAAGGAATGTTCTTGAGGAAGGGATGTGGGTGAGGGTGAAGGACATACAGAATTCAAAATGTGGAATTCTCCTTTGCTCTACAAACAGATGAAAAATAAAGCTGAAAGGGGGCCTACTCAGATCTTCTCTCAACCAGAGTATGGTTTTTGCCTATCCATTAGCTGGGTTACCTGAATACGTTCATAATCATATCCCCCCATTTCCGCACTGACCCCTATGTTCATCACAGTCTGTATAAACTTGTTAAAGGGATTCTACCAAGTTCTCTTGGAGACTGAACTCTTTCCAGCATCTCAAAGGACCAGGGCCCCTGAATGGTCTCTCAGACCAAGAGTCCAAGAACATTATAAATATATAGGCAGAGGTGAGAGTGGCTCAAAACTCAGTTGGAGGAAATACATACCCCAGCCCAAGAGATAATACCACTTCATGTTTTGTTCCCCATTGAACACGTTCACCACAAGGAGTTTGTGCAGATAGATCCCTTCACAGAGCATCCAGAAATAATTGCATAACATCAAGTAATGGTTGATACAATTCAGAATCTTGCAGCTCAGCTGTCAGAAAGAAATGGAGATACTCAGTGGAAGACACGGGCAAGGATTTGACAGTAAACAGAAGGTAAATGTGACAATGAGTCAAAGTATCTGCATTCAGCCCATATTCAGCTTCCCCGAGCATCTGTTAACACATGCCACCCTCTGTATCCACAGATCAGAGTCATGGTGCATAGGTCATTTGTACTACATATAAACAGCCATCTAGGGGAGTGGAAGCCTAGTCCCTAAAATGTTCTTTTTCTATTACACTTTGGTGACTTGCATGGATTAGACAAATTTATTTTTCTTCAATGAGTCTGAGACCCATCATTTTCTAGAACAGCCAAGGATCTGTCACATGACTTCTAAAGCGCCTTTTCCATGGCCAATGAAGTGAATAACCCAGAAATGGTTAATGCTGCTCCTGAAGTTCATCAATATGTTGGTGATATCTCTTCAGGCACAAAGAGGAGATAACCAGGGGATGCATTTGTCATATATGATCCAGGAGCTATGCTGAACCCAACTGATGACTTCTGCTCTAGTTACTTGCTGGCCTTTTAGTGCTGATAATCTTAATCATCCAAGAGCATAAGCTCCCTGTTCCAGCAGAGTCACAATGCAATGGGACCTTCCTGACTTTGATCCATATATACACTAAAACCTCAAGAGGAGGAACTATAGAACTTCCTATCAAGATGTTAGTGCAGTCGGTAAACTAAGGGGCAAAAAGGTTCGGTCAACTTGAAAACTGTCAATGTGAACATTCTCTAAAGCTGGCTGAATGAAGGAGGAAAATCCCCCACCCAGAAAGTCCGCATTAACTAACTTTGTAGGGAAGTACTGAAATGTCTCCAGAGGAATCTAAAGGTATAACATTTTTAATTAAATGTGACTGTGTCATGCAATCCTGAGCTGATTTCTGATAAAGCCTTAGAGAAAATGAATTGAGTCTATGGAACTGCAGACATGATTCGGTGTGTTTGGGCGAAGGGGGAAGCACTGGAGAAAAGAAGTCCCATCTGAGATAAGTCCATTGGAAGGTGATCCAGGAAGTGGCCAAGGAAGCGTTCTGGAAATGTTCAGCAAACAAAAATACAGTCAACAGGAAAGCAGGATACACAGTGGAAAGGAAGTCTGCTGGCAATGCAGCAGGGGACTAAGAACTAACAGCTTGCTACGCTCAAGAGTCTTTCTCTGTATCAGCGGCTCTCAACCTGTGGGTCACGACCCCTTTGGGAGTCAAACAGCCCTTTCACAGGGGTCGCCTAAGACCATCGGAAAACACATGTATAATTACATATTGTTTTTGTGATTAATCACTATGCTTTAATTATGTTCAATTTGTAACAATGAAAATACATCCTGCATATCAGATATTTACATGACGATCATAACAGTAGCAAAATTACAGTTATGAAGTAGCAACGAAAATAATTTTATGGTTGGGGGTCACCACCACATGAGGAACTGTATTAAAGGGTCGCGGCATTAGGAAGGTTGAGAACCACTGCTCTATATGATGTAATGAGCATATTATATCACTCTTCTCTGGGGATTCTCAGGCCATGACTGATCTAGTTTTATATTTTCAGACCACAGTCCTTTTGATTATTTGTGATTTACAAAACTCTTGAGTAGTCCCTGCATTCTGCTTTTACACTTAGGCCCTTTTGGATTGAAGCAGAATTTAACAAATGCTCTGAGTTTCCACATCTCCTATGCTGTGTATCACAGAAATGAAAGTGGGTGTCACAGAAAATGACAAGGGCTTAAGCCTTAAGCTAAGGCCTAATGACAATGGTAATAACTATAATATAAATAATATACTAGGCAACAATTGAGAGTTGCTATGTGCCAGACCCTGTTGGGGGTTTTAGGTGTATTGGTTTATTTAATCCTCACAAACAACTCTATAAGGAAGGGGCTATTACTGCCTCCACTTTACACATTAGGAAAGTGAGGCACAGTGAGGTTCAGTAACTTGCTCAAGATTACAGAATGAACTGGAAGGGAGTAGAAGAGCTGGGATCTGAGATTCTATAGTTCAGCAACAACAGTGTTACAGTATTTGGAGCAAGCCAGCGAAGCACAGCAAATACCAGATTGACTGTTGCTCTGTATCTGTGTTCTACCAATAAACCAACATACCCCAAAGGAGTGTACGAAGCTCCTTGTACTTCAATTGGAATGAAAGCAAATCTATAAGAAGTTTTGTGCTAAATTCACGATAGCTTTTTAAAAGCAGTGGAAATGCAAATGTTGAGATGAGGGCTCGCCACGTAAACCATGACACAAGAGACCACTTGTGAGCTACGCTTATCTGTGTAGAGGCACCAGCCAGATAGACCAGATAAGAGAAACTGGAAATTGGGTTGAAGCCTGTGGCCATTTTAGGAATAACTTCTTAAAATCCATAATAAATTCTTCAAATCCACTTTTAAGTAATTCAATTTAAAGAGAATAAAGAAGCCCTCTCTATTTTTCCACATCATCTGATCTTTAATGAAATACCATTTATTGATTTTGACATGGGAGTAATGTGAAGTAGCATCAACGACTAGAGTGGGATACTGTATCCCATGCTCACATTTTGGCATAGTCTCTCTGCACTGTCCCTCAAATCCATTACAGTTTTTCATTCCCAATCTCATTGCTTCCAGAGCCTACAAAATGGATAACTCCAATGTAATTTTATCTGCCACTGATCTCTCATCTCAAACACTCTGCTGTCCCTGTCCCCTCCCTCACATTTCTATACTATTCCTTGCAGCATCGGCCTCTGGGTTAGCCAGGAGGAGTCCGTTCTCCTCCCTGGGTTTCATCGGTCTCTCCTGCCTCAGCCCTGAGCATCCATTCTGAGTAGATCATCTTATGACTAGGATGAAGTTCCAACAGAGTTTGGTGGCTCAAGTGTCCTGAACAAATGAGAATGAGAAGAAATTCACTTTGTTTTTCAGAACTTGGGATAGTTCTTATACAGAAGGCTACAGAAAATGTGACTTGATTATTTTGGCTTTTGAGGTGCAAAAAACTCAGGTTCCCAGTAAAAACGAATAATCTCCCTGTATTGTAGCTTTCAGACCCAGATAAAAAGTTCAGAGACACATTTCTTTCCAGAAAGTGACAAGGATGCCACTTCCTTTAGATGCAGCAAGAACAATACTTTTAATTCTGTCTCCTGACTCTCCACATGAAGAAATAAGCAGAGAGAGCAATAAATGAAATTTTAAATATTATGGAAATGAAATGCTCCAATGACATGGATGACAATGGGCAATTTTCACATCACTCAGTAAACTTAGGATCTATTCAGCCCTTATTTATGCCATGAGTTCTTATGAGTTTAACTTAATGTGCTTTTCCTTAATTAGGATTGCAGTTAAATTTTTCATGTTAGTTGCAATTTCAATTAATATTTGAAGATTGAAAATGTCCAACAACTTCCCTTTCTAAAAAAGTTTTGCGCCGTTTTTTTTTTTTTTTTTTTTTTTTTTTTGGTCCTTTCTTGGGTTTTTATTTGCTGTCTCTACTCTTCTTGGCTATGGAGAACCTTAATCTCATGTTTTCTAGAATGTCAGTTTTTCAAGAAAAATACAATATTTCAAATCATTTAGTTTTACAAACAATAACACCATGTTAACTATTTACGAATGCTACATCTTTAAAAATAGAATTAAAAACAAATAAGGCAGTGCTCACCGGATCCGAGTTCACGTACTCAATTTTGGGGACCACTTGGGTTAGGTGGACGAGGACACCAATAGAATTCAGAATGTAAGTCAGAAACATGTGCTTATGCATGGTAACCCGTTGGCAGGCAAGATTCCTAGAAGAAAAATAACAGCATTAACCAGTGCTAAAATGTTGAAATACTTGGTGGGAAAATATTTTGGCAGTATTTTTAATATTCCCTTTAGCAATCGTTGAGAGAATCTATTGAAACAAGTGAGGTTGGTCCCATCTATAAGACCTCTTACTCCTGAGTTTTAAAAACAGTTTTCCCACAGCTTTCAGTTTTCAGGTGACTTTGCCCAACAAGTGAAAGAGTGGGTGATAAAATCACTTTTAATTAGAATAAATGTCACAAAATTAATTGAGAGAAGAACTCTTACAGGAGAAACGGTTACAGTTTGGCATGTGCTTCAGATGAAAAGTCAACTATTTATTGGTGTAACCAGGCAGAAACCATGTGGCAAGTGGGATAACAGAGCATGAAGTAAGAAGGAAAGTGGCCTGTGACAAAGCCCTGGATCCATGTCCTTGACCCTTACATACACAGGCTTTATGAAGTTTCCCCTCGTCTTCTCTTTTGACATTTGCTCTGCAGTCTTTTTATCGCTCATAATCCAATTGGAACCAACTTTGTAGTTCCTACTTTCCACAATCTCCTGATGGTGGAGCTCAGGCACAGGCAAAGAATTTTAAATAGGCTCAAATTTGACCTCATTATGAGGCATCCTGTGGTTTGGATCTGTCGATACCTATACTTGTTGCATAGCCATGTCCCACCTTTTGGGTGCTAAGCAATTTGTTTGATTTTTAAAAGTTCCTTCATAAACTTTTAATATGTATCTGTGTGAATGTTCATATGAGTAAGCATGATTAAATATCCTATTTCACTTTTTGATGCAAATGAAGAGAGCCTATAGAATGGCTATAACAAAAGTGGAATGATTATCTTAGATAAATGTAAATCTTGTATTTACCATATTGGATTCAGTTGAAAAATGTGTAGCATCATGTGAAAACCTAATGCATTAAGTTAATGATGCTAAAGATTAATAATAGTAACTACCCCTAAAAATTATTCATAGAATAAAGTTAGAGTCCCAAGAATTTTGATGAAAGATAAAATATGAAGGTAGTCTAGTTTTACTTACAATGCTTTTCCTATATTTCTAACTCAATTATCTGTAGCAAAAAGTAAGTTTAAGTAATGAGGTCATGTGTTAGCGCACATTTTGATTATTGTAGCTACATTTTTCAAATTTTCAGGAAGCACAAGCATCAGTAAATAGTTAATACAGAATATTTTAAAATTTGGCACTTGTTGATCAGGAGTGGAATGCAGAATGGGGTTTACAGAACACTCTCTCTCTCTCTCTCTCTCTCTCTCTCTCTCTCTCTCTCTCACACACACACACACACACACACACACACACACACAATCATGAACTACTTTAGCAGCAGAAAAGTCTGTTAAATAAACCAAACCTAATTGATTTTATAATAGTGCTATAAAAGTAGGTTGTAAATTTAAGGATTTAAAAAGAAAAAAATGCTTTATATGAAACATCATACCCATTCACACTGCATAAACTCTTCCCTACTGCACTGTTAAACCTGTGACTTGCCATTTCCCTTACAGTCATAATGGCATTTTATAATTCTTCTCACTGGGAGGCAAATACCTCTGGTCTCATTATTGGATTCGGCATGGCATAAACCAATGACAGTTGGCATCATCCAGCACGAGGGGTGTGGATGAAGGCATCACACAGCGCTGCTAAGCTCAGGCCTGGTTTTCTGTTAGTCAGGTAGAGTTCAATCATCTGCTGACGTACAACACTGACTTAAAGGACTGGTTAATGTTCAATGTCCTGTGAGAACTGGAACCACCCTGAATAATTTCAATATAATTTCTGCTTTTTGTTAAAAGTTTTCTTGCATTTCCTTGATGACGTTTACACTGAACTTTTTGAAATGAGTTAAAGATACTTTAAAAATTTATTAAAATTCATTCAATAATCCAACATACATGACTGTGTACCTGCTATAATTTAGACCTTCTGGTAGATTCTAGGTATATATAGATGAACAAAACAGATAGCTTTGGCCTTCAGGGACCTTATATACTATGTAATTGCTTATTTACTCTTAGCGTGATAATTAATATAATTTTTCTTGCTACTTCATGACTCCCATATATCTCTTATGATTTGCAGAAGATCCCCCGCCCTGCCCAACTTTTACAGAGTTTTCCATTTATTTCAGTATCTTAAAGAAGAAAGAAAAAGCAGGTGCTATGAGGGTGCTTACCTGAAACGCAGGAAAACCCCCAGCGAACTTGTCAAGGTGAGAAGAGAAACAGAGTGTCCCACAACGGCCACGTAGAACATCATGTAAGCATGCTGGAACGACAATGGCAGCAACAACAGAAACAGTTACAAACACAAATGCTGCGAGTGAATAAATGATGATAGAAGGGGGAAGTAGTTTCTATTTTTAAATATCAGTGTAAATCAACAACTGTTTCCCTCCTTTAAAATAACCTACTAAAATCAGAACAAGTATTTCAAAGAATTAAATTATACTGAATTATAATAAACGGGATGAATAGACTGAATATTATGAGATTAAGAATATGCATGATATTGTGGGAAGAGCACAAGACTGGATTTATCTGAGCTGTTCTTTACTCAGAGTACTGTTATTAAGTCTTTGTGTACTTTCATAAAGTCAGTCACTTCACCTCTCTAGACCTCAGTAGTCCTCACCTATAAAATAATTTGGTTGGACTAGATGATTTTTAAAGGGATTATATGCTGCTTATAAGAAACACCTTTAAATACTGGGATATCGAAATATTGAATGTAAAAGGATGGGAAAAGATGACTCAGATTAACCCTAGCCATAACTGGTATAATATCATATAGGTGCAGATATTAAGTTAGGAAGATATAATAATTTTAAATTTCTGTGCACCTAATAATATAAACTCAAGCCATAGAAACATAAAGCAAAAACTGATATCTCCTAGTAACCAATAAAACACACAGGCAAAAAACAAGCTGTAAAGATTTCAATAACATGATCAATAAAATTTACTAACTCACATAATAAACACTGCACCCAACATCTGCAGAATACCATTCTTTTCAGGTGCTGACTCAATATTCAGAGAATATTTATCCAAAATGCCATACACTAATCAGTAAAGCACATTTTAACATATTTCCAATAACTGAAATCTTAAAGACCATCTTCGCTGACCAGAATAGTTTAAAAATCATTAATAAAAAGATAACTTTAAAAACACTATCATATTGTTGAGAATTAAGCATACATTTCTAAATGACCATTGGATTAAAGAACTCATAATGACATACCAAGACTTTTTAGATACAGGTGAAGCTGTACATAGAGGGAAATTTAAAGACTAAAAGGCATATGTGAAAATGAAGAAGGTTGAAAATTAATAATCTAAAGTTCCAACTACAGGAGTTATAGAAGAATTAAGCTCAAAGAATGTAAAAGAAATTGTACTGATAAAGAGAACGTGAATATACAATTGAGTGGAATAACAAAGAAAATTTGGTTCTTAAAAGAGAAACTAATTTTAAATCCCCCTGGAAAGAGTGATCAAGGAAAGAAGCCCTAAGATAAATGAAAATGTATGTCAACACAAAGGTTTACAGCAGCATTATTCATAATAGCCAATCACTGGGAACAACTCCAGTGTCCATCAACTGGTGAATGTAGTTTATCCACAGAACGGGATATAGATACATGCTAAACATCAACATGGAAAAAAAAAGGAAATTGGTGTTTAAGTATCCACTTTAAAAAACACTGAAATGAATGTTCTAAATGGAAAAGAATTAAATATATGTTATTATCTGATTTTATTCTATAATATAACTTAGCAGCTTGGTAGCAGATACTTTGCAGTTATGTATTCATACGTGTGTGGGTGTGTGTGTAGATATACATATATATATATATATATATATATATATATATATATATATATATGCATTATCACGAAATACTGAAATTTGAAATAGAACCTACCTTCATTTTTTCATCGGAGAAAGCGTAACACATACTGTAGTTAGTCAAGGTTTCATTCATGTCAGCAGTTAGTTCCCAAGTTCCATTTATTTCACAGTGTTTTACAGCCACCTCTGTTAACGATACATAAGTTATTACTTACCACTTCAAAACAACAAGAAGGAAAAATAATAAATTAAGGCTTAAAATCATTTCAAAGTGTTAATCACTTAATAGAATTTGAATATGAGTATCAGTATATGGAGCCTACCATGAACTTATTAGATTTTGGGATGTTTTATACAAAATGTTTTAATATACGGTGTCTCATTTTAGCTTTGGCCGAGCGCTGTAACAGATACTGCTACCTCCATTTTACAAACAGCACAGACACAGAGAGGTTATGAATTTAAAAAGTCAGTAGATAGTGGGTGAGCTAGGATTGAATACCAGGTCTTTCAGACTCCAAAGTGCTACCTACACTTTATGTCCTGTTTTTTTATTTTTTATTTTTATTTTTTAACAGACATTAAACTTATGATTTTTGATAGAACTGTGAGAAGAGCAAGACATACTTTTCTTCATTTATATGCAATATTTATTGACTTATAAAACTGCAGTTTGTGTTGGTCAAATGATCAAATATTGGCAATTTCATATGACTAAATTCAACAGAACAAAGAAACCCAAAACTAGGGGATGTATCAAGAAGTCATTTTGATGCCCTTCAAAATAATCTTACTGAAATCATCTCTCTTTGTCCCACATAGAATATATTAGGGATTCATAGATTTAGCTTTCACTATTGACTTTTTAAATCTCCTATGTGATAAGTGAAATTTGCTGACTCAGCTGGATTGACATATGAGAGATCTATACCTTTGCAATGGGCAGGTTCTGTGCTGACAAGCACTTTGCAGAATTATCTTCTAAATGTTAATAATGACCATTTAAAGGGGGGTATTAGCCTTCCCATTGTACATATGAGGCCAGGGATCAAATCCAGGTCTACTCAATTCCAAAGCTATGGCAGGGCTAGTAAGCTCTGCATTTAACCTTATAGTCCTGTCCTGTGGAAAGGTTATGTATACTCCATCCCACTAACCCAAAGAATCATAAATAATTTTGTTGACTACAAGATAGTTTTTAAATTCCAACCTAATTAGCTACACAATTGGAAGAAAAAGTATTCTGAATAAAATGAAATAAACAAGTAAACATTAAAATGAATGCACTTGTCAAATTTAATCTGAGTTATTCAGATTTTCTTTAGTTCTCGAAAGTACCTCTGCAATGTATTTATTGCCTGAGGGATTATATAACAACCATGAATTGGTATAATATGCAAAGAGATTTTAACAGTGTATTTGGAACTCTGGACAAGTTTTGATTTCTGATAATTTCTTAGGGAAAATATTTTTTAAGCATTTTTCTTCATTGACAAAGGCAAAGATCTGTCCCATATATAGATAACTCTATTATACTGTCTTTTTGGTTTCTTGTTTGTTTGTTAGCAGAGAGATGTGGAAGTCAGAATCATGTGCTAATATCTGGAGGACACTGACATTGTTTTAAAGGCTAAGGAAACAACTCACGTTAAAAAATTTCACTGAAATCTGATAATATTTAAATAGTTTTCTATCAGTAGTTTTGGTAAGTCAGTACATATGCTGAAAGTTAGTATAAAAATCTTTTCATCTTTGGCATTTTTTAGATGAAATTTATCATTTTTCTTTGTATTACTGAAATAGTTTCTACCAGACTAACCACAAGATTTAATCTGTAAATTGCAGATTTGTTTCTGTGTCTACTCTAACAGTTATTTAAACTTTCAATCAAAGTTGTTTTCAAGCAACCCAGAGTCATCATTGCTTAACGTAAATCTGTTACAAAGTTAAATAGAACATTTTTGAATTGTGTGCTGAGAAAGCCACTGGACCAAAACTATGTAAAGAAGTGAACACCAACAATGTTTGAAAAAGGGTTAGTACTAACCAGCACACAAAAATTGACACTGGAAATTGGTCAGTGGTTTTGTTAATACTATTCGTCAATGATGACCATTCCAAGCTTACTTGTAATTTTAAAAAGTGGTTTGTAATGTAGCATTTTATTGTCAGCAAGTAGTATTTTGTTTTATTAAAATAACCATACTTTGGTTTTAACCAAGTTATGTAGCTATGCATGGCAAAATACATTATATGGAGGAGAGGTATCTGTTTTGAAGACCTTCCAATCATGGACAGGACTGTAGGAAATATCATTGCTTTGTTTTGATTTAACTAAAGTCTGGATATAGGCATTTCCTGTTCTAACTGTTGCAGCTGTCAACAATTTGTCCTCCTCCACCTGGCAAGTTTTTGATATCTGAAGAAAGAATATGTCTATTTTGATATCCCTTTCTAACCAAACATCCCCATTTACTCACACCACACAGCTTGCTGTCTCCTCACGTGTGTGTGTGTGTGTGTGTGTGTGTGTGTGTGTGTGTGTGTGTGCGTGCGCACGCATATATTGGTATTTCCCTTTAAAATATTCTAAGTTTGGACTGCCCTCACTCTAGATCAGTGGTTCTCAACCTTCCTAATGCCACGACCTTTTAATACAGTTCCTCATGTTGTGGTGACCCCCAACCATAAAATTATTTTCATTGCTACTTCGTAACTGTAATTTTGCTACTGTTATGATCATAATGTAAATATCTGATATGGATTTGTCCCCCACCTGAGGTAGTTCTATCCAAAAACCAGGCTGAAAAGATGGATCTATGCCTGGAAATCTCTGTTCTGCTGATCAAAAACTTGTCTTTTAGTCAATAATTATAGCCACTTTGGCAAGAGCTCATTGCTGCTTTGGAGCGGGCATTGTAGCCTCAATTGCAGAACAGCTTTTTGTGCCAATCAAGTTACCATAATGTAGTTGTCGAACAAGATTAATGAAGCATCATTTATCTGGAGGAGTCAGTACAAACCTGGAGGATTACCATCAAATGGCATTTAGTTAGAATTTGCAGGAATGTAATGATTAATGGGGCCCAGGATTAAGCCCGTTCTCTCTTCACATCCCAACTTCTACATCAAAATGAGAATTCCCAGAAGTGGGTGACCTGAACTGGTTTTAAAAATGCCCCTCCCCCTCTAATTTACGTTATTTATGTCTTACTGGAGTAGAATTTAGGACCTCATCTTTGAAGAAAGCACAAACAGCATCTCCCAAACATTGTCTTGAGGTTAGATGAATTTCTCTACTTTAATCTGGATTCCAGAAACTTTCCTGCTTACAGTTATCATCTGACTGTTGTTTTCTGTCTTAACTGATGTCCTCACTGTTAGTCAATAGGCAGTAACTTCTTGCCGTTCATAGTCAATGAGTGAGACTAACTAGATGAGCTGGTTGACCCTGAAATGTGGTAGAAACTCTGACCAAACAACTCAAGTCAAAGTTGATTTTCCATAGCCTCTTAAGTATGACTATTAAGTGAGTTAAAGGGTGAGTATGGTATACAGAGTGGATATACTGGACAACAAGATAATTAATTTCCTGGGCAGGACAGAATAGTGCTGCACAATTGAAAACTTATGAATTGTTTATTTCTGGAATTTTCCATTTAATAGTTTCAGACTAAGGATAACCACGGTTAACTGAAAACACGAAAGCAAAAATGCGGATGAGGGGGGATTACTGTAATATATAAGAAAATGTTTTGAAAAGGAAAAAAGTGATATTCAATGAAAAGTGTTCCTATGTTACTTTTATAACTAAAGTGAGTTTGGTGTCACTATTTTACTAAACATACATTTGTTGACTTTTCATATTGTGTAGGACACTGAGCTGGGTGTTAGTACAATTCACTGTAACAGTATTTGTTTTATTATCTGAGCATATTTTAATAATCTGCTGGAACAGAAATCTGGTATCTATAGTTAACACCTTCTGACTTATTTCCCTTATATATCATGGTTTTATATAATTTTTATCATTATATAAAATTTCTGTTGGGCATGTTATACCAGCCTGGTATTCACAAACGCTAGATCAAGCATTTGCATAAGTCACTACAATGCGAGACAACTGAAAACATTTTTAGAAACCATACATTTTAAGAATGGATCACAGTTTTAGAAAAAGTGACTGAATTTTTAATTCAGATTTAATATTTATTATTTAAATTATATAAAAATGAATTTTTATTCAAAATGTAATGGAATTTATGACCAGTGTGCACAATGGACCAGTAACGTGACTTAAAGTAAGGACAGCTTGTTGCTGGCATAGTTGACTGGGCATCATCCCATGCACAAGGTTGCCAGTTCGATTCCTGGTCAGGACACTGCCCGGTTGTGGACTCAATCTCCAGTAGGGGGCATGCAGGAGGTAGCAGATTGGTGTTTCACTCGCATACCAATTTCTCTCTCTCTGTCCCTTTCCCTTCCTCTCTCTAAAAATAAAAAAATTCAAATAAATATATAAAATAAGGACAGCTTGTTAGATTTGTGCAACCAGGTAGTATTTCATTTATGGAAATGTTTCAGAACATGCTAAACTGTGTAGAGTATGACTAGGTATGTATATTTTATATCTGATTTTCTTTTGAGGACCATGAAAACTCTAAAAGCTTCATAGCAAAATATAATATAAAAATAAATATTCTACCTGTAGTATCGAAGTCGGGAAAATAATCTGGGCATTGCTTAGTGACTGTTTTTCCAGCCGGTGTGTCATCCCAGCACAGCCATCCATCCCACATGCGATCACAATACAGACCTGGCCATTTAGAAAGAAATTAGCATTGCCATTGTCAAAAATTGCCTTAGTGGGGTTTAATAGTGCATAGACAGTTTTTCTGGGGCTTTTCACTTTGGAACTATATTAAAAAAACAACAGTTGCAGCAGTAGCCACAAAATAATGGTATTAACTTTACTGACCACTAATGGAATTTACATTTTTGTAGTGTTTTCTCCATTTGTTCATCAAAAGGCACACATCTTCTGTATGGAATCTTTCACCCCAACTCTTTCCTTTAAAGCATCTTTGGAAGTGCCATAAGAAAACTTTTGTGAAAGTATATGCACAATCACCCTTGGGTAAGCTTACCTTGAAAAAAACAATATGGCTTTGGAACATAGGAATCTTACTAACCACTAATCTTCAAAGTGGTTTCCTTGGATGGTTCTATTCCTAATTCAGGGGTGATGAAATGGTTCAAAATTCCAACTGAAGATGCATTTGCATCCAGTTGGATCACATATAAACAGTCTTATTACTCCAGAGTAACACTTCACTAATGGCTAAAACAATGCTCAGTTTGACCACTTTCTGTATTCATCCGTGTTGCCTCCAAGTGGTTTCTCACTGCTTTCAAAAATTAAATCTACGCCAAAATATGAAGATTTATCTCTACACAGATATTCAAAAGAATGAGTATTGTGTGAGTATAAAAGGCAGTTCTAAAATAAAAAGTTTTAAATAATAATCAAAAGCACAATCCCTAGGTAACTACTAGTAAGATAGAAGTGAAGGTGACTGCACTCACTTGGTCTCTGAAAATACCATCTTTGTGTTTCTATTGTCTCATTTACTTCAGAGAAATGGTTTCTTTTTGGTGGTGAGTTGCATCTAATGCCTTTTCAGGTTCTTAAAAATACTGAAACTACTTCAGACAGAAAAACCGACCTGGTTTATTGTTTAAACAAATTAAAATTTTAGCTATCTGAAGACAAACCATGTCTAGTAATAGAGTATATTTAACAAAGAGTGTTGTCTTAGAATATACAAGGGTGTCCAAGATCTTGTTGGCTTTTTTCAAATGATTTAGGGGACAAGGGAGAGAATTTAAATGGACGTAGCCATGCTTGGCCATCTACATTCTCCCTTTTGTTTTCCCGTGGGCTCTCTATAGCTAATCGCATATGCTTGGCCCTGAGAATATTTGGGCAATCACATAGAGCGTTTAGAGAAGGTGCTAGATAAACAATTCTGCCTAGGAGATGTCTTTTTCCAGTTCATCTGGGAACTGGAGGTAGAAAGGGAGAAGGACTAGCATGAGTTACGAACTGACTGATAGGTAAAGGAAGACACTGCCTAATTAACCCAAATAAGACCAGGTTTTATCAGGTCCCACCTCAGGCAAATTTGCTGCCCACCATTTTCCAATTCCCTTCTTGTCATTTTCCAATTCCTTTCCTTCATGTAGTCCTGTATTGTTCCTGCTTGCTAGGTGTGAATACTGTTATTGTAGTAATTTTGTCCTAAATGCAGATGTTAGCCAGAGGGTCTTTGGATGAACTTGAGCAAAGAAACTAGGCATGTCTGCTGCATATAATGCACAAAAATACTATGGTATGAAAACGACTGTTAAAACTGCTGGCATATTAAATTAAAATCAGTCAATATATATTTACTCACGGGAGAAAATAAACCTTCAATGATATTTGAAACACGTATTTACATACATCCTTCTCTTTACCTTCTCCTTGGTATGGGGGCAGCCTTTCCATTCGGTGTAGACATTTGGCCTCTGCAATCCGCATTTTCCATTTTCCTAATCTGACCAGAAATGAGTCCTCTGCTTTTGGAGCGGTGATTTTGCTTTCAACAGAGGAAAGAAGGGTTGGAAACTGTATTAAAAAAAAAAGTCAGTTAATTATAGAGAGTATGAATGGGTGTTTACATAAATAAATGAAACCTTAAAAAATTTGAAAACATTTATTTTTCCACCTATAAACAATTATACATAATCTCCATGTGAAATATTTTTGCTTTATAACATTCATTCCATTCACTATTGAAAATGTAAAGCAGCCATACAAACTCATGCACATCTTTATCATACAAAATTTTAAAAATTATATTACTACTGTAAGTTTAGATGTATACAAAGAAAATAACCTAATTTCCAAAAAATACGAATATTAAATCAACTTTGTTGTCTTTGGAACTCTTAAGAATCATTAATCATATTATTTAAACTAGATATACATATTAGTGCACTAAATAAGCTTTTTTATTGGATTTCTTCAGCTGGTTTTTATTTGTGCTTATATTGTGCACACTGCCACAAATTTATTCTATTTATTACATAGAACAAACAAATCTGTTCTGAGATGTTCTGCTTTGAATAACTGGCCTTAATCCCTTTAATTGGTTTAATCAACAAATCACCTATACAGAGTCATTCATTTGCATGGGTGAAAATCAATGTAGATCTTGATTATTACTTTTAGATATTTTGCATTTTTGGTACAGTCTGACATTTGTTTTGTCAGTCTCAATTAATCCTTATCACCATCCTAGGTATTGTTTATCAAAATGTGTGTGTAAAGATCACTGTCTAATTGTGTTCCTAGAGTAGCCAATTTCTTTTGTGGCTATGACATTTTAGTGGTGTTTGAATCTGTGATTTTTCACATCTGGGTTCTGCATGGAGATTTTTTTTAAGAAGACTTGCAAGCTTCAGCCTGCACTGACTTTTCTTCTTCAGAAGTTAGGAATACTCTTTGCCTCTCTATCTGTTGAAACATACTTTTATTTGACTTTTCTCTGTCTCATTAATCTAACATTGAAGTTTTCCAAAATGTATTGATAGTAAGAAGTGGAGTAAAAAAAATTAGATATTAAAGAACCTGGCTAAAACAAATACAAAGTGGTGGGACATGAGAGGCTCAATGCATTTTAGCTAATGTTATTGCAATTATAATGAAATATATTTTGTAGCTTTTTGATCAGTGAAGGTTGTGAGTGGAGAGTGTTGGTAAAATTCTTGTGGGAGGCTTCAGATGTCCAATTGATTAGTTGGGAGAGACCAACCAGGAAGCTGAAGGTATGGGTTAGAGATCATCTCATAATGGAACAAGAAAGAGCAACTCACAGCTTTTTTTCAAAGAATAAAAACATGAAGGCATATTTGAATATAAGAAATGGAGAATAGTACTAGTCAAATAGCCAGATATTTTATCTTATATTACTAGAAAAATCTGGTAGGGATCTGAGAAAGGGGACAAGTTGGGAAAGAAAAACCTTACTACCAAGAAGAAGGTAGTTCCCTCTTAGAATTGTTTTGGCAGTGCTAGCAAGACATCTGAATAGAAACTGTTTGCAAACAGAGAAATTGTTTGCAATAATGTATGTGTAAGAATTATTGGCAATTTTCAGTTACTTATACTTTTCAAAGTAACAAAGGATAAAATAGAACTCTGTAAAGTATTAGTCCTGGTTCTTTGAGGTGGGATCAGATGCCTGGTTGATATCCTATGTACTTTCTACTTAAGCAGTAAACACCCAAACTGCTGCATATGTAATAAATTCAAAGCAAACGGGGGGATCAGCTAAAGAAACATCATCAAAATGCTTTTCATCATTGTTGTTGTCATTATGATCATCACTAGCATGTTTTTGAGCACTCACTATGTGCTAAGCACTGTCCTAAGCCTATTGCATTACTGCAGATAAGGGAGAGGAAGTGAGTGGGCGGTTTTGATTCATGTAGATGAGGCTAATGGAATGTTGTGACTCAAACTGATACTTTAAGGTCCATTTGGAAGCAGTTTGGTAGAATTCAATAAATATACAGGCAGTTTTTTTTCCACAATAATGTGAAGTATTTTAGAGTAATTAAAATCAATGTCATTTTGTTTAAAAAATTTACTTTTCTCTAAGGAGTATCAATGTGGAATATAATGAGTGTTGTGAAAGGAAATTGATGGGTAAAAAAGGTTTTATGGACAAGTCCTTCAAATAAAATATATAATTCAAATTCAGATAGAGAAGGAAATTTCTGTATGCAAAGAGAGCACAAAACCACTGAAGTGGCCTGTGCAGTTATGTTTTGCTAGTGAAGAGATGCCCACAAACCATAGGACATTTCTGTCCATGGTTCATGCAAATGTAAGAGATTCTTACAATCTTTGAATTTTATAATATATCGGGTAAAAGTTTTGAATAAAAGTGCCCTGCTTCAGTTTTTTAACACACCAAAAATTATCTGTAGCCTTCATCATAAAAAAGGTGATGGGATAATACTCAAACTTCCTTGTTATTATCTAGTAGTTACTTTAGCTTTCCTTGTATCAATGTCTAATATAATCATATGCTTTATGAAATGAAATTATTTAGAAATATTCATATATAGTTGATCAGATAGGATTTCACTCAATCTATGAAAAATAACAATATCAGTATATGAACAATATACCTATATTTCTGCATCTATAGAATAGCAATAAGACTTGGACATTTACAGATGAAATAAAATATTCTGATTGTTTCTACAATGTTAAATATTTTTTATTGTATTTCCAATGATATCAAAGTACCTGCATTTCTAAATACTGGATTATACTGTACTTTATCTAAAGATTAAGATAATATGATAGTCTTACATAATAAAATAAACTATACTCATTATTCAAATAGGTACAAAAAGGGCTTATCCCCATAAATTATTTATTTGATGTATAACATTACAAAATAAAAATTCTCTTTAAAAAGTAAATTCACATTTGTAGAATATTAGTAATATTTCCTTGAGTAATGTGAAATTTATGCAAATCTGTAAGCCAGTGACTACACATTAAAGGACAATGGAAATCATGAAACCCTATGCAAACAGTTTCAGATACTAAGTGATATTTGCTGTCAACTATAACTAATTGGCCATTGTTGTTCTGATGTGGATCAAGACAACTCCAAATTTATGTATATAAAATTTACTCATCTCCCTTTTGTGTGCTATTAAAATTATGTGATGGTGGGTTAACAAAGTTGAGAAAAAATAGGCATTGATAGGGTTTTCTAAGACAATTATAGTTCTGATTACTTGCTAAATAATTTAGGAATAAAACAATACAAATTACATAAAATGGACATGATTTAAAAGGCTGGAGAGTTATAGAATGACAGTGGTATGTCAAGACTTAAAACTCTGAGTGAGTTTTTGGTAAGAAATACACTTGGGAATCAATAAACAGATGGAAAGAATTCAGATGTTTTAAAAAGACAGCAGCCCAGACACTGTAACTCAGAGTCACGTATCTAACATAAAAACATTTCATCCAAAAACATCATTAATCTTTAATATTAAGATCCAAGATAATAAAGAGGTATCTCTAATTAATGCTACATTTTTGTAAACCAACAATGCTCACATTTCTGGGTAAACCTAACACTAAACTAAATCAGTGTAAGTTCTGAGGGGAGATTTCTTAGCAAAATTTCAAGAAAATGACAGTTTTGAGGAACTTAGTTTGGCTTCTGGAGAGCAATGTTTATTTTGACTAATGTCCATTCACTCCTACCAAAAACATTCTTCCATATTTTGGCATTCTTGGTTAACATAGCTTAGAATAATTTTGTGTTACTTACATTCATGAAGATGAAGAATATTAAGCACCAGCGAGTGCTATATGGGATCCGCATGGTTGCTTTTGAAGTCGATTTTTTATTTCCTAGAAAAGTATAAAAAGAAAAAAAAGGCATTTAAATTAATATAGCTTTACTACTGAGTATAGTCTTTCTTTCTCTTGTCTTTCTATGTGACTAGAAGAGGATCCATGTCCCAAAACACCCCAAGTAAGAACAGCATGCTTGTAGCTGCATGTACCATTGCCCTTCTGTCAGCCAGAAAGGATTGTCTAAAGTCCCCCTTAAGGCATTCCGGAGCCACCTGTACATATCAAGACCAAAACAAAGAATTCAGAGAAATCAAGAGCAATCAATGTGGACTTCAATTAACAAGTGGCATCAACAGAACTGCTGAAAACTGCAATGGAAACATCCATAAAGAAGTCAGCTCGTTGGGCATGAACAAATAAAATCTGTGGCTTGTAAAGGATTAAGAGTCATGCCTTCTAGGTAATTAAAGGGCCAACTTTTACTTAAGGAGTCTTATTTAGAGCCTTGAGCATTTTTCTTTCCTATGGTTTTTTTCTTTAAGCTTCAAGTTGCTTTTCTCTTTTTTTCTTCAAGTTGCTATTAAGAAAAAAATTCTTCCAACAACAATGAGTGATTGTGTCACCTATGAAGTCACCATTCTTAATTCAAGACCATGAAAGTCAGAAACAGACCTAACAGGTTTTCATGACTGCAGTTGGTTTTACATAAGATAATAAAGGAGTAAAAATGAAAAATATACATGTTTCTTTTCATCAATGGGATTTGTGTTTAAACAATATTTCAACTAGGGATGAGTAGTTATAATGGCATCTAAAACTATATTTATTGTTAGGTATGAGTTAGTATCTACACAGTGTGCCTAAAAGAGTAAGTTGTATCGATTTATGTATCGGTAAGTCTAACATAAAATTGAGAAATGTAAGGTATAATTTTCATAAAACCTTGATCTATGGAGAATTGGGGAACCTCCAGAGTGTTAATTGGGAGAATGACAGGATTCTTTTTGGGGAAAGGGTTAGAGAAGAGCAATCTTAAAGTCAGGGACAGTCAAGGAGCTGGAGCCTAGGGAATCGGGGAAGACTCCATGGAGGAGGTGACCTGGAGCCAAGAACAGAGATAAGTGTAAAAATATACAAGGTGAATAAAAGGATGTATGTATATTGCTTAGGGCAGTGATGGCGAACCTTTTGAGCTCGGCATCTCAGCATTTTGAAAAACCCTAACTTAACTCTGGTGCCGTGTCACATATAGAAATTTTTTGATATTTGCAACCATAGTAAGACAAGGACATATTTTTTATATTTATTTTATATATTTAAATGCCATTTAACAAAGAAAAATCAACCAAAAAAATGAGTTCGCGTGTCACCTCTGACACGTGTGTCATAGGTTCGCCATCACTGGCTTAGGGTCATAAACAGATGTAATCTTAAAAATCATGGAGATAATAACTAGAAATTTTAGAATAATAGTAATTGTTGCTGAGTGGGAAGGGAAGGGAATGGAGTGAGAGTGGGGAAGGATTTGTAGGCTACGATTAACAATCTTCTTAAATTAGTTGGAGACATGGTATGGCCAGGCGTCCTGTTATTTACCTTCCCAACAACCCTCTGTGGTAAATGGCATCTCAGTTTCTTCCTCTTGAGGAAGAAACTGCACCTCAGAGAGAGTAAGAGACTTATTCAAAGTCCTCTATTTAGTAAAGAGGCAGCAACTAAATTCAAACCCAAGCGTTTCTGACTCTACAGCCCATGTTTTCATTTTCCCAGTAACTAACAGTGGCTTCTCATTTTAGAAAAGCACTTCTTCTGTTTTATACCAGAATTTGTAAAAACAAAAACAAAAAAGTTATTCAGAACCTTAAAAACATACATAACACAGGACTTTTAAAATTTAGATGAAATCAACGACCATTTGGTGAGTATAAACGGGGGGGGGGGGGGCTCCTTCTGCTTAATTAAATCCAGCTGGAGACCCTAAACTATTTAAGATAATTGTGTTTTTGATAGTATGAATTACTATGACTCACACAGACCACCTAAAAAGTCTAATTAAAAAGCAGCTCTCATTCAGAGAAAGAGGCTCTTCGATGGTCCTGGATGAGTTGCATGTGGTCTGGCGGCATCTGCCCCTTTACACCAACAACAGCACTGGACAGTTCCCTGGGAAATTATCTGGTTCTAAAGAGCACTCAGCAAATTATTTTTCCTCCCTAAATGGAAACACTGACATATTTACAAAAACCACTTTCCTTCCAATGTAGGATTACTGTCTTTAGGGACCAGCATCAAGTTAATAGGCAGTAGAGACTGCTATGTAAGAAACAAAATATTTAAGGCAAACCAAAGGCCCCATGAAGGCCAGGAGTGACCATTAACACTCGCTGAATACATGTTCATTTCTAAATCCAGACACAGAGCTGCTGCAAGAAACAGGTGCTCCCCCATAATGCTCCCCCATAATGGAAAGTCAGAGATGGGGCCTTCACCTGCTGGTGAATCTTGACTCCTCCTCCTGACACTGAGCTTCTAGGATGGTCTCAAGGTAATGCTGACTTCCAAGAAAACTGGGATATGAGCAATCCCCAATTAGAAGTCTCAAAAGTGCCACAGAGGGTGTGAAATAAATGATTTTCAAGGAAGGTCAAGTTAAATCAATGTTAGAATGAAAAAAACAATCTTACTAACAACATCTCCTCAGAGTAAAAGTATATATGTATTTATTTGTTAAGACATTCTGTTGAATACAATATAGTAGAACCACTGGTTTCTCAGAGAAAAGCTGGTTAAAAAATACATTTCTTTTGCTTTTATATTCCATTCATGTGAGTTGTTCTCATGTTTTATTCTTGAAATTTCTATATATGTTTTAAAAGGTAGTATTTCCTAAAATATTGTTTTTTTATTTTTTAGTAAAACTTCTTCAACTTTCCACACGGCGTCGTGATGTGACCAAGGTAGGTGTGAGTTCCTGCTGTGGCATTTATGAGCTTCATGACCTTGGGGAAGTCAACCCACCTCTCTGAGGCTCCATTTTCTCATCTGAAAAATAGGATCATAATGCCTGTCTCGAAGTGTTAATGTGAACTTCAAGGAGGTTGGATTCATAAAGCATTGGACATGCAATAAGCATTCAGTATGCAGACACTTGTTTTATTGTGAGCTGGGCATGTTCTATTTTTCCTTGAGGATAAACTAGAATTTAAGGCTGGTCTCTAGAAAGCCTATTAGGTCAGGGAAAGGACCTAGATATAGTCAGGAAAGTAGAAAGTCCTTAGCTTACAGAATTAAGATAATAACCTTGATCTCTTTGTACAATAAGATTATTAGAAGAGATTCACATTTATGGGATAGTTTTTATGTGTTCTTAGTAAGTTTTTTCCGTTTCTGATTATAACTTTTACACATCACCCTCTGTTCATACACAAATGATCGATCTTTTATACTATCTTCTGTCATTATAATTATAAAGGGGAATATTCAATGGGATCTTAAAATTATTCAGATTTTAAACTAGCCTTTTAAAATACTCTCAAATGATAGACTGAGGTTATTTGGTCAGTTTTCCATGTGCCCTGTAAACAGCCATATCACCTTAAAAAGTGGTATCTCATCAACATTGAAGAAAAAATTTTGCAAATAACAATAATAACAATGGTGATAATATCTAATATTATTACATTGACTGTGTATTAGCAATGTTCAAAGTGCTTTATATATGTTGCCTCATTTAATTTTCACCCTCATTTTACAGTCTCTCTCTCTAATGTCTTCAATTGGTTACCCAACCATTATTTGAGTAAATGTTTCATGTCTTCAACTAGACTGGGAGCTCCATGGGACTTACTCTATTGGTCTTGGTAAGCCTCAATTAGTGCTTAGCAGAGTGCCCTGAATAAAACAGCACTTCAAAATTACTAGCAAATGAGCACAACATTCCCTTTAATTTCTTTTTTAAACCTAGAGATCATTCTGCATTTTTAAGTTTAAGCCAGAATAGTAAAATAAAATTTAGGTTAATATAAAGAAGTTTCCAATAAGTAGATATTAAAAATCCAATATCTAGTTCTAATATATAAAACTTGATAATTAGGTAGGTTTCCTTTTGACATAGTAAGTTTCTAGGATCTCAAATCTAACAAATATGCATATTACTCCCTAAAAATTTTTTAAATAATGGATGCCCATAATTTATAGAAATTTATTCTAGATAATATCATTATAACTCCAAGACTCTGATTATGGCACTCTGTAATTACGTTTCCTATTTCCATACTTCAGTATTTTTCATCATAGAGGTAATAACCACTCAAATAAAATGAAAAGTATATGTAGAAGGAAGAAGAACATTGGCTACAGTCCCACGACCCCAACACAACCACCTCTAATATTTTGGTCTATTTTTTCCAACATTTTGTACATATATCTATAATTTCCGCTTTCAAGTTACAACCAAATTACAAACTTGTATCTCATGTATTTTATTTGTTTATTTATTTTATTTCTGCTCAAGAAGAATGCTTTCTAGTCCAAAGTAAGTAAATTTAATTTCAAGTTGTTCCATAAACTTATTGATCATGTTACTTATGTTCTCCTTTCACAAGAAGTTCACATATGCAATTGATTTCACAGAATTATCAAAACATTAGATTTAGATAAAATAAAAATTGTGTGTTCATAATTTTTATAAATATCTGTATCTTTAAACCCTTTGCCTCTAAGTAGATTGTGATACCTACAACCTTTTCAGAAAATTCATTCCAGATACACTCATACTAAAGTCTGCTGTAAAGTGTCGTTTGTGTCCTTATTGGTTTCTACTATAAAACTGAAATGTTTAGGGTGTGTGACTTCTGCAAGTGTCAGTCTCCTCATCTTTAAAAATAAAAGAGTAATATAAATATTTACCTTATAAGGTTGTTTGGAGAATTAAAGCAACATAGAGAAGTGCCTGCACACACACAAAGTGCTTTAAAAACGTCCATTATAATTACTATGACTGGGAAAATCTTGAGGCTGAAATATTTTTGCAATAATCTGTTAGAAGTCACTTAAACAATCCTATCTTTCCTCTGTTCTCCATATTCCTATCTTCTCATTTGACCAATTCAAAATATATGTTAAGAGATGACCTTTTAGCAGTGACTCCCTGCTGTAATTTTCTCCAGGGAATTGAATTTTTTACAAATCTGGACTTAGTATAATAGAAGTTGCTAGGCTACTGGGGACTTGCAGGTTATCCCAGAAGCTACCTGTTTGGATTTCTCAGAACTATTTTCAAACTAGTAAGTGAAATAATTGTCCCATCAAAGGCAGAGAGGCCTTTACATTAAGGTTGAGAACAGAAGATGAGGTAGAGCAGGTCATACTGTGTATGATAAATGCAAAGCAAAAGGAGCCATGAGCCAAGAACTCAATTTGGGTCTGCTTTGTCAGGTTGTAATCTATCCCTTCTGGATATCAGCACCATCGTACAGTATACTCATTGAGATCAAGGCTGGAGATTTTAGTCTAGGGATTTAAGTCATTAAAAGTACATATTTATATTCAAATTTTATATCTAAATATTGTCTTTTTCTCTAGTTAAAGGGTGTCCTCAAAATCTTCATATAAACTTTAATCAGTTCCAACTATAAACCCTATATGCTTATAAAATTTGAAAATTTAATTATTTAAATTTGTTTTATACTTATTTCCTTTTGTAATTTTTTAATAATAAAGTGATTATTTAAATTTTTTATACCCTATGATTAATAATGACAAACAACTGAAATAGGTATCTTCAAAAAGTGACTGAATGGTTTTGAAAGAAAGTATCCAAAACAAACTTTGCTCACTTCAAAATATTGTCTAGGAAGAGCTTTACAGATAAGCTTCTGAGACAAAACAATGGCCCATAGCTATTATAAAAGAGAAGTATAAAAAACAGAAGCACTTCCCTAAATAGAAGCCCATTTCTTGAGGGCAGAATTCTGTGCTACTTCATACAGGTTTGATGTAGTGGGAGAAGAAATGCTATCTTCAGGGTTAAAACAATTAAAACTGAAGCATTTTTGGAGAAAACAGACCTGCTCAGTTTTCGTTACAGAGATGAAGTGTTTGCTATTCATTGTCTCAAAGTGTGAACATTTAAATTTTAATTTAGTAAGCTTATTAAAGAAGCATATTCATCTAATGGCTTATTTTAGGTTCTAGAATATACAATACGATTGTCTATTGCTCTGAAATATTAGTCTTTTTTCATCAGAGTCAAAAACTGCTCAATAAATGCTCTGATACTGATTAGTCCAAAAGTTAAGTCTGTGTTTAAATAAATCCTGTACACTAATAACAAAGATGAACACTAACCTCAACTCTTTCAGGTCAACCTCTAGACTACCCATTTCTGCACCACCAGAGATTTGCACAGTATTTGGTCCAAAGTACACCTTCAATAATTGCTATGAAATTCAAATTTTTATGATATAATATAGATAAGCTCTAAAATATTATTCTCTACTTAAATATATCAAAAGTGATTATTTTATTTAAAAGATAATACAAATTTTAAAGTCTTTAAATTATTAGAAATATATCTTATTCATATTTTGCTTTTAAAGAACACATTAAACACAAAGGAGAAGCCACAGTGAAATTTCCTACGGTCCAAGTTCCATAATACTAATGTTCTGTTTTGTCCCAAAATACTTGAAAAAGGCTTCTGATTTACCATTACTCAAGTTCTTAATTTAGCCTGAAACTTATATATGTATACTATTTAACCAATTTTATTGGAGATTTTGTGAAAGAGGAATGTTTGGTTTTATTTCTGTAGGAAACCTCGGTCTTTAATTTTTCTTGGAGTAATGCTGTGTTCTATAGCTGTAAGCACTGTCCTGAAATATGATTACTGCAAAATTAATTTATTTTCATGCCTGTGACATGCATGGATGAATCGATTAGTGAATGAAATTTGACAAGTGAACATATGATAGAGATATAAGTATGTATTTCATATAGTTTAAAAGTAAAACAACAATTTGAAGAACCAGAAAGCCTGCATATTTGATACTTGGATTTTCATTTATTTTTAAATCACATATCCCATAAATGCCAGGCATCTTTTCACTTGTTGTTTTTATTTATTTTAACTTCATGTTTGCATGTCTTGTAGCTGAGACTTACATGACTTTTATTAAAATGTAGGGTCAAGGAGCAGTACCAGCCACAGTTCAAATAGAACACTAGGCATTAGTGTTCATTGAATGAATGAATGAATGAATGAATGAATAGGAAATGACTAAGGTTTGAGCAAAGTCAGTGATTACTAATCTAAAATATAGTAGTTACTGAAAAGGTAAATACAATAAAATTAATGTTAATATATGTGAAGGCAAAATTGTCCTCTGCATTTAGATTACCACTTTAATTTATACTTCTCCCCTTATAATAACCAAATGCCTCACACATGTCACTATTGCTACATTTCTATATGTAAAACAGAGTTCTTTCTTTTTCCCTGCTCTAGATTAGGACTCATGTTGGATACCTGTGAACTCTCAGGTACATTGGTTAACCAAATATACTAATGAGTGCTTGGACCATTATTGGTATTTCAGAAAGTTAAGTTCTTAAAAGAGCTCTTTTCCATTAATAGTGTTCTCA